>NC_064615.1:345774449-347024449 GCF_023898315.1 Schistocerca nitens | reverse complement strand
CACGCAGCAGTCCAGTGAGCACAATTGCTGTCAGCTGATTAGATGTACCGAACAACTGTCGAACATACATAGGGGGAGAGATGACGATAGCGTGTCGGAACGAATTAGTCCACGTCCCGAAGTTCATATGAATGGTAAGAACGGTCGAAATGATAACTGGAATGATGACCGGTTCGACTACAAGCATTTTGTATCAGTCCGAAAGTTCCATCACTACAAGGACGAAGGTAATAGCTTGCATCCAAAAACTTTTATGGGACAATTCGAGTTATCTTTGCCCCACACTGGCCATTGATGTACCAGCTGGATTTTGTGTGCTCCCATATGGAGGGCGCGACCGCTGTGTACATGAGAAATGTAGCGAAGACGAGAGTCTCGTTCGAAGAATTCAAAAATGCCTTCTTGGGCAAGTACTGGTCTAAAGAAACCCAAGAAAGGATCAAACAAGAAATTATGATGTCCAGAGATATAGAAGGGCCAGGGTATCGGTATCCGGTCAAATTTTTTGAAAACATGACAAAAAGGAACCAGTACCTAGACAACCCACGTAGCGGTGCGGAAATCATCAGATTATGCTACATGAAACTTCCCATCTCGTATCAACAATCACTTGCCGGTCGTTGTGGTAGCGATACTGAGGTATTTAAGGGCATTTTGCGCGAACTGGAATTCGCATTTCAAGAAGAACAGGCGCGGGAGAAACGCCGACAGCGTGAACAAAATAACAACCGTCGCAATAATGGACCCCAGTGGGATAGTAGGTCAGCACCGAACTACAACGGCCACAATCAAGATAAGATTAATGACAACTCGAAAAGAAGGTACACGGAAGAAGAGCGACACTCTCCGGTGCAACATAGTAAATCAAAAAGGACCTGTGGCGGTAATCAGCAATCGGGAAGGAACAGGAATTATGGTTACCAAAATAACAACCAGGAAGAGGTTGAAGTCCGCCCTCCGAAGACTGGTACATCCCACCTTAACGGGCAGGATTACGAATGACTAGACCAGAGCGCGGACAGGAGTTGCAAAACGTCCGTAACCTCGGAACTAGTCAGTAACATTAACATTATCGAATACGAGGATGTCACCGAGTTACTCCTCGAAGAAAAGGAAGGGCAACAAAATAAAGAAATATACCCAACAGTCAAAATCAAAATAGGTGACTTAACGGTGGCCGCTTTAATTGATAGTGGAAGCCAGCTTTCTGCGATCTCAGAAGAGGTATTTAAGACATGTAAAAATGTGCTGAACCCACCGACTCTTGCCACACAAAAGACGAAGGTCAGGGGTGCATTACTTGGAAAGAGTATAGAAATATCTCAACAGACACGTTTAGAATTCGAATGTCAGGGACATCAGTTGACTGCTAACCTTTTTGTCATTCCTAAACTGTCCACCGATATTATCATTGGTATGGATTTCCTATCAACGAACAAAGCCATAATCGATTTGGGTCGAGGAGAAGTCACATTAGGAGAGGGTGAGAAAATCCATCTTCGTTTCGATGAACAGGCAATCCCAGGGCAAGTACAAAAGAGCTCTCTCAGACTACAGTTTCCAAACCAGGAGAAGTCAACAGGTGAAGCCGACGACGGACGGGACAATCGAGATAGTACTTCGAAAGAAGCACAGTTCGTAGAAATACATAAGGAAATAAGCGAGAAATTGCAGGGCATAAAGGTCATAAGAGACGCAGACAAAGATGGGTTAGACAATGTGCTAAGAAGGAATATTGTTTTTCTCCCCAAGACGGGCTCCATAAAGGGCTATCAATATAAATTTGACGTAAAGAGGCAAAAACCGTTTCGAGTACCGCCGTACCCGATTCCGTGGTCGTACCGAGATCGTGTTTTTATCGAACTCCAGCGGATGCAGAGGGAGAATGTGACCGAGCCAGCAAAGTCACCATACAACAGCCCCCTCAGGATCGTAGACAAAAGGAACGGGGAAATTCGACTTGTGTTAGATTCCCGGTAGATCAATACGATCATAGTTCCGGAAACCGACAGACCCGAGAGTTGCTGCAGAGATTCCATGGAGTTTCGGTGTTTTCCTCTCTGGATTTGAAATCCAGCTTCTGGCAAATCGAGTTGGATCCAGAATGTAGAAGATACACGGCGTTCATCACATCTGGTAGATGCTACCAATTTAAGAGACTCCCCTTTGGCCTGAATATTTCGTCTGCAGCATTTATAAGAGGATTAGGAACAATTTTGGATGAGGGGTTAAGGGAGAGAATAACATGTTACGTTGATGATATCCTCATTGCGGAAAATACATGGGAATCTCACAACAATCTTCTATAAGAAGTGATCTCCAAATTAAGAAAACATGGGGTGACGGTAAATATAAAAAAAGTCCTGCTTTGGAGGAAGACAAGTACATTTTTTGGGTCATGTCATCTCAGGGGAAGGAATTATGCCAGACCCAGAGCAAATGAGGGCAATCGCAGAATTTGCAACGCCTACCACAAGGAAACAGCTGAGAGGCTTTCTCGGTGTCGTGAATTTTTACAAAAAAATTGGCGACACCACTACAGTGTCAAGTAACCGGAAAGAATGCGGCGTGGGTATGGGACAATGATGCAGAAAGCGAATTCAGTATGCTAAAATCAGCTCTGGTAAAGGCTCCGAGTCTGTGACATCCTGACCTGGCGCATGACTTCTGTATGGCCACGGATAGCGCGAAAACCGGGCTAGGCGTAATGGTCTTCCAAGAATATGAAGAAGATGGAGTAAAGATACACAAAACGATCGCGTTCGGGAGTCGGGTGCTGAGTAAAATCGAAAGGAACTACTCAGTAACAGAACTGGAGGCCCTCGCGATAGTGTGGGGGTTCCAGAAGTTCAAGTACTTTTTATTCGGACGTAAGACACATGTCTATACCGCTCATAGAGCTCTGGAGTTCTTACTTACGGCCAAATTAATGCATGGGAGGCTTGCGAGATGGGTTGTTGTCCTCCAGGAATTCAATTTCACAATGGTCTACGTACCGGGACCCACAAATGTAATAGCGGATGCGCTATCCCGTTCCCCTCTGGGGATAAGCGATTATCAGGCTGAAGAATTGGAACAAGAACATTTCTCCTTGTTCTATCTACGAAAAGTGACATTTGAAAATTATATCACAGTGACAATGCGTGATATTGGGCGAGAACGAGACAAAGATCCTGTGCTGAGAGGAATAAAAGAAAAGTGGAAAGATAGTACGCAAGCCAGGCTTAGGCAGCATTATCTGTTAAGAAAGGGGGTCCTGTTTTACAGAAGAAATCCGGGTAAGACGTTGTGGGTCGTGTATGTGCCAGAGGAAGTAATAAACAAACTCATCTGGTATACACATCTCAGTTATGCTCACTTCGGACCCAAGAAGTGCTTCTTGAAACTAAAAAGCGTCTGTCACTTCAAAAACATGGGGAGACGAATACGCAAGGTTCTCGCGGTGTGTAAGAAGTGTCAGAAGGCGAAAACAAGTATTGTAGCCATGCAGCCGCCTCTGTACCCCATTATTCCGGAGAAATTAAGACAAACAGCGGCGACGGACTTGATGGGTCCGTTACCAACCACACAAAGGGGTTATACAGGGTGTTTCAAAAATGACCGGTATATTTGAAACGGCAATAAAAACTAAACGAGCAGCGATAGAAATACACCGTTTGTTGCAATATGCTTGGGACAACAGTACATTTTCAGGCAGACAAACTTTCGAAATTACAGTAGTTATAATTTTCAACAACAGATGGCGCTGCGGTCTGGGAAACTCTATAGTACGATATTTTCCACATATCCACCATGCGTAGCAATAATATGGCGTAGTCTCTGAATGAAATTACCCGAAACCTTTGACAACGTGTCTGGCGGAATGGCTTCACATGCAGATGAGATGTACTGCTTCAGCTGTTCAATTGTTTCTGGATTCTGGCGGTACACCTGGTCTTTCAAGTGTCCCCACAGAAAGAAGTCACAGGGGTTCATGTCTGGCGAATAGGGAAGCCAATCCACGCCGCCTCCTGTGTGTTTCGGATAGCCCAAAGCAATCACACGATCATCGAAATATTCATTCAGGAAATTAAAGACGTCGGCCGTGCGATGTGGCCGGGCACCATCTTGCATAAACCACGAGGTGTTCGCAGTGTCGTCTAAGGCAGTTTGCACCGCCACAAATTCACGAAGAATGTCCAGATAGCGTGATGCAGTAATCGTTTCGGATCTGAAAAATGGGCCAATGATTCCTTTGGAAGAAATGGCGGCCCAGACCAGTACTTTTTGAGGATGCAGGGACGATGGGACTGCAACATGGGGCTTTTCGGTTCCCCATATGCGCCAGTTTATTGACGAAGCCGTCCAGGTAAAAATAAGCTTCGTCAGTAAACCAAATGCTGCCCACATGCATATCGCCGTCATCAATCCTGTGCACTATATCGTTAGCGAATGTCTCTCGTGCAGCAATGGTAGCGGCGCTGAGGGGTTGCTGCGTCTGAATTTTGTATGGATAGAGGTGTAAACTCTGGCGCATGAGACGATACGTGGACGTTGGCGTCATTTGGACCGCAGCTGCAACACGGCGAACGGAAACCCGAGGCCGCTGTTGGATCACCTGCTGCACTAGCTGCGCGTTGCCCTCTGTGGTTGCCGTACGCAGTCGCCCTACCTTTCCAGCACGTTCATCCGTCACGTTCCCAGTCCGTTGAAATTTTTCAAACAGATCCTTTATTGTATCGCTTTTCGGTCCTTTGGTTACATTAAACCTCCGTTGAAAACTTCGTCTTGTTGCAACAACACTGTGTTCTAGGTGGTGGAATTCCAACACCAGAAAAATCCTCTGTTCTAAGGAATAAACCATGTTGTCTACAGCACACTTGCACGTTGTGAACAGCACACGCTTACAACAGAAAGACGACGTACAGAATGGCGCACCCACAGACTGCGTTGTCTTCTATATCTTTCACATCACTTGCAGCGCCATCTGTTGTTGAAAATTGTAACTACTGTAATTGTCCGCCTGAAAATGTACTGTTGTCCCAAGCATATTGCAAAACGGTGTATTTCTATCGCTGCTCGTTTAGTTTTTATTGCCGTTTCAAATATACCGGTCATTTTTGAAACACCCTGTAGATACATCATGGTGGTCTTAGAATTAACGTCTAAGTATGTCTCCCTGGCACCATTGAAAAGAGCAACCGGGACAACGGTGAGCAGGGCGCTACGTAGAGATTTCCTGGCACAAGTAGGGCCAGTAGAGTATATTTTGTCAGACAATGGGCCACAGTACAGGTCGGAGATATGGAAGACAACACTCGAAAGTCATGGAATTAAAGCAGTTTTCATATCCCGCTTCCACCCCAGTTCTAATCCCTCTGAAAGAACAATGAAGGATTTACGAAACCTTTGCAGATTGTACTGCAGTAAGAAGCACGCCACATGTGACATCTTCATCAAAGATTTCCAGGAAGTAATTAATGAGATACCCCACAGCACCACCCTGTTAGCTCCAATCACGGTACTAAAGAAACGGGACCCGCCGGACAGGCTCCGTCAGTTAGTGGAGTTTCCTCCAAGAACAAGGCAGCGACATGGGACCGTCGTGGAGAAAGCCCTACAAAATATCCGACGTGCAGGCGAGAAGTGCAAAGTACGAGCAGATAAAGGGGCGCGAGTACGACAATTTGTGGTTAGGGAAAAGGTACTCACTAAGACACACCGACTGTCAAACAAGCAAAGGAAGTTGTGCCACAACTTCTTCGCCGCGTATAGTGGGCCTGTGCGCGTGCGGAGAATAGAGCACGCCAACGCATTGGAAGTAGAATCCATAAAAACAGGAAAATCGCTGGGAGTGCATCCGATAACACATGTAAAGGCATTTGTGGAATGATGAACTGCAGACGTTGTACATGGAATTGTAGTAAATATAGGCTTAGAATAAGGATTTTGTTAAAGTGTCTTGTTTGTTTGTGTACATACTGATCTTAGTGGTAGAATGTCTCGTTTATATGTGCCTATATTTTGTGTTTTATTATTAATAATGATATCTCGCCTCTCGATGTTGTGAAAGTGAAGCACTAGATTATTTTGTAAAAACACGTGATTAAAGAATGGAATACAAGTATTTCTGGGCCTACCCCTAGAAAAAGATAGTTTAGGAACTCTGTAAATTACAGAAAAGTTCCCGTAATTGTATCGCCGTCATTGGAGAACATATTTAAGGTGGCCAGTCCCGTAGGTCGTTACGAGGACGCACCGAAGCATCTCGTATGCCCCTGAATACGTAAGAGGTGGACAGCTATGCGCAGTTGCGTGAATTAGCGCACCCAGTGTACGTTAAAATGAACCGGGTGTAATCATCTACAGAGCGAACAGCAGCATTGATACGCCAGAAATACTTGTTGATACCAAGATAGGGTAACAACTGCGAGTGTGAGCAGTGAGCTATATCTGTGTTGTGCCATTATGACACTGCTAATCCGAAACATGTTCACAGGCCTTATAAAACCATTCGTAACAAAAGGAGAAAACGGTAAGAAAATAGAGGAGAGAAGAAGTGTATCAATAGAACACGATAAAGGACGCTATCCAAACTTCCAACAAAAATCTTGGTAAGACTGACACATGTCTAAGTTTGTTGTGTTTTATACATGTTCGCAGGCACAATAAGAGGGACGTCTGCCGCGTAGAGAGAAGAAAAAACAAGATTAGAGATAAAAAGTAGTAAATAGTAAATATGTAGTCGGGTTGGCCAACACCGTGTTAGTCGTATGAATTGGGCAGTTAGAAATGGTGATGGGATCCTGTCCAGATAATCTTGATTCCCTATCCCTTGATTGAGTGTGTGTGAATGACTGTGAAGCAAGTTGTCTTGTACATTTTTTATGTTTATGTATAAAAAAAGTTCTGTTACATTTCAATTTTAATTTATCCTGAAGTTGATTTACAAACAAGAAAATCATTCCTTTTGTAATGAGACAATGTCATTGTCTTAAAAGAGAAAGGATGGTACTGATCGTGAAACATCAGCACTTTCCATGTACTGAAATTAGTTATCTTAGTTTGTTAAGGTGGCGTAACTGAACGAGAGTGAGTTGATGCTACGACACCTGGCACACCACACACCAGCTGACAAGGAACGAGGACGAAAGCAATGAGGGGAGCACACAGCTGACGATGATGATGGCATGCAGACCACGCCCTGAATCGACGGGCCGGTGGTCAGCTCAGCAGCCAAGGAGAGGTGAGATCCAGCACCTCTGTGTACGACAAAGAGATCGGTCCTGGTCTCTGTACACAGTGCGGATCGGGGGCAGCAATGAAGAGGTCCAAGAAGGTTTCTATATTTGTTGCTCGCCACGTCAGGTGGAGCGACAGCCCAGCTGACCTTTTGTGCCTAATGACACCAACTTTGAGGGCCTGAGCAAAAAATAGGCTCTTGTCTTATCACGGTCCCTCCCTTGCCCTAAAACGTCTATAGAAGGAGCAATGACCTATGACTGAGCCGCGAGAGGTCACCGATCATAGATGCACCGATAGGGCCTTGTGCCTGTCGGACAAGATGTCAACAACGAGCTCTTAGGTGAGAGTCATCCTGCCTCAGGAAGATGCGGGCGCCTGTGGCGCCATCTCCGTAATCGACGTTGCTCTCTTCTCAGCCGTTAGCCATCCCTCAACTTGCTAGCCAGAACTAATGTCACTTCCGTTCCTGCAAGAAACTTGTGCCGTGTGTGCGAGTGTGTCAGTGTGGATTCAAATGAATAACATGCGCCTCAACGAACGTACTCATTTGTTCTGTTTATGAGTTATATACAGGGTGAGTCACCTAACGTTACCGCTCGATATATTTCGTAAACCACATCAAATACTGACGAACCGTTTCCACAGACCGAACGTGAGGAGAGGGGCTAGTGCAATTGTTTAATACAAACCATACAAAAATGCACGGAAGTATGTTTTTTAACACAAACCTACGTTTTTTTTAAAAGGAACCACGTTAGTTTTGTTAGCACATCTGAACATATAAACAAATACTTAATCAGTGCCGTTTGTTGCATTGTAAAATGTTAATTACATCCGGTGATATTGTAACCTAAAGTTGACGCTTGAGTACCACTCCTCCGCTGTTCGATCGTGTGTATCGGAGAGCACTGCAACATACATCGCGTTTCTACAGAATGATCTGCCAACGTTGCTCGAAAATGTCCCACTGGAAACGCGTCGACGTATGTGGTATCAGCATGATGGTGCACCTGCACATTCCGCAATTAACACTAGGTTGACACTTGACAAGATGTTCGACGGGCGTTTCATAGGACGTGGAGGACGCATAAATTGGCCAGCCCGTTCTCCTGATCTTACACCTCTGGACTTCTTTCTGTGGGGTACGTTAAAGGAGAATGTGTACCGTGATGTGCCTACAACGCCAGAGGATATGAAACAACGTATTGTGGCAGCCTGCGGCGACATTACACCAGATGTACTGCGGCGTGTACGACATTCATTACGCCAGAGATTGCAATTGTGTGCAGCAAATGATGGCCACCACATTGAACATCTATTGGCCTGACATGTCGGGACACACTCTATTCCACTCCGTAATTGAAAACGGAAACCACGTGTGTACGTGAACATCACCCCTCATGGTAATGTACATGTGCGTCAGTGAAAAAGACCAATAAAAAGGTGATAGCATGTGGACGTAATGTGCTGTTCCAGTCTCTTCTGTACCTAAGGTCCATCACCGTTCCCTTTGGATCCCTACGTAATTCGGTGCTCTCCGATACACACGATCGAACAGCGGAGGAGTGGTACTCAAGCGTCTACTTTAGGTTACAATAACTCCGGATGTAATTAACATTTTACAATGCAACAAACGGCATTGATTACGTATTTGTTTATATGTTCAGATGTGCTAACAAAACTAACGTGGTTCCATTTAAAAAAACGTAGGTTTGTGTTAAAAAACATACTTCCGTGCATTTTTGTATGGTTTGTATTAAACAATTACACTAGCCCCTCTCCTCACGTTCGGTCTGTGGAATCGGTTCGTCAGTATTTGATGTGGTTTACGAAATATATCGAGCGGTAACGTTAGGTGACTCACCCTATATATATATATATATATATATATATATATATATATATATATATATATATATATATATATAAAGGTACATGTGTGTACACAATCCAGACACTGGACTGGGCCAAACCTTGTTGAATTGTGTAAAGATGACACTTACACCATGCACAATATAAACGTCCAGAGACAATGAGACACAAATAAAAAAAAACCTTTATTTAGAAAATGTCAAACGGGCGTTCACATATAATTGAATGAGAGCAACCACTATCAACTTCACAAAATGTTACACGAATATTGTTCATGTATGTTTTTAGTAATTTAAGTCGAGTAGGGATGGATAACTGAAAGTGACTGGACCTTAAGTTATAATTGCGGGTCTTGCCATTCAAATGACAAGCACAGAGGTGCTTAAACATGTGTATTTGCCCTTTGCGACGTGTGTCCTTGTAATACAACTGTAGTTTTCTTTTGAGTACTCTGACCAGTAATTGTCTCAGGAATCGGCAGAGATTAAATTAAAATTAGACTAAATAATGACCACGTCTTTAACAGTAAACCCAGTCATTGAAGGCAGGTACCCTAGGAATGAGTGGGAGTTTGCATCAGAGAGGAGACAGTGGTAATTAATCGCCCGTAAGTAACCAAGTGAACGGATTAAAATAACAGTGATGGAAATATTAATTTTGTACCACAGGTGGTAACACCATAGAAGTCATCACCTGTACTACAAAATTGATTTGAAGAGAGGGGCTATGTAAGATGGCAAGAACTATGCCCCTTACATGAAGTCATTAAAGATCACCTAACTCACGTTGAGCAAACAGTAGGGCTGAGCAAAAATTACTGACAAGGCACAATGCATCTTGTAGAGGGTATAGTATGGACGTATTGGAATAATTAATGTTGGGTGATGGTTTTAAAGTAATGAAAACGTTGTGGAAACACGTCGATTTACTGGGGGCTAGTTTACCCCAGGGAAGTACTCAGAATTGACCGTGGCCGCCGGGGGAGCGGCTAAGGGAAGCAACAATAGGCAGCTTAGGGCGGCTCAAGTTCTGAGAAAGAGGTAACGGTGCGCGGCCTCTAGCCGCCATAAGATGAATGACAGTGAGTGGGTGGTTGAGCCCGACTCCATGCTGGTGTACCGGGAAACATACGGAGAACTTGTACACCTGTCGATAAATGCCCGTTGTCCCGTTTTCTGTGAAGCATGCGAGAAAGCCACGCAAAGCTACGGTGGAGTGGTCAACAGAGGTCAAAATACACTCCTGGAAATGAAAAAAAGAACACATTGACACCGGTGTGTCAGACCCACCATACTTGCTCCGGACACTGCGAGAGGGCTGTACAAGCAATGATCACACGCACGGCACAGCGGAAACACCAGGAACCGCGGTGTTGGCCGTCGAATGGCGCTAGCTGCGCAGCATTTGTTCACCGCCGCCGTCAGTGTCAGCCAGTTTGCCGTGGCATACGGAGCTCCATCGCAGTCTTTAACACTGGTAGCATGCCGCGACAGCGTGGACGTGAACCGTATGTGCAGTTGACGGACTTTGAGCGAGGGCGTATAGTGGGCATGCGGGAGGCCGGGTGGACGTACCGCCGAATTGCTCAACACGTGGGGCGTGAGGTCTCCACAGTACATCGATGTTGTCGCCAGTGGTCGGCGGAAGGTGCACGTGCCCGTCGACCTGGGACCGGACCGCAGCGACGCACGGATGCACGCCAAGACCGTAGGATCCTACGCAGTGCCGTAGGGGACCGCACAGCCGCTTCCCAGCAAATTAGGGACACTGTTGCTCCTGGGGTATCGGCGAGGACCATTCGCAACCGTCTCCATGAAGCTGGGCTACGGTCCCGCACACAGTTAGGCCGTCTTCCGCTCACGCCCCAACATCGTGCAGCCCGCCTCCAGTGGTGTCGCGACAGGCGTGAATGGAGGGACGAATGGAGACGTGTCGTCTTCAGCGATGAGAGTCGCTTCTGCCTTGGTGCCAATGATGGTCGTATGCGTGTTTGGCGCCGTGCAGGTGAGCGCCACAATCAGGACTGCATACGACCGAGGCACACAGGGCCAACACCCGGCATCATGGTGTGGGGAGCGATCTCCTACACTGGCCGTACACCACTGGTGATCGTCGAGGGGACACTGAATAGTGCACGGTACATCCAAACCGTCATCGAACCCATCGTTCTACCATTCCTAGACCGGCAAGGGAACTTGCTGTTCCAACAGGACAATGCACGTCCGCATGTATCCCGTGCCACCCAACGTGCTCTAGAAGGTGTAAGTCAACTACCCTGGCCAGCAAGATCTCCGGATCTGACCCCCATTGAGCATGTTTGGGACTGGATGAAGCGTCGTCTCACGCGGTCTGCACGTCCAGCACGAACGCTGGTCCAACTGAGGCGCCAGGTGGAAATGGCATGGCAAGCCGTTCCACAGGACTACATCCAGCATCTCTACGATCGTCTCCATGGGAGAATAGCATCCTGCATTGCTGCGAAAGGTGAATATACACTGTACTAGTGCCGACATTGTGCATGCTCTGTTGCCTGTGTCTATGTGCCTGTGGTTCTGTCAGTGTGATCATGTGATGTATCTGACCCCAGGAATGTGTCAATAAAGTTTCCCCTTCCTGGGACAATGAATTCACGGTGTTCTTATTTCAATTTCCAGGAGTGTATGTGTGTTCGTGACTATAGCAACTTCACGCTGAATCCACAGCCCGCAGAGTCTGAAGCAAATCAGTTGAAGAGCGACAGAATGAAATACGCTGGCCTCCGATGGGAACGTAGGACCAAGGAATTTGAAGTACTCTGCTGGGAGTCAGAATTCCGGAAAACTTGGTGTTTGTGTGGACGCCAACCTTGATGGGTGGCCTGGGAGGAGCAAAATAGAAGTTGAGAGGAAGGTAAATTTTGTGGGAATTTGTTCACTTCCCAGAGCAGGCATTGGTCAGCTCTGGGAAGCGACACATAATTAACGCTACTTTCGCTGCAATTGGCGTAAGTGATTTTGCTGGAGGGGAAACCGAGGCGAAGAGCGGACTGTGAGAAGTCCCGGCAGAGGTCTTCCGTTCCCAGCTTGCCTAGAGTGCGGACGTGGCGTTCTTTACTTAGCTTGCCTGAGAAAGAGTGAGCATCTCTGCAGTTTAGGACTTAGCAAATGGAATGATTGAGCTTGGAGATAGAAAGTTTTGGTTCAGCTATGTACTGAGCAAGATAGCTAGGAGTGAATAGACGAGCGCAGCCTTGCAGCACCACAAGGTCGGCCGACGTCCAGACAACGACGCCGCTCCACCACGCTGTATTTGGTGATATTACAAAGTTTCCATGAGGATTTCATGGGCCGTGTGTTGTAGAATTCTTCTCGCACTTCACATTATGCCAGGGTCAGTCGATAGGAATTACTTTAGAGTTGTCGCGCTTTACTCCACGCAAACGCAATTTATTACCACTGCCTGATAGGAGAGTCTTGTAATGTGATGATTGAAGGTCTGGAGTAAAAAAATAAATTTGTGCTAATCGACTGCATCTGTTTTCAATCAAGTAGTTGAAATCCCAAGTCACTTTCTTAATTAATTTTATGTTCAACATTTGCATATGGTGTTCAATAGCTGAATATAACATCAATGTGCACTCCTTTTTTAATTGAAAGTGATCAATTCTGAATAAATTAATGTCAGCACTGCCACCGCAGTTCAATCAGGAGTCACAGGGCCATATTACTTTTTTGCGTTATCAGATATGGCGGCAGTTTTGCACTCTCTGTTGATCTGTTAGTCAATTACTTGCGGTGAACACACGCCAAAACCAGCTAAGTGACGGGTGGGGTGTTACAAAACGGTGTCGAAAGCCTTGTGGAACTCTAAAAATATGGAATCAATTGGACATCCCCTGTCGATAGCACTAATTACTTATTGAGTATACAGAGCTGGTGTGTTTCACAAGAGCAATATTTTCTGAATCCGTGCTGACTATGTGTCAATAAATCGTTATCTTCGAGGTAGTTAGTAATTCTCGAACACAGCATGTGTTCCAAATTGACGTTATTTCATTTATAAAATTTTCGCTCTTCCGAGTAATGGGGAAATATGTTTAATTATGTCACCTGCTGTTGAATAAATTGTAATGATGAAAATTTCAGTAATTGCTGCGCAAGCGAGACACACACTCAAAGATGTCGTAACGCATGACAAGCGCACCTGAAAGTCATGATTCGTAGTGGTGTCATTTCGCACGTACCGCTTTTTTCTACCTCGCTTTACATTTGAAATATTTAAAAATAACACGTCGACTTATTCTCTAATTATGAAATTAAGTGTTCAGTACTTTCTCAGCTAGTTATTTAATCGGGAAACATTTCTTTGTCTTAGTGAGATAAATTCTTTGAACAGGATTGATAGTAACATAATTAAGTTGAAACCAATATTATGGAAACGAAAGAAGAAGTGGATGGAGATTAGACGGAAGGTACGATACTGCGAGAAGAATTTGCCTGAGCACGTAAAGACTTAAGTTGGAACAAGGCACCTGGAGTAGATGACATTCTTCACAATTAGTTAAATTCTTGGGATTACAGAGCATGACGAAGTTGTTTCATCTGGTATGCAGACTATATGAGACAGGCGAAATGCCATCAGATTTCTAGAAGAATGTGATAATTCCAATTCCAAAGAAGAAGTTTCTGACAAGCGTGAATATTACCGATACGTTAGTTTAGTAAGTCATGGCTGCACATATTTACACGTATTATTTGCAGACGAATGGAAAAAGTTATAGAAACCGACCTCTCTAGAGAACAGTGTGCGTTTCGGGTTCCTTGAAAAATTAAGCTGATTCTCATTGTAATGCTGATAGCGTTTGCTTAAACTTATGGACTGATTTTCTTTCAGGTTCATGAACATTTATTTTTATCTGTTATTATTTTTATGTTGTAAGTTCATGAACTGACTCGTTCCATGACCTTGGAGATTTTCTCCTCAATTTGGTCCTACGGAACTTGACATGTAAATAAATAAATAAATAAATATAGGAACACACGAAACCATGCTGAGCCTAAGACATATCTTAGAAGAAAGACTGAAGAAATGCAAACCTATTTTTACAGCATTTGTAGAAAGCTTTTGAAAACGTTGACTGGAGTAGACTCTTTGAAATTCAGCAGGAATAAAATACGGGGGCACAAAGGTAATGTACAACGTCTGTAGAAATGAGACTGCCGTTATTAGTGTCGATGGGAAGCAGTAGCCGAGGAAGGAGAAAGACAAGGTTCTGCCCTATAGCTGATGTTATTGAATCTGTGCTTTGAGTAAGCACTAAAGGAACCCAAGGAGGGATTTTGAAAGTAAATGAAGTTCACTGGGGAGAAAAAAACTTGAATGATTTCCAACGACATTGTAACCCAGAGAGACACAACAAAGACGTTAAAGTATCAGATGAATGGAAAGAACAGTATCTGAAAAAATGTTACGAGACGAATATTAACGAAAGTAAAACAAAAGTAATGGAATGTAGCCGAATTCAATCAGGCGATGCTGAACGAATTAGATTAAGAAATAATTCACTTAATGTAATAAATTAGTTTGCTATTTGAACAGCAAAGTAACTGACGATGGTCGAGGTAGATAGGATAGACAACGTGGGCTGTAATAGCATGAAAAGAGTTTCTGAAAATTAAACATTTGTAAACATCGAGCATAAACTGTCAGAAATTATTTTTTGATTTGTCTCGAGTGCAGCCTCATACGCAAGTGAAAAGTCGACGATAAACAGGTGAGGCAGGAATGAATAGAAGCTATGGAAATGTGCTGCTACTGAAGAAGTCTGAACTTTGGATGAGTAGATCGGATAAATAATGAAGAGGCACTAAATCAAATGAGAGAGAAATTTGTTGGCACAACGTTACTAGAAGAACGAGTCAATTAATAGGACACATCCTGAGGCATCAAAGGCGTCTCAGTTTCGTGCATGTGTGTTGCGAGGTGGGGGGACGTGAGGAGGTTAAAGGAGGTAGAAGTCGTAGAGGGAGATTATGGCTTGATTTCGGTAATCGGGTTCCAAAGGATGTAATATGCAGTAGTTTCGTACGTATACAGTTGAACTCTACCAGAACTACAGTCTGGTAGTTTTGCCGCGCTTCGCAATGGACGTAGTAAATGGTAGGATTGCCTAGAGTATTGTTAACGTTGGCTGGTGAAGAAATGCACATGAGTGTGTAAGTGAAACTGGGAGCAGACGACTTCTCTTTGTTTTTTTATTTGCTTCTTTTGCACATAATTAGAACTGCAGATTATACAGTGTTAGTCCACTGCGTATTTTACGTCCTTTCCTAATACAAATTCATTTTATAAGTAATAAAAATTAGTTTATAGCATTATTTATCTACGTTTTTGTTGAGGAAATTTCGTTTTTTAGCTCTATATGCTAAATTTGTATAGTTTTCTTTATTTTTATTACAATAGCCATCCATTTCATGTTACAAACCAGCAATTTTCGAATGAAGCCTTAATTAAAATCTGACATTTTTAATTTTGCTGTAAATACTGTTTACGTTTCAGTAAGAGAAAGGAGGATAACTATGCAGAACAAGCATGTTCCATAGGTCCCATGGGTCCTTTTATATCCTCACCGAGTTTCTAGACGGTTCACCACTTACGATTTTTACGGGCGTCTAGTAAGACACTGGCAACGGCCTTGCCGCAGTGGAAACACCGGTTCCCGTAAGATCACCGAAGTTAAGCGCTGTCGGGCGCGGCCGGCGCTTGGATGGGTGACCGTCAGGGCCGCCATGCGCTGTTGCCATTTTTCGGGGTGCACTCAGCCTCGTGATGCCAATTGACGAGCTACTCGACCGAATAGTGGCGGCTCCGGTCAAAGAAAACCATCATGACGACCGGGAGAGCGGTGTGCTGACCACATGCCCCTCCTATCCACATCCTCATCTGAGGATGACACGGCGGTCGGATGGTCCCGATGGGCCACTTGTGGCCTGATGGCGGAGTGCATTTTTCTAGTAAGACACTGGTCGTATATGCAAAGAAAGCAATCGTTATGAGGTATGCATCACACTTAACATACAGGAATACAGGTACTACTTTAATTGGCCAAAACTGTTAGGAGAACTACAGCCACGTATGCTTGCTTACGATAGTCTACAGTTGCCTAGAGTAGTTCCACAACTCTATGCATACATGAAGCGGCGTGCACAGGATAGACTAACGTGAAGAGCTGCATCAAATCAGTCTTTGCACTGAGCACCACACAACAGCACAATTTTTGAATGTGATACTGTTTGAAAAAGCAGATTATCCTGTATTCAGCGATAGTCAGATGTCTCTGTGAGTCTGTTGCCAATTCACCATCATCCACTGGCACATTTGTACGTCAACTCACATCTCATAAAAGTTTTTTGACGGTCAGTAACTCGACATACACTCACTAAAGCTACAACCCTTCACAGTACTAAAGCTACAACCTTTTACAGTGCCTGACGCCGTCGAGTCACTGGCAAAAGTTATGCTGGCAATAAATCAGTGTGCAACCAGAGGAGCTGTTCGATTGTTGTAAATGTCAAATTGCTCAAATGGCTCTGAGCACTATGGGACTTACATCTGAGGTCATCAGTCCCCTAGAACTTAGAACTACTTAAACCTAACTAACCTAAGGACATCACACATATCCATGCCCGGGGCAGGATTCGATCCTGCGACCGTAGCGGTCGCGCTGTTCCAGACTGTAGCGCCTAGAACCGCTCGACCTCCCCGGCCGGCGTTGTAAATGTCCTTTTACAGTTTTGGAACACCCTTGTGCCTTACAGTAACATAAAAAATTGATATTTCCTTGCTGTTCCGCGGACGTTTAAATCAATAGTGAACCTATTTTAGGCTCACAAGCTTTGTTCGGCATATTTTCTCCCAATATGTGACAGGATATTTTTGCAGTTTATAATCAAAATTTAACAAAATTGATTGAAGAAACTGAAATAAAAATTGATAGCACTGACCCTTTCCGACAGCTCCTTCCACGTGCAAATGCATATTTTTAACAGCCATCCTCCAATTACACATTGTTCCCGTCACCAAAAGTTTTGCATAATTTCTTGTTTATGATGGGTAATGCTATAGTGTGCTCTTGTACATGCGCTACGTTTTTAAATGAACATCCATTTGCCTTTTCAACGTGCCATCTGAATATATTAAGAATTCGGAGTGCGCAGATCCGACAGCCCCGGAACTGCCTTTAGCAGTCAGTCAGACTGTATGAGAGTTGTAATCACGGTGTCACACAGTTTGTTGCCATATTGCAGTTACTGAAGGGCGCTTTCAGCCCTGCAGTTACATTCATTACTTTCACTGTCAGAATCCACGAGTAATTACCAGCTTGAAATTAAGGGCAATCACGAGCGAGTTTATCACTTCGAACTAGTTGGATAATTACACATGATGGAAACAATCAGTCTGTGACGGTAACGGAGAGTGAGGTAGAATATGTTGTGTGGCTGCCACGTAAATCAAACGTATGTGCAGCTGCATTTCAACCTAAATGAAGGTATTCGAAGTATCAAGTTAAATTATAATTTTTTCTGTATGTAAGCTAAGTGAGACTTGACACGACACACCATCTTGTCCACACAGAACAACAACACTCGGAGGACTTTCATCGTCTGAGTCTTCCCCACCCTCCAGTTTTGTTTTCAATATTTCAGTATTTCGGCAATCATCCCTGTACTCAGCTTAGGCTCTTGAGGTTCGACTCGAATGAAATTATTCATTATTCCAATCGTTATAAGTTCGACGTCTATTGGATGAATGGCTGCTGTACAATTCTTTATGTGTAACGGCCTTCATTTAAGTACATCCATGTAGCTCTTTCACGTTTTGTAATGTCATCTAACCAGCTTCTATTAGGTCGTGTCTCGATACTTTCGTTATCATTTGGAATGTAGCAAAAACCTCCCTTCCACTACTTGCTATTCATTCACCTGGGTACATGTCTTCTACTCAGTCTGTTGCCTCATCCATCTGTTTTCTTTTTTTTTTTTTCTTTATCATGTTTCTCCCAGTAATTTCTAACATACATCACTGAATTGACCACTGAGTAACTGTCAATTTTTGAATGGTTTTCGAATTAAAAGTCCCTGCTTCACTGCCGTAAGTCAAAACTGATAATGTGTGCTCTGTGTAAACTTTCCGTTTCAGACGCGTCTTCATACCTTACGTATGAAATTTTGTAGGACAGAAGAGGTGTTCGCTATGTCACTAATAAAAACTGCGGAGGTATTCAAAAGTGGGTGAAAAATTCTCCATTTATTGCGCATTATGGTGAATGCATACTGTAAAAATCGTCTTACTTTACTTAAGCAACTAGTTAAAAATAAGCTTATTGAGGTCAAGTTCTCGGCCACCATAGGGACGTAGTAAATTATTATACAATCCAAACGCTTCATCCTGTACGAATACGTAAGCCAGTTATCCTGAAATGTTCGGGAATGCACTGAGAAGAAGTAGATTCAGTGTGTTTCTTTGAAACTTTTTCCATAACGACGTCTCTTTCAGTACAGTTGAGTCACAATTTTACCATATGCAACATCATAATTTGGTCCATTACTCCCATAATTACTAACAAATTGTACTCTTTATAACTGAAAAACACTGAATTATTTTCTTATGGTCTAGTAATTCTGAAATGTTTAGAGTCAGTGGCCCCTATGCAGATTAGAAAATTTGCAGTAATTTCAGAGCGACTTTCTACATTGACCTGGTTATGTTCCTTCAGACTGGGAATGTATGTGTTATACGATAACAACTACATCTTCATGCAATTTACCATCGATGGCTCCTATGCAATTTGGAAAATATAGTTCGCTGTTACTATTTGAGTTTACATATTGCCATTTTGTGATTTGGAGGTAGTGAGTGGAGCTGTGAACGCTATAAAATAGAGTGCTAAGTGGAGAAATCGGAGCATTTTCGACATATTCTTCTATTTGACTTCTATAGAGGGCAACAACAACGGAGGCAGCCATATATATTTGCGCCGTGAATGACGAAATGCCACTGGACAGAGCACGACAAGAAAATGGTTTTCCCCCTTTGAGGAGGCTCGTTTCAACATCAGTGACTCTCCCATGTTCAGGAAGACGTTCAGTCTTTGATGAACATCTATTAAAACCATTAATCCACAACGATCCACGTCAGTGTACTCTTGAATGGGCAAATGTAATGAACTGTAAGGATTCCACCATCGTGCAACATCTGCGTGCAATGGGGAGAATTCAAAAATGGAGTGTATGGGCACCGCATGTTCTAAGCCAAAATTACACAGATCAGCGGGTGACCATACGTGAACCTCTGCTTGTTGGTTAGCAATTGGCTCATGAACAACACTGACTATTCCTATCTTGCTTCTTTACTGATAACAAGAAATGGTGTGTGTATGCCAACACACGGAAAAGAAAGGGATGGCTGACGTCAAACAAAGCCACAACTCCTTGTACAACGACCAGCGCGCATCCACCAAAGACAGTGTTATGCATCTGGTGGAACAGCAACGGCGTAGTGTACTACGAATTGCTTGCCTGAGGTCTAACCATCACTGCTGACGTATACGGTCAACAACTGAGACGTCCAGCAGACGCCGTCAACGGACAACGACCAGGAAGACTGCGTAAAGCGATGCTAGTCCACAGTAACGTCAGCCCATATTCTGCTAGACTGACAAAAAAAAAAAATGGCTATACAGGAGTTCGATTGGGAGCTCCTTCTGCACTCATCTTATTCACCTGATCTTGCGCCGTCAGATTTTCACCTTTTCCGCTCTCTATGGAACAACCTTCAACGAACTTTCTTTCCGGGTGAAAATGTGCTGTGAACAGGTCTCCATGGGTTCTTCGCCTCGAAGTTTCGTGATTTCTACAATCAAGGAATCGAAGAGCTACTGCAGCATTGGCAGACTGCTGTAATAGTGAAAGAGAATGTATTATTGATGGCTAAGGTCTTTTATTATCTGTATTTGTTGAGTTTATTAAACTTATGGCAAAATACCACGAATTTATCCACCAACTCGATAAATTTCAATTTTGTACTCCCTGCAGCGTCACTGTAAACTTTTCAGGAGGAGAAATGGAGTTACGCGTATTCATGTCATTACGTTGCAAGTGAGTTCATAAAATTGACAAAGCGTTTTTCCTCTGGTCGCAGATTTCCATATAGCGAACTGAAGACACCAGATTTACATAGTTGTTGCAACACAGGGTGCAAGCTCACTTCCGTAAAAATTGAGTACAACAAAGTGCCAACATCCGTATTATCCTTCTTACCGCTCTCTTGCATTGAGCTCAACTGCAGTACTTTGCGCCTGCCCTCTCCTTGGACAAGGCAGCCCGTTTTTTCTACCGGCCGGCAGAAACACCGGTCCAGCAAAAATTCTTGTCGTGGATAAGAGCCCAGTGGGTTCTCTGGCGAGCCGGAGCTGGTCAGCTACAAAGGTGGAGGGCCAAAGGGCCAACGGAGCGCTCTCTGCTGCTTGAGTCACCCACTGACCTCACAGCAGGAGCACAGCGCCGCCCTTCCAAGGGTTCCGACCTGCCCCCATGGGCAAAGCAGTCTTGTCCAGGCTGCTGGTGATTATATGAGAGGAGACAATGCCGATATTTCTTTGCAACTTGTCGAGGCTGCCTTACGTCAGGATATTAAGTAGCTATGTGTAGGAAACGACATCAAGCAGTCCTGTTGGACAAAGTCCCTGCGTTCGCAACCTAGACCACGACGACGTCAACTGACCTACAGCCGCACCGTATCGTGGTAGACTTGGGCAGAGCTTGGTGCTGCACAAAGTTTCTTTGAGAAAGCCAGTGTGACCAGTTTAGATACTTATTACCAGCTGAGATGCCCCCGGGACCACCCCCACCCCCTGCCATCACTACTCTCAGCCCCAATTAGTATCTTACAGTGGGTGATGGATTCCCTTGCCAGTTCAACTACTCATGGACCAATACCAAAGTGTTGAACCCCAACTCAGGCGTTTGTTTGTTGATTCACAGTTGGTCATATGGTTCAAATGGCTCTAAGCACTATGGGACTTAACATCTGAGGTCATAAGTCCCCTAGACTCAGAACTACTTAAACCTAAGCCGGCCGCGATGGTCTCGCGGTTCTAGGCGCGCAGTCCGGAACCGTGCGACTGCTACGGTCGCAGGTTCGAATCCTGCCTCGGGCATGGATGTGTGTGATGTCCTTAGGTTAGTTAGGTTTAAGTAGTTCTAAGTTCTAGGGGACTGATGACCACAGCAGTTGAGTCCCATAGTGTTCGGAGCCATTTGAACCATTGAACTTAAACCTAACTAACCTAAGGACAGCACACACATGCATGCCCGATGCAGGATTCGAACCTGCAACCGTAGCGCCAACGCAGTTCCGGTCTGAAGCGCCTAGAACCGCTCGATCACAGCGGCCGGCCACAGTTGGTGGAAAAAGTTTTCGGACTTATTGTTTAAACTACACTGACTGAAGAAAGAAACAAAAAGTAATAAATGAGAAGTACTGAAATTTGGGGAATACATTTATCTGGGTGACATATTTAAGTGAGTAACATTGCAAGATCACAGGTTACTGTAAGGACGAGGTAAGCCGTAGCAAATGTGAAACGCTGGTACATTAATAACCGGTGTAACTGCTAGAATACTGAATTCAAGCATGCAAACGTGCATACATTATGTTGTAAAGATGACGGATGTCATTTTGTGGGATGGAGTTCCATGCCTGTTGCACTTCGTCGGTTAACACATGGGCAGTTAATGCTACTTGTCAACGACACTAGAGTTGTCGTTCTATGATGTACCATATGTGCTCGATAAGACACAGATCTGGTAATAGAACGGGCCTAGGTAACATGTCGACACCCTTACAGCATATTGGGTTACACTAGCGCTATGTGGTTCTGTGTTATCCTGTTGGAAAACACACCCTGAAATGCTGTTCATGAATGGCAGCATACCAGATTGACGCGCTAATTTGCAGTCAGGGTGCATGAAATAACCAGGACGGTGCTCGTGCTGTTGTACGAAATCGCACTCCAGGTGTTTGTCCAGCCGCAGATAGGTTGGTTCTATGCCCTCAACGGCCTCCTTCTAATCGACACACTGGCATCACTGGCACCGAAGCAGAACTAAGTTTCATTAGAAAACACAACAGACCATCACCGTCCCCTCCGATGATTTCTCTCTTGACACCACTGAAGTGGCAAATGGCGGTGATTTGGGGTCAGTGCAATGCACGTTACACGGCGTCTGGCTCGAAACTGTCCTTTAAGTACGTAGCCTATTTGCAACAGTTCGTTGTGACACTGTAGCAGCAGTGATAAGTCGAGTCTCGGGGAGAGCCATGAAGGGCCGCGCGGAGTGGCCGCGCGGTCAGAGGCGCCAAGTCACTAATTGTGCGGCCTTTCCCGCCGAAGGTTCGAGTCCTCCCTGCAGCATGGGTGTGACTGTTGTCCTTAGCGTTAATTTAGTTTAAGTAGTGTGTAAGTCTAGGGACCGATGACCTCAGCAGTTTGGTCCCTTAGGAATTCACACACACCTGAAAATTTTTTGAGAACCACGAAGGACTTCTTCGGACCCTGACAGGCATATCCCAATCTCTACACCTTGGGTGGCACAGCAGCACAACTCCTGTGAATCCTGAGGGGCGCATCAGTGCGCCAGGGATACCGTCGAGAAGAAATGAGAGATCTAGCGTCGTTCTAAAACCAAGAACGGTAGTGTTGTGTGGTTTAGTGCTGTGAAGTTACTGTTGTGGCAGTGTAGTCCAGAATTATAACTTACAAAATTTGTGATCTACCTATGCAGCATAGTGTGATAGAACAGTGGTGTCTGCCTTCTGGATTCCAGATCAACAGATATCTTTGCCCTAGATCGTCAAATGGTAGTATGCAGACATTTTTTATTATTATTACTGTTATTATTAGTGCTTTAACGTAGTTATTCTGTGTATATTTTCCCCCTTAAATAGCATAATGCTTAGTTACTACTAACACATTTGACATCATGTTACAATATTATGTGCTTTATTCATGACAATTCATGTGCAACATTCTCTCTGTTGTTTTATGTAAGCATCAGGTAGAAAATAAATAAACAAATAAATAGATAAATCCCACTGTGGTGCCAACTGCTGCACTAATTGCTGCTGCAGATACAGTACGATGCGCCAGTGCCATACGCCTAACAAGATGGTCTTGCCTCTCGGTAGTGCAACGTGACCGTCCGAAGCCCGGTCTTCTCGTGACAGTACACTATAGTGGACACCGCTGCTAGCAATCATGTTCCATGTCTACATTCTTGTCAGGTGTTTCTGCAACATAGCAGACGGAACATCCAGCTTTTCGTAGCCTTGTTACAAGACCTCGTTCAAACTCGGTGAGGTATTGATAACGACATATTTACGGCCGCAAAGGCATTCTTCATTAACATCAACTCTCCACGTCCAATCTGAAAGGTAACTAAAGCTCTTGACCATTATAGCATGTACTGAAAGCAAATCTGATTTGAATCCTCAAAGTGTCGTTACTAGAGCGAATCTTAGCGGATGGCGCGAAATTGGAATAGACACCATCTTTCAGATGTAGAAACACGAATACCGGTTTTCGTTTATGTCGCATAGCTACACTGTCCTATCACGCTTCACTGGGGCAGTTCTGGCGATACCCTTGTCTCTGATGACCATTCGCCGTCGAGGACAACATACTGGGTGGGTTCTGTTACTCAAGAAGTCTTCGAGCCACTCACATATCTGTCAACTTATTCCACATGCTCGTACCTTCGTTAACAGCCTGCAGTGGGGCACCGTGTCGAACGCTTTCCGGAAATCTAGAAATATGTAATCAACCTGTTGCCCTTCGTCCATAGTTTACAGTTTAGCAACTGAGAAAAGGGGAAGCTGAGTTTTGCACAAGGAATGCTTTCTAAATCCATGCTGATTCGTGGACATAGCCGTCTCAGTCTCAAGAAAATTTATTATTGTCATTTTTCCTGTCTTTCGACGTTCCTTAGTTACTTTATAATTCTGGGACGTATATTCCGTCTATGCACCTAACTGAAGGTAGTTTGTTTATTGTCATACGCCTTTCGCTTCTTTTATTTGCGAATTACTTTCAGTGACCTGAAATACATGTTTGTTTTTATGTACCTGTACAATACATTACAATGTTACTTATTGTCACGTTTTTCTCTTGCTTTTTGGGCAGAATCAACTTTTTTAGCACAAATTGCGACATGCAAAATTATCATTCGGCCTTATTTACGATTTACGGCTCTGTTAGCCCATGTGTGTGGTCCTGGAGCTGTATTCATTTGTCTCCACGCTCCAGTTGGCCGATTTCCGCCGTTCTTTCACCCAAATTTGATTCAACGCGTTGCGAACATTACTTGCACTTCACATTTTGTGTTCAACATGCGTGCGTTTTCAGTGTACAGTGTGTCACTGTGAGTTTATTGTTCGTCGCTTGTTGGAGTTGTGTGCGGTTTGATATTTTCATTTGTTTTGTATGTGTGTGTGTGTGTGTGTGTGTGTGTGTGTGTGTGTGTGCGTGTGTGTGTGTTTTTTTTTTTGGTGTGTGTATATTTATCTTTGTGAGAGTGTCTCTTTTATGGATGTGTGTGTGTGTGTGTGTGTGTGTGTGTCCGGTGTTCGGCGAAGGCAAAATGGCTGCATTCGTAATCCCAACTTCTTACATGTTCTTTATATCTAGTTTTGAAATTACTACCTGTCATCCCCTGATATACTGATTTACATTCTTGGCACACTATCTGGTATGTACCTCCGCCTCGGTATTTATCTGGTTTGTCTGTTCTTGTAAATGTGACGAGTGTGTTTCTTATTCTGTAACCAGTGTGTAATCCCTGATTCTGTAATATATTTGCTATATAATGTGTTGCTTAGTGTTTGTATGTTATAGTGTACCATTTTTACTGTTGGTCATGTCATGAGTGTTATTGTTTTATGTTTCCGTGCATACTATAATGTCTGTGAGATTCTTTGATGTTTGTGTTCACTACTTGTTTTCATTTTTATTTAGCTGTGTTTTAATTTTTGGGGAGTTTCTGTACTATATGGGTGCTGCAACCATTGTTTGTGGCTATGACTTGTATTGTTTGTAATTTTTTCATAGTTTCCTTCGCTGAGTGGGATGTTATTTAATGTTGTTTAACATTCATCGTAGGGCTGCTAATTCTTGATTCTGTGGGTGATCGGATGAAGAATATACAATCGTGCCTGTGACTGTTGGCTTTCTGAAGATATCAAATGTGTGTTTATTGTTCTCTCTCTTTATTGTTATATTCAAGAAATGTTTTTTGTTTCTTTGTTTCTTTTTCCATGATGAACTTAACATTTTTCTTGATTTTGATTATGTTTGTATGAAGTTTATCAATTTTCTCTGTTGGTTCATCCACATAGAGATTATGTCATCCACATATCTGTACCAGTAAACAGTTTTGTATCCCTTCTTTGTTATGACTGTATCAAAGATTTGTTTTCTACGTGGTTAATGAATATGTTTGCCAACGTTCCTGTTTTTGGATATACCCTTGGAAATCCATCTTACTGTAAATAAAAAGCATTTTCAAATTGGAAGTAATTTTGAGAAGTGTTTGCTTTAAGGGTTTTAGTTATTTCATTAATATTGGCTGCAGGTAGTTGTTGTATGTCAGTAAGTTTTCTTGAATGAGTTTTATTGTGTCTGCAGTGGATACTGAGGTATACATGTTCTCTATGTCGAAAGAGATGAGTGATGCTGTTAGTAGGATGTGTAAGTCTCTTGTTTGTGTTATTAGTTCGTTTGTGTTTTTCACAGTTCTTCCGTTCTTCGTTTCAAATAAAAGACTTACACATCCTATAAACAGCATCACTCATCTCTTCTCACATAGAGAACATGTACACCTCAGTACCCACTATAGACACAATAAAACTAATTGAAGAAAACTTGCTGACATACAACAGACTACCTGCAGACAATATAAATGAAATAACTAAAACCCTTAAAGCAATCACATCCCAATATTACTTCCAATTTGAAAAGAAATTTTATTTGCAGGAAGATGGATTTCCAATGCTATCGCCAATATCAGGAACATTGGGAACTTATTCATCAACCACATAAAAAACAAATCTTTGATACCGTCATCACAAAGAAGATATACAAAATTGTTTACTGGCACAGATATGTGGATATCATGATCTCTATGGTGGATGAACCAACAGAGAAAACTGATAAACTTCATCTAGACATAAACAATACACATAAAAATATTCATCTCATCATGGAAAAAGAAGTACAGAAACACGAGAACATTTCTTGGATGTAACAATAAAGAGAGAGTACAACAAACACACGTTTGACATCTTCTGAAAGCGAACCTCCACAAACACAATTATACATGCATCATCCAACCGCCCAGAAAATAAAAAATCAGTGACCCTACGACACATGTTATACAGACTAAATAGCATACCATTCAGCAAAGAGAACTGTGCAATAACAGCACAACTCATAGCCACAAACAATGGTTACAGCGCCTATGTAATACAAGAAATGAACCAAGAAACGAAAACAGAACTAAAAAACTGAAAACAAGAGAACACAAACAGCAAAGTACTCGATGGAGACTACAGCACGCGCAGAAATACAAAACAGTAACGCTCATGACATGACTAGCAGAAAAAAATGATACACTTTAACATACAAACACTAAGCAACACACGAGATAGCAAATACATTAAAGAATCAGAGACTACACATTGATTACGGAACAAAAAACACACTCCAGTCACATTTATAAGAACAGACAAACCAGATAAATAACGCGGGGCAGGTGCATAGCAGTTAGTGTGCCAAGAATGTGAATCAGTATATCTGGGAATATCAGATAGGAACCTCAAAACTAGATATAAAGAACGTATAAGAAGTTACAAATACGAAAGTAGCCATTCTGCCTTCGTCGAACACCTGACAAAACATGGACACGAACCATCCAACATGGAACATGATATGCCAGTTGTTAGAGTGAATAATCATAACAGGGAACTCTTGACATTACAAGAAAACTTTCATATACAAAGAGCCATTGCAATGAAAAGGAGGTACTCATTCACCACAACCATATAAGCAATAACTCTCTGATCACGTTGGCGATTACAACAATAACAAACAAAGCTCCAAAACATAACCAGAAGAAATAATTAATGAATCTTCCTCTCCCCCTCCCCCCCCCCCCCTCTCTATCTCACTTTCTCACTGACTCTCTCTCTCTCTCTCACGCACACACACACAACAACACACTAAAAAAATCACACCCTCACAAACGACGACACATTTACACACAACACCAAAAACATATCAAACACACAAAACATATCAAAGTATGAAACCACACACACAACATAAACAAAAGGCGAAAGATAAACACACAGCGACAGCTGACCAAACTGCACACTGAAAATGAACACATGCTGAACACAAACTGTAAAGTGCAAGCTATGCAAGCGACGTGTTGTATCAAATGTGAGTAAAAGAACGCCGAAAATAGGCCAACTGGAGCATGGAGACTAATGGTCACATCTCCAGGACCACGCACACATGGGCTAACAGCACTGGAAATCTTAATTAAGAACGAAAGATAATTTCGCATCTCCAAATTTGTGCTCCAGATGTGATTCTAACCTAAAAAGGAAGAGGAAAGCGTGACAAAATGTAACATAGTAGTGTATTTGAACTACCACATAACACATTTATTACATGTATTTAAGCAAATACGTACTACAGGCCACTGACTATGCTTCGCAAATAAAAGAAGCGAAATGCATATGGCAATAAACAAACTGCCTTCAATTAGTAGCATCGATGGACCATACCTCCACGAAAACTTGTTATATTCGAAGGAAGAACATATTCACGGACACTGCAGCAAACAGAAGCTAGAGATACTGGTCTGTAATTTGGTGGGTCCATTCTTTTTCCCTTCTTATATACGGGAGTGACCTACACTTTTTTTCCCAGTCGCTTGGGGCTTTGTACTGGGCGAGAGATTCGAGATAAATGCAAGTTGGATAAGGGTCCAATGCCGTCAAGTACTCTTTGTAAAACTGAAGTGGGGTTCCTTACGGAACTCGTGACTTATTTGCCTTCAAATCTTTCAGTTGCTTCTCTACGCTAGGGATACTTATCACTAAGTCGTCCATGTGGGGGTCTGTCCGATAGTCAAATGACGGTATGTTTGTATTATTCTCCTGCCTGATCGATTTCTTGAAGGCGAAACATAAAACTTCGGCTTTCTTTTTGCTGTAGTCAACTGCCACAACAAAGGACAGAACGGAAGCCTTAACACGCGCTTAGCGACACGCTCACTATTATCCATAAAAATTCCACAGTTGTTTGGGAACAAGAAGTAGATAAATGACCGCAAATGTTCTCCAAGTAGCCGAATATAACGATTTCCAGTTAAGATCGGTTCAGCTGTACCAGTGAATTCCATGTGAACGAAGCCCACACCATTATGCAGCCATCATCATCTTGCACAGTGCCTTGTCGACAGCTTGGGTCCACGGCTTCATGGGGTGTGCGCCGCACACGAATCCTACCATCAGCTCTTACCAACCGAAACCGGGAGCGCTTCTCTTACCAGGCCACAGTCTTCCAGTCGTCTATGTTCCAACCGACATGGTCACGAGCCCTGCAGAGGCGGTGCAGGCGATGTCGTGATTTTAGCAAAGGTACAGACATCGGTCGTCTGCTGCCACAGCCCATTGACGCCAAATTTCGCCGCACTTTCCTAACAGGTACGTGTGTCGACGTGCCACACTGATTTCTGCTGTTACTTCACGTGGTGTTGCTTGTGTGTCAGCACTGACAACTCTACGCAAATGCCGCTGCTCTCGGCCGTTAAGTGAAGGCCGTCGGCTGCTGCGTTGTCCGTGGTGAGAAGAGAGGTCTGAAATTTGGTATTCTCGACACACTTTTGAGATTGTGGACCTCGGATTATTGGATTCCCTAACGATTTTCGGAATGATATGTCCCATGCTTGTAGCTCGAACTACTATAACACGCGGAAAGTCTGTTGATTCCCGTCCTGCGGCCATAACCACGTCGGAAACCTTTTCACATGATTCACCTGAGTGCAAATGACAGCTCCACCAGCGCACCGCCCTCTTTATACCTTGTGTACTCGATACTACCGCCATTTGTATATGTGCATATCGCTATTCCATGACTTTTGTCAGCTCTGCTATAGATGGACATGTAAATGCAGTTCTGTTTCCAGTGAGTAGTCAGCAATAAAGTAATCGAAAAGAAGTGGATTATTTCGCCTATTTATACGCACTACGTTACATTTAGTTACCAGGAGGTTCACTTGGAAGTCCCTGAAAAAAATCTATATTTTTACTGTTAATTAATACATTTTACTTGTTAATTTCTTTCTTATACGTTATTTTAGTCTAACTACATTTGATTTTCTAGCCTAATATTAACCTTGCTTTAGTACTCATCGATTTATTGTTGAAATATATGCAGATTGCTTTGTAATTTATTTGTGGAATTACTTTTCATGCATCCAGCACACAAATGTTTGCCTGTTTACTGTATGACTCATGCTCTGTGCTAGGCACACACAATGATATGTTTCTAACATTCATTCTTGCCCCAGAAGATCCCCAGGCCAGCAACTTCTCTGGTTCGCAATACAACGATGGTACTCGAAACCACAAAGGCTGTCAAAGGGTGATAAGTGATAGTCGACCAAATTCTAGAGTGTAATTGGACTTCACAGTGAAACTCATTCTAATCCAATGAACGCAACCCATCGTTCGGTACAGTTGATCCATTACTATCTGAGTTCCCGGCGTTGCCCGGTATATATTTAGTCCAATTCTTGTCGTCCATCCACTCCACCCACTATCTCTGTCGCTCTCCTCCTTTTCCCTCTCTGTCCATCTCCTGCTCCCCCCTTATCTCTCCACGTTATCACCACCACCCCAGAAGGAGTATACTGGCTCCTACCCCCACAGTATTTCTTTCCAGATAATAAATAATATGTGAACCCAGTTTGGTTGAAATCGAACAAAGGGTTTGGGTGGACCTTTTTACCCACAGTTGTGCCCGCTACACACATGTCACATGAATTTAACATAAATTTAACATGTTTCGCACATACTTTTACACACATTTCACTTCTATAGCTAGCAAATTTCGCCCTGCAGTTTCTTTTTCCGACAGCTCAATGTTTATGATGTCATGTCTCCTGATATGTGTGTCGTACAATGAAATAATTTTGCAGGCACATCCAGTGGTATTTGAGAATACTGTCAGCAAAATGTGTTAGTAGGAAAAAGAGAAACATATTAAAACGTCACGCATGATGCGTCAGTTTTTCACGTTTCTCAGTGTTTCTGACATCGTATCTACTGAAAATTGATTGTAAAATGATATATTTTTGCAGGTACATTTAGTGGTACATGTGAATACTCTGTGAAAGAAGTATTGCCCATAGAGTCTGCAGTAAGACAATATTAAATTAAAAGATCATGCCTGATGCGGCAGTTTACTGCATGAACACTGAAAATTTTGTAAGCCATAAACTTTTTCTCTTTCAGCATTTTGTGTAGGCTGTCACCGAGAAAAAATTTAATAAAGGTTTGAAATTATGTGTTAAGTTTGTTGCCAGTCACTAAGTACTCTCATTCGCAAATAACGGAAGAATAAAATCTAGGTATTATTGCATCTTGAGCTTCGATACCTTTGCATCCCTACTCCCACCTCTTTGAAAGAGAGGTGGTTTTTATCTCAACAGTGGTTCTTTCCAGAAGGTAAATGACATGTTTACCAAGTTTTCTTGAAATCGATCGAGTGGTTTAGGAGACGTGGAATATGTATGCACACGTCCACTTTTATAATATGTAAGGATATTTTTCCAGTTCGAAAAAAGTCTAAGCCGCAACTCTCTATACCAGCGAAGGTTATCAGAAATGACTGGAAGTAGTTGCCTTTTCTGATGGTGGAATTTTTTTCTGGTTTAGCTATTACAGATTCTGAGTTCGGCAGTTAGTGACATTATCGCTGCCATGATGGGCGCGGATCCAGTTTGGACTCACGAGCCCCGTTCCACACCCTCTAAAATTTTTCGTACAAGCATTTATATTTTTGCATATATCAGTTCCTATGTTTTATAGCTAATTTTTGTAGAATGATGTATCATGAAAACTAAGCGTCACGAAAATGGGAACGAATTTTGAAACTTACAGGCAGACAAGATACTTTTCAGTGGTTTGCGTGGGGCATTGCAATCTGACTCGTAGCATTCCTACCAGACAAATGCCCATACAAAAACAGGCTGACCTACTGCTGTCAACATCATATCTAACACGGTTTGTGGATCTGGTGGTAAAACCGACAAACAGTATGAAATTGAGCCAGGAGAAGCAGATCGACCAGAGCACTGCTCTTATTTACGCATCCTTTCAGATGTAGTTTGCACAGCATTGTTTATAGCCACAGAGTTTGCTGAAATAATAATAATTCGATTTTATGTTATATTAATTACGATGTTATCAAAGTTGTGAGAGTTTTTTGCTGTAACAGTTGTTAAATTAATTTCGTGATGGACGTACTTCTAGAATATTCAGACTAGCGCTTTTCAAAAACTATAGATGAATACACTAAGCAGATTCAGAGGGATGTAGGCTGCAGTACATACTGGGAGATGAAGCAGCTTGCACAGAATAGAGTAGCATGGAGAGCTGCATCAAACCAGTCTCAGGACTGAAGACCACAACAACAACAAGATTTTTCTCACTTGCAGTTTCTTGGGCATTATTGTATACCAATGGCCTATTCATCGACTTAAACAGATTATTCTTAACAGATTAAATATTTTATTGTAATTAAACAAATTATTATCATATTAAGATACTTTATATATTTCACTGTTTTTAGGGTTCTGTGCCTTAAGTCTGTCAAAAGGGAAATACTTCTATCATCTGTCTATCTGTCTGTCTGTCTCTCTGTTCTGTTGTCAAGAACTCTTTTTCTCAGGAACGAGTAGACGTGTCTAATTCAAATTTATGTCTCGTACTAGGGTCTATAGTCCGTTGGAGGTATAAAAAATTTAATCTTCTCAGTTCAGTGAAAAGACACGGCCATTTATGTGACGTATTACGACACTCGAAAACTCACTCATAAAAAGCTATAGGGTACGTCCCGTTGACTTACAACAGTGGTTCCCCACCTTTCTTTGACCATCACCCCTGAGTGCCATTAGACATTAGCTAGTACCCCCGTCGTTCCTCTCCCCGCTATACCCCCTCCCCCTACCGTCTGTAGCCCCTCCCCCACATTATCACTTTAGCACCTAACTAAACTATAAATTGAAAGGCCTTTCTTCGAACATTATTATTTTTAAAACGACGAAAGATGAATGATCTTTAGTTTGTGTGTGTGTGTGTGTGTGTGTTAGAATGAATGACGAAGGACTCGTGGTGCATTGCAAGTGCTAGTCACAACTCCTTTCCAGATAAGAAAAAAAAATGTTCAAATGGGTGTGAAATCTTTTGGGACTTAACTGCTAAGGTCATCAGTCCCTAAGCTTACACAATACTTAATCTAAATTATTCTAAAGACAAACACACACACCCATGCTCGAGGGAGGACTCGAACCTCCGCCGGGACCAGCCGCACAGTCCATGACTGCAGCGCCTGAGACCGCTCGGCTAATCCCGCGCGGCATTTTCAGATAAGAAAGCTAACTATCCACAGTGAGGGCAGGCACTTGTCAAAAACATGTTTCCCTTGCATTAGCACACTCCAATGAGGCATTTGCTTGATCTGCACACTGCAACCCCATTTAAAATCTACCAAGTTAAAATGAGTGCACTATACTTACTGTTAATAAATCACTTGATTGCGGCAGTCCTTACTTTTGAACTGGCAGAAATTGGCAAGAGTTCAGGCTGTTAACAGTTTGTGTGTGACCAAGCTAGTAATAATAATAATAATAATAATAATGTGTGCAGCACTATAGAAGCTCTTATGTAGTTACTGCTGTGTCGTGCTGTCAATTAATTCATTTATCTGTTTCGAAGCGAGTACCGAAGCAATTTCTGGGTTACTGCAGGTACTATCTACAACTTGGAGACGACGTTAGCTTGAGATATTTAGGTTTTTTACGTATATGTTTCACTTTCATCATCAGCGATTTACGGAGCAAACCACAACATACGTATGTAGTGGGCGGACTGTGTGAGCAACCTGTAATCTCCATCGCATTAACGCTACTAACTGAGAAAAAGTAATTATTGGTATCCTATATAATCAATGTTAGAGTCTTACAAAATTGTGATAATAGTAATGATCTTTTGAAAATATCGTGACTGAAAGAGAATCGAATCATTTAGTTTTTACCCCTCAGAAAATTTCATTTTACCTGACAGGGGGGCAATTAGCCTCAGATTGGGAACGACTGTCGTGGAATCATGAAGTTTGGCAAAAAGCAAGATTTCACAGTACAATCAAAGTAAAAAATCCAAAAATTGTTACTTTGTAATTATATCACATGAAAAAATATTTCTTTTGTCATTTATTAGCAAACTACAGATCTGAAATTAAAAGTCTCAAAAGTCCTACAGACCCTGGGATCCATATCTTGCCAGTTTCAGTGTCGATAACAGGTAAAAGTCGTCAACATCCTCGATTTCCGTGCTGGATGAACGGTCTGTACACATAATTAAATTTGTACGGAACCCTCAGTGCGCGAGACATACTCACACGTGGCCACCGGTCGTCATTAAAATCTGACACACCTGTGGCACATTAAATGTGGGTCTGACGTCAGGCTACGTTTGTGGATGGACACCGACAATAGCAGACTGCGACCCATCCTGAAACCGAACTTTGGTTCTTCGCCAGTCGCAACATGTTAGGGGGACATTGTATGTCCTATGCCGCCAACGTCAGTTACCGAATTTTGTGACCCATTATCTTGGAAACTTTTTAAGACACCAACTTACAGTTTTCCATAATTATTGAATGCACTTTTCTAGATACACTGAACTAGAATTATTACTAAAATTGTACTGTGGGGCATGTTATCTTTTTTTTCAAACACTCAATTTTTTGACAGAATTTTGTAAGTAAATGAACATAAAAACAAAACAGGATGTTTTAATTGTTCTAGTTCCATATGTGTTGAATCTTACACTTGGTGTGCTGTGGAAATTTCGTGTCTCTACCATCAGTACCATTTTAGAAAACGGGTTATTTATTGCAAAAAAGGTAGTTCAGAGATATTGAGGTTTAAAACTTTTTTGTTACAGGTTCTTATACAGACTCACAATTCTGCGTCTTTTATGAAACTAGAATTTCCCTGGCCCATAGTCTGTGTCTTCTTCAGTGTCACAACAGCCCAATGCTTGCCTCCTCCTTTTCTTTCTTGCTTCTTTTTTCATTTGCTGAGCAGCTAACTCTGCCGCACGTACACGAAGCTCATCCAGTTCCCGCAGTCCTTTAGCTGTGTTCTGTCCAAATCTTACCCCTAACTTCTCCAGAACCTTAAGTCTTCCATAGTTCCCAACATTAAAAGTTATTACAGCATCACACACTGCTAACTTTAGAGTCATAAGGCCAACAAATACATTTTTAGGCACATGGCACCACACATCATTACTGAAAGACTCATTCACATTCTGTCTTCCCATGTAAACACTTGTTTAGTAGCTCAGGATTTGCCAAATCGCTGTAAACAGGTTTGATTGACTCCATTACTGCCAAAGGAAGAGAATGTTTATGTGTAAATTCATGCAGGGTGCCAGAAAATTCAGCTTGCCTATATCTACACCAAGTGTTTGGTGGAGGTGGACACAAAGCATGACATGGCTTTTCATAGGTTGATATTCGATAAAGTGCTCCACACAGCTCTTTTCATCTTCTCTAAATTTTCACAGTTATCTCTAATGGCCTTCCCATAATATTCCTGTAATTCATCAATTACTTTGTCCGTTAGTTTTCCAGCACATTTTGTTGTCTTGCCATCATACTTTCAACGAAAACTAGTATCAGAAACAAAGGACTGATTTGTTTATTCGTAATGCCAACTTCTGAGACGTAGCAGTAGGCACAAAGCAAAGCAATTCACAGCCTTTTAGACTGTGTACTTCCCAAGATATGACTGCTCAACTGTGGTAGTATATGCGTATCAGCGAAATTTGACAGTCACATGTCAACATTCAAAATATTGACCCGCCAGGTTAGCCGACAGCGCTACTGCGCTGCTTCCTGGACTCCGGTAGGCGCATCTGCCCTGGATCGAATCCGCCCACCGACGTAGGTCGGTGTGTCGGCCAGCCTTGATGTGGTTTTTAGGCGGTTTTCCACATCCCGCTAGGTGAATACCGGGCTGATCCCCACGTTCTGCCTCCGTTACACGACTCGCAGACATCTGAACACGCTCGCACTATTCCATTAATTACACTCGACGCAGACAGCAGGGGTACACTGATTCCTAGCCCAGGGGGGTACGGGGTGGCAGCAGGAAGGGCATCCGATCACCCCTTTCCACTAACCTTGCCAAATCCGTTGCTAACAATGCCGTCTCTGCGTCAGCGCGGGACATAGCACCAGTGAAAGAAAGAATGTCAACATTCAAAATATTATTTGAAGGTCTCACAATTGTCTGATTTTAATGTATTATGTACAAAAATTTTCAGGAAAGTCCAAAGTACATTATGGAGTAGAAAACAGAAAACGTCAGATTTCAACGAATTTCACGTACAATGTCCCCTTAAACAAAATGGCGTTTCGAACACTTACTTGAAACCGTTGTGGAACAGACTTGACAATGAAAGATCAAGCGTTTTTCGAATCTTACGCGATCAGCAGCCAGTTGTGAAGTATTTAGGGCTGAGAGTCGCACCTGCGGCCCTCTGCAGCGCCGCAGAGGGCCTAGGTCGTGAACGCGTAGGAGGCGGACGCGTGGAAGCCGGCTGGGCGGTCCTTAGAGAGTTGACGAGCGGCGGCCGCTGCGTTGCGGTCAGCCGTCTGCGGCGCGCATTATACGGCCGTCCGTCCAGGCGCCACTCGTAATTTGTTGCCCACGAAAGGGAAAGCGGGACTCGCTCCCACATACGGTAGCCGTCTTGCCAGGCAATAATCTGCTCCGTCCGTCTAGTGCTCTAATTTACTACGAGGGCGTCTCACTTCATTTGCAGCTCACCCTTTAACGTAGCTAAGGTGTTAAACAGAAGTAAAATGACTTACGACAGCTTTTTATGTAAGGTGTTTGTTTTCAGGAAAGCTTAGGTACACTTTGGTCCATAGTGGAACCGCCATTACAACAGATATGCACGGTGTTCAAATAAAAGTGCCACACATTCTCAAAGGAGGCAGTGTGATGTCAGTCCTACGACCACACCGCCGCCTGAGAGATTGATCATCCGGATGCGATTCTCTCGATAAACGAAACAGAAGAACGGCTGTGCTAGCCAAAGAGTACACAGCCAGTCGCAGTACTTACGCTCGCCGCGAGGCGCCGCTAGGCCACTTCATGTGCAGCACGAGAGTAGTGCAGTTGTGCCAGTCTACAGTTGGTAGCCGCGCTCAGTGGTCAGCCAGCGCCGATGCGGATTCGACATTCAAGACCACGAGAGATTAATTCGTCACTGCAAGATTTGTGACTTGTAAATTATGTCATTCTACAGGCGCTTAGGCTAGTCGCGTCTTCTATAATTGTCAACCAACTGATCATGGACTACAGCAAAGTTAAGTAATAAGTACTTTCTTATTTTGTACTCCTGATAATTAATTGTGTTTTCCTGCTGTAGCTACCAAGTAGTTTTGGCATAGTAGAGTCCACGTTTCCACCTCCTTGGCTACGTCATATTTGCCACCTCATGTTGATGGACTCGACTATGGTGGAAGATCGAGAGCCATCAGGCAGTACTGGTCAAAAACTAGAAAAAAGATCCTCTAGAAAAATATTTGCTGGAGTATGGGCCATTATGTTCTACGATAGCCATCTATCCTTTAAAATTTTCATACTTCCACTGAAATAACAGCCGACCGTCAGGGTGTTCCACACAGCTGATTTCAAATTAGCTTCCCGGTGAGCTAGAGCCCTTAAATTTTCATCATAGCTCAGAAGCGGATAACAATGCAATATTAATTCACTCTCCTGTCTAGAGTTTGGCGAAGGTCACTTTATTTTTCTGTCTGTATGACGTTCATTACACATTGGTTTTAAACTAACTTCCAGATGAGATATAGACTTAAAACTTTCAACATGACTTAGAAGCAGACGACAGTGCAATATTAAATACATTTCTTGTCTGGTGTGTAGCCGACGTTTCTTTGCTTTTCTGTTTGTCTGATGTTTGGTACAAATTGAATTTAAACTAACTTGCTGATGCGATGGAGACTTGAAACATTCAACATAGCTCAGAAGCCGATGCAGTGCAATATTACATTAAATGAATTCCCATTTGCGAATAAGGACAATCATTACATTTAGAGTGGAATAACGAGAATGAAAATTTATGCCGTATCGGTACTCGAACACGGATTTTCCGCTTACCGCGAGCGGTCACTTTACCATTTTTCGTTTTTTACGTTTTGTTCGTTATTGTTTGTTGTAGCTGGTCATCGAGGACGTCACGTGACGTTCACTGAAGTTCGTTGTTGGTGTTTTCACCCAGTTGTTTTATTACAGAGTGTGAGGTAACGGGCGAGTTGTGGCGCCCTGGAAATATTATAGGTTCGGAATTGGGGCGGCCGCACAGGACGCTCGTCAAAGCCGCGGCCCGGCAGCAAACACGTGGTGGCAAACGTTAGCCGGACGAGAGGGGCTGCCCCAGCGCATGGTCCAGCCGCGTGGCTGGGAATTCCGCTGTGACGAGGACGGTGCTTTGTGTCGATGAAGGAAATGTCTATGCCGGGCGTGCCAAAGATGGCGGACTTTGTGAAGCCTTAATGGCAGACATTTCACAGTTCGTATAGCAATTAATAGTAGCCAGATGAATCATGATACCTCAAAAAGAAACACGTACATTACTATTATTTGCACGAGGATTCTGATGGTGTAATCAGATTTTCAATATCTTTATTAGTTTAAAGTTTAGTATCTGACGGTAAATTACACAAGTAACACCCAGCAACGAATTTCCAAAATCTAAACGGTTCATCCGATTTTGTCGATAGCCATGCCTTTAGAAAGCTGGTAGTGTAAACCTAAATTGGTATAAATTACACGCATGTAACTTGAATACTACATGCGTTATTGGACGTCAAAGTGGCCGATTACTATTGATCGCGTCAGGCCATATGTACTCCACAGTTACAATAAAAAACGGTAGCAGCATGCTTATAAATATATTTATTCATCTATGTCTTTGTTAATATCCGATGTATGCTATTCACGAAGAAACTGGTCAATTATTTACTGTGTTTTAGAAAGCACAGAGACATTAGGCTCCTGGCCTACCTTTTGCTGCTTTTCTTTTGATATATGTTTATGAAATTGTTTGTGTATTTAATTATGTGTGTTAGAGCGTGTTTATGGTCCAGCCGTAGGAATATTTATTTAATTTCAAGTATTTAAATGTAAATCCAGTATTTCGAATATGTTACATTATATTTTTGAGAGTACATTGGATTGGAGACACGGCGCGAGCGCTCTAGCCAATCAAAGTGCTCGTGAATGGAAAGACTGTATGGAAGTGGGGAGGAGCATCGTTTCCGGAGAGGACAAGGAGTTCTGGAGAGGGGGGCACAGGACACGGAGCGCCCGCGACGGTACGGCGCGGCGCGGCGGACGCGCGGTCGGCGGGAAGACTTGGGACAGTGGAGCAGTTTGTGCGTGGTCGCGGCAGTTAGAAAAACTTCGGAGTGCCGACTTGTGCACTTGTGAGATTTTCGTGGCTTCTACAGTGAAGACGTAGTGTGCGTTTACAAGTGAATATCTCGTGAGCTGTGTTGTTGTTCATGACTAATTACGTGCAGTAGGAATCTATTGTTTCCCTGTTATTCAACATATATTTTATTTAATTGCTGGATCATCGACACCAATAAGTGTATACGGCATTCTCGAAAGTACTTCTATCGTACTCATCATTTAAAGTCGTTAAAATAGTACCTGCAGATTTCATTTAATTGCAATCTTTCATTTATAAATTTCTACGTTAATTCGCAATTGCCGAGTGATAGCAACACCGACTCAATGGAAGGCCTCGGCGCTTGTTCGTGACGTCACGTCAGTTAGGCACGGCGAACGCCAGGTCTGTTGCAGGCATACTCATAATGGTGGTGTCTCCCTCTCTGACACAGGAAAATGTGAAACTATTGGTGGTAGTTGACGAACACACATTGTTCTGAGAGATGTCTGCAATCAATTAATTGTGCAATTCATTACACTTCTTAACAAATAGTGTACTCCTGAACTTAAATTTCCACCCGTTTTAAGGATTGACATACAAAAACAACTTCATGGTCCAGCAGCAACAAAATTCGTGCTTCTTTACCTTATTTGTCAATCTGAGGAAGTTACGTTTGTACTGGGTTGCTTATACAAGAAACTGTGGACATATTGGTGCTCTTCTTTAGGTATCTTGGTTGACTATGGGGTGAGGAGCACTGAATGTTAATGAAATATCTTGCGATTGTACACGTTGGGGGAGGGGGTGGGGGACAGAAGAAGAGGCAAAAGAGAGATACTTGTTTTATCAAATAAAATTTTTTTACCTTATAAAGTTTCTCCTTTCACTTGCAAGAGGGGAATATTTATCTTTTCTAATGTGCTTGTTTAAAAAAGTTTTAGCTCAGCAGTATTTTCGATGTATGAAGCTATTTTGTTTCCTGTACAGAATTCCTTTCGTTGAAAACGACTATAATCTAATAACTGGTAACAGTTGGACATTTACACATGTAAATTAGCTCACATTTCCAGTGACGATGTCAAACGAAAATAAATAAATAAATAAATAAAAGAAACGAGTTCATTGTAAGGGGATTGGGGTAAGTTTCGATAGCAAAATGGATCGAGTAAATATAGTTACTTGAATGTAAAATTTCCGAAGCTTGCAATGGGGCAAAGCATCTTCTCATATTGATCTACGTTTGTTTCGACAGGATTCAGTAATACAGAACTATGATCTTCATTTGTAGCTTTACGATAGTAAGAAAATCTTTCTTCTAAATAAAACTGCAGAATCAAAAACAATACCAAACAGTCTGTCCAAAAATAAGAGATTTATAGTGATAAGCACGCCCAGGCGTTTCTGCCTGCAACAGACCTGGCGTTCGCCGTGCCTAGCTGATGTGACGTCACCAACAAGCGCCGATGCCTTCCTTTGAGTCGGTGTTGGTGATAGAAACCTTCGACCATTCGATTCATCAGTGTATTCATATTGTATACTGTAGACTCAGCAGTATTGGCTTGTAATGCGGCAACTGCGTATCCCAGCCCATAGGCAACGAAACCAGCCAAAACTTTTAATATTCCAACGTCGAGTCGGAGGTTGCGTAGTTATTTCGAAAGCCCGCAAGAGGCCAACCAGCTGTCTCACCGAAATCCCTGAGCTTCCGTGCGGGCACCATTTGGCTATCCTTGCACGACTCCCGGCCAGACTCAAACTTTCATATGCCGCCAACCATGCGTCTCCGACCAGTACTCGTACATCCATTATGTATATTCCCGTACAGGTTACACATTCTACTTGAAAGTTGCTTGCACGGTATTGGCAGATGAATACAATACTGCAGGCACTTTAATGTGTTTCACAACTGCTGCAGTCGCTGCAGTGCCAGTTCCTTTGTACATGAATGCGCGTCCAAACGACCTTTTCATCGTAATCAGAACAACACAGCCACTGCAATATCGAATGCAGTATTAACTTACTTTCATGGTGTGTGCCGGAGAGTAGTTTGCGTACATCCATCCATTTCCCCCTATTTCTGCTCCAGTCGCCAATGTCTCACGGTAATAACAATTGCTGGTTAGCCTCTGTATGACCAAGAAACCCTCTAATTTTTACCTACACGGTCTTTTCGCGATAGAATATATACATAATAGGAAGCGATATACTAGCTCGTACGTGCCTGCTTAGGCCCGACACAGGCCAGATGTGTTAGACATAGCCCTCAAAAGGGCACTGCATGCACACTCAACCTTCTGGTTGAAAACGATATGCCCTCATACCACATGCCTGTAATACTACACACGGAAGAAACACTGCAGGACACAGAACCACGCAGAATACTGAACTACAAGCGCGCGAATCGGACCCTGTCCAAGGAAGCGCTTGATACTCGTATTGCGGACACCCAAGAAATTAACAACACGCAACAAATTGATGAGGCGGTGGAAGCTCTTATTACTGCAGTCCAAGACGCGATGACTGATGCCACTCCACCTACAACACCAAAACAACACTCGACGGTCCTGCCCCAGGAAATCCTGGGCCTTATCTCAATGAGGAACCGCCTCAGGACATACTGGCAGCGTACCAGGCGCTCGTTCTATAAACTGCAAAACAGACTCCAATGTATAACACGGGACAAAATAGAAACATTTCGAAACGAACAATGGGGGCAGAAACTCGCAGGGCCAGATACCACACGTCCTACCGTCTGGAAGCTAGCCAGACACTTCACCAGGGAGAAACATTACTTTCCCGCTCTACAAGGACCAGACGGCCCAGCTTACTCCGCGACGGAGATGGCAGAACTTATGGCCACAACACTTGCAGCGTCTTTCATGCCGAATCTGGCTCCTTCAGATGCAGTATTCACACTCGAAACGGACCAGGTGATTACACGACTTATAGCCCAGCCCTCGTGCGAAAAAGTCTGACGCACTAGTACGAACGAAATTACTTGGGCTATCAAGCATATCAATGCTAGGAAGGCCCCTGGGCCTGATGGCATTCGTGTCCTCTAGGAGTTCACGGATAGAGCCGTAGAATACCTTGCACACATAACGAACTTCTCTGAATTTTGCAAGGCGGCCAAGGTTCTGATGTTTAGGAAGCCATGGAAAGACTATTCCCTCTCACAAAATTGCCGACCCATCAGTCTGCTGTGTTCGATCGGCAAGATAGGCACTGCATCGCCAACGACACACTAACACTGGAGCAGTTCGGCTTTAGGAATCACCACTCAACAGCACAACAACTCCTCCGCCTAGTCGGACATATAACACACGGCCACAACATGAACAAAGCCACAGGGGCCGTGTTCCTGGACATCTAAAAAGCTTTCGACCGTCTCTGGCACAACGGCCTTAGACGCAAATTAAGCGAAGCTGGTTTCCCACACGGACTCGTACGTCTCATGCACTCATATCTCACGAACAGATGTTTTAACACTGATGTGCAGGGCAGACAATCGACACAACACGGTATCCAAGCTGGAGTACCCCACGAAAGCATCATGGGGTCCATCTTATTCAACCTGTACATTAATGACTTTCCAGCAACACAAAACACGACAGCCATCTAAGCGGATGACACAACCATCCTTGCACAAGACTGGAAACCGTCGAACATTAATTCACGAATACACACGGCATTCAGAACTGCCGAGCCTTGGATGGAACGATGGCGTATTGAAGCATACGTCGACAAGTGCGAAGCATTTCTGTGCAGACGCAGACGGAAACTACCGCGCAAACATCCACTGTCAACAGATAACACTACATATACGCCCAATACGTTTCCGAGAGAAAGTCAGATATCTCCGTGTCTGGTTGGACCGGAAACTTACATGGGCTCAAATGGTTCAAATGGCTCTGAGCACTATGGGATTCAACTGCTGTGGTTATCAGTCCCCTAGAACTTAGAACTACTTAAACCTAACTAAGGACATCACACACATCCATGCCCGAGGCAGGATTCGAACCTGCGACCGTAGCAGTCGCACGGTTCCGGACTGCGCGCCTAGAACCGCGAGACCACCGCGGCTGGCAAACTTAACATGGGGAGATCACACTGAATACGTTGCCAACAGAGCACACGCGAGGCTCAGACAACTCTACCCAGTGCTCAACAGGGAAAGTACGCTGAATAGTAGGGTGTCGGGGTACGTATACAGGACACTGATCAGACTTCTGATGACGTACGCAGCTCCTATCTGTGCATACGCAGCTCCTACACGCCCGCGCCGCCTGTAGATCATACAGAACAAAGTGCTACGCATCACTAGCAACGCTCCACCGTGGACCTTCACATGAATACCGCCTTGAAACCCTCAATGAAGTATTCCAAAAACACGCCACACGCTTATACAGGATTTCAAGACACTCGAACAATCCTTTCATCCTAACTCTGGGAAACTATGATCACAACCATAGGTGGAAGCTTAAGCGGCCAAAGACACTACTAGCTAGGCCGTAACAACCTATGGCAAGCTAACGTACACCAACAAGCGACAACGTCGCCAAGTCCCTTCATATCAGCAACGTTGACTGGATATGCCAGCTGCTATTAAAGGTGACAAACAGGCTACAGCAGGGAAACCGACAAGCTCGCACACTGACGCACAAACAAACCGCCAACATTGCCCTATACTGTGAATCTGATATATGACCTATAGGACACAAAATGATGATGAACCTAACTGTTACAGGTATACTGACGCTGCCCGAGAAATTAACACCGGCACCCGGCGACATCCGCCGAGTAACACCACCGCACAACGTCAAAGGTCGACCTACATGATACCCACTACTAACAAAGCCTATCCTCGTAAGAGCTGTCGCAAGCAGCAAGAAAACTGCTGCTGCTCCTACAATCCGACCCAAGTACCGCAGAGGTTTTTTTTTCCCTTGGCTGTTTCCTTGTCACTTTTTTCCCCTCTGCCCTTCAAACCGTTTTCCTTTGGCCCTTTCCTGTGCACTTTTATCCGTCTGCCCTTCAAACCGCTACCCTTCGTTCAACCTTCGACCCAACCTATCTCCAGATCAGCGGGTATTAATGGTTAGCCTTAACGAGACGTACGCAAACATCGCTGAACCCACATCCTCAGAGACCAGCAGACCTTTTGTGTTGGCCATCATGCCGGTGTGGGCGTGGAGGGATTCCACCTCTTTAATATATATATGAGAAGAAATAAAAACTTTGAGGTTCGCCGATGACATTGTAATTCTATCAGAGACAGCAAAGGACTTGGAAGAGCAGTTGAACGGAATGGACAGTGTCTTGAAAGAAGGATATAAGATGAACATCAACAAAAGCAAAACGAGGATAATGGAATGTAGTCGAATTAAGTCGGGTGACGCTGAGGGAATTAGATTAGGAAATAAGGCACTTAAAGTAGTAAAGGAGTTTTGCTATTTAGGGAGCAAAATAACTGATGATGGTCGAAGTAGAGAAGATATAAAATGTAGACTGGCAATGCCAAGGAAAGCGTTTCTGAAGAAGAGAAATTTGTTAACATCGAGTATAAATTTAAGTGTCAGGAAGTCGTTTCTGAAAGTATTTGTATGGAGTGTAGCCATGTATGTCAGTGAAACATGGACGATAAATAGTTTGGACAAGAAGAGAATAGAAGCTTTCGAAATGTGGTGTTACAGAAGAATGCTGAAGATTAGATGGGTAGACCAAATAACTAATGATGAAGTATTGAATAGAATTGGGGAGAAGAGGAGTATGTGGCACAACTTGACAAAAAGAAGGGACCGGTTAGCAGGACATGTTCTGAGGCATCAAGGGATCACAAATTTAGCATTGGAGGGCAGCGTGGAGGGTAAAAATCGTAGAGGGAGACCAAGGGATGAATACACTAATCAGATTCAGAAGGATGTGGGTTGCAGTAAGTACTGGGAGCTGAAGAAGCTTGCACAGGATAGGGTAGCATGGAGAGCTGCATCAAACCAGTCTCAGGACTGAAGACCACAACAACAACAAATATATATTTCAGTTAGTTATACTAGCTCACCCAGATGAAGGGAAACTGAAATAAACTCGTTAAATTACCACATGTCTCCTGTAATGTAACCAAAATATTTGAAATCGACTGAAAAATTCCACAGACACAAGATCAAAGCCAGAAACTTATTATTTGCATTAAATACTTGTTAATATAATACGTTTTTAAAACGGACTAGAGACCTCATACTGATCGTTTTGAAAATCTGTGCTTGAGAATTTTTAATAATTTAAAACAAAGAATGTGGGGCATATATAACATATAATAGTAAGGAGCGTAAGAAGTAGCTGTCGTTGAGAAAAATCATACATCAGTTGACAGCATTTTCAGTGTAATGAAATTGTTAGTGACTTGCGTGGACTATTCATGCGTCGCTTATCTGTTACTTGTGGTCCACGTTTTTATTTTTATTTTTACAAGTACTCTTTTACTTGTACGTACCAAAAATTGACAAGTACAAATTTTGAGGACTATCTGTATTTGGTTAGGAATCTGTATGGAACTAGAAGAAATTATTTTATTAAAAAACTAAAAACCCGCCTCGATTGCGAAAAAAGCACCTAGTGTTAACCTAGGTTTCGGCGTAGATAACTACACCTTCTTCAGAACAACAATAAAACGCGGGTTTTTAATTTTTTAATATATTAACCAACGATTGCTGACGCGCTGCAATGTTTAAGGTTCAGAAATTATTTTTTTACTCCGTTTTGAAAACTTGTTATAAATAATGCTAAACGTAAGAGTTACAAAACACTCTGAAGGCTTGGAGAAAGGCCGTTAGTCATTCTCACAGTAAAAAATTAAGGCTCTGTGGAAAGCCGTAGAAATTTTGCACACATCGGACAGTTTTTCAAATATCGTAGAAAACTTTAATACTATGCTCTCAGTTTTCTCAAGTGGAATATGTCTTGGACTGCAGTAAACGAATCTCTCTTGTTACGCTTATTTTTGTGTTGTATTTCATGGCCCCACACGGCACCAGAAATTAAAGTTCGAATTTTGCTTACAGTATTCGGCTTACATATTAGTTCATACTTACAAAAGCACCTATTTAACGTTTTTTAATAGTTACGTGGCAAAATTTCTTATAATTTCTGTAGCAGCTTTGAGAATTAATTTCTAATAGCGACCAATAAAGTATGTATATGTAACACGAAACACCGATAACCCTTCTAACATGAACTGAAATGTAATGGGCAGATAGGCAGCTAAGGTTATCGCCCGATTCAGTCGACATTCCTGCCAGTTTGTAATACTCGCTGTTTTAATTATGCTGATAAACTGAACTCATCGATTGCCCTATTTAGTCATTTAACTGCACCGCCGTCTGGTGAATTCGAAGTAAAAATAACTGACAGATATGAATAACGGTTAAAAGTAGCTGGTAGAAAAATAACAATGACCGCAATAATTGATACTTCGAAATAACCGTTTGGCCCACCTCTAATACGTACAGACGACACGTGAGTGATTATGGAGCGTAATTGCGCACACCATCCAAATGTATGAGACTAATCAGTGTGTACTTGTGTTATTTATCTGTAGACAGTGTTCACAGTTTATTCACGGTTAAACAAAATCTTCGAGGTGTTTGTGTTAGCTCCATACACAATGTGTTATTAATCTATAAATAAAGTTCACATGTTATTATTAGGACGTCATCAGCATCGTTGCACACGGAGGCAACGAAGAGCCACGCGATTCCGTCACGGGCTCGCACCTGACTGATCATTATCAATAGTTCCTTCACCGATGCTCTACAAGTTCCTACAACAAGGATAACTCGTTCATACATTGAAACTCTATATGAGTCTAACAAATGTATGTACAGTCCTTAACAATTGCAGCATAACAAATGCAGCGATATTGGGAATTTTGTAGGTCAATACTATTTTTAATTCAACCTAAACATCCGCGGTAGCAGAAAAGTGGTTTTACTGCTATAGTCTTTGAAAGGTGGCAGACTGTACGCTATAACTATCAACTTAAACACATGCTCGACTGGGCGGAACTAGAACAGAAATAGGGCAACATAATAAGAAACAATTAACAACACTTAATAGGAGTTATGGTACAAGATAGTATTTGATTTTGGTACAGTTGGATACATGACACTTGGTGTTCTATTCCTGGTACCATGATACCTAAACTGCGTTGCTGTTTCTTGGCAGTCTATGGTATTGTCTCTACGACAGTAATATTGCAGACACTCCATTAATTGTCCTAATTCTCCGTAAATAGCGACTGCTAAGTTGGAATGGAACTTGTAGAACTGTGCTCCGTTGTGTAACTGCAGAAACTGTACTGATCTGGGTACAAGCACGGAACTGAACTGTATGAATGCTGGATCGGAGCTATCTGAGTGTCCGCGGCGCGTCGTGTTTTACGCCTGTCGGCGAAAGGACTTTAGTATCCGCCAGAACAAAGCGGGAGAATGTAGTCCATGGTTGACAGCGCTCCTTCTGGCGATTGGTGACACTATCGGTGGACTAGTACGATAACCGCCGCGCGGAAGCAGCAAGTGGTCCAGGTTTGTGAGCGCCATCTGGAAGCTACTGCTCGGAACTGAGAGGAGTCTCATGGTGTTTGTTGTGTATCTCCCCAAGCACTATCAGTGGAACGTCAGAAATGAAATCAAAAGAAAGGGGAAAGAAATACGTATTCTCCCCTTAGCTATACCATTACAAGCCCATCATCAGAAAATTTCTGTGAAACACAGGAAGTTTTGTAAATGATAAACACATGTGAAAACAAACCTGGGTTTTAAGCCTTTACGTAAGCTAGTGTAATATAATATGCCTAAATTTTCTCCATATTGTAAGATTCATTGCCCCTATTTAATCACCAGAATCCATTGCTGTTGTCAAATATGCAGCAGTATCATTCATCTGAGATTTAAACATGACGAGCAGTAAAATTAAGCGTTAAGAAGTGGAAGTGACTACCTAAGCAAGCAAATCCACACTAAGAGGTTGTTTACAAACATTTTATACACACTGTTCCACAGTATTTTCGTTATTCCACGACTTGCTGAATGGGATTAACGTGAAATATCCAGAGGAGAACTGGGTAGCTGATCACAGTTGCTTTTAGTCAGTGTCACTGCGTCAAAGATATCCAACAAATCTCTAATTATTGATGGCATAGGAAAGACGCGAAGGCATTAATCATAAAATTCTGAGATTTTATATATGATTTGTCAATAAATATAATACAACACTTTTCTCCATACTTTTTTTAACAGCCATAATACTAAAGTTAGAGAAACGTGGACCTATTTAGATGTATACAAAGCGTTTCTATTTTCCATGGTCTAACTGTGAATAGTATAGGAAAGCAAGGAAACCATATTGTTCCTTCCCACTGATTATTCAGGAGCTGGGGAATTAGAAACGTACATAATAATGTACTTACAGCGTTCTTTACGTTTACGCTTCAAAGGTTTTGTTGTGAAATGGAGAGTATAATTATTGAATGTACTTATATTTCGGCTGGATCAGCTGTCTTGTTTTTTCGTTCTAGGTGTTTATTTATGATAAGGAGGGGGAGAGGGGAATTGTGCCAGGATTACTGCACTAGATTTTATTGGTTCAAATGGCTTTAAGCACTATGGGACTTAACATCTTAGGTCATCAGTCGCTTAGACTTAGAACTACTTAAACCTAACTAACCTAAGGACGTCACACACATCCATACCCGAGGCAGAATTTGAAGCTGCGACCGTAGCAGCAGCGCGGTTCCGGACTGAAGCGCCTAGAACCGCATGGCCACGGAGGCCAGCCTAGATTTTATTCATAATCGGTTTAACAAGTTACAAAAAACTTAATAAAAAGTCAATAATTAGAAAATTTATCACACCTATGAAATTTAAAAAAGAGCAATGACTCATTACGTTGATGGCTATCAATGAACAAGAAGCCACTCCACTTCCAATAACACTTATACAAGGAATGATATTCAAGCAAAAACAATACTTTAAAAGACAGCTTCAGTTTAGTGCACAATTACGAATATTTGCACAGAAGGTGACTCACTGTGTTAAAGAACTACGTTATGAATATACAGAAAACTTAATCAGCCACGATTTTTAAAAGGAAACATATCAGAGATACCAAACAGCTCGGCGAAATATCAAATCGAAACAAATTGCACGAAGAATGCCTTAACCAATAATGAAATTATTATTCTTTTAAACTCTAAGAACGTTCAGAACGTAGACAACATAAATAACTTTTCCCCTATTAAGGACAATCGAAAGACTTCACTCAAATACATGGAGCCCAATCAATAGCCTTTCACGAGCATATTCACTGAAGTAAAATCAGATTGACTGCGACTTGGATGACCACCCAGCAACCACCATTTTGGAAACAGGCGGAGCCGCTTAAATTGCCTTCACAGCCAATACCCCTTCTCCACAGGCAAGGCAAGTCGCACATCTCACTCAGCAAAGATAGGGGAGTGTAATGACTATCGGTAAGTGCGCTCTCATGCGTCTGTTTTTTTTTTTTTTTTTTTTTTTTTTTTTTGGTCATCAGTCTACTGACTGGTTTGATGCGGCCCGCCACGAATTCCGTTCCTGTGCTAAGTGCTAACCTGTTCATCTCAGAGTAGCACTTGCAACCTACGTCCTCAATTATTTGCTTGACGTATTCCAATCTCTGTCTTCCTCTACAGTTTTTGCCCTCTACAGCTCCCTCAAGTACCATGGAAGTCATTCCCTCATGTCTTAGCAGATGTCCTATCATCCTGTCCCTTCTCCTTATCAGTGTTTTCCACATATTCCTTTCCTCTCCGATTCTACATAGAACCTCCTCATTCCTTACCTTATCAGTCCCCCTAATTTTCAACATTCGTCTATAGCACCACATCTCAAATGCTTCGATTCTCTTCTGTTCCGGATTTCCCACAGTCCATGTTTCACTACCATACAATGCTGTACTCCAGACGTACATCCTCAGAAATTTCTTCCTCAAATTAAGGCCGGTATTTGATATGAGTAGACTTCTCTTGGCCAGAAATGCCTTTTCTGCCATAGCGAGTCTGCTTTTGATGTCCTCCTTGCTCCGTCCGTCATTGGTTATTTTACTGCCTAGGTAGCAGAATTCCTTAATTTCATTGACTTCGTGACCATCAATCCTGATGTTAAGTTTCTCGCTGTTCTCATTTCTACTACTTCTCATTACCTTCGTCTTTCTCCGATTTACTCTCAAACCATACTGTGTACTCATTAGACTGTTCATTCCGTTCAGCAGATCATTTAATCCTCTTCACTTTCACTCAGGATAGCAATGTCATCAGCGAATCGTATCATTGATATCCTTTCACCTTGTATTGTAATTCCACTCCTGAACCTTTCTTTTATTTCCATCATTGCTTCCTTGATGTACAGTTTGAAGAGTAGGGGCGAAAGGCTACAGCTTTGTCTTACACCCTTCTTAATATGAGCACTTCGTTCTTGATCATCCACTCTTATTATTCCCTCTTGGTTGTTTTACATATTGTATATGACCCGTCTCTCCCTATAGCTTACCCCTACTTTTTTCAGAATCTCGAACAGCTTGCACCATTTTATATTGTCGAACGCTTTTCCCATGTCGACAAATCCTATGAAAGTGTCTTCATTTTTCTTTAGCCTTGCTTCCATTATTAGGCGTAACGTCAGAATTGCCTCTCTCGTCCCTTTACTTTTCCTAAGGCCAAACTGATCGTCACCTAGCGCATTCTCAATTTTCTTTTCCATTCTTCTGTATATTATTCTTGTAAACAGCTTCGATGCATGAGCTGTTAAGCTGATTGTGCGATAATTCTCGCACTTGTCAGCCCTTGCCGTCTTCGGAATTGTGTGGATGATGCTTTTCCGAAAGTCAGATGGTATGTCGCCAGACTCATATATTCTACACACCAACGTGAATAGTCGTTTTGTTGCCACTTCCCCCAATGATTTTAGAAATTCTAATGGAATGTTATCTATCCCTTCTGCCTTATTTGACCGTAAGTCCTCCAAAGCTCTTTTAAATTCCGATACTAATACTGGATCCCCTATCTCTTCTAAATCGACTCCTGTTTCTTCTTCTATCACATCAGACAAATCTTCACCCTCATAGAGGCGTCTGTTTACCCTTTTTTTAAGTAACTGGTGTTCTTATGAAGGTGTGGGCGAATGGTTCCCTGACAGAGGTCGGTGGAGATGCAGACACCGAAGACAGCCAATTTTTTGCTGAAACCCTCTACTAACAATTACAATCAAGCTTAGAACAGTGTGTTTGCAGCAACAGCCAGTAGGCGATGACCCTGAGACCCGAATGCACCATCACGGGTGCACCGACGCAGGTGTTATTCGAGGATGGTATGTCTCAAGTTTTCTGGTTTCTGGTACCTCTGTATTGCAGTGGGCGTTCCTGGCTGCACAGGAAGACGGGTGCGGGGGAGGGGGGAGCGACAGTCGGTGGCCAGGGATAGGCAGACTCGTCCAGTGAAAATGCCCAGCTGTTGAAGACGGTCCCCGCAGGCTGGGAAGCTTCAATACTGCGACCAACACAGGCTGGTGGCGGGATCACTGGCCGGCTTGTTGACGCTGTGATGGGCTGGAAACAGGGATCTAACGCAACAGCCCAGCGCTGATTACACAGAAACGTCTGGAACAGAGTTGGTGACCGCTGTCCAACGGGTGTTATATGAAGTTGAGTCCAACTGCAGAAGCTTCTTGAAGATTGGTCAGTCACAGGTCGTCAATACATGCAAGTCCGAAAACATGGAAGCGGCTGCTGTGGCTGAAGTTGCTGATCAGACTGGCCGTTTTCCAGCATGACACGTTACTACCATTAAAGGGATTCAAACTCAGTAATTTCAATGATTCGATATAAATTCAAAAGAAAGGGTAGGTGTCACCAAATGGTTGTTGCGCGGTACTTCAGCCAGTGCTTCGTACCGAGTTTCACGTGAAGCTCAGAATGCTACATGTAAGGGAAATTAATCAGCATCGAAAACTTTTAAATGTTCGTAGGGCCTGTGTCCGACTGGTGCAGGCCGCACAACGACGTCATTGTTAGTAGAGGGATGTCGGAAACATTCTTTGCATAGCTCGCGTGAAAAATCCTGCAAGATATAAATAAAATGAGCGGTCCAAATATCTAGAGACACATAGCAGAAGATACAATGAAAAGTAATTACTAAACACGAAAACTGTTCGGTCATTAACGCTCACTAACAATACGCCGTCGACGCCTATGTTCCAGGCGCGATCCTCTGAAAACATATCACACAAACTAAAAATCATATAGAAGTGACATGGGTTTTGTTAGAAACAAAAGGAAGAATAATTTTAACTTTTTGCTATATTAAGAAAACTTAATTATAATTTAAATAACAATCTTCATATTGAGCACAATAGAATGGCGACGGTACCTTATGCGATCGAGACAACGAAAGACCAAACTCACAACAGACAATGAAACTTCCGAAATAAAAAAATATCAGAAAATGAAATTAGTAGTGGTTCATGGTGTGGGTTCCTGTAGTCATGTCATAGTTCATGAACCACGGGCAACGTAAGAGTGGCCAAGTAAGTGGTCCCGACAGTCGGGATACCAGTTACTTTGGAATAATGCCGGGCATCTCGGACATATTCTGAGTCGTGGTCACCTTTGTGCTCATACGGCAAAGACTACCAAATCCACCGGTTAGTCCCTCAGCCGTTAGGGGTAAAACCCAATGGGACTCGGGGCAAGTAAAGCTAGCAACCTGCTTCCCTGGTACTTTAAATATGATGGTGGCAACAATCAGAGCAAAATGCCTCGGATCTTTGGAGGTGACGGAGTCCCACCTCTAACTGACAAAGCAGGGACTCGTAAGATACGACTTGGCAAACAAATGGTAATGAGATGGGGAGCTATTAATATCAATGGGGGATACTCTGGGAAGAAGGTAGAGCTGGCAGAGGCTGCAAGTAAGATGGGGCTGGACGTTTTAGGTGTTAGTGACATTCAGGTAAGGGGTGAGAAAGAAGAGGAAGTGGGAGAATACAAGGTCTACCTGTCAGGAGTCAAAGCAGGAATAGCACAATGGGGTGTAGGGCTTTACATCAGGAAAGAAATGGAATCCAGCGTAGTTGCAATAAGGTATGTAAACGAACGACTGATGTGGATAGATTTGACAGTGTCTAGCAAGAAAATTAGGATTGTGTCAGTATATTCGCATTGTGAAGGGGCAGATCAAGATAAGATGGATAGTTTTTATGAGGCACTCAGTGATGTAGTTGTTAGAGTAAAGGACAAGGACAGTGTTCTGCTCATGGGTGAATTTAACGCCAGGATTGGAAATCGAACAGAAGGGTATGAAAAGGTTATGGGTAAATTTGGAGAGGATATGGAGGCCAACAGGAACGGGAAACAACTCTTGGATTTCTTTGCCAGTATGGGCTTAATAATCACAAACTCCTTTTTTAAACATAAGAACATTCACCGGTATACTTGGGAAGGCAGGGGAACCAGATCTGTCATTGACTATACAATAACAGATCAGGAATTCAGGAAGGTTGTGAGGGACACACGTGTATTCAGGGGATACTTTGATGACACTGATCATTAATTAATCTGCAGTGAAATTGGGATTGTGAGGCCGAAAGTGCAGGAGGTCAGGTCCATATGTAGGATGATAAGAGTGGAGAACCTTCAGGATAAGGAAATCAGGCACAAGTACATAACAGCGATCTCAGAAAGGTACCAGTTAGTTGAATGTAGTCAATTACAGTCATTGGAAAAGGAATGGACAAGGTACAGGGACATAGTACTAGAAGTGGCTAAAGAATGTCTTGGAACAGTAGTGTGTAAAAGTAGGATGAAGCAAACAGCTTGGTGGAATGACACTGTCAAGGCAGCCTGTAAAAGGAAAAAGAAGGCATATCAAAAATGGCTACATATTAGAACTCAGGTAGACAGAGAAAGTTATGCTGAAGAAAGAAACAAAGCCAAACAGATAATTGCAGCAGCCAAGAAGAAATCTTGGGAAGACTTTGGAAACAGGTTGGAGACTATGGGTCAAGCTGCTGGAAAACCATTCTGGAGTGTAATTATCAGTCTTCGAAAGGGAGGTAAGAAGGAAATCACAAGTATTTTGGACAGGTCAGGAAAACTGCTGGTGAATCCTGAGGATGCCTTGGGCAGATGGAGGGAATATTTTGAAGAGTTGCTCAATGTAGGTGAAAATACGATCAGTAATGTTTCAGATTTCGAGGTAAAATGGGATAGGAATGATGATGGAAATAGGATCACATTTGAGGAAGTGGAAAAAATGGTCAATAGATTGCAGTGCAATAAAGCAGCTGGGGTGGATGAAATTAAGTCGGAAGTCACCAAATACAGTGGAATGTCAGGTCTTAAATGGCTACACAGGATAACTGAATTGGCTTGGGAGTCGGGACAGGTTCCATCAGACTGGACAAAAGCAGTAATCACACCAATCTTTAAACATGGAAACAGAAAAGACTGTAAGAACTACAGAGGTATCTCTTTAATCAGCGTTGTGGGTAAAATCTTCTCAGGTATTGTTGAAAGGAAAGTGCGAGTATTAGTTGAGGACCAATTGGATGAAAATCAGTGTGGGTTTAGGCCTCTTAGAGGTTGTCACGACCAGATCTTTAGCTTACGGCAAATAATGGAGAAGTGTTATGAGTGGAACAGGGAATTGTATCTATGCTTTATAGATCTAGAAAAGGCATATGACTGGGTTCCTAGGAGGAAGTTATTGTCTGTTCTACGAGATTATGGAATAGGAGGCAAACTTTTGCAAGCAATTAAAGGTCTTTACATGGATAGTCAGGCAGCAGTTAGAGTTGACGGTAAATTGAGTTCATGGTTCAGAGTAGTTTCAGGGGAAAGACAAGGCTGCAACCTGTCTCCACTGTTGTTCATATTATTTATGGATCATATGTTGAAAACAATAGACTGGCTGGGTGAGATTAAGATACGTGAACACAAATTAAGCAGTCTTGCATATGCGGATGACTTATTGTGATGGCAGATCCGATTGAATTTTTGCAAAGTAATATTTCAGAGCTAGATCAGAAATGTAAGGACTATAGTATGAAGATTAGCATCTCCAAAACGGAAGTAATGTCAGTGGGAAAGAAATATAAACGGATTGAGTGCCAAATAGGAGGAACAAAGTTAGAACAGGTGGACGGTTTCAAGCACTTAGGATGCATATTCTCACAGGATGGCAACATAGTGAAAGAACGGGAAGCGAGGTGTAGCAAAGCTAATGCAGTGAGCGCTCAGCTACGATCTACTCTCTTCTGCAAGAAGGAAGTCAGTACCAAGACTAAGTTATCTGTGGACCGTTCAATCTTTCGACCAACTTTGTTGTATGGGAGCGAAAGCTGGGTGGATTCAGGTTACCTTATCAACAAGGTTGAGGTTACGGATATGAAAGTAGCTAGGATGATTGCAGGTACTAGTAGATGGGAACAATGGCAGGACGGTGTCCAAAATGAGGAAATCAAAGAAAAACTGGGAATAAACTCTATAGATGTAGCAGTCAGGGCGAACAGGCTTAGATGGTGGGGTCATGTTACACGCATGGGAGAAGCAAGGTTACCCAAGAGACTCATGGGTTCAGCAGTAGAGGGTAGGAGGAGTCGGGGCAGACCAAGGAGAAGGTACCTGGATTCGGATAAGAATGATTTTGAAGTAGTAGGTTTAACATCAGAAGAGGCACCAATGTTAGCACTGAATAGGGGATCATGGAGGAACTTTATAAGGGGGGCTATGCTCCAGACTGAACGCTGAAAGGCATAATCAGTCTTAAATGATGATGATGATGATGATGATGAATGAAATTAGTGCTGCGATTAGATATGAGGTTTTAGGAGTCGATTCACTCCCGTAAGGGCGTAAATTTAAAGTTAGAGCACAGGTGCACTGTTTACAGAATTATTTCACAAACAGTACATACATACAAAATACGATGAAATAAAAGGTAATAATACAAGCAGTGGTCAATGTTCGGCACCCAGTGCTGTATCTAAGGTACTGAGCACGGGCTCTGTTCCATTCCGTCACATTACTTTCCCCTTAAGAAAAATCTAGCCCTCCGGATTACCGTAACATACGCACTGATTCTTTTGCAAGTGTTTACGTTTCGTGCCCTCCCACTTTACTCACAGTGACACTTAGTCATTTACACTATTCACATCATCTTACAAGCACTGAACCTCTACGTTCGTGACAGCATTCTCCTCATTTCAACTTTTAGTCCCGTTAACAGATACATCATTCCACATCATGGGAAGGGAATAGGAATCTGGAAGGCACTCTAACCTGCTTGCAATTTGCGTGCTAAAGTTCACATCCCACACATTCCCATACTACTTATATCACATGCCTCTAGCAACTCTAATAAAAATCCCATGTTAAGTTATACCCTGCGTTTACATATGTAATACCACATGCTCTCCGTTGCTAACATCAAATCCATACCCAGCTTGATCTGTATAGCTCTTTCCGTTAATTTGTAAGCACACCATTCTATTGCCTTATCTAGCAAATTATAAAGGAGTCAGTGGTGGCATTCCTATTGCCACATTCACAGTCGTGTTGACCGCAAAAACTATATGACTGAATGAGTAAAAACTGTTGCATCGTCCTAACACACAATCCATCCCAAAATATATCAATAAACGCACAAAATAATACATCATCGTGTTTCGCATGATACTTCATAAGGATCGTCAATAGCTAAACTCGCAGTTACCTCTCATTCTGAGAGAATGCACGTAGTCCAGTGGCCCCAATTCATGAGCGCTCTGATACAACGGACTTACTTCCTGGGTCATAGTCGCCTTTCAGCTACCTTCCTCTGCTCTTCAAACACCTTTGAAAAACTTCATAAAACTTTACCTAGTGCATGACATACACTATGTGATCAGAAGTATCCGGACACCACCAAAAACATACGTTTTTTATATTAGGTGCACTTTGCTGTCACCTACTGCCAGGTACTCCATATCAGCGACCTCAGTAGTCATTAGACATCGTGAGAGAGCAGGATGGGGCGCTCCGCGGAACACACGGACTTCGAACGTGGTCAGGTGACAGGGTATCACTTGTGTCATATGTCTGAACGCGAGATTTCCATACTCCTTAACATCCCTAGATCCACTGTTCTCGATGTGATAGTGAAGTGTAAACGTGAAGGAACACGCACAACACAGAAACGTACAGGCCGACCTCGTCTGTTGACTGACAGAGACCGCCGACAGTTGAAGAGTGTCGTAATGTGTAATAGGCAGACATCTACTCAGACCATCACACAGGAGTTCCAAACTGCATCAGGATCCACTGCAAGCTCTATGACAGTAAGGCGGGGGGTGAGAAAACTTGGATTTCATCATCGAGCGGCTGCTCATAAGCCACACATTACGCCGGTAAATGTCAAACGCGCCTCCCTTAGTTTAAGGAGCGTAAACATTGGACGATTGAACAGTGGAAAAACTTTGTGTGAAGTGACGAATCACGGCAATTCGAGAATGACGACTGCATCTTTCAACTCCTTCGAGCACCTGTTCATAATGCACTGCCTGTGGCGGAGTGGTTACACGACAGTAACATCCCTGAAATAGACTTGCTTGCACAGAGTCCTGACCTGAATCTTACAGCACACCTTTGGGATGTTTTGGAACGCCGACTTAGTGCCAGGCCTCACCGACCGACATCGAAATCTTCCCTCAGTGCAACACTTCATCAAGAATGGGCTGCCATTCCCCAAGAAACCTTCCAGCACCTGACTGAACATATGCCTGCAAGAGTAGAAGCTGCCATCAGGGCTAATGGTGGGCCAACACCATATTGAATTGCCGCATTACCGATGGAGGGCGCTACGGACTTTTAAGTCATTTTCAGCGAGGTGTCCGGATACGTTTCATCACATAGTATACCAGCAGTCCTAGAGTAGTTTAGTTGAGAACACGGGCCAGTGAGTCATCCTGCATCTGTGTAGCGACTCAGCGTGTTACTACTTTGTGTCTCTGTCAAATAATACAAAGACAGAAAATCTGGGCCATCTAATTCCGTTGCGACTCTTAGACTATGCTCTACTTCGTCAGTGCCGAACAATCCCTGCAGTAAATTGGGGTAACTTTGTACAACTTTTTCCCATTTTTTTGAAAAAACATTCCACAAAAAAGTTACTCATCACCACAGTCATTATAATATAGTACGTCTATAGTCACTGAGTCCTTGAGAACGCGAAAACATACACTAACTGTACTCTGTTGGAGAAAAATTTCTGTTTTAATACCGATCTAAGGGTCTAGGTAAGTTTAGGTCATGCCTGAAGGATCTCAAGTGTTAATAAAAAGTAATAACTAACAGTGTTGATTCAGTATTGCAGATTATTTTTGAAATATCTATCAACTTAAATCAATGTCACCAGAAGCTCTCTTCACAGCCCTTACAACTGAAGAATAATCAAAAGCCTGAGAGCTTGTAAGAAGGTGGAAAGAGAACTGAAATACTAACTATAAACCTAAGAGGTAATAAAACTATTACTCTTAGTACAAAATGATGCAAGTAGGTGGAGCAGCAGCCATTTGAAACAAAATTAGCAAGAGGTACAAAGATACACTGATTGGTAAAAAGTTACCTTGATTGGCTGGTTATGTCTACCTTATTATTAAACACGCTATGTTCCAATTATTCACATTTTCCACTATGAAAGCCCTTTTTCAAAAATTAATTGCACTATCGACCACCTTAGAGCGATTGAGGCAGCATTGTGAAACTTAAACATAACCTGTGAAACAGACGAGACTAGGTTTTCTAGCGATAGACCTTGTCTCTTTCACACTGTCTCCCTTCTGTCTTTTGTTCATGTTTGTACGTTCTAGAGTCCTAGCACCAGCATTGGCGATTCAAATCTTTATTACTGATATTACTGATACATGGTGGAGCATCATCCTGCTAATGGCTGTGCACGAAAACCATCTACGCCAATCATATTATTTTCTGAAAGACTTAAATTTTTTATTATAACCTGGAGAATGATTATTATACCACATACTAGAAGTCTATTCTAATAGCTCCTAGCAGCAGAATATTCAGCAGCGCATCAGTGTTCTGTGGGCTGACAAAACTTCTCGTAAGAAGCGACTTTAAATTTCGTCTTTTTTATTTTGTTTTATTTCGTGCGAGTTTGGTTATTTATTATCAGACACAGGTTTGCGCTTTATTAAATGTGTAGTGCACAAACCGCTGTTTGCATCGCGTCAGGCATTTTTTTTTTGTGTGTGTGTTTCAAGAGCCTCTTCTAGTAGTTACACCTCCCAGTCGAATGATAGCAATCTTAGTAGCAGCAGCTGTTATACATCAGTGTTCGGTAGTTGACACAACGTCTCATAAAGATCGACTTGCTTTAAATTTCATCACTTTTCTTAGGTTCAGTTCCTATATTTTGTGAGTGTCTGTGCATTTATCTGGCCGTCTTTAGTATGAACAATAATTGGGATTGTTGTGTTCTGATGCAGGAAGAGTGGATGACCCTTCACTCACAGCGCCAGGCAGTGTTGACTTTGGTCACACAGCTCGAAGCTGTTGCCAATAGACATCACTGTGGGAAGCTAGACAGGGCTATACATCCAGACAACCCTCATGTCCCCTGAACTGTCCACTACTGTGGCCACCCCAGTTACTGCCTGCACTGAGGTCGATACTTCTCCTGTGGTCGAGTGAGAAGTCGTTCCAAGTTGTGGCAAGTGAGGAGGGACTTTCCAAGAGGCAAATCAGATGGTCTCCCCTGTTCGTCTGACGAGCAGGTTTCGAGCTCCATCTGTGGCTGACCAAGTCCATGAAGCAGACATAGTTGCTCACCCCGTTGTAGAGGTATCCTCTCGATCCAAAGGGTCTGGGTATTCACACAATCTGGGATTACTGGTAGTTGGGAGCTCAACGTTAGGCACATAGTGAGGCCCATTAAGGATATGGCTGCAAAGAAGTGGAAGGAATCCAGAGTGCACTGTCAAATGGTGGAGATGTGATTCAGTAATTACATACATAGCATATCTAAGCAACATGTGGCAAGAGATGTACCACATAACTTAATCCATTCCAGTTTATTCAATTCTAGAGATTACGATCCCTCTGGTGGTGTCTGTGGAGGGCTGTCTGACAAAAGAATCCTGAAGATGCACCCAGAAGAGGTCTCGAAACGTCTAGCACTGAAGGAGTATGATGCAGCCTAACAACACAGACTTGTGTGATTTATTCGGTTTGTTGCTTCGGTTACATTTGATATTGTCAAAACACCTTTACAAAAGAGAAACGGATTGTTTAATATAATCATTTAAACAGACAAATACAACACAAAACAGAGAGTAATGCAACAGAACTCAGCCAAAGCATATACATAGTGTCATATTTCTCTTCCACTGCATTGAGTGAACCTATAAGTTAGGTGCATATCGGTCACCTCTTCATTAGGAAACTATATTGGTTTTCTGAAAGAAAACTTTTGCCATTATATGCTTTCAAATTTTTCCTTCTATTTGCTGATATTGGCCAATTTCGGCTGTGAGGTTATTACAAGCGCCTACAGAACATGTTAACCACAAAAAAGTAAGACACGTATTTGCACAACAAATATAAAAAATCTTAAAAACATATCAAACGGCATAGTCGTGAATTCGGCATTTGATTTTGTCCAGTAATTACATACATTGGATCTATATGCAACATGCTGCAAGAAGCGTGACATATGAATTAATCCATCAGTCGACATGTGGGACCACACATCAACATTAGCGTGGTCTGTACCAAATTAAAACAGACATAAATAAAGAACTGTCAGCCTCGAGGCTGATAGTTCCTTATATGTTAGATTATCACGATTGCTGACTGTGCTGCAATGTTGAAAGTATAAAACAGAAATATTGTAAAACATTTGAGAGAACCAGATATAGTACAGCTTGAGGACAAGCTTGACGTCCATCCACAGACTAACCACATTTTATTGCATATGAACATCAACTCATACACTCATTACATCCATATGCAGACTGAAATCTAATCAGCTGTTCTAACCTATACCATAGCTAGATAGTTGGTTAGTTAGTTACTTGTTCCATATGTGAAATTCCCAATAAATTCAGCTAATGGTCTTTCTAAATTAGAAACACCTGTTCCCACCTGAGCAAAGTTAAACAATTTCGGGTCCAATTTATACTTAGATGGATGACTTTCTCGGTGTGCCTGATGCTGTTGTCTCAGGAATACACAAGTCGTCAAAGTGGAAGCCAATTGAAAGACTTGCGCCTGGCCAGAGCGTCATTTGGCATTATTATTACTGTTATTATTATTACAATACATGTTATGATGTGGAATGTGTGAGCAGAACAAACTTAGCAACCTCATGTGAAACTAAATACAAAAAATAATATTTGCATTGCTGTATGCTGACCACTTGCAGACGTTTAATGACTAATTGTCTTTACTGAAGAATTCCTCTGTGATATAGAACGACTTGTTAAAGAGATATCTCTAAAATCTACATCTGAAAACACTTCTGCTATCTGTCATAAATTCTGTTTCTATGGAAAGTGTGCCAAAGAGTTTATAGCTGCATATTTCACCATGTAATGTACTCTGAGACTATAGTTAATATTTCCGGCTGCTTAAGTTGGTAGGATGTCAAATGGGCCGACTTTGAGCAGGAGAGGCGCCACAGGACACTTTCATTTCCACTGTCTGTACTTTTACAAATAAATTCATAAAGCTTTGTCAGACGTGGAAGGATTCAGGATTCAGACTCATAGCAGTGGAAGTTCAAAAACATAACAAAATAAATTTTTACAATTGAAATTTCATCATTTTTTCACTTGCTATTGGCTGCTTTTGTTGCTATAGGTGCACTTTTCTTCACAAGTAAGAGAGATTCTTCGATGGATTTTGCACATCATTACAGGTGTGTGAAACTCTAGAATTTTTCAAATCTATTAAAAACTGTGGAAAAAACTGAGATAATTAACTAGAAAAGTTGAGTTCTTCTAAGCATGAAGTTTAAAATGTAACAGCTCATTCATTTTTCATAAATGAAATAAATTCTAGAGTTTCATACACCTGTAAGTATGGTTTGTATGCTGTGCAAAATTCATCGAAGCATCTCTCTTACCTATGAAGAAACGTGTGCCTATAGAAACAAACGTAGCCAACAGTAAGTGAAAAAATGACGAAACGTCACATGTAAAAAAATTTATTTTGTTATATTTTTGGACATCCACAGCTATAAGTGTGAATTCTCAATCCTTCCTGGCCATGCTGACGAAGTTTTATGAATTTATTTGTAAAAGTATAGACAGTGGAAATGAAAATATCGTGTGGTGCCTCTCCTGCTCCAAGACGGCCCATTTAACGTCCTACCCCACTTAAAGATGTACCTGCAAGTTGTGCACGTGCGAATTCCACACATAATTCTAATTCCCTTTTTGTTCAATGAATACTTTTTGCCTAAGAGAGGAGTTAACCCATATTATTACCCATTAGGACATTAATGAACTAAAATAAGCAAAATACGTTTGCTTACTGTCTTCTGTATCCCTAAAGTTGGCATTTACTCTTAAGGCAAAATTAACTGAACATAAATTTTTTTAACAAGTTACCATATGTGCTCCCCAGGTTAAGTTTTCATTAATATGCACTCCCAAGAACTCAGTTTTCTACCACGTTTATTGTTTATTGTCAGTATACTACAGTAAGAGAGGAGAGATTTATTTGACAGTACAAAACATAATCATTTGTGTTTTTTTCAAAGTTTAAGGCTAGGCCACTTGTGTAAAACCATTAACTAACTTTCACAAAAGCATCGTTTATTATTTTCTATGGTGATGCTTCTTTGCTCAGCTTCACGACACTGCTTGCATCAGCTGTAAACGAGTCTCATTCTACCTCATGATTCCAATGAAATGGCAGGTCATTAACACCCAGCAAGAGCACTATGGGGCAGAAGACCGAAACCTGTGGAACGCACACTGCAATTTCTCCCCATGCAGATGATGTGGCGTCTCTCTTTGTATTACTCGAACAGCCAAGGGCTACTCTCTGTTTCTTAAATAAGATCGGCACTAGACAGCTCTAAATTATGTACTTCTCTAACAGAATACTGTAATGAACACAAGCAAATGTCTTTGATAAGTGACAGATGACCCTAGTTGGTGACGTTTTTATAACTGAAAGATTTTATTATATCCTCAGTAAATGCATAAACAGCTGACTCAGTATAATGGCACTTTCGAAATCCAAACTGTGATTGATTATATCCCATTACTATGGAGGTGGGTGACGACCTTAGAGTATGTTATATTACTTTCTAAAAACAATTTAGAAAAGGTGTAGGGAGTGACACTGGGTGGTAGTTAATGACATGTATGGAGTTACCCTTTTTATGAAGAGGCCTAATAATGGCACATTCCAACCTTGTTCGGAAAACACCCTGAGTTAATCACACGTTACATAAGTGACTGAAAACATTACGTATTATAGGGCCACAACTTTTTAATGTCTTGTTCGGGATATTATCCACCCCATATGAACTTATATACTTCAAAATAATGAAGAGCTTTTTATTTAAGATGGGGAATTGGGGCTATTTGTAATTCTCTAAATGTCCTCTGTATTGTTTCTTCAGTGTGCTGTTTTACTTGCTGTTCTAAGCTATTTGCACCAATTTTCTCAGTCATTTTTAAAAAGAAATTATTAAAAATTTCTGCTGTACATCTGTACATGAAGTTCTTTTTACAATGATCCCAGTGTCTTTAACAGAAATGATGTCATGTTCTAAGTCTTCTTTACCTGTCTCTCTTTTAACAGTATTCCGTACTGATTATATTTTGCTATCTGATCTGTTAATTTCACACGAAATGTGCACACTCCTGGATTTTCTACAAGTATTCTTAATATCTTACAGCATTATTTATAGCAAGAAGTTATTTCTGGGCCATTACTTGTTCTGGATATTTTGTACAAGTGCTTTTTTCCTTGTGAAGAGTCTCTGATACCAGTAGTGATCAAAGGTTTACTTAACGACTTACCATTGTTACATTTAATTATATTTTTAAGAAATCTACTTTAAAAATGGATACAAAGTCAGTAAGAAACATGATGAATTTAGAGTTAGCATTAGTCTCACTGTAAACTTCATCCCAAGTCAACCTTTTTAAGCTTTCTTTAAAATCTTCAATAGTTTTGCCATTAATGAGTCTCACTGTTTTCTTAGAGTGTTTCAAAGTTGTACATGGAACTGTAATATAAAGTGACTAACTGTGCTTCATGAATTGACAATTCATTTACCAGCAGAATGGCATATGTCTCTTCAATATACGCTTGATGACAGAATGCATTATCTATAAGAGTAAAACTACCATGATCAGTTTTGTGTAGGGAAATTAATGACTAATACCAAATCACCAGTAGCTAAAAGAACTCATAGGTAGCTTTTCCTGTCAGATTCCTTTAACAAATTTGCATTAAAATCACCACAGATTAACAATCCCTTCCTTCTGACAACCACACAGAACAATAACTCACCTGAATTTCTTTCAAACTACTAAGATAAAAGATACGATCAAAGACATAAGATATACATATCGATACTACATGCCTAATCCTAACACCACTGATGTAAAAAACATTGGTAATTAGATGTTCCATTTGCAAAGTATATTATACATAAAATTAATTGCATAGTTGGGGCTGTATGATCGTAATATCATAATGTGAACTGTATATACAATTAGTGAAAAGCACACACTCTAGATACATACCTCTTCAGCATCATCAAAATTGCACAATTACATATTCAGTGCATGTCAGTATTATGAACTAGCAGTTCATATTAATCTAGCCAGTAAGGGAAAGGGAAATAAGGACGGAGTGGATATTATCGTAACTGTATATCAAAATTGCAATACATATAACATTGGTTCCAAAGTCAAATCAGAATGTTGCCAGTAATAAGAACACCAGCTGTGTCTTATATGCAGTGAGGAAAATAGAATACACATACAAAAGGTCATATGCATTACCAAAGAAGAACAATTAAAAGATTTGTATACGTAACTGGGGTTACTTTGACAAGCACATCAGTGTTACAAACCCTGAATGTCACTGATTCAGCTTGTGAGGAGGAATTAAGACACAAAATTAGTGAACATTGTCCTAGATGCATTCTCGAATTATGGTAAATGTAACATTGGGTATAAAGTTATAGGTAAATAAGTCAAATGATATGAATGTCAATTGGGTATTACACAAAGTTCATAAAATCTACATACAAACTTCATTTACAACATCAGTGTTTTACAATTTCATGTATTGCATGCATATTCAACCATCATAAAACGCACAGCGGTGATACATTCGTAAAACATGGAAGCGCTCCAATCTAGCTGAGTAAAGAAATAAGGAACAGAAAAAGAAAGACCGTTATCACAAGTAAGGCAGAAGACTTGTGCTGTCTCATCTAACTGCATATAAACAGGTATTACCTATAACATAATGTAGCGAAAATATAATTAATAATAAATTATAACGCTCCAACTCTTGCCTACCTTGCGAATAAAATAAACCACAAATGATTGTAGCGATATCTGAAACACGGCAAAGATCTTAGAGATGTGGTTATTTACATATGTAAATCTTTAGTCACAGCTGCATAGCACATCGAACGTGATGGAACATAATAAAAATAAAATTAAGGTAAGGGGTCTTGATGTACCACATAAAAATCGAGAGTATCATTCATATCATATCGTACAACAATCTATAAAATCACAAACCACATAATGAAAGTATATAAATAAGTCATAGTATTTATACTGTACTGACATTTGTCATTGTTAAAGTAAATTAACAAGACAAAAAAATCCGAGACGTAGTCGAGCAGTATTAAATGTAAGTTTCAGAGCCAAGAGTAATATGGGCATTACTGTCGTCAACAGCATGTACCGCGATGAATAGAACAATTTTGTTTCCAAACAGAGCACGTAGCTCATATCAACATTTGCGTTTTTTGCAACTATTTTCATTGCAGTACAGATACAAAGTTCAAAAGTTGCAAGAAATCAAACGAAATACAATCAGTCTGTAAGAAGCCACGAGATACCACGAGTCCTTTACTCCAAAATATTCAGAAAATATTACTGAACAATCTCCGAAATTCTGTATATGCAAATTTTTTTATGTCTAACGTACCTCTTCAGATCATGGAATTTGTATCTAGTAGAAGAAAGGGTAAGAAATAGGAATTGATTTATAATAGTGACTGGATGCGTGCTAAACGGTATTTCACTATCTTACATATTCTCATCAAGCAGACAAAGCGTGCAGTTGATAGGGTTTTCTGTGTATTAACCGTCAGACGAATAAGCAGCGTTGCAGTCGAGACAGATCACATACAGCTCGTCTTAAGACGTTCTATTGCTGTTGACAAAAGTATGAAGCAACGATTATATTAAAATGTTACACTGTCTGACAAAAAGAATTGAAGCATCCAGAAGGAGAGGAAGAAACTGAACGAACCTCCACAAGTTGGTAGAGTATGTGATGTTATTTTAGCGATTAAAAGTCGACGCAAATCTACAAAGAACTTGGCAGTATGAGTCCACTTATCAGTAATATGTCGTGCCATTTTTGGCCACGATCCATGAACAGATTCCGTTAGTAATTGTGTCATAAGGCCGTTATACCCTCTCCTGAAGGAAGCTGGCCTACAATTGTTACAGGTCCTTCATATCCTGAATACCGGCACTGGGACGCAGTTTGTGACAAGAGCCGGTCCCAAACATGTTCTATTTGGAACAAATCTGGGAATCTTGCTGCCCACAGGAGTACCTCAAGATCTCGCACACATTTTATGGAGACACGTGTTATGTGTAGACGAGCATTGTTCTCCATGAGAGATAAAATGGGAGGATACAGGATGTTCGAGGGGTCCCGTTGTGCTGTCAGAGTTGACTCAACCACCACCAGTCGTTACCTTAAGTCATACCCGATAGCTACCCATGCCATGAAACCAGGAGTAGCACCTCTCTGTTTCTCCAAAACAATGGCAGAGTGGGATTCTCCCCAAATCGCCAAGATTCTCGCCAACTATGGTCGTGCAGGATAGTGCCAAATCACGAATCATCGCTAAACGCAGTGCGATGCAGTTCACCAGAAGGCCAACCTTCCTGGTCACAACAACACTCCAAACTCAGACATTTATCTTGTGGTCTTCAGGGCTGGCTATGCATAGAACGATAATACCCTCCTGCAGCTGCTGCTAGTCTTCGATTAGTAGTGCAGGGTGACACAGAATGCCCATCATTTGATCTCGGACGGCAGACACAGATGTAAGGGGGCTACGATGTGCTTGGTGCACAATACGGTGAGAGAGATGGTCGATTGGAACCTTGACGAAGAGTGCGTCTGCCCTCACGTTCCCACGCAGTTCAACACATGCTCACTGCCACAAACGAATGCCTCACAAATCTGAGCCTCACAAATCTTGATATTGCACGCGTCGATCTACCGGCCAAACGGAGACCAACTCTGAAGCCTCTTTCAAACGCTGTCAGGTGCTGATGAAGCTGTCTCACACGACTACGCAGCATCTCCGTGCTCTTCACAGTGAACACTCAACATCTGACGCTGCCCATGCCCCGTGTATTCCCTATCAGACCAGTAACAAAAGCCAACACGATTTACAGTAATGTAGTCTGGTGGGCGTTCTGTCACTGAGACCTGCAGCTTCAGTCATTTACGTACCCGGCAAAGGTATGTACGTGGATTGACATCTAACCATGTCCTGTCCGCAGTTCGTAGGCTCGCGGTCGCGTTCTCGCTTCCCGAGCACGTGTTCCCGGGTTCGATTCCCAGCGGGGTCAGAGATTTTCACCTGCCTCGAGATGACTGGGTGTTTGTGTTGTCCTCATCATTTCATCATCATTCATGAAAGTGGCGAGATTGGACTGAGCAAAGGTTGGGAATTTGTACGGGCGCTGATAACCGCGCAATTAAGGGCCCCACAAACCAAACATCATCACCATCATAACCATGTCCTCTTCGTGCATCATCTTTTTTGCAGGGTAATGTATGTATGACGACACAAGCAACTTCCCTCACACAGGGGATCTTTTCCACAAATTACGAAATTGTAGAGAATGTTATTGTTCAACTATTACAGCAGATTGAGATTGACAGATTTTGTAGACAATCTGTGTCGCTTTGAAGACCCTACGAGTAAAAAAACTACTTGTAGATGAATGTCTAGGAATCAGTCTGATACTGCGATAATCGAATATCCGCATACACAGGCTAAAATTATTACTACTAGACTGAGTTTTTTGCGGCGCGATGTGGTGCCTGCAGCGTGGCGAGCTGATTAGAATCGCTGGCTAGCATGCTGTAGGTCGCCAGTTCGAACCTGATCTCCATTAATTATTTGTTATTTAGTTGCAGTCTTGAAATATTTTATGTTTGCAAAATTTTAATTTTCTGAAACATTTGGTGTCTGTATAAATAGCAGCTTTCTGGAATATTCCATGTTTGTATAAATAGCTATACTCTCTGTCCAGGAAATCAGAACTGTTTTGGCTGGGACTGCTGTTCGTAACAAACGTTTTTGCAATTGCTAAGTGTTGTATTTCATTGACAACCTTCCTTTCGAGTTTGGATTTAAATATGGTTACGACATGATGTTGTTTGGTGAGACGCTAGGTACTCCAAAAACATCTGCATCACCGTGGTTACCATTAGGTAACGTAAATCCGTGGCCTGCACCGACAGGAACTTGAATACAGACATTACATCTTTCCTAAGATCCCTATATTCAGGAAACAGATTGGCGAAAATCAGTAGCAAGCCCGTTTAATGCAAAAACAAATGAACAACATTGGGAAACAACAAAGACGTATATACATGCAGAATGTCTTGGCCCTACATCACAACGTGTGTCTGAATATAGCAGAGGCTGACAAAATGTCATACTTCATGTAAAGAACTGCAGAAGACATGCACCAAGCTCTTCTGGACACAACACCGAAGTGGTGTACGTGGTTCGAAGAAATACAACAGAAAAGAATAGGACGACCGAAGTATGACCGACTCCGAATGTGGGCTCAATGACAGTTGTAGAAGACCACCGTGATCTCGCCTCTCTCATATGCCAAGTACCGAGAGATGAAATACACCATTTCATAGTATGCAGGTCGGACCAAGGCAGCAAGAGATGGCAGCCATGACTGACTTACACTATACTTTAGGACAGGGGTGGGCAGGAATTCTGCACGTGTGCGGTGCACATGCACGTGTGCAGTTAACAGGTGTTCTGCGTGCACACAGGGGCAAGCTGGCCACCCGCTTCTCTCCCCTCCCCACCATACCGTCTCTCCACTTCTTCCTCTGTAATGCGTTTTGTTTCATGGCCTGCTTTATTGAATGAAGGAATAAGGGTAGTAGGAGTGCTTGAAAGTAATCATCGTTTGAAAGAGTACCTATTACCTACGATACGTTTTATTTAATTATCACAGGTGGAGTTTACAATACGTTTAATGTCTGGAACAAAATTTCTACATACAGACAAACGCAAACAGTTACGAAAATTTTCATTACTGATGTTTGCTCTTAACCGAGACTTATTAATTTTCATAACAGAAAAAAATCTCTCACAAACGTATGTCGAGCCAAACATTGACATTATCTTCGCGGCTTGACGATGGAGACGAGGAAACTAACTGCGGAAAGTCGTGATAAAAATCTATCACACGTCTTGCCAAAAGGAACCTGTCTCTCAGACGAGAATTACGCTTTAGACCTATTAATTCCATTTGCAAACTGGGATGAATATCATCTACAGAAACAGCAGATTGTCTCGAGAACTATTCAAAACCTTGGGATAAGTAAGATATATCCCCAAATCGCTTGAGAAATTCCTCTTTTATTGCACTAAGAACGGCAACATACTGAAATTTATTATAATGGCGTTCAATATTAAACTTCCGCTGACCAGCGAGAATACTGTCACATATTATACATTTCCAATTTTCACGTTTTTGCACAGAGAAAAAATGATTCTCCCATTCCTTTTTAAAAGATAGCAAATCTCCAATTCTCCGTTTCCTTGATTCACTCTGCATTTTCCGGTTACTGAAATTCAGTAGGTAGTGGTCGCTTCGCTTCAACGTCCGCAGCTTAGCCTGGAACTACAATCCGGCAAACAGTCGGCTGTCGCCACTGCTCCGTTCGACGATTGCACGCGAGCAGCACACGTGCAGCGCTGTGTGCTCATGAGCCGCGTGCAACGTTTGCCCGCCCCTGCTTTAAGAGGTAATAGACAACGCTGAAGAATAGTTTTATCGATCCAGAGCACCAGTCTCCGCACCAATCGTAAGCTGCAGTATGAATGGACTAGCCCAACTCAAATTTATTCCGCAGCCATCAAACGACAACACGGGTACAATCAACTCGTACACTAAGTATAATGTCCCATAGAAAAACAGAAATTTAGAACACCGAGAACACCATGCCACTGCGTCTCCATAATGGACGCCCTAGACAGTTTCAACGCTACAGCAGAGCAAGAAGGCGAGGTTTAGATGAATACCTCGCCACCAGATGTCATCCATCACAACTTTTCTGTTCATGCCAGTCAGCTACAGACGATTGAGGTCGGCCTCTGTGACGAAAACCATCGCCGTACACTGGAGGAGGTCGCTCCACAGTATTCTGTAGCCATTCCCTGTCGCCGTACAGACATACTACCGGCTCACCTAGCCACCGACTTTAGGAAAAGTAAGTGAAGTGCACGTCTGTGGAGGTTATCCTGCCACAGAGCCACAGATGCAAATCCTACAAAGGCGACAGTTACCAAGATGACAGAAAATATCATTGATGTCATCACTGATGGCCAACCTGTTCAGGCGCTACTTGATTCAGGTGCTGCCTATGCTGTAACGTAGGATGCTTATCGTCGTCAGCTAAATAGTAGTGATACGAAAGCGATTGTGCTGAAAGTCGCAAATAGGAAATACATCCAGCCAAAATGAACATACGTCTCAGGAATATCGATGACAAAACACAATCCTTCGACTTCGTCGTTTTAACTGAATGCAGTCATAATACTACGTCGGATGAGACTTCTCTCATGCATCATCAGTAGCTATGGACTATGGAAGACGGGCTATTCCAGCAAACACATAACAGAAGTTGCCCTGGCGGTTGTTTGCTACTGAAGTCGTTGTTATCCCGCCGACATCAATGAGATGAGTCCCAATCAATAGTTGAGTTGCTCAGTTAAACTTTGAAGCATTTGTGGATTGCATAAAGCTGCTCAGGCTCACAAAAGAATAGTACATGGAAATGAACGGCCATAAATATTCTAGATGGGGAAGAAGAACTATCCGTCGCTGTCATGAGCAGCCACAACTCATCCCTGTAGATATGTATGTAGGGAAAGTCAACCTGGGACAGGAAGGACAACTTAGTGTCATCGACAAACAATCGTGCTCTGCTACTACTACAGACTACGCTGGAGAGAAAGGTAATAGCGAACTGCGAGTAGGATCTAGCCTAACCGACATCAGTGAATGTCAGACATTCTGCATCAGTTTTCACATGCTTTCAGATCCGGAGTGGAGGAGAGACTGATCAAGAGAACATGGTTAAATACCATATGAACACTGGGGATTATCCATCAATTAGCCAGCACTCATATAAATTGCCACTGGTTAAACGGCGAATAATCGGAGAGGAAATGGAGAAAATGCTGCAAGATATCATTGAGGCTTCAGAAAGTCCTTGGTCCTGTCCCGTAATCCTTATTAAGAAGAAGGACAGCACATGGGGTTTCTGTGTCGACTACCGACGTCTTAAACTCACGAGGTAAGATGTCTACTCACTGACATGTAATGATGAAACCCTAGACTGCCTGAAAGGAGCAAAGTGTTTCTCAAATGTGGACATGCAGTTGGGATACTGGAAAACTGAGGCTGAGGAGGATGACTGGGAAAAGAGTGCTTTCATAGCTCCGGGCTATCTCTACGACCTTAAAGTTATGCCGTTTGAAGCACGTGAAGCTCTAGTCCTCTTTCAACGTGTGATGGACCATCTGTTTCGAACCCTTAAGAGGGCGGTGTGTCTTTTCTATTTGGATGACATTGCTGTTTCTTTGAAGATATCTGAATAACATCTAAGTCATCTGAAACACTACTGAAGTGTGTTCAGATGGAAGCGCTGTCTCCGAAACAGTGCCTCTTCGCCCCCCAATAATTAAAACAATTTTGGGCAGCTAGTGAATGCCGATGCTGTCCGTCCCAATCCAGTGAAAATAAGAGCAGTCATAAATTTTCTGACTCTTCAGCACAATTGTGATGTGAGAAGTTGCTCGTACTACCAGCGACTCGAAGGGTGTATATACCAAGGCACATACACTACCCTCCATAAGTTTGGAAACACCTAGTAATTATAGACAATGGAAAGGAAATACAGTATAAAAATGCATTTTTTGTCTTCCAAATGTTTATTAAGCTCAAATAATACACAGGAATATGGAGCAATTAAATTTTCGATTCCTCAAAATAGCCACCCTTTGCTTTCATCACATCCTTGCACATTCTGGGCATGCGTTGCGTCAGTTGTGCTAAGGTTTCAGTTGGAATTAATCTCCATTCTTGCTGCAGGACCTCCCACAATTGTGACCCACTCATGATTTCCCTTTTTCGGATCCTTCTGTCCAATTCATCCCACAGCAGCTCGATTGGGTTACAATCAGGGGATTGGGGCGGCCATTCCACGTTTTTCAATATTTTACGAACCTCTAGAGACTTCATATAGTTCTGACACAAGCGAGACGTACGTTTCGGGTCATTGTCTTGCTGCAAGAGAAACCCTTTCCCAATCAGACGCAAACCAAATGTCTTAGCATGTCGCTGGAGAATGGCATGATAATCCTTTTGGTTCAGTTTTCCATCTTTTTTCACCAAATCTCCGACTTTACTCCCTCCAAAGGATCCCCATACCATCACAGAACCACTTCCATGCTTTACAGTTGGAATGACGCACTGAGGATTCAAGCGTTCATGGTGTAAACGGCATACAAATTGACGGCGTTTACTTCCAAATATTTCGAACTTGGATTCATCAGTGAATAAGACTCTTTCCCAATCCCCTGCTGTCCAATGTTGGTGTGTCTTAGCCCACTGAAGCCTTGCCTTCTTGCTAACAGGGCGCAACAGTGGTTTCCTTGTTGCTACATAACCTCGGAGGTTGTTGTCTGCCAGGCGCCGTCTCACTGTTGACTCATTCACCGGTGTATCCCTCGTTGAGGTTAGTCCAGCAGTCAATTCACGGACGTTTTTAATCTGTTACGTTTACTGGTCACTACCAGATACTTTTCCTGGCGTTCTGATATTTTCCTGGATGCTCCTGAGCGAGGACGATCTCCATAGGAGCCTGTTTCTCGACGCCAGTGTATGGTTTTGACAACTCTGCTGATGAAAATCATCAGTTTCTTTGCTATTTGTCGGACACTCTTGCCTTCTTGGTGCAAAGTGATTATCATTACCCGTGATTCATAAGGAATCTGACACTTTGGGGCCATTTTCAATTACTTTCGTGGCGTGTTATACTTTTATGCAAACGCAACTACAAGTGAACAGAAATATAAACACCGTACCTCTACATAGCTATGCGTTTTACTCGCGCCACCTGGCGCGTTTAGTAGAACTGCTTGGATGGGTAACGTCGGTTTACATAAAACGGAGCAATACTAGTATGTTCCAATAGGTATGAATATGTACAATAATTAAGTGTACAATATTGTACATGTCATTATTAACCGTTATTTGAGCTTGCTATTCTGTATTCTAACCAATAACTCACATAGATCACTTCCATTCTGCTCCAGTGTAATACGCATGGTGTTTCCAAACTTATGGAGGGCAGTGTACCTTCCAAGAAGTACTGTAGGGGGTCAGCATATTTACTTCGAACGAGTTGCTAGAAAAATCTTTCATTATCCTTAAGAAGGAGCTAAATTCTTAACTTCTTCTCCAATCCTAGCATTTTATGATGATAATGTCCGCCCCGGTAGCTGAGTGGTCAGCATGACAGACTGTCCATCCTAAGGGCCCGGGTTCGATTCCCGGCTGGGTCGGAAATTTTCTCCGCCCAGGGACTGGGTGTTGTGTTGTCCTAATCCTCATCATTTCATCCCCATCGACGCGCAGGTCGCCGAAGTGGCGTCAAATCGAAAGACCTGCACCAGGCGAACGGTCTACCCGACGGGAGGCCCTCGCCACACGACATTTCCATGATGATAATGCCGAGCTAGAACTTCATACTGAGGCTAGCGGTTATGGGTACATCCACCTCCACATCGACATGGCTACTCTGCGTTTTACATTTCATTTCTAGTAGGAATTTAAGAAGGTGCTGAAAAGGTTAGAGTTTATTCTTTCAGAATACTTTCCGAGATGAGCTACACTAAAACCGAGAAAGAGCGCCGTGGAGTTGTTTGGGCCATCAACAAGTTCTGGCTGTGTTTATTTGGCAACCATTCACCACTGTGATGGACAACGATCTCCGTGCTGGCTGACTAGTCTAAAGGAGCCATTGGGTCTACTGACGAGATGGACACTGAGGCTTCAGGTATTAGATATCAAAGTGGTACACAATAGTAGCAGCAAGCAGAAGGACGCCGTCTGCCTTTTAAGGGATCCTTGGTGGAACGCGGCAGTGTGAAGAAATTTGTCATCACTGCTTTAAATGGCATTGCTGCGGAACAGAGCAAAGAGCCAGCGTTGCTGAAAACCATAGAAGCCTTGTACAAGGAGGAACCGACCAAAGAGGAACTCCAGAAATTCCTGTTAATAAACAGGACAATAAGAGGAACTTTGATCTAATGGAGCAGAAACTGTTGCTCGTCATCCTACCCAGTTTGCAGCCAGCTATGCTGAAATATTTCCACGGCTCACCAGCATGTGGTCAGCTGGGATTCGTAAAGCTTTTGTACAGAATTAGTCACGTGTATCACTGCCAGGCCTCTACCGATTTGTTAGACACTTTTTTAAGCCACTGCAAGGAACGCCAACGACACAAACACATATTGCATTTACCTCCAGGAAGTCTGGTAGCAATGCTGGCTACAGCAGCGCAATACCATAGAACTGAAATCGACGTCTTGGGAGATTCCCTGAGTAGAAAAGTGGGAAACGACGGATAACAATATGCACTGACCACCTCTCCCACTGTGCTGTCACTGAAGTAGTTCTTACTGCTTAGGGTCGAGGCTCTGCAAAGTTCCTTGTAGAAGTCATCAGTCTGAAATAGGGAGCATCCCTAGTGAAGATCTCTGATCGTGGAAAAATATTCAGAATAATTTAGTAAGGCGTTGGCTCACGCGCTCTTAGTGTGAGTTGATGTGATGATGATGAGAGAGGCACTCTGCCCATCATAACATTCGCATACAACACAAAGAAGCGAGACACTTCAAAGGCTTCACTCCATAGATACACTGTTCCCATTTCAGCAGGACGATACTCTGCGTGATTACGTGAAACACCTCATTACCAGAACGGAAGACCCAAGGCAGCTGGCTCGCATACGGATTCTGTACGCTTTGGAGAAAGGCAGAGATACAGCCGAGGAGACTTGTTACGGATTTTTACGCCTGTGCAGAAGGAGGAAGAAAAAAAGGAGACGGAAGAGCGGAGACGTCGTCACTGTCCTCCGTACGAAGACCAACTGCAATCCAGAAGAGCAAATCAATGGTAGATGGTTCAAGGAAAATGGAGACCAATTCGACAATCGCGAAACCTCGGCGGGAGAGGCCAGTTTTAATGCTCATCATAGTGAAGAGGATGAAACAAATCGAACATAATGCGAGGATCCGCCAGCGTCGCCATTGACAAGATCCAGATCCAGAATACTGCAGCTGACTCCGCTGAGAGCTTCTCAAACAGCCAGTCGCAGTTTATCCAGAAGAGGAAGCCATGCCCTGAGCTGTGGCGGTGCCGCGCTGCGGGTAGCCACCTCAAATCGTAGCACCACCAGTTTTTTGTCTTGGTCACACCTGAAACGATTTTGAAGTGTCATTTGTTTGCCCTGCTGCTTATTTCGTGAATCCACTTTCTCAAAATAGATTCCAGATACGTTTTGAAGTAGTCGAACGTTGAAGCGTGTTTGTGATGCCGGCCAGCGTGGCCGAGAGGTTCTAGGCGCTTCAGTCTGGTACCGTGCGACCACTACGGTCGCAGGTTCAAATCCTACCTCGCCCATGGATGAGTGTGATGTCCTTAGGTTGGTTAGGTTTAAGTAGTAAGTCTAGAGGACTGATGACCTCAGATGTTAAGTCCCACAGTGCTCAGACGCATTTGAACCATTTTATGTTTGTGATTCCAAGACGAAAAGTTTGTTTAATTACTTTTTTTGTTCTTAAAGTGGTATCTTCTCTATAAATAAACTTGATGTCAATTTTAAGTTTCGATAAGGGCTACAATGTTTTTACTTTCCAAATAACCGTCAGATGTTATAAAGGTGTATATCTCATAGATGCATGTAAATACGAGCTTGAGGTACTATTTAGAATTACATGTAAATAATATTTTTTGTTTACTTTTCAAAGTGTTCAATGCGCTCTGCACCGGTAGCTGAAAAGCACGTCTAATATTTGTAGGGCTTAGGACTACATTTTGAGTTACTGCCTTCCCTGCCGTTGCTACGCGGCGTCACCGTTCGACGAAAGTTGTACCCAGGAAGGCATATAGAGGGCGTCATTCACAAAAAAAAGGATGAGATCAGGTGACCTTGGTGCAACGCTAGATCCATACGCCCTGTACGAGCCATGTATTTCCGTGCTCTCGGCGGCGGAAATTACTGCGCCAATTGTAGCCAAATTGGACATTTATAAAAGGAGATCGCAAAATAGGTTTTGTCACCATGTCGACTCAGCCAACTATTAGTAATGAACGGGGAAGCTAGTTGCTACAGACAGAAGATATTGTGAAATCGGATGAAGCTCTTTTTTAAATAGCCTGAGATTAATATGAGTGATAGGAGGTCTCTTTGAAAGGAAACTGCATGAAGCTATAGTATGTACGACTTCGTGTTGACAATTACGCTCTTGCTCCTGGACAGTTTGCATGTGCGTTGTAGGTAGAAATATCTTCGTCGTTGACAGTCCTTCGTGTCTCACAAAAAGTTTGTTCTGGATACCTTCGGGCGCCAGCTGGTGAGAAGGGGAAAAGAAACAAACGCAGGAAGCAGCGGTCGCATGCCGGCCAGGAAGAGGCCGATTAGCGAGCGTGGCCGGCTGTTACGTTTTGTTATGCGGCTTCTGGGACTGACCGGATTGGAGACGCCGCGGGACCCCCTCATCAGGACGAGTTGTGGGGCTCTTCAGAACGGGCGGCTGGGGCGCCCCACAAGTGCGCGACCCGTCTGCGGATTGGCTGCTCTCTCGTTACAGGGCAGTGGACAGGGCCATTTTTAAACTTATTACAGTAGGCATCACGCAGTCACCGGTTCAGTGACCTCCCACCTTCAAAACTACATTGATAGCTATGCCGAAATTGGGTCGATGAAAGCTGACAATTTTTTGTAGGTAACGATTAAGGACGCTACACCATTTTCCCATTTTGTAGAAATGAGTCTACACCGAGAAACTAAAATGTTTTTCCTTTCGGCTTTTCTCTCAGCACCCACCACGTGAAATGCTTCAGATAATATGGTTTCGATGAATGCGACAATAGCTCACAATTCAAGTAAAATGAATAGAACCATTACAGCCATCGTGATGACTTATTTCACATGTGCAGCATGCCCATTGTTACGACGGTTGTCCAGAAAGTAAATTCCGATCGGTCGCGAAATGGACACCACAGTGAAAACCCGATGAAGCTTTGCACAGATGTGTTGGATAGTGTCTCTAGTATGACCGTCGATCGCATCAAAATGCTCTTTTCAGTTGTGAGCACACTGTGAGCGAGTAAAGGTGCCTAGAACAACGATGTTTCCCGCCAAGTAGGAGGGCCCACTGAGAGGCTTCGCCTTAATGAATGCAGCCCACCTAACACAACTGCCACGCACATCCTTCTTCATGGTAATTCTCAGCCGCAATCTGCAGGGGCAGTGAAGACGCTCCTGCAGCCTTTTCGATGCGAAGTGTTCGAGCACCCACAACACAGCCCTAATTGGCTCGTCCTGAGTTGGATACGAAGACAACACTTGGGCGCAGGCTACGCGCTATAGATCAGCGTAGAGAATTATCGGAAAGCACACGCGGCTGCCTTCTATAACGATGGTGTTGGAAATTTGGTACAACGCTCCGGAGTGGCGGCTATGTAGAGAAGTATCTGTAAATTGTAGCTAACTCTTGCAAATAAAATGTTTCTGATTTTCACTGTGGTTTCCATTTAGTGACCGATCGGAACTTACTTTCTGGACAACCCTCGTATTAAGTCTGTACGTTGAGCAAGCAGAATGGAAACCACCGAGAAATTTGGAAACAGAATGAAATTTCAGTGATAAGAAATAAAAACTTTTTAAGTTTGCCGATGACAACGTATTTCTGTCACAGACAGCAAAGAACTTGATAGAGCAGCGGAACGAGATACACTGCTCGACATTATTAAAGGATCACTTTTTCGAAATCTCATAATAGTTTGCCATTGCGACGCATAAGTTTAAAATTTTTCTCAAACGTGCCTGAATTCTTCCTCTGTAATGGTGCAAAAGCGTGGCGCCCTGCGACGTCAACCTCGGGCTCGACGACGCCTTGAACAATAAAATTATGAAAAAAGGCCAGAATTCAGAAATTTATGTGACGTGTAAAACTGGTTAATGATGTCACATTGGCACCATATTTCACCAACATTTTGCCCAACGCCTCTGTGGACGTCTCAAGCAATGGCAAATTTGATACAGCAGTGCAAACTTTTTAAGCCAGTTACTCGCACTCCACACTCTCTCATTAAGTCAACAGTTAGTTCACAAACACCTTGGTTCACGAGAATAACAAAGTCAGCACACTTAATCGTTCTAGAACAACACTATGTGATCAAAAGTATCCGGACACCCCCAAAAACATACATTTTTCATATTAGGTGCACTGTGCTGCCACCTACTGCCAGGTACGCCGTGTCAGCGACCTCAGTAGTCATTAGACATCGTGAGAGAGCAGAATGGGTCGCCCCGCGGAAATCACGGACTTCGAATGTCAGGTGATTGGGTGTCACTTGTGACATACGTCTGTAAGCGAGATTTCCACACACCTAAACATCCCTAGGTCCACTTTTTCCGATGTGACAGTGAGGTGGAAAGGTGAAGGGACACGTGCAGCAAAAAAGCTTACAGGTCGACCTCGTCTGTTGACTGACGAAGACCGCCGGCAGTTGAAGAGGTTCGTTATGTGTAATAGGCAGAGTTCTATTCAGACCATGATACAGGAATTCCCGACTGCGTTAGGATCCACTGTAGGTTCTATGACAGTTAGGTGAGAGGTGAGAAAACTTGGATTTCATGGTCGAGCGGCTGCTCATAAGCCACACATCACGCTGGTAAATGCAAAACGACGCCTCGCCTAGTGTAAAGAGCGTGACATTGGACGATTGAACAGTGGAAAAACGTTGTGAGCAGTGACAAATCACGGTACACAATGTGGTGACCGACGTCAGGGTGTGGGTATGGCGAATGCCAGGTGAACGTCATCTGCCAACGTGTATAGTGCCAACCGTAAAATTCGGAGCGGTGGTGTTACGGTGTGGTCGTGTTTTTCATGGAGGGGGCTTGCACCCCTTGTTGTTTAGCGTGGCACTATCAGAGCACAGGCCTACATTGATTTTTGAGCACTATCTTGCTCCCAACTGTTGAAGGGCGGGGGGGGGGGGGGGGGGGGGAATGACGATTGCATCTTTCAAAACAGTCGAGCACCTGTACATAATAGTACGGCCTATGGCAGAGTGGTTACACGACAATAACATCCCTGTAATGGACTGGCTTGCACAGAGCCCTGACCTGAATTCTATAGAAACCCTTTGGGATGTTTTGGAACGCCGACTTCGTACCAGGCCTCACTGACCGACATCGATACTTCTCCTCAGTGCAGCACTCCGTGAAGAATGGGCTGCCATTCTCCAAGAAACCTTTCAGCACCTGACTGAACGTATGCCTGCGAGAGTGGAAGCTGTCATCAAGGCTAAGGGTGGGTCAAAACCATATTGAATTCCAGCATTACTGATAGCGGACGAACTTGTAAATCATTTCCAGCCAGGTGTCCGGATTCTTTTGACCGCATAATGTAGGTGATCACATCATTTAACGAGGACAGAGTCAGATATGAAAGCAGCTTTGGATTCAATCCAAGGCATTGTCATAGGATCACTACTATTAGCAAAAAATGTAGTATGTATCATAATTAATAGTGAAATCTAACTTTATGAAACCCCATCTAGCCGGCCGGGGTGGCCGAGCGGTTCTAGGCGCTACAGTAGAGAACCGCGCGACTGCTACGGTCGCAGGTTCGAATCCTGCCTCGGGCATGGATGTGTGTGATGTCCTTAGGTTAGTTAGGTTTAAGTAGTTCTAAGTTCTAGGGGACTGATGACCTCAGAAGTTAAGTCCCATAGTGCTCAGAGCCATTTGAACCAAACCCCATCTATTTTAGTGTACTTACTGTATTCATCCCATGAGGAAGTTGTGCCATAGGCCTCTTTTTTTCCAGCTCAATTAATTACATCCTCATTAGTTACACAAACTACACATCTGATGTTCGGCATTCTTCAGCAGCGCTGCATTTCTGAAACTTCTGTTCGCTTCCTGCTGGGTGCTTATCGACAACGATAGCAGTTTACGCACATAAAACAGGACCGTAGAGTCACCACATGAACATAAAATGAAATGTAATGCATTCAGTCTGATTACTCACCTTCACAGTAGGTACTGAAGGTGTCATCCGCCCTGTTCAGCACACGTGAGCACACTTGAGAGATCCATACACACGGCTGTCAGTTATTGTGTTGTGATGATATTGGTGCCATCCTGGATCCTGGTCTCAAGTTCTTCAATCGTTTGTGAATTTGTATTGTATACGCCTCCCTTTAACAGTCTCCACAATTAAAAGTCACAAGTGGACAAGACTGGTGGCCGAGCTCACAAGCCTTGGCCGCTCGGGATTAGCCGAGCGGTCTTGACCGCTGCAGTCATGGACTGTGCGGCTGGTCCCGGCGGAGGTTCGAGTCCTCCCTCGGGCATGGGTGTGTGTGTTTGTCCTTAGGATAATTTAGGTTAAGTAGTGTGCAAGCTTAGGGACTGATGACCTTAGCAGTTAAGTCCCATAAGATAGCAGTTAAGTCCCATAAGATTACACACACATTACATCACAAGCCTTTGCTGATTGTCCTCTTTGGTGGAAATATTTCATGCGCGCGGGACAATTATGAAGTCGATGTGAGGCATGTTGCACCGTCCTTCTGAAAGTAGCATAACTGACGCTCCTCTTCCGTCAAGTGTGAATAAAATTGCTCCGGGATTCCCAAATACACGCCGCAGTTCACAGTCGTCTCAAAGAATATGGGCCTCATGACGTGTGTGGAGGAAATGGCATTCCAAACTGCATTCTCTTCGTCTTGCAAGGGTACATGGTGGGTAGCGTGTGGATTTTCTGTCGACCAATATCGGTTGTTTTGGGAATTTATGTACCCAGACAGGTGCAACCACGCCTCGTCACTCATGCTGAGTGTTAGAGGGTCCATGACGTCATTGGGAACTTTTGATAGCCATGAACAGAAAAATCCTAAAGAGATGTAATTTCCCCACGAGAGTGGTAACTTACAAAACAGTCGCCTGATTATTCCTGAGAATTACTTGAGAGGCAGGGATCCATCGAAGTTAGGGTTAACAGACGAGACAGAGAAGATCTGAAGAAGAGCAGTGAGTTTTTTTGACGGTTCGCATATTGAAATTGCTCATCCAGTTCTAGTGACGCGATAAGAGACTCGGTGCATCATACGGAGGTTTATAAATATTACACTTTACCAGAGCGTACTCTTCCAGGAGAGTCCAGCAACACATATCTTGTTAAAGGAATAAGGCGGTACAATCAGAGAAATTCTAGCTCATGCCGAAAGGCCTACCAACAGTGTGTTCCTCTCGCTCATCATTCACGAAGGGAACGGAGAGGGAGAAAATTTAGTGGAGCACGGTGTACCTTGCAACGTTCACGGCTAATTAACCCCGTCTGTTAACCAGAGTTGCTCAGCTGTTTCAGGGGCAGGCTGCTGCAACACGCAGTGCTGTGGGCTGTAGCTTGTCTTAGCAGTCGTGTGCGAGGAGCGTGGCGGGGCACGACACATCACGTTGCCTTACAAGGTAACATCTTTCCTGGTCTCTCGTTAGTGGATTTGCCGACACAACAACAGATGCGTCGCCTCACCTTGTAAAGAAGCCAGTTTTCCTTCTTTGCTTCCAACAGGGTGCGTGAAAAAAATCAGGCACCCAAGGTAAGCTGTCGAAACACGAAGCACAGATACGAAGTTTGCCTGTCATGGAATGTAGACGTGACGTAATCTGCGTGTGTTTCCCCGTAATATATATAGACATCTCTCACTAAACAATAAATTGTGTACTAAGTTATGTGTTTTATTTTATAACCTGTGCATGAATTAAGAGAGTGGTACTTAATTGTGGTTTATTTTTACAAGCCTCTAAAAAGATGTATGTTCTACGCTACTGAGAAACAAACGATCCTACGACGCGAGTGCAATCTCGACGTGAACAATAGAAACTCTGGAGAGAAGAGACTCAGCTACGGTCTAATTTTACGACGTTTTGAGGATTTATCTTTTATCTATATAATGAATATTCATTGATTAATCGTATATATTAGATGTGAGAACCATAGCGCTTTTTCGCCATGGTTGCTAAACACAATATCAAAGAATAATTCTTGTGCATTTTAACAATACAATCATATAGAATTACAGTGGTGGTAAAGAGCGAAGGTCATTCTAACTTATACTAGAGCGCAATGTAGTTTATATTATTGCAAAGCATTCTTTTTATTATCCAGATCACAGCGTATATTTTCAGAGTATTTGAAGAATAACAGCGTAGCTTGTAATTTTCGCTTAAGTAAAGAAAAAAACAACTTCACTAGAACTGGTTGGAACCACAACTTACGTTGTGGCAGCGGTGGTACTAATTTCGTACGGAGTTACAGTAAAGAGCTGGGGACTTTCTGCTAAAAAGGAACATTAGAATGCTTTCCGGTGTATTTCTGGGAGTAGTTAGCTCTTAGTGCGTGACGTTGGAAGTACAATGACATATAAATTGGAATGTATGTAATGAAATATGTGGAGAACATATTGCTTCTCCTTTGAGCTACCACGCAGGTACTGTGGAAAAGAAACATGTATCAGAAATGTTCTCAGGTTGACTGATTGTTTCTTGTTAAAACTCGTAATTTCTACCAGCAAACTCACTGTTTCGGACAAGGCTCTACTGCACCTTGGTATCCTGGAGACCGAATTGTTTAAATATTACTTCATCTGCTTCTCGGTCGGAGTCCGATTCACTGTGCAGTCACTTGTTCGATGCAGCAGCCTATCTGTGCAAATACAGGAAACATATTCGCAATTGGGAATATGAACCACCTTCGGCTGTATATTGGAATGACCACAAAAATCTTTGCCGGAGCGGGTCTCGAACCCGTGTTTCCCGCCTTACGTGAATGGTCGCCTTGCATGCACATCCTAAGGAACCTTGCAGTGTACTTCTTAATAACGCAAGCACTGCGATTTCATATTTATTAACCAATACCAGGCCCTCAACTCTCAATACACATGTCCTTCCTGGACGGGAATGCGGGTTCTTTCAGACGGATGACGGCTCCGGCTGTGATTCGTGCTCGGATGGTCAAAATGATTAATGCGACAGCTCGCGTAAAACGGGAAATCCTATTTCCGAGTCCCCGTCCGGCACAAATTATCACAGTCGTCATTCCAATATGCAGCTGAGGGTGGTTCATATTAGAAACTGCGAATACATTTTCTGTCTCTCTTGACGGATGTCGAAGTCAATGTTCCTTCGACCGTGCATGCATCGTACTTTTTAACAATACACGCGCCGCTGTTTCGTAGCCGGTGCGAGATTCTTCATCTATGTATAACGAACTGCAACCTACGCCCGTTACTGCTGATTTCTGTAGTCAAGTCTTGGTCTCCCTTTAGAATTTGAAATTTCCCCAGCCACGCCTTCCACCTAGCCTCATACACATTACTCCATTACCGAGCGAGATGTTGCAGTGGCCAGCACATTGGACTCGCATTCGGGAGGACGACAGTTCAATCCCGCGTCCGGCCATCCTGATTTAGGTTTTCCATGATTTCCCAAAATCGCACTAGACAAATGTCGGGATGGTTCCTTTGAAAAGGCACGGCCGACTTCCTTCCCCATCCTTCCCTAATCCGATGAGACCGATAACCTCACTGTCCGGTCTCCTTCCCCAAACAACCGAACCCTACCCCCATTACTCCATTAGCAAAATGATAAGTCCTTGACGCCTCGTAACGTGTCCCATGAACGGATCCCTTCTATTAATCAAGGTGTTCTATAAATAATAAATAAGAGCCCTTTGCCGCTTTAGATCACCTTGAAATTTCGTCGAATGGTTTTGAACTGTTCCTAGTGGTTCCATCCTGTACACTAAAGCAAAAACTGCTTTGACACTGCATCTCAGAAGGATGAGATCTCGTTCAGTGTGGTTGCTAGCCCAGAGTGTCATATGAGAAGGGTTGAAGCGTCAGGGAGATATCAACAATATGGTTCAAATGGCTCTGAGCACTATGGGACTTAACATCTGAGGTCATCAGTCCCCTAGAACTTAGAACTACTTAAACCTAACTAACCTAAGGACATCACACAGATCCATGCCCGAGGAAGGATTCGAACCTGCGACGTTAGCGGTCGCGCGGTTCCAGACTGAAGCGCCTAGAACCGCTCGGCCACGCCGATCGGCTATCAGCGATATTAAAGATTGTCAAAAATGTCTTCCAGTTGCTCTTCCCACTGCAGATCGTCGTTTCATACTGTGAAATTTGTTGGAATCGACGTAAAAAGGAAAGAGATGGTATTATTGTCGCCCTTTATATCCCTCCCCCCTCCCCCCCCGTGGCCTTTTCGTGTCGATTCCTAGCGCCGTAGAGTCTGAAATGTTTTCCTCGGCTACTCATAAGATAACCGCGAGATTTCAACGCTGGGTATCAAGGTTATGATCTGAGGCTCCAAAAGAAGGGGTGAATGTGTGTAAGAGGGGGTGTAACGACCTTCAAACACGTCCACGGTGGCAATAGTCAGAATATTGGTGAAATTTGTTGGCAATGTGACATCATGAACCCACTTTATACGTCAGTTGACTTCTGAGCTCTGCTCATTTTTCCGCATGTGTTGACACTGAGCCGTGCGCGCCGGCTTCGCGGCCAGAGTAGTGCCTCTGTGCTTGACGATGGTCGTCCGTGGCCTAGTCTTTTGATCAGAGATGCTGGTATAAGGGCCTCTGACTGGAAGGCTATTTAAGAGCGCGCGGCGTGTCGGTCGCTCTCGAGTCCTTCAAATTTGATTCCGCGATGGTGAAAGGATACTCCGAGAGGTGGCGGCTCTCGCGGTTGCTGGAAGAGTGAGAGAGCGAGAGGACTGTACAGTGAGGGGCGTGTTGTCCGCTGTGACTGAGCGTAGCCGGCGTGGTCGCTGAGTCCGACGAGAGTACCGTACTCGAGTCCCAGGGGCCAATTTTCACCGGTGTTCACAGACAGGGACAACCGTTTGTTAGTTTGGTAGCGTTAGTGTGTACCACAGCCTGGTTACAGTATGAGCACATTTACGCTGTTACATGCTATTCTGTGACATGACTGCACTACTGAGCGTATGCTGTGAAACAGCTGGTTGGTGCAAGCGATCTGATATTACTAATTTTCTCACATTTCTCAGTTCACGTTCCTTTCGCCTGTTAAGAAATAGCTTCAGTTGGCTGTAATTTAGTAGGCCCTACGGTGTTCATATTTAAAGAACTATCATGTGCTTTTCTTGTTTCAGCGTTTTGTGCTTTAAAGGGAGTTCCTTTTACTCAACTATTACGTAAAGATTAGATGATTGAATGATCATTGGATTGTTTATGCACTACGTGATCAAAAGTATCCGGACACCTGGCTGGAAATGACATACAAGTTCGTGGCGCCCTCCATCGATAGTGCTGGAAATCAATATTGATAATAGCTTCTACTCTCGCAGGCATACGTTCAATCAGGTGATGGAAGGTTTCTTGGGGAATAGTAGCCCATTCTTCACCGAGTGCTGCACTGAGGAGAGATATCGGTGTCGGTCGGTGAGGTCTGGCACAAATTCGTCGATCCAAAACATCTCAAAGGTGTGCTGTAGGATTCAGGTCAGGACTCTGTGCAAGTGAGTCCATTACAGGGATGCTATTGTCGTGTAACCACTCTGCCATAGACCGTGCATTATGAACAGGTGCTCGATTGTGTTGAAAGATACAATCGCCATTCCCGAATTGCTCTTCAGCAGCGGGCTAGCAAGAAGGTGCTTAAAACATCAATATAGGCCTGTGCTGTGATAGTGCCACGCAAAACAACAAGGTGTGCAAGCCCCCTTCATGAAAAACACGACTACACCATAACACCACCGCCTCAGAATTTTACTGTTGGCACTATACACGCTGGCAGATGACGTTCACCGGGCATTCGGTATGGCGACACCCTGCCATCGGATCGCCACATTGTGTACCGTGATCCGTCACTCCAAACAACGTTTTTCTACTGTTCAATCGTCCAACGTTCACGCTCCTTACACCAAGGGAGGCGTTGTTTGGCATTTACCGGCGTGATGTTTCTTTGGCATTTACCGGCGTGATGTTTCTGTAAACAAACCCGGCTAATTCAGTTGTGACGGTCTATCACAGTGATATGGAAATTCATGTTGTCCCTTACGATTACTCTACCTAAATACTGCAGCTGCGTTTATTGCTATCTGGCGCAAGTCTCTCCACCAGGACGTTTGTAACAACGCCCGCAGATGACTCAAGAGTTTATAGAAATATTCTTTCACTGTAAGTATAAAATTAAAATAAGAAATCGGAGAAAATCATTATGTCTTACACTGCAAGGAAAAGGAGTTATTTTTATATGACAAGTGAAAGGGAACTGTTTCTCTCCGTTTTTAAAGTAGTGGGTGTGTTGCGTAATAGTCGGTACGACTTTAGTGAAACTTTGTAAGAAAAAATTTTTCGTCAGAACTTGTGATCGAAAAAAGAAACTGCAGAAATGAACATGATATTAATCTTTCTCTTTGATGTGTGTGCTTATGGTGATGAACGAGCTCACGAGATGAAGACGATGGGAAGATTCTGGGATTCCAATGTGAGATGCCGTAACGCAACTGCTGAAGCATTGCCCGTATGCGGAAAAAACCTCTGCGGGGGGAGACATCTCATTTAGCGTATGCAACATTAAATTTGTTCGAAAGTACATTTAATCGTTGCATAAAATTTTCCTCTTATATTTCAAACCGTTTTCGGATTGGCGCACCGAATGAAGCTATCTAGAGTGGTGTACATGTTATGTGCCGCAATCAATCACAATGTTTAATGATTACTAATCTTACGACAATAATTTATCAGCGATGCTCTTGGGGCGATTAAGATTGATCATCATGGATCAATGCACAGAAATCTTTTAATTATTATTAACAGTACAAATATTATTACTCAAACTATCGCCAGTTTGTCGCACAGGCAAAGTCTCCGTTAGGTCCAGAACATATGCTTCCTTACAGTGAAGTGAAGAAAGAAATCGTATGCCAATGCTTTCCGTGACACTATAGCGGTGACGTTTATATGTTGGGAGGTATTTGTTCTATAGCTAATGAAAACCTTGGCAAAGCAAGAAATTTTTATATGTAAAAGGCAATGTCCTGATTCACTGACTGATCATCGGGTGGCTCGTATGCCTAGGCGTCGTTTAAGAAAGGAATTTTCGAAATTCCGCCCCTAAGGGTTGAAATAGGCGTTGAAACGTTTCTTGAAAATATGTCGCTAATAAGGCAATTTTGAAGCTAGCACTACGAAACCTGGCACCTGGTTTTTCAGTTAGAAAGAAGAAATACGTGTTTCAGCATTTTTGGAAATTCAACCACTAGGGGGGTAGAAGATTCGGCGAAAGTATTTTGGAAGTAAACCATTGTTAAAGAATTAATGCAGATTTTTAAAGCTACATGAACGAAAATTGGTATTTGATTTCTCGGTTACAAATTTAAAATATTCGTGTTTCACTGCTTTTGGAAATCCATCCCCTAATGGGGTGAAACAGGGCATGACAAATTTTTAGAAAATATTTAGTTACATAGAAAAAATTTTAAAGGTAAGTTTATGAAAACTGGTACTACACTTGTCGGTTAGATATAAAGAAATATGTCCTATGAGAGGAAAGTTTATGTGAAAATATCTCCACAACAACCCCAGAGGCACGATTAACAAATGCCTTGGACGCCAGCTACCAGTATCGTCCACGGTTCTATGGCCTTAATTAGCATGAAAATCTTAGAAGGTGTCGGTGTTTGTAAAAACATAAAAATTCGATTAAAAAAAAGCAAAATAGAATCCATGCACACCGTACAGTGTACGCGAGCGAAGCAGTGAGCTCTTAGCTAGTAAATAAATAAATTAATAAAATAATACAAAATAAAATAAAGAAAAGCCGGCCGGAGTGGCCGAGCGGTTCTAGGCGCTACAGTCAGGAACTGCGCGACCGCTACGGTCGCAGGTTCGAATCCTGCCTCGGGCATGGACGTGTGTGACGTCCTTAGGTTAGTTAGGTTTAAGTAGTTCTAAGTTCTAGGGCACTGATGACCTCAGATGTTAAGTCCCATAGTGAACAGAGCCATTTGAACCATTTTGAAATAAAGAAAACCCTATTTACTTGTGTTAGTGCTGAAATAATGTTTACAGATATGTATGCCCCGATGCCTAACAATTTTAACCCCTTGTGGCCCGAAACGCATCGATATAAAATAATTTCATTAGATTAACTACCGTTAAACACTGTGACTGACTGCAGCACATACATACAGTCCTTAACGTAAGGCAGTTATGGGATATTAAATTGCCAACATGCCAGAAATCTATCTATCTAGAAGTTTGATTATCAGCTTACTTCTACGAATTCTGCGAAAAGCATCAGTTAGCCGGAGGGGCCTTGTGATATTATCACATTTCCAGAAACCAGATCTGAGTGCCGGGCGAGCTAGTGTACTGGACGCGTCTCGTCTACCTGCCGTCCACCTTGCGATATTCGTAATAAGCGAACGGACGGTGTAATTGCTTGTTCCCGGTAAGCTCCGCTCTGGGAAGTCCCCGGCGCAGTAATGCCACCTCCACGCCGCTCCACTGCGGGAGGCAGGCTTGCCAACGGCAGGAGGGCGCTCCATTACGGCCGTTAGGCTGGTACGCAGGCCCTTTGATCATGGCAACGGCGCGGCCGACCCGCAGCGTGCTGTCATTAACGTGGCGTGGCGCGACGGCGTGTCACGGCGCCCCGGCGCCTCCAATCACCGCCCTGTCCCACACTTGTGCGTCTCCACGCCGCACGGCGGCATTCCGGCAGCTCGCGACACGCGCTTTAACTGCTGGATCTGCGCTGGAGCACGTCTGTCTGTCTGTCTGTCTCTAGGATCTGAAGCGGCGAATAGTACGAGTAAGAGCATCACCACGTTACGGTTTGCCGCTTACACATGTTTATAGACATTAATCTAAGCGCTTCCATCTGGTTTCAGGCTACCTTTCATTCCTTCACCCTGTTGGTTTGCATTTGCATAGTATTTTCGGCAGTCTGTCATCCTCCATTCCAATAAATGCTATTTCCTTCTCCTTTTGTATTTTTGTATGTTTTAGTTTAGAGATGTTAATCCTGATTCTGCTCTTATTTCTGTATTTAGCTTCCGATCTTGTCTTGTGTCTTGCTACTTATTAGAGAAACCTAATTCTTAGTGTCATTTTTGTTATTAGCAAGGTTTCGCTTCCACAGATTACAGCTGGGAAGGAAAATCATTAGCATTATCATCTTGAACAATATTCAACCCCAGTCTGTTTGGAACATAAGCCTTTCCATCTAGTACAGTTTTCCCACCATCGATCTGTATTCAGTCTGGTCCAGCTCTCGCCTCAACACATTCCTCCACAACTTTTAGCAATCTATCCCTTGGTCTTCCACTTGGTCATTGCCTGCATATCTCCAGTTCAAGTATCTTCTTAGGAATCCTCTTGTTTTCTGTTCTCTTTAAGTGCCCATACCATCTAAGCCTTGCCGTTTATATCCTGCTCTGCAAGGGTTCCTGCGCCGTGGTAAAAATTGCTGTTTTGAAGAGCGCGCCTCAGCGCGTAGTGTGAAGCAGTCGCCCTCCGTCTCTGGCGGTGGCGCCGCTGTGGCAATCGCAGCTTTGGTGTCTCCCTCTGGTGGGAAAAGGGAAAGGTTACCTGTTCACGTGCATTTAAGGATCGCTATGAGCTCGCCTCTGAATAAATTGTAACTTTGATTTTTAAAGGGTCCTTTCTGATTATAATTTTAAATCTGTTTCTTTTAAAAATGCTTTTAGGCGCAGTTAAAGTGAATAAACTTCGCCGGCCGCGGTGGCCGAGCGGTTCGAGGCGCTTCAGTCCGGAACCGCGTGACTGCTACAGTCGCAGGTTCGAATCCTGCCTCGGGCTTGGATTTGTGTGATGTCCTTAGGTTAGTTAAGTTTAAGTAGTACTAAGTCCTATGGGACTGATGACCTCAGATGTTAAGTCCCATAGTGCTCAGAGCCGTTTGAACCAACGAAGCTCTTTAGATATAAGGGAGTGTGATCTGATTTTGATGATAATATACTCCGAACTGTTCAAAATGGTTCAAATGGCTCTGAGCACTATGGGACTTAACTTCTGAGGTCATCAGTCCCCTAGAACTTAGAACTACTTAAACCTAACTAACCTAAGTATATCACACACATCCATGCCCGAGGCAGGATTCGAACCTGCGACCGTAGCGGTCGCGCGGTTCCAGACTGTAGCGCCTAGAACCGCTCGTCCACCACGGCCGGCACTTCGAACTGTCTTTGGAACCTTAAGTAGGAGGTACATGGCTGAAATGAGTAACAAGTTGGAGCAGATAGGAAAAGAAATACACTCTAATAGTGTAACATCTTAACATTTAGTAATATTACGTAATATACAAAGCGTATTTGTAAAGTAAGGTCCGATTAGGCTATGAAAATCCGATGGAACTTTGCATAGATGTGTTGGGCAGTGTCTTTAATGTGCCTGTCGATGGCTTCACGTCGCTCCTTTCAGTTCAGAGCGCAAAGTGATCATGTAGAAATGTCTAAAACAACAGCGTCTCCCGCCAAGTATGTCGATCTGGTGAGAATTTCGCCTGAAGCTATGCAGCCCGCATAACATAAATGCCATGTGTTTCTTTCTTCAACACAATTTTGAACTGCATTCTGCAGGTGAAATGCAGACGTTCCTGCAGCTTTTCGATGGGAAGTGTTTGATCGCCCACAATACAGACCTTAATTGGCTCCCTCTGCTGTCCATCTCTTCTGACATGAACTGCTGGATACGAAGGCAACATTTTGGCACAGACTACGAAAGGCATACCAGCGCAGACAATTGGCGGAAAGCATATGAGGTGCTTTCTGTGACGAGGGTACTGGAATGTTTGTACAACGCCACGACAAATATCTAAGGCGGAGCGGCGTCTATTTAGAGAGGTAGCTGCAAGGTGTGGCTCAGTGTTGCGAATGAAAAAATTTTGATTTTCACTGTGTTTTTCATTTCGCGACCGATTGGACCTTACTTTCCAAACAGCCCTCGTACCATCCTCACTGGTAAGGCTGTTAAGCAGTTCATTGCTCGTTTCAATGATATCTACAACGGGACTACAATGATCCAGAAGGAATATCAAAATGAAATCAACATCCTGAACGCAGAGGAAGAATGAAATATTCTGTTGTTTTCAATTATCGATAGCCTGTCGCCGGCCAATGTGGCCGAGCGGTTCTAGGCGTTTCAGTCTAGAACCGCGCGACCTCTACCGTCGCAGGTTCGAATCCTTGGGCATGGATGTGTGTGATGTCCTTAGGTTAGTTAGGTTTAAGTAGTTCTAGGTTATAGGGGACTGATGACCTCAGATGTTAAGCTCCATAGTGCTCAGAGCCATTTGAACCATTTTTTGATAGTCTGTCCAGTGAATGAATTGATGTTTCTAATTTGAAGTGAGCAATTAATCACTTGAGTAGTGTTTTGTTACACCCCAAAGACTTTTCCTCATTGCTGTTACCTATGGAAAGGAAACCAGTTACCCCTGCGACTACCATCTTAGCTATCAATATGCATTATGCGTGAGTGATGTTCATGTCATCACGATGAACAATGAACAAACTCTAACTGCCATCATTCCCTTAGCTGATTAAGTATCACTTTGAATGTTACAGTGTGTACACTTATCCAGTATTCTCAGCGACATTTCATATCTTTCTTCAGTACTACCTAAAGTAGCACTTTTTAATAAGCCACTATCGAAGATGTTTCTTAGACTTTAGGTGAACGTGAGCACACAACAGACTTGTTTGTCTTTCGCATATACAGTGTTAGGTTGGTCCATAAGTTCGCAGTGCTTTTGTTTTGCATGTTGGTACTCTGGTTGCTATGGGTTCATTTATCGATTGTCATTTCTAATTTGTAGTTCACTGTTGCTGTTTGAATTTTCATGTTGTCATTATGTCACCTGGAGATAGTGAGTGGAGCTGTGGACGCTATAAAACGGAATTTCAAAAGGATAAATCGGAACATTCACGTCATATTCTTCTGTCTGGGTTCAACAGGGGGGTGACAGCAGCGAAGGTCGCCAGAAACATTTGGGCTGCGTATGGGGATCATGCTATTGGACAGAGCACGGCAAGAAAATGGTTTTCTCGTTTTAAGGAGGATAGTTTTGACATTAGTGGACTCTCCACATTCAGGAAGACTATTGGGGTTTGATGAAGATCGTTTACAAGCTTTAATCCACAATGATCCACACCAGTGTACTCGAAAACTGGCAAACGTGACGAATTGTGACCATTCCACCATCGTCCGACATTTGCTAGCAATGAGGAAGGTTCAAAAATTGGGTGTACGGATACTGCATGCTCTAAGCCAAAATCACAAAAATCAGGGGGTGGCCATATTGGCATCTATGTTTGCTCATCGTCAATGGGCTGGTGAACAACGCCGTTACTGTCCTGTATTGTTACTGGTGACAAGAACTGGTGTCTTTATGTTAAGATAAGAGAAAGAAAGCCGGCCGGGATGGCTGAGCGGTTCTAGGCGCTTCAGTCTGGAACCGCGCGACCGCTACGGTCGCAGGTTCGAATCCTGCCTCGGGCATGGATGTGTGTGATGTGCTTAGGTTAGTTAGGTTTAACTAGTTCTAAGTTCTAGGGGACTGATGACCTCAGATGTTGAGTCCCATAGTGCTTAGAGCCATTTGGACCATTTTGAAGAGAAAGAAAGAAATGGTTGAGCCCAAACAGAGCAGCAGCTCCCCATACGAAGACCTGCCGCATCCACAAAAGATAATGTTATGCAACTGGTGGAACAGCGACGGTTGTTTCTGCGGAGTCCAACTATTACTGCCGACATTTACTGCCAACAACTGAGACACTTTAAGGTCATATTTCAAGAAGAAGACTGAGTGAAGTGATGCTACGCCACGATAACGCTCGTCAGCGTTCTGCTAGACACACGAACGACTGTACAGGAGCTGGCTTGGGAAGTCATGCCGCATCCACCTCGTTCATCTCATCTTAGCTCTCCGCTCTTTATCGAACAACCTTCAAGAAATTTCATTTCCGGATGAAAACGCGCTCCGAACCTCGCTCGAACAGTTCTTCACCTCAAACCCACGTGATTTTTACAGATGCCGAATCGAAAAGTTATCGCAGCGTTGGCAGAGTGTAGTAAATAGTGAAGGAGAATACGCAGGAGGTAGAGAAGATCCAAAGAAGAGCGGCGCGTTTCGTCACAGGGTTATTTGGTAACCGTGATAGCGTTACGGAGATGTTTAATAAACTCAAGTGGCAGACTCTGCAAGAGAGGCGCTCTGCATCGCGATGTAGCTTGCTCGCCAGGTTTCGAGAGGGTGCGTTTCTGGATGAGGTATCGAATATATTGCTTCCCCCTACTTATACCTCCCGAGGAGATCACGAATATAAAATTAGAGAGATTAGAGCGCGAACGGAGGCTTTCAGACAGTCGTTCTTCCCGCGAACCATACGCGACTGGAACAGGAAAGGGAGGTAATGACAGTGGCACGTAAAGTGCCCTCCGCCACAAACCGTTGGGTGGCTTGCGGAGTATAAATGTAGATGTAGATACACTATTGATGGCTAAAATCTCTGTTATTTCTACCTTTTTCGTTTATTAAACCTGTGGATAAACGCTTCGAAATTGTGCACCAACCCAATAGCATTTTGCGACAGCTGTGTATATAGCTGTGAGAGAAATGGTTCAAATGGCTCTGAGCACTATTGGACTTAACATCTGTGGTCATCAGTCCCCCAGAACTTAGAACTACTTAAACCTAACTAACCTGAGGACATCACACACATCCATGCCCGAGGCAGGATACGAACCTGCGACCGTAGCGGTCACGCGGTTCCAGACTGAAGCGCCTAGAACCGCACGGCCTCACCGGCCGGCTGTGAGAGAAATGGTTCAAATGGCACTAAGCACTATGGGACTTAACTTCTAAGGTCATCAGTCCCCTAGAACTTAGAACTACTTAAACCTAACCTAAGGACATAACACACATCCATGCCCGAGGCAGGATTCGAACCTGCGACCGTAGCGGTCGCGCGGTTCCAGACTGTTGCGCCTAGAACCGCTCGGCCACACCGGCCGGCGTGAGAGAAATCTATTCAGCCTCCGCCGGCCGCTGTGACCGAGCGGTTCTAGACGCTTCAGTCTGGAACCTCGCTGCTGTTACGGTCGCAGGTTCGAATCCTGCCTCGGGCATGTATGTGTGTGATGTTCTTAGATTAGTTAGGTTTAAGTAGTTCTAAGTCTAGGGGACTGATGACCTCAGCTGCTGAGTTCCATAGTGCTTAGAGACATTTGAACCACTTGATCTTCAGCCTCTACGCTAAAGTTCCAACCCTTGCTACAACGGCTGGTAAATGGTATCATCTACTCTTTCAACTCGAAAGTTGATCTAAATTTCACTCTCCATTTACCACCAGATGTGAGGTAGCCTTCCTCTGGCAGATGTAAAAAATTGTGGACTGTCAAGTAACATTTTCCACTTACCCCAAATATCCAGAGGCACCTTATATGCAGAAAGTAAATTATCCCTCACTCCAATTTCTACTGTATTCCACAATAATACCTATTTATTTCAGTCAATAAATCATTCAGTTTTAGTTTACTTGGAACAGACGAACTGTAGAACCAAATAGTACAAGCGATAAGCACTAGTGGTAAATAGTTGAAGGTAGTTAATGCTTTTAAGAGTATTGACTAATATCAATAAGCTATGCGTGGTATTATTACTCTTATGCTTTCAGATGGCTTAACAACTTCCCTAATCATTCTGTTATGTTGGGTCACATTTGGTTTGTTGCTGGGTTGTTTGGATTGTGTCGTCACCAACGGCAGTTTGTCCCTCTTGCTTTCGAGCAGGTATGCCGTCGGGGCGTTGACCTCTAGAGTGTATGTATGTACCGTGCTATGAAAAAAGTTATGTAAAAGTAGCTGGACTAGGGCTATGAGTTCTAATCAGTTGCTCACGCTGATGACCTTACACCACGCCCCCACTCATTCTGGACTAGATTCCTTATAATATGTTCATTAATGTGAAAGGAGGGTTGATAACACAAACCATTCATTTATTTATTACATTACAACGTAAAAAATGAAAACAAAAGGTTTTCCTATATTCTTGTTTGGCCTTCTTATATACAATCGTATACGAGTTAATATACTTTACGTCTTCTGGCTCTAATTGAGTTCTAATGTTTGTTGGTAAAACATTGCCAAAGGACATCAGACGCTACATTAATTTTGTAGTTTCTTGATATCTTCTGTCACAGCCGAAGGATATGTGTGTAACATGTTCCTCATTCTCGCGTTTAGATGAAGAAAATGTGGTAATGTTCAGGCGATAAAGATATTATCGGAAGCTCCCGTGATTGAAGCAAAGTCGTCCCATCGCCATTATAAAGTTTCTGCTGTACGTGCAGTTTCGGTACTGAGGACGCGAAGGGAGATTACGACCCACTGCGGCATATTGTCTCACTGCAGAATCCTAAAGAAATGCAGTCCGAAAACAAAGAAAGTAGGTTACAGTACATTTGTTCGCCCACTGCTAGAATTCTGCTCACCAGTGTGGGATCCGTACCAGATAGGGTTGATAGAAGAGATAGAGAAGATCCAACGGGGAGCAGCGCGCTTCATTACCGGATCATTTAAAAATCGCGAAAGCGTTACGGAGATGATAGATTCCAGTGGAAGACTCTGCAAGAGAGACGCTCAGTAGCTCGGTACGGGTTTTGTTGAAGTTTCGAGAACATACCTTCACCGAGGAGTCAAGCAGTATATTGCTCCCTCCTACGTATATTTCGCGAAGAGACCATGGGGATAAAATCAGAGAGATTAGAGCCCACAGAGAGGCGTACCGACAATCTTTCTTTCCAGGAACAATACGAGACTGGAATAGAGGGGAGAAACGATAGAGGTACTCAAGGTACCCTCCGCGACACACCGTCAGGTGGCTTGCAGAGTGTGGATGTAGATGTAGATGCAGTTTCGTAATGCTCTCAGAGGATAAAGCGGCAGTGTGCAGTGAGATGACAAAGGCGTGAGATATCTCCTTATATCCTGGCGGACCTTCGTTTGCTCGGCGTAGCGCAGCAAATCGAAGTGGCATGGACTAAACAAATCGTCTGGAGTCGCCTCCCATGCTGCCTCCCATAGCCGTCCACAATAACGATAGTGTAGAATGTTGTGCACGAACCGACCCCTCGATTATGTCCTGTAATTGTTCGATGGGATTCATGTCGGGTGAACTGGGTGGCCAAATCATTCTCTCAAGTTGTCCAGAATGTTCTTCGAACCATAGAGGACAGTTGTGGCTCGGTGACATGACATATTTGTTTTACCAGAAGGCCCACACCGTTCCATACCGTTTACATACACAGCCCACACCATTATGGAGCCACCACTAGCTTGCACAGTGCCTTGTTGACAACTTGGGTCCATGGCTCTGTGGGCCACGCTCGAATCCTGCCATTAGCTCTTACCAACAAAAATCGTGGCTTATCTGACCAGGCCCCGCTTTTCCAGCCGTCTAGGGTCCAACACACATGGTCACATGGACACGAGCCCAGGAGAGACGCTGCTGTTAGCGATGATACTCGAGTCGGTGGTCTGCTGCTGTAGCCCGTCAACACCAAATTTCGTCGCTGTGTAGCAGCGGATACGTTCGTCGTAGTCCCACAGTGATTTTTTCAGTTGTTTCACGCAGCGTTGCTTGTTTGTTAGCACTGACAACTCTACGCAAACGGCGCTGCTCTCTGTCGTTAAGTGAAGGCCGTCGGTTACTGCGTTGTCCCTGGTGAGAGGTAATGCCTGAAATTTGGTATTCTCTGCAAACTCTTGACAATGTCGATCTCGGAGTATCGAATTTCCTAATGATATTCGGAACAGAATGTCCCAACCACCATTCTGCCTGATTCCCGTCGAGCTTTTCCATATGAATCACCTGAGTGGAAATGACAACTCCGCCAATGCACTGCACTCTTATGCCTTTTGTACGCAGTACTGCCACCATCTCGGTCTAAACTTTGCTGGATATGCAGTTTTGGTACCAAGGACGCTATGTGAGATTAGTACCCACTGCGGCGTACTGTCTCGCTGTAATTTCGTGATGTTCTCACTGCGTAAAGCGGCAGTCTGTACTCGGCGCATATGCGTGGCCAACACAACGTTATTATTTTCCCTTCTCTGCTGCCAAGTGTGTGCACTCCGCATAACTTCACCTTTCATTGAATGTATCGCCTGGGAACTACCTGGCAATGGATTTCAGCCACCCACTTGGGCCGGAATTTCTTCAAGGACGTGCACCGCCTGCTCGCCGCTGATGTCCTTTGTGCGAGGCGACAACACGTAGGGCGCGCGTGTCCTTCACGAGGCTGCGTGTCCACAGCTATGTGGCGCTCATTACACACCCGGCGGCAGTGCGGTTGCGTGCTTGGCGCCCGCGGACGAATATCGCTCAACGCCCACCGAATTTTTATACGCTCCGGGAACGGGAATGTCTTTGTCGTAAGACCGTGCACGGGCGGAAGTGCGGTTTCGACCTCCATTGGATGGCGACGTGACGGAAAAAAAGATACGGCATGTTGAGAAATTTCTAGCTCTTGTATTTCCTTGGAGGAACGAGTGTGTGGAACCTGCCTCGCTTTCGAAGTGCTTCGCGTAGTTTGGCCACGTGTTATTGCTTCTCGGACAGGAGGTAGGCGACCTGCGCTCGACACACTGTTATGACCAAAAGCACGGCAAGTGACACCGATAGAGTGCACACATCATCCAACGTACAACGTTTTCACGTGTATCAAAGAACCTGATTTAGTAGAATTTGAACGTGTCATTCCATAGTGGGTGCTTCAATCCGCTGGAAAAATCTGTTTTCGCACCCGAAGAGCTTTGTTATCGAGTTTCCGAATGTACAGCACCAATAAGTAGAATGGATTGCTTCTACACGCGATCTGTCTCCACGGATTTGTTAACGTGTGGAAGTGGTCCTAACTATGGCGACATAGTTATTAGCTACAAACCAGTGTAATTGAATTTAAGTTGAAAGAGGAGCTAAAAGTCTCATTACAACATACAAGTATTTCTCGGATGTCTTTATTTTCGAGAAACATGAAGACAGATCAACTACTGACTACAGTTATTGTGTCTATCATGTGGATGAGACTAAATACTACCCTCCTTTTCAACTGGATGTTTCTTTTCAGTATTATAGTTTTTATTATCTACATGATAAACATAATTGGGGTCAATTCTAGTGTCCGATACCACCCGTCGGCTTTGACCAATGCCGGCCGCGGTGGTCGAGCGGTTCTACGCAACTCAGTCCGGAACCGCGCGACTGCTACGGTCGCAGGTTCGAATCCTGCCTCGGGCATGGATGTGTGTGATGTCCTTAGGTTAGTTAGGTTTAAGTAGTTCTAAGTTCTAGGGGACTGATGACCTCAGATGTTAAGTCCCATAGTGCTCAGACCCATTTGAACCATTTTTTTAGCCTTTGACCAATGACGTAATGTGTGATGTTATTTTGTTTGTGTCGCAGATTGCTGTCGATGAACATTAAATGATTTCTCTGGATTTCCTCGTTTCGCGCGTATATTAAAAACAGGATGTAAGTTGTTTTGTTTTCATCTCGTAATTTGTTCGCGGCATCTTTTGTTAAAGAAAGTAGTGGTGATTTATAAGTAGTCTTGATTTATAAGGTCTTCATTTTTGAATCTGTTCGTTACGGATGAGTCTTTATGTTACTGTATTATGCCAGTGCTACTTTTTTGGTTTCTATGAAGGGAGGTTTTTCTGTCGTTTTAATATTTTCTGGTTACAATGGTGGGCCGAGTGGTACTGCTGTGTCATTCCCGGAGGGTTTACGTTATTGACTCGTTTTTCATTTTTTTTACTATTTTAAAATTTTGCGTCTGATTGAGGGCAGGTGGTGGGGAAGAACTGATTTGGGTGGTACGTCGTTCGTGCCTGGCAGTTTGTGTTTCTTATTATTTTTTTCATTAGTTATTCTGGATTTTGCTTCTTTCGTTACAGTTTGACCTTCTAACATTATTATTTCTTGTTATGTTCTTATTTCTTTCTTGTCAGCCTCGATCTTTGACTGCTTTGGAAGTTCATTTGCGGTAAGTTTCTTTTTGTGTAGCCACTTTTGTGTTTTCCTTTTCGATGTTTCTGCTACACTTCACCTATTTTTACTGTCACTCCAGGTGTATCAATTTTACTGAGTGTTATTTGGAGCTACTGCAGCTGATGTGACTTTCGTGTAGTATAGTTATCGGTTGCAAGGTTTGGTCATTTTTGCGTTTTATTTCTTTGCGTGTACAGTAATGTGTGCAAAGATTTTAATTTTTTGAAAGTCTAGTCGAATTCTGTAGTTCACTAACAAGATCACTTTTTAGGCACGTTTCTGATATGTAATAAGGTTTTTGTGCAACAAACAGTAATATTGGACTCTGTAACTAGAAATGACCTACACAGGTTGCTTCTAGTTACCGATTCCATCTATTCGACCGTTTATTATTTAGATCGTTTTTGCAGTACATGTGGAAAATATAGTATATGCATTCGTAACTGCTCTCGTGTTCTTGTTTATTTAAGTCATCTTCAAGTCGTTTAAATGAAATTCGCGAGTAAATAATAGTAGCGTTAAATGTATTATTTTATGGCATGCTACATTCGTTTGTTTAAGAGTGTGATCCGTTCAATTCATAGATTGTCCGTTGCAGCATCTTTGCCTTACGTATGACGTCATTCATCAAAGCCGACGGGTGGTATCGGACACTAGAATTTATCCCATAATTGAAGCAGCAACAGAAGAAGAATGGCTGCAAATATTAACGATATTACGTCTTCAGTAACATCGGAAAGATTCTTATTTCCTTTTCTGAAGTTACATTGAGCCATGCTGCTGCTCGTGTTGGTAGAGGTAAAGGTGGATAAATGGGCCCCCACTTTGTTTTTTTTTTTATATAACACCTTTTATTTTTAGTATAATCACCTGAAATTAACATAAAGCATTTCTCTAGTATGTCCTGCAAATAGTTACGACGTATTTTGGTTCAACTTTTTAATAGTTGAAATAAAATTTTATTTTTCCGGATAGTCTGCATTTTGTTGCGTCAAGAATTTGTGCTGGTAATATGGGCCCCAAAGTAGTTTGAAATAAAAAGAAACAAAAATTTGAAAAAAATAATTTTATTTAATTTTTGTATATAATGAAAGAAAGATTCACTCTGAACATTGTTAATTAGTCTACTGGTGGGATGATTTTCACAGCCTACGCCTAGTCTATTCACAATAGTCACACACATAAGCATCTTTTTACACGTTACAAGCGATCCTCTTTCAGCTGTAGATAATGCACCAACTTGCCTTTTTCCCCTCAGGCCGATGACACGAGAAATTTTTCTTTGAACGACACTAAGACCTGACTCGTCTGCCGGCTGGGTGGTCTAGCGGTTCCAGGCGCTACATTCTGGAACCGCGCGACCGCTACGGTCGCAGGTTCCATTCCTGCCTCGGGCATGGATGTGTGTGATGTCCTTAGGTTAGTTAGGTTTAAGTAGTTCGAAGTTCTAGGGGACTTATGACCTCAGCAGTTAAGTCCCATACTACTCAGAGCCATTATTTGATTCGTCTACATTAAAAACTTTGTCTGCAGGATATTTGTAGTTACTGAACGCAGCTTCAAGCAAACTGAAGAAATTGTCGACAACTTGTTTATTAAACTCATTAGCACGTGAAATCGAAGTTGCGGATGGCTTCAAAATAGACAGAATATTTTTGTGCCGTGACATAAAGTGGTCAAACCAAGTTCGACCATAAACTTCGCCCTTTACAAATGGATGAGGGATTTTATTTCTTGTGCAAAGCTTGTAGGCCATGCGCCTGACGTCATTTCTGGTAAGGCTGTAGGATTTGGATTCCATAATGAGAGGATATTTAACCAGTACGTCCTCAAGTCCCTGTGGTAAAACCGGTGGACGGCCCAGTTTAATATTAACTATTCCTTCGACCGGTTTATCGATTCGTGAAAGCCTTTGGAGCGTAGAACGAGGGACAGAGTACACTTTAACCGCTTTTTTCAACACCATTTTTTTTCTCTTTAATAGCTACAATAGCATTTGACATATTTTCTTTGTCCCACGATTGCCGTTTCGATTTTTTTGATGGTACAAGATGTCTTCGAGGCATCTGAAACATAAAGAGAAGCAATATTTGTAAATGGTCCCATAAAATCTGATTGATTTTAAGGGGCCCATAATACCAGCAGCAAAAGGGGCCCATATATCCACCCTCGTCATCTTGGGAAAAACAATTTTGCCTACGGTTAGTTTCGCAACCGACGTTAATTAATGTAAAACGGCATCCCAACAACAAGCCAAATACGTACCTTACCTTAGTTTTAGTAATAACATGTTAGAAATTTGAGTTTTATTCAAATAAAGACTAACCTATCAAACTTTTGATGACAGCGAAAAAATTAACAGCACAACTACTCACAAACCATGACAGCTATTACGTCTGCACACACTACAGTGAAGTTTGGCAACTAGTTCTAGTAGTTCATGTGCTTTCCGCTAGAACTCGTTTCCTGTACTTCCAAATACACTCCTGGAAATTGAAATAAGAACACCGTGAATTCATTGTCCCAGGAAGGGGAAACTTTATTGACACATTCCTGGGGTCAGATACATCACATGATCACACTGACAGAACCACAGGCACATAGACACAGGCAACAGAGCATGCACAATGTCGGCACTAGTACAGTGTATATCCACCTTTAGCAGCAATGCAGGCTGCTATTCTCCCATGGAGACGATCGTAGAGATGCTGGATGTAGTCCTGTGGAACGGCTTGCCATGCCATTTCCACCTGGCGCCTCAGTTGGACCAGCGTTCGTGCTGGACGTGCAGACCGCGTGAGACGACGCTTCATCCAGTCCCAAACATGCTCAATGGGGGACAGATCCGGAGACCTTGCTGGCCAGGGTAGTTGACTTACACCTTCTAGAGCACGTTGGGTGGCACGGGATACATGCGGACGTGCATTGTCCTGTTGGAACAGCAAGTTCCCTTGCCGGTCTAGGAATGGTAGAACGATGGTTTCGATGACGGTTTGGATGTACCGTGCACTATTCAGTGTTCCCTCGACGATCACCAGTGGTGTACGGCCAGTGTAGGAGATCGCTCCCCACACCATGATGCCGGGTGTTGGCCCTGTGTGCCTCGGTCGTATCCAGTCCTGATTGTGGCGCTCACCTGCACGGCGCCAAACACGCATACGACCATCATTGGCACCAAGGCAGAAGCGACTCTCATCGCTGAAGACGACACGTCTCCATTCGTCCCTCCATTCACACCTGTCGCGACACCACTGGAGGCGGGCTGCACGATGTTGGGGCGTGAGCGGAAGACGGCCTAACGGTGTGCGGGACCGTAGCCCAGCTTCATGGAGACGGTTGCGAATGGTCCTCGCCGATACCCCAGGAGCAACAGTGTCCCTAATTTGCTGGGAAGTGGCGGTGCGGTCCCCTACGGCACTGCGTAGGATCCTACGGTCTTGGCGTGCATCCGTGCGTCGCTGCGGTCCGGTCCCAGATCGACGGGCACGTGCACCTTCCGCCGACCACTGGCGACAACATCGATGTACTGTGGAGACCTCACGCCCCACGTGTTGAGCAATTCGGCGGTACGTCCACCCGGCCTCCCGCATGCCCACTATACGCCCTCGCTCAAAGTCCGTCAACTGCACATACGGTTCACGTCCACGCTGTCGCGGCATGCTACCAGTGTTAAAGACTGCGATGGAGCTCCGTATGCCACGGCAAACTGGCTGACACTGACGGCGGCGGTGCACAAATGCTGCGCAGCTAGCGCCATTCGACGGCCAACACCGCGGTTCCTGGTGTGTCCGCTGTGCCGTGCGTGTGATCATTGCTTGTACAGCCCTCTCGCAGTGTCCGGAGCAAGTATGGTGGGTCTGACACACCGATGTCAATGTGTTCTTTTTTCCATTTCCAGGAGTGTATGTAGGGGGCCCATAATACCAGCAGGGGCCAATTTTTCCACCTTTGCCTATACTGTTTGTAGGTTTCCGTCCTCTATTGGAGGCCAGATCGTATCGTTCAGTTGGCATGGTTGCGGTTGTTTGTCTTCTTCTCGTGTTGACTGGAGCCACTTGGTTTCACAAGCGTTGCCTGTCCGCTAGTCGCAGCAGTGCCGATTATCGATATCTAGTAACCGTGGCCCTATCTTTGGGGTGATGTCGTTGTTCTTCTGGTTCATGTCAGTGGGCACTTCGGTTGGTGACTCAGGAGGAGCGAGGTCCGTACAGTTCGCGAACACGTCGGGACCGCTTGCGGAGAGCATGGACTGCCGGATCGAAGGCCTGTGATCACGAGGGTGCACGATCTCGTCATAAACAGGATCCTGCAAGCTTTAAGTTGAGTGCTTTTCGATTCAAGTAGAGAAACCTCCACCACTGTGAGATCTCGCGATTCTCCAGTGACTTGGGTTCGTATTGCTGCTCGTAGTGTTGCCGAGGCGAAGAGCAGCAAGTGAAGTGCTTGGCGGTCTGATTAGATTTTCTGGAATTCTTATTACTATTTATTGCGTTCAGTGTGTCACTATTTGTTGAGTTCAACCAGCGGTATTTTTCCTGCCTGGTGGCCGCTAACGCCCCAGTTACATGCCCTGGGGCAGTGTACGTTTCCTCGACTTGCCGCTGCTGTCCTGTGAGGCGTGTAGTTTTGACAGCTTTCTTGATTGTAGGTTGGTTGGCGATTCTCCTACTCTGGTGGTAGTGATTCCTTTTTCGTTCCTGGCGCTCTAAGCACAGTATTTTGCAGGTGGAGTCCAGACCGCCGGTTCCGACTTTGGCGTATTTTTACATCTTTGCATTTTGTTTATTGGACGTCAGGTAGTTTCAGCAAGATTATCATTGGTCATTCGTTAGACTGCCACTAGTCTGAATTACCATCTTGTGAAGTGAATGCAACTCTTGGCTGCCTATTTCATCGCTCGCGATAGTATTTTTTGCTGGACCTACTCAGAGGTCGATTCCTGGTGCACCGTCTGTGACTTGCCCTTGTGTTTTATTATTGTATTTGTTGTTTTATTGTATGTTTCTAAATTTTTTTATATAATTGCCATTCTTTGCGTTACAGCAGCTTTAAATGGTTTTGCTACCAAGTTTATCATCATTTCGTTTCACCCGTATGGTCATCAGTTGCCTGTCTTTTTAAATTAACCTTTTCTATTGCACTGCTGTTTTACAGTATGTTTGCTAAATTTTTTATAATTGCCGTTCTTGGCGTTAAAGGACTTCAGCTGTGACTGTGGTCACTTGCCTTAAAATTCTATTTGGGATCACATTGGCTTGTTTTTAAAACATTATTTGCTGTGTCTGTATTTTATGATCATATGGTAAATTGCAATGCACTGAAAGCACTATTAATTACGCAGTTGTTTATTCCTTCATTAATAACGTGTCATATCTTAATTTATTGCTGAGTCTGGAATTACCGCTTTAAAATAAATGGGTGTAATTGCAAAAGGGAACCAATGGTATCTGATTACGGCCCCGTCCACAATCGTAATCGAATCCTGCCTTCCTTGACTACCAGGTTTCATACATGTAACGTTTACAGCACATATACGAAATATCTGCATTGCATTCTGACGCACACTTTAGCTCTTCAACACCATAACTGTCGCAGTGTTCAGAAAATCTATGCATACCAAGGAGTGTTCATGCAACACTCACTATTGCATTATGCCTCTTTTGTCTTATGTACTTTTTTTTCAAGACTGCATTTATACAATTAGGGTCAGCCATGTGATAAATTTTGTGCGGTCCGCAGTGCACCAGTCGGCCCACTGAGCCGTTACCGACGGACCCCACCGTGCACTGAAACTTGACGAACACAGCTGAAGCCACAGGGCACTGTTTAGACAACAGCACAACTTGGAGTTGGAACTCTGTGGAGGTTTTCTGTCATTTCTCGTTTAAGGTACAGCTGTAATTTCCTCTTGAAAGAAACTGGTACACCTGCCTAAAAACGTGTAGCGCCCCCGCTAGCACGCAAAAGTGCCGCAACACGCTATGGCATCGACTCGACTAATGTCTGAAGTAGTGCTGGAGGGAACTGACACCATTAAAACCTGCAGGGGTATCTATAAATCCGTAAGAGTACGAGGGGGTGGAGATCTCTTCTGTACGGCACGTTGCAGAGCATCCCAGATATGTTCAGTAACTTCATATCTGGCGAGTTTGGTGGCCAGCGGAAGTGTTTGAACTCAGAAGAGTGTCCCTGGAACCACTCTGTAGCAATCCTGGACGTGTGGGGTTTCGTAAATTTCCTGCTGGAATTGATCAAGTCCGTCGGAATGCACAATCGACATGAATGGATGTAGGTGATCAGACAAGGTGCTTACTTACGTGTCACCTGTCAGAGTCGTATCTAGAAGTATCAGGGGTCCCATATCATTTAGACTTCATACGCCCCACACAGAGCCTCTACCAGCTTGAACAATCCCCTGCTGACATGCCGGATCCATGGATTCATGAGGCTGTCTCCATACCCGTACCGTCCAACCGCTCGATACAATTTGAAACGAGACTCATCCGACCACGCAACTTGTTTCCAGTCATCAACAGTCCAGTGTGGGTGTGGACCGGCCCAGGCGAGGCATAGGCTTTGTGTCGTGCATTCGTCAACGGTGCACGAGTGGCACTTCGGCTCAGAAAGCCCATATCGATGATGATTTTTCAAGGTTCGCACGCTGAGACTTATTGATGCCCCAGCATTGAAATCTGCAGCAATTTGCGGAAGGGTTGTACTTCTGTCACGTTGAACGATTCTCTTCATTCGTCGTTGGTCCCGTTCTTGCTGGATCTTTTTCCGGCCGCAGCGATGTCGGAGATATGATGTTTTACCGGATTCCTAATATAAACGGTACAGTCCCAACTTAATCGCTACCTCGGAGATGCTGTCCCCCATCGCTCGTGCACGTTCATACACACTTAAATCTTTATAACCAGCCATTATAGCAGCGGTAACCGATCTAACACTGCGCCAGGCTCTTGTTGTCTTATACAGGCATTGCCTGTTTACATATCTCTGTTCAAAAAATGGCTCTGAGCACTTTGGGACTTTACTTCTGAGGTCATCAATCCCCTAGAACTTAGAACTACTTAAACCTAACTAACCTAAGGACAACACACACATCCATACCCGAGGCAAGATTCGAACCTGCAACCGTAGCCGTCGCGCGGTTCCAGACTGTAGCGCCTAGAACCGCTCAGCCACTCCGGCCGGCTACATATCTCCGTATTTGAACACATATGTCTACACAGTTCCTTTGGCGCGTCAGTGTGTAGGATATGATATTAGGAAATGGAAAACTATAAGATATTGATATTTAAGAAGAAAAAAAAAGAGATAGGGAAGATTAATGTTGGAGGTAGTGTCCTTCCGCCGTCGCTGCTCTGGGTGATGGACTCGGAATGTGTCCTCGAGCCGAACGTTCCTTGGCAACGCGTCCCATTGTTAGTTTGTTACACGAGATAATTCACGTCTCAGATGTCAGGAGTCGATTATCTCCCGCATATCTGTTCTAATAACTACGTTTTTTTAGTGTTTTTATACTGAAAGTGTGTTGATTAGATGGATAACTTGTGTTACAGTATTTCTATGTTACTGCTACATAATCGCAGGTTTAACGTGGCACTTGGTACCATAACCGCCCTCGAATTATCCTACTTAATAGATTAACAGCTTTCTATTCTAATTTATTGTATGAATGAGTTATGTACAGTTTATTGTTCATTTGTCTCATTATTGTTGTTAACGTCAGTGAAATCCGCTGAGCTGAAGACTTCATCTGAGCTAACAGATCAGTCTCGTTGTCGTCTAACTCGATATCGATATGGTCTGTGTTCAGTTTTCGAGATTTGATCTGTTCCCATTTGTTTACGTCCCTGATTGTTTCTTCTGGTGTCTATGTGGTAATTCCCGGCATGTTTCTACACTGAAGCTCCAAAGAAACTGGTATAGGCATCCATATTCAAATACAGAGACAGGAAAACAGACAGAATGCCGCGCTGCTGTCGGCAACGCCTTTGTAAGACAACAGGAGTCTGGCGCAGTTGTTAGATCGGTTACTGCTACTACAATGGCAGATTATCAAGATTTAAGTGAGTTTGGACGTGGTGTTACAGTCGGCGCACGAGCGATGGTACACAGCATTTCCGAGGTAAATCTGGTAAAACATCAGATCTCCGACATCGCTGCGGCCAGAGAAAGATCCTGCAAGAACGGGGTGAACGACGATTGAAGAGAATCGTTGAACGTGACAGAAGTGCCGCCCCTTCCGCAATTTGGTGCAGATTTGAATGCTGGGACTTGACTTCAGGAAGGCGTTCGATACATTCCGCACTGTCGGCTGATAAACAAAGTAAGAGCCTACGCAATATCAGACCAGCTGTGTGGCTGGATTGAAGAGTTTTTAGCAAACAGAACACAGCATGTTGTTCTCAATGGAGAGACGCCTACAGACGTTAAGGTAACCTCTGGCGTGCCACAGGGGAGTGTTATGGGACCATTGCTTTTCACAATATATATATAAATGACCTAGTAGATAGTGTCGGAAGTTCCATGCGGCTTTTCGTGGATGATGCTGTAGTATACAGAGAAGTTGCAGCATTAGAAAATTGCTGCGAAATGCAGGAAGATCTGCAGCGGATAGGCACTTGATACAGAGAGTGGCAATCGACCCTTAACATAGACAAATGTAATGTCTTGCGAATACATAGAAAGAAGGATCCTTTATTGTATGATTATATGATAGCGGAACAAACACTGGTAGCAGTTACTTCTGTAAAATATCTGGGAGTATGCGTGCGGAACGATTTGAAGTGGAATGATCATATAAAATTAATTGTTTGTAAGGCGGGTACCAGGTTGAGATTCATTGGGAGAGTGCTTAGAAAATGTAGTCCATCAACAAAGGAGGTGGCTTACAAAACACTCGTTCGACCTATACTTGAGTATTGCTCATCAGTGTGGGATCCGTACCAGGTCGGCTTGACAGAGGAGATAGAGAAGATCCAAAGAAGAGCGGCGCGTTTCGTCACAGGGTTATTTGGTAAGCGTGATAGCGTTACGGAGATGTTTAGCAAACTCAAGTGGCAGACTCCGCAAGAAAGGCGCTCTGCATCGCGGTGTAGCTTGCTGTCCAGGTTTCGAGAGGGTGCGTTTCTGGATGAGGTATCGAATATATGTCCTCCCCCTACTTATACCTCCCGAGGAGATCACGAATGTAAAATTAGAGAGATTAGAGCGTGCACGGAGGCTTTCCGGCAGTCGTTCTTCCCGCGAACCATACGCGACTGGAACAGGAAAGGGAGGTAATGACAGAGGCACGTAAAGTGCCCTCCGCCACACACCGTTGGGTGGCTTGCGGAGTATAAATGTAGATGTAGATGTAGAAACAAGTGTCAGCGTGCGAGCCATTCAACGAAACATCATTGATATGGGCTTTCGGAGCCGAAGGCCCACTCGTGTAGCCTTGATGATTGCACGACACAAAGCTTTACGCCTTGCCTGGGCCCGTCAACACCGACATTGTACTGTTGATGACTGGAAACATGTTGCCCGGTCGGACGAGTCTCGTTTCAAATTATATCGAGCGGATGGACGGTAGGGGTATGGAGACAACCTCATGAATCCATGGACCTGGCATGTGAGCAAGAGACTGTTCAAGCTGGGGTAGGCTCTGTAATGGTATGTGGCGTGTGCAGTTGGCGTGATATGGGACCACTGATACGTCTAGATACGACTCTAACAGGTGACAAGTATGTAAGTACCTTGTCTGATCACCTGCGTCCATTCGTGTCCATTGTGCATTCCGACGGACTTGGCAATTCCAACAGGACAATGCAACACCCCACACGTCCATAACTGCTACAGAGTGGCTCCAGGGACACTCTTCTGAGTTTACACATTCCCCAGAAATGAAGTTATTGAGCATATCTGGGATGCGTTGCAACGTGCTGTTCAGAGGAGATCTCCACCCCCTCTCGTACTCTTACGGATTTATGGACAGCCCTGCAGTGTTCATGGTGTCATTTCCATCTAGTATCGCTTCAGACGTTAGTCGAACCCACGCCACGTCGATTGCAGCACCTCTGCGCGCTCGCGGGGGCGCTACACGATGTTAGGCAAGTGTACCAGTTCCATTGGCTCTTCAGCGTATGTAAGTGGCTGCACCACTCACGCTACAGCGCAAAATATTCCGGAGATCAGCATTCCCCACGTTGGCAGTCGTCGCTGTCAGCAAATGACAAGCGCTGCAAATGAGCTGGTTAAGGGTTATGTCCGGTTATGAAGTGAACCATGAGACGGCTCGGATTGGTATGTTTCATTTGTAACCGCTTCCTGATGTCGGAGAACGAGGTGTACAGCCTAAGACCCTTATCACAAAGGTCCTAATCTCGTTGTCATTTGTCAACATCCAGGAGTTCCTTTCTCCTGTAATTTCTTCGACCTTATCGCAACTTCCCTTCTTCACCCAGTAGGATGCAGCTTGATATTTGATGGTAATATCTAACTAACTGATTATATCTAACTAACTGGAATACATCGAGCATGTAACTGAGGAGATTAAGTGTGACGATTACTCTCACATTATGACTTTTGCATGAGAGAGGAAGCTGTGGCAGGCCCCAAAAAATAAAACGCATATCTGTAGAGCGGTCGTCTTCCAAACCTGTTTCCTCGGGTTATGCTACCCACCCACTATTCGGAAGTGTTAAGAGGAGTCGTTAGTGACAGAGTATTAGTCTGATCTGGAGGTGTGCTGCGATAACTTAGTCCAGTGGTTCCCAGACTATGGTTAATTGCCCCTGAGGTGTACACTTAATTTTTCTGAGGGGTAAAAACGAAAGCGTTGAACTGTGTTTCTGTCACGAAACTAAATTATTTTTAGTAGATCACTGCTATTATCACTGTTTCGTATAAATCATTACATAAGTTACCAATAATTACATTTTTAGAAACGCTAGGATTAATGTGTGACACGACGTGACAGAGGTTACAGCTATTGGAACAGATGTAAGAAATCAACTTCCTCACATAGTGCACGCACTGTTGACATACTTTAAATCATGCGCCTGTGAGAGTAAAATTGAGACACATACGTCGCATCTGCTTACATATCTCACGAAAATAACTTCTCCAAGTTGTAGGTAATCGGCACAATAGTCCATAAATTTCTTAATTATTCACTTCCCAAAGATAAATGAAGCAATTGACAGTTCAACACGACAGCAACTATGTAATGGCAACTACACTGCTGTAAGGCCTATACAGTATTACTGTTATGACTACTGCTACTGGTGAGACCAAAAGCATTGGCATCCTGAAGTCTGACCCTTGGCGGCTTCCTTCTTTCAAACCTCCCGCTGTGCGCATCAGAGAACTAGTGGTCCCTCGCCACAGAGAGAGCGCCTTGGAACAAGCGGCTGCGGCCTCGCCGCCACGAACGATTGCTGTTCAAAAATGGCTCTGAGCACTATGGGACTCAACTGCTGAGGTCATTAGTCCCCTAGAACTTAGAACTAGTTAAACCTAACTAACCTAAGGACATCACAAACATCCATGCCCGAGGCAGGATTCGAACCTGCGACCGTAGCGGTCTTGCGGTTCCAGACTGCAGCGCCTTTAACCGCACGGCCACTTCGGCCGGCGAACGATTGCTGTCAGCGGTAGTGTGGTTTGCGGCATTAGTCGGTCTTGGCTCCGCTCAGAGCAATGGCCCGGGTTTGGTGATGGGGCCCGGGTTTTCTTACGTCGCCCTTTAGGATTTCGTGCGAGGCCTAATGACACAGCTGTTCTCCGACGTGTCTCGACTGCACATTATTGTATCGATATTGGCCCTTTGTGTTTTTTGAGCGCCAAATTTTATTTCATTTGTATGTTTAAGTCATTTTCCTCTAGATACAGTTTGTATGAACTAATGTACAGACAGTCTTGTGTTTTGGAGAATGATTCGTTAAGTGCCGGTCGGTGTGGCCGTGCAGTTCTGGGCGCTTCAGTCTGGAACCGCGTGACCACTACGGTCGCAGGTTCGAATCCTGCCTCGGGCATGGACGTGTGTGATGTCCTTAGGTTAGTTAGGTTTAAGTAGTTCTAAGTTCTAGGGGACTAATGACCACAGATGTTAAGTCCCATAGTGCTCAGAGCCATTTGAACCATTTTTTTGATTCGTTAAGTGCTTTGGCCTTTGGGTTATCACCGTGATATCCGTTGGTCACGTGAGCACGGAGCTGATTTAGCACGTTACACGGACTAAGTCAGGACATCATGCCTCCTGGTCCTGAGCAGAATCAAGGGGCTGCAATGCCAGGGATGTGGGTCTAGTAAGCGTATTGGAGGAGAGGCCGCCTGCTAAGGGAACCCTTTCCTGACTGAACACCCGGTTACAGGAGACTGTGAAAAGGGCTGGTGGTGCTTCAAGTTAGATGATCCTTTAGTTTGTTCCAGTCTCACGGCTGTTGTGACACACGCCGAGGACATTGAACCTGTTGGCCCCATAGTTCTCTTGTGGACCTGCTACCTGTGTGCATCGGATGCCGACATCGTCTTCGCCGAGGCTGCCATCTCCTGCATCCCCTCACACCGCAAGAAATTATGTAATTACCTTACCAGCTCCCTTCCGCAATAATTGTAATACTTTGTTTTATTCCCCCATTTTTAAAAGAGACGTCATCCCGTCTCATGTTTTAATTAACGTGAGTATGAGAGTTTGACTGTACTGGGGTAATGTTTTACAGGGCCATACAAGGCCATTGTCTGGGCTGTTAATTTGTTTTTTAGTATTGTCATCTGGTGCTGGCCAGGTTTACATTCCTGAAGAGCAGTGATGGCTCGTTTGTTAATTTGTTAAACTTTTTCGTAAAGAGTCGTTATCTGGCACTGGCCGAATTTTTAATTAAAGAGATTTTCAGATGTACAGGTGGTATGTTAATGGGGATGAATTTGTAAGTATTACCCATCATGTTCTTGGTTTCATATTAGTTGGGATCCCGTTTGCAGATTTGAATTGTGGTATAAGATTCAAGAACGCCAGCCGATCATCTTTATCAGAATAACTGATAGTATTTTTTCTTTTCCTAAATGTGGAAAATTCAAAGTTAGCCTAAATTCTGATATTTCTTTTTCAGGTTTTGTTTGAGGGTCCTGTGGGCTTGTTTTAAATTCTTAAAGAATTTTTTTGTATTCGCTCTATTTTAAATTTAGTAAGTGTGTAGCTTAATGTGAAACAGAAAATTTGCACTATATAATATTTTTTAATAAATGTTTTACACGTGGCAAATGATATTTAGCCGAAACCCAGTCCAGTCCTTCCACATAATTTATTCTGAGCCCCAGGGCAGCTTCTAAAGGTCAACAACTATCCGCCATTTCAGATGTAAGGCGTCCAGTAATAAAGTGATTTACAAACAGTATTTTACCTTCAGTGATTTAAAATGAGGGTGCAGGACGTGGGTAAGCGAAGTGTCCCTAGGAAAAGATAGTAATGGTGTAAGGAGGGTATGGCACCACTCGGCATTGTTGCCATATTTATTCAAGATGGAGGATCCAAGACAGCAGCCATATATGTGGCAATATCGCTCAGACGTCACTGCAGGGAGTTCAAAAGTTTTGGCGGGAAAATAGATCAATTGTGCTACTTCCACAGCTCCATACACCGTGTTCACCTAGAGGTCTGGGCTCCAGCTAACCTAGTTCACTACACCACCACCATATGATGCTGATTCCCCCCCCCCTCTCTCTCTCTTCTTGTGACTTAATCCAAGATGGCGGTCCGGGAGAAGTAGCGGGAGAAATTCGCTCTGTGCTGAGCTTCCCATGAGGACGGACGCAATTGTTACTGTACAATGGATGAGATGTCAGTGCCGGAGAAGGCGGAGTTTAACAGATATATTAGCTGTAATCATGCAGATGAGGACTGTGTCCATAGCTACCTCCATGATGCTTGGAAAGCAATGATATTTACTGAACATATGAAGAAGACAAATACGCTTCATCAAATAATGAAGACGCATCAGGAAGAGGATACATAATACTACGCAACTCGTGCTGATACATGCTTGTGCTGTAACTGTATATCATTCGATAAAAGGCCAGTCAGCCTTCCAAAGCACAAGAGGCAAGACGTTCAGCCACTCTGGGGTGCGTCCTCCCTACCCCAGAGTCTCTGTGAGGCCTCACAGCACCACTATGAGGCAACCACAGGGCGGCCGCACGTTAGGTACATCCTGTCCTGTTGGAAATATATGTTGCCTTCTTTGCGGCACACGGATGACCTTCCACGTTGAACACGAAGTGCTTTGGGAGTTGTTAAATCTGGTGTGAAATACTGTCACATACATATCTTGAAGATGTCACAAGAACTAAATGTACCACTGCACAAAGAGAGAGAGCTTTGCAAATGACACAAGAATATTTAAACAATTCGTGATGTAATTACACGTTTTATTCCAAGGAATACCACCACCACACTTGAACAAGGACTCTAAAAACAAAAAAACCCTGAGCCACTTTGCGCGCTTTTGTGGGAAATACCACATCCTTTCCTTGTCTTTGACCACAAACTGCTTCAGGAGTTACAAAATCCATTTGCATATCTCTCTGAATACACTTCAAAAGTATCGCTACACAGCAGTTTGTTGGAATTTTCGGTGAATCTTCGATACCGTACAGCTGCTGGTCTGGAGATACTCTAAAATCACAATGGCGGGTAAGGGATAGCATTCCGCTTATGGGAATCACAGGAGAATGGTCTGGTTGAACTTGTCTCTGAACACTTGAACAAATAAGACATCACGAGGCTCCCAAACGTCACAGAACTTTCCGTAGGTACCTTACCCCTGTTTTGTCCAAACCATTCCGCCGAGAATCCTATGCCCCACACAAAGGCTGTCCTGTGACTCTCTGACATAATGGAATTTCCTGTGAATGGAGTATCCTCACTGCTTCTTACCCGCCAAACTGCCGCTGCTGCTGCTGGTGTGGGAGGAGATCTGCAACTTTCTGCAGACGGGCCAATTACGAGACTTTCAGTGGCAAAACTATTTTGTAGAGATCGAAAAAAATAGAGCAGTCATATTGGACTGACAGTTAAACTCCGCAAAAGTGGTCTACAGATCATGAAGTATGAAAGCTATCACTTCCCCAATTACACTGCACTGCTACTGCTAAGGAAAGTTTGAATTTTTCAGCGTAAAGCCGATCTCCAGCCGGGCTATATCACGACAAACGATTACCATATCGATCGAGTAAACACAATTCGTCTCCTGCAGCATACAAAATGATCAACTCGGCATCCTGCATATAGGACTCGTACATATACCGCGAAGACAGACAGGTCCCAAAAAACATAAACACACACACTGTATGTGTTATTAAGCAGGAGATATAATGATATAACAAATTACAAATCATCCTTGTACTTTACAAAGAAAACTAGGGTGTTTCTCACATGTAGACAACCAGCAGACGTCTCTTCCACTTTTGAACATCTAGATCCACACAACACACATTATAATCAATGTTCTCTGAACCAAACAAAGACGGGAGATGTGTAGAATGGCTGCAAAAGCAGCCAACCGAACAATTTACATGGAAGGTAATAACTGTCCAGCGCAAACACACGCCTGTATTGAATCTTCTCAAATTTCCATGGAGAACACTGCCAACTGCCAACACACGCGATGACGAAGACTGGTCAATACATACTGAGTACTAGTTCCGCCTAGAGGGTGCACCGCCGCCTGCCCACTTCGCACAGCTCCGGCCGTAAGTTGGAAATGTCAATCGTTCCGACCACAGGCTAATATTGGCCACAGGCTCCCTGCACGTCATGTAGAATCGCCCTAGAATCGTCCTGGTAAACCAGACACATATTTATCACTGTACTTACAATTAAATATCACGATTGCAGCCTCAATCTGATAATACTCGACAAAGAGCGAAGTATCGGAATACCTCCTCTTGAAGGCTGTGACTCTGGAAATATATATATATATATATATTGAAACGTCACAGGTTTACACTAATTCATTTTACGCCGAGAGCGTCCTTTCAATGTTTCGCCTAGTTAATTAACCTTTGAATTCAAGAATGCTTCCGTGTATATTTTTCTGCTGTTGGTATCACACCTCCTCTGTCATCCTTTGATCCCGTGATGTATGTGGATGGATAAACGTAATTATGCATGGAATATATAATAATCTGGGTTAGTCAAAGATTGTAGCAGTAGGGTAGTTTAGCACCAACATAACAACGTGAGCAGATTCGGCAGAGAGTTCGTGATTCCAAAGATAGTGGGGATGAGCAGGGCAGAGTTTGTGAGGTTGGTTCTCACTGAGGTCCTACCCCCCACCACCAGTTTTTTTGAACGATTGGCGGTTGGTCCTGGAACGCGCCGTGTTAGGAGCACTCTGGGGCCGCCGATTGAACGAGACGGACGCAGGGGTGCGGCGCTCGTCATGGATGGTGAGAAAAGTTATTCATAATGTAGGTCTTTTGGGGTAACATTGATTATGAAACATGTTCAGGTGTGAATTAATACCGGGAAACGTTCAGCGATATTGTACGTGTGGAAATTTTTCAGATTAATGTGTTTCAACTAGCGGACTTGGGCGTGAGGTGATTGAGGGCATCAACCAACGGTTCTTGTTCTTAGGTCAATAGCAGATAGGTTCATTAATGTTTCATTTGTTGCATAGTTTAGTTCCAGATACAAGCAATATAAATTTTCCATGATTCAACGATTTATTTTACTCGTTTCTTTGTTGTCGAACTTGGCCACGTGTTTCCAGCATTCATAACGGTAGTCACTAGATTTGCCTTTCGTTAATCATAGCATGAATAATGTAGAGTCATGAAGCCTGGGCTGGTTTGCTCACGTTGCATTGCGGTTGCATAATACGCGGTTTCAACATGAACTTATCCGCATGGTACTGCATGTGAAGTAACACAAGTAATGCTTGAGAGAGTGAAAGGTGGTATCCTTCCCTTCTCCGCGCGTTAAATAGTTGTGACAATAACTAAATGGTGTTAAGAGGCCACCATTCAGTAACATTCATTTTTACCCATTTTAATCATTAGTGGATGTGATTGACAACGAAGTGTTGTCTGTGTTTCCGGTATGACGAGATGCAAAAGATAGTGAGTGCTTCATGAAGGTTTTGTCACTGAGAGTGGTAGTTTTCTTAAATATAACAGACTTCATGTATGTTTTGTCACAGAGAGTAATAGTTTCATTAAATATTATCGAAATAAATCAGAATGATAATTGAAATTCTCTCTTAGCGTTATTTAGTATCCTTCATCCATACCACTGAGATAATGACTATATTCTACGAATTTTCAATCCAGGCATATCCATTGTATGCATTATGCACTTCATGCGACTAACTGAATTCATAGTATCCAAGAAAGTATGTCTGACAGTCCCTAATGTGCACGTATTGGTCCATGGCAATTCACCGATGTTGCGTTATCCGTTGCTTCATTTTTAAATTAGAATACTATCTTTTCTAGCGGGTTTGATTACCCACATGTCAATTTATCGGGCCTAATTGAAAGAATTAGACACATAGCGGTAGAAATGGGAACCATGGAGCACTACGTCCGCTTGTATGAAAGGGAGATACTTCTCACATGATAATTAATCAGCCAATTAGACGAGGGGTAAACTTTCAATATATATATCCTTCTAAACTGGACATAAAGTTCCGCAATAAAAAGCTCTTTATTTCCCTTACTGCTATTTATGCGCTGAAATCACAGTTGGAGTGGCCGTGCGGTTCTAGGCGCTACACTCTGGAAGCGCGAGACCACTACGGTCGCAGGTTCGAATCCTGCCTCGGGCATGGATGTGTGTGATGTCCTTAGGTTAGTTAGGTTTAAGTAGTTCTAGGGGACTGATGACCTCAGAAGTTGAGTCCCATAGTGCTCAGAGCCATTTGAACCATTTTTTTGAAATCACAGTTTTCCGTTTCAAATCTAGATCTTCCTTACAAAAGGAGAAAGCCATTGTCTTTGCACACGTCAGAACAGTGACCACATTAACTTTATACCCCAACATATATCAACTGCTGATCACCGCCAATCTATCACACATCCCTACTAAATATAATACTTCGCCAATAACTGAATGCTTGTGACACAAAACAATACTGATCTAAAATCCTCTATGGGTGGACATGACTCATTTCTTTTCTCTCAATTGACACCAGTGTATCTTGTTAAGAGAGAGACATAATTATCTTCCAGGCGACAAGCTTTCAAAAAAACTCGATCGCAATGTCGATGTTGACGGTGATGGCTGGGGTGTGTATTAAAAGATCGGAAGTGCGAGTGTTCGTCACCAACTGAGTAAGCTTGTAATAAAATAACCAAATTTAGAAAGTGATTCCATTAAGGAACGTGTTACTAAGCCGGTATTTGAGACTCCCTCATGCAGCTGCTAGATATTTCTCACGCTAAAAACAGTATTTGTAATGCATTCTATGCTGATGCCATGTCAGAGGTTCTGCGATACATCCACTGGGCTACAAGTGAGTTCGAATGATGGTTGACTGAGAGTGATCACATACAGTAGAAGGTGTGCTATGTGACGAATCACTTTAAAAAACGCGACGCTAGATTGTGGTCGTAAAAAACGGCTTTTCACATCTATAGTATTCTGATAGAAACGCTGTCGGCAATTTAGAATCAAGTTTTTCCATTCAAACACATATCTGCATTATATCCTATCAGGATGTCTTTTAATGATTACAGCCACTAGTGAAACATATTGGTGGCACTCTCTTATATCTCAAAATGAGTCACCTTTTTCTAACATATCTGCTACACTAAAACTTCAATGTGGTTTTAGACAGTCTCTCTGCGCCTTGTAACTGTTCCTCAGCCTCTGCCATGTCCTCTCTACAGCTTTGTCCATGTGATCAGCCCAATTTAAGTTGGAACTGAGCAGCAGTCAGCGTGCGCTATGTCTACCACCTTCAGTAACCTGTGGAGAAACAGGTTGAGCTGCGTTAATGAGACAGGATCATGTTTGATAACTCAGCGGAAATAAGACCATATTGTTGTAGCTCCACCAACTGTGTACAATGTGTAAAGCCAACGACAAACGAAGCTTTCCCCTGCAACATGAGGTACGAGCAGTTATGGGAACTGGAAGAAGAATGAGGACACCGCTACTACATTGCAGTGGATTTCCAAACTACATACAGGTAATGCTGTCTGAATGAGATCTGTATCCCATGGGGTGCATTCACATCTGTCACCCAATTATTCCCTTTGTCACTGTTATTTTGTACCATCCAACAAAGAAAAAGTACGAATTATAAAAACTCTGCTAAAGTTATCCGATAGACAATTGATATGATTTTTACTGCATATGCCTCTTCCGGTGTATTTGGAAACAAATACCATCTATGTGCTGGCATTGAGAATATGTGGCCATCCAATTAAATATTCAGGTACTGATCCATTGGAGCAGGATGCCATTGATAGAAGTCATCTGCACAAACCAGTGTGGAATTTCATCATCTTTACTATAGGAGGAGCATATCCTACAGACAATAAGTTGCAAGAGAGGGTCCCTGTGTTATTGTTTGATACATTGTTTTTTTTCTGCTGTAACATGTCCAAGCTGTCTATGACCACAGCTTTGTACTCCACCATACACTTTATTTCTCTTACACCACAACTTTGAGGTCTATGTCAGGTTCTTAATTGACATTAACGTGTTTCGATCCACTGGCTCTCATCGAAAGCTGGACAATGTACTATGTGAATTATGTTGCTGCTGCTTCCACAACATGTACACAGGATGACTGAAAAAAATTAATGTCAGGACATGTGGAAACTGGAAGAGTTTTGCAGCATTGTGGAGCATTTCCAAACATCTGTCAGCAGTGCGCTTTGCGCATTCTTCGAACACTGCTCACGTCAGAGACCGCAGGGGGGGGGGGGGAGGTTGGTGGGTTGCTGTTGGCAAGTGATCAGCCAAGGCTATCCAAACAAATATAGATATAAAAGGACTGTAATTTGCGACAGATGCAGTATTACTGTCACAGAGTAATTTGCTCTCCATCTCTTCTGGCAAGTAGTCTTTATGTTATGTAAAAACACTAGCAGGTGTATATTACTATAGTTAACTTATTTTTTTAATTTTATTTCTAGAAATTTCAGATGTACCGTCTTTTGAAGCTGTAGAAACTTTGGACACCAATTCTAGTGATTATCTCGCATCAATATCAGATGCAAGGGCAATGTTAGAATGGAATTCAGACTAATTTGATGACATTATTACATATTCAGACGAGAAATCAAATAGAACTATCTCCGATTTACAAATAAAAGAACGTTTGAAATATATTTATTTTAAATGCACAAAAGATATAACAAGTATAAATCCATTGAACTACAGAGCTACATCTCGATCTGATGTATTTTCTTTTGAATTAACCTGGCCTAAATGTATTTTTAAATCACGCATTCGTCAAGTTATTGGAAAAACAACTTATATATCCTAATGATAATAATTTTCAGTGGTCTTTTGATTGGAAATTAAAATAATTTAGAAGACATGATCATTTTTTGCGGTATTTGGCTATAATACCTGATATATGTTGTGTAAAATGGTCATGACCAAATCAGTATAAGTTGGCAATTAAATTATTTTGGTCAATTGTATCCCGAGAAACATGTATGTAATATTGGAAAATTATATGTTTTTTGTAATTTACATAAGAGTAATGTTTACAAACCACAATTATTATCAGCACTATGTCCTGAATGTTACATTAATGAAATTGTTAATAAGAAAGATAATGAAGCTTTGAAAGAATTAACTAATGTACATGCATATGTTGGTAGCAGACCTTATATCTATGCAACTTATTCTCCAAGTCAAGATCATTATGCTTTTCAGACAATGGAAATTAGGTGTAAAAGTGTAGTAAAATGCAGTAAAGTAGTGTAGTAAAAGTGCAGTACATGAAACGATATTGCAAATGAGTTCAATTCTTTTTTGCAATGTCTTTTTCAAAGCAGCATTTGGAGAAAGAGTGCATACAAAACTTGTTGATAAATATATTTAGTGTGACTCATGGCCTCTACATTAAATCTCATCTTTCATAGTGATGGGGTAGCAGAAGACTTGGTGTTCCATTTCGATTTATTCCTCATACTGCAGTCATGTAAGCGATTGGTGTTTTAGTGTTGGTCATCCACAGAAGGTGTTGCATACCAGTGAACAGAATGAATTGAAAAGACACTGTCGGTGTACTGTAATAAGCACCACAGTTGACAGTGTGATCAGTTTAAGAATTTTACCAGTTTTTCTGAAATTTCAACACTGACCAATGACATAGCAGCATGCTTCCCAATTTCCATGTCATCGCTAAACCAGCCCTCCACTACTTTGCGAGTACCATATATTGCATTGCAAATATAGATAGATGACTGTGCAATACATCCATCCATTGCTCATTATTGAACATGTAAATACGGAGGTACACCAGAGAGCATCCTACACCATGACACATATTTTTAGCGCTTTGTTCTTAGTGCATAATTTACGATTACGATTGCCCATCTTTTCCTATGCAGATGGAAGTCACACAGCATTCTCTCATTCTAATGATAAAGTTAGAAATTGAAAGATGTGTCACATTGTCTTTGACCAATCCTCCCTGCAACAATGTCACTGATTTAATTTGCAGTTGACCAAAAACAGACCGCTACATTCCATATCTCGTGAAAGAAAAGAGCGAGCAAAGTCTGTAACTGCAATTCAGTGAAGACTGTTCCATACCAGTATTACTTATGGCAGCTATCCAAGTGTGCAAAATCTATTCAGATGCATGCATGCAAAGAGTTTAGCACCCCATATCAGTGTAAAGTGGATATGAAATTGTTGTGATGATATAAGAGACAGTTGAGAAGAAAATGTGTGATCTGATGCGTGATGGAGCTGGAGATGGATGGAGTTTGAAGCATTTTACGTAAATCAACTGTGCTATCACTTCTAAAGTATTGTTCTATTGTCTGGGGTCAGTACCAATAAGGTATTGGTAAGAGACAAATGATTGTAGAACATAAACACTTGCACTCTTGTGCAGGATATAAATGTCCAACATCTGATGTACACCCCCTCTTTAAGTCTTGTATCCCACCCACAACGATGACAAACTTCAACAAGATAAAACTACTTCCTTCTACCCCAAAGAAAAAGACAAGAGTCTTTGTGATACATACACACCATAGCTTTCCAGAGTTGCATAGTGCCCACTGCTCACATCCGATCATGATTCAGAAATTATACTATGCTTGCATCAATCCTATAAAATGATTATTAGTAATGGGGAATCCCTCTTACAAGGAAACAGACAAACACATAGCAGCGCTGTTTGACATGTGAAATTACGTGTCATGCTGCCACTAACTCGGTGTGACCGTGCGGTTCTAGGCGCTTCAGTCTTGAACCGCTTGACCGCTACGGTCGCAGGTTAGAATCCTGCCTCGGGCATGGATGTGTGTGATGTCCTTAGGTTAGTTAGGTTTAAGTTGTTCTAAGTTCTAGGGGACTGATGACCACAGATGTTAAGTCCCATAGTGCTCAGAGACATTTTTTGAAGCCATTAACTCCATAAACAGGAGATCTGCCCAGCAGATGTATACACAAGGATTATAGTAACTCACAAATACCTGCCACTAACTTAGAATCACCATAGTTATGAAACTGGAGACTCGATTTTATGCCCCAAGATGCAGCAGGGGAATGGAGTACATCACACAAATCTTTGTTCGTCTAGAGGAGAATACTGAAACAGGTTTTCCATCGATGGACATGTTTCATCATCACACATGAGATGAAAGTCTTCTGATGACTGTGGTATAAAGAGGTTTGCTGTTAACGATCATAGGTAGGTAGTGTTCTAACTGACACACAGAACACACAATCGTATACAAGTCACAGGCAGGCTATGACACACATCTGATACATGCTGACAGAACAACGAAAGAAAAATTATTAAATGTGCAATAAATGGCCTGCAGTAACATCTCCCTCTCTATTTAGAATGCATCATCAGTCTACCATTAAATCATACCTCGTTACAATTCCTTCTCAACTGATCGCTCCATCCACCTTCTGTCAGCCTCTAACATCGATTTAGAGGCAGATGGCTCTCTTTTTTTCAGGAAAACATCAAAGACGGCAGTCAGCTTGCATGTATCACTATTACCTCAATAGACACACAGTAGAAGGTTATTTAAAAAAAGATAGTACAGCAACTGTTTGTTAGCTGACACTGTAAGGTTGTGACTGGTGGAGAGTACAGACAAGCACATTGTAAATACTGTTTGTTAGATTTTTAAACACCTAAACAGTGTCAAACATGTGAGCCATTCTGTAGTTGTACACTTCAGTCCCACCCTGTGGGTGCATCTATGGTGTCTTTTCCATCCCATGTGTGTGCTGGTGCACTGCTGACTACCACATAATGAATAACTGAAACCACTTGTTTGAGCGGAGAGAGAGAGTCCTGGTGGAGCGACAGCACCGAAACAGTGATCACGTACATGACTGCAATGCGAGGGATTAGTCAAAACAACACCTAGCCATCTGCTCACCCTTGGACAGCTGTTTGGAAACGTCGCATAATGCCATAAAAAAACTTCCAGTTTCCATATGTTTCGATGTCTTCCACGTTTGTTTTTCTTGATAAGGAACACGCCTCTGTCTTTCAGTGATAGCCAATCGATCGAGACTTGTTAATGTCAGTTTACAACCTTATGAAGACCTCGAAGTTGTGGTGGTAAAGCCGGCCGAAGTGGCCGTGCGGTTAAAGGCGCTGCAGTCTGGAACCGCAAGACCGCTACGGTCGCAGGTTCGAATCCTGCCTCGGGCATGGCTGTTTGTGATGTCCTTAGGTTAGTTAGGTTTAACTAGTTCTAAGTTCTAGGGGACTAATGACCTCAGCAGTTGAGTCCCATAGTGCTCAGAGCCATTTAAACCATTTTTTTGTGGTGGTAAAAACAAAATGCTGAATGTGTATGTATCTCTAGTCATACACTGCTTGGATGTATTACAGCACAAAAAAAAAACCAGTTTAACAAACAACAACAAAGGGACACTCTACCGTGACTGACAGTCTGTGGGATATGGTCCTCCTACAGCATAGGTGATGAAGCTTTATATTGTTCTGTGGACGCGAGTTCAATCATGAGCCACCTGCACCAATGGATCAATCCCTATATACTTAAGAGGATCGCTACAAATGGTCAGTGCTAGATGGTATTTGTTTTTGATATATTGGGAGAGAGAGATGGGGTATATCTTATCGAGTTCTCTGTTGGATGATGTTACCAAAGTTTTCATAGTTTGTAATCTTTCTCTGATGGATGGTACAAAGTAACAAGGAGGAAGAGAATGTTTGCGTGACAGACATGAATACACGCTAAGGGATATATATCTCCTTAGGACGGCAGTAACTGTACGTAGTTTGGAGATGTACTGGAATGCAGTAGCAAAATCCTCGTCCTTCCAGTTCCTGTATGATGTAGAATCTTCCCAATTTTCTCAATGAGCAACACCACCATAACTGCACATAATATTTTTTCTAATAGCTCATGTTGCAAGAGAAAGCTTCGTTTGGCGCTGGCCTTACACACTGTACATGGTGGGCAGAGCTACATCAACATGCACCCATTTCCACCGAGTGGCCGAAACACAGTCTTGTTACATTAACACAGCTCACCCAATTTATCCGTGGGATGTAGATCTTATATATAGCGCTCTCCGAATTCTGTTCAGGTATGATTACATGGACAAATCTGCAGGGAGGGTTGGGCAGTGACTGAAGATCAGTTACTTTGCAGATGGCCTGCCTAAAACCACAGTTTAGTTTTGCTGTAGCAGATAAGTTCGAAAAGGTGACTCGCTTCGAGATATGAGAGTGCCACAAATATGATTCACTAGTGGCTGGAATCATTTAAAGATATTTCCATGTAGTTGAGTCAAAGACTTGATTCCGAATCACATACTGCATATCTTCCTGAAAGTATAACACCAAATATCTGAAAAGGATTTCGTACGTTTCTTACAACCTCAATCTAGCATTGGATTTTTTCAAATGTTCAAATGTGTGTGAAATCTTATGGGACTTAACTGCTAAGGTCACCAGTCCCTAAGCTTACACACTACTTAACCTAAATTATCCTAAGGACAAACACACACACCCATCCCCGAGGGAGGACTCGAACCTCCGCCGGTACCAGCCGCACAGTCTATGACTGCAGCTCCTTAGACCGTTCGGCTAACCCCCGCGCGGCTTGGATTTTTTAAATGATCTGTCACATAGCACACCATCTTTTGTATGTGATCAATCTCAATCGAGTATCATCCTCCCTCATTCTGTTAATACACACTCCAGTGACCACTGTCTATATTCAATGTAGCTGTATTTGTATGGAACACAACTTCATTCTTAACCGATACCATTTCTCGATTCTTATGGCTTATGTAGTTTTTAACATGGATATAATTAGCGATACTTGTGTGTGCCTGTAGAGCCATGACCGCTTTTTATGCAGGGTGACAGTAACATAACCGTTGCCATCGTGTAGTTTAATAGCTGGCCACTTAAAAGCCAATTATGTCTCTCTCTTTCCAAGACACACTGGTACCACTCGCAAGAAAGACAAATGACACATGTCCACTCATCACGGATTTTCGCTCAGTATTGTTTTGTGTCGCGAGCATTCAGTTATTGGCGAAGTATTATACTTAGTTGGGGATGTGTGATAGACTCGCTTTGATCAGCAGACTTTGGGGTGTTAAGTTACTTTGATCATCATTCCAACATGTCCAAAGAAAAAGTGTATGTCCTGTCGCAAGGAAGGAATAGATTTGACCTGGAAAACTGTGATTTCAGAGCATCAATAGCTGTAAGGGGAGTAAAAGATTTTGCATGTGGAATTTTATGTCCAGTCATAAGGATATATATATATATATATATATATATATATATATATATATATATATATATATATATATATATATATATTTCCAGAGCCACACCCTTCAGGAGGGGGTATTCCAATACTTCGCTCTTTGTCGAGTATTATTAGATTGAAGCTGCTATCGTAATATTTAATTGTAAGTACAGTGATAAATATGTGTCTGGTTTACCAGGACGATTCTAGGGCGATTCTACATGACGTTCGGGGAGCCTGTGGCCAATATTAGCCTGTGGTCGGAACGATTGACATTTCCAGCTTATGACGGGAACCCTGCGAACTGGACAGGCGGCAGTGTACCCTCTAGGCGGAACTAACATTCAATATGTATTGGGCAATCTTCGTGATCGCGTGTGTTGGGAGCGTTCTCCATGGAAATTTGAGAAGATTCAATACGGGGTGTGTTTGCGCTGGACAGTTATTCCCTCTCATGTAAATTGTTCGTTTGGCTGCTTTTGCTGCCATTCTACACATTTTACGTCTTTGTTTGTTTGAGAGAACATTGATTAAGGTGTGTGCTGTGTGCATCCAGATGTTCACAGGTGGAACAGAAGTTTGCTGGTTCTCTAGACACGAGAAACACCTTAGTTTACTTTGTAAAGTAATCGGATGATTTGAAATCTGTTATACCATTATACGCAGTGCTTAATAACACATACAGTGCATGTGCTTATGTTTCTCGGGATCTGTCGGTCTTCGCGGTATATGTATGAGTGTCTGGCGGTCCACAGCTACATCCAGGATACAGGGGTGATGATTTTATATGCTGCAGGACACGAATTGTGTTTACCAGATCCATATGGTAATCGTTTGTGTGGATACAGCCCGGTTGGAGATCAGTTTCACGCTAAATATTCAAGCTTTTTTTGGCAGTAGCAGAGCAATGTATCTGAGGAAGTGTCTTTGGCGATAGTTTTGTAAGTAGGCTGTTTAGGTTTTTTTATTGGCACCGCCCTATAGCGCTCCGTATGAAAATCACTGGCTGTGCTGTGTGCAGTCTGTGGCTGGTCTGCATTGTTGTTTGCTATTGTAGTGTTGGGCAGCTGGATGTTAACAGCGCGTAGCGTTGCGCAGTTGGAGGTGAGCCGCCAGCAGTGGTGGATGTGGGGAGAGAAATGGCGGAGTTTTGAGAGCGGATGATCTGGACGTGTGTCCATCAGAGACAGTAAATTTGTAAGACTGGATCTCATGAACTGCTATATATATTATGACTTTTGAACACTATTAAGGTAAATACATTGTTTGTTCTTTATCAAAATCTTTCATTTGCTAACTATGCCTATCAGTAGTTAGTGACTTCAGCAGTTAGAATCTTTTATTTAGCTGGCAGTATTGGCACTCGCTGTATTGCAGTAGTTCGAGTAATAAAGATTTTTGTGAGGTAAGAATTCATGAAAGGTGGTTATTGTTAGTCAGGGCCATTCTTTTGTAGGGATTACTGAAAGTCAGATTGCGTTACGCTAAAAATATTGTGTGTCACTTTAGTGAATGTCTGAGTACGTTCAGTTTTGCTCAGCTGTTTGAAAATCAAATGACATAAGATGTTTATCAGCACAGTAATTCATTAATTTTTCCAAGGGGACGTTACAGTTTCCATATTTCATGATGTGTAGACCACTTTTGCGGGGTTTTACTATCAGTGCAATATGATTGCTCTATGTTTTTATCGATCTCTACAAAATAGTTTTCCCGTCGAAAGTCTCATAGTTGACCCATCTGCAGATAGTGGCGGACGTCCTCCCACACCAGCAGCAGCAGCAGTTTGGCAGGTAAGAACCAATCAGAATGCTCCAGTCACAGGAAGTCCCAAGATGTCAGAGAACCACAATACATCCTTTGTGCGGGGAATAGGAGCCTTTACAGACTAGTTCGAACAAAACAGGGGTAAGATAATTACGGAAAGTTCCGTGACGTCTGAGAGTCACGAGATGTCTTCTTTGTTCGAGTGTTCAGAGACAAGTCCAAGCAGACCATCCTCCTGTGGTTCGGTCAGCAAGGATGCTATCCCGTAACCGCCACTGTGACTTTAGAGCATCTCTAGACCAACGGCTGAAGGGTATCGAAAATTTACTGAAAATTCCAGCCATTCTTCTCGTCCATAGATCAGTGCTTCGAATGCTGCATGTGTAAATGTTCTGATTTTCTCGTCTGTGCTTAGACATCAGTGTGTGCTTCGATAAGGAGGAAAAAATGTCCCTTACTTCAGCAGCAAATATAAACTAAGCTCACTCTCCGTTTGAGAAAAGTGATGAATATCACAGCACCTGTACGACTCAGAAATTTTTTACTCTCTCTGGCAGTGCCTCCAAACAAGCAGATAAAACTCGAAAAGCAGTGGGCGTCCTGTTTAGAGATACGGAGATATTTATTTCAAGTTCCAAATATCGTCGTTTTGGCCTATAAAATCAGATATTGCAGCTGATACCCTTTTCGGGATCTACTTTCCACAAATGCGTGTAATATATCTCAGGGATGTTCCACAAGTGTTCAGCGATCCTTTTAGAGTCTGTGTTCATGTGTGGCGATATACATTGCAAAATTGAAGCACTTAGCAGCGACCTTTTTGAAAATGTATTTGGAGACATATACAATTGGAATTAGTAACTGCTGTAGAGCCTGTGCTCAAAGACAAGGGAAGGCTGTCGTATTTCCTACAACGGCGCGCGAAGTGTCTAAGGTACAAGTGCATCGCGATGTTTCTTGAGTATGTGTTCAAGTGGGGCGGTATACATCGCAATATTGAGGCGAACTACTGTGCACTGATCATTATGAAGAGTATTTAGAGACATTCCAACATGCTACTCCAGGCGGGTGTAAAATGAATGTGCGCAACGTAAAATACTGACCGCGAAAATGAAGATTTGGCCTTGTCTGACTACCCCTTGAAGCAGATCTTAGGATCTGTTAATGGTGATATTATATTCACGTTCTTGCTCTTTAACATATAAATTACAACATAAACATAAATGAATGGTTAAGGAAACTAGTAACTACAAAATGATAAACGCTGTTTCGGCTTATACGTTTTTTTGTAGATTAAAACCCCCTTATATATTACAAATGTTAATATGTCAATGTCCAACGGACATAAAGAGATACAAATGAATTGTCTAACTAATACGAATGATCAATTGCCCAATCTGCCCCTTCTTATGGCTACGCGATCTAATGTAAATAACGCGGGATGACTGACTTCATCTACATACCAAACACTAGAAGACACTACTTTCAAAGATGACCTACAGTGGTGTGCAATCTCAGTGGAAATAAAATTTACGTAATCATAGCTGTTAAGCTTTACAGCCCTAATAAGCTGAGGCAATTAACAATATCACCGTATGTACTGCATCCGGTGCGTCGGAGTAATGGTTCTCGCACACGTCTGCGACGACAGAAGAATTCCAGCCAAAAAATATATAAAAAAAACTCATTCAAACACTAGGATGGCACAAGATGGTCCTCTGACTAGTATAATCTAATACTGTCTTCTCCTCTCTGTGTTCTACAGACGAGAAACTCGAACCCCCAGCCACAAGGACGGAGTTCAGACAACGTCTCAACGTGGGTATAGGCAAAAGAAGTGCTCTCAATCACTGAATGCTGCGTACTCTAAGACGACTCCCTACCCGGAGGCGAAGTCCAGAATGGTATGAGTTCGCAACAGTACAGTGCCTAACCGTTCTGTCTATAAAATCTCCTGAGAGCAAAGACAGAAAGTCCGTCAGTAGCAAGAAAGCTGACACTGAGCGACCATCAAACACGGGCGCCCAAACCGGAATAGCACTTTCTCTCCGCCACTGGCTTCCGAGCAAAGCTCGGCTCCCCTCCCTCGTAACTGCAGAAGGTGAGTCACATTCTCGAAACCACGGAATATTTCCTCCCTCTACAGATTCTTCTGAACGGCGACCAACCATATTTTAGACTTCTGTCATCCAGCGCGGAAAGTTTGTGAGGAAATACCCGTTAATTAGGAATTCATACAATGGTATGCTTCTCAGAGTAAAAATCCTCAGAAATAACACAGCCTACGACATTTCCCCAGTCCCCCGTTCTCTCTGCTGTGTCTAAGATTTCCAGAGTTTCCGAAGTATTATCCGATTATCCTTCCGGCCCCGCTACAATACCGGCCGTATTGTGCTTCAGAGCTCAGCTGCCCCGACTGTCCGTCTAGGGATACTTCCTGTGTTAAGCAGACCAACACACCTGTACAGGCTTTTCCACCCAGGGCCTGAGTTACGCCTGCAGTTTCATTGTCACGGGCATTCCAACCTCTGCTAGTATAGGCAATAATTCATTACGCCAGTTTGATAATAAAGACAATCCATGACCTTTCATCGTTAACAACTATTTACAAGGTGTACGTGACAATATCAGTCTTCTTTAAATGTTCATATATACGATGTACAACCTATCAAATGATACGTAATTCCGATTGTAAATCACGGCAAAGTAGGCAGATGAGTGCTTGTAAGGTGCGAAATTATAGCCACTTTATAACATATTTAATTGGATTTAGTAACTCCTGAAGCAGCACATGCTCAAAGGCAAGGGGAAGATGTGATATTTCCCAGAAAAGCGCACGAAGTGTCTCAGGGTTGGTTTCAAATGTGTGACGTGATCTTTTTTTAGAGTCTGTGTTCAAGTGAAGTGGTGTTATTCCTCGGAATAAAATGGGTAATTACATCGCAAAATGTTTTAGTATTCATGAGTTATCTGCAAAGCTCACTCCCTTTGTGCAATGTTACATTTAGTTCCTGTGACATCTTCAGTTTATGTATGAGACATTATTCTGTACGTTGCTAAACACCAGATTTAATACTCCCGAGGCAGTCCGTTCAACGACAAAGGGTATCTGTGCGCTGGGGACAGGAAGGAGGGCGGCTGTGGGTATTTACAATGCAACAAGAAGTACTTAGTGTGCACCCCCCCCCCCTTTCAGCTGCCACGCGCCAGTGCTGTGAGTATGGCACGTGGTCTCCTCCAGTGGGACAAGGAAACTCTGGAGCAGGGAGTACATGCGCCGGAGTGGATGATCGTCTTGCCTCTTCCACTTCGGAAAGACTGACGTTTGTCGAATGATCTACAATTGCAGGACACACATTTATCAGCATGAGTTGCTAAGTTTAGCTTAGACCCATCCTGCTGCATCTTCATTAATTGATGGAGAGTATACGACTTCTTCATACATTCACCAAATATCGTTGCTTTCCAAGCATCGTGCAGGTTTCTACAGTCCTCAACTGCATGATTACCGCTTACATACCCGTTCAACTCTTCCTTTTCCAGCACAGACTTCTCATCCATTGAACACACAGTACACAGTAAACAATTACGTCCGTCCTCTTGGGAAGCTCGGCACAGACTGAGCGAATTTTCCTGCCATTTTTTACTTAGACCGCAATCTTGGATTGCGTTATGGGAAGGGAGGGGGAGAAGACCAACAGCGTCCTCTGATGGTGGTGCTGTGATGTGGGTTAGTTGGACCCTGGACCTCAAGGTGAACACCTAGGATGGAGCTACTGTCTGTTACCACTCAAATTGTTTAAGTGAAGAATTCGTACAAAATAAAGATTTACGTCCATTCTATCCAGCAGCCCAGCACCGACTGAGTCCTTTTTCTCCCAATTTGCAGATGAGGAGGTGAGAGGATGGGATAGGGAGAGGGGAAAGGAGGCCAGAAGGGAGGGGAGGGGTGGAATTAGGTTAGTGGAGGTAGCCCAATTGACCTACAGTTTGAACTTCATACTATGACATCGCTGTGACATTGCCACATCTATGGCCTCCATCTCGGAGCTACCATCTTGAGGAACTTTGGCAACAATGGAGCGTGAGGTAACGTGAACTGTGTCGAACTACTAGAGGTGTGATGCAGAGGAAACATGTTTTATAAGGAGGTCCATCCTCAATGTGGATAGTTAGCTTACTTTTCTGAGAAGCATTCGAGATCCACTGAGAATTGCTTCATCATTCTATAAAAAATGTTTGCTAGAAATAAGCAGTACCAGTAGTGTCATTGACTCATTAGTTCCTGATTTAACACTTTCATGGTTAAAATTTATTTTGCATATATTTGGAAAATAAAAGTCCAAAAACTGTCTTCCTTTGAGATAGATAACAGATTTTCGCTACAAAAAAAATTGTAAGCTCACCGATTTTGAAAACTGGTGAAGTACAAACCTAGGCAGATCCATATTTTCATGTAAACCGAGGATTTTCAGGGTTAAACTTTTAATTTTGGAATGATTTTATCGGGATTGCAGTTACGGAAAAAATATATAACAAATCAGTATCAAAACTCATTTATTCACTTGACAGTGAAAAACATGAAACGTCGCACACAAGTTTCCAACAGGACATTTGAAGATGGCTTTGACGTTCCACATTGAATTTTTCTGGGCTTATACATCCCACAACACGCAAATTATGCAGCAACCAGCAGAATTACTGAGGTGTGCAGTAATATTTCAAAACATCGTCTAAGATGTATAAGAAGACACAATTAGTTACTTTAGACATTCTTGGAATGGAGAAGATGGTGATTTGATCTGATTTTCGTGAAACAGACGCAGTGTACTACTTATAAAAACACGCCGCTACACTTGATCGTTGACAGCCTTCACTATATCCGTCACCATTTTTCTCCTAGTTCTGCAGGCACCTCGCTACACGCTATCCTTAGACAGATGTGAGATACAGACGTCCCAACGCTCAAAATGGCGTATTACTTTAGTGGGACAAAAGTATCTCATCAGGCAAGAAAGCGTTAGTAAAACACCTACAAAAATGTAATTTAATTTATCCTCAGTAATTTTAAAAATGGAAGAGTCAATTAATATTCTTTCTCTTTCTCAAGTTAAGTTAAGCGCTGATATTATTGCTCGTGGGAGGAGGAGGAACAGGAGATTAGTGTTTAACGTCCCATTGACAGTAAGGTCATAAGAGATGGTGCGCGAGCTCGAATTAGGGGAGGACGGAGAAGAAAATCGGGCGTGCCCTTAAAAGGAACCACCCAGGCATTTCCCTTAAGCGATTTAGGGAAATCACAGAAAATCTAAATTAGGATGGCCAGACACTGGTTTTAATTTTGGTTGTTGTTGTTATGGTGTTCAGTCCAGAGACTGGTTTGATGCAGCTCTCCATGCTACTCTATCCTGTGCAAGCTGCTTCATCTCCCAGTACCTACTGCAACCTACATCATTCTGAATCTGCTTAGTGTATTCATCTCTTGGTCTCCCTCTACAATTTTTACCCTTCACGCTGCCCTCCAATACTAAATTGGAGATCCCTTGATGCCTCAGAACATATCCTACCAACCGATCTCTTCTTCTAGTCAAGTTGTGCCACAAATTTCTCTTCTCTCCAATTCTATTCAATACCTCCTCTTTAGTTATGTGATCTACCCATCTAACCTTCAGCATTCTTCTGCAGCACTACATTTCGAAAGCATCTATTCTCATCTTGTCTAAATTATTTATCGTCCATGTTTCACTTCCATACATGGCTACACTCCATGCACATACTTTCAGAAACGACTTCTTGACATTTAAATCTGCACTCGATGTTAAAAAATTTCTCTTCTTCTGAAATGCCTTCCTTGCCATTGCCAGTCTAGGTTTGATATCCTCTCTACTTCGACCATCATCAGTTATTTTGTTCCCTAAATAGCAAACCTCATTTACTACTTTAAGTGTCTCATTTCCTAATCTAATTGCCGCAGCATCACCCGACTTAATTCGACCACATTCCAGTATTCTCGTTTTGCTTTTGTTGATGTTCATCTTATATCCTCCTTTCAAGGCACTGTCCATTCCGTTCAGCTTCTCTTCCAGGTCCTTTGCCGTCTCTGACAGAAGTACAGTGTCATCGGCGAACCTCAAAGTTTTTATTTCTTCTCCGTGGATTTTAATTCCTAATCCAAATTTTTCTTTTGTTTCCTTTACTGCTTGCTCAATATACAGTTTGAATAACATCAGGGAGAGGGAGAGGCTACAACCACTGCTTTCCTTTCATGTCCCTCGACTCTTATAACTGCCATCTGGTTTCTGTACAAATTGTAAATAGCCTTTCGCTCCCTGTATTTTACCCCTGCCACCTTCAGAATATGAAAGAGAGTGTTCCAGTCAACATTGTCAAAAGCTTTCTCTAAGTCTACAAATGCTACAAACGTAGGTTTGCCTTTCCTTAACCTATTTTCTAAGATAGTTCGTAGGGTCTGTATTGCCTCACGTGTTCCATCATTTCTACGGAATCCAAACTGATCATCCCCGAGGTCAGCTTCTACCAGTTTTTCCATTCGTCTGTAAAGAATTCGTGTTAGTATTTTGCATCAGTGGCTTATTAAACTGATAGTTCGGTTATTTTCACATCTGTCAACACCTGCTTTCTTTGGGACTGGAATTGTTATATTCTTCTCGAAGTCTGAGGCTATTTCACCCGTCTCGTACATATTGTTCACCAGATGGTAGAGTTTTGTTAGGCATTTTACATGTTTAACAACCACCAACCCTTTAAGGTTTTACGAAGATAGGATTTTTTCATACAGAAGGAAAAACTTCATATACTCTGTTACGACAAGGAAATCGCACTAAAAGAACAAGCTTTCATCGAGATAAGTGTTCCTAATAATCAGGAGATCCTAGTTAATGTCCAGGTCTAGCAGAAATTTTGATTTTTCATAAGTTGATTCTTTGTGTGGTAGTTTGGCAAGGAGGAGAGGCTTTCTGGCTAATAACAGTTTTGAGATGGGTCTTAGGTACTGTAGGAGATCTGAAATTGGAGCCCCACTGCCCATGGAAAGAAAGAATGTGCAGAGTTATACTCTATCGGTTTTCTTCGTTACAGTATAGAGTTCTCTGCAAAGTGAAAGCTTCTGCCTATTTTGGGAGAGCTTGGTCTCTCTATCCTTTGCTCTCAACTTAGTCCCTTCTCTGGAACCGGCTGCTCAGGCGACACGTGTCAGGGTTTCTTGCAATATGGAAGTTGTTGACACAGACACCCACTCAGCGTGTAAATGAAGTATAAGCTCCCAGCGAAGCCCGTCGCCGAGAATAGAGCGCTGAGTTCTTTACCTGATATTGACTCCGCGGGGTCGTAAACAGGGTGGAGCGGGCTGTTTGGGTTTCCTCGGCTGCCACCTCGCCCGCTGACGTCTCGCTCCTGCAGTCGCGGCTCCTTAGCCGCCTGAGGTTAACAATGGACTGCAGCAGTCGGCGCCAGCCATTATAATCCGGACGCGTCAATATTTGTGCGCGGCGGGGCGGGCCGGGCCCTCGTGTTTGCCGATGGTTATCAGGGCACTCCGCCTCGCCGTGCAAGGGCTGCCGCGAGCCCAGCCGCCCGACCCCACGTAGACGGCCCGCCGGCTCCCGACCAATCTCTTCTGCAAAGATGCACAGACAGGCCAGATGGAAGGAAAGGCTCTCTTCGTTAACGAGAAAGGCGCAGCGGACGGCTGCGGCGCTACGCTGTGCTGTGCTGTGCTTTTGAACGCGTAGGCAGAGCGTAATATCTGGCCCGTTTGCAGTCTACCGCGCTTCTGGAGCCGGATTTGACGCTGCTGCGAATATTTCCGTCAGCTCTGACGCTGCTTTTTTTTTTTTTTTTTTCGCCTTCCAGAGGCGCCTTTCGCTGCTGTTATCTGCTGCTTGGAACCTTTTTTTTTACATCCTTGACCCAACTTCACTTGACATTTTTCTTACCTGTCTGTTTTCTAGATTTCCGTTTTATGTTTCACTGATCATTCGTTTCACCCTGAGTCATTCTCCTTCTGTTTGAGGATACTGTGGTTTGCGTACTGTAAGACCTTCGGTACACACACCATCAGATTATTTGACTTGTCGCTCTAACGAAGTAGGTGAGTGTCAGCAATATGTCTCGTGGTCTTATCGTGGCGTGTTTGTCTTCTGCCGTTAGGTCAGACGATAGAAATGCCACTTGCATGCTTAGAGTAGCAGATTGACGGTGAGCAACTTTAAACAGAATTTGATTAATTTTCACACACATTTATTAAAATAATAAAAAGCATAGAAATTACTTAACTTGATTCTGGATGCTATTTACAATTGGCGATCTGAAGCTCCTTTGGTCTTGGTACGTTAATCTTATTCTCACATATCTATGATACTTGACAAAGTGTCTATACATTTCTCTTCATGGCTATGTACCGGAATATGGTAATCTTATTAGGTGCAGACTGAAACTTGACTGCAGACTGATGCAGACTAATGCAGACTGACTAATCGGAGGTCTGTACACTCGTTATAATACCTCGCGCATTCAGGTATCACTGCGCGAGTGTGATCCGCGAGGAGAAAAGGTTCTACGTTAGCAGCAATCTCATTGGCTAGGTGACATTAATACGCGGATCGGCGGAAGCAGAATTTGGTCCATCTCTAAGACAGAGCCATCTCATAGTGCGGAGACGGACGAGCGCTGCGCTTGCGCTGTTGTGCTTAGCGGGGCGCGCTCTAGTGGGAAAGTTGTGTACGCGCTGACTACGCGGAACTATGTACACAGCAGATACTTTTCAAGTATTAGTTGACAGACATATCGCTTCAGATTTCAGGCAAAGTGGACGTTTTCTACAGTACCGATACTGCCTTTCTCTCTCTACTTCTTTTTGCAGTTTAAGCATAATGATCCCACAGCTTCCTCAAGTGTGTAGCTGATGGAAGATGAAAGACTCTACTGAAATTGTAATGGGTTCAATAACTAAATCCGCCAAAGACACCCAAAAGCCGTCAGCATGCAGGACGGGGCAGCTAACGTTGATGTGCAAGCAGACGCAACGTCCACAGCCACGAGACACAGGGCCGTCAGCACACGGGGCCATCTGGTTGACGTGATTTTGCGCTCTCAGCGCCCTCCGGTGTAGCTATTGGCTTTATTTTGCTCACAAACAGTAGGCCTACAGTCTGTTCACGAAAATGGATGTGCATATAATTCCTGCATTAGCTCTATTAAAATGAACAATTCTTCCCTTGTCCATAACTGGCCTGTGTGGCCGAGCGGTTCTAGGCGCTTCAGTATGGAACCGCTCGACTGCTACAGTCGCAGGTTCGAAGCCTGCCTCGGGCATGGATGTCTTTAGGTTGGTTAGGTAGTAGTTCTAAGTTCTAGGGGACTGATGACCTCAGATGTTAGGTCCCATAGTGCTCAGAGCCATTTGAACCATTTGAACCTTGTCCATATGCTAGTCATGTTGTTCCGTCTGTGGTATACAAAAATATGCCAGTAGTTTATATAAGCGATGTATTACGTGTAACCCATTTGAGTGTTTTGGGATTTTATGAAAATGCTCTTCCTCTCACCATTAAACATTTTGCCATGTGGTAGAGTGGTATAAGTTGTTATTTGAAGGCTCCTATTTGGGCAATCATCGCCCATGATTATCACTTGGCTGTAAATCGATAGGTGGATAGCTGCCGCCGTTGTGGTTGCCGTTGGCTTTAACAGATAGCGCCTAAGACGTTTGCGTACGTTAGCTGATCACAGGGTTATAGTTTATGACGTATAATATTGGTTATATTTAATTTAGTGGTATTCTTTTAGAGATTTGCGAGATTGAAAAGTTTATTCATGAAGTAATTCCCCCCCCCCCTCCAAAAAATGTTCAGATGTGTGTGAAATCTTATGGGACTTAACTGCTAAGGTCACCAGTCCCTAAGCTTACACACTACTTAACCTAAATTATCCTAAGGACAAACACATTCTCTCTCACCGTCCTTCCTACATCACAATCCATAACACAGATTCCTACACCTTTTTTCCCTCCGCCGATGTGCCCCAAGGCTCCGTCCTCTCCCCCCTTCTGTACCTTTTGTACACGGCGGACATGCCGCCGCCGGCACCCCCGTCCACCTTCTCCAGTTTGCCGATGACACCGCCTTCCGTGCCCTTGCCCCCACCCTGCAGCGCTCCCAACACCTTCTCCAATCCCATCTTGACCGGTTCACCGCTTGGTGCAACCAATGGTTGCTCAAGGTCAATCCCTCCAAAATCCAGGCGATAATTGTAGGCAAAACCACCCTTCCTTCCGCCTTGATTTCCATTTCACCATCTATGGCCATCCTATCGGAAGAGCATTTTCATAAAATCCCAAAACACTCACATGGCTTACAGCTTGGCATCACCCTCGACCGTCACCTCTCCTGGACCTACCATCTCCGGACAATCCAAGCCAAGGCACACTCCTGACTCCATCTCCTCAAGCTCCTTTCCAGCTGTACGTGGGGTCTGGACCCCTCCACCATACTCCACACCTATAAATCCCTCATCCGCCCTATCCTTTGTTATGCCCATCTGGCCTGGATCTCCGCCCCCCCCCTACCTTTTATAAATCCCTTCAAATCCTTGATCGCCATGCTCTCCGCCTCGCCTATTGCATCCATCTCCCCTCCCCCATGCGGATCCTGTACGATCTCATTCCGTTCCCCCACCTCCTCCTTTTCCTTGAACAGAACGGATCCTGTACACCTCCCTTAAACTCTATCCTCCTCTCCCGCTTGTCTTGCCCATCCTCTCCCACACCCGCCCACTGCCGCGCCAGTATTCCCATGTCCCACCCGGTCTCCACCCTCCTTACCCTCTCCCAAGGTGGCTTCCGCCAGCTCCCCCTCCCTGATGATGTCCTCCTCCCCTTCATCTACCCCTCCTATCAACTTTGATCCTCCCCCCACTTCCTGTGTCTTTTCCTTTAGGCACCATCCCTCCCTTCTCTCTCCTTTTCCCCCCATCCCCCTTCCTCCACCCCTCTTCCCCTGGGCTTCGCCTCCCCCATCCTCCCTTCCCCCTATCTCCCCTGCCCGTGGCATCTCTGCTCTCCCCTCTCCCTCTCCCACCCCCCCCTCCTCCTCTCTTGGCAGGTTCCCGGACTCATACACGCTCAGTGGACATTCACGCGCCGGAGATCATCGCCATCAGTGTCTCATGTGTGTGCCTTCGTTTTGTGTTTAGTGTTCTTTCGCCGTCACGCCACCACTGTTCACGTGTGCCGTCGCAGTCATCCATGTTATGTGCGCCGTGTCAACAAGTGTTAGTGTTTTTTCTCGTCCAGCGTGAACGGCTTCATGTTTATTGTTTTTCGCAGCTACAGTTTTTTGCCCGCCGTTTTTTGTATTATCTGTGCCACCTGTATGTCATATTATTGTGCCACTCACGGCTAAAGAGCAGCGTAATATGCTGCTGACAGCCCGCCTTGTATAAGGTGATTAAAATAACAATAAATAAAAAAAAGGACAAACACACACACCCATGCACGAGGAAGGACTCGAACCTCCGCTGGAACCAGCCGCTCAGTCCATGACTGCAGCGCCTTAGATCCCCCCCTCCCCCCTATAATTTATTTTATATTGACATATGGTTTTAGTTGTGCTTAGTGCCACTACTGGCTATAGGTATAGTATGGCAATGTAAAAAATTATGGAGATTCTAAAAATTGTTTAAAAAAATCCCTTAGTGTTAACGTATACTGAAGTAGTAAATCGATTGCTAGTCGCAATTACACCCTGTTAGATGTTATATGCTGAGCAGATTATTATTAAATTACAGGTGAACGCATGGAGTTCATGACCATGCAGCGCCCCCTACCGAGGGCGCTTCACTGCTAGTTGACTTGTTTAGCGTCAGTATACTCTCTGCTTCAAGACTGCTTGTGTCGCAGTCATATGTTTTTCGACACTTTATTTGAGTTGGCAAGGCTGTACGTCAGGTTGGTTAGGAAGAAGCTGAAGTTTGTGGTATGTAACTCATATGGCCAGATCTCATTTTCTGTAACGTTGAGCCGTGTTGAGTTTGCTGTTCACTTATGTTTTGTACTTTTTTGTAGCAGATGTCTGAAGATGGTGTAATCCCGAAAGGCGTAACACGTTCTAATAAAAGAGTCAATTGAACATGACTTTATTGCGATTGTACAGCATTGGTTGCCAATTATTAACATAAAAATGATCGCAGGCCTCAGACGGGATTTTATCTCCTGTGTATCACAAATAAGAAGGTGAAACAGAAATTGGATAAGTAGGAGCGGAATCCTCTACCGACGGAAACTCTGTAACATGAAGAGGGGCCTTTCCCCACTACGCTATGCTGTACCTTCGTGATAACTGACTTTGTATTATAGGGTTTTAATCACCGAAATGTTACTAATTTACATTTAATCATAATAAACACTAACAAGAACTGTAGGTCCTTCATTCCTCTTCAATGCGTCCTTGCCATAAAACGGCTTATTCTCATAGCAAACGAGTTATTACGCCATAATAACTAAATACGAAAATTATTTAACCGCTAATATGTTTCACCTGTTTTGTTATCAACAAATCGTACCAACAACAATTCACTCGCGAGACATTCAATGTGCTGCTGCTTAGAAAACCATATATCCATGGAGTTTAAGGTGTAAAACCTACCGAATATTGGCTTCTAGTGAACAAGACAAATATATAGTCTTGCTTTTTGTGAGCCTCAAGCTCTCCGCTTTTTATGTAGGGAGCGTTCTTGCTGCCTATTAGTTCTACTGTGCATGACAGAACTTATTTTGTGTTTCACGTGACGAAATGGTGCAACAACGTGAAATAGCAGTACCTGACGTCTGTAACAAAAAACGTAGAGCGCCACCTTTCAATCTTCCCCCTCCTTCCTTCTTCCATCTATAGTCCACATTAAACAATGCCCAGTCCAAGTAATTAATAAGCAAAGTCTTTTATGAAGATCGGAGAGGAGAGAAGATTACAATAAACTTTACTTAGTTGGTCATGTTGAGATGGCTCCAGCTCTTCATGTCTAGGGGCTGATTCTTGAAGTTGAAAAATAACGTCAGGTCCTCACCGTTGGTTTGAACTAAATAAATTGGAAGATCGTTATTGCAGAATTTTTTACGTAAATACATTTTCCACCGATTTTCTCACATTTTAGTATATCATACAGTATTTTGATTTTTCACATTAACAAACCCGAAATTACATTGTTCGCACCTATTATACAAAAATACGTCCGATCACTTCAGAGGTAAGCTTAAGGCTCTCACACTCTACGGAAATAACAATATTCCAAAGGGTTTACATTTTTTCTTAACAAATGAATTCCTACTAGTTTTCGTTATAGTATTAATTTCGATTATTATTTCATAAAAGAATCCAGAAATAAACATAGTAAACAGTACAGGACTGTGTGATTAATAATAAAAATTTTAAGTGTGCAAATAATTCGTAATTTCAAATGTTTCAAATAAAATAATTTCAGAACTAGTACTTATCGATTATAACACCGAAACTAAAATATTTTATAAAGTAGTTCCTTTTCATAAATTGTAGCTTGAAATATAACATACTGTGTAGGAAATTTTATGAAAGTTTTCAGAAAAGCAACTGAGATAATATTTCAATGTTGGGCTCCATAAGGTTCCCTTTCTATGCAGCGACGGTGGAATATAAAATTATAAAGAATGTAGCAACCAGCCGCGGAAATATAATTTATTTATCTTGTTGAAAATCGATTTCGACTGATATCAGTTATCATCGGTGCTAAAACAAACACAAGAGACAGGGCATAAACAACAACTGCTTCAACAAACGAAAAAATTGACAATAAAACATAGTTACATCAATTACAACATATACAGAGGTCTAACCCATACATGCCATAAGTAGGAGTACTGTCCTTGGCAGATTCCTATCATGAAGTGACAGATCATAGGTCAACACTACAACAAGACAACATGAGGTGGCGCCACGTTGCAATAAGTGCCCTCTACGTAAAATACAAAAGTAATGCAAAATAGAAGCAATAAGGAACATATCACATTACAAAAAAATTATACAGTGATGGTAATTGATAATACCAATTTAAATAATTAGAAAAGTGAAAATGTCTGGACATTGTTTGTCAGATAATAATAACAAACTAAATATATACGTCAAAACTACGATCGTCAAAATTGTAAGGAGAGATAAACTCGCCAAAAATATAATTCCATTCACACAAATTTAGGAAATGAAAATTATTTGTCATAATGACGAAACCGAATAGTGGTATCAATGGCCATCTGCCCTTCTACATACGAACTACAAGTGCATCAAAAGGAACATTTATGTTACTTCCATTAGATGACGCTGTTCTTGTTGTTTTGTGATTGACTTTTGAGCACCTATTTTATCGCCAGTGGTTGGCAGTGATATGGAAATCCTTGTATCGGTTACCACCATACTCATGAGAAATATAAGGGCGCGTAGTACATTTGTTCATGAGCCTATAGTTCGCATAGTAGATCTAAAGTCGTTATCTACATACATGGTTCTTTGTATGCGCAACACTTTGTTCGTCGCATTATTTATGTAATGCGATTGTTCATCTCGTACTGCATGCAGTTTTTACCTGAACTCAACTTTGATTTGTGCAAACAGTAACATAGCGTCATCTATTGGAAGTAACATAAATGTGCCTTTTGATGCACTTGTAGTTCGTATGTAGAAGGGCAGATGGCCATTGATACCACTATTCGGTTTCGTCATTATGACAAATAATTTTCATTTCCTAAATGTGTGTGAATGGAATTATATTTTTGGCGAGTTTATCTCTTCTTACAATTTTGACGATCGTAGTTTTGACGTATATATTTAATTTGTTATTATCATCTGACAAACAATGTCCAGATATTTTCAATTTTTCTAATTATTTAAATTGGTATTATCAATTACCATCACTGTATAATTTTTTTGTAATGTGATATGTTCCTTATTGCTTGTATTTTGCATTACTTTTGTATTTTACGTAGAGGGCACTTATTGCAACGTGGCGCCACCTCATGTTGTTTTGTTGCAGTGTTGACCTATGATGTGTCACTTCATGATAGGAATCTGCCAAGGACAGTACTCCTACTTATGGCATGTATGGGTTAGAAAAATGGTGTGTTATGACTTTGAGTTTTAATTTGAGACATCTGTATATGTTTTAATTGATGTAACTATGTCTTATTGTCAATTTTTTCGTTTGTTAAAGCAGTTGTTGTTTATGCCCTGTCTCTTGTATTTGTTTTAGCACCGATGATGACTGATACCAGTCGAAATCGATTTTCAACAAGATAAATGAATTATGTTTCTGCGACTGGTTGCTACATTCTTTATAATTTGAGATAATTTTGACCTGTAGAAAATTCGAAAAATATTGCTGGTATCGTTAACTACCGTTGAGCAAAATTAATGATAGAGAAGGATGTCCCGTTACAACCTCAATGTCAGCTAACTCGTCCTATGTACCGATGGCTTTAGGGCGCAAAGAATTAATGAAGACTGGACAGAATGAGATTCTCTTAGTAAAAAAAAAAAAAAAAAAAAAAAACACTCACTTTGTCCATATTACTGTTAAATTAGTTACAGCGCGCTAGCTAGAGGAGGAGGGAGGTGTGTCAGATACGGATAAAATCCACGGGGCGTAGTAATGACCGTGGTTATGGTACAGGCCTGTTTAGGAGCCGGCTAGGCGAACGCTCACGCTCACGCTGGCTAGCCGATTGCGCAGTTAGCACCCGTTGTAAAATGTCGCTGTCAGACCTCAGTACGTAGAGCACGGGCAGTAGAGCTGTACGCGGACTTCATAGGAATAACCATGTGTTATGTTCGTCGTACTTTTCAACGCAAGCGGATGTACCTAGTAGCGCTATGTTTAAAATAGAGAGCAGCTCGTTTAAAACAGAGGCAAAGACCACGTTAGGAACTTCAAAGCGAACGTCCGACTCGCCAGAATCAGTTTATAACACGTCAGTTCAGGATACCTAGTTAGTTTGCAACTAAAACATCTGTAGTGTGACGTGCAAGTCGAGTTATAGGTTTCATATAAAAATAAGCCTTGTAGAATAGCGAAAAAATTTTCTTCAACATAAAGTTCTGAGACCTGGAACTTATGGAAAAGCAGGATTCGGTGTGGATGGGGCCATAATCAATTACCGTTGGTTGCTCAATGTTTTTTTAAATTATGTACACTTTATTTGGAAACAATTGCAAATAAAGTTGACAATAAGGAACAATTATCAAATTTGACTGTTAAGACATAATTCTAATTTAAAAAATTCTTAAGCAAGTTGCACTCACGGCTGAAGGCCTTACTGACCAGAAATCCAAATTATTTGTCAGCTGAAGGACCCAATAGTAATAACTCAACAAACAATTTTATGGCTGAAGGCGTGGATAGCAAATTCTTAAGAACCAGTTAAACTTCCCCAAGAGATGCTAAAATATTTATTTTTTTAAAAAGACAGTTATCAAACTTTCACTATTACGAGACAATATCTGATTAAAAATTCTTAAGTCCAATTGCGTTCACGGCTGAAGGCCTTATTGACAAGAAATTCAAATTAGTTGTCGGCTGAAGGCCCCAATAATAATAATCCAAAAAACAGATGGATGGCTGAAGGCCTGGATAGCAAATTCTAGAGAAGCAGTTAAATTTCTTTGAGAGATATTTAAAGAACAATCATCAACATTTCAGTGTTAAGATATTTTGTCTAATTAAAATTTTTTAAGACAAGTTACACTCACAGCTGAATGCCTTATTAACAAGAAATTCAAACTCTTTGTCAGCTGAAGGCCCAAACAGTAATAAATCAAAATCAAAAACAATTTAACAAAACATTCATCACAATCTGACCAAATCAAGAGAGAAGTGGGCTTCAGACAGTGCTCCAAGGATCGACATTGGAATGTCGCTCAACTTCGTAAACAATGAGACAGGCAGCCAAGAGTTGTATTCACTTAACCACAGGGCAACTCAAACTAGTGACAGTTTAAATGCAGACCAACACTCTTGCAAAGTCTACCTTACATCTGATAACCAACACAACAATGGAATAACCCAGACAGGGTGGAATCGGCACACAACACTGCATCTTCAGAATCCAGTGTTTAGAACATCCGGAAGCAAAAAGGAACCACTACGACCAAAGTAGTCCAAAAGAAACAAAATATACGAACCACAATCAAGGAGGCTGTCGAACTACACGCTTTACCGGACAGCAGCAGCAAGGTGAGGAAAACTACACTGCCACGAAAATATGCTTACCTCCAGGACAGGTAACTGGGGCGTTAGAGGCCACTAGGCCGAAAAATACCGCTGGTTGAACTTCACCAAAAATAACACAAGAAATTCAATGGTTAATAATAAGAACTGGAGGATGGTTAATTAATTTTGCCAGCTGCAAACACTCCACTCATTGCTCTTCATCTCAGTGACCCTGCGAGCAGCATCGCACGAACAAACGGCGTGATCTGAAAACAGTGAAGGTTTCACTACTGGGTTAATGTTCACTCAACTCAAACGTCCTGGGTCCGGTGGACAACGAGGTGGTGGCCCTCGCAACTACAGCCCCTTGATCCAGCAGTGCCTGTGTGCCACCAGTGGTCCCGACATGTCCCCGCACTGCCGAACCTCACTGCTGCTCCGTCCCAACCAAACTCCTCGACACAGCCCAACCCGGAAAACACTTACCGCCCCACCAAAGATAGTACCACCGTACTAGATATCACTAACCACTGCTGACGCCACTCGTGAACAGACAACGTTAGCAAATGTAGTGGCGCCAGTAAACACAAGAAGAAACCGAGACGCCACTATCCGTATTACACAATACCAACCTACCAACAGCACCAACACGAGGCGCAACACGGCTCAATTTCCACAGCTTCATAATTTTGCAGTTAATGTGGATGTCTGGACCAAACGACACTGGGGTGATAAAAGTCATAGAATACTTCCTATTATCGTGTTGGGCCTCCTTTCTCCCGGCATAGTGCAGCAACTCGACGTAGCATGGACTTAACAAGTCTTTGTAAGCCCCCTACAAAAATTTTAAGCCTAGCTACCTCATAGCCGTCCATAACCGCGAAAGTGTTTTGGTGCATGACTTTGTGCAGTATCTGACCTCTCTGTTCTATGGGATTCATGTCGCGTGATCTGGATGAACAGATCGTTCGTTCGAATTATACAGAATGTTCTTCAAATCGGTCACGAACAATTGTGGCCAGTGACATGGCGCATTGTCATCCATAAAAATTCCGTGGATGCATGGCTGCAAATGGTCTCCAAGTGGTCGAACATAAACATTTCCAGTCAACGATGGGTTCACTTGAACCAGAGGACCGAGCTCCTTCCATGTAAACACAGCCCTCGCCATTATGGTGCTACCATCAGCTTCCACAGTGCCTTGTTGACAACCCAGGTCCTCGGCTTCGTGGGTTGCGCCACACTCGAGCCCTATCATCAGCTCTTAGCAACTAAGATCGGGACTCGTCTGGCTAGGCCACAGTTGTCCACTCACCTAGGGTCCAACCGATATGGTCACGAGCCCAGGAGAGGTGCTGTAGGCAATGCCGTGCCGTTAGCAAAGACACTCGCGTCGATCGTCTGCTGCCATAGCCAATTAATACGAAATTTCGGTGGACTGTCCTAACGGATACGTTCGTCGTACATCCCACATTGATTTCTGCGGTTATTTTACGCAGTGTTTCTTTTCTATTAGGACTGACCACGCAAACGCTGCTGCTCTTCGTCGTTAAGTGGAGACCACTGAGTTGTTCGTGGTGAGGTATTATTGACCCACTCTTGACACCTTGTATCTCGGAATATTGAATTCTCTAGATTTTCGAAACAGAATGTCCCATGCGACTAGCTCTAACTACCATTCCGCATCCAAAGCCTGTTAATGCCCGTCGACCGAGCGAGGTGGCGCTGTGGTTAGACACTGGACTCGCATTCGGGAGGACGACGGTTCAATCCCGCGTCCGGCCATCCTGATTTAGGTTTTCCGTGATTTCCCTAAATCACTCCAGGCAAATGCCGGGATGGTTCCTCTGAAAGGGCACGGCCGACTTCCTTCCCCATCCTTCCCTAATCCGATGAGACCGATGACCACGCTGTCTGGTCTCCTTCCCCAAACCAACCAACCAACCAATGCCCGTCGAGCGACCATAAACACGTCGGTAACCTGAGTACAAATGACAGCTCCGCCAAGGCACTGCCCTTCTGTACCTTGTATACGCGATACTACCGCCATCTGCATATGTGCACATCGCTATCCCACAGCTTTTGTCGTGTCAGCAACTTTTTTTTCATGACAAAAGAAACGAAACATATCCACAGAAGCTCACTGACAGGCTTCAATTTAAAAACTTATCTCTGAATTAGCAGTATTCAGAAAGTGGTAGCAGACAATGATGCTTTAGTGGAAAACAAAATAAGTAGTTTTTATTGGCAAGTAGTGCTTGTACGTTAAACGTGTTAATAAACTAGTCACGAAATACATGTCAATTTAAACTTCGCCTGAAAACGACGTTCATCATATGGCTGCATCGATCATAACAAATATCATACTTCGTACTCACCTTCTACGTGTTCTTTGCTTCGTCAATTAAAAAAAATGTATGTTTCATTTCAGTGTCATTTCTCATCAACGCAGTACTTTCAGGAAATAAATTTGCTATGAAAGGCAATAACTAGCCGCCGTGAAACGATACGTCTCCGTAGAACTATTAGCAGCCCTAGAATGGACTAGTTCCTCGTGGCGACCTGCCTTCTGCCGATACCTACTCCCCTCCCTTTTCTTTTTCATTCCATTACTCGCCGTGATCCCGCCGGTTGCTCACTGATGAGGCATGAACGCGAACCAGCTTGCAGGAGCAGATCGGTGAACAGGCCTCGTCTGGTACACCGTGTTTAGGTGGTTTCCCACACTCGAAAGCTGCTGTGCGAATTCCGCTCAGCGACTGCGATATACAAAAGTTAAAACGTGTAATATTAATGGATTTCAGATACTTTGCAAATGAGATATTTGTCATGAAAGAAAGGAACAGCCATCGGGCTGTAGTTCGTAAAGATATTAAGCATCACAGCGCGAGTGTAAAGAGACGAAATACTTTATAACGTGCGCCTACACCAAGAGGCGCGTCCAGCGTTAAAATATTTCAAATAAACACTATGACACACTGGGCGCAGATATTTAAATCATTGCCACAGCGCTCAATAGCAATAAGCTGCGAAACATATGAATGTACAATCCATCATTTGTTAAGAAATGTTCTAGAGATTTCATTACCTTTTTACGTTTGGTCGCCGATTTGTTAAAATGTCCTGTGTAGCACCGCTACAAGTTATATTTCATTTAGTGACAAAAACCATGCTTCGGTAAACCGTGTGACACTTAAGAGTACTTACACGCACGCCAGAACATTTAATTTTTAAGAAATCTCGGACAGACAAGAGCAGCGATGTTGAACTGCTCCATGTATGAGAGAAACATAAAAATTTAAGTTTTGTATTCGTTGTATATTTGATATTGTCTGTTAGTTTAACGCCCTTTCCTTTGAGAATATATTGACGCTGCACTTTACAGAAAATCTCTGCTTATTCTCTTCTTTAAACTCACCATTATTTTTCAATGTATGTAAGCTTCGTTTCAGTTTCGCTCTTCATCGCGATATCTCGATTGTATTCGGAAAGATTCTGATTGCGTGAAGGCAATGCGGGTCAAAGGTCAATCACGAAACTACCTTCGCGTAATCAAACCTTACGTCTCCTGAACACAATTGAGAACCGACGCACCGGCGATCATACATTAATTTTTCTCTCTTTCCAAGTTGTACCAAAAACGGCAAAGCAGAACTGCCGTGAGTACGCAGTCTAGTGTTATAGGTTGCATTCTTTATCTTGTCGGCAAACATTGCCGGACATTATCATCATTACTGTTATATTTGATTAAATGTGTGTGAATAGCAAAAATCTATAGGACTAGAAAGGCACAGAACAAAGTTTACAGGACTCACAGACAAAAGGTGCAAACGACTTCCCTCTCTTAGATTACCTTGACGACTGTGGCATCAGGAAAGGCATCGGTCCATCAACTTACCTAAGAAATCAAATTTTCCAAGTCTTGAAAGAAGTAGGTCCTGTTTTTCTGCTCAGTCACATTACCATCAAAGTTGATCTGGCATGGCGTATTTTGGCAGCACATTACTAAATTAATGTGGCTTTGTCGAACCCACGACTCTGAATCGATACACACTCCTGGAAATGGAAAAAAGAACACATTGACACCGTGTGTCAGACCCACCATACTTGCTCCGGACACTGCGAGAGGGCTGTACAAGCAATGATCACACGCACGGCACAGCGGACACACCAGGAACCGCGGTGTTGGCTGTCGAATGGCGCTAGCTGCGCAGCATTTGTGCACCGCCGCCGTCAGTGTCAGCCAGTGGCATACGGAGCTCCATCGCCGTCTTTAACACTGGTAGCATGCCGCGACAGCGTGGACGTGAACCGTATGTGCAGTTGACGGACTTTGAGCGAGGGCGTATAGTGGGCATGCGGGAGGCCGGGTGGACGTACCGCCGAATTGCTCAACACGTGGGGCGTGAGGTCTCCACAGTACATCGATGTTGTCGCCAGTGGTCGGCGGAAGGTGCACGTGCCCGTCGACCTGGGACCGGACCGCAGCGACGCACGGATGCACGCCAAGACCGTAGGATCCTACGCAGTGCCGTAGGGGACCGCACCGCCACTTCCCAGCAAATTAGGGACACTGTTGCTCCTGGGGTATCGGCGAGGACCATTCGCAACCGTCTCCATGAAGCTGGGCTACGGTCCCGCACACCGTTAGGCCGTCTTCCGCTCACGCCCCAACATCGTGCAGCCCGCCTCCAGTGGTGTCGCGACAGGCGTGAATGGAGGGACGAATGGAGACGTGTCGTCTTCAGCGATGAGAGTCGCTTCTGCCTTGGTGCCAATGATGGTCGTATGCGTGTTTGGCGCCGTTCAGGTGAGCGCCACAATCAGGACTGCATACGACCGAGGCACACAGGGCCAACACCCGGCATCATGGTGTGGGGAGCGATCTCCTACACTGGCCGTACACCACTGGTGATCGTCGAGGGGACACTGAATAGTGCACGGTACATCCAAACCGTCATCGAACCCATCGTTCTACCATTCCTAGACCGGCAAGGGAACTTGCTGTTCCAACAGGACAATGCACGTCCGCATGTATCCCGTGCCACCCAACGTGCTCTAGAAGGTGTAAGTCAACTACCCTGGCCAGCAAGATCTCCGGATCTGTCCCCCATTGAGCATGTTTGGGACTGGATGAAGCGTCGTCTCACGCGGTCTGCACGTCCAGCACGAACGCTGGTCCAACTGAGGCGCCAGGTGGAAATGGCATGGCAAGCCGTTCCACAGGACTACATCCAGCATCTCTACGATCGTCTCCATGGGAGAATAGCAGCCTGCATTGCTGCGAAAGGTGGATATACACTGTACTAGTGCCGACATTGTGCATGCTCTGTTGCCTGTGTCTATGTGCCTGTGGTTCTGTCAGTGTGATCATGTGATGTATCTGACCCCAGGAATGTGTCAATAAAGTTTCCCCTTCCTGGGACAATGAATTCACGGTGTTTATATTTCAATTTCCAGGAGTGTATTTATGAAAGCTATTGCAGTTGCAGGTGGAAACTTTGTCGCCTGCGCTAGGATAAGAAGAAAACATGAAACTACGTTAGTTTGGATTTGTCAATGATTTGTATGATTTTTGTGCCATGAGAGAAACTTTGAGTTTCACATGGTTAGAGTACAAAATTCATTGCTGGTACCCTGAAAACGAAAAGCAAACTGGTGTTCACATTCCTCTATTTGTTCAGAACAGGCATGTCTACACTGAAGTAGCTGACTGGTCAAGAATTGTTGATATACTGTGTAATGTCGTTGGTATATGGTCAGTTCCAGAACATTTTTCCACGCAAGCGGTACGTCATTTGACGCTCCTCACGCCTCCTCCCCCTCCCACACTCAGAAATTCGTTGCCTTTCCTTGGCCTCTTACTCATTTTACTAACATCATAGATAAAACAAACTGTAGAGTTCACCCTTTTCATGCGATACATCGCCGGTGACAGCACCAGTTGAAAATGACACGATCATCACTGAAATACCGTCATATGAAATTATTTGGAGCAAGCAAAAGAGAACGAGAAGATGACGACTGGCAAAAGTTATAGAGATTCATGTTTCCGTAAGAAAAGATGGATGCGCGAAGCGTACAACCACCACCATCATACCTTAGCAAAGAATGAAGCCGAGAACGCGAGAAAATTCTGGTCGTACGTGAAGGTGTTTATGCGATCACTCGTTGATCAGTCTGGTGTGGCAACAGAAGAAAGGCAAGTTGAAGTTTTAAATTTCACGTTTAAGAAATCGTTCACGCAGGAGAATCGTACAAATATAACGTTGTTTGAGCGCAGAACAGCCTCCCGTATGGAGGGCACACAACACTACTGGCCATTAACATTGCTACACCACGAAGGTGACGTGCTACAGCCGTGAAATTTAACCGACAGGAAGAAGATGCTGTGATATGCAAATGATTAGCTTTTCAGAGCACTGACACAAGGTTGGCGCCGGTGGCGACACCTACAACGTGTTGACATGAGAAAAGTTTACAGCCGATTTCTCGTACAAAAACAGCAGTTGACGGACGTTGCCTGGTGAAACGATGTTGTGATGCCTCGTGTAAGGAGGAGAAACGCGTACCATCACGTTTCCGACTTTGATAAAGGTCGGATTGTAGCCTATCGCGATTGCGGTTTATCGTATCGCGCCATTGCTGCTCGCGTTGGTCGAGATGCAATAACTGTTACCAGAACATCCAGTCGGTGGGTTCAGGAGGGTAATAGGGAACGCCGTGCTGGATCCCAACGGCCTCGTATCACTAGCAGTCCAGATGACAGGCATCTTATCCGCAAGGCTTTAACGGGTCGTGCAGCCACGTCTCGATCACTGAGTTAAGAGATGGGGAAGTTTGCAAGGCAACAACTATCTGCACGAACAGTTCGACGACGTTTGCAGCATCATGGACTATCAGCTCGGAGACCATGGCTGCGGTTATCCTTGACGGTGCATCATAGACAGGAGCGCCTGTGATGGTGTACTCAACGACGAACCTGGGTGCACGAATCGCAAAACGTCATTTTTTCGGATGAATCCAGGTTCTGTTTACAGCAACATGATGGTCGCATCCGTGTTTGGCGACATCGCGGTGAACGCACATTGGAAGCGTGTATTCGTCATCGCCATACTGGCGTATCACCCGGCGTGATGGTATGGGGTGCCATTGGTTACACGTCTCGGTCTTCTCTCGTTCACATTGACGGCACGTTGAACAGTGGATGTTACATTTCAGATGTGTTACGACCTGTGGTTCTACCCTTCATTCGATCCCTGCGAAATCCTACATTTCAGCAGGATAATGCACGACCGCATGTTGCAGGTCCTGTACGGGCCTTTCTGGATACTGAAATTGTTCGACTGCTGCCCTGGCCAGCACATTCTCCAGATCTCTCACCAATTGAAAACGTCTGGTCAATGGTGGCCGAGCAACTGGCTCGTCACAATACGCCAGTCATCACTCTTGAAGAACTGTGGTATCGTGTTGAAGCTGCAGGAGCAGCTGTACCTGTACACGCCATCCAAGCTCTGTTTGACTCAATGCCCAGGCGTATCAAGGGCGTTATTACGGCCAGACGTAGTTGTTCTGGGTACTGATTTCTCAGGATCCATGCACCCAAATTGCGTGAAAATGTAATCACATGTCAGTTCTTATATAATATATTTGTCCAATGAATACCCGTTTATCATCTGCATTTCTTCTTGGTGTAGCAATCTTAATGGCCAGTAGTGTAATAGCCGTCTCAGACGCAGAGGAGCAGCTGAAATACACTCCTGGAAATGGAAAAAAGAACACATTGACACCGTGTGTCAGACCCACCATACTTGCTCCGGACACTGCGAGAGGGCTGTACAAGCAATGATCACACGCACGGCACAGCGGACACACCAGGAACCGCGGTGTTGGCCGTCGAATGGCGCTAGCTGCGCAGCATTTGTGCACCGCCGCCGTCAGTGTCAGCCAGTTTGCCGTGGCATACGGAGCTCCATCGCAGGCTTCAACACTGGTAGCATGCCGCGACAGCGTGGACGTGAACCGTATGTGCAGTTGACGGACTTTGAGCGAGGGCGTATAGTGGGCATGCGGGAGGCCGGGTGGACGTACCGCCGAATTGCTCAACACGTGGGGCGTGAGGTCTCCACAGTACATCGATGTTGTCGCCAGTGGTCGGCGGAAGGTGCACGTGCCCGTCGACCTGGGACCGGACCGCAGCGACGCACGGATGCACGCCAAGACCGTAGGATCCTACGCAGTGCCGTAGGGGACCGCACCGCCACTTCCCAGCAAATTAGGGACACTGTTGCTCCTGGGGTATCGGCGAGGACCATTCGCAACCGTCTCCATGAAGCTGGGCTACGGTCCCGCACACCGTTAGGCCGTCTTCCGCTCACGCCCCAACATCGTGCAGCCCGCCTCCAGTGGTGTCGCGACAGGCGTGAATGGAGGGACGAATGGAGACGTGTCGTCTTCAGCGATGAGAGTCGCTTCTGCCTTGGTGCCAATGATGGTCGTATCCGTGTTTGGTGCCGTTCAGGTGAGCGCCACAATCAGGACTGCATACGACCGAGGCACACAGGGCCAACACCCGGCATCATGGTGTGGGGAGCGATCTCCTACACTGGCCGTACACCACTGGTGATCGTCGAGGGGACACTGAATAGTGCACGGTACATCCAAACCGTCATCGAACCCATCGTTCTACCATTCCTAGACCGGCAAGGGAACTTGCTGTTCCAACAGGACAATGCACGTCCGCATGTATCCCGTGCCACCCAACGTGCTCTAGAAGGTGTAAGTCAACTACCCTGGCCAGCAAGATCTCCGGATCTGTCCCCCATTGAGCATGTGTGGGACTGGATGAAGCGTCGTCTCACGCGGTCTGCACGTCCAGCACGAACGCTGGTCCAACTGAGGCGCCAGGTGGAAATGGCATGGCAAGCCGTTCCACAGGACTACATCCAGCATCTCTACGATCGTCTCCATGGGAGAATAGCAGCCTGCATTGCTGCGAAAGGTGGATATACACTGTACTAGTGCCGACATTGTGCATGCTCTGTTGCCTGTGTCTATGTGCCTGTGGTTCTGTCAGTGTGATCATGTGATGTATCTGACCCCAGGAATGTGTCAATAAAGTTTCCCCTTCCTGGGACAATGAATTCACGGTGTTTATATTTCAATTTCCAGGAGTGTATTTATGAAAGCTATTGCAGTTGCAGGTGGAAACTTTGTCGCCTGCGCTAGGATAAGAAGAAAACATGAAACTACGTTAGTTTGGATTTGTCAATGATTTGTATGATTTTTGTGCCATGAGAGAAACTTTGAGTTTCACATGGTTAGAGTACAAAATTCATTGCTGGTACCCTGAAAACGAAAAGCAAACTGGTGTTCACATTCCTCTATTTGTTCAGAACAGGCATGTCTACACTGAAGTAGCTGACTGGTCAAGAATTGTTGATATACTGTGTAATGTCGTTGGTATATGGTCAGTTCCAGAACATTTTTCCACGCAAGCGGTACGTCATTTGACGCTCCTCACGCCTCCTCCCCCTCCCACACTCAGAAATTCGTTGCCTTTCCTTGGCCTCTTACTCATTTTACTAACATCATAGATAAAACAAACTGTAGAGTTCACCCTTTTCATGCGATACATCGCCGGTGACAGCACCAGTTGAAAATGACACGATCATCACTGAAATACCGTCATATGAAATTATTTGGAGCAAGCAAAAGAGAACGAGAAGATGACGACTGGCAAAAGTTATAGAGATTCATGTTTCCGTAAGAAAAGATGGATGCGCGAAGCGTACAACCACCACCATCATACCTTAGCAAAGAATGAAGCCGAGAACGCGAGAAAATTCTGGTCGTACGTGAAGGTGTTTATGCGATCACTCGTTGATCAGTCTGGTGTGGCAACAGAAGAAAGGCAAGTTGAAGTTTTAAATTTCACGTTTAAGAAATCGTTCACGCAGGAGAATCGTACAAATATAACGTTGTTTGAGCGCAGAACAGCCTCCCGTATGGAGGGCACACAACACAACTGGCCATTAACATTGCTACACCACGAAGGTGACGTGCTACAGCCGTGAAATTTAACCGACAGGAAGAAGATGCTGTGATATGCAAATGATTAGCTTTTCAGAGCACTGACACAAGGTTGGCGCCGGTGGCGACACCTACAACGTGTTGACATGAGAAAAGTTTACAGCCGATTTCTCGTACAAAAACAGCAGTTGACGGACGTTGCCTGGTGAAACGATGTTGTGATGCCTCGTGTAAGGAGGAGAAACGCGTACCATCACGTTTCCGACTTTGATAAAGGTCGGATTATAGCCTATCGCGATTGCGGTTTATCGTATCGCGCCATTGCTGCTCGCGTTGGTCGAGATGCAATAACTGTTACCAGAATATCCAGTCGGTGGGTTCAGGAGGGTAATAGGGAACGCCGTGCTGGATCCCAACGGCCTCGTATCACTAGCAGTCCAGATGACAGGCATCTTATCCGCAAGGCTTTAACGGGTCGTGCAGCCACGTCTCGATCACTGAGTTAAGAGATGGGGAAGTTTGCAAGGCAACAACTATCTGCACGAACAGTTCGACGACGTTTGCAGCATCATGGACTATCAGCTCGGAGACCATGGCTGCGGTTATCCTTGACGGTGCATCATAGACAGGAGCGCCTGTGATGGTGTACTCAACGACGAACCTGGGTGCACGAATCGCAAAACGTCATTTTTTCGGATGAATCCAGGTTCTGTTTACAGCAACATGATGGTCGCATCCGTGTTTGGCGACATCGCGGTGAACGCACATTGGAAGCGTGTATTCGTCATCGCCATACTGGCGTATCACCCGGCGTGATGGTATGGGGTGCCATTGGTTACACGTCTCGGTCTTCTCTCGTTCACATTGACGGCACGTTGAACAGTGGATGTTACATTTCAGATGTGTTACGACCTGTGGTTCTACCCTTCATTCGATCCCTGCGAAATCCTACATTTCAGCAGGATAATGCACGACCGCATGTTGCAGGTCCTGTACGGGCCTTTCTGGATACTGAAATTGTTCGACTGCTGCCCTGGCCAGCACATTCTCCAGATCTCTCACCAATTGAAAACGTCTGGTCAATGGTGGCCGAGCAACTGGCTCGTCACAATACGCCAGTCATCACTCTTGAAGAACTGTGGTATCGTGTTGAAGCTGCAGGAGCAGCTGTACCTGTACACGCCATCCAAGCTCTGTTTGACTCAATGCCCAGGCGTATCAAGGGCGTTATTACGGCCAGACGTAGTTGTTCTGGGTACTGATTTCTCAGGATCCATGCACCCAAATTGCGTGAAAATGTAATCACATGTCAGTTCTTATATAATATATTTGTCCAATGAATACCCGTTTATCATCTGCATTTCTTCTTGGTGTAGCAATCTTAATGGCCAGTAGTGTAATAGCCGTCTCAGACGCAGAGGAGCAGCTGAAATACACTCCTGGAAATGGAAAAAAGAACACATTGACACCGTGTGTCAGACCCACCATACTTGCTCCGGACACTGCGAGAGGGCTGTACAAGCAATGATCACACGCACGGCACAGCGGACACACCAGGAACCGCGGTGTTGGCCGTCGAATGGCGCTAGCTGCGCAGCATTTGTGCACCGCCGCCGTCAGTGTCAGCCAGTTTGCCGTGGCATACGGAGCTCCATCGCAGGCTTCAACACTGGTAGCATGCCGCGACAGCGTGGACGTGAACCGTATGTGCAGTTGACGGACTTTGAGCGAGGGCGTATAGTGGGCATGCGGGAGGCCGGGTGGACGTACCGCCGAATTGCTCAACACGTGGGGCGTGAGGTCTCCACAGTACATCGATGTTGTCGCCAGTGGTCGGCGGAAGGTGCACGTGCCCGTCGACCTGGGACCGGACCGCAGCGACGCACGGATGCACGCCAAGACCGTAGGATCCTACGCAGTGCCGTAGGGGACCGCACCGCCACTTCCCAGCAAATTAGGGACACTGTTGCTCCTGGGGTATCGGCGAGGACCATTCGCAACCGTCTCCATGAAGCTGGGCTACGGTCCCGCACACCGTTAGGCCGTCTTCCGCTCACGCCCCAACATCGTGCAGCCCGCCTCCAGTGGTGTCGCGACAGGCGTGAATGGAGGGACGAATGGAGACGTGTCGTCTTCAGCGATGAGAGTCGCTTCTGCCTTGGTGCCAATGATGGTCGTATCCGTGTTTGGTGCCGTGCAGGTGAGCGCTACAATCAGGACTGCATACGACCGAGGCACACAGGGCCAACACCCGGCATCATGGTGTGGGGAGCGATCTCCTACACTGGCCGTACACCACTGGTGATCGTCGAGGGGACACTGAATAGTGCACGGTACATCCAAACCGTCATCGAAACCATCGTTCTACCATTCCTAGACCGGCAAGGGAACTTGCTGTTCCAACAGGACAATGCACGTCCGCATGTATCCCGTGCCACCCAACGTGCTCTAGAAGGTGTAAGTCAACTACCCTGGCCAGCAAGATCTCCGGATCTGTCCCCCATTGAGCATGTGTGGGACTGGATGAAGCGTCGTCTCACGCGGTCTGCACGTCCAGCACGAACGCTGGTCCAACTGAGGCGCCAGGTGGAAATGGCATGGCAAGCCGTTCCACAGGACTACATCCAGCACCTCTACGATCGTCTCCATGGGAGAATAGCAGCCTGCATTGCTGCGAAAGGTGGATATACACTGTACTAGTGCCGACATTGTGCATGCTCTGTTGCCTGTGTCTATGTGCGTGTGGTTCTGTCAGTGTGATCATGTGATGTATCTGACCCCAGGAATGTGTCAATAAAGTTTCCCCTTCCTGGGACAATGAATTCACGGTGTTCTTATTTCAATTTCCAGGAGTGTAAATCCAATTTGTCATAAAAAACTGCACTGCATTCTGCAGCAGAAGAAATATCCTAATACTCGTAGACTGTATCTCCCCTTACGATAGTTCAGATGTTTTTTCGGTTCACTTCCGTACAGGGTATAAGTTTAAAATTTCATTACATTCAGTGACATGGTTCAGTATTTATAACAGTATAAGGAATCAACGCAAAATAGACAGTTTCGTAGCTTTACATAAGAACTGATATGCCATTGTCTTCTACTGTTTGTTGGAGGAGGTCATTACAATGATATCTCGGCTACGAAAAAGACAAACTGACAGGAATCTCCTTGGTCGTTGCAGAAAAGTTCTGCCCTTAGAATGGAGTCTGTGAGAAGCTATTCCTATATTATCCTGTGTTAGCTACGTAATAAAAGGAAGGCTGAAAATTGGAATTAATAGAGTTCCTTACTAATATCAGACGCTTTGTGAGACATGTTGATAGGAAAAGCAAATTCATTACAGTAACTCGGGAATTAATTATCTCCAGCATGGGCATAGACTTGTTATTGAACAACGGGCGTTCCATATCGGAAAGAGCTCTTCTTCTTCACTTAACCGCTTGTGCTACGGCGTTCTTACTGAAGAGGTCTAGAGCGCTTAAGAGCACATATCTCGCTCGTAGATTTTACAAAGAAACTTTACAAAGACCTTAATACTGTACTAACAAGCAGCGGATAACGCGTTTCAGCATACTTCCAATAACGAATCTCCATTGGCAACAAAAACTGCATTACTTGTTATCCGGCTGGTGTGGCCGAGCGGCTCTAGGCGCTTCAGTCTAGAACCGCGCAACCGCTACGGTCGCAGGTTCGAATCCTGCCTCGGGCATGGATGTGTGTGTTGTTCTTAGGTTAGTTAGGTTTAAGTCGTTCTAAGTTCTAGGGGACTGATGACCTCAAATGGTAAGTCCCATAGTGCTCAGGGCCATTTGAACCATTTGAACCATTACTTGTTATTGTAATATTGACGTTATAGATAATCGTGGACGTCAAGATTATTTATTGCAGAAAGCATTGATTTATGAACGTGCCTATTTACTCGAGATCCTGGAAAAAATTTTGGACAATTGTTGGGAGTGTTGTGGATTGGCAGGAGAGCCAACCCACGGAGTTTGGAGGAAGCCGAAAGGTACGCGTTTAAGCTCACGCAGGCTGGGGTGAGGTCTGGAACAGGACAAGGAAATCAGAACCCAGAAAAACGGACGCAGATGGTGGAATACTTAACTTTAATCGATCAATGTTGAACGTAGCTCTTGTCTGTACATTCTTCACAATATCACTAGCAACTGATAATGGCGCCTTGCTAGGTCGTAGCAAATGACGTAGCTGAAGGCTATGCTAACTATCGTCTCGCCAAATGAGAACGTATTTTGACAGTGAACCATCGCTAGCAAAGTCGGTAGTACAACTGGGGCGAGTGCTAGGAAATCTCTCTAGACCTGCCGTGTGGCGGCGCTCGGTCTGCAATCACTGATAGTGGCGACACGCGGGTCCGACGTATACTAACGGACCGCGGCCGATTTAAAGGCTACCACCTAGCAAGTGTGGTGTCTGGCGGTGACACCACATTCCTCCCCCGCAAATCGGCGTACGGTGGTGTTATAAGGCTTGCGCCCGCCATGGGGAGGACCCCATGTTGACGTATGCGACGAGGTGGGGAGCCTAACAACAGGCGAGACTGTGCCACCCACACCCTGCCATTCGGTCCGAGGGGAGCTAGGAAACGCCTGAAAACCTGCTCCAGGGTCCACGCCAACATGCGGTGTATGCGCCCGCAGAGAGACAGGAGGGGCCGAAGGGTCGACCTCCATCGGGCCGGGGCACCCGACGGGCGAAGACGCCATGTGGTCCGGAGCGGGCAAGAGGTCCATGTCGGAGGACAACTGGTCACGGGAAGCGATCGGCGGCGCGTGACCCAGGGAGGCGTCCGGCGGCTGCAGCGAAGCGTCCACTGCGGGCGTCGCCGGCGGGAGAACAGGCGGCGGCGGCGGCGCGTCGCCATGGGGCAAAATGGAAGGCAGCGTCGGTAACACCTGGGGCTGAGGCGAGCCAGTAGATGGGTCCCCAGGGCTCTGACCGGACGGCACCGTCGCTGAAAGCAGACGGGGAGCGGCAGATCCCATGCGACGACAGAGGCGCAGCTGGTTGAGATGCCGGCGCACCTCACCAGAGGCCCCCAAAACCAGATACATAGCGAGGCCGAGGCAGCGAAGAATGCGCCCTTCGAGCCAACGCCGTGAACCTCGATAGTGACGATAGTAGACAACGTCGCCTGGAGCAAAAGCAGGCGTCTGCCGCTGCACAGGAACCTGATGCGGCGGATGTAGCAAAGACATCAAGGTTCGATGAGGACGACCGTGGAGCAACTCAGCCGGCGAGCGACCATCTCGGGGCTAAGAGCGATACGAGGACAAAAAGAGCAATAACGCGTCCTCCCGAGAATGCGACACTTTCAACTTCAACATCTGTGACTTGAAAGTCCTGACCAATCGTTCAGCGGCACCGTTTGACTGTGGCGAAAACGGCGCGGACGTCAGATGTTGAATACCATTGGCCTTGCAGAATGACTGAAATTCTGCGGACATGAATTGTGGGCCATTGTCGGAAACAATAGTCTGTGGCAGACCTTCAATGCAAAAGATAGCAGATAACGGTTGGATGGTGGCAGATGACGTCGTGGAAGACATCTGGACAACAAAAGGAAAATTACTGAATGAATCGACCAGAACCAACCATCGAGCATTCCAGAATGGACCAGCAAAATCGATGTGTAAGCGTTGCCAAGGGGAAGTGGCTTTCGGCCATGCAAAGAATTTCCGCGGTTGTGCGGGTTGTTGTTCGGCACACGCCATGCAAGAACAGCACATATTCGTAATCGCAGCATCGATTCCGAACCAAGTACAGTGCTGACGAGCAAGTTGTTTCGTTCTCACTATACCCCAATGTCCTTGGTGGAGAAGCCGTAAGACAGAGGACTGTAACGAACGTGGGACCACGACCCTGGACTGATCATTATCAGAACGCAACAGCAAAACACCACGTCGAACAAAAAGTCTCTCCTTGTGAGCAAAAAATCGGCGAACCAACGGATCCCTGATCCGTGACTTTGACAAGGGCCATTGCGTAGCAACAAAACGCAGAACGGTAGCAAGGACAGGGTCGGCAGCTGTGACTGTAGCTACACGATGAAAATCAATCGGAAACGATTCGACCGCGTCATCGGTTTCCGCATCAATGAACATGCAAGCAAGTTCGGAGGAATCGAATGCTCTATCCTCATCAACAGGCAAACGGGACAACGCATCGGCGTTTCCGTGCTTAGCAGTGGACCTATACAAGATATCGTAGCGGTACTGCGATAGGAAAATAGACCAGCGAATGAATTTCTGCGCTGTACGTGGAGGTACAGGCTTGTTCGGATGAAAAAGCGATGTCAAAGGTTTGTGGTCTGTGATGATGGTAAAGTGACGACCATACAAGAAATCATGAAACTTAGTAACACCAAATACGAGAGCCAATGCTTCTTTCCCGATCGGTGAATAATTTCTTTGCGCAGACGAGAGCAATTTGGACGCAAAGGCAATAGGGCGATCGTGCGATCCATCTTTGTGCGCAAGCACAGCACCGATCCCGAAATCCGATGCATCCACCATCAACAAAAGGGGTTTATGGGGATCGAATGGCGTAAGGCAAGTATGGGAAAGCAACGCCGATTTCAACTGGCGAAAGGCGCGTTCGCTATCCGTCGTCCAGACGAACGGAACACCTTTACGGCGTAAGCGATGAAGCGGAGCTGAAATGGAAGAGGCGTGCGCACATAGCGATGATAATAATAAATTTTTCCCAGCACACTCTGTAACTGCTTCAAATTCTGCGGCGAAGGCAAGTCTTGTATGGCACGGAGGTGCTCGGGACTAGGATGTATGCCTTGGGCATTGAGTACATGTCCCAGGTAGGGTAAGTCACGAGCAAAAAACACACAGGCCGGCCGAAGTGGCCGTGCGGTTAAAGGCGCTGCAGTCTGGAACCGCAAGACCGCTACGGTCGCAGGTTCGAATCCTGCCTCGGGCATGGATGTTTGTGATGTCCTTAGGTTAGTTAGGTTTAACTAGTTCTACGTTCTAGGGGACTAATGACCTCAGCAGTTGAGTCCCATAGTGCTCAGAGCCATTTGAACCATTTAAGCCAAAACACACATTTGTCCTTCCGCAAGCGAAGACCATTTTGTCGCAAGACCTGAAATAATGTTCTGAGATTGGCTAAATGTTCTTCTTCCGTCTGTCCGGAGATCACAATATCGTCCAGATAGTTTGCTGCAGTAGGGACCGACGCACAAACAGTTGAAAGGTGGCTACACTGAGCCACAACGCCAGAGATCGCGCTAGAGAGTATTGTTCCGCCGCCTCCACTGGCAGTGATTATTGAGAACTCGTAGTGGGCAGTGCTTTGGGAGAACTCGTGGTAGTCAGTGCTGAGATGTCGTAGTGAGGAGTGTTTGTTGAGATGAGCTAGTAGGCAGTGCTTGCTGAGATGTGATACTGAAAAGTTCTTGTTGAGATGTGATAGTAGCGAGTCGGTGTCGAGAGATTGTAATGTCTAGAGTGCTTTTCATCAATATAAATTAAGGTAACAAACTACTTTTCTTTTCTTTCTCATTATTTCAATGTCCTGAATAATGCGTCATTACAGGTTCAGTCAACAAAGCATCTGGCTTGTGTTCTTGTATTAGAGTGTAATTCTGGTTTTCTTGAGTAATTATGGTATTTCTATTTTCTTTAATTAATTCAGTATAAATGATATTTAAAATTTCTTGTGTTGTTGAAGAAGAACCGTGCCAGATGCGTACGTTGAGTCATACTTCCACACACAGAACAGTTACACTTGTGCTTTGGTTTCGTAGGTTTTATAGTTGCTGGGGACTTAATTAATTAATTGTGTTAATGAAAATTTCCATTTCATTCTTTGTTGTTGTTCTATGCAGTCAGATTGCGTAATAATACTAGTCAGGGCCAACCGTTTACGAGACTTCGTAATCGGACAGACAGCTACTAAAGCAAAAAATAAAAATTATTTGCATTCTATTTTAATTAAGCCCCCATGCACGTGGCGACCGCTGCTTCGGATCGTCCCTTGGAATTCTTCTGATTGTAGAAATAGTAGACAGTAGGATTGTTGTAGTAATTTGTAGTTTAGTAATTGTAGTCTATATTGCATGTGTAGATTTGGTAATTGTCATTCTTCTGATGGTATTTTTTTTGCAAATTTTCATTTCTGTTGTCTTGTCTACGGGTTTGACAATTAGTGCAATTACACTCCTGGAAATTGAAATAAGAACACCGTGAATTCATTGTCCCAGGAAGGGGAAACTTTATTGACACATTCCTGGGGTCAGATACATCACATGATCACACTGACAGAACCACACGCACATAGACACAGGCAACAGAGCATGCACAATGTCGGCACTAGTACAGTGTATATCCACCTTTCGCAGCAATGCAGGCTGCTATTCTCCCATGGAGACGATCGTAGAGATGCTGGATGTAGTCCTGTGGAACGGCTTGCCATGCCATTTCCACCTGGCGCCTCAGTTGGACCAGCGTTCGTGCTGGACGTGCAGACCGCGTGAGACGACGCTTCATCCAGTCCCAAACATGCTCAATGGGGGACAGATCCGGAGATCTTGCTGGCCAGGGTAGTTGACTTACACCTTCTAGAGCACGTTGGGTGGCACGGGATACATGCGGACGTGCATTGTCCTGTTGGAACAGCAAGTTCCCTTGCCGGTCTAGGAATGGTAGAACGATGGGTTCGATGACGGTTTGGATGTACCGTGCACTATTCAGTGTCCCCTCGACGATCACCAGTGGTGTACGGCCAGTGTAGGAGATCGCTCCCCACGCCATGATGCCGGGTGTTGGCCCTGTGTGCCTCGGTCGTATGCAGTCCTGATTGTGGCGCTCACCTGCACGGCGCCAAACACGCATACGACCATCATTGGCACCAAGGCAGAAGCGACTCTCATCGCTGAAGACGACACGTCTCCATTCGTCCCTCCATTCACGCCTGTCGCGACACCACTGGAGGCGGGCTGCACGATGTTGGGGCGTGAGCGGAAGACGGCCTAACGGTGTGCGGGACCGTAGCCCAGCTTCATGGAGACGGTTGCGAATGGTCCTCGCCGATACCCCAGGAGCAACAGTGTCCCTAATTTGCTGGGAAGTGGCGGTGCGGTCCCCTACGGCACTGCGTAGGATCCTACGGTCTTGGCGTGCATCCGTGCGTCGCTGCGGTCCGGTCCCAGGTCGACGGGCACGTGCACCTTCCGCCGACCACTGGCGACAACATCGATGTACTGTGGAGACCTCACGCCCCACGTGTTGAGCAATTCGGCGGTACGTCCACCCGGCCTCCCGCATGCCCACTATACGCCCTCGCTCAAAGTCCGTCAACTGCACATACGGTTCACGTCCACGCTGTCGCGGCATGCTACCAGTGTTAAAGACTGCGATGGAGCTCCGTATGCCACGGCAAACTGGCTGACACTGACGGCGGCGGTGCACAAATGCTGCGCAGCTAGCGCCATTCGACGGCCAACACCGCGGTTCCTGGTGTGTCCGCTGTGCCGTGCGTGTGATCATTGCTTGTACAGCCCTCTCGCAGTGTCCGGAGCAAGTATGGTGGGTCTGACACACCGGTGTCAATGTGTTCTTTTTTCCATTTCCAGGAGTGTATTTCAATTGTTCGATTAATCGTGTTTGAGGGAAATATTTCGTGTGAATGGTATTGTTGGAGATAAAAGTGTCATTGTGTGTAATTTCCGTACAGTGACGAGTTTTGTATGCTCTGTAAATGATTACGCGATCGATGAAAAAGGCAAAAATGATGGATAGTCAGAATGACGAAATTGTTGACATGGCGAACTCGCCAACACAGGAGAACAGTATAATGAATAATGAAGTGGAAAACAATTTAATAAGTCGGGAAAATAGTCCGGAACCATTTCGAAATTTTTCTCAATCAGGAAATTCACAGAATACGAGATTAACGATAGAAGATTCTGAAATAGTATCGAACACAGATAGCTTTACAGCTATGACAAAAGAAGTTGGTTTCGCGGGAAATGTTAGGGGCGAAAAGAATTTCGAACCGGCTATTATGGAGCAGTTGATGAGTGCTATATTAAATTTGGGATCACAAATGGGAACAATGGAAACACGGTTAGACTCACAAATAGGAACAATCAAAACAGAGATGGGAACTTTGAGATCTGAATTAAAAACAGATAGGGGAACGATGGAGCAGTTTCGATCTGAATTTAAAACAGAGATGGGAACTTTGGAAACACGGTTAGATTCACGAATAGGGACATGTTTCAAAAATATGAAAGATGAGTTAAAGAAAGAAATCAGAGAAGCAGTACAACCGATTTTGAATTCTCACGATAATAGATTAATTGCAGTAGAGATTAGACAAAGGGAACAAGATAGAGAACAGGAAGAAAGAGATCGCGTGATAGTACAAAAATTTTCAGAGTTAAATTTACAACGTGCACATGATAAGGAACAAGTATTTGAAAGAATCGAGGATTCCGTAGCAAATGATTTAACGCAACAGTGTGAACAGTTAACTACTAAATGTGACAATACCGAAACCCGAGTCGCGACACTTACGGAAGACGTAAACTTATTGGAAAGAGATGAGGAGATTTCAGATAAATTGACAAGTCTTAGTTTAAAGGGGGACAGAGATTCGGATGATACAGCTCCATTGCCATTTGCGGAAACTGAAGAGTACCAGAACATAAATAAACATGTTGAAAATCAGGGAAAATTTAATGAACGCGTTAAAAGGGAAGTTGAGGCATTACGAATGCAAGTCAAACATATTGAAGGCGAAATCGTAGGAAAAGACAGCAAAGGAAATTTAGAATCACAGATAGCAGAGGGCTTTGAAGAAAATAATTTGGCCGAAGTGGCCGTGCGGTTAAAGGCGCTGCAGTCTGGAACCGCAAGACCGCTACGGTCGCAGGTTCGAATCCTGCCTCGGGCATGGATGTTTGTGGTGTCCTTAGGTTAGTTAGGTTTAACTAGTTCTAAGTTCTAGGGGACTACTGACCTCAGCAGTTGAGTCCCATAGTGCTCAGAGCCATTTGAGCCATTTGAAAATAATTTGTTCCATTTACGGGATGCAACAAGAGGGCGCCAGGCGCGCGAACTTGACAATAATCGACATTGGGACTGGGACAGACGCGGTAGGTCTTTGTCGCCACGAGGCGAAAACTTTGACTATAAACACTTTTTGACTGTTCGGAAATTTAAGATCTTCCGCAATTCTAAGAATGACATACATCCATGTGCATGGTTAGATCAATTTATGTATGCACTCCCACCAAATTGGCCACTAAGTCACAAACTGAAATTTATGTGCAGCTATTAAAGTCCTCAGGGGATTCACTACACTAAGTGAATATGTGTCGTAGCGTTCACAGGGCCCCGAGCTGTAGTGGTGCTATTTCCCTTTTAGTTTTCTGCACCGCTGCCTACTCTTATACTATTCTTTGCATCTATAAAAAAACAACTCTTCGACTATCCATCTATCTAGACAGTAGGTAAAGATTAACCGGATATGACGATTTTACCCAAAAGTGACTTTGGAAATTACCTTTTGGACTTACTATATTTTCTGCAGCATTCATTCGTAGTTCAAATGAAATTTTACCTGTTTATCTTCGTGACAATATTACTTCATATGTTGACGATATTCTTATTGCTAAACGTTCCTGGAGTGAGCACAACAAAATTTTGGATTCATTATTACGTATTTTTGCAAGAGTTGGCATTACAGTGAACTTGGAAAAATCTGAATTTGGTCGTTCACAGGTGAAATTTCTCGGTCACATTATTTCTACAGAAGGTATTCTTCCTGATCCAGAGAAATTAGACGCTATTCGTAATTATACTGTTCCTACCACAAAACGTGATGTTCGTATTTTCCTTGGTGTCTGTAATTTTCTTAGACGCTTTGTTAGATTGGATGATTTGGCCACACCTCGTATACACATTTCAGTTATGCACATTTTGGTCCCAGAAAATGCTTTCATAAATTACGAGAAAATTGTTACTTCAGTAATATGGAAAAACGTATTCGATTTGTTCTTGCCAAATGCAAATTATGTCAATAGGCTAAGCCGCCAACTATTTCTCACAGAGCACCGTTGTTTCCTATCATTCCAGCGAAATTAAAGGAGATGGCTGCAGTCGATTTGTTCGGTCCAGTGGTTCGTTCTACTAATGGTTTTGCGTACATTTTCGTAGCAGTGGAATTGACATCAAAATATGTGTGTTTTACACCTTTACGCAAGGCAACAGCTCGTTCAGTATCTAATGCTTTCATCAAACATTTTCTTAAAGAAGTTGGTCATGTTGATAAGGTTATATCAGATAATGGATCACAGTTTCGCTCTAAAAATTGGCTTCGTACTCTACGGCGTCGTAAGATTAAACCAATTTTTATTTCACTTTTTCACCCTCAATCTAACGCTTCAGAGAGATGGATGAAGGAAATCAATAAATTGTGCCGTCTTTATTGTCATCAGAATCACAGAACTTGGGATCAGTATCTTCATATTTTTCAAAACATTCTGAATGAACTTCCAAATGACTCAACTTCTTTACCGCCTCTATTGATATTAAAAAATAAAGTATCAACAAATCGCATTTCTGAAATCGTTCCTTTTCCTCCTTCACGGAAACTGCGGCATTCTGAAGTTGTCAACCTGGCTCTACGAAATATTGCATCTGCGGCTGCTAGAAGAGAGAAATCAGCTAAACGTCCTGGTCGTTTAAAAATCTTGTCAGTTGGTCAAAAGGTGTTAATTAAGTCTCATCGTTTGTCTCATAAAGGAAAAGGCTTATGTCGCAAATTTTTTCTGCTTTATAACGGTCCATATAGAATTCGCAAAATTATTTATGATAACACTGTTGAAGTAGAAACTCTTAAATCTCGGCGCTCTAAGGGAATACATCATATATCGAACGTAAAAATTTTTGTGGAATGACATACTTTTGAGAAACCAACAGTTATACGTAAACATGCGGAGAATGCAAGGATACCGCGCTGTGTTCTGGCGGCGGCGCGTACTCAAAGCAACAGTGAAGTCTGCACGCCGCACAAGGCTGTCGTTGACCGCAAACAATCACTTCCCACGTCACGCGCCTACAGCTGATCGAGCGCTCAGTGCGAATGCACTGACAGACGTAAACAAATACACAGTCTAATTTCTCGGATTAAATTCTGTATAAAGCTATAGTGACTTTATAAATTATGTTATTAACGTTCAGTATTTTTCAGGATACAGTTGTGTAAAATATTTAAGACCTTCAGGTAAATTCTGTGTGTGTCCAACGTTAAGAGGACTTGCTATGGAGAAAATTTCAGGAAGAATGTAATTTCGAAAAAAAAGAAGTAAAAAACCAAAAAGGTAACGATTAATTTAGTTTATTTTTCAGGTAACATATTTCCACTTAGGTACGTACTTTAGACGTATTTGCTGCTTGCGATTACGTGACTCATACTTTGTGCTAAATTTCATGTTCTATGAATTGACCTGTGAAGCGACGTGCTTGCGTTCATTAACTGATTTTGACAATGTTTTATTAATGAACAGTGTTATTACTTGCGTATATTATGCATCGCTTGGCTGCACTGCCTTTTCACTGATGTCATATTTTTTTTATTATGTGCCTGCTGTGTTTATTTATTTAAATTGTAATTGTCAACTGATTAATTGTGCTGACTGTGGTTATGTATGTAGGTTATACTTTGTGATTTATCTGCTTGCGCCTTCATGTTTACTTATTAAGATTACGTATGAACATTTATTTGCTTATGCTGATATGATGATAATGGCCTGTTTATTATGTAAGATACATATTTGCTGCTTTGCGTATGGATTGCATATTTACACATTTCTGTTTGTTGACATAACTATTCTTTAATTTGCTATATATAGAAATGCTGATATGAGGTGTACAAACATAGAGTTTAGGTCACACTATGGTATTAATTATAGATTGTTCGCTTGGCAGAGCCTCGTTGTAGGGATTGTGCTGCATCCACTTGTTGACATTCTGTTCTCTACTGGTATATTTACTCGCTATTGCATGTTTTGCTTACGCTCAGTGCTTTATATTTTTAAGATAAGAAAATGAACTGCTATAATTCGACGAACGACATTAGTACGAGAAACTTCATAGAAGTCACATGAGCTGGAGGTTTTATGGAAGCTGTATAAATTTATGCTAATAGGAAGGAAGATAACGACATGACATACCAACACTAGGTTTAGACCATCGACAGTTATTACACTGCATTTTTCGTGAGTAATTGAAATAGGAAGTGACACTTGACACAAGAAATACTCCACATGTTTGCTTCGGCCATGATTCTTGAAGTGGTGTACACACTGTGAAATATTATGATCATTCACACTCCGTAATCGTAATTAATTACTGAGAGTTATTCGAACTAAGTCTGTTAGAGGTCATGTACGCATTTCTTTTATTTAATGATGGACAAGGTAAACAAAATGTATCTTATAATTTATAATGAGTAGCAGATTTGGATCAGATGGATTACACGAGAGGTTGTGTGTTGACATTGTGTCTTCGGATTGTATGAGATGATGAATTGAGGTTTGCATTAGGATTTTGTCTGCACTTGTTCGAGGAGATTGACTAGAGGAAAGAGTTGTTATGGAAGTGAAATGATATTGGCAATGAGGTTATATATATCGACGTATTGAAGAGGTATGATTGAGGTATTGAGGTTATGTGAAGTTGATGATTATTGGAGTTTTCGTGGACAAGAGGTAAGGTAAATGATATTGATGATCAACGTATTGAAGAGGTATTATTGAAGTATTGAGATTATGTGATGCTGATGATTATTGGAGTTTTGGTGGATAAGAGGTGAAGTAAGTGAGGAGCATATTTTTTTTGTTGGTCTATATGGAACAAGGAGGATAAAGATGGCAGACTAGAACACTCAAGTAGAAGGAAGATTGTCTACACACACACTTTGTTAAATCACTAAGCAGTATATACTTTTTTTGAAGAGAGGAAGTATTTGCATATCTTGGCTCACTGACAGTTGTTCAGCAACCGTACATTTTGATCTGGCTTGGCAAACATTGGTCTTGACATGATGACTATGACGTTGACTAACTATTATTGACTGTTATACATTGCTGCCACTACTACTTGATACACATGATGAACATAAAATTTTGACAGAATTGCATTTACACAGTTAACACTATTCAGTTACACAGTAGCACTAATGTGGATGAAAGATGAGTGAGTGTGTTTTGTGTGTTTTCCTTTTATAATCCCAGAGAAGTGATCCCAACCTATCTCCTAAATATTATTTTACTTGTTTGTTGTGGCTTGCACTGACACCCATAAATATTATAGGTTTACTGGTATTTGTGTATTGTAATAGTTAATAGGACAATTATCTGATATCATTTGTGTGTTTGTTATGATTTGTATGTTTAGTGTAAAAGCATTGTATGTGTATTCAAACTATTGTTCATGCCTAAACTGACTGATTAGTGATGGTGCTGCACTTTTCAACATGATGTGTGACATTTAGTCATGTTTAATTTCTGCTGATGAACAGTGTGATTAGTGAAAGTGAATATTATGGACTGCGGTCTGCACCTGTTCAACATTGCTGGTGCCACTAATGGAACTGCTTATACTGAAATGGTGTTACTTGTTGGTGTCTGCACCTATTCAACATTACTGGGTGCCACTGATGGACTACTGCTACTGAAAAGATGTCACCTGTTGATATCTGCACCTGTTCAACAATGCTGGTGCCACTGATGGAACTGCTTATACTGAAATGGTGTTACTTGTTGGTGTCTGCACCTATTCAACATTACTGGGTGCCACTGATGGACTGCTTCTACTGAAAAGATGTCACCTGTTGATATCTGCACCTGTTCAACATTGCTGGTGCCACTGATGGAACTGCTTATACTGAAACGGTGTTACTTGTTGATGTCTGCACCTGCTCAACATTGCTGGGTGCCACTGATGGACTGCTTCTACCGAAATGATGTCACTTGTTGGTGTCTGCACCTGTTCAACATTGCTGGGTGCCACTGATGGACTGCTTCTATTGAAATAATGTTACTTGTTGGTATTTGCACCTGTTGACCATTGCTGGGTGCTACTGCTGGAACTGTCAACTACTTGTTTCTTGGGCTATGGAAAGAGTTTATGTGAATATTTGTATAAACTGATTTTTTGTGTATTACTGTTTGTGAAAAGCTATGAGACTCTTACCTGCACATATTCGTCATTGCTGACGCTATTGATTGAATTGTTTAACCACATAATACTTGTGTAAACTATTATGTAAAGTCACATGTATGAAAGAATTTGTATTGCTTACTGTATTCTATATAATAGGTTATTGAAAGGTCAGTGCAAAGCCAAAATTTAATCTAGTTATATGATATTTACGCATTAATATTATCTTTTATTTTTGTCTCTATTTTTTTTGACGAATTTGGTGGTATTTTCACCACCAATGCTGGCAAAAATACCATCAAATTCTAGCCTGTGGAGGAAGGGCATATGAAAGGTGGCTACACTGAGCCACAGCGCCAGAGATCGCGCTAGAGAGTATTGTTCCGCCGCCTCCACTGGCAGTGATTATTGAGAACTCGTAGTGGGCAGTGCTTTGGGAGAACTCGTGGTAGTCAGTGCTGAGATGTCGTAGTGAGGAGTGTTTGTTGAGATGAGCTAGTAGGCAGTGCTTGCTGAGATGTGATACTGAAAAGTTCTTGTTGAGATGTGATAGTAGCGAGTCGGTGTCGAGAGATTGTAATGTCTAGAGTGCTTTTCATCAATATAAATTAAGGTAACAAACTACTTTTCTTTTCTTTCTCATTATTTCAATGTCCTGAATAATGCGTCATTACAGGTTCAGTCAACAAAGCATCTGGCTTGTGTTCTTGTATTAGAGTGTAATTCTGGTTTTCTTGAGTAATTATGGTATTTCTATTTTCTTTAATTAATTCAGTATAAATGATATTTAAAATTTCTTGTGTTGTTGAAGAAGAACCGTGCCAGATGCGTACGTTGAGTCATACTTCCACACACAGAACAGTTACACTTGTGCTTTGGTTTCGTAGGTTTTATAGTTGCTGGGGACTTAATTAATTAATTGTGTTAATGAAAATTTCCATTTCATTCTTTGTTGTTGTTCTATGCAGTCAGATTGCGTAATAATACTAGTCAGGGTCAACCATTTACGAGACTTCGTAATCGGACAAACAGCTACTAAAACAAAAATTAAAATTATTTTCATTATATATTAATTAAGCCCCCATGCACAGTTTGTAGATATTGCTGAAACAATGCAGGGGCGGATGCACACCCGAATGGCAGTCGTTTGAATCGATACAAACCAAGATGCGTGTTAACCACCAAAACGCGCTGGGATTCTTCGTCCACCGGCATTTGCAAGTACGCATCTGCTAGGTCCAACTTCGAAAAATATTTACCCGGGCACAGTTTGTGAAAAAGATCTTCCGGGCGGGGTAAAAGAAAAGTTGCAGTCACTAGTTGTGGATTCACTGTTGCCTTGAAGTCCACACAAAGTCTCAATTTTCCGGAAGGTTTTGGCAAAATTACTAAGGGTGATGTCCAGAGAGAAGCCTGCAAACGTTCAATCACACCTTGGGATTCCAAATCGTTTAATGTTCTTGCGACCTCATCACGCAATGCGTAGGGAACATTGCACGTTCTGAAAAATTTCGGTGGCGCGTTTACTTTCAGTTCCAAATGTGCTGTATAGTTCTTAGCGCAACCAACGCCCGGTGCAAAAATGTCTGCAGATTCCTGACAAAGACGAGAAACACTGTCTGAAGGCACAGTTTGGTTCACTGATAGGACCTGATTGACTATAGACAAGTTAAACAACTGAAATAAATCTAAACCAAACAAGTTCACTGCAGAAGAAGAACGAAGGACATACGATGACACAAGTTTTGTTTGTCCTTTGTATGTTGCAAGAAGGCCGCACTGTCCTAACACAGGGAGCCCGTGACCTGAATATGCAGTTAGCTTAACATTTGCAGCACGCAACGGAGGTGTGCCCAGCTGTTTGTACATGTCTTGATTGATCAATGAAACTGCAGCTCCGGTGTCGAGCTGGAATGGTATCACTTTGCCGTTAATGTCCAAGTCTACAAAAAGTTTATTGTCCTGTTGACGACAAGAGCGACTGCCTCATGCAACGTGAACTGACACTGGTACAAAATCACTTGCGACATGACAGGATTTCCGGCGATGTCGACACACACTATTTGTGGGACGAACACAGTCACCGTTAGAGATAGTGGCATTGGGTGGAGTGGAATGAACTACATGAATTTCCATGGGCGAAGTTTCACGAGCCGGAGTATCCTTGGTTCGATTCCAATTCCGGCGCGAAGCAAAGACCCTGGAATGGTTGTGAGTGTCCGATCTGAGCTTTTTCTGGCAAACACTTTGAACATGTCTTTTTTTATTACAGAAAAGGAAAATAGCCTGGTGTGACGGGCAATTCTCACGCGAATGTCTAGTAGCACACCGTGGGCATGATTTTATCACTGCATTTGCTTGCCTGCACGGCACGCGTGGCCGAGAGCCTGGTGGCAGCTGCGCGGCCAGGTGCGAGAGCTGTTTACTGCTCCGTGCAGCTCGGCAGCTCACCCGGCGGGCCGGTTAACGTGACACACGGCTGGTGAAGTTTCAAATGATTCCTGAGCATAGTCAAGTGTGTCCTGTCGATCCAATATGTCCATCACTTGTTGAAGGGAGGGATTGACTAGTTTCAAAATCTGTTCCCTTATACGAACATCAGAAACCTTCTGTGCAATTGCATCACGTACCATAGTATCTGAATAAGGGAGTCCACATTGACACTCAAAAGCACAATCCCTAGTAAGGCCTTGCAAGGTTGCAACCCACTTCCTATTAGTTTGACCTGCCGTACGTTTTGTACGAAAGAAGGTATACCTTTTTGCAACTACATTGACTGATTCTTTGAAATATGCATCTAATGCAGACAAAATTTCGTCGTAGGTCAGAGTTGCTATTTCGCGTCGGGGAAATAATTTGACTATCACTCTGTACGTGTGCACCCCTACGGAGGAAAGGAGATAAGGCTGCCGCTCATTACCTTGAATTCTGTAGGCGGCGAGATGGAATCCAAATTGGCGTGACCACTCCGTCCAGCTTTCCAGTGCAGCATCAAAAGGACGAAAAGTTGGTTCAACAGCGTGTTGTGGCTGCGACAGCGGTGAAGCGGCGGCCGCCGCATCGTTTTCCATTGCACGTTGACCCTGGACGAGCTGTCAAAGGGCATCCAGTAAGGCCTGCGTCTGCCGATTCTGTAAGCGATAAAATTCGGACAGTACATCTGGAGATTGTGGCGAAGCCATTACACAAGTAAATCAGGGCAATTTAGGTACGAACGCTGTATGGCCTCGTCGCCAAAATGTTGTGGATTGGCAGGAGAGCCAACCCACGGAGTTTGGAGGAAGCCGAAAGGCACGCGTTTAAGCTCACGCAGGCTGGCGTGAGGTCTGGAACAGGACAAGGAAATGAAAACCCAGAAAAACGGACGCAGATGGTGGAATACTTAACTTTAATCCATCAATGTTGAACATAGCTCTTGTCTGTACATTCTTCACAATATCAATAGCAACTGATAATGGCGCCTTGCTAGGTCGTAGCAAATGACGTATCTGAAGGCTATGCTAACTATCGTCTCGGCAAATGAGAACGTATTTTGTCAGTGAACCATCGCTAGCAAAGTCGGTTGTACAACTCGGGCGAGTGCTAGGAAATCTCTCTAGACCTGCCGTGTGGCGGCGCTCGGTCTGCAATCTCTGATAGTGGCGAGACGCGGGTCCGACGTATACTAACGGACCGCGGCCGATTTAAAGGCTACCACCTAGCAAGTGTGGTGTCTGGCGGTGACACCACAGGGATGTCAAAGGATGTTTAAGACAGCGTATGAAGAGCGTATTAAGTGGCTGACAAAATACGGAGTCTGAAATATTCTGACATATCAAAGTTGTATGTAATCCGCTTTGATATTTGAACCTGGAAGTGCTTTTCAGCTCCCACTCTGCTCAATACGTATTTTTTTCTTTTTCCTCATGGAAGCGGCAGTGGAGAGCGTTAGCAGCAATCGCTTTTATGAGGTAGGTTTCAACTCGATACATGTCAGTATCATGTGAGAAAACATATATTTGTATTATGTGTGTACCAACTACGTCTGTTTCGAATTCTGAGTACTCTGTTGTAAATATTATCGAGTAAGAGGATAGATTCCGTACATACAAATAAAAACCACTTCATTCCTTTTAATACTATTGCCTTTACCGGGTGAAATCTGAACTCTACCGACAAAATTTCGGAAGCTGTTCAGGGGTATTTTCTGAGAATTTTCGGTTTAACGGATCCGTGGTCTGCGGTGTTCGTTATAGAGTAATTGCATTTCGTTTGATTTCTTACTCCTATTTATATCTTTTTCCGTATTGCTCTGAAAACTCTGCAAATATCGGCAGTATAGGCTGTGTTTCCTGTTTGGAAAGATACTTGTTACATTCGCTCGTGGCACTTGCCGTTGACAACATTAGTTTCCACTTCACTATTCTCCTTCAAGTTTGCATTCGATACAGTTCGGTTCTCTCTGGGGTTAGTTTTTCTCACAGCGTTAGTTTACGTTAACAGCAGTATCGATAGATGTACTGATGAAGAATTGACTGAATTTTTTTGTCATCAGTCTTCTGATTGGTTTGTTGTAGATCGCCACCAATTCCTCTCCTTTTCATCTCAGAGTAGCACTTGCAACCTACATCCTCAATTATTTGCTGGATGTATTCCAATCTCTGTCTTCCTCTACAGTTTTTAGCCTCTGAAGCTCCCTTTATTACCGTCGAAGTTATTCCCTGATTTTTTTATTTGTTTGGAACATGTTCCATTACAACATTTACAATAGTACATTACTGGCCGTTAAAATTGCTACACCAAGGAGATATGCGGATGATAATAGGGTATTCACTGGACAAATATATTATACTAGAGCTGACATGTAAATACATTTTCACGCAATTTGGGTGCACAGATCCTGAAAAATCAGTAACCAGAACAACCACCTCTGGCCGTAATAACGGCCTTAACACGCCTGGGCATAGAGTCAAACAGAGCTTGGATGGCGTGTTCAAATCCAGCTGCCCATGCAGCTTCAACACGATATCATAGTTCATCAAGAGCAGTGACTGGCGTATTGTGATAAGGCAGTTGTTCGGCCACCATTGACCAGACGTCTTCAATTGGTGAGAGATCTGGAGAATGTGCTGGTCAGGACAGCACTCGAACATTTTCTGTATCCAGAAAGGCCCGTACAGGACCTGCAACATGCCGTTGTGCATTGTCCTGCTGAAATGTAGGGTTTCGCAGGAATCGAATGAAGGGTAGAGCCACTGGTCGTAACACATCTGAAATGTAACGTCCACTGTTCAAAGTGCCGTGTAACCAATGGCACCCCATACCACCAGGCCGGGTGATATGCCAGTATGGCGATGACGAATACACGCTTCCAATGTGCGTTCACCACGATGTCACCAAACAGTTATGCGACCATCATGGTGCTGTAAACAGAACCTGGATTCATCCGAAAAAATGTTTTGCCATTCGTGCACCCAGATTCGTCGTTGAGTACACCATCACAGGTGCTCCTGTCTGTGATGTAGCGTCAAGGGTAACCGAAGCCATGGTCTCAGAGCTGATAGTCGATGCTGCTGCAAACGTCGTCGAACTGTTCGTGCAGATGGTTGTTGTCTTGCGAACATCCCCATCTGTTGACTCAAGGATCGATAGTGGCTGCACGATCCGTTACAGCCATGCGGATAAGAAGCTTGTCATCTCGACTGCTAGTGATACGAGGCCGTTGGGATCCAGCATGGCGTTCAGTATTACCCTCCTGAACCCACGGATTCCATATTCTGCTAACAGTAATTGGATCTCGACCAACGGGAGCAGCAATGTCGCGATACGATAAACCGCAATCGCGATAGGCTACAATCCGACCTTTATCAACTGCTGTTTGTGTATGAAACATCGGTTGGAAACTTCCCTCTTGTCAGCAAGTTGTAGGTGTCGCCACCAGCGCCAACCTAGTGTGAATGCTCTGAAAAGCTAGTTATTTGCATATCACAGCATCTTCTTCCTGTCGGTTAAATTTCGCGTCTGTATCACTTCATCTACATGGTGTAGCAATTTTAATGGCCAGTAGTGTAATTGTATTTGTTGCATCTGTGTATGTTTTGTGATGATGACGATGGTGATAGAAGAGACAGGGTGAAATCCGGTGCCGGCACATATCCTACTCCTCGCGAATAGCACCAAGGGGTCGGGCAAGCTTAACGTCCCAATCACCAATAAGTGTCACGTGCCCTCACTTCATGAGACCCTGCGGAGAGGTTTGGTATTTAAATCAGGACACTAATGCGAAGTCTCAGAATGCAACTAAAAGGCGCGGGAGCTAGCTTTGCAAGGTTGAAGGTGAAGATAAGTCAAAATGTCTTATGTGGCAACGGCTTAAATACGTGAAGGAAGCAGTTATCATTTCACAATAATAGCTGAGGACTTGTCGAAAGGTGATAGAGTTTCAGGCACTTGGCGCTGCTAGCTGCTTCAGAACATTCTGTTCTGTTAGTATTCTGATTTATGCTCACCAGTTATCTGAAATACACTTTTGCGTTAAGTATACCACAAATTTTATTTGGAGTTAAACTGACATTAATTTCAAATGAAGTGAAAGGAATTACAAAAAACTGACGTAACACGTATTAACCCACCACCTTCGCTTCTAATGAACTCGACGTAAAGAATTCGATTCCGGATGTCACTAACTCATCAAATTAGCCAGTGTCAGTAATGTCGTAAACGATGATATCTTGCACGTGTTCGCCGGTTTTCAGTTTCTTGTACTGAAGATCAGTCCGATTCGGCTATTTGAACCAGTTTTTAAGTCTTAAGTGCTGTTCTAAAGAAGGGGGTCTTGGCACAGTGATTATTGTTCAAATCGCTCTGAGCACTATGGGACTTAACATCTGAGGTCATCAGTCCCCTACAACTTCCGACCACTTACACCTAACTGACCTAAGGACATCACAAACGTCCATGCCCGAGGCAGGATTCGAACCTGCGACCGTAACAGCAGCGCGGTTCCGGAGAGAAGCGCCTAGAACCGCTCGGCCACAGTGATTATGGTTTTCTGTTGCTTTCCTAATTATTTTATCAGGACCGGTACCAATAAACTGGTGTATTACAAAATTGTTGAGACTTTCGTGGCCACTTGTTGACGTGTTGCCTGTTGGATTTTCTCTAGTGGTCATCTTTAACGATTTTTCTGACCGTTTCGTCAGCACTAGTAGCTGGCAGTGTCAAAGGTTCTTCCGTCGCTGGTGGCGGAGTGGAGTCGAATACGCGCCTGAGGATTATGTGTACCTGTAGTGCTAACTACTGCCTGAGGGCTTTTCCCTCATGATTCCAGCTGAGGTTCACCCTTTTTACCTGAAACGGTCGTCCGGCGCAATAAAGAATTGTCACGTCTGTGAATTTCTTTGACTTTCCTGAACAAATAGGAGTGGTAGCTCTTCTCCAGAGCGAGAACCAGCATGTCGGCAAATTTTGGTATCTGGTCGGTCTCACAAAACACGTGCTGCCTCGGCCGATTTCCTCACCTGTCCCAACATGGAATATCTTTTATCTTCGATAATCCTGGTATTTATGGCGCCTACAATGTTCCCAACAGAGACTCTTCAAGATGTAAACGGTATGTGATATGTTCCCAACATTGCTAGTGGGTCCCTTTTGCCCTTCGCCCTTGTGAAACACTTTCTGATCTTCTTGGTTGGTTTGTAAATATATTTTACGCCGTTGAGAGCATTACACAGCCGATTCTGTCCGTCACCCTCTACTGCTAATGCTCCTAAAAATTCATTCCAGGTGTTGCAAGTCGCATCCGGTACGCTGCGGCTTAAATATTAGTCTTGTGTGAGTTAAGTGAATATTTATCATTTGTTTTCTGGCTCAGGTGATGATTTGATAGTTTGTGCAGGCATCGGCCAGTGTTCGTCGGTTTTCGATACACGCTGTGTCCCATTTTCTCAACATTAGAAAGGGTTGGTGTTGATCCTCTTTTCCTCCTTAGCAAATTCATTGTGTTCCTTTTCTTCCTTTTAATTTATTGCCTTTTGTTGCGTGTCCATAGAAGCATCTCAACAGTGGAAAAGCATACGACAGTGTACTTCGACAATTCAGAAATTTCATTAGGGTCAAACTGTATCCTGGTACGAAGTTCTACATCTACATCTAGATTTATACTCCGCAAGCCACCCAACGGTGTGTGGCGGAGGGCACTTTACGTGCCACTGTCATTACCTCCCTTTCCTGTTCCAGTCGCGTATGGTTCGCGGGAAGAACGACTGTCTGAAAGCCTCCGTGCGCGCTCTAATCTCTCTAATTTTACATTCGTGATCTCCTCGGGAGGTATAAGTAGGGGGAAACAATATATTCGATCCCCCATCCAGAAAAGCACCCTCTCGAAACCTGGCGAGCAAGCTACACCGCGATGCAGAGCGCCTCTCTTGCAGAGTCTGCCACTTGAGTTTATTTAACATCTCCGTAACGCTATCACGGTTACCAAATAACCCTGTGACGAAACGCGCCGCTCTTCTTTGGATCTTCTCTATCTCCTCCATCAACCCGATCTGGAACGGATCCCACACTGATGAGCAATACTCAAGTATAGGTCGAACGTGTGTTTTGTAAGCCACCTCCTTTGTTGATGGACTACATTTTCTAAGCACTCTCCCAATGAATCTCAACCTGGTACCCGCTTTACCAACAATTAATTTTATATGATCATTCCACTTCAAATCGTTCCGCACGCATACTCCCAGATATTTTACAGAAGTAACTGCTACCAGTGTTTGTTCCGCTATCATATAATCATACAATAAAGGATCCTTATTTCTATGTATTCGCAATACATTACATTTGTCTATGTTAAGGGACAGTTGCCACTCCCTGCACCAAGTGCCTATCCGCTGCAGGTCTTCCTGCATTTCGATACAATTTTCTAATGCTGCAACTTCTCTGTATACTATAGCATCATCCGCGAAAAGCTGCATGGAACTTCCGACACTATCTACTAGGTCATTTATATATATTGTGAAAAACAATGGTCCCATAACACTCCCCTGTGGCACGCCAGAGGTTACTTTAACGTCTGTAGACGTCTCTCCATTGATAACAACATGCTGTGTTTTGTTTGCTAAAAACTCTTCAATCCAGCCACACAGCTGGTCTGATATTCCGTAGGTTCTTACTTTGTTTATCGGGCGACAGTGCGGAACTTTATCGAACGCCTTCCGGAAGTCAAGAAAAATAGCATCTACCTGGGAGCCTGTATCTAATATTTTCTGGGTCTCATGAACAAATAAAGCGAGTTGGGTCTCACACGATCGCTGATTCCGGAATCCATGTTGATTCCTACATAGTAGATTCTGGGTTTCCAAAAACGACATGATACTCGAGCAAAAAACATGTCCTAAAATTCTACAACAGATCGACGTCAGAGATATAGGTCTATAGTTTTGCGCATCTGCTCGACGACCCTTCTTGAAGACCGGGACTACCTGTGCTCTTTTCCAATCATTTGGAACCCTCCGTTCCTCTAGAGACTTGCGGTACACGGCTGTTAGAAGGGGGCCAAGTTCTTTCGCGTACTCTGTGTAGATTCGAATTGGTATCCCGTCAGGTCCAGTGGACTTTCCTCTGTTGAGTGATTCCAGTTGCTTTTCTACTCCTTGGACACTTATTTCTATGTCAGCCATTTTTTCGTTGGTGCGAGGATTTAGAGAAGGAACTGCAGTGCGGTCTTCCTCTGTGAAACAGCTTTGGAAAAAGGTGTTTAATATTTCAGCTTTACGCGTGTCATCCTCTGTTTCAATGCCATCATCATCCCGGAGTGTCTGGATATGCTGTTTTGAGCCACTTACTGATTTAACGTAAGACCAGAACTTCCTAGGATTTTCTGTCAAGTCGGTACATAGAATTTTACTTTCGAATTCACTGAACGCTTCACGCATAGCCCTCCTTACGCTAACTTTGACATCGTTTAGCTTCTGTTTGTCTGAGAGGTTTTGGCTGCGTTTAAACTTGCAGTGAAGCTCTCTTTGCTTTCGCAGTAGTTTCCTAACTTTGTTGTTGTACCACGGTGGGTTTTTCCCGTCCCTCACAGTTTTACTCGGCACGTACCTGTCTAAAACGCATTTTACGATTGCCTTGAACTTTTTCCATAAACACTCAACATTGTCAGTGTCGGAACAGAAATTTTCGTTTTGATCTGTTAGGTAGTCTGAAATCTGCCTTCTATTACTCTTGCTAAACAGATAAACCTTCCTCCCTTTTTTTATATTCCTATTAACTTCCATATTCAGGGATGCTGCAACGGCCTTATGATCACTGATTCCCTGTTCTGCACATACAGAGTCGAAAAGTTCGGGTCTGTTTGTTATCAGTAGGTCCAAGATGTTATCTCCACGAGTCTTAGGCTTAGGCTTGTCAAGTGACGCTACGCAGGCGATTTTCGTGTCAGTTATGAGATACGAAGATAAGGACAACACTGGACCCAGTCCCTGGGCGGATGAAATTTCCAGCCCAGCCGGGAATCGAACCTGGGCCCCTTGGGTAGAAGTCGGCGGCTCTGACACCGCAGCACGTTCATTGCTGGAATCTATACTGTTCAGAGGAGACAACAAACAGCAAATTATTCTGCCCGGAATATCACTTGTAAAATTTTAACGTATGATCTACCGGCGCAGCCAACTCACCATCTAAAATACCATCTCCTGAAAGTTACACAGTACCTCGCTGAGTAACAAGATCCGGCAGCCCACGATCGACTCGTCCTCGCTCCGTCGCAACGCCGAATTTAAGAAATGGGCCCACCACACAAGTTTACAGTAAATTAAGTCTGCAGGTAATGTGCTGAAAGGAGCGTCTCAACTCGACGGTGATTATCCGACCTCTCATATCATTCTAAGTGTTTTGATTTATTATAAAACAACAAAAATATATATTCGCATCAACGTGATCATTAGGTACAAATGAACATGCTCTGCTTTGTGGTCTGAATATCACGTCCTGTTTACTACTGGCTATATGCTCGCCACTTGTTTTCCTTCACAATCAACTAAACATCTGTGAAGGCTAATATCTGCACCTGTTGTCCTATTGTCACGTGTTTGCGTTGTTGTACTCGCTTTTGTTTTTTGTATTTATGTGTGTGTGTGTGTGTGTGTGTGTGTGTGTGTGTGTGTGTGTGTGTGTGGGCGCGCCAGGGAGACAGACAGGCGACACTCAGAGGAAACGGTCGCCAAATGGGCGGAACAGGATGCGAGGCGTCCACCAGAACGTAACGCACCACGGCCTGCGCAGCACAACCTGGCATTAGCTTCATTGTTTCTCGGCCACGCTCAAGGCAACTAGCTTAGTTCCGTCAGTCGGTCAAGACGCCAGTCTCTGATACTGCTAGAATAAGAGTAAGCACATTTTTGTTCGCAGTGGGTCAAACTTTTGGCATACGTGAGTACGAGTTTGCATGCACCAAGACATATTAGTTTGGTGCTACGCAGCTCAAGAATAGGCACGGGAGATTATATTTACTTCTGCGTAACCCGAAATTTTTTCACTCGAATGCCTTATCGCGGACAGTAAAACACGAAGCTTACTTTACGTCATTTACATCGAAACGCAAATCTCCTCGGTTAATGTAAACATCTCGAGGCACTGCTAATGTAAATCGAGCTTTGTAATACAATCACATTACGTTCATCCTTTAAAACGAGGGAGTGAACAGCTCTGAGGCGCAAAAGACCACTTTGTTTAATCCTTGAGGAGAAAAAAATTAAAAAAACAACACGACGCTTTTGGTAAATAGATTCCGCAGATACAGTGAGGTTTCGGTTTGTACTCCTGCAATAGGATACAAAGAGCCTTTGGCCGTCGGTTTCTTGGCTTATCATATCAACAATCACAAAGACCATAACGGACAGAAAGCACCGTGTAGCCACACTGTATCAATAAGAGAAGGTGCATGAACACGTTTCAGTGAAAGCGACTGCGAAACTTCGTAGTGGCATCTGTACAGCAGTGTGTGAACATTTTGTTGCGTGTTGTCATGTGGAATCCATTGAGTCGTGCCACAACAAGGGCTGGATTAAGGGATTTGACAGAACTGGCTATAAGGTGCGTCGAGCGGAACAGGTGTATAACATCGGAACGAGTAATATAAACGTGGATTAAATAACTGAGTAACTGTAGCGACGTGAGAGGATTCGCGGCAACGATTTGTGCCTTGTTTGGACAGAGGAAGACTTCGTCATTGAAAGCTTACAAGGAGGAAGGGGATGGGTAGGAGGTAGATCTTCATCTTGGAGCACGTTTTGCTAGGTTGAGATTACGTGATACTATCTGGAGTCGACTGTGAATGAAGTCACATTGTTTTCTCAGAGCCCATTTTGAAATATCGTTCTTGCCACGGAACACAGATTACATTGTAATACTTCTGTTGTATGTAATGGACATTTGCATCGCATGTTGCATTAGTTATTCTTAATAGTTTACCTTCTATACGACTAGAGTGTGACAAAAGATTAATTAGGTATTTTTCGTGCGCTAGTGGGCAGTGTTTCTAATTAATTTAGTGTACCATGTTAATTTTTGGGGCTGTGGTTTTTACGTTTACTGTACTGTTAAGAACACCCTTTTTATTCAAATTTTTACATATATTAGTCACACTGGGTGAAACTTCGTGGACAGGCAGCGTAAATTTGAGTCAACGTAGCATGATTGCTACGCTAGTTGGATGTGTTTACTTTGAGATACAATTCTCCAGCTTATTCACGTATTTTACTATATGTTTGTGACTTAATACAATGAAGCGCGAAAGATAATGGTATAAGCATGGATATTCAAATCTTCAGCATTCTGCTGTAGAGCCTCTTTTTCGCATCTATATGCATACCACGTACACGTTTATGTTCACGGATGCTCCGATGCAGCGCAACACTGACCGCATGGAGACTACTGCAATACCATTGAACTTAAAATTGTTTGTAAATTTCATATAGATACGAGAAAAGGAGCCAAAAGACACAGATTCAAGGCATGTGCAGCGTTCAAAAACGAGCGGATAAAAACGTTATGTTGCTAAAGATATAAATATATTAGATTAATTGACATATGTGAAAGCCGAAACACATCATGGCATAAATTGAGGTAATTGCAGTGTCTAGTTAACGTATTTCTTCAGGTCATTTAATACATAGCTCAATCTCCATTGTTACTGATAAATTTATCTTCAGGAACGATGTACTGCGTTCGCAAATATGTAACTAGAAAATGTAACACAGGATTTAGGAAGCCTTACCTGTGTCCCAACTGATTCTTTCAGTATAAATCTTATTACTAACTGAGGGAAATACTGCTCCAAGGTAGTGTTCTTAATTCCACATTCATAATTTACGTTTCATGTGGGAGAGTGAATTTAAGGGTGGTTTCTGTAGTTTTCCAGGTAAACGTGGAATGTTCAAGTTAAAACATAATTAACTATCATTTAATTAAAACAGTACGGAAATAGCAACTGAACGTGTAAAACACGATTAGATGCATCAGTTGCAGGAATGGAACACACATGCAATATAATTGCTTGTATTTCATATGAATCGTTGAGTTATTGATTCTGACTGTGGCTAAATTTCACTACACCGAACACACACCACTTGGACAACATTGACGTGAGACTGCAGTGCTTTTAATTAGTGGCAAGTGGGAAGAGGGCGGTGACTGAGGCAGTGCTGGACGTGCTGCTTCCACAGTGCAGGCGTTTCTCATAAAGACAACGGACACGACCTGGCGGCATCTCTTGAAACAGTTGTCAGCTATGTCTAGCTCATAACCCTCTCACCAGCACTTCCAGGTAACGTCTTGAGCAAAATGTCAAGCAGAAGAATTTCACTAAAATTTCCGATTTGAAGTCCCTTCATACGAGTTGTTGGAAGAGATATTCTTTGCTCCTTTGTAGCCCCAACAAACCCCACACTGTGAGTATCACGTTTTCAGCCGACCAGACCATTTCCGCCTGACTAATCTGTGTAGCACTGTCACCTCCCCGTTTATCTGTTGCAGTCACGTATGGTTCATAGGAAGAACGACTGATACTAACAAGGGAACCTCCCCATCGCACCCCCCTCAGATTTGGTTATAAGTTGGCACAGTGGATAGGCCTTGAAAAACTGAACACAGATCAATCGAGAAAACAGGAAGAAGTTGTGTGGAACTATGAAAAAATAAGCAAAATATACAAACTGAGTAGTCCATGCGGAAGATAGGCAACATCAAGGACAGTGTGAACTCACGAGCGCACTGGTCTTGTGGTTAGCGTGAGCGGATACGGAAAGAGAGGTCTTAGGTTCGAGTCTTACCTCGAGTGAAGAGTTTAATTTTTTATTTTCAGACAATTATTATCTGTCCGTCCGTCCGCTATATTTGCTGGATTCATATTGCCCACGGAATACATCTCACGTATTTAATGCACTCTCGCCCAAAGTAGCGAACAGTCAACTGCCAGCCAGGGAGCCTCGTTGGCAGGAATTCTCTCTCTTCCGTGCGCTGTAGTCGACTGACGTCGTGTGTTTCGATGTTTGTTTAGGTGTAGCGTACCCATACTACGGCGCAGTTACCTCGCGTCGGGCGGACGGACGAACAGATAATAATTGTCTGAAAACAAAAAAATTAAACTTATCACTCGAGGGAGGTCTTGAACCAAGGACCTCTCGTTCCGCAGCTGCTCACGCTAACCACGGCACCACGGCGCTGCTTGACTTATAGTCTCCTTGATGTTGCCTATCTTTCGCATGGAATACTCAGTTTGTTTATTTTGCTTATTTTTTTCATACTTCCACACAACTTCTTCCTGTTTTCTCGATTGATCTGTGTTCAATTTTTCAAGGCCTATCCACTGTGCCAACTTATAACTAAATCTGAGGGGGGTGCGATAGGGAGGTTCCCTTGTAAGTCTCTGTCTGAGCTCGAATCATTCTTATATTCATGAACTCTTCGCAAGATTGGTTAATTCTTCTAAGAACGTACGTTCTCGGAATTATAACCTTTGTGTTGGCAGAAGAGCCAACACCGTGTTACTAGTGAGGGCCGAATTGCACGCGTTTTAGCTCACGCAGGCTGGCGTGAGCAGGGAAGAACTATACTGACGTGAGGTCTGGAACATGACAAGGGATGAGAATTCAGAAAGCGGACGTAATTAGTTTGATACTTAACTTTAATCCATTAATGATGAACGTCACTCTTGACGGTACATGATTCACAATGTTATCTGTTCAGAATACATTCTTGAAGTAACTGAATATGGCGCCTTGCTAGGTCGTAGCAGATGACGTAGCTGAAGGCTATGCTAAACTGTCGTCTCTGCAAATGAGAGCGTATGTAGACAGTGAACCGTCGTCAGCAAAGTCGGCTGTACAACTGGGGCGAGTGCTAGGGAGTCTCTCTAGACTAGACCTGCCGTGTGGCGGCGCTCGGTCTGCAATCACTGATAGTGGCGACACGCGGGTCCGACGTATACCAACGGACCGCGGCCGATTTAAAGGCTACCACCTAGCAAGTGTGGTGTCTGGCGGTGACACCACAATAACAGCGGATCATAACGTCATGCAGAGCGCTGCTCTTGCACAGTCTACCACTGGAGGTGGCTCAGTATCTCTGTGACGCGTTCACGTTTACTAAATGAAGCTGTAACGAAACGTGCTGTTCTTCTTACGATCTGCTTTATTTTCTCTAACAGTCCTATGTGGTGCGCATTCCAGTCTGATGAGCAACATTCAGGTATTGTAAGAACGAGTATTTTGCAAGCTTCTTCTTTCGTTGATGGACTTCGTTTCCTGAAGACTCTTCCAATGAAATTCTGGAATTTGCGTTAAGCGCGATTAATTTTATGTGGTCGTTCCCCTTCAGATCGCTCCGTAGGTATACTCTCAGATTTTTTTATGGAAGTAACAGCTTACAGCGATTGTTCTGCAATTGTGTAACATACAACAAAGTATATTCTTGTCGATGTATTCGCAATACATTACTTCTACACTGAAGGGACAAAGAAACTGGTATACGCATGCGTATTCAAATATAGAGGTATGTAAACAGGCAGAATAAGGCGCTGCGGTCGGCACTCCTGTATAAGACAACAGATGTCTGGCACAGTTGTTAGATCGGTTACTGCTGCTACAATGACAGGTTACCAAGATTTAAGTGAGTTTGAAAGTGATGTTACAGTCGGCGCACGAATGATGGGACACAGCATCTCTGAGGTAGCGATGAAGTGGGGATTTTCCCGTAGGACCATCCGCGAAAACAATCAATGTCCGACATTGTTGCGTTCTGAATAAGATCCTGCAAGAACGGGACTAGTGACGATTGAAGAGAATCGTTCAATGTGACAGAAGGGCAACCCTTCCGCAAATTGCTGCAGATTTCAATGCTGGGCCATCAACAAGTATCAGCGTGCGAACCATTCAACGAAACATCATCGATATCGGATCACTGCACGACACAAAGCTTTACGCCTCACCTGAGCTCGTCAACACCGTCGTTGGACCGTTGATGACTGGAAATATGGTGCCTGGTCGGACGAGTCTCGTTTCAAATTGTATCGAACGGATGGACGTATATGGGCATGGAGACAACCTCATGAATCCATGGACCCTGCATGTCAGCAGGAGACTATTGAAACTGATGGAGTCTGTATAATGGTGTAGGCGTGTGCAGTTCGAATGATATGTGATCCCCGATACGTCTAGATACGACTCTGACTGGTGACACGTACGTAAGCATCCTGTATTATCATCTGCATCTATTCATGTTCACTGGGCATTCTGACGGACATTGGCAACTTCAGCAGGACAATGTGACACCCACACGTCCAGAACGCCTCCAGGGTGGCTGCAGGAACCCTCTTCTGAGATTAAACACTTCCCCTGGCTGCCAAACTCCCAAGACATTAACATTATTGGGCGTATCTGGGATGCCTTGCAACGCGCTGTTCAGATGAATCTCCACCCCTTCGTACTCTTACGGATTTATGGAGAGCTCTGCAGGATCCATTGTGTCAGTTCCCTCCAGCAATACTTCAACTATTGGTCCAGTCTGTGGTCTATGCTACCTCGTGTTGCGGCACTTTTATCTGCTCGCGGGGCCATGTACGGTATTAGGCAGGTGTATCAGTTTCTTGTATATGTGCTAGTGGGTCAATATACACACATCAAAACAAGTTTTGCTTCCCCCTAGTTTCCAGAACTCCTGAAGACAGACGTTACTGTGGATATTGCATCACAGACACAGTCAGTTTGACTGTTCAGAGATGTCACTAAGCCCGCCTAAAGATGTAAACAACCACGTATGAGCAGCGCCTATTTGACCGAGGGGGTCCGACAGCCGATCAGTTAAGGTTATTCCACAAGGAAGTAGGTGCACGGGTCGTGTTGTCTGTAGTTCAATCACACCTAGACGGTTAGTACCGCGGTTCGACAGCGTTCGAATTGTTACTTTGTGCCAGGAAGGGATCTCAACAAGGGAAGGGTCCAAGTGTCTCGGAGTGAACCAAAGCGATGTTGTTCGTACATGGAGGATATACAGAGAGACAGGAACTGTCGATGAAATGCGTCGTTCAGGCCGCACAACGGCTACTATTGTAGTGGATGACCTCTACCTACGGATTATTGCTCGGAGGAACCGTGACAACAACGCCATCATGTTCAATAATGCTTTTCGTGCAGCCACAGGGCGTCGCGTTACTACTCACTGTGCGCAGTAGGCTGCTCGATGCGCAGCTTCACTCCCAACGTCCATGGCGAGGTCCATCTTTGTAACCACAACACTATGCAGCGTGGTACAGATGGGCCGAACAACATGCCGAATGGACCGCGCAAGATTGGCATCACGTTCTCTTCACCGATGAATGTCGCATATGCCGACAACCAGACAATCATCGGAGACGTGTTCGGAGGCAACCCGGTCAGGCGGAACCCCTTAGACACACTGTCACTGTACAGCGAGTGCAGCAAGGTGGAGGTTCGCTGATGTTTTGGGGTGGCATTACGTGGGGCCGACGTGCGCCGCTGGTGGTCATGGAAGGCATGAAAATGGCTGTACGAAACGTGAACGCCATCCTCCGATCGACAGTGCAACCATATCGGCAGCATATTGGCGAGACATTCGTCTTCATGGACGACAATTCGCGCCCCCATCGTGCACATGTTGTGAATGACTTGCTTCCGGATAACGACATCGTTCGACTAGAATGGCCAGCATGTTCTCCAGACATGAACCCAATCGAACATGCCTGGGATAGGTTGAAAAGGGCTGTTCATGGACGACGTGACCCACCAGCCACTCTGAGGGATCTACGCCGAATTGCCGTTGAGGGGTGGGACAGTCTGGACCAGCAGTGCCTTGATGAACATGTGGATAATATGCCACGACGAATTCAGGCTTGCATCAATGCAAGAAGACGTGCTACTGGGTATTAGAGGTGCCTATGTGTACAGTAATCTGGACCACCGCATCTGATGGTCTCGCTGTATATCGGCACAACATGCAATGTGTGGTTTTCATGAACAACAAAAAGGGCATAAATGATGTTTATGTTGATCTGTATTCCAGTTTTCTGTACAGGTTCCAGAACTCTCGGAACCGAGGTGATACTAAACTTTTTTTGATGTGTATGTTATGACGACTATCCACCGCGAGACAGACTGTCTCTTCGTTGCGTTGTAGGCACATGACACAGTGAGAAAAAATGTGTCTACATCTGCAACATACGCCGCAAGCCAGCTAATCGTGTGTGGCGGAGGGTAATGTAAGTGCATAGGGTTTCGATGCACAAACTAGTTAAGCTACCACAAGATTTGAAAAATCTTAGCAGTAATGCATGCGCTTTCAAATGGAAACTGAAGAGTTTCCTTATGGGTCACGACTTCTAGTCTGTCGAGTAGTTCCTTGAAAAACTAATCTGATTCTTGTTGTATTGTTGATTGCATTTACTTAAACTTTTGACTTTTTTCGGGTTCATAAACATTTTATTTTTATCTGTTGTTACTTTTATGTTATAATATGACGTACTGACACGTTCCATGACGATGGAGATTTTCTCATCAATTTGGTCCTGCGAAACTTGACGTATTAATAAATAAAGAAATAAATGAACGTTTTATGGTTGTGAAGCCACGTCATGTTGTATAATAAGTCTCTGTGAGGGCAAAGTCGGCGTTTTATAGACTGTCACCAGTGACCCTGTCAGGTTCTATCTTGACAGGAAGGCTGTTAGAGTGAGAACTTGAAATTGGTGAGGGGACTAAGACATCAGAACTGTTCAAAACGATAAAATTTTGCGAGTCATCCACTTAAAATAATAATTTAACCTATCGCTTTCATGTTAATCCTTAACATACCTGTAAAATCCACACGTCATGTGTAACCCAACATAGGAATCTACTTCTAATATCAATATCATATTTGTTGGACTCAGCTTTGTAAAGTTTGCTTCTGTTCCACTTGGACGCAAAGATACATGTAATATTTGTCCTGAACATATGTGAAATTTTTTGCATTCACAGTTAAATATTTACAAATCACTTCATCCTTGCACCCAATGACAACTAAATAATTTTCCGACTGTCATATGACTCCGATATGCGAATCCCAAGCCCGGAGGCTCTTCATGCAAATGAGGAGGAAGGATGAGAGCGAAGCGTGACAACCTTGTACAAAAACCGGGTCTCACATTGCCCGTGTGACAGCACACTGTGAGGGCTCCATGTAAGCATTGCAGTGAAGGTTCAATGGTAGTGAAACCAGAGAGAATGGATCGTGAAATGGTGGAACCAGCAGAAGAAGCCGCTCAAGGAAAAAAACAACTTTGAGCCTGACTTCCAGCAAGTGATAAAGTGGTTATCGTCTGTTCGCCAAAGTCGCTGCTGGGAACGTTTTTATCGGACTTAAAAACATCTAGTAATATATTTAGGGCAGCTGTTTCTCTAACTCAACAAAAAAACAACAAAGGATATACATTTTGCAAAGTATTTTAGCCCACGGAGAAACCACTCTCCCGTTTCCAAAGAAATAGAATGAAGGCCTTCGGATTCTGGAGGGCCTAGAATACTGTACAAAGGATCAGCCGAAGCTTTCTGAAACCTGGTTTAAACAACATAACTATAAAATCAAACACAGAAACATAAATTACCTACACATTTTTAATGTAAATTCACTCTTAAAAACAAGAAAACATAAAACTTCAATAAAGTTTCTAAAAGAAAAAAATGATGACAACACTACAAGATACGTGATCTACTGAGGAACATGCCATCGATTCGGAAGGATTTTGGATATTTAAGGAAAGGCCAGCAAAAAGACAAAATGTACCTCAGTTTGGAACAGATTGCATTGGAAACAAAACATATTAATCTATATTACAGAATTCAAATTCATTATGAAAGACTTTCCACACTAACATTCAAATCATTAAACTAAATTTTCGAATACATGTTCACCAATAAATGAGAGAAACCGAATACAAAAAGAGCAAACAGAAACGTTTTGGCAAAATGTATCAAATACCCAAGATTACATTCCATCAGAAAATACAGTGATACTACACTACTGGCCATTAAAATTGCTACACCAAGAAAAAATGCAGATGATAAACGGGTATTCATTAGACAAATATATTATACTAGAACTGACATGTGATTACATTTACACGCAATTTGGGTGCATAGATCCTGAGAAATCAGTACCCAGAACAACCACCTCTGGCCGTATTAACGGCCTTGATACACCGGAGCATTGAGTCAAACAGAGTTTGGATGGCGTGTACAGGTACAGCTGCCCATGCAGCTTCAACACGATACCGCAGTTCATCAAGAGTAGTGACTGCCGTATTGTGACGAGCCAGTTGCTCGGCCACCATTGACCAGTCGTTTTCAATTGGTGAGAGATCTGGAGAATGTGCTGGCCAGGGCAGCAGTCGAACATTTTCTGTATCCAGAAAGGCCCCTACAGGACCTACAACATGCTGTCGTGCATTATCCTGCTGAAATGTAGGGTTTCGCAGGGATGGAATGAAGGGTAGAGACACGGGCCGTAACACATCTGAAATGTAACGTCCACTGTTCAAAGTGCCGTCAGTGTGAATAACAGGTGACCGAGACGTGTAACCAACAGCACCCCATATCATCACGCCGGGTGATACGCCAGTATGACGATGACGAATAATCGTTTCCAATGTGCGTTCACCACGGTGTCGCCAAACACGGATGCGACCATCATGATGCTGTAAACAGAACCTGGATTCAACCGAAAAAATGACGTTTTGCCATTCGTGCACCCAGGTTCGTCGTTGAGTATACCATCGCAGGCACTTCTGTCTGTGATGCAGCGTCAAGAGTAACCGCAGCCATGGTCTCCGAGCCGATAGTCCATGCTGCTGCAAACGTCGTCGAACTGTTCGTGCAGATGGTTGTTGTCTTGCAAACGTCCCCATCTGTTGACTCAGGGATCGAGACGTGGCTGCACGATCCGTTACAGCCTTGCGGATAAGATGCCTGTCATCTCGACTGCTAGTGATACGAGGCCGTTGGGATCCAGCGCGGCGTTCCGTACTACCCTCCTGAACCCACCTTTCCCATATTCTGCTAATAGTCATTGGATCTCGACCAACGCGAGCAGCAATGTCGCGATACGATAAACCGCAATCGCGATGGCTTACAATCCGACCTTTATCAAAGTCGAAAACGTGATGGTACGCATTTCTCCGCCTTACACGAGGCATCACAACAACGTTTCACCAGGCAACGCCGGTCAGTTGCTGTTTGTGTATGAGAAATCTGTTGGAAACCTTCCTCATGTCAGCACGTTGTAGGTGTCGCCACCGACGCCAACATTGTGTGAATGCTGTGAAAAGCTAATCATTTGCATATCACAGCATCTTCTTCCTGTCGGTTAAATTTCGCGTCTGTAGCACGTCATCTTCGTGGTGTAGCAATTTTAATGGCCAGTAGTGTACTTGCAGGCTTTATTGCACACATTGACGAAGAACCTCAATACAGATCCATAGTAGGAAAATTTCCTGAACGTAAAATAACCAATGCAAACGGAGAAATTCTCATAAGTCTATGTAGACAACATAACATATACTAAAATCTACATCCTTTAAAAAACTGCCTGGGAAACAATTACACGGACACCACCAATCTGATTATTTTGCTGTATTTAGACACTCTACAGTGCTGGCTTTCAATGTAAAAGTTGCTAACAATGTCGGTTTACATCCTGATGTAAAGTTACATGAAGTTCTAAAGACCAATATGTAGAAATGGACCCGACACGAACCCACCTGTTTCACACGCAGAAGTTATCCAAAGAAAATTATTTCAAAATTCTTTCGGTGAAAAGAGTACTTAAATGTTGCAAATAATTTGCAGACTCAATATATGCAGAAACAATTCCCCTTAAAAAGAAACGGAAACATGCCTGGTGAAATGATGATTACGGCGAGCTAAATATATCTATTGTGTGAGAATAAATAAGCGAAAGACTAAAGTGATGGTATTCAGTACCAAAAAGTATGAAACTTTAACAAGAATTCGTAGAAAAGTGCTAGAAGAGATAGAGAAATTTATCTATTTGGGAAACAGGTTCACAACGGATGATAGAAGCAGGAAAGGAACCGAGCAGAATACAGCAGGATAAAATTGAATTTCATCTGAGAAAGAACTTACTCACCAGCAAGAACGTCAGTCTGGAAGTAAGGAAACGGATGATGAAAGCATTTGTTTGGAGTGTGGACTTGTACGTGTGTGAAACTTGGACAGTAGAAAAACAAGAGGGAAGATGTCTAGAAGCCCTGGAGATATGGTGCCGCAGATATACGACGAAGATCCGCTAGAGAGACAGTTACCAACGAAGAGGTGCTGAGAAGAGTACAGGAAACCAGATCTCTGTGGAGGCACGTCCGAACTAGAAGAGACAAACTCGAAGGACACATTTTAAGACACAATAACGTCACTGTAGCAATGATAGGAGCAGCTATTAAGGGAAATAATCGCGGGGATGGTTTGCAGCACGTTATGTATGATGTGGGATGCACTGCATACGTGCGAATGAAGGGTAAGGCAGACAGAAGACGAGAATGGCGCACTGTTGCAAATCGACCTCAGGCTTGAACACTGAAAAGAGACAAAATTTTAAAGAAATAAACAGCTTAGAAAATCTAGAAAGCAAATGAAAATGACAAGAGTGGAATTTTTGTAAAAACAAGGATCCATACATCAAAAGCTATCAAACACATAACAGGAAAACATATACTGTAGAAAATCAATTAAAGTCAATGCAGTCATAATTTAGCCAGAACAACACAGGGAACTTTTATAAAACAGCTTAAAGAAGTACACTCTACCACGTTTGCAGCTCATATATCCGCAAAGACAGAATACTGCATATATTTCTGAGAACTGCAGAGTACTTGCAAACTGTTTCAAAGAATTCCGCAACTGCGATCTAGCAAAAGAAGAATTTATTTTTGATGATATAATCCAAATATAACCAGACTCGAAGCCATCAACAACAGATGAAACCAGAGAAACCATGAAACAACACAAAAAGCCTCAGGAAAGGGTGATACAGTTCCTCTGTTATGGAAAGACAGCTTTATTCCATGTTTAACAGATATCATTAATGAAATCTGAATAACAGCTGACCATCAGAATGGACCTCGGAATTGAACTTCCACAACATAAAAAAAGGAAAGGAGACAGTTCCTAACAAATACAGAGGACTTACCCTCTTGCTTGTAACGTATAATGTCTTGTGCACTGTACTTATGAAGAGATCTGAAGGAATATTCGACCCACAACAAAACGACCATCAATCAGGATTTGGAAAGGGAATGTCTTCTGCAGAGCAAATACTGAATCTAAAGAACATAATAGAAATGAGGAAACTCAGAAACTTGAAACATGTGGTAACTACTGCAGATTTAAAAAAAAAGCCTGTCTCAGTCAATAGAAAGCACTAATTAATACTATGAGCGTGAGTCAAATGAAAACCTTATACACTTGTTAAATATTATTTATTGTGCAGAAGTGGTAGAAAGCTGTATCACTTTTCAACATAACCTCCCCCACACTCAATGCAAGTCCTCCAGCGCTTACAAAGTGCATAAATTCCTTTAGAAAAAAATTCTATTGGTTGTCTGTGTAACCACTCATGCATCACGTGACGTACCTCTTCACCAGAATGGAACTTCTTTCCTCCCATTGGGTCTTTGAGTGGTCCGAACATATGTAAATCACTTGGGGCATGGACTGGGTTGCTCGCTCTCTTCGTTTCCGGTTTCAGGTTTCGTCCCCAGTAGCGATTCTTGCAAGGAAGCCATCACCTTTTCGTTCAAAGCGCCGAAGAAGTTCTTCACAAGCATCAACACGTCGTTCTCTCATTTCAGGAGTCAGGTGCCGTGGCACCCATCTTGCAGACACTTTGTGATACTGGAGCACATCATGTACAATGTTGTGTGCTGACCCATAACTAATCTGTAAACATGCTGCAATGTCACTCAGTGTCACTTGGCGGTTTTCCTTCACTATGGCTTCAACTGCCGCAATGTTCTGTGGAGTGACAACTCGTCGTGCCTGACCCGGACGAGGAGCATCTTCCACTGAAGTCACACCATTTGCGAACTTCCTACTCCATTCGTAGACTTGCTGCTGTGACAAACATGCATCACCGTACTGAACCCTCATTCGTCGATGAATTTCAATAGGTTTCACACCTTCACTACGCAAAAACCGAATAACAAAACGCTGTTCTTCCCTGGTGCAAGTTGCAAGTGGGGCGGCTATCTTTATACTGATACTGCGACGGTATGTGTGCATCTGCACTATGCTGCCACCTACAGGTCATTTTGCACGCTGTTGTAGCACGCTTACCAAATTACAGGATAACTGCGCGAAATTTCGATTTGTTATTACAAATTTAAGGTTTTTATTTGACTGACCCTCGCATAAAGGATTTAGAACGTGATCATAAAACAACAGAAGCAACTGGAAGAATTTTAACAGTGCATCATCAAAAGTAAAATTTATGGAGGCACTGTCAACACCTTTGAAATAAAGTCAATTGTAAGACAAGGAGATGATGTGTTACCCATAATTTTCAACTGAGAGGAGGAAGGACACCCAGCGATACTAAGTGTGTTCAGTCAGAAAGAAATTGAAATGAAATTACCGTAGATTGTCTAGCTTTTGCAGACCACATATCATTATTTACTGTCTCATTAGAGAGTACCAAAGCACAAATCGCAGAAATACATAAACAAGCTGCCCCAAATTAGACTAAAAATATCATTTTAAAAAAATAGAATTCACTACAAATATCACTGATGCCCCCAAAATCTAAAAATTCATAACATCACAACATCTAAAAGAAATTGTTTTGAAGTCCTAGCAGAACGCAAAAAAGCTAGGCTAGAAAATAACGTACACAACATGGAAATGGCATTCCATATGGCAAAACACATGTAACACAAAAAGGTTTGTCATGTAAGAAAATAGTAAATTACTACCGAACAGTAGTAATTCATGTATGCAGGAAAAAAATTTAAATTAAGAAAATTTCAGCATCGTGAAAAATTGGAGAAAGTTAAGAGAAGAATTCTGCGTTAAATACTGGGGACTAAAGGCAATACTGGAGAATACAAATTAAGATCAAGCAGAGACCTTCATTTGAAGGTGGAAATGTAACTGATGTCATCAGGAAAAGGATATAAACAACGGATAATAATAGAGGAACGAAACGGATCTTCAATTTGTTAATCAGTTCAAAATCCAAACCAACATGATTGATTGAAATTGACAGAAATATGGAAACCACTGGAATCAGAGTGAACATAATACATAACCTGACAAGAAAGCAGCATTTCGGGGGAAAAAAATGATTCAGGTGATTGGCAGCGGATCCAAGAAGGAAAGGAACGACACTCTCGACGGATGAAGGATCTGAGGGCAAAGAAAATTAAATACAACGAAGTAAAGCCACAGCTGATTTATCGCACCATCCAAAAGCGGTATTGAAACAAATGGATAAATAAATAACACAGTGCGTTAGTGGATTTTCATACTGTTCAGCAGTTTTTGTTTGAAGAAAGAAAATTAAGTTGCTCCCTTATATAGAACGACTGTAAATAAATATTCGAGAGGGATCAACAACGCTTCAGATCTTTTGCGTGTTTCTTACAGACTGATCACTTTATGCAATACACAGATAGATAACGAAATATTGGAATTACGCAGATAATTAAATAACATCAGCGGTATGCCTTTAATTAGCAATTCATAACAGTTTACAGCTCGATGTCTTGTTGCCCGTTTGAACCCCAAGCCAAACTCATTTAATTTACCGCGCAGTATCAGTCGGTGTACATGACTGTAAGAGAGTGCTGAATTTTCAGAGTTTCATTTCGGTACGGTTGACTACGTCATAGGGAGAATATTGGGTATCGAAAAGTTTAGTAATATAGCTTCATTTATTTCCCTCTTTCGTATTACACTCATTATCAAGTAACTGCCCAGTTACAGAGAGAGCGCACCTGCCACATTGTGGATAACATGGTTCGGTGTATAAGGTGACTGGTGTGTTAGTTGTCAGATATCGTACTGGCTGTCAGCTTGACGCTCGACCACAGGATGAAAAAGACGCACAATGTCAGCACATTTGGTAGATACTAGATCGCACATACTCAATTTCCGAGACACCCGGCTATCCAGCTGCCACCAAACTGTCATTTATTTATCGCTGTTTCTATTAAAGCTGTTAAGTTTGCTGCCTAAAATGGGTTGCAACCTACATCAGGTGTTCGAAAAATTAGCGTAATAGAGGTTGCTTCATTTTTTAATCAGCTTACAGCTAAAAGTACTTCGAAAAGGAAGTCCTGCCACGAGTCCGCTAGTTATGTGATTGTACTGGGAAGAACTTCAGGTCTGGTCACATGCCAACAGGTATCTACACCTAGTGTCAGGACAATGACTACATCTATTGTTAGTAGAACTACGTCTACTGCCACCTGCACATTCTACCATTATCACCAATACCGTCGAATTACCGAATTGTTTCTAAGGCAAACTACGATTACAAATACGATGTACTCTACGCTGCTTACGCTTTCTAAATAAAAGAAACCACCATACCACATAAAAAGTACTGTTACATTGAAAAATGCCACTACATAACGATTGATTAGCAATTAGATAAGTGTTCAGGTGCCGCCCGCTACACTGCCTCTGGTTGTTCAAGTCAATACCAGCATTTGGAGATGGTCAAGACGACTTGAATGACGCAGGCAATGACGACTGTTTCTGATGCTTAGAGTCTGCTACGGGTTGTACTTTACTGATTACTTCGTCACTCTCATGGACCATTATTTGCCTTTCACAGACACTGCTTCTGTGGGGTACTCTAAGCCTTTTCTGCGGATTTCCTTCACGCCCGTAGAAGTATTAACTATACAACTGAAAGGATATGACACCAGCAATACCGTCCACAACCTCTTACGTCTGGGTCTTTAATGAATATATTCAATCGGTTTTCTTCTACATTATATCACCTGTGTAGGCTGTACAATGGATACAGCAGTAGGATGTTTGATAGGTGACCAACCATTCAGGAGTCACATACTCTTCCCAGCGCAGAGACTGAAATATGCAACTGTTAAACCCCTCTTTAATAAAGATGAGAGATGTATCAATAACTACCTACCTATCTCACTGCATTGAAATTCTTTAAAAGTTTTGAGATGATGATGTGTGCTATCACACCTTAACAACAACAATGTCCTTAGCAAATCTCAGTTTGGGTTTCAGAAGGATTCCTCTTTGATAATCCCGTTTATATTTTCACTTACCAGATTTTCCAAGCTTTAAATAATAAAACAGCGCCGAATGGTAGTTTTTGTGACGTGTCTGAGGCTTTTATCTGTGTGAATGACAGTATTCTCCTAGATAAATTGAAGTTTTATGCCATTGATAGTATAGCCAACCAATGGGGATCATATGTAACCAAAAGGATGAAAACAGTTTTACTTACAGTTCAACCAATATAGTCCAGATGCATAATTATGACTGAGGAGAACTCACTTACGGGGTTCCCTAAGGCTCAGTCTTAGGTCCACTACTGTTCCTCATATACATAAACGATCTTCCATCTATAATACAACAATCAAAATTAGTTCTTTTCGCAGATTACTCTAGTATCGTAATCAATCCAAGCATAAATACAGAAACGGAAGAAGTAGTATACAAAGTTCTTGAAAGTATCATTGACTGGTTTTGTGTGAATGGCCTCACCTTTAATTTTAAAAAGATATGACATACTCAATTCTGCACATCGAGGGGTACTACACCAATGATAAGTGTAACGCATGGTAAGGAAATAACTTCAAAATTCCTAGGTATCTATATTGATGAGAATTTAAACTGGAAAGAGCACATATTGTAATTTCTAAAACAACTTAGATCAGGCACATTTGCACTAAGAATCATTGCAGATCTCGGGGTGAGACAAATCAGTAAGTTGACTTTTGCATACTTTCATTCAGTAATGTTGTATGGAATAATGTTCTGGGGTAAGTCATCTTTAAGAAACAAAATCTTCGTTACTCAAAAACGTGCTGTAAGAATAATATGTGGTGCTTACCCACAATCATCTAGTAGACTTCTCTTTAAGATTTGGAAATTCTGACTGCTGCTTCAAAGTATATTTATTCCCACATTGTTTGTTGTAAATAATCCGTTAGAGCTCAAAAGGAACAAAGATTACATAATTACAAAACCAGAAGGTAAAATGATATTCATTACCCCACATTAAAGTTGTCGTTAGCACAGAAAGAGGTGAACAATGCTGAAAGAAAAATTTTTGATCACTTACCCATTGACGTAAAATGTCAGATAGCAATGTAAAATTTGAAAATAAATTGAGAATGTATCTCCTTGACAACTCCTTCCATTCTGTAGAATAATATTATTATTGTAGTGTGTAACAGATGGTGGTGGCTGGGAATTACTAACTCACATCCATATAAGTTTTTTTTGCTTTTTAACTTACAAATGTTCAGACTGTAATCACATGTACAAATTAATTTGCGATCTGAATGTAAAATGACTCTTTCCACATCATTACGACTTGTGGCGCAATATGGTTCATGGAAAATGAACCTAACTCTAACTCGACACCTCGACTGGGTGAGTTATGGAGTAAATTCAACGTTTCTCCTATTTTTGGTAAGATTTCAAACACTTGCATCCAGAGGAGTCCCAATTTCTCAGTAAGGTTTCCAACTGCCAGCATCTTAGCTGAACTTTACTGCAAATTCCACTAGCGGTTAACATCTGGTCCTTGTCTAGTTCGTCCTTATCGAGCCAATAAGCAGCAACAAAGTACTTTTCGGTGATATTTATTGGGAATACTCCTAAAATCATAAGCAGTAACTCTACTGCCGTGGTTCTGAATGCTCCGGTAAGCATTATTAGCAGCATTCTGAGTACATCAGTCCAGGGAAAACCGGTGACGACAGTGTCAGCTTCCGTGTGCAATACCCTGTGGGTGATGAAGATCGTCGTCAACTATCGCTGATGGTAACAGCGGACAGAAGGGCCAACGCCTAAAAGAATCGTTAAACGGATAGTGGGCAAGAACAGGTGAAGTGTAGTTTCAATGCATTATTTGATGAGACGTCTCAGCACGAGTGTGTGAATAAATGGCACACTCAATGCTTGCTTCTATGAAGCAGTACTTTCTTCCTAAGTGGTGAAATTCTCCAAAAGGTTAAGCAATAAGACATTAATGAGTGGGAATATGGAAAATATGTTAAGACGTCAATTTGTATGTTTCCCAAAGCAGCAAAATCATTCGAAGTGTAAAAATTGCTGAGCTTAGCTGTTCGAGAAGCTCAGTGATGTGCTTCTTCCAGTTCCAGTCAACTGTCTCTCCATTATGGTTGCTGTGCATTAGCGTCCGCCATTGCCGGTCAGGAAGGAGGGAAACACTGTAAAACTGACATCTTTTTAAAAGTAACTTATTTGGTGAGTTTGTATGTGTGGCATGCCGCAAGGAGTAAATATTATTCAATTATGGAGCGGTAGTGTGATTCCTTTTTCATTATTATCTTATTCAACTTACCGCTAACAAGTTGACTAGGAGGCGTAGCAGCGCACAGGAGCGCACGCCTGTGCGTGACGCTGTATATGAACTGTTGGCACCCTAAGTTGGAAACTGTGTGATTTCGCTGGGTTTTCGCTTAGTTACTACTGCACACAGGCGTCCGCAAAGACGGGGGTGGGGAGGGGTTTCAGTCAAGAAGGGGCGCTTCCCTCCTTCTCAAATCTGTGGATATTGACTTACTATATTTTACGGAATAGATCCTGTATTTCTAGGAATAATTGTATCGTTATACCAAATCGCATTTAGCATTGCCTAGCGCGATGAAAAATACTGTTTTTTTTAAGTTCATTTCTGTTGTTACCTTTTATGGAGTACTATTTGATACTATCATAATTTCTTGTTGCTATTCAACATGATTTTCTCAATCATTCGAATTTTTTTTCTACCACAGATTTTTAATTTTGAATCAAAACTGAACATTGTCATATGAAAGAAGAAAAATGTTTCTGTAGAATAACTCGTTGAATACCGTCAATTTCATCAAAAGCAAGTTATAATTTCAGACCGTTTAATCAAATTGCTGGCATACACTTTCTTATTAATAACACGAAAGTATGCACTTCGTACTTCTAATGAAATATGCTCACTATATCGGTGTGAAGGTAGTGTAACTAATAATAACATACGATGGATACCAATAAATCGTTTGGGATGCAGTATGTTTTGTGTAATGCCAGATGAATTTAGATTTTAAGGCATGATGGGTTCATAAGCTCGCCAGAGCAGTCTTATAAAAAGTGTCCAACTACTAGTTGAAATTCTTTTTAAATTTGTGGTGCATATAAGTTGAAAATAGCACAAGCAGATCTTGTTTCTTTATCAAAACATTTCTCGTAGACAATGCAGAAAATTGCACATTCGTTTTCGACATTCGCTTTTTTGTTTATTTGTTTACAGCAGGCTTCATTAGAATATTTCTAGTACATAGTACACGTATGTATTTGCGTGTGTTTGTGTTTGTGTAATATTTGTGATGAGTGATGATAATGAGAGAAGGCAGAGGGTGAAATCCGGTGCCGGCACATATCCAACTACTCGCGAAGAGCACCGACGGGTCCGCCGAACTCAACGTCCCCATCCAGTGGACTATCACCATCAACTCTGTAACATGTCCTAACTTCAAGAGATTATGTGGGAAGTTCGGTATTTAAAGCAGGACATTGGCGTAAAGTCTGGTGGTAAGGAACTTTATGGCAACACCTCTCCGCGCCTTCCCGGCCAAGTACTGACAGTGAAAATTTTTCCCCTACCAGGTTTGAAACCGGCTTACCGCCGGGTCTATCACCACCTCACAGGCGTACGTTAACGACCTCGGTCACAGAGGGTCACAGAGGCGGCTACCAACATTCCTTTTGTCACAAAACTTCAAAACCGGACTACATTTTGCGTTTTCTGAACCTATTGCGGTTTTCAACGGGACAGTTGTCAGAATTTCTTTTTTATATCAACAGTTTATGTATAAGAGATGGGTAAGTTAGAGAATGTAGCTGTAACGTTCTAGAAGTAGCACAGTATCAAGTTACAGTTCATTATTTCGATAGGAACCAAATCATTTCACAAATAGACCAGGTAATGCGCAGCTCACATGTTAGAACGCTGTTACCGGGTGACACAACTATGACGCCACAGCGTCAGAAAATAGCAACCCGGAGAGTTTATTGTCCGACCTCATGTATCTTCTGTGGACCTTGTACCGACTGTTCGAATAATCAGATTTGCCATACTTTTCTTCTCTAAATCAACTATGGAATATAGTGCTGGTCATACATCGTACATTGTTTTCTAAGGTGTGAGTAGCCCGCTGTGCACGTATTATACGCGTTCTAGAAAGCGACACTCGATGAGGCGAGCGATCAAACTAATGGAATAGACGGAAATGAAATGACATCGATGTGATTTAGAAGATAATCCTATCTGGCGCATCTACAAGAGCAGAACTGATACCCTGACTTAAGGCCCGGTCAACAGCACTAAACAGACTGAACTGTAGGTTAAAGTCTGCTGCGCGGCGCAAGTACACAGCAACAGAGGATGTTCTGAAATGTGCACACCGTGTCTACTACTTTTCGGTTGAACAAGGGCTGTCCCAATCGACAATTGGGTAATTTCCAAGAACGATTGCCTATCGAAGTTGGAGAGCTCTAAACGATACATATCGAAAGTGCGATAGTAAATCGATTATGGAAGTCTCGTGGCGCGCGTTTCGAGTATGTTTCAAGTTGTCACTGCATCAACGACAATAGAAAAGTGTTAGAGAAGCACTTGCAAATTTGAAGGAGACGACTTACCTTACTCGTCGTCGGTGTTATCGTCTTGTGACAGTCCGTGTGATGTATAAGCTGCAGGGGCAATTCCTTTTTTCCCGTACCCAGGGTAAACTCCGCCAATATCGCGCAGGAATATCGGCAGAGTGTCGCATGCGTCGACTTTCCCCTGCAAAAGCAAGTTGTGAAAGTATAGGTACTGGAACAAAGCAGTTCGTCCCTCTGTCTTGGACGCCCTTCTCTTTTTTTGGTAGACTTGACAGACTTCCACAGCCGTTCTATATTCTGGGTATGGACACTGGCGACTTTGAGAGTCTGGTACGACTGAAACCCGTCTGTGATGACTTTTGTTCCAGGCAGTATGAAATGTTTTATGAGACCCACTAAAGTCACCTTGTCTCGGGACAATACTCTCACAAGGAAACAGTTGCGTGACTCCCTTTCTATCCCACCAAAAACCCAAATATCATCTACTTCACTTTTAGAAGGTCGTCCTCTCTCATTCTTTCGTCTATCAATATGAGATTCGTCTACTTCTACTATTTTATTCGGTCCACCAATTGGCACACTGTCATTTGTCACTATCACGGAGCATACTTCGCGGCAAAACCCGAAGTAGTCACACACGGTATTTCTCGATAACTCAGTTTCTGATGCTGTGGCTTGCAACGTGTAATCTCGAATCCAGCACGACACAACAATTACGCTCGTCTGAATAGATAATTTGGAGGACTCGAACCACGTATTTTTCCCGATGCTGGTTCGCCTTTCGCAAAGTCCGCAATGAAATTGCAACGGAATCTCAATGTCCACACTCCTCTTACGGACTTTCACAGACTTCGCAGCACCACAGTCAACGCAGTCCCTCCTTTCCTCGTCCGGCAGAAGTCCATATTTCCGGCAAAAAGTCAAACATTTGTCTATGCTGGATATTCATGGAATCAGAGTTTTCCATGTGAGGCAATCCGCAGAAGAAACTTGAGAAGCAGCACACATTACACTCGCTATCAAGAGAAACCGTGTCGATTTCCCAGTGGAATCACAAACAATTACGGCCGGAATTTAATGTACACGAACGGAAGAAACAACGCAAAACTGATAAAAATGACGATCACAAATAATTTATCATAACGCGCGCCACGAGACTTCCATAATCGATTTACTATGGCACGTTCGATATGTGTCGTTTGGAGCCCTCCAACTTCGATAGGCAATCATTCTTGGAAATTAACGACAATTGGTACACCAGTCTTGCTCTGACCACCACCCGCCCCACCCGACGATTCCTTCGCCCGAAGTACGATTGCCCATATCGCCTCCTGTCCGAACGCTGATGTAGGCCCCGATGTTATGCACTCGGCCCCGTACGTCGCTGAAGGCGATCTCCCAGGTTGTCCGCTGGGAGTCGAGATGGCGCTCTTGTTGCCAGCCGGAGACTTCTTTCTTGACCTCCAGACTGAGCCTCCACCACGAGAGCCCGGTACGCTTGTAAAAGGCTCAGAACTCGCCACACGATGCTGTTGCTCGGTAACGGCCAAAAAGCATAACAATGCATGATATCGATAATGCCGTCGGCACACACAGTGTGCTGTCGAACGTCAACTTTGAGCGTGCCGAGTTCGACGTGCTGCTGAACACTCAGAAACGATGCCTCCTGTGCATACGGTACGTCGGCCCTAACGTGGTATACGCGGTCGCAACGCACTCCAGCGGCAGTTGTCGGCTGCATCTGGCTTGTAAACCGCACTGTTCGTTTACGAAATGGACTGGCGTAAAATTCCTATATTAGATCCGTTAAAATTGCTTTCCTACCCTTGTCCATATGCTAGTCAGGTTGTTCTGTCTGTACTAAAATGATAACCTTTATATCCGTGAACACATTATAAGGCGTAGAGGGAAGTACCATGTCCTGTCAATACAGACGTCGGCTTATACACTACTGACCACTAAAATTGCTCCACCACGAAGATGACGTACTACAGACGCGAAATTTAACCGAGGGAAGAAGATGCTGTGATATGCAAAGATTAGCTTTTCAGAGCATTCACACAAGGTTGGCGCCGGTGGCGACACCTACAACGTGCTAACATGAGGAAAGTTTCCAACCGATTTCTCATACACAAACAGCAGTTGAATGACGTTGCCTGGTGAAACGTTGTTGTGATGCCTCGTGTAAGGAGAAGAAAGGCGTACCATCACGTTTCCGGATTGATAAAGGTCGGATTGTAGCCTATCGCGATTGCGGTTTATCGTATCGCGACATTGCTGCTCGCGTTGGTCGAGATCCAATGATTGTTAGCAGAATATGGAATCGGTGCGTTCAGAGGATAATACGGAACGCCGTGCTGGATCACAACGGCCTCGTATCACTAGCAGTCGAAATGACAGGCATCTTATCCGCAAGGCTGTAACGGATCGTGCAGCCACTATCGATCCCTGAGTCAACAGCTGGAAACGTTTGCAAGACAACAACCATCTACACGAACAGTTCGACGACGTTTGCAGCAGCATGGACTATCAGCTCGGAGACCATGGCTGCGGTTACCCTTGACGCTGCATCACAGACAGGAGCGCCTGCGATGGTGTACTCAACGACGAACCTGGGTGCACGAATGCCAAAACGTCATTTTTTCGGATGAATCCAGGTTCTGTTTACAGCATCATGATGGTCGCATCCGTGTTTGGCGACATCACAGTAAACGCACATTGGAAGCGTGTATTCGTCATCCCCATACTGGCGTATCACACGGCGTGATGGTATGCGGTGCCATTGGTTACACGTCTCGGTCACCTCTTTTTCGCACTGACGGCACTTTGAAGAGTGAACGTTACATTTCAGATGTGTTACGACCCGTGGCTCTGCCATTCATTCGATCCCTGCGAAACCCTACATTTCAGCAGGATAATGCAGGACCCCATGTTGCTGGTCCTGTACGGGCCTTTCTGGACACAGAAAATGTTGGACTGCTGCCCTGGCCAGCATATTCTACAGATATCTCACCAATTGAAAACGTCTGGTCAATGGTGGCCGAGCAACTGGCTCGTCGCAATACGCCAGTCGCTACTCTTGATGAACTATGGTATCGTGTTGAAGCTGCATATGCAGCTGTACCGGTACACGTCGTCCAAGGTCTGTTTGACTCAATGCTCCGGCGTATCAAGGCCGTTATTAAGGACTGAGGTGGTTGTTCTGGGTACTTGTTTCTCAGGATCTATGCACCTAAATTGCGTGAAAATGTAATCACATGTCAGTTCTAGTATATTTGTCCAATGAATTTCCGTTTATCATCTGCATTTCTTCTTGGTGTAGCAATTTTAATGGCTAGTAGTGTAAAAGTTCCATTACAAATAATGCGATACAAATTGACAATAGTTCTCCACGTAAGATAAAAATTATTTCTTCATTCTTACTTTTTAGTAAAACCGTAAGGTCATTCTTACTTGAACACTGCCCCTAATTAGTAGCACAATCTCGACAACATGTGAATTACAAAACTTAAAAGAAAGAAAGGGCATTATAGCTTACTGGAAGTAGTGCAAGGTGTCCTGTAGACAAAGCCAATCTAACAAACTCACTCCTTAAAAGAGCACCTATATTTACATAACATTGGATATTATAGTATGTACTTATATTAAACTAACAAGAAAGTATTAGGACGTAGAAAAAAAAACACCGTACACATCATACAGTCTTTTTGGAAATCTGCGTTGCTATTCAGTGCACTTTTTTTATGTCTCATCTTGTTCTATGTTGTTCGTTGAATTTGTTCGGGGCGGACGTCCAATGAGATCCGTTCAAGTTCTTCGTTGATCCGTTGACGCAGTTTTTTTATTACAGAGGGTAGGTAACCCTCCGACCGAACACGCTGATCTACCAGGCTGGAGCTCAGGTGGCGACTGTTCCAAAGGTACCTTACCTGTCTCCTTACTATGTCCTGAAAGCTTCATACGTAGCTATATTACCAATTGAAATTTAATTATAACAAACTGTACTAAGAACAACGCGTTGTTAATGGGTCATCAAAATGCTGTTACCTTCAAATGGCATACTTTCATAATACGATAATACGCAAGTTACAGTAATCTTTTACCACGAAGTTGATGTTTCTCGCCATTTCATTACAACTAATCACACAATTAACGGCGGGTTTTCGAGAGATCATCAGTTTGCTGATGCTCAGAAACGGCGTATAAACATATGAGCTTCAGCTGAAAGCCAATATAGCGCGACCGGCCGATGCGGTCGAGCGGTTCTAGGCGCTTCAGTCTGGAACCGCGCAACCGCTACCGTCACAGGTTCGAATCCTGCCTCGGGCATGGATGTGTGTGATGTCCTTAGGTTAGTTAGGTTTAAGTAGTTCTAAGTTCTAGGGGACTGATGACATCAGGTGCTAAGTCCCATAGTGCTCTGAGGCATTTGAACCATTAGAACCAATATAGCGCCTCACATCTCTGCACCGAAGAGAGATCGCGTGCATTTGAGGTAGTGGCGTTCTGCCATCTCTCTGGTCAACGTCCAAACGCACGTTCATAATATGTGACACGTTAGATGTTGCTCTGCACGTTCGGAAAGACTCCAAACGTGCTTTTCCATGCAATGACATCAGAAACTAGGCACGCTCAACGCTCAACTTTCGGATGCACGGTCCGTGTACCGACGGCTTAAGGGCCTAGATGGCTCTCTAAGTATGATGGAAACCTTATTGTTACGGGAGATTGGAATGCGAGAGTGGCTCAAGAACCGGAAGTGGCGATTCTGGGCAACCACGCTCTTGGAAGAAGAGATGAAGGGGTTGTCCAAGTAGTTGAGTTCTGCTCGAAGAACAGATTAGTTGTTGTTAACACACTTTTACATCATACGTGGAAAAGATACACCTGGAAGATCACAGGAGATTTAAAGTGACAAAAGATCGATTACATTTTAGTGAGATATTTATTTAGAAACGAAATCAAAGACTGCTGAAATATCCATCTGCAGACACCGACAGTGACCATAGTTTGGTCGTGATGAAAAGCTAACAAACATGCAAATGTGAACGTTAGAACAAAAATGGGAAATATAAAAGCTGAAAATAACGGAACTGACAAGGCACTATGCGCAGAAAACAGACAAATTTTCTAATAAATTGCAAAACAATAGAGAAAAGAAAGAATGGAAACAAATTAAATGTGGTATATACAAAGGAGCAATAAAGAGACTTGGGGAAAGTATACTCAAAAACAAGAGACAATGAATAAACCAGATGCTTACTGAAAACACAAGATTATGCAAAAACGCAGTTGACTAACAAGGAAAATCTGGAGACAGAAAACTACGGAACTTAGTCAGCAGAGAAGCCACGAAAGCAAAAGGAGGATTCCTTGAGGAAATGCGAAGAGAAGCAGAATAAATTTCTAAATGGGAGAACTGATATTGCCTACAGAACAGCAAACATATTTTCAAACAAATGCAAAACAACAATTATGGATAGAATAGCAGACAAAGAGGGAGAAATTGGTGAAGACGTAGTGAAGAGACGGAAAGTATACATTAGGAATGTATGACGAAACACTGCTATTGGAGGACATTTAACAAGAGGAAGCAGACGAAGATGACAAAATAGACGACATCCTGCTTGAAGAATTTGAGAACACTCTGAAAGTTCTACAGGAGGGATAAGCAACGGGTTTTGATGACATTCCTGTCGAACTGAGCAAGAATGTGGCGACATCATGAAACTGCTGCTAAAACTGATTTGATTCAACTATAGTACAGCAGAAGTACCAACTGACTTTCAGAAATGCACCGTAGTTCCTACACCGAAGAAGGTGTCAGCTACAAAATGTGAACCTAATACTTAAACCTAATATCAAACGTATCAAAAATTCTCATAAGGATATTTCTGAAGACGGTTAAAAAGGAGGTGAAGGATATGGTGAGTAAAGATCAGTTTTTATTCAGGAGAGGATTAGGATGAAGAAAGGCGATTCCGGCACTGAAGCTTCTTATTGAATAGCAAGTATAAAAACAGAAACTAACTTAACGATGAGAATACAGTGGCTGTGATTAGGAATTTTCATAAGAAACAAGAAACAAAAATCAAGAAAGATGTGAGACAAAGATGTGCTCTCACTCATCATGTATTCAATGCTTACATCCACGAAGCTATAGACTTAGTTCGAACAGCAAGTGAGGGGGGATTGAAATTAATGGACAAAAGAAAGACTTGCTGCGTTATGCAGATCTAGTTGTTGTGTTCGCGGAGAACGAAAGGAGATGTAAAAATGGTCCTCAGCAAAACGGAAAGGACTGTCTGTAATTAATATGGTATGGTAACACAGGAAAGAGAAATACTAGAGTGAGTAGAATGTAAAGACCGTCCAGAAATCTGAGACGGACGCTACGCCTAGCGGAGATATGACTGTCTTACTCCCATAGTATTTTTCTCCAGGTACTAAGTCACATTTGTACCAGATTTGGTTGAAACATATGCAGGCATTCCGGAGCTGTGCTTGCTCTTGTATTCCACTTTCCTCCATCCCTCATCTCTAAGGCTTTCACATATTGAAAATATCTTTTTCCATGAGGCAAGGGGTATAAGCATTAAATTCGGTTAAACTACTCCAACCATTTCAGAGTAATGTACTTTTTTTGACTTGTCACTCCATTCCCTGACACATCCCCACTCCTCGGGGTGGTAAGAGTTTTTCAAACTGCCAGTTATTTATTTTTCTATTGGTAGTAAGGGAAGTGTGTACACAGTTTGGTTCAAATTGCTACAGGCGTCCCCTCCCACGGAACCATCCCTCTACCAGCGTATCACGGCCACACGGTATTATTTTCCATACAGCAAGTCATTTGTGTAAAAAGTTCCGTTAAAATTTCTCTAAGCATTCAAGAAATGTATGGAAATAAACACACCTACGTGAATACGTTTGTAAGGGTACAGATTGTGGTCATTATCTCCATGGAAGTGACTCGTAGGGAAATGGAAAATATTGGTGAGTTCCGAGAAGAAATATGCTTCTCGGGATCTCCGTGATACACGAGGTAACTTTCTCAGAGTGTTTGTCAGCCTAGATTTTTCAGAACTTGTCTTACTCTCTGTCGCCAGAAAAGTTGCATGTGGCCCATCCTGCTTCCTGTCTTTGTACGTGTTCTACGTCCATTATTAACCCACGCTGACAGTGATCTCGTTCATCCGCACAATATTCCGATATCTACAAGCGAAGGCTTTAATGTTTTTACGTTTGGTGACCCGTAAAAATTACATTTATGCTCAATTCCTGGTGAATCCTAGGATTTTAGTTGCTATTTATCACTTTTGCCACTGCTGCCGATGATTGTCATTGTGAAAGTCCCGAGTTTTTCCAGTGAAACTGTAAGCCCCCTTGGTAATTCACTTTCAAAAATTTTCAAATGTGTGTGATATCGTATGGGACTTAACTGCTAGGGTCATCAGTCCCTAAGCTTACACACTACTTAACCTGAATTATCTTAAGGACAAACACACACACCCATGCCCGAGGGAGGACTCGAGCCTCTGCCGGGACCAGTCACACAGTCCATGACTGCAGAGCCTAAGACCGCTCGGCTAATCCCGCGCGGCGGTAATTCAGTTTAAAGTTGGTAGGAGCCAACTCCATAACACTTCCATTAGCACCTTGCCTAGTAAACCACTGTATTGTTGACGACAGGTTTATCCTTTTTTAAGAAGTAGTTGATGGTCTTTGCACCGCGGCGATATTTTGTCAAGATTGGTTGCGATGCTGCAGTTGGCGCTTTAACATCTGAGCGATGGAAATCCGAAAGGGACCTCGTGTCGAAAAACTGGATTTTGAGATATTGTAATTATTAGGTTCAGTTTTAAATTCTGAAAAATTTGTAAAATAAAAAATACATTTATCCCTCTAAATCTGAATGAGTTATGACAGCCTGAATGTTGGTGACGGAAAATAGGTGTTTTGAGATAATGTATTTCTGCATATATGTCTTTTGTCAAACAATACAGATTTTTCTAAGTTAAAATTACATATTAAGTGGTTAAATCCTTCAGACCTGTAGCCCATTGTGATGTACAAAAATTTGATACCAAATAAACTGTCCGCAATTTGAGAAAAATTAGAGTAATCTGCACAGCTCTTTTTATTCTCTATTATGGCATCTTTTATACAAAATTTTGTTTCTGAAGCCATTAATGGGCCCAAAACCACATGAAATTTTGAATTCGGATAAGTCCCAAATTATATTGCTGAGATCCCATATTTTATAGTGACCAAAGGATTTGATTTTCTACTTCTAAAATACATGTGTCTGAAATAGTTCAAGATCGTTCACAAACAGCGTTTTCTCCTTCTTAGATTCTGGAATATCTGGCCGGTCAGGTTCTTCCTCGGTATCGTCATTGTCACTAACTTGTAATTCTGGCTCAGGATGTGTTTCTGCTTAAGGGTATAGAATGTATTTCTATTTCTCTTTGCAGTAGGTCGTGGTGTTTTTAAAAAGATTAGTTTTTCGTTGTCTTGTCATCCCTGCTGGAATTACTCCGCCAGGAAACCCGATGGGTCTGTTTTCTTTGGTAAAGACGCAGTTCACAAATTAATTTCCCTCAATGGTCATTTCGCAATGTACACTACATTCGTAGCTAACGATGAACTCAAAGTGGAGGTATTTATTTGTGGGAGGTACCTTGTTAGCATCACTATTCTTCGAGACATTTAGCCAGTCATATGCATTCACAGCAACCTCACCTTTTTCATTTCTAGCAAATGATTCAAATGGCTCTGAGCACTATGGGACCTAACATCTGTGGTCATCAGTCCACTAGAACTTAGAACTACTTAAACCTAACTAACCTAAGGACATCACACACATCCATGCCCGAGGCAGGATTCGAACCTGCGACCGTAGCGGTTGCGCGGTTCCAGACTGAAGCGCCTAGAACCGCTCGGCCACTCCGGCCGGCGCACTTGTTTATTCTGGAATTATTGTACGTACAAAACGTTCTTCTTTTATATACAACTACTCCTAGCTCCTTAAAATGTGTATAAATTAGGATGGATACTGTTTTGTGAAGCATTACATAAACAGCTGCGTGATTTAGGAAAAAGGCCTCTTGTCGGACACAGCTAAAGAGGCTCATTTCCGGAAGACTGACAAATTGCTTTTCTTTATATTATTGACTCCTGCTGGATTCAAATAATTTTCAAATCGATACTAGCGTGTACAGCATGAAATAAATTACTACACTAAACAGTAAAACGAAAGCAAATATTTTACACATTTTCGGAGGTTTTTGCTTGTAATTGTGGTAACAGTTGGAAAGGCTACCACTAAAGCGCCGCGTGTAACGAACGCAGGAAGTCAGAGAGACAGAGGGAAGGGAGCAAAGTTGTCGTTGTGTTGAAAGCCGTCCGACAGCGGCCAGAGTGAGTAGTGTTCCTGGCGGGAAGCCGCTGCATATATCTGTCCACAGAGCACCGGCTGCGAACTCAGCACGGACGTCGCGGACGCCTAGCAACAAGTGGGGGCGATCTCTGACGTCTAGCATTACTCGCCTCTCCGAACACTTCCGAGTTTACTACTACACACTAATAACTGCAGCGTCCAGGGAGGATTCCTACTTCTTTGCTGAGCTATTCTCCGACGTTTTGAACACTACTGACCATTCAAACTGCAACATCATGAAGGACAGCAAATAAGGAAATTTTCTTTGTTGTCTGTATGCAGCATAGTGGGAAGCATACATGACTAAATTTTTAGGTCATCCCGGTGTACAAAAAGCTGTCAAAAGCGACAGTTCGCTGTGCAACAAGCTGCAGGAGTACGTTCTTGACAACCTTTGATACAGCTGACATCCTTGTACGTTTCAGCTCTTCTTTAAGAACACTGTGGCACAGCCGAACTTGTAGGTCATGGAGGGACACTTGAAAGACGATTACGGTTAATGAAGTAAAAGATACACGCAGTGGACACCAAATGAAAAAGCTACTCCTTATGATTCTGATCTAGACTGCCATAAAAATGCGAAGGAACTGTTAATCAGAACTCAGGGAGAAGTTGTAGTCTAATTCACAAACGATTTATTGATCTTAAACAAGACAAGACAACAAAATTATTAAAGAATCATCACACGAAAAAATATTTATTTAACAAAAGCCTTACTAAAGTGGGATCTATGGTGGACAAAGTGATCTGCTGGGGATCGACACACGACACTAACCAGAACACTACTCACTTTATCTCACTTCATACACGTGAATCCAGGTTATGGCATCAAACTACGCCACCACCAAGTATCTATATTCTACCATACAAAAAAAAAAAAGGAAAAATATGGTTCGAAAGAACAGGGTGGTGAGAAATAGATATTATAGCGCTACGTTGCAGCAGCGAATACTTTACCATCCTACTGGTGAAGGCGGCACACTACGATACGTCCGACGACTGAAGTCATGGACGGCGGAAATCTGTTATTAAATGCGCGTTCCCGAAAAATGCAAGTACGCAGTCTCGCGTTCGGTTAATTCAGAACGTAGGCACTTCCCTAAGAGCCTCTGAAACCCCGACCGATTCCAGTGTGCAGGTGGACCCATTTGCTGGTCTGCCAAACCAATTTGACTCCGTGCCACGACTGTGCATGTTGGAATACGTCAAATGTTTAGACAGCTGACTCAAGACAAATAAGTACACCCACGCATCACTCGTTGCGACCGTGACGATATAAGCAGTACCTCTGACGGTTCAGAAGGTGACTGCCACAGGCTCTAAGTCGCGTGCTAGCAAAGGACACAAGTCTCACCATTTAGGTAAAGACCTGCAGTTACACGCAGCGAAGCGCCAGTACAAGAGACTTGTACAAGAGTCACGGTCTCCGTTTCTCTGTGTTGCCTCCTCAGCTCAGTTCCAAAAGCACATCTCTCTTTTTTGACTTTCCCAATTTCGCACAAGCCAATCACGAGCTGGAGCCCAGCATTCTAAACTCGGAGAATGGTCTTTGCACTGCAAACCGATTCGACCAATCGGAGACTTTAAAGTTAACTGACAGAAAACGGAAAAAACATTCAGCTTCACAGCCTCTTTCCCACACGATTTTCGTGTCTTTGTTAACACAATACAGGGTGGAAGCACAGCCCTCCATAAACAGCTTGTTATCTCCCATGTTGCGTCCACTTCCAAGTTTGCAGGGAACGGCCATAAAATCACATCGACAAAACATTTTTTGAAACAGAGTCTGCACGTCTAGGTGCCAGTTTTCCTGTCCCATGGACATTTGCAGAACGTTTACATTTCTTTTGGCGGCTTGCTTGCTAAAAAGGCCTACAATGCGTTGTCAGCGACTTTTCGGCGCTAGGCCGTATACCTGGACCTCTGCCCCTGTCCGTGGCGCCAAGCTTAATGTGTTTCTGCACAATACGACCATGGCACGGGGCCGTCTGGAAATGTCTCTTCATCGTTCTCCAGAAAAAACGCGCTTTGTCGCCCCACCAACGCCGTGCTTTTACTGCAGTTGTTTAAGTCGGCACCCTGTTCCTTTGAACAGAGGTAAAGCTTACCGTATTTCATTCCCTAGAACACGAAAACAATACCATAAACTGCTGCCCACCATTTCATCACAATGTATGAAGTCAAATCGCCGTAGATCGTATTCCCTACACCAAATCAGAAGTGAGAGTGCCCTGCAATCTCTCACCCTTTACCGTTTTGTTGATGTACGTGTTACTGTTGCACTCCTGTGTGATCACACCACAGGAGGGTGAAAACAGGAGGGATACAAAGCGTAAATACCCTTTGATGCTTCGAATCATGTTCAGATTTTGTCGAATGGTTTTGAAGGGTCGGTAGTGATTCCAACCTATACATGAAAGCAAAAGCTGTGCTGCACTGCAAAGGAGTTCAACCACATTCAATGGGGATGCGGGCTCATAATATCCTTAGAGAAGGGTTGAAACTTAGGAGGGTGTCAGCAGTGTCAAAGGTTGCCAGGAACATCTTCCTGTTGCTCATCGCATTGCAAACAGTTGTGGTGTGTACGAAATGTTTCCCTCGGCCACCCACAAGAAAACCGCGCGCTTTAAACTCTGTGTGTCGTGGTGCTCACCTCCATCGCAGAGACGTTGCAAGAACGGTTGAAACTTTGGTATCGGGGACTGTGACGACCTGTACATCGTGTGGCACGTCCAGGGCGACGTTGGGCAGAATTTTGATGAAATTTCGTGCCAATGTGTCGTAATTAACCCACATTACAGCCCACGTGAACTTTAAAGCTGTGGCCTTCTTACCATATGTGTCGACGCTTTTGCAATTTGAACCATCGCCGAGACCGTGGGTGACGTCGCAGGGCGCCACACATTTTCATCGTTGCAGAGGAAGGCTGTACGCATTTTTTAACCAAATTTTGAGTTATCGTCGTAATAGGAGACAGTCACAGGATTTCGAAAAACTGGTTCTCTAATTCTGTTGCACAGTTGCTATGCCACGTCAGTAACAGTGGTTGCCAGCTTCTCGGCAATCCATGACCAGATGTTTTCAGTGGGTAAGAGATCTGGGGGACGTGCTGATCTGGGCAACAGTCGAAAACTCTGCGTATTGCGGTAGGCAAGGAAATCATGGGCGTTCTAGGTCTTGCGTTATCTTGTTAAAAGGTAAGGTGACAGATACCTCTAAGCTAAAGCACAGCCACCAGTCTTTAAAAGTCATATTCTGCCCAAATTACCAGCTACGGGAATCAGAGTTTGATACCAAATGGGGCCCAGTACCATCATGCCAAGCTCTGGGGCCAGAAATGGAATCAGGCAATATTCGTCCTCCTTGGATAGGTCCACTGTGCAGTACCGGGTCTGTTTTAAAAAGGGGTCGTGGTGCCACCCTGTGTCCTGTGTTGTCGCTGAGTGCATCACCATTGGCCTGCCTCTCTCTGCTGCCGCGTGAAGGAAAATCGGAACATTGTTCATCGTGTTGACAGTCCATCGCTCTCACCGTGAAGATGCTTGATTTGTGGCAGACAAGCCCATTTCCTGACTCAAGGTACGTGACGTGGCTGTAGGATCCTGCACGACTGGGCGAACAATGTCTGTTCTCTCAAGCGCAAGCGCTAGTCTCGTGAGGTCGATAAGTCCTGTATGTCGTTCAGTATGGCTCTCCTGAACCCAGATTCCATATTCTCTAACGTAAGAAACATATCGGAGAACAATAAACCACAGTCTCGATAGGCCACCATCCTGGGCCACTCACGAATCGCCATAGGTTGTTAGTAGCTTCTCCTCCTCATACGAGGCATTACACGATCTTCTCACAAACAAACAATCTTCAGATGCCATTTCTGAATGAGAAACATGCTGTGTAGTGTTTATTTATATATAGTATGTAGATGGCGTTACTCCTACCGACTGGGAGGTTATAATTAAAGTGGAGCTACCCACAGAGGTCCAGTGTGGGCTGTTATTATCGTATGGCAGCGAAACCTGCTAGTATTCTAATGCGTTAATGTGGAACTCATTTACGATGAGGAAAACTCAGTTCCAGGTTTGGCCAACAGGTGGAAATCTGGTGCTGTGAATGCAAGGAAGATGTGTAGAAATGTTTCCATGTGTAATGAACTGGGAACGGGACATAGGCAGAAAAGGTCAAACAAGTGTAAAAGGCATAACGCTGGTTTTGTTATTAACTGCTCCTGGCAAATATTTCGGGGTATAAGGTAGTGGTCCACGAAACTCTCCTGTCCCTAACATTTCGTCCAGAACTGCGCTGGACTTCTTCAGAGGCGTTGCTCCTCCGTCGAGTCTTGGCGGCTGACGTATGGGACGTCTGAGGATGTATATACTGTAGAGAAAAGGGCTTGGTCGGCGTTACACTTTGTAACCTCCCCCTCACTTATCGACCTTAATGACAGTGAAAAATTAAACTGCGTGTACCTAATGGAAATTTGGGAAAAGCAATCGTCACCGAAGTTAATCTGTCGGTAAAGAGGGAGGAAAGGGTTACATCTAAATGAAACGAAAAATGCAAATGAAACTGGTGGAAATTAATTTTGAAAAGGGGTAAAGTTAATAAAGAAAGTAAGTGTGCGGCCGTTACGTTAACAATTAACTAGCGGTAATTAGATATTTGAGATTTGGGGAAAATTACGGTCGCCAGTCCTATGGACAATTACTATAGTAACTGAAAAAGAAAGGTTATTACACATATAATTAGCACTAGAAGCGTGGCAACTGAAGGTTGACACGTGTAGTGTGAAAACTGAAAGTTTGTCAGAAGTAACAAATTTCGCTACACTCTGACTTAATTTAGCAAAAGAATTAATAAAACCGGAAAATCGAAAGTTAATTTAGTGACTGAAATTAATAGTGAGCTTTGTTTCTGAATCACATCGAAATTCAGTAAAATACGGTTAGTCTTGGACTACCTCAACAATCATTTCAAAAGCTACTTGAATCTACGCAATTTAGAAATAAGAGATTTAACTGTGAACTTGAATTAAATGATTCTGAACAATTAACAATAGTAACATTTAGTATGTACCAAGCTGAGCTGCAGTCACAGGTAAGCTAAAATACGGTAACAAAACTCGCACTCTTAATTTGTGCTTGTGTAATCTAAATATTGTAGCCAGCTATGAATACTTTAACCGAACTTTGAAATTAAAGCAGTGAAATAGAATAATATTGCTTTAATGCTGGCGTTTGAATTTCAACGACACTCGGGTTCATTCCGGAAAAGGAAGAGACCCTGCTTGGTAATGCAATTGGGACAATGAGCAACAAAGGTTCATGCTACGTTGCTGTAATTTTGTGATTTGAACAGTTTTAAAAGCTGAGGTCTGCCATACAGTTCTAAAACTTTACGTGCTTCCAGTCTTCCTTGTTGGTTGATTGAAGGTTTGAAGCCGTCGATCGAGGAGGTGGCGACAGTCGCTCATTGTCGGCCGTCGCTGTTGCAGAAGCTGGATGTTGGCGCGCCTCCTTCTCGACACGGTCACCAGGCGAAACGGGCTCTTGATGGGCGCCAGCTAATGCTTCCCGTCCACGACACCGTGTCAGGAACTATCATAGCAAGTCGAGCGCAATTACATGCTGCCAAACCCCGAAAGCACGGCAACTCGCGGGAGCGTCACACAACACACCTGCTCCACTGCACTACCCCAGCCAGACTCCCCCTCTGCTCTGCCCGCGCTCCACGAGGCAGAGTTAACACTACCAAAGATCCTAAACACTTTCGTTCTCCACACGACCTATCGATGTATTCGTTCGATAGTATAGTTTTCCCTAGGCAAGACCCAGCGTAAAAATACAAATAATATTTACAAAACAAACCAATTATACATCGACATAAATGCATATATATACAAATAGTAAAACAATTACAATATACAAAGACACAGAAATGTTATATCTTCAGGTAACAAAATAAGGAAAAAAATTAGCAGTGCAATAGATGGAAATAGGAGGATATGCATTTCCGGTGTTACACGTGCCCCACATTGTCTGAGGATGTTCATGTAACCTAAACAGACTCAGAAAATGTCCCAAAAAGGAAAAAAAACAGCGGAAATGCATATGATCAAAACGTCAAGAAAATTTAGCATTCATCTAATTAACCATAAATCAAACACTCCTAATCTTATTCCACTCTGTCATCTTGCACAAAATAAAACAGGTTGACAACGTATTAAAATTCATAGAAAACATAGAAAATGGTTTAGCTATCAAAATACGCAAATAAATAATTACATAGACTACACATTTTGTATAACCTTTTCATGTTTAATATTCTCGTCATGAGAGGCTCTTAACGCTAAACAAGAAAATAATATACAGCAGATCGACAAAAACATAAATATTAACAGCAGAATTCTTTCATATTAGCTGTCCGGGAAGAAAAACAACTCCGCCTTCCGTACGCGCAAGTGCAAAGAATGCCGACAGCGGCACAAGAGCCGACAGCGGCTCCGCCTGGCCAATATTGTTGCGCCCGCCGGTGCGGCACGCTTGATCTCACTCGCCTGTTTAACGGCATTTCCAGAACGTCCGTTTCACTGAATTCTTTGGGAAAAACTCACTCCCGAGTAATCTCAAGGAGTCCATTAACACTATCACAGTGGATAACTCAACACTGTCCATCATCACACGCATGTACTAGCCTGAAACTTAAAACAGCGTCTATGTACATCGGCAATGACTAGTAAAACACATATTCATGAAATTTTACAGCTAGTTACAAAATCATATTTACATTGCTTAATCTACTGTGACTCTGCTTGGATTTTTCAATCGATTAACAATTAGTTACTCTTAAATCATTTAATCAAAATTAATAACTTATTAATTACAACTTCTTTAATGACCTCTAGGTCAGGCAAAAGCATCGCAACATGGCACATCCTTAAATCTTACACTCTATATTTACGTACTGTACAAATTACCCTTTCTGTGGTATTAATCAATCCTTGATTGGTACAATTTCAGGTCTACAATGTTCCGTATACCTAATAGTTTTCCAGAGCTTGGATACTCTAAGCAATAAGCATTTGTGTGAGGTATACCAATGACTTTATATGGTCCATTATACACTAACTTAAATTTAGAGATTTCATTGTCTATCTCGCTCGTTTTCTCATGAGCTTTTACAAGTACTAAGTCTCCGACTGCAAATTTAGCAAAACACGCTTTAGCGTCATGACGACGTATGCGAGCATCGGCTTTTAGCTTCATTACTTCTCGCAAACGATCTTTTTTCACACCAATACTAATGTCAATCCGTGGAGGATATTTGATTATCTCTTCCACTAAACTTTTACTTCTGTCATCCAACAGGATTTCCTCCGATTTTAATTCCCCTTTTAAAACCAGGGAAGGATCGGACCGAACCCAGTAGCTACCGTAGCATTAGTCTCACGAGCTGCGTCGGAAAGACATTTGAGCGTATGGTCAATAGGCGCCCGGTGTGGGTTCTCGAATCCAGATCCTTACTTACCCGCTGCCAGTGTGGGTTCAGGAGGTATCATTCCACCCTAGATAACCTGATCCTACTCGAAACAGCGATACAAGATGCTTTCCTACGTAAGCAACACCTTATCGGGGTTTTCTTCGACCTGGAGAAGGCGTACGATACTACCTGGAGGCATACCATTTTGCGGCAGCTTTATGAGTGGGGTTTCCGTGGGCGTTTACCCACACTCATCAGATCCTTTCTGTCGGACAGGTATTTTAAGAATAAGGTTGGGAATGTCCTGTCTGACCGTTTTAAGCAGGAGAACGGTGTTCCTCAAGGAAGTGTCCTCAGTGTGACAGCTTTCGCAATTGCCATCAATAGTATTGCGTCCACAGTACGACGGCCCGTGCAGTGCTCCTTGTTTGTGGACGATTTCTCCATTTTCTGTGCGTCTTCCTCCCTCACAGCTGCTACACGCCAATTACATCTGACACTCGTGCGATTGGAGGAATGGTCTAAGACCACGGGCCTTAAATTCTCTTTGGAGAAGACCGTTTGTGTAGATTTTAACCGTTCCCGTTCTCTTTTTAATCTCCCTGTTTTAAAACTAGGAGACACTGTTCTCCCCTTTAGGGAAAAAGTGAAATATCTCGGGCTTATTTTTGATGAGAAGCTCACATGGTTGCCACACTTAAAGGATCTAAAAGTCCGCTGTTTAAAGGCTTTAAACGTCCTTAAATGCGTCAGTCATAGATCCTGGGGCGCTGACAGGGCACGTCTGCTCCAACTTTATAAGGCCTTTGTGCGACCTCGACTGGAATACGGATGTCAAGCTTATGGCTCTGCAAGACCTTCCTACCTCAAAATGTTGGATGTGATTCACCATGAGGGTATTAGGCTTTCAACAGGGGCTTATCGCACGAGTCCAGTTGCTAGTCTGTGTGTCGAGGCGGGAGAGCCTCCGCTGTCCATTCGGCGTCTTCTCCTCGTGGTACGGCACGCGTACAGGGCCAAGTCCACTCCTCTTTCATTGGCGTCCAACACTTTTTCCCAGCCGGCACTGGCACGTCTCTTCCGCCACCGTCCGGCGGCAACAAAGCCGTTTGGCATCCGTGCAAAGGAGAGTCTCGAGTCAGTACACCTGGAGGGCATTAAGGTACTCCACCAGGGATGGAGTAGGGGATCTCCCTGGCGACTACAAAGGCCAAGATTACTATTTGATCTGGCTGCTTACAGGAAGTATTGTACCCCGGACCACTTTTTTAAAATTAAACTTACTGAGATTTTAGAACGTCATTCCGATTTTATTACTGTTTACACGGATGGGTCTAAACAGGGGGATTTTGTGGGCTGCTCTGCTGTGTTTCCTGATACTGTCCATCGGATAGGGCTCCCAGAGCAGTTCTCAGTTTACTATGCAGAACTGTTTGCCATTCTGCAAGCATTAGAGCATACGCGCCGACATCGTGGCACGAAATTCATCATCTGCTCCGATTCCCAAAGTGCTCTACACGCTCTTGAACAGATGTACCCAGCAGATCGGATGGTGCAAGAGGTGCAGGACGCACTCCTGCTCTTGCAACAGCAGGGTAAGGATGTAATTTTCTGCTGGGTTCCAGGGCACATAGGGATTCCTGGAAATGAACTTGCAGATGCGGCTGCCAAGGAGGCTTGCTCCATCCCACCTCCTGCTCGCTGTTCCGTCCCCCTGCAGGCCATTACGTCTTTCGTGACTCGGAAGGTCATGCGTTGGTGGGAGGCTCAGTGGCTGGACGTGAGGGATAATAAGTTGCGAGCGGTGAAGGATTCTGTCCGACCGTGGCTCACCTCCTTCCGACAACGACGCGCTGAGGAAGTAGCCCTTACACGGCTTAGAATAGGACATTGTCCTTTGACACATGGTTTTCTGTTACGTCGTGAGGAGCCACCAACGTGTCAGACATGTGGGACACAGCTGTCGATACGACATATTTTAACTGAGTGTGTTTTATATGCGGGTTTGAGGGAAGATTTCAGTTTCCCACCAGACCTACCCTCTCTTTTAACTAATAATGAGGCGAGTGTCGCTAGAGTTTTACGTTTTTGTGGGATGTCTGGCCTTCTTCCCAAAATATTGGGATTGAAGTCTTAATGTGCTGTCCAGTGGTTTGGTCACCCATTATTTGTAAGTGGTCACTCAGCCACCGTTAATTATTTTTACCTGTTTGTACTGCTATTTTATTTTTAGTTTTATCTCCCTGTTTTGATGTGCTGTGTCCAATCTTGCAATTTGAACAATACCCATTCTCTCACAATTCGGCTCTGAATTGAACTTTTGGGAACGGGCGCTGATAACCTCGCTGTTGTGCGCCCTAAAACACTAATCATCGTCATCATCATCATCATCTGGAGAAAATCCCGTCGATTCATGTCTCAAGGTGTTCATAATTCTCTCAAATACTGCTACATATTTGCCCCATGCCTATGGTTGTGATGGCAATAGGTACGGCAAAGTCGGCCTAGCTCGCGCATATACCTCTCAGCGGGATTCCCAGCCGGACAATAAGCTGAAATATGGATCACCTCGACCCCATTACTTTCCATGCCTTCATTCCACAACCTAGAAGTAAATTGTGCCCCATTGTCTGACAGAATCGCCTTGGGCTTACCAATATGAACAAAATAAACGTTCACAAACTTGCTATAGATCGCTTTGGCTGTAGCTTTCCTAATCCGGTATAGCTTGATGAACTTGGAAAAAGCTTCTAGCACTACTAAAATGTAGGCAAAGTTTCCTGATGACTTGGGCAAAGGTCCGTACAAGTCCACGCACAGTAATTCAAAGGTGTCATTAGGCCTTAAATTTTTCATAGGACCACGACTCGTACAGTTGGTAACCTTCACCTTCTGACATAAATCGCAAGTTTTCACTCGGTCAGTAACGCGTTTTAACATGTTGTTAAAATGCACTACTTCACTCAGCTTTTGCGTACATTTCTTTGGTCCACAGTGACCATACGCCAAATGGTAGTAGTCTATTATTTCCGTGACGAATTTGGTGGGCCAGCATACCCGCCAAATATTACTATCTTCACCCTTACGTATGTACAAGATATGATCGTATATCTTGTAATACTTCCTTAATTTCTCTCCTTCTGGACTCCTTTCGTCATATCGGGTTTTCACCATATTTAAACAACCGTCCTCGTTCTGATAACGACGTAGATTCTTACAGATGTTCCTTATTAATTTACGTCCCTCAACTTCTTTAAAATAGTATAATTTGACCACTCCATCTGACTCATCTTTCAATACATATTGATTAGACTCGGGCAACCGCGACAGCGCATCCGCTACGCAATTGTCGGTCCCTTTTACGTAACAGATGTCATAGTTAAATTGTGTAAATACAGCGACCACCTAGTCAGTCCTTCGTGAAGTAGTTTACAATCCTTCAGATAAGTGAGCGCCTTATGGTCCGTGTGAATAATCACCTTATGGTCCCATAGGTAATCCTTGAACTTCTTGAATCCCCACACGATAGCGAGACACTCTTTCTCAGAAATCGTGTAGTTTCGCTCACTTTTTGATAAAGTTCGACTCGCGAACGCTATCGTCCGGTGTTCCTTATCCTCTCCTTTACCAACTTCTTGGAACAGTTCTACCCCCACCCCGTAATTCGACGAATCCGTTCCCAGATGGAAGCCTAGCGATAAATCACGATGAAATAGTATGTTAGATCTTAACAACTCGTCTTTTAATCTCTCGAAAGCGGCCTGACACCCGTCGGTCCACACAAACGGAACATTTTTGCGTAAGAGGCTATTCAAATTTTCATCATTAAACACTTGTCCTTTTACAAATTTACGGTAAAATCCTGTTAGCCCTAGAAAACTTTTTAACTGTTTCCTAGACTTGGGTGGAGGACAATTCCTTATTGCCTCTAGTTTCTCTGGGTCCTTCGTAATACCAGCAGTGGTAATTACATGCCCTAAAAATTTCAGTTCCTGTTTCACAAATTCGCATTTCTTTAGCTTTAGAGTCATTCCGCCACGGCGCAATGCTCTAAAAACTTCATCGAACAGGTCACAATGGTCATGCCAAGTGGCATTGGCCAACAATAGGTCGTCAACATATACAGTTAATCTTGAACTCAAAGCCGGTCCTAGCACTTTATCTAGGGCCCTGATGAATATGGACACAGATATATTAAGTCCAAACGGCAGTACTCTATACTGATAACACCTGCCCGCAAACAAGAAGGCGGTTTATGGCCTAGATTCTTCTTCGAGTTCTATTTGCCAGTAACTAGCCGTCAGATCGAGGCTAGTCATGAACTTAACGTCATGAAAACGTTGCAAAATCTCCTCCATACTCTCTGGTCTGTCTGTTTCACGTTGAACGACCCTATTCAACGTGCGTGCGTCAATCACAATACGCACACTACCATCCCGTTTTGCTACAATGACCAAACCGTTATTGTATGGACTCGTACTTCTTTCAATCACTCCCCATTCGAACATCTTATCTATCTCCCGTTGCACTGCTTCCTTTTTGGACAGCGGTATAGCATACGGTCTCACGAAGAATGGTACGTGCGGAATTACATGCAACTTGCATTTATATCCTTCCACAAGTCCCGGTTTGTCTGAAAACACACTCTTATTCCTCATTATTACTTCATACAGGCCTCGTCTTTGTTCGTGTGTTATGTTTGACACACCGTCTACAATACTTTCCAATTCACTTTCTACACTATTGTCAATGCCGAGATTCCCCACATTACAGTAGTTCAAATTCATACCTACGTCAATAGCATCCGGCCAGTTAACAATGTGTATAGGCTGGTATTGCCTATGCACACCGTCTCCTGCCACGTCAAAACTAACTACTATTGTTTTGTCTTGTGACGTACATGTCAAAGTTTTGCTTTCGCAATTAATCACTGCACGGTACTTTAATAGCCAATCTAGCCCGATAATTACTTCCGTAGTTAATTCTGGCACGACAACAAACGCTTGTTCAAATCGTGCCCCACATATCTCGAAGTTGACAAAAATCTGTTTTGTGACCGGTTTACTGGCCTTCCCAGTAGCACCAATAATTTTCACTCCTATTACTGGCATAACTACGATGCCAGGTCTGTCTTTCAGTAACTCAAATATTTTCCCAGATACAGCACTTAATTCTGCACCGGTGTCAATCAACACGTTTAGTTGTAGGTCGTGCATATTAACAGACACTACTATCTGTCTACACTTGTCCTCGACTGTTTCTTTATTTTCCCACAGTAAATCCTCGTCTATATCCAGGTCATTCCAGAAAAAACCATCCGGCTTTGATCCTAAATCCGGCTTATCTGGCGGCCTTTTCAGCCTCTGTTCACATACAGTTTTAATTTCAACACGTTTGTCCTGAGGCTTAGTCTGTAGCTTCGCCTCCAATACCGAAACCTTTTCCTGTAACTCGTCAACTAGTGAGTGTTGCTTTGCTATCAATTCATTAATTGTCACCTTCGTTGATTCCTCTTTGGTCAGATTGATCTCATCTGCCAATCTACCTGGAGGAATGTGCCCAGTAGCACTGCAATTACTTCCTCTAGATCTGCGCAACCCACACTGCTATCGTCTGACCGTATAATGTCAGCTCTAACCTCATATACGCTGTAATCTATGTGCTTTTCTACCAGTCATGTCCGGCTATCACTAAAATTTTCGCAATCTTTCTCCTTAATACTCTCGCAATGTTTAAACTGGAGGTTTGCGTCGGATGGGTCGGCTACTTCTACCACTATAACTTTCGGTAAAATCTGCCGGTTAGGGCCAGAACTTTCCGTTACTACTTCAACATCCAACTCCTGCGGGACGAAACACGACGAATCTTGCTCGTGCTCCCCATTAACATCAACTATTTCTGGTAAAGTCTGCCGGTTAGGGCCAGAACTTCCTATCACTTCACAAATACTATCTTCCTGTGGGACGAGACGCGGCAAATCCTGCCCGTGCTCCCCATAAACACTTCTGCCGTACAGGCCCGTATAATCTCTTAGTTCGTCGTATAAGCGACCGAACTGCCTTAACCAGACCTCATCCCTCTCTGCATCCCCTCGCCCAATGACGAACATGTTATCCGACATCTGATCTTCTCTCAACAATTGCGAATCATCCTTAAACTCAATCTTCATTTCCGCTGTGGGTGTTACAGCTGCCACTTTATAATCGATTTCCGGAACACTGCTTGAATTGTTCTCACTGACAGTGAATGTATTTTCTACTGCCGTGTCTACAGCTGATCTACTACTTGTGGGCGCACTCCTTTCTCCTAACACTGGCACACTCTCCCGCCGTTGATTATTCCATACGGAATTTTCATAACGACGACACCTGGGTTTTCTCCTGTTATTGGGCCGCCAAAATTTCTCCACGCCCGGTCGGCCCCTCACCGGCGCGGCTAATGGTTTCCCTGTCTCGTCCCAGCAGATCTGCTCCCCGGATGCTGCTGAGGCGGCTTATCGCACCCTCTGGCGTTATTACTATCCTGTGAAGCCCGTATCACGTTAGTATGATACTGGTTTCCGTCATTCCTGTTATTATTTGCATTGTACCGATTGTTATTACGGTCTGAACCATTATTGTTATTGCTGCCATGGTTGCGGTATGCATTATTCCCGTGGTTATCGTTGTTGTGGTTGCTGTGGTACCCGTTGTTGTTACCACGGCCTCTACTACTATCGCGATTATTGCGCCAATTGTCCTCGTCCTCAACTTTCCAGGAAATCATTGATTGTCCTGTAATTGCTTCCTACGTAGCGTTTTGCATCTTCTGGAAGCTTCTTGTAGAGTTCCCAGACTATTTCGGATTCCGTGCGGCGATCACGCAAATATTCCAACTTGCGGATCCAGCCCTCACAAAACTCCTTCATCGAACCGCGCGAATTCGCATCGAAAGGACTCGATACGACAAATTCGCGCCAGACACTTTGCTGTTTTTGCTCTGACCAGTATTCAGCCAGAAATAAATTTTTAAACTCGTCAAAAGTCAGGTTGGTAATGTTGAGGTTTAAGCCCCAACGCTTGGCATCACCAGCCAACACATCAATAACCGCATTAATTTTTCTCTCATTAGTCCATGATCTGGGTAAAACTCCTTCACAATTTTTAATGAAATCCGTCTGGTGTATACCACCTTTTTTCAAGGGGTCGAACCGCTCCTCTTTCGTCAACAATTCCGAACTATGTGCACAGATTGTCACATAGCTCTGTTTTTCGTCAAGTTTCTTTTCTAATTCCGACACTCTCGTAATTACTTGGCAAGTGGTTGTCGCAAGCGTTTCTACTTCCCTTTTTTTCCTTCGCAGGTATTAGCCTGCTTCGTCACTTTGGTATCTACTTCGGATACTAAAGCCTTTAAAGTTTCCACCTTCTTTTGATCCTCTTTTTTCACTAATTGAATTTGTTCCGTCACCTTATTCTCGATGATCGGAGCAACTGCTTCTCCTACACTTTTCTCGATTCTGCTAATTTCGGAATAAAAACGAGTATTTATGCTCGCAATTTCCGCCTGAACGCCTATCATTTCCTGTTTAAGATTACCGATTTCGGTATTAATCACAACAATATCTTCTTTGATTTTATCAACTTTCGTGTTAACAACTCCAACATTGTGGTTAACAACATTAATAGCTTTGTTCTGATTGTCTAGCTTCCGTTCAATTTTTTCAGACTGACTCGTGATTTCGTTAATCAAAACATTCAATAAACCAGTTAAATTCCCGGAAACTACCGGTTTTACTTCCGTAGCGGCTTTCTCTTTAATTGTCCCCCCATATTCGTCATCAAGGGATTCACATTTGATTTTCACTTCCGATTCCGAAACAATTTCTAAAGTTTGGAATTCCATTTCTACTCTTTGTTGCGTTTCGGCGGTCGCGTCTTCATGCTAGCCACCTGCCCCTGAACAATGGGTTCCGCGGTGCGCGTTTCCCACTGTTCGACGGATTGTTCAGTATCCAAGTCTACCAAATTTTGGTAATTGTTGCCTTCACTCATTTTAATAATTCTCAATATAAATGCCAAACCTCAATCTAATTAGGATTCCTCACACTAATATTCTCGCTGACGTATCGACCATTTCGTAACCAGTACTTTGTTACGAGATTTGCACAATGCAAAATTCGTGTCCAGAACAACCTCAAATCCGAAGATTGTCCGGTCACCAGGTCGCCACGTGTAACCTCCCCCTCACTTATCGACCTTAATGACAGTGAAAAATTAAACTGCGTGTACCTAATGGAAATTTGGGAAAAGCAATCGTCACCGAAGTTAATCTGTCGGTAAAGAGGGAGGAAAGGGTTACATCTAAATGAAACGAAAAATGCAAATGAAACTGGTGGAAATTAATTTTGAAAAGGGGTAAAGTTAATAAAGAAAGTAAGTGTGCGGCCGTTACGTTAACAATTAACTAGCGGTAATTAGATATTTGAGATTTGGGGAAAATTACGGTCGCCAGTCCTATGGACAATTACTATAGTAACTGAAAAAGAAAGGTTATTACACATATAATTAGCACTAGAAGCGTGGCAACTGAAGGTTGACACGTGTAGTGTGAAAACTGAAAGTTTGTCAGAAGTAACAAATTTCGCTACACTCTAACTTAATTTAGCAAAAGAATTAATAAAACCGGAAAATCGAAAGTTAATTTAGTGACTGAAATTAATAGTGAGCTTTGTTTCTGAATCACATCGAAATTCAGTAAAATACGGTTAGTCTTGGACTACCTCAACAATCATTTCAAAAGCTACTTGAATCTACGCAATTTAGAAATAAGAGATTTAACTGTGAACTTGAATTAAATGATTCTGAACAATTAACAATAGTAACATTTAGTATGTACCAAGCTGAGCTGCAGTCACAGGTAAGCTAAAATACGGTAACAAAACTCGCACTCTTAATTTGTGCTTGTGTAATCTAAATATTGTAGCCAGCTATGAATACTTTAACCGAACTTTGAAATTAAAGCAGTGAAATAGAATAATATTGCTTCAATGCTGGCGTTTGAATTTCAACGACACTCGGGTTCATTCCGGAAAAGGAAGAGACCCTGCTTGGTAATGCAATTGGGACAATGAGCAACAAAGGTTCATGCTACGTTGCTGTAATTTTGTGATTTGAACAGTTTTAAAAGCTGAGGTCTGCCATACAGTTCTAAAACTTCACGTGCTTCCAGTCTTCCTTGTTGGTTGATTGAAGGTTTGAAGTCGTCGATCGAGGAGGTGGCGACAGTCACTCATTGTCGGCCGTCGCTGTTGCAGAAGTTGGATGTTGGCGCGCCTCCTTCTCGACACGGTCACCAGGTGAAACGGGCTCTTGATGTGCGCCAGCTAATGCTTCCCGTCCGCGACACCGTGTCAGGAACTATCATAGCAAGTCGAGCGCAATTACATGCTGCCAAACCCCGAAAGCACGGCAACTCGCGGGAGCGTCACACAACACACCTGCTCCACTGCACTACCCCAGCCAGACTCCCCCTCTGCTCTGCCCGCGCTCCACGCGGCAGAGTTAACACTACCAAAGATCCTAAACACTTTCGTTCTCCACACGACCTATCGATGTATTCGTTCGATAGTATAGTTTTCCCTAGGCAAGACCCAGCGTAAAAATACAAATAATATTTACAAAACAAACCAATTATACATCGACATAAATGCATATATATACAAATAGTAAAACAATTACAATATACAAAGACACAGAAATGTTATATCTTCAGGTAACAAGATAAGGAAATAGGGGGATATGCATTTCCGGCGTTACAACGTGATGAGCAGAGATGATCCTTGGCAAAGATAAAATTTAACTGCCGATTGTGGTCTTGTCACAGATAAAAAGCTGTTTAGCGATTTTGCAGAGATACTGTCCATACTTGCTAAGTTTCATGGTCTCTACTTTCCTATTAAAATTCTCCCTTTGTTTATATATTTCAATGGCTTCTCTAAATGCCTGTGGGTAGTAGTTAGTCGTCGCAGATAAAATTATTGTTAGACGAAACTTCACTTAGTTACTTCCTGCCTGAAGAGCATACTCTGCTACAACCGATTTGGCTATTTTCCCTAGCCGGCAAACTGTTGTGTTCCTTTAGCTGTGGCAGCACGTTTTGTATTATCGCGAAATATCGGAGAGAGCGTCACAGAAATGATACAGGATTTGGACTGGACATCATTAAAGACAGGCATTTTCCGTTGCGACGGAATCTTCTCACGAAATTCTAATCACCAACTTTCTCCTCCGAATGCGAAAATATTCTGTTGACACCGACCTACATATGGAGAAACGATCACCACGATAAAATAAGGGAAATCAGAGCTCGTACGGAAAGATATAGGTGATCTTTCTTTCCGCGCGCTATACGAGATTGGAATAATAGAGAACTGTGAAGGTTGTACAATGAACCCTCTGCCAGGCACTTAAATGTGATTTGCAGAGTATCCATGTCGATGTAGATGTATTCACGCTTAACACCTACTCAAAAACTGTTTTACTGCTGTAGACTTGGTACCAGGCGATCATGTGATCCACCTCCGCTAATGGAAGCCATGGCAGTGTTGTGGTGTCAATGTGCCATTCAGTTTTACAGATCGACGTGGAAACGTGAAAGAATGGTAGAAAGTGGTATCGACGTGGAAACGTGAAAGTATGGTAGAAAGTGGTATTGTGTTTGGACATGCCAGTTGCCCCACAGTGAATTATGTTCCCCCATTTGTTTGTAGATCAATGCGGTCTGTCCAGCGTGCATTCAAGTAATGGTGTACTACTCGCACCCTTGTAACACGGCGTAAGAATATTGGTTGTAGAAAGATACAATCCGACAGGGGTCAGAGACGAGTGACACGCCGTGCAAGTGACAGTCGGTTTCACACCTAACAGAAATTTCCGCCGTTACTGAATGCAGGTCGATCTCAACCAGTTTACAAACGAACATTCCGAAGGGAACCGCATGTAACGGACATTTGGAGTCGAGTACCTCGCAAAATGCCATTGCTCAGAACTGGACATAAAGCTAAGCGTCTTCACCTGACCACATGCTGTGAAAATGGTCAAAAGCTGACTGCAGTTGTGTAGTCTCATCCGACGAATCGTTTTTTTGCTTCCTTTCAAATAATGGAAGGCGTCGCTCGCGTTGACGGCACAATAGGCGTTCAATCCGTGGTGAGTGTAGAGGGTAGTTTGTGTTGGAGATTGTTCTGTAGTGTTCTGGACTTTTATTTCGTACCGTGACTTGATCCCACTTACTAATGTTATCATTAACATGAACTGGTGGTTTATTTCAACTTTCTTGGTGATCAAGTGTTACCCTTTCTTCTTCATTTTCACGATGACTATTTGTGCAACTATCGTCTTCCATGATGACAACAACCATGTTCACAGGGCTGTATGCACACTTTCCTGGTTTGACGAACGCCCAGGTAACTTATCGCATCTCGACTTTTCCACTAAATCACTCGATCTAAAATGTCTGGAAAAACGAGGGCATTCAATATGTAAGGCAACACCACGCTGGTCCCCAATCTTTTGGCTACAAAATCCTGTTTTTCAACATAATCTCCGTTCAATGCGGCGGTCATACGCCACTTTACTGGCGGGCCTATATACCCGCATGGTACCACTCTACTCCACATCATCCACGTACTGTATCCTGTCCGCTTATTGATTCCCGTGGAGTAGATCCTCCACTGGACCAAATGGTTGGATGTCGGAAGGTGCGGCTTTGAACTTTTCCATCAGAAGAGAGATGTTGTGGCAGCACTCCATGGTTTGCCGTATGTTTCCTGTTGGAAGTGATGAACCCATACTTCATCGCCTGTAACGATGCTCGTTGCTCTTTATAGTCTTCTCTTAGGTGACGAGGGATCCAGCGGCCACATACCTTTGCGTACCCTAACTGTGGACTAGTGTGTCAGCACTACCAAAAGAGATGCCCAGTTGAGCAGCGAGGTGTGTGATTGTGATCCATCGATCACCTCAGATAAGAGTGTCCGCACGTTCCAACACTGCAGGAGTCACACCCGCGCGTGCCGACCAGCACGCGGGAAATCAGACAGATTTGCACAACCTTGTTGCGATGATAACCATCGCCTCGCCAGATGACTCACCGTGCTTTTACTCACTGCCAGCTCTCCATAGACATTCTGCAAGCGCTTATGCGATGCTCTGGTTTTCCACCAAAATAATCTCAATGACAGTTCTGTGCTTGAAAGGCGCCTCCATTACAGACGCCGCCGGCCGCGGTGGTCTCGCGGTTCTAGGCGCGCAGTCCGGAACCGCGCGACTGCTACGGTCGCAGGTTCGAATCCTGCCTCGGGCATGGATGTGTGTGATGTCCTTAGGTTAGGTTTAACTAGTTCTAAGTTCTAGGGGACTGATGACCTAAGATGTTAAGTCCCATAGTGCTCAGAGCCAGCCATTACAGACGCCGTTTTGAAAGCTACGTATGGCGCTGCCACCTACCAGAATTTTAACGTAACTACAGAGGCGGAAGCGGGAATAACAAATTACGCATTTTTTCAACAGAAACTGGCCTAGAAAAAAATGTGATGCATTGCTTACTGAGCGCCTCTGTATTTGAAGTATCGGGTGAAACGTAGGAATGAACGTCCCCGCAGTTCGGTAATTCTATGCCATAGGGGATCTAATCATCAATGAGCGGCTTCAGATGGATGTGGCACATCCAAAGTGACACCATTATCAACGTTAGAGGCAGTGTTAGACACTATTAGTACGATACCTCCTCGGAGTGACTAAATTTCTTATCCAGCTCGCTTATATCCTAGAATAACAGATTGTTTCTTAACGTGTCTAAGCTGCCTATGTCTCTCTTAAGTGACAATTATCCGTAGGCCCAAAGGCGTAAAAAAGACCATGTCCTGTATGTTTAAGAAGTTCTACTAATCAGCCCACAGTAAAGCTTCCCATGGTTTACTATATACCTGTGTAAAGAATAAACGGACGTGCAATGTGACCAGAAAAGACACAATACGCTGAACCACAAAAGAGTTATCTCTTGTACGACTACGTCCACAAGACACAATTCAGTGAATGAAGTAGACCGCGCGATATGGTATTATGAGGTGCTTTCCGTTGGTGCATTGCTGCTCTTAGTCCTCGTAATGCACGGACAATGAAAGAGCGGAGATCAGCTTTGAACAGAAAAGTTTATTGCAGAGGATTCAGGGCCAGCTCAGAAATTTTGAAGATTGCTATACACTCTAAGACAGACAAAACAACACAGTACGACGGAATTATCCGAATGAGACGGAAATATGTAGATGTGATGTACCTGTACAAACAAATGAATGGTTGCAATTTTATAAAATTTATTCAAGAGAAAAGAGCTTCACAAATCGAGCAATAAAATAACGCATTAGGCCACCTCTGGCCCTTACGCAGACAGGTATTGGACTTGGCATTGATTGAAACTTCCTGGCAGATGAAAACTGTGTTCCCGACCGAGACTCGAACTCGGGACCTTTGCCTTTCGCGGGCAAGTGCTCTACCAACTGAGCTACCGAAGCACGACTCACGCCCGGTACTCACAGCTTCACTTCTGCCAGTACCTCGTCTCCTACCTTCCAAACTTTACAGAAGCTCTCCTGCGAACCTTGCAGAACTAGCACTCCTGAAAGAAAGGATAATGCGGAGACATGGCTTAGCCACAGCCTGGGGGATGTTTCCAGAATGAGATTTTCACTCTGCAGCGGAGTGTGCGCTGATATGAAACTTCCTGGCAGATTAAAACTGTGTTCCCGACCGAGACTCGAACTCGGGACCTTTGCCTTTCGCGGGCAAGTGCTCTACCAACTGAGCTACCGAAGCATCCCCCAGGCTGTGGCTAAGCCATGTTTCCGCATTATCCTTTCTTTCAGGAGTGCTAGTTCTGCAAGGCTCGTAGGAGAGCTTCTGGAAAGTTTGGAAGGTAGGAGACGAGATACTGGCAGAAGTGAAGCTGTGAGACCGGGCGTGAGTCTTGCTTGGGTAGCTCAGTTGGTAGAGCACTTGCCCGCGAAAGGCAAAGGTCCCGAGTTCGAGTCTCGGTCGGGAACACAGTTTTAGTCTGCCAGGAAGTTTCATATCAGCGCACACTCCGCTGCAGAGCGAAAATCTCATTCTGGAAACATCCCCCAGGCTGTGGCTAAGCCATGTCCGCATTATCCTTTCTTTCAGGAGTGCTAGTTCTGCAAGGTTCGCAGGAGAGCTTCTGTAAAGTTTGGAAGGTAGGAGACGAGGTACTGGCAGAAGTGAAGCTGTGAGTACCGGGCGTGAGTCGTGCTTCGGTAGCTCAGTTGGTAGAGCACTGGCCCGCGAAAGGCAAAGGTCCCGAGTTCGAGTCTCGGTCGGGACACAGTTTTAATCTGCCAGGAAGTTTCATATCAGCGCATACTCCGCTGCAGAGTGAAAATCTCATTCTTGGCATTGATTGATAGAGTTGTTGGATGTCTTCCTGAAGGATATCGTACTAAGTTCATTTGGGGCGTCAGATCGTCCAAGTCCGAGATGGTTGGCGTACCCTGTCCATACTCCTCCAAACGTTCTCAGTGGGGAGAGATAATGAGACCTTGGTGGGCAAGGTAGGGTTTGGCAAACACAATGACAAACAGCAAGAACTCTCGCCGTGTAAAGGTGGGCATTATCTTGCTGAAATATAAGATCAGTATGGCTTGTCATGAAGGGCAACAAAACGGGGCGCAGAATATCGTTGATATACCGCTGTGTACCGCTATGCTATAAGGGTGCCGCAGATTACAACCAAAGGGTTCTTGCAATGAAATGAAACGGTACCCCACATCATCACTCTTGGTTGTCGGATTGTATGGCGGGTGACAGTCTGGGGCATATCCAGACAACTTCGCGGGTTATCGGGGCTCAATTCGAAGCGGGACTCATCACTGAAGATCATTCTACTCCAGCCAATGAGATTCCAGGCCGAATGCGGCTGACACCACTGCAAACTGGCCTGTTGGTGTGCAGAACCAGTACAAGGGGCGCCGTGAGCCAAGCCCCCTTTCTGTGAGCCGCCCAGTAACTGTCCTTGTCACTGAAGCACAATTTGCACGTCGGATCCGTGATAAAGATGAATTTCGAGGCTCTGTTTGCCTGTCAGACGATTGCTCGGTCCTCTCGTTCTTTAGGCTCTCTAGGTCGACCGCTTCCTTCTTGACGCAGTGTTTGGTCATGGTTCGCCAAATCCTGCCATTGTTGTCGAATAGTGGTATTGCTCCTATTCAAATGTCGCGTGATTCGCCGATTACTCTACCGAGCTTCTTTGAGCCTAACTACACGTCCTCTCTCAGATACTGACACTTTCGTATATTATTCATGCCTGCAAGGCATAGTTACAGAAAACGTTAGGTTTGAAGAATTAATTGTGATCTTGAAGGAATTATAGGGATAGTTTCGTATCTGTTTTGAGGACACTTGTAATTTTACGTCTGTTTTCGAACTGTTTTCGAGATCGTTTGCCGTTTCAGTCGAAAACGACCCTTTGCGTGTGCAGATGTAACTGACTAATCTACAGCATAATTCCTGCTTTGAAGACAAATCCTTTTACTTTAAAAGTGTGCAGGACGTTTACATTGGTTTCCTCAGGTAGAGTTTCGACGTCTCCATAATGAGGCTGCAAAAATGCTACATTATTTGGATCGACATACATGTGTGTGAAAGGTCTTTTTTCGATTATGAAACTAGTCACATGTACGTGACGATCTGAGAGTGAAAATCCGTAGAACTGTCTGCATTAGTCCGTATCCCCACAGTTTGTACCAGGTAAAAATTATGTCCGCAGACCATCATGTATAATTAAACAATACTGAAAACTCGTTTCGTTTGTGATCTATGTTGTTGGGAATTGTGAAATATAAAAGAAGTCATATGCAGCGCGACTGCACTGCCATTCAAATACAGTATGGTTGCAATTTCGCACTCTTCCTCCTCATCACGCTCAGACAGAGTGGTATGACAGTGGGGGAAATGTTCAACTTCGTTGAGCGCTATGACACTCGTGGCAGGGTACGGATTGCGAGCCCAGTTCTTGGTCTCCACTGCTGTCTATAGTGAGCGGGCCGCGGTGGCCGAGCGGTTCTAGGCGCTTCAGTCTGGAACCGCGCGACTCCTACGGTCGCAGGTTCGAATCCTGCCTCGTGCATGGATGTGTGTGATGTCCTTAGGTTAGTTAGGTTTAGGTAGTTCTAAGTTCTAGGGGACTGATGACCTCAGATGTTAAGTCCCATAGTGCTCAGAGTCATTTGAATCATTTTCTCTATAGTGAAGCATCCTAACGGCTCTGTTGTTCGTTGGTAATGGCTGGGACTGCAACTCCAACTTCGAGTGTTTTGACTTCCTCCGATTATCGTTTATGTACCGCCTTTTCTGGGTCTTGGAGGAATTTCACTGTCAGGTTATTTTTCCCCGCTCTTACTGAAGGTCCTTTTAACTACCAAAATGTTTCCAGAAGATACTCGAATCTCCTCAAATACTCTGGAATCGCCCCACCTGCGGTAGTAGTCAGTTGCTTTGGCTTCTCTTAAATATACGTCTGTTACGCTAAGGGCAGTGGCTGTGACTGGCTTGCAGTACTTCTACTATGTTTGGTCTTCTTCTCGCACACGCTTATTGTGTATTCTCTGAACTATGCCTGTTTGTGATGTTTAACATTACTATTTAATCACGTGCCTTTTCACTAGCGCCCAAGACACTTCTCACATTAATAAACCTCGACAGCCATGACGACGTTAATTTGTGATACGCCGATGGAGCTGTGCGTGAATATCTGACCAACATTTTCTAGTTACAGAAAGAGACGAAGCAAGAATTAATTACCTGTAAATTAGTTTTCTGGGATTACTCGGGAAGATTTCAGGCACGAGCGCACGATGTACAGCTTCCTCCGAGCTGGCACGTGGAGTGGACAATGGCGCCGTCTCACAGGAAGCCGCCGGTATCCGCTTCCGACGGATTCCGTGTCAGCGGCGGTGACAAGACAGTCAGCGACGGCTCAGCGGAGGTGTTGGGCGGCGCAGGAAGCAGGATATTGTAGGCCCATCAGCCGGCGCCGCACAATGCGCTCCCGCCTCGCATAATAAGCCACGCACTCCAGCAGATCGCCCGTCCTCTACGGCTGCCCTCCGCGCTCCACCGTCTTAATGGAAGGTCCCGCCCTCGGAGTCATTACTCAACCTTCCCCAGACGATTGTCCCTCTCTGCACATCGATATGCACGAATCATCTTAACTGTTTTTACCTATGGAGTCTCCCTTGTACGTTGTTATACAGCGAGGTGATAAAAGTCCGGGGGTAGCGATTTTCACGTATGCAGATGGCTACAGAATCGCGTACAGACGTTATAAAAGGGCAGTGCATTAGCGGAGCTGTCATTTATACACAGGTGATTCACGTGAACGACATTATTATAGCCGCACGAAGGGAGTTAACAGACTTTCAGTGTGGAATGGTAGCTGGAGCTAGACGCATAGCACATTCCATTGGGGAAATCATTATGGAATTAAATATTCCGAGATCGACAGTGTCAAGAGCGTACCGAAAATACCAAATTTCAGGCATTACCTCTCACCACGGACAGTGCAGTGGCCGCCGGCCTTCACTTAACGACCGAGAGCAGCGACGTTTGCGTAGCACTGTCAGTGCTAACAGACAAGCAACACTGCTTGAAATAACCACAGAAATCAGTGTCGAACGTACGGCGAAAGTATCCTTTAAGACAGTGCGACGAAATTTGGCGTTAATGGGGTATGGCAGCAGACGAGCGACGCGAGTGTCTTTGCTAACAGCGCGACGACGCCTGCAGCGCCTCTCCCTGGGCTCGTGACTGTCTCGGTTGGCACCTAGACGACTGGAAAACCGATTTCAGTTGGTAAGAGTTGAATATGGCCCACATCCCACGAACCCTTGGACCCAAGTTGTCAATAATGCACAATGCAAGCTGGTGGTCGCTCCATAATGGTGTGGGTAGTGTTTACATAGAATGGACTGTGTCGTCTGGTTCAACTGAACTGGTTGTTGACAGGAAATGGTTATGTTCGGCTACCTGGAGACGATTTTCACCCATTCGTGGACTTCATGTGCCCAGACAACGATCAAATTTTTATGGGAGACAATGCGCCACCTAATAGGGCCACAGTTGTTCGCAGTTGGCTTGTAGAATACTCTGTACAATTTGAGCGAATGATCTGGCCAGCCAGTTCTCCCGACGTGAATCCCATCGAGCATTTACGGGACACAGTCGAGAGGTTAATTCGCGCACAAAATCCTGCACTGGCAACATTTTCGCAATTATCAACGGCTGTTGAGGTAGAATGGCTCACTATTTCTGTAGGGTCTTCCAGCGACCTGTTGCTTCCATGCCACGAGAGGTTTGCCGGGCAAAAGGAGATCGGAGACTATATAACGAGATATCCCATGATTTTCCCCACCTCAGTGTAGATTTTGAAGAAACAGAGTTGCATGTCTCAAGGACAAGTTATCCATAACGGTATTATGCGTGGATGTGTCTTCTGTGCAACAGTGATGTCATAATAACTCGATCTTCTTCAGCGTTAACTGCTTCACTGTCACACAGGGAGGTTGAATAAAAACGCCATGAGTCACAAATTTTTCGTGTTTTGTTAAACTAGACGATGCATTTCGGACCCTGTGGGGTCCATCTTCAGATGTAAATCTCCCCTTATGAGAAAGTTAGATGTCAGTGTTCGTAATTTCGTGAATTGAGTGCTCAAAAATATGGATAAAAGTAACAAACGTAATTTTTCCTCGAATTACTGCTATTTTTAGTTATTTGCTCGCTAATGTATGGAAACTATGGATAAGAAGACGATGCACAAACTTGCAAACAGGCGAAGCAGCCATAATATTCTGAGCTTCCAGCCCTTTCATCTTGTATTTCGATGGAAGTTAGCGGCTGGAAATTGAAATAAAGATACAAGGAAATTGGTTGCGGGACGTGATGGGAGACCTTACATACGGCTAAACAAGGGAAGGTTAGTAATAATGAATGAAAAGCTCTAGTTTGTGAATTAGCGCTTTTCATTTCTTATAACCCTGTTCCACTAAGAAACGACGGAACATTCGATTAAAGTGGAAGGTTACTAATTCATGCCGCCGTTTCGATCTTTTAATGCAATTTGATTAATGTTCATAGCAATTTTAATAGATGGTAGTATACCCAAAGTTTATACTCAATAATTCTGAAGTTGCAAGGAACATAAAATAGGCCACCGTGTAACATAAGCATTCAGCTCTAAGAGGATAAATTGCCACTCGTCCTGTAATAGTAATGAAAATCATTAAAATTACCATTTTAGACAGTTACCACTTCTCATCATCCACGTGCGACTGTTAAACATAATCATATTACTCACCTTAAACTCGAACCGCATATTACCATCGTTTCCCCTGCATCACCAATTAATATTCTTCCTCTGAATTGCTTTCCACTGGACATATGAAAATGAACACACTAAGTAATTCAGATCTTTTCATCCTCAACGAATGTCTATCTCCCAAAGAACTTGCGCCCTGAAGATCTGGTACTCCTACAATTTGTAATATGACGTCTTACTCCTCTAGAAACAGGCAGCTTGAACGGAAAGAAGCAACGACATTACCACCAGAGGGGAGTTGTTAAACACCCCATTCCGAAATTCCTTCATCAAAGAAGGCAAAGTAACTATTCCATAATTCGAATCAAGAACAGATGTCAACATAAATAACTTAGAAGTAGATATTATCGGCGTAACGAAGCAGCTTAACTCACTTAATAAAGCCAAGTCTTCCGGGACAGACTGTATACCACTTATGTTCCTTTTCCTTTCAGACTATGTCGAAAAAAAAAAGCTCGATACTTGTTAAATGGTTCAAATGGCTCTGAGCACTATGGGACTTAACATCTGTGGTCATCAGTCCCCTAGAACATAGAACTACTTAAACCTAACTAACCTAAGGACATCACACACATCCATGCCTGAGGCAGGATTCGAACCTGCGACCGTAGCAGTCGCGCGGTTCCGGACTGAGCGCCTAGAACCGCTAGACCACCGCGGCCGGCGATACTTATTAATCGTACCCAATAGCTCGCTCGACGAAAGACGCCTACCTAAATACTGGAAAGTTGCACAGATCATACCAGTTCCCACGAAAGGAAATTGGTGTATTCCGCCGAATTACTGATCCATATCACTGAAGTAGGTTTGTAGTGCAATTTTGGAACACATTCTGTGTTCGAACACTACGAATTACCTCGAGTAAAGCGATCTATTGAAACATAGCACAGATTCAGAAAATAGCGGTCTTGTGGAAAAAAGTTAGCTCTTTATTCGCAAGAAGTAATGAGTGCTGTCGATAGGGTATCTCAAACTGAGTCAGAATTTCTAGATTCCCAGAAAGCTTTTCACACCGTTCGTCACAATATGCTACTAATAAAGCTGCATGCACGGGTAAGTGGTTTCCTATCAGAAAGGTCACAATTAGTAGTAAGTTTTGGAAAGCCATCGAATAAAGCAGAAGTGATATCTAGCGTTTCCCAAGGAAGTGTTATGAACCCTCTGCTGTTCTGAACTGTATAAACGATTTGGGAGAAAGTGTGAACAGCCCTCTTGATGATTTAGACAAGGTATCTGTATGGAAGGAAAAGTGGCAGTTGACCCAAACAAGAAAAACTGCGAGGTACTCCACATGAGTACTAAAAAGAATAAAATTTCTTACACGATACATTTTAGAAATTTAAAGATTTTTGACTGAGCTAAATACCTGGAGATTACAGTTAAGAACAACCTAAACCATAGAAAATATTGTGGTGGCGGCGAACCAAATACTGTGTATAATGGCAGAATATTTCGAAAATACAACTGCCTGAACAACGCTTGTCCATCCTTGCTAGAGTATTGCTGTATAGTATGGGATCCTTACCAGAGAGAATTGAGGGAGGGAGTCGAAGAGGTTCAAAGGAGAAGAGCTTGTTTTGTTCTCTATTATCGCGAAATAGGGAAGACAGCGTCACGGATATGACTCGCGAGCGGTGGTGGTAGTCATTAAAACAATGTCGTTTTTCGTTGCGGCGAAATCTTTTCACAAAATTGCAATCACCAAGTTTCTCCTTCGAGTGTGAAAATATTTTGTTAACTCCACCTCCGTAGGGAGAAACTACGACCCCGCTTACGCCCATCCCTTACCCTCTCCCCGCCGCGCTGTTCGAGAGTGAGCCGGTAGAGAAGTAGTCTGAATGTGGTTCGACTTTCAGCCGAGAATGTTGTCACTACCACCCATAATCTCGTAGCCGACGTCACGTGATGGACTGTAGTGCCCTCTACACTGCCCATATATTTCACGCTCCCTCGAATTCTGATTGCAGTTCGCCACTTCTGAAGATGTCTCCCGCAGTCGGAGAAGAAACGGTAGGAGAAGGTTTTATACGTCGACCAAGGACTATTAGCCCGGAAGTTTTAAGTAAGTGCAACATACGTTAGGGCGATAGCTCGTTCGTGACGGCCCTCCAGTAAGCACTAGTAATACTTTTAAGGACTTTCATACTAACAGTGTGGAGGGAGATTCTCTAGAAGACTCACTGTGGTTGCGTAACACTCCGTTTCTAGAACATGACTGCGGCAAGTGCAGGATTCACTCCATACCAAATCTGTACATAGGGCGGTAAGCGAACGGCCAGTGAAAGAGGAAACGCGGTCTGTAAGGTTTGAACCAGGCGTCTGGAAGTGAGTGACCCTTGATGGACAATTAACAGGTTCGGATATATTTTGACCTGCATTGTGTGACAGCTTAAAGGCCCAATGAAGTGGACACATGGAAGTAGCAAAGTGTGGACGCAGCAAATGCCTGACAAGAGGAACAATAGTTAAACACCACGGGTGACAGCGCTCCACAGAAATAGAGACAAAATCGCCTGTAGCAAATTTTGACGTAATCGGGCCAACACAATATAAGGGAATTTGCAGACTGGCGCCATTTCTAAGCCACTGACAATAATGATTTTGAGGCAACAAGTTGAGTCGTATTTCAAATGTCAGTTGTGGTAAGCAGGATGATGATTTTAAAATACACTCAAGTATTTAAGGCGACCCATTCCATTTTACACAGAAAGCTCATGTTTGTTAATAATTTTCCAATTAATTATAGGAACTTATATCATAAATTAAGAAACTTTTGGTACGGTATGCAAAGGGGAAAGACTGTGTGTATCATTGACTTTTCCCAGCTATATACTAACAACTCTTCTACAACGAAGGAAAGTGTTGCACTATAACACCTTGACCGACGTCTACCAAACAGATACTGCAGTATTTATGAGATATGTTGATTAAAAATTCATCCTTACGCGATCTTATTTTCAGTACAGAAGAAGGTATTCTTACAATGAAAGACTTCACACTTCAGTTTACCATCCAAAAGCCTTCAGAAATGTACGGATTCTTGACTGACCTGCTCGGTCCCTCGATTTACCTCACCAAACACCATGTCTGAAATGCGATGGGAAGATGTATACTTTCAGCCAGCACTATTCATGAATTGACACATCACGCATTTCAGGTTTGGCACGAATTTCCTCAAGATGGCGTTCGCAGATTGTTACAGTTCCATGCCACGACTCATACAAGAGGGAATTTGTACCCATGTGTGGTCACACCTCATACTATTGTTGATGACAGACATCAGTTCCGAGTGGTGTGAAAGATCATCTATCTAATGAACGACTCCACAAATTTTGATAAATGTCGGATCGGTGCTTTATAGTGTCACGTCAGTGCGTTGTACATCAAGAAAACGAGCAGCAATTCAATACCGCTTTTACTGTATCTGTATAAGGCCGCAATGTGGCTAGTAAAGGTTATCTCTTGAGAAAACCACCCTGAATTATCGTTTTCACGACACTAAATTTGTATCATGTAACAATAGCTTTATCGGGTATTCTGTTTTTCAGCGTCACAAGCGTTTGCGCGCCCACAGAAGCGCTCACACACCAGGGACTTTATCGGCGTTAAAAATACGACGGCAATCAGCGTGGCTGAAGCGAGGGCACCTCACTATCAACAAGACGAGAGCCTGTAAAGAGCATTCCTGTCTAAAAACTCCTGTCTGCATGCTTCACCCACATGTTCCTCACTGAGAGCTGTGCTATCTCGTATGATACCTCTGAACGGTCTATAAATGTCCACTGTTACGTCTTTTATTTTATGATGATTTCTTCTTCATGGGTCAATTTTGCATTATTCATACCGAACAAGGTGCCGCTATGGATACCACAACTGACTTCCCAGACTTCCGAGTCGGGAGAACGGCGGTTCAATCCTTTCGTGAGATACTGTTTTCCTCTCGTTTTACTGAATCACTTGAGGCAAATGTCACGCTGGTTCCTGTGAGAAAGACATGGCTTCCTTCGTCATCCTCCCGCAAACCAGAACTTGTGCTCTAATGATTTATTTGTCAACGGAGATTTTCATATACACACATTAACAAAAGTTCTCATCATCCCGATGGGTGGTGCGGGTGTGTGCTATTGTGGTCCCGTACCGATTGTAAGACTATCCCAGACGTTGTTTGTAAACATACACACAGATGCCATGAGCGCTGCCTGCAGGTAGAATGCCGCACTTAAATGAACTGCAGAATTTCAGTTGAAACTGAAGTACCAGTAGGGACGCATGAGAAACATCTATGAAACCGTAGAGCGAATATCCAACAATCCACGAACGACTATCGTGACCAGTGATCGGGTCAACATCGTCACGTTACGAACAGAAGGCTTGTCAACCATGGAAGTTGCTCAACGTGTGCACCAAGCCAAAGTGATTGTGATGCGGACATGGAGTAGTTCTAATTAGAGGTAATGTTAAGGACTTACACTGCACAGGCCGTCCACGTTCGACATCTGCACTGGATGATCTACGTCTACAACTTCTGAGTAAAACAAAAACCGTGGCTGAGTGCTCCAGACGTCATGTATCCCATGAGACTGTTAGGAGACGAATGCATGATGCGGATCTCCATTCCCGACGACCGCGGCGAGCACCACATCGTACACCACAACACCATGAACTTCGTTACAGATGGTAAGAAATGATGCAGTATCGGCGTCCTGGTTTTATAGGTATTGTCGGGTGTTGTTTATGGTCGAAACTCGGATGTGTTTGTTCGCTGATAATCACAGAGAACGTGTTTGAAGAAAATACAGTAGTATCGAATGCCTCCAACAGTGCGCCGCACACGTAGGTCAAGGTGGTGATGGTAATCTCACTGATCTACAGTACGGGAAAGAGATTCCCAAACCAATAGTGGGATCATATCGCCAACATTTTGGTGACAATTTCTCCTTGATGGATGATCACTCGCGTGCTCATCCTGCTGTTACTGTGAACGCTTTTCTGCAGCAACCTAGAACGACCAGAATGGAGTAGCCTGCCTGTTCCCTGAACATGAATCCAATCGAACGTTTGTGGTATCGATTGAAACAAGCTGCTTTTGGACGTTGACAACGATCAAGTATTCTGCGCGACTTAAGTTCAGTCGCCATTGAAGAATTGGACAATTTGGGCCAGGGCTGGCTCAATGATCTCGTCGATAATTACCCACGACGGAATCGAGCCTGTATCCGAGTAAGGAGACGTTCCACCACGTACTGATTCTGCTCAGGAGTGCTGTGAAACCCCCCTACGGGAAACAGACGATTTTGTTGTTACACCATTTTTATCTGGAAGCATTCCCAGTGAAAATATACGCATTCCTTAGGAACAATTTTTGCTTTCTGTGTCATTAATTTCGAAGTAAAGGGATGACGCAAAACATTCGTTGATGTCTGTGCATTGCATGCTCCTCAGTGATTGGAGTGTCATCATCGTAGTAACGAATTCAATGTTTTTTTGGCGAAACTGGTCCACAAACGAAACATTATTACCTAAACAAGGAGACACCCCTGAGCCTATAGTTGACATTAATTACAGTAAAAATTAAATAATCGTAGATCGCTATTAATGACTGGCGTAAGTCTCTATCAGAATGAAGTATCAAGGTTCTGGTGCGTGTTCAAGCGGTACGGACATGCATAAATCACAAGATGACGAGATCAAGTGACTATTATGAATGAGAGAAACACTTCTGCTGGGCATTGGCCAGTCTTTTTGATTATATGCACATGAGTAATTATTTCCCTGTACCTGGTAACGGTAGAGAAGATGTATCCTTGCAGCGATCGACGCTTCTGTAATAGTCCACGAAATTATGCACAGTCTTTAGTACCGATATGTGCGAAGTCAAGAGTTACATAGAAAATGAATTAAAGGTTTAGAAATATACAACGGATGCCCCCTGTTCCCAAAACTGATTAGCGCTAACCACTCTTAGTAACAAGCTGGTAACAACACATCTGAAGCACTAACCAATTCAGTGACTCCCGTTCTAAGGGTTCAAAAATTGTTAGTACGTAATAAATATCGCATTATCTTTTTCTTATATTTGGAATGTTACCGGTCGAACCATAATTTAGGATGAACTACTTTCGCCTAGGTCAAACTCGTTCATCCTGTTACCGATAGGATAAATCAGTTAAGCCTAGGTCGAGTCGGTTTGACCTAGTTAGAATTTACATGCCTTAGGATAAACTGGTACGTCCTAATCTGAACTAATTTCACCTAGTTTGTATCTTCTATAAGCTTTTCAAAGTAAACTGATTAAAGGAAGAGAAATAAAATAAACAGTATGATTCATTAAAGTTATTTATTAACTAATCAGTAGTTTCGCATCTATCACTAGATCAACTTACATATATCCATCCACAGAAATCACCGTATCTGCAATTTGCTTATTTACTTATTTTTGCTAGGTTTACTTTGGTGGCACTTAGAATTGCAGAGTACTTTGTTTTTCTTACAATTGCATTTGTTTGTTGTGCAGTTTTTCATGCAACTGCATTTCACGAAACTTTGCCCTGATCCATCAGAATGTTTTGTGGCTGCAGTCCTTAAAGATATTTCAGTATCCTGGTTAATATCTCCCACAACTGAAAACTTCTGAATGCAGACGTAGAAATCAGTTCTAAAAAATTAAAAAGAAGTTAAAACAAATACTTTTTAATATTTTACTACAAAAAATTATGGAAAACTTTAATAAAATTATAGCTGCAGTAATGTTTTTGAAGTATCCGATGTTTGGTGCCAACTTTGTAGAGGCCCTCATCAGTCTTTTGAAGTATTACTCCAATTATGTTTCGAAAGTCACCTCTGCCTTTATCTACATCTGGAATAGGTATGGTTACGTTGTCTCCAATGTCAGCCGGTGGATGGGATTTGTCAGAGGGAGCTTTCATTCTTTTAGCATGTTTTTTTATAATTTTCTGTCGCAATTTTTCTAGCATTTTGAATGTCGTTTGTGTTAATTTTCACAACGTTGTCATCATCACTTTCTTCTTACTGTTCAGTATTTCTTCCATCTTCGATTTCCTTCTTTTGGTCATCTTCATCCTGAATATCATTTTGATTTCTTGAGGCAACGAGGAAGTAGAAAGACCTACTCTAGGCTCGATTCCGAATAATGTTTTGTAAGGTCATTATTTTATGCCAGAGTGGTAAGCTCGATTTTTCACGAATTGGACATGCCTTAATCCTTCCGACCACTTCGTCGAATTATTGTCCTTTAACCAAGAACTTATCATATTTTCAATATCTTGGTTGGCACGTTCAACAGAACACTGACTTTGGCTGTGCCTCGGTTTTCCATGCACAATTTTCAGTTCTGACCAAATCCTTGCTAGTTCACTTATAACATTATTGACAAATTCTCTGCCATTATCAGACTGAAGAATCCATGGCGCCCCTACACTTAGGAAAATGTCATTCAAACGGTAAGCCACTTCTTCAGCCCTCTTTGATGTTAACGCACGAAGGAGAACAAATTTTGTGAGATGGTCTTGGTAAACTAGAATGAATTTTAAATTCCCCTCTGGTTATGTTTGGAAATCAATCAGATCGACTTGGCATCTGCTATTCATTTCCGAATGGAGAACTGGCTTTGAAACTAGCCCTCTTGTCTTTTTTGTCTTCTTTTTTTGACAAAATCACACATTGATAAATAGCGGCATATCATTTCCTTGGTGATATTGGCATATTTTTTTGATATCTCGGCTACCATCCTATCGCCACCACCATGACCTACATGAGCTGCGTCAATCATAACATGAGTTTTCTCACATCACCAATTTTCAAAACAGCAAATCGTTTCAGTTTTCTTTTTTTGTATTGATGTTATTTTTTACAACTTTTCCGCGTCTTCCACTTGTTTAACAAAATCCGTATATTCGTCTACTCATAACATATTATAATGGGAAGACTTTTTTTGTTTTCACTCTGCAAAATTTCCTCCAGAATCTTTTCCCTCCACAGCTTTTGATTGGCTTGTCTACTACCCGAATGCTCATCCATGATGAAACGCCTCACAATAATTATACTAGGATTACATTAAAATACACTCCTGGAAATGGAAAAAAGAACACATTGACACCGGTGTGTCAGACCCACCATACTTGCTCCGGACACTGCGAGAGGGCTGTACAAGCAATGATCACACGCACGGCACAGCGGACACACCAGGAACCGCGGTGTTGGCCGTCGAATGGCGCTAGCTGCGCAGCATTTGTGCACCGCCGCCGTCAGTGTCAGCCAGTTTGCCGTGGCATACGGAGCTCCATCGCAGTCTTTAACACTGGTAGCATGCCGTATGTGCAGTTGACGGACTTTGAGCGAGGGCGTATAGTGGGCATGCGGGAGGCCGGGTGGACGTACCGCCGAATTGCTCAACACGTGGGGCGTGAGGTCTCCACAGTACATCGATGTTGTCGCCAGTGGTCGGCGGAAGATGCACGTGCCCGTCGACCTGGGACCGGCCCGCAGCGACGCACGGATGCACGCCAAGACCGTAGGATCCTACGCAGTGCCGTAGGGGACCGCACCGCCACTTCCCAGCAAATTAGGGACACTGTTGCTCCTGGGGTATCGGCGAGGACCATTCGCAACCGTCTCCATGAAGCTGGGCTACGGTCCCGCACACCGTTAGGCCGTCTTCCGCTCACGCCCCAACATCGTGCAGCCCGCCTCCAGTGGTGTCGCGACAGGCGTGAATGGAGGGACGAATGGAGACGTGTCGTCTTCAGCGATGAGAGTCGCTTCTGCCTTGGTGCCAATGATGGTCGTATGCGTGTTTGTCGCCGTGCAGGTGAGCGCCACAATCAGGACTGCATACGACCGAGGCACACAGGGCCAACACCCGGCATCATGGTGTGGGGAGCGATCTCCTACACTGGCCGTACACCACTGGTGATCGTCGAGGGACACTGAATAGTGCACAGTACATCCAAACCGTCATCGAACCCATCGTTCTACCAATCCTAGACCGGCAAGGGAAATTGCTGTTCCAACAGGACAATGCACGTCCGCATGTATCCCGTGCCACCCAACGTGCTCTAGAAGGTGTAAGTCAACTACCCTGGCCAGCAAGATCTCCGGATCTGTCCCCCATTGAGCATGTTTGGGACTGGATGAAGCGTCGTCTCACGCGGTCTGCACGTCCAGCACGAACGCTGGTCCAACTGAGGCGCCAGGTGGAAATGGCATGGCAAGCCGTTCCACAGGACTACATCCAGCATCTCTACGATCGTTTCCATGGGAGAATAGCAGCCTGCATTGCTGCGAAAGGTGGATATACACTCTACTAGTGCCGACATTGTGCATGCTCTGTTGCCTGTGTCTATGTGCCTGTGGTTCTGTCAGTGTGATCATGTGATGTATCTGACCCCAGGAATGTGTCAATAAAGTTTCCCCTTCCTGGGACAATGAATTCACGGTGTTCTTATTTCAATTTCCAGGAGTGTATTTTAACCGCAACCAGTAACATAACACGCGCTCTCGACGATGCAAAATACCGTTCAAAACAAAGAACAGTGCGAGCAAAGAGCGATTGACAGGCGCGAGGGGCGAGCCAGAGATGATTCGGGGATTCCTTGTTCTTACAGGCAGCGACAGGAGTTCCGACTAGGCAAAATTACGAGGGTCAGTCAAAAAGTAATGCCTCCTATTTTTTTTCTACGTTTAATTGTCAGGAAATTTAAATGCAATTACATAGGTTGAAAACCACAACATTGAGGATCATTTTTCAATGTAATCTCCGCCCATCTCTACAGTTTTGGTCCATCTTTGAACAAGGGCATGTATCCCAGCACGGTAAAAATCACAGCTCTGCTTCCTAAGCCATTGACGCACGGATGTTTTGACGGCCTCCTCATCTTCAAAATGAATCCCACGATGAGCTTCTTTTAGTGGCCCGAACAGATGGAAGTCTGATGGTGCCAGGTCAGGGCTGTATGGGGGATGAGGCAAAACTTCCCATCCAATTTTGACAATCTCGTCAGAGGTGTGACGACTGGTGTGTGGTCTTGCATTGTCATGCAAAAGAAGAACATCTGCCATTGATTTTGTTGGGCGAACTCGCTGAAGACGTGCTTTAAGTTTTTTGAGGGTTGTGACGTATTGAACAGAATTTATTGTGCATCCCTGCTCCAAAAAATCAACCAGAATCACACCCTCTGTATCCCAGAAAACTGTTGCCATAACTTTCCCTGCCGATCGTACAGTTTTGAATTTTTTCTTCCTCGGCGAGCTTGTGTGACGCCACTCCATTGACTGCCTCTTTGATTCGGGTTCAAAAAAATGCACCCATGTTTCGTCCCCGGTCACAATTTTTTTCAGAAACTCATCTCCCTCCAAACGGAAGCGCTGCAAGTGTTGGGAGGCTATTGTTTTCCTTGCCTCTTTATTCTGATCGGTTAACATTCTTGGAACCCACCGTGCACAAACTTTTGAGTACCCCAATTGTTTAATAATCGTGATCACACTGCCTTTACTAAGAGAAATAATGCGACACACTTCATCTGCAGTCACCCGACGGTCATCACGAATGATGTCATCAACTTGCTGCATGTTGTGTGGAGTCACTGCACTCACCGGCCTGCCGCTCCGCTTTTCGTCAGTCAACGGTGTTTGCCCTTCAGCTTCCTTACAACGACGAACCCATCGTCTAACAGTGCTGACATCCACTGTCACAACACCATACACCTTCTTCAGTCTTTCATGAATGCGTATGGGCGTTTCACCTTCTGCATTCAAGAATTCAATCACACAACGCTGTCTCAAACGAACATCGATGTCGGCCATCTTACAAACTTCTGCTGTGCTGCCACCTGTTGACACAGAAAGTTACTACTGCAGTGGATTGCAGAAGAAGGTTTGAGGAATGGCGCCAAATTCAAATTTTTCACTTAACTTAATTTCTTTAAGTAGAAAAAAAATGAGAGGCATTACTTTTTGACCGACCCTCGTAGTTCAGACTATGACGTACCAGTTTTTCATAAAGCGTGTAAATTCTAGCTAGGATAAATTGATTCGACCTAGGCTAAACTGCTTTATCCTATCGGTAACAGGATGAACGAGACTGACCTAGGCGAAACTAATTCATCCTAAAATCGGGTTTTGCCGGTAAAAGATATAATATTGACAGCAGGTACTGCAGTTGCGGTAATTTTAGCTATAATCAGTTCTGCATGATCATCTTTCAAGTTTAGCATATATATTTCTTTTATTGCTACTGTATGATATGCAATCCAAGAAGAAGGGAAAGTACTGTTCGTGAATGAATCAATGCTACTAGTGAATATATATACTCGTTTTTTAATGCTCTTCCGTAGCACTATGCATCTACGTAAGTCCGAATGTGTGGCTCTTGTCAGTCCCCGAAAAATTTTAGTTTTATTTTCTTTTAAATGACTTGTCAACTCAGCCACCTTCCCCTTAAAGGAGTTTCAACATTTGCCATTTACAAATATTCATCAGTCCTAGTACTGCTCGCAAAACTAACTGTAGTACAATGAATTATCTTAATATTGAACCTCAATCGTAGATTTGTCTCAGTAGATGCGAACAGATATTTGTGTCCCTGACTTTGAATATGACTCGAATACAAAAGGACTTCGCGCTAAGAAGCTTGAAAATTATACGTCTTTACATAATGTAATTAACAAAGCGACAACTAAATTTTGGATTTACTTACTTCTTCCGGTTACCGCAAAACTGCATAACTTTATCCTGTCTTTTGGTCCTAAACTATTTCAACAAGCAAGCAAAGACATGTGACTTCTGAAATTTTCCCGGCGTATTTCGTCTTCTAATAATTTCCGGGTATGCAGCCGGATCCCGTCGACATTCTGCCACGATATTTCGGCCCAGAGACGTCCGGCCATCATCAGGTGAGCACACAACTACTGAAGAGCCCAGGTGCAGTCGCGGTATTTATGTCGAATCTCGCGCATGTACATTTCGCATGCGCGAGATTCGGCATAAATACCGCGACTGCACCTGGGCTCTTCAGTAGTTGTGTGCTCACCTGATGATGGCCGGACGTCTCTGGGCCGAAATATCGTGGCAGAATGTCGACGGGATCCGGCTGCATACCTGGAAATTATTAGAAAGCAAAGACATACTTTTTCCTCAGAGTCAGCGATATACTATTTACGTTTCTTTCGATATTTCGTTATAGTTAATAGAATTGTTGACCTCTTTTCGTTACCGTCATTAAAAATGTTCTCACACAAGAAACACAATTTTCCTCCTTCGCATCCTAAACTTTCTTTGCAGTGCATTCTTTCATATTGATTTGAAACTGTGTTCACTATAAATATTATCACTGTGCTCTTCTTATTAAGCACCGTTGAGACTATTCCTCATTCACTTTCATTATTTTTTTATAATGTACTTCTACTACTTGCATGAATATTCCAAATAACTCATGAGATTTTTTCAATATTTTATGCGTTAAACTGACGAAGTCGGGAACCGTGGAGTTATTTTTATAAATAACCAGTTCTTTAGTTCTTTAACGCCATTATAATCGATCGCTGACGTGCACGAGCGCCCGAGAGCCCGGAAAGAACTATCCAGACGCTAAAAAGCCACAAAAAATGTCGCCAGCGCCATATTGGCCTACATTAAACAATTGCCGGCAAAATCGCAGCCTCTTTAGGCGTTGGCTCCTGACTAGCTCTGCATCCCGTAAACTGTTCAATATTTCGGACACTCGCCACAGATTTTTCCTTCAATAGTTTAATAGCAGTGTTCGTGGCTCGCCTTAATGGTTCCTTTACTATGCAAAATATACGTAATAAAATCAGGTGAAAACTTTACACAAGTTTTGGCCATTTATGCCGTACTATAAATCAAAAGTTTGCTCAGTCGTCACGCTTTTCTACAACAATACACAAACAACAACTTGTAAATGTAGCAAAACATTTTACATTGTTAACATTCCTTTATTCCTGTATCAGTCTGTAGATAGTTTCAGTCATTAGATCAGGTGACAAATTTGTCTATAACATCTACAACAGAGTATTAATAATTCCTTAAAGTTGTCCTATCTCTCGAACTATCACGATACTATAACATGCACAAGATACCACTTTCACTCCTGGAGAAAATTGTCTTTCCAAGACAGCATATGGAATAAATTTTTGTGGAAAATTTTAACCTAGTCATTACAGGGATTATCCACATCTTACCTATACGGCATGCTCGCAGCAGTTAATTCCACTGTTCAGCTATGTCTATGTCTGCAATTACATTTGCCACACGAAACGGGCGCCGAACGCCAGCTATCTTCTGTAGTGGCCTAGATGTACCTTAAGATATGCCCGTAAAAGATTGCTTTTCCACTTCAGCAGTTCTTATAGTCTCTAATGCTGCGTAACAGAGGAGGGCCTTCAGACACTAAATACAGTGTGATGCTGCCTGAACAAGGTAATGAGTCGTGACGTAAAGTCATTACTGGAAGTAGGGAAAATTTTAATCGCCTTATCCCCTAACGAGACCGGTATTGACTTGTTTGTTCTACGAGGTAAGGGTTTTGTCACCCGGACACATGGCACCATTGATAATGCTGCGACAAGCCACGGCACAAAAAACTTCGCTTTTTTTCGTGAAAACCTTGTCGCTACTAAATTCACTGACTTAGTCCTCCAAAATAAATGAATCAAATAAATAAATTTCTTGTAATGTATGAGCGATGTCGATATGTAAGAGTACAACTTTCTGTGTGATCCAGATCTGGAATGTGATTAACATCAATGAGACAGATATCGCGGCATATGAAAATTTTCAATTTTGGTTATACAAAAGATTTAACGTTTGTATCATTATTGAAAAAATAAATTAAAAAAAGACGTGTTTGTGAAGTTCATTTGGTCCTACACAGTTCCTACTTGCGGACGTTTCTTTTCTCATCAACCAGATTTTCTCGTAGTTAGGCAACAAGACTGTGTCTGACCACATTAATTTCGTCATAATATTTGCGATCCTCTAGTATTATTAAAAATACATACGCGTTTTTCCTTGTGACGATAAAAACATAGAGAGAAACAAATAGAAATACAAGAAATGAACAGATCATGAGCGTCCGATGTTTGAGTTTACTGACGAACTGTATATCAACTGGTCTGACTTTGTAAATAACTTCACATTTTAACAAAACTCGGTGGGCTGACTTTTCGTTTCAAACAATCGTATGTGTTAGTAGTAGGCCCCAACATGCTATCATACGATTCCCATTAATTGTTTTAATAAACTACAGATTTTGAATCGATTAGATGCAACGGTAAAGGTTGACAAGAGATTGTCAGTGTTAATAGTTGTGGTTGTCGATGTACGGCAGTAATATTAAAACAGCTGGCTAAAGTCTTCCTGCCTCATTTTACAAATTACGTAATTACTTTCCCTATTACGTTTGCACACTCGACTCACTATTAATACAACTAGCAACCACAGCACCCTGCAACTGAAAGGTTTATTTTCATTGGTTGACAGAAAAATGAAGATAGTAACTATTTCTAAAGAACAGATACCAATGATGACCACGCAGCTTCACTACAAAGAAATGTAAATTAATCGAAACCCTCAGTTGCCAACAGCTATTATTGATATACCTCACTGCGGACAGCTGAAAATGTGTGCCTCGACCGGGACTCGAACCCGGCATCTTTTGCTTGCAAGGCAAACGCTCTATCCATCTGAGCCACCGAGGGCACAGAGGATAGCGCGACTGCGGGGACTTATCCGGTGCACGCTTCCCTTCCGCTTTGCCCGAACTCTTACGGGAATCGTCACCTTAGTTGGCTCGAGTAATGCATGAGTAGGCAAATATCCTTTAGGAACATTACGAAAGCAGGTTGTGGACAGTTGGGAATGTGTGTCTCACGGGAAGAGTGCAAGGGATAAGTCCCTGCAGTCGCAGTATCCTCCGAGCCCTCGGTGGCTCAGATGGATAGAGCGTCTACCATGTAAGCTACAGATCCCGTGTTCGAGTCCCGGTCGAGGCTCACATTTTCAGCTGTCCTCATTGAGGTATATCAACAACACCTGTTGGCAGCTGAGGGTTCGAGTAATTATCATTTCTTACAGTTAGAAATATTGTTTCGATATTCATCGATGACGTCCGGTAGGTTATTGTATTATTTATGTATCTATAAAGGAAATCATCATCAGTTACGTCACAGCAAGTTCATATTTGTCTTAACTTAACGTTTTAGCTGCTGCATCAACCACAAGTTTTGAAACGAGTTGCGTTTAGAATGAAATCATCACGCTCGAGAAAACCAACTGCGACCCTCCATGCCAAACAGTTGTCGCTGTCGTTGCGCTTGACAAAACTGGTGGGTGTTCCAAAATCTGTGGGGCTCCATGGCCTATAGAAATTCGTAACAGTGGGTGTAATGCAGGCGTCCTATTACGTATTCTGATAACACTAGTGCTTCTAGTAAGGGTCCAGAAAACATGCTGATGCAGCACATATTATTTAACTGGCTCTTACGTGTCAAGTGGGACTGACACATAAATTTTTATAGAGCACGGCGTGTGTTGTGACACTTTGGCGACTATGGACAAGTGCCAGAGTGGTCGCATGGTTTAACGTACGGGCCCGTCAGACTGAACAGACAAAAGCCACCTGGGATAGAATCCAGGTCGTCGATTATGACAGACAACCTGAGTGTGGGTTTCTGAACATCTACTTACACTATGTGATCAAAAGTATCCGGGCACCTGGCTAAAAATGACTTACAACTTCGTGGCGCCCTCCATCAGTGATACTGGAATTCAATATGGTGGCCCACCATTAGCCTTGATGACAGCTTCCACTCTCCCAGGCATACGTTCAATCAGGTGCTGGAAGGTTTCTTGGGAAATGGCAGCCCTTCTTCACTGAGTGCTGCACTGAGGAGAGCTATCGATGTCGGTTGGTAAGGCCTGGCACGTAGTCGGCGTTCCAAAACCTGTAGGATTCAGGTCCTCTGCAGGCCAGTCCATTACAGCGATGTTATTGTCGTGTAATGACTCCGCCACAGGCCGTGCATTATGAAGTGGAGCTCGATCATGTTGAAAGATGCAGTCGCCATCCCCGAATTTCTCTCCAGTCCAAGTCCAGGTACATTAGGAACACCAACACCTCCACGTACAATGGCTACAGTAAGCCAACCATTACTACGTGAGAAACTATCATTAATGTCTACACTAAAATTAAGTCTACACCCACAAAAAACGGAAGGTCCGTCGACAAGTGCAGTAGCAGCAACACTCTTCACTGGTATTCTATTCTTCTTGTCTCCAGCTGTTGTAGCGAACTCAACATTTTCAATGGTTTTGTAGACTGTCTGCTTCGCACGGCGACGAATTCTTCTGTAAGGCATCGTGGCGGCGTTCAATGCAGTTGCGTGTGCAGCAGCAGCAGCGCGAATGAGCCTCTGCGCGGCTATTGCTCGCTTATATAGTTTTCTAAGTCCTTATCCCGGACGCGTGGAGTGGCGTTATCCCGGACACGCGTACTAGTCTCACTAGGTACGCGCGTTAGCGCGTACTCCGCCACGATTGCGTAAGGCAGCCGCCGCTGCTAGAGGTCAGAGAGGTCAATACAGTGTTTACATAACAAAACTGTTGCATCCTTGAGCCCCCACTCAGCGAATAAAGATACAAAGGGCTTTGAATTAAAATGAATTTATTTGTGAAAATATGAAACGTCCCCTTTTGAACAATTTTTACACAACTGTGCTTAACCTGACACACAATATTTTTTAGCGCAACGCAATCTGACTTTCAACACACAATGTTTTGTTAGCGCAACGCAATCTGACTTTCAAAATTCTCTACAAGAGAATGGCCCTGACTAACATTAAACTATCTCTTTCACAAATCACTTACCTCACAAAAATCTTCGCTGCTCAAGCTACTGCAATACAGCGAGCGCCACTACTGCCAGCTAAATAAAAGATTCAAACTATGGAAGGCACTAACTACTGATAGGGATAGTTAGCAAATGAAAGATATTAATAGAGAACAAACAATGTATTTACCTTGATATCATGACAAATTACAAAACTCCGCCATCTCTCTCCCCACATCCACCACTGCTGGCGGCTCACCTCCAACTGCTCAACGCTACGCGCTGTTCACAGCCAGCTGCCTAACACTACAATGGCGAGTATTACAACAATGCAAAGCAGCCACAGGCTGCACACAGCACAGCCGGTGATTTTCATACTGAGGTGGCGTTATCAATAAAAAAAACCTAAACAGCCTACTTACATAGCCCCCATGCTCCCCACAAAAAATTTTACAAATTTTGTTGGGCACTGGCCAATACATATTTGTTAAAATTTTTTTTCACAATTACAATAACAAAGAAATCAAATGCACACACTTATTGATACAATGATGGTCAAAAGCTAAAATTTTCTCACAGTCCATAAAGACAGTTCTGATCATTCATCACATTGCAGTGTTTTTCTCAAAGTCTGAGCAGTAAAAGAAAATGCACACGGAAGTAGTGGATTTCCATGCAGTCTTGAAGAAGTATCGTTGTCCTTCCAACGGAAAGACAGTGCTGACTCTCGACATGCTGACAGGTAATGGGCCACAAGAGAGCAAACCCACAGCGGAGTCAGTCGAAGTTTTGAAGAGTATTGGTGGGTAGGTCATCACAGAGCAGACCCACTGTAGTCCTGGTAGAGATTACGGTATTGGTGGGCCACCAGAGGTGCAGACCCACTGCAGTCCTTGTAGAAATAATGGTATTGGTGAGTCATCAAAGGTGCAGACCCACTGCAGTCCTTGTAGAGATATAATGGTACTGGTGGGCCACCAGAGGCGTAGACCCACTGTAGTCCTTGTAGAGATGGCCAGCAGCCATCTGTTGTGACTGTGCAGGTACACAATCACCATTGAAGAGTCTTGCGGATAATATAACAAGTCCATAACCACCACTTGTGAACTCACAAAGTTGTTGGAATTGTCCTTAGAACAAGCAATGCTGTTATCCAGTCCCTTGCTGAATTATTAACACACGTGCAAACACTAACAGTCCCTACTTGTCACATATTGTCCATATACTATGACCAACAAAACGTGTGCAGTGAAATGTAACTTACAAGTTAATAATATGATGAACTGGTGTCTATACAATTTTATAACATAAGAACACAATAACAAAGGTACAAAACACATCATTAAAGAACATAACAATACAAATAACATTTGCGGATATAGGGGCTTTACAAAAGAATAAAAATATATACATCAGTGTTACAAAAATAATGACATAAGTACATACATAAAGATCAGAACAACTTTTGAAACATCACCTCCACATATGAGCAACAAAACAGAATTTACCAAGTAAATAACATAGTATTAGAAAAATTCTACAACATAGCTCTAATCAGCTAAACACATAAAGACAGGAAAAACACAAATACACAAGGGTACACAAACACATAGAGGGATGACACAAAAGGAATGGATAGGGTTCGTTTTCAGTGTAACTTTTGGTACTGCAGTATTGTGCGAACAAAACCTTTTTTGCTCTTGGAGATCTCCCTGTGTTCATCATTATTCCCAAATAGTCCTATCTGTACCTCTTTTCTGTATTCCAACCATAAGTCTTTCAAAATAAATATGGCTCATTGTACAATACTCATTTAGGCCCAAATCTTTTTTTATATACCTTGTCAATGCATTGCTTCCAATTCATCATAGTTAGTTTCTTATATAGTCTACCCCCTCTTAAGCTAACTTAAATATACTGAGCTCAGATGCTAAACTAAGAGACGAGGCAATGCAGCATCACATAAAACAATTAATATAAACAGCAATAAAAAAAACGCAGATTTGCGAAGCAAGCAGTATTAAGAAATTAGCAAAGCAATTGTAATATTACAACTAATCTAAGGCAATGTGCAACAAATAATAAAATAATCATTAGTAAAACTGGCTTAACAGCGTAATACAAAGTCAAATTCAGTAACACAATGCCTGGCAAACAGCAGCAACTTATACCTAAACATGACATAGCTCAAGCAGAAAAAATAGTATACTAAAGATAACAATGCAGATAATGGAAATGTATAATCACATCTTAATGTCTAAGTAATTAAAGTGGTGCACCACAAAAACTAATTCTACAAAAAATTACTCAGTAGTTGAAAAGAAAATTATGTATGCAGTTCCTGGTATTAGTCCCTTCTTATTGTTCTTTCCATTCCAAGAGCTCCTTTTTCGAAGAATGTGGATTACAAAATTATTATTTAATAGATCTGCAGACAGAAAATATTTATATTAGTACATCTATAAAATTTTATTTTAACCAGTGCTGCAGTGCAGCTAGAAACTAGATATTAAACAAAATGGGCAAAGCAAGGCGTGAAACGTCATTCACTAGCCATATGGCATTTCTCTCAATTAGCACGACAATAGCCGTGAAATGTTGCGATGCTTTCTACAAAGGAACGTCAATAGCGATTATAATGGCCTCTTTTTTCTTCTACCTGTGCCGCTGGAAGGCTAATGGTTTTTTTTTTGTTCGGGCGGCTGTCGCCCAGGTGTCTGACACAGCTGTGTGCCCACGACGTATGACGTATTACGTGCAGGTGGTCACTTAACTTTCGTACGGAAATATTTACGACAGCAGTTTCCGCTACAATGGCAGTCTTAAATAAAAATATTTCACAGGTCAAGAATTAGCGTTGCAAACCTGTAAAAACAAAATCCTATGAATATAACAGTGTCCAAAAAAATTTTCGTCGGCATTGTGATACATTCACGCATTTACACACATTTCATAACTCTTAAAAGTACGATTCGCGGTTTACAACATCCGTTTTCACCAACCAGAGTCCCTAACTTCTACTCATTATTCCTTACCTTATTACACGTATATATATCGTCGACACATAATCAAATTCCTCATATAGTATCAGCTTATTGATCATAAACGTACCTCAACAGCATAAAACATATCGTCGTCGTAAAAAATAACATCATAATACCTCAGTCAACCCTCAAAATCGTCGTAGCTTCCTCCAATAATTTCAAAACCTAAAAAAAATTCTCTGCTCATGTCAAAAGTGTCATCTACCTCAAATGTACTTTAAAATCATGCTCCCTTACCAAATACATCATTCAAAGCTCTCATAGTATCACAATGGTTCCGAAAAAATATGAACAGTTCACAAAGTACAGACAAAATACAATTTCATAAGTGTGAAGTTATTCAATTGTGTAATTGCGTAAACATGTGTCACTGATGTAGTAAAAAAAATGTTTATCTCTCAGTTACATGATCAGATAGCTGTGTAATTATGTGTTAGAGAAATATGGTACCGATGTGTAAAGTTGTATAAGCAAATACCATATTAGCTAGGGCTCCTTGTGCTCGCCAAACACATGGTACACAGAGTAAGCGTGTACCCCCCTGAGGATAAATGTAATTATACCCTCAGGTGTTACAAATTACAGCAATGGAATGAAATGTATCTCGGAAAACTTTCTTTGTAATTCAAAAATCTTTAAAAATAAATGTTTTAAGTACAAAATTAATCACTGAAATACGTGTCCTGTAGCGCTAAACTGTGCGTCATGTTGTAAGATAATCTCTGTGGAAGTCTTGTAGTTATCGTCCTCCGAAAGCTAAGTTCTGCAGAAGTCAATGTACTTACCTGATGATACACAAAAGTGAAATGCTTTGCGTATAGATATCTTAGTTATTACGCTTATTGTTGTGATGAAGAAAGTACTGTGCTGTAACGTATTGTTGTGCTACGGAAAAGGCTGCCTCATTGTTGCTATACCACAAAAGTTACTACTAAAACATGTTTTACTTTCCAGAAGAATTCAGAAAAACTGTGCAGATATAAAACATATACACCGCAAAAGCAACATTGTAAATTGTCACTCATTAGTAGCGTCGTGATATAGTCGTGTAGCCGTCAAATAAACTAACCACTGTGTCACCTGGTATCTCTCAGAAAGCACTTTAATTTCAGAATGTATTTGCAAGTAAACCAAAATGTTGCATTAAAATCTCAAGTTAAAAAAGCACATTATCTCTCAATAAACAGTTTTACGTGTGAAATGTGGTGTAGAATGCGGCATAAGTCGGTAAAGAATACTGGAATTTTTCTCAAGGTTAGCGTCTATGATATTTTTCTCGGAGCCAGCCGGCGCACGCGGCTCCCTGCGGTGCGGGTCATTGTCTGTTGGCGCGCGTCGTTAATGGGATTCGGAGACCGAACCTCTAGAAATTCGCCTTGCCGAGAGGGCCCAGCTCTGTTATAATCCCGCCAGTTCTGATGAAATTCAGGTCTGTCGTTATATCGGTAGTTTACATAGTTTCTTGTTTGTCGGTCATGTGGTGGAGAATTTCTCCCGGAATCGTAACTGCGCGCCGAACTGTTGCGTCTGAAGTTATTCTGCCCCTTTTTTTTTTTTTTTTAACAGCTTATAGTAAAAATCATTGTGTCGGCGAGTAGCATAACGGTCATTGTTAGGTCGTGTCGGCGGTTCCATCTTAAAATTCGGTGCACATTGCCAATTTCTTTCATAACTTCCGAAATGCCCTGTGTTATTATGTTGCGGCTTTTCCGTATCTCTATGTCCCTCTTCCCATGTTGGAGCGCGAGTGTCCTCTGAAATATGAAATTTTTGTATTACCTGCGTCAACTGATCTTGTACTTCCCGGATTTCTCTTTGGTGTTGCGTATTAATTTGATTCAGATTTTGTTCCAGTTTCCTAATTTGTTCGCTCTCTTCTGTGTCATTAAAGACTACCGGTTTTGTGTCGTTCAGATTATCATCTACCTTCGTAGATAAATTAGTGAACTGATCCGAAAATTCGGCTACTTTCTCCGATAGTGTACTTATTTCCTCAGTGTATTTTTCTGAACCAAGTTTCAGAGTATCTACTGTGTCCTTTAAGTTGTCTTGAGTTTTTGCAAGTTGCGTAACCGAATCGGTAGATGCAACTGAGTTAATTTTAGCCGACAAGGTCTCATGATTTTCATGAACAATGGTTTGCAGTTCTTTTATGGCTGCTTCGTGATTCTGTAGTGCATTTTCATGACGCGAAAAAATAGGTTGGAAATGCTCACAAATTTGTGTTTTTACGTCGTTACAGACATTTTGACATTTCGATTCAATGGGATGTAACTCAGTAGTTAAATCTTCACGTGTTTGTTCAAGTGTGGTGTCTAACTTTTGAAGATTTTGTTCCATTCTGTCTAACATTTGTTTCTGATTTTGTTCAATTGTGTCTAATTTTTCAAGCTTTTTCAGTGTTTGTCTCTGATTTTGTTCCATTTGCTGCATTAATTGCAATAATAATGTGTTAGTGTCTGGAATCGGTTCCTCTATGCTTTTTGGCACTGAATTTGCACCGGCAACATTTACATTTTGACAAGCAGAAAATGTGTCTTGACTCATTTGAGAAAACGGTGAGGACCCAAAACCTAAGTCTACAGTATTTGTGAGATCGTCTCGTGTCATTTCGGATTCCTGAGCCGCGCTATTGCCGACCGATCGATCGATAATGCTTCCCTGTTCTCTAATTGTTTCGCTGTCTTCACCATTGTTTGCAACCCGCTCCATTTCCCTATGCGCAATTACCAAATTACTACTTTGAACATCAGTTAATTCATTACTCGGTGGCACTAACATACTGCTTTCGTCTTCGCTGTCATTTCTCAATTTACTTTGGAGCCTAGTGTTACGTTTTTCACACGCCATTATTGTCACAGTATTTCACACGACAACACAGAAAAACACAATTTGAAGAGCAAAAATAAGAGAACACATTAACATAACACTGAAAATAATATCTAGTTAATTGCAGCTGCGAAATACTTGGTGCAAATCTACATGCATACCACAACTGTTTTATTGTACAACAATGAAAAACTACAACTACAAAGGAGATTTTCTCTAAAATTACACGCTAGCAATAAACAAAAGCTACACTAATTACACAAACTACAAGAAAAAATCAGAAGATTCCAGTGAGGTATCCTAGGCTAAGGGTCGACATATGAAACGTCCCCTTTTGAACAATTTTTACACAACTGTGCTTAACCTGACACACAATATTTTTTAGCGCAACGCAATCTGACTTTCAACACACAATGTTTTGTTAGCGCAACGCAATCTGACTTTCAAAATTCTCTACAAGAGAATGGCCCTGACTAACATTAAACTATCTCTTTCACAAATCACTTACCTCACAAAAATCTTCGCTGCTCAAGCTACTGCAATACAGCGAGCGCCACTACTGCCAGCTAAATAAAAGATTCAAACTATGGAAGGCACTAACTACTGATAGGGATAGTTAGCAAATGAAAGATATTAATAGAGAACAAACAATGTATTTACCTTGATATCATGACAAATTACAAAACTCCGCCATCTCTCTCCCCACATCCACCACTGCTGGCGGCTCACCTCCAACTGCTCAACGCTACGCGCTGTTCACAGCCAGCTGCCTAACACTACAATGGCGAGTATTACAACAATGCAAAGCAGCCACAGGCTGCACACAGCACAGCCGGTGATTTTCATACTGAGGTGGCGTTATCAATAAAAAAAACCTAAACAGCCTACTTACAAATACAGCGTACAATCACCAACAAACTTTACATATTCACATACTCCTTTACCCTTAACCCAAATAAACACAGATTCATTTAGTGATATTTTTCCCTTACTACGTGTATACAAAGACAATGCAGACGGTGACATATAGGCGGATTTACCAAAGTCTTTATTTGCAAGTTCTGCCATATGATAGGTACGATAGGCAATAATGTCTATCAACAAAACTCTCAAGTCCAGGTACATTAGGAACACCAACACCTCCACGTACAATGGAGGGGGGCTCAAGGATGCAACAGTTTTGTTATGTAAACTCTCTTATCGCTTGACCTCTCTGACTTCTAGCAGCGGCGGCTGCCTTACGCAATCGTGGCGGAGTACGCGCTAACGCGCGTACCTAGTGAGACTAGTACGCGCGTCCGGGATAACGCCACTCCACGCGTCCGGGATAAGGACTTAGAAAACTATATAAGCGAGCGATAGCCGCGCAGACGCTCATTCGCGCTGCTGCTGCTGCACACGCAACTGCATTGAACGCCGCCACGATGCCTTACAGAAGAATTCGTCGCCGTGCGAAGCAGACAGTCTACAAAACCATCGAAAATGTTGAGTTCGCTACAACAGCTGGAGACAAGAAGAATAGAATACCAGTGAAGAGTGTTGCTGCTACTGCACTTGACGACGGACCTTGCGTTTTTTGTGGGTGTAGACTTAATTTTAGTATAGAAATTAATGATAGTTTCTCACATGGTAATGGTTGGCTTACTGTAGCCATTGTACGTGGAGGTGTTGGTGTTCCTAATGTACCTGGACTTGAGAGTTTTGTTGATAGAGAAATACTTTGGTAAATCCGCCTATATGTCACCGTCTGCATTGCCTTTGTATACACGTAGTAAGAGAAAAATATCACTACATGAATCTGTGTTTATTTGGGTTAAAGGTAAAGGAGTATGTGAATATGTAAAGTTTGTTGGTGATTGTACGCTGTATTTTCACAACAGTGAGAAACAAAAAGGTGATTGAAGACCAGTGCTGTGATAGTGCCACGGAAAACAACAAGGTGTGCAAGCCCCCTCCTTGGAAAACGCGACCACACCATTGTAAACTTTGTTTTGTAATCAGGACTTTAATAAAAATGGCAAAGATAATGTTAATCTGAACACAGGGAGGAGTTGTGATATAAATAACAATACATTTTTTTTAATTCTTAATGTCACAAGAAAAAGAAAGGCTAAATAAACGTCACACAAACATTTTTATTTGACAAACGCTTTCACTAATATGAGTTCGATGGTGGACAAAGTGATCATCTGGGGATCGACACATGACACTAACCAGAACACTAATCGCTTCATCTGACTTCATACACATGAGTCCGGGGCATGGCACAAAACTACCCCACAATCAAGCATCTATACTTTACTATTCCAAAAAGAAATATATGGTGAAAGAACAGTGTGCTGAGAAGCATATATCGGAGCCCTACGCCGTAACAGCGAATACTTTACCCTTCTGCTCGTCGGGACGGCACACCATGATGAGTTCGGTGACAGAAGTCATGGACGGCAGCAATCTGTTATTAACGGCGCGCGCCTTAAACTGCAAGTACGCGGTGTCGCGGTCGGCTAATTCGGAACGCAGGGACTTCCCTTTGAGCTTCTGAAACCCCGGTGGATTGCAGTGTGCAGGTGGACCCGTTTGCTGGTCTGCCAAATCAGTTTGGCTCCGTCCCAAGACTATGTATGACTATGTATGACATGTGAAATGTTTAGACCGCCGACGTAAGTCAAATAAGTACACCCATGCATCACTCGTTGGGTGCGTGATGCTAGAAGCAGTACCTCTGACGGTTCAGAAGGTGCCTGGCACAGGCTCTAAATGGCACACTAGCAAAGGACACAAGTCTCGCTGGTTAGGTAGAGACCTGCACTTCTTTACCAGCAAAGCGCCAGTGCAATAGTGACCCCTTCTCATTCTCTTCGCTTTCCTCGCCAGCTCGGTAGCGAAGCACATTTACATCTTAGACTACTCCCACTTTAGCACAAGCCAATCACGAGCTGGAGGGCCGCATTCGAAGATGAGACACTGCTCCTTGCCCTGCATACATAGATTTGACCAAGCAGAGACTTTGAAGTTAATTGGGAGAAAAGAAAAAAAATCTTCGGCCTCGCGGCCTCTTTCCCACGCGTTTACGCTGTGTCTCTCACCAACAACATGACCAGTATGGAACCACAGCCCTCCATAAGAAGATCGTCATCTCCCCTGTTGTGTCCATTTCGAAGTTTCCAAAGAACGGCCATAAACTCGTTAAAAGTCTTGTGCCTTCACAAATACACTCCTGGAAATGGAAAAAAGAACACATTGACACCGGTGTGTCAGACCCACCATACTTGCTCCGGACACTGCGAGAGGGCTGTACAAGCAATGATCACACGCACGGCACAGCGGACACACCAGGAACCGCGGTGTTGGCCGTCGAATGGCGCTAGCTGCGCAGCATTTGTGCACCGCCGCCGTCAGTGTCAGCCAGTTTGCCGTGGCATACGGAGCTCCATCGCAGTCTTTAACACTGGTAGCATGCCGTATGTGCAGTTGACGGACTTTGAGCGAGGGCGTATAGTGGGCATGCGGGAGGCCGGGTGGACGTACCGCCGAATTGCTCAACACGTGGGGCGTGAGGTCTCCACAGTACATCGATGTTGTCGCCAGTGGTCGGCGGAAGGTGCACGTGCCCGTCGACCTGGGACCGGACCGCAGCGACGCACGGATGCACGCCAAGACCGTAGGATCCTACGCAGTGCCGTAGGGGACCGCACCGCCACTTCCCAGCAAATTAGGGACACTGTTGCTCCTGGGGTATCGGCGAGGACCATTCGCAACCGTCTCCATGAAGCTGGGCTACGGTCCCGCACACCGTTAGGCCGTCTTCCGCTCACGCCCCAACATCGTGCAGCCCGCCTCCAGTGGTGTCGCGACAGGCGTGAATGGAGGGACGAATGGAGACGTGTCGTCTTCAGCGATGAGAGTCGCTTCTGCCTTGGTGCCAATGATGGTCGTATGCGTGTTTGTCGCCGTGCAGGTGAGCGCCACAATCAGGACTGCATACGACCGAGGCACACAGGGCCAACACCCGGCATCATGGTGTGGGGAGCGATCTCCTACACTGGCCGTACACCACTGGTGATCGTCGAGGGGACACTGAATAGTGCACAGTACATCCAAACCGTCATCGAACCCATCGTTCTACCAATCCTAGACCGGCAAGGGAAATTGCTGTTCCAACAGGACAATGCACGTCCGCATGTATCCCGTGCCACCCAACGTGCTCTAGAAGGTGTAAGTCAACTACCCTGGCCAGCAAGATCTCCGGATCTGTCCCCCATTGAGCATGTTTGGGACTGGATGAAGCGTCGTCTCACGCGGTCTGCACGTCCAGCACGAACGCTGGTCCAACTGAGGCGCCAGGTGGAAATGGCATGGCAAGCCGTTCCACAGGACTACATCCAGCATCTCTACGATCGTTTCCATGGGAGAATAGCAGCCTGCATTGCTGCGAAAGGTGGATATAACTGTACTAGTGCCGACATTGTGCATGCTCTGTTGCCTGTGTCTATGTGCCTGTGGTTCTGTCAGTGTGATCATGTGATGTATCTGACCCCAGGAATGTGTCAATAAAGTTTCCCCTTCCTGGGACAATGAATTCACGGTGTTCTTATTTCAATTTCCAGGAGTGTATGTTTTGTAACAGAGACTGGACATCTGGGCGCCAGTGACCTGTCCAACGGAAATTCACAGAACGCTCGCAGTTGTTGCCTTGGCTTCCTGCCTAACAAGTGCGCATCCTTTGCTTTATTGCCGGTCTCTCCCATTGCAGCGGCGTCACCTTGGCGTTAGTCAGCCTACCTGGACGCGACTGACGACCGACCGGCGCCATCCAACGTGTCTGCACAATGAGACAATGGAACCGGGCAGTCCGGAAATGTTTTCACCCAGGTTCCGCAGAAAAAACGCTCTCCTCTCAGTCGCCGTACGCTTTTATTGCAGTCGTTTAAATCGGCACACTATTCCTTTGAACGCAGGTAAAGCTTACCGCTATTTATTCACTAGCGCACACAAGAAAGAGCGTTAACTACTGCCCACCATTTCATCATGATGTATGAAGTCAGATAGTAATAAGGATCATCTTCCCTAAGGACATTAAGTGGCATGACACCGAATCAGAAGTGTGAGTGCCCTGCAATCTCTCATCATAACGCCACCGCCTCCGAATTTTACTGTTAGCACTACACACGCTGGCAGATGACTTTCACCGGGCATTCGCCATACCGACATCCTGCCATCGGATCGCCACATTGCGTACCGTGATTCGTCAATCCACACGTTTTCCCACTGCTCAACCCTCCAAAGTTTACGCTCCTTACACCAAGCGAAGCATCGTTTGGCATTTACCAGCGTGATGTGTGGCTTATGAGCAGCCACTCGACCATGAAATCCAAGTTTTCTCACCTGCCGCCTAACTGTCATAGTACTTGCAGCGGATCCTGATGCAATTTGGAATTCCTGTGTGACGGTCTGGACAGATGACTGCATTACACCTTATGACTCTCTTCAACTGTCGGCGGTCTCTGTGAGTCAACAGACGAGGTCGGCCTGTACGTTTTTGTGCTGTACATGTCCTTTCACGTTTCCACTTCACTATCACATCGGAAACAGTGGACCTAGGGATGTTTAGGAGTCTGGAAATCTCACGTACAGACATATGACACAAGTGGCACCCAATCATCTGACCACTTCGAAGTGTGTGAGTTCTGCAAATCGCCCCATTCTGCTCTCTCACGATGTATAATGGCTACTGAGGTCGCTGATATGGAGTACCTGGCAGCACATTGCTCGTTCTGATGGAGTGTGCTGTGCACCAAACAAATCGCCGTTATGCGTTCTTGGTTGTTTTTGTCTCATTTCCATTTAGACAACTATGTGATTTGTATGTTAACTAACCTCACTCAGATATCAACTCGAAACTCGTTAATTTTACGACCCACACAACTCTTTTGATGTTGGCTGCTTTATATCACGGTCGCCGTATGGCCACGATGTCACAGAACGTTGTTTGACCTTGCTTCTAGGTTCTGTTGATTAAACCTGCTGTTTTTGTTTTTAACTTGCCTAGGGAATGACAGATGACAAAAAAGGATTTAATCTCATTAGAGAAGGAAAGATTTTAAGAAAAGAAAAAAAGTCGCTCGAACACAGAATTCGAAAACCAAGTAGTCACTTAGTGCCACACAGGTAAGAGAAACTGTATGAGTTCAATACAAAGATATTATAAATGACTGAATCGATTTTATAGATTCACTGTAGCTACATTGTAACAAAACTTAGCACTCATACAGAAAAACTCAGGAAGTTTTGTGTTGTTGCAGCCATGTTTCAGATTTCTGCCACGTGAGTGCAGCAGTGAGCAGTAATTCAAGACTGCGACAGGTGCGAGAGAGCTTATGTTGTGCTTGAAATGTATTGAGATAAGTCTGCTGTAACAGTTCAACGACACCTTGAAACCAGTGGTGGTTGTTGTGTAAGAGCACAAGAGCGTGTGAACGCCCTAACTTTTGACACCTTGCGGATTTATTGGTTATCTTTCTTTGAATGCTGTTAAACGTAATGTAGAAGAGGTAGTCTGAAACACACGGCACTAAATCTACCGCGCTGTGCTACATTTATTGCTCCTCTAGGATTGGTGAAACATGGCATCAGGGTCGTGAGCACTCCTTTCCTTGTCCACTTTTTAAGGAGCTTCTGCACATGCGCAACCAGCATGACGTAATTTTCTTACAGGCCAAATACGTATGGTTTCAATAAACAATATTCACGGTTAACGGTGTGTACAGCTAGCCATTACCACTCAACTAAAAGTTGACGTCAATGCTACCAGGTAATTGCATACTCCAGCAGACTTTTGTCTACATTCGCTTGGCATAAATCCCACTAGGCGGTAGCACACTACACAGCTGTGCCAGTTCACTCATTAAATACACTCCTGGAAATTGAAATAAAAACACCGTGAATTCATTGTCCCAGGAAGGGGAAACTTTATTGACACATTCCTGGGGTCAGATACATCACATGATCACACTGACAGAACCACAGGCACATAGACACAGGCAACAGAGCATGCACAATGTCGGCCGGCCGAAGTGGCCGTGCGGTTAAAGGCGCTGCAGTCTGGAACCGCAAGACCGCTACGGTCGCAGGTTCGAATCCTGCCTCGGGCATGGATGTTTGTGATGTCCTTAGGTTAGGTTAGGTTTAACTAGTTCTAAGTTCTAGGGGACTAATGACCTCAGCAGTTAAGTCCCATAGTGCTCAGAGCCATTTTTTTGCACAATGTCGGCACTAGTACAGTGTATATCCACCTTTCGCAGCAATGCAGGCTGCTATTCTCCCATGGAGACGATCGTAGAGATGCTGGATGTAGTCCTGTGGAACGGCTTGCCATGCCATTTCCACCTGGCGCCTCAGTTGGACCAGCGTTCGTGCTGGACGTGCAGACCGCGTGAGACGACGCTTCATCCAGTCCCAAACATGCTCAATGGGGGACAGATCCGGAGATCTTGCTGGCCAGGGTAGTTGACTTACACCTTCTAGAGCACGTTGGGTGGCACGGGATACATGCGGACGTGCATTGTCCTGTTGGAACAGCAATTTCCCTTGCCGGTCTAGGATTGGTAGAACGATGGGTTCGATGACGGTTTGGATGTACTGTGCACTATTCAGTGTCCCCTCGACGATCACCAGTGGTGTACGGCCAGTGTAGGAGATCGCTCCCCACACCATGATGCCGGGTGTTGGCCCTGTGTGCCTCGGTCGTATGCAGTCCTGATTGTGGCGCTCACCTGCACGGCGACAAACACGCATACGACCATCATTGGCACCAAGGCAGAAGCGACTCTCATCGCTGAAGACGACACGTCTCCATTCGTCCCTCCATTCACGCCTGTCGCGACACCACTGGAGGCGGGCTGCACGATGTTGGGGCGTGAGCGGAAGACGGCCTAACGGTGTGCGGGACCGTAGCCCAGCTTCATGGAGACGGTTGCGAATGGTCCTCGCCGATACCCCAGGAGCAACAGTGTCCCTAATTTGCTGGGAAGTGGCGGTGCGGTCCCCTACGGCACTGCGTAGGATCCTACGGTCTTGGCGTGCATCCGTGCGTCGCTGCGGTCCGGTCCCAGGTCGACGGGCACGTGCACCTTCCGCCGACCACTGGCGACAACATCGATGTACTGTGGAGACCTCACGCCCCACGTGTTGAGCAATTCGGCGGTACGTCCACCCGGCCTCCCGCATGCCCACTATACGCCCTCGCTCAAAGTCCGTCAACTGCACATACGGTTCACGTCCACGCTGTCGCGGCATGCTACCAGTGTTAAAGACTGCGATGGAGCTCCGTATGCCACGGCAAACTGGCTGACACTGATGGCGGCGGTGCACAAATGCTGCGCAGCTAGCGCCATTCGACGGCCAAACCGCGGGTCCTGGTGTGTCCGCTGTGCCGTGCGTGTGATCATTGCTTGTACAGCCCTCTCGCAGTGTCCGGAGCAAGTATGGTAGGTCTGACACACCGGTGTCAATGTGTTCTTTTTTCCATTTCCAGGAGTGTAGTACAATTAGCTCGGACATCAATGTTGTAGTTATATTGACAGAAAAACGTGTTTTGTGGGACTCTGAATGATACATAGTATACTAAATTTTGAATTTCATCATACAGTAATCCAGTAGAAGCGCTGAGAACGATAAAGATACATCATCGTCGGTTGTGGCGGTGTAGCGTTTATTCGTGTTTCTGATCTGTTGATCTTATGGTGGCTCAGGTTTGTCTGTGCTCTAGGCCCGCTTTGTATACAGGAACATTCACGAAAAGCTATCAGAATGGTTCCTCTGATACTCACTTAAATGTGAAGTCGAAGGCGGTGCGCTTTTGGTCCTCACGGGTCTCAGCGTTTCATTTGTAGTCTCGTCAAGTGACCTTCTTGGTAGATAGTACTGCTTGAATTTAATAATTTCCGCAAACGGCAGTTTGTGTGTGGAGTTGGTTGTCTACTGTGCGGGAATCGGCTTTCCTGCTCAGTGCCAACATGAACTCTGATGAGTCTGCATTGAGCTCTAACAGAAAAGAGAATTATCAAGAAAAGTTAGCCGCAAAGGAAGTAGGGCCTCCCATACAAGACCAGTTGTCTGAAAAAGTGACGAAATCAAATAAGCGTGACAACAAATGAAAATTTAGCAAAGAAGTGTATAATAAACGTAAGTTGTTCTGTTGGAGCAACGTAAGAATGCCCGATTTTTCAGCCCAGAAGTTAATTTGTTAACTAATACATGAATTAGGGATCTTGTACATTTTCCCGGAAAAGGAAGCACGAAAACCCACACTTACACAAAACTGCGGAACTGAGAGTAGCGAAAGCTTAAACATTACAGCGTCCTTGCCATAAACAGTACTTAATTATGTACAAAACTACAAAATTCCACACTACCAATAATTCCTTTTTTCAGAAAAGTTATGCATATTATTATTGTTATTATTATTACTGACAGCGGCTGAAGTTGTATAAATATGCTGATAAGCAAAACTGTTTTACAGCAGATACTGTTAACTTTGCACTCTCATACTTTCTGAATTTAAAAATTTGTGAACATCCAGAATGTGTACCTACGGGCAGCCACTGCTTTTACAAGGAAGTTCAACAAAGATCAACCAACAGCTGTTGTGTCTAGACTAGACAGCCGAGACAAAATGAGAGGAAGCCGAAAGGCACGCGCTTAAACTCACGCAGGCTGGCGTGAGGTCTGAAACAGGATACGTAATGAATGCTATAATGAAAAGTACGTAGCTTCTGGAATACTTAACTTTAATCCACATTTGTAGAACATCGCTCTTGATGATACATTAATAAATCTCAATATCAATTGAATACGGCGCCTTGCTAGGTCGTAGCAAATGTAGCTGAAGGCTATGCTAACTATCGTCTCGGCAAATGAGAGCGTATTCGTCAGTGATCCATCTCCGGCTAAGTCGGCTGTACAACTGGGGCGAGTGCCAGGACGTCTCTCTAGACCTGCCGTGTGGTGGCGCTCGGTCTGCAATTACTGACAGTGGCGACACGCGGGTCCGACGTATACTAATGGACCGCGGCCGATTTAAAGGCTACCACCTAGCAAGTGTGGTGTCTGGCGGTGACACCACAACAGCCATCTGCATTCGGCTATGGTTTGCACAGATGAAAGCTTGAGGATTCTTCTGCAAGGGGAAATCAACGAGTCGGTCTGCAATGAATGAAGAAACGGTGTACCGCGTGCGAGCGAGTTTTGTTGATAGCCGTCAGAAGTCGACGAACAGAGAAAAACAGAATGCTGAACGTATTACAACCGTCCGCTTAAAATACCTTAAAGAAACGACTGGAGCTGAAGTCTTACCGCTTTCAATTGCTACAAGCGTTGATTGCTGAAGACGAAGTTAGACACTTTGAATTTTCGGCACAGTTGCAACAGATTATGGAAGAGGATCGGTTTTGTGAGAAGCTCATCATTGTTTTGTGAATGGCACAGTGAACAGTTACAATGTGCAAATCTGTGTGACAGGGAATCCCCACACTATGATACAGCATAATCGAGATTAACCAAAAAATTGATGTATTCGGTGCAGTCACAGAGTCTAAAATTTACGGTCCCTTTATCTCCTGCAAAAGACATTTACAGGACATGCGTCTCTGGACCTATTGGAAAACTGGCTCATGCCACAACTGGAGATTGGCAGTGTTGACTTCATCTACCAACAGCATGGTGCTCCACCCCACTTCTGTCATGATGTTCGCAAATTCGTAAAAAGGTAACTGGGAAACCAGTGTGACCAGTCGTGGTGGGGTTGATGATCAACAAATCATAACATGGCCTCCTCGGTCTCCCGACCTAACTCCATGTGATTGCTTTGCGTAGGGTCATGAGAAAGGTTCAGTATTAATGCCTCCTCTACCAACATACCTACCAGGACTGTGAGCTCGCATCAACAGTACTTTTGGACAGATTAATAGCGACATGCTGCGCCGAATATAGGAAGAACTAGATTATCGACATGATATCTGAAGAATCAATAGGGGGGCAGGTATTGAGCACTTATAATATATTAAAAAAGTTTGAGTTTTTCATGAGTGTACAAAGTCCTGTGTCAATATATCAAATAATACAGCTACAGCAGCCTGCAAAATCGCTTCAATCATTTATAATTTTGTAAGAATGGGTCTGAAAAAATCGATCAAAAAATTGAAAGAAGCAAAGTTTACTTTAAATTTCCGTAATGGAACTCAAAAAACAATATCTCACAGCAGTATACTGAAGGATGATAATGGTTGCATTCTCTTCTAACCTAAAAAAGTGACGTCGTCGTACAGAATATTGTTGCATAGCAGAATAATCTTATTGGGCAGGCTTAAAACTTTGTTAAAGTTCTAACTGGTGAATTTCAGAACAGAGTAAGTTAGTGCCGGGCTTTTGTTTCAACCGTTATGTCAACATGGTGCACTGCCAGTGCAACAGACCTCGGAACAGGGCAGACAGAAACGCAAGCACTGCTGTACTGCTTAAGAAGGCACTGTGAGGTAAACCGAGCGAGGTGGCGCAGTGGTTAGACACTGGACTCGCATTCGGGAGGACGACGGTTCAATCCCGCGTCCGGCCATCCTGATTTAGGTTTTCCGTGATTTCCCTAAATCGCTCCAGGCAAATACCGAGATGGTTCCTTTGAAAGGGCACGGCCGACTTCCTTCCCCGTCCTTCCCTAATCCGATGAGACCGATGACCTCGCTGTCTGGTCTCCTTCCCCAAACAACCCAGCCCCACTGTGAGATAACACCGTGTAACCTCACGGGCCAAGCGCTGGTGCGTTGTCAGACGTAGAGAGGAAGAACTGAGCAATTACTGAAATTACCACAATGAAGCAAGGAGTGCCCGTGGCTCCATGCAGACTCAACACGTTAAATAGAGGCTTTTACAGCTCAAGAACACATTCAGTCGTGCTACGAGGGTTGTTTTTTTAAGTAAGGGCCGTTTTTATTTTTAATAAAGATACAAATACTTTTGTAAAAAAAACTTTTATTTTCTGATTCTACACACTTTTACCTATTTTTCTACATAGTAGCCTTGTTTATTTAAGCACTTGTCATACCGTACAACTAAGTTTTTAATTCCCTCTTCAAAGAATTCGGCCGCCTGCTCCGACAGCCAAGAGTTCACGGCCGCTTTCACTTTATCGTCGTCATTGAAGCGCTGCCCGCCAAGATGGTGTTTCAGTTACCGGAAAAGGTGAAAATCGCTAGCAGCAAGGTCGGTGCTGTATGGTGCATGGTCCAAAACTTCCCAGCCAAAAGAATCAATCAAATCCAGAGTCTTTTGAGAGGTGTGAGGCCGAGCGTTATCGTGCAGGAGCAAAACTCCTTTTGTCAGCATGCCGCGCATTTTGTTTTGAATTGTTCTGCGGAGCTTCTTTAGAGTTGCACAGTAGGCATCTGAGTTGATTGTCGTTCCTCGCGCATAAAGTCCACTAGCAAAATACCGCGCCGGTCCCAGAACACAGCTGCCATAATCTTGCGCTTTGACAGCGTCTGTTTGGCTTTGACCTTGACGGGTGAGGTTGTGTGCCGCCATCCCATCGATTGTCGCTTGCTTTCGGGAGTGATTGGGATACCCATGTTTCATCTCCAGTGACAATTTGACTCAACATGTCATCCCCTTCTTCCTCGTAACGAATCAAAAAGTCCAATGAGTCCAGTGAAGTGGCAAATCTCTTCCCTTTGTGGTCCTCTGTGAGGAGTCTGGGGACCCACCGAGAACACAGTTTCTTAAAGTTTAGGTTTTCAGACACAATTTTGTACAAAACCGATCTTGAAACTTGTGGAAATTCCAAAGAAAGAGTGGAAATTGTGAATCTTCTGTCCTCACGAATCTTTGTTTCGACTGGAGCCACCAAATCATCAGTGATCACAGAGGGCCGGCCTGACCGTCCTTCGTCATGGACGTTTTGACGGCCATTTTTAAACTCTCTAACCCATTGACGCACTTTACCTTCACTCATTGCATTCAAGCCATAAACTTCTGTTAACTGACGATGAATTTCTGCAGCTGATAACCTTCTCGAGGTCAAAAAACGTATCACTGACCGTATCTCACATGCGGCGGGCGATTCAATAATCGTAAACATTTAAAAGTAGCACAGCGATGCGTACACATCAGCTACAGAGCTGCAACTTGCATCAGTGTGAACGGGAAAGATGCCGGCAAGTGGCGGGGTGGTTTGTTGCGACGTCTGCGCGAACTACGGGACTATACGCGCGAACGGCCCTTACTTAAAAAACAACCCTCGTATCGTTATATCTGTGTCACTAGAGCTAGAGAGAATGGCAGTATGTTGAGTTTCAGTGAAACCACAATAATGTGATTGATGATTGCCAGCTTCCTACTTGCTTGTTGACTTCAGCACCGCAGGCAGCCAACCTGATACACACAACAGCCATGGTCTGCCACCGCTGCCTACTGGATCATCGCAGATGAGGAGACTGGTGAGGAGCCAGTCCTCCTCTACCACTGGATCCTCACAGGTGATGTCAATCGCCATCTTCCCGCCGACCAGACGCATCCACGTAGCCTCCTTGCCGACTTGTGGTCATCTGCTGCAATCTTGATCGACCCATGCTGGGTGACCAGGGTCCAGTGCTCACGACAACTGGCATCCTGGATCACAGTCGGAGTCTCCACCTGAGTACATAATGTGCTGTCATCAACAGTGCTGAAGCGGAAACCGCCCTGGGTCATCACAGTATATCTGACGGTCTGCACATTCCTCGCCCAGCTACCATCGCCAGCCCAGCACGCAGTCATGGCACTGACCTTCGCTGGTGACATTACGACTCACTGAGGAGGCATCAGCATTCCTGCACGCTATGTGCGCTCGCGTCTGGCCGCCACCTGCGGATCTGAAGTCAATTACAGTTTGTAAATTCTGTTCGCCTAGTAAGTGTTATTACGGATGGAGCCGTGTCACTGACGCCTCACTCAACCTCACTGTTTACTCCGCCTCCTGACCACAACGCGACCACCATCCCAGGTCACTAAAACATATCAAGGTTTTGTGTGGTTGGTAAGATATTCGCTATGTTGCTGATTTAATACACACATTAGATGAAGAGGAAAATGAATCAGCGGGACTGCCCATTAATAATAAATCGAATCCAAGACTACTTTAAATAATTGAAATGAGAGCAACTGGATGTAAAGAAAAATATCAACATACTAAAAAATAAAAATAAAATGATAAAGAATGTGGGCCTGCATACTGAAAGTAGTCAGGCATTATTCGTTGTAGACAAGAAACACCAAAACAGATACGGCAGGTGGCCAGAAAAAAGAAAGCCGAAAAATTCACACAAAGACAATCCTCAAGACGTAAGTATGGCAGGTGACACTTAACATATACTTATTAGATGAAAGTATACACATTCTGTTCTGAGTAGCCTCACTGTATATTTGTTAAAACGCTCCATACAGTTCGGTTGTAGAGGCTTTCATAGTTGTTGCTAATGTTTTATTATGCTGTGTTGTTACGTTGTGGAACTTGAGCTAAGGATAGAAACTGGTCGATGCTAAATAAAGTACTAATTCCAATCCAGCGGCTTGTAGCAAGTGATAATGCATTTATTTGAATTCGATATAGAATCTGAAATGTATTTTTTCGTACGCTTTTTAGTTCGTAATAGCCCAGGGGCGAATAAATGAGTTGCAGCTCCACTGATCCAAACTAAGTGCTGAAGACAGCTTCTTAGATGAATGTTTCTTTTCCGTATAAGATGTTCTACCAACCAAATCATCCTCATGGTATCAGGTATTAGGTATCATGGTAATCCGTCTAATGCGGTTAATCGGTCAATATTTTGCTCCATTTCCGATCTAGTGTCTACATCTACATCTACATAGATACTCTGCAAATCACATTTAAGTGCGTGGCAGAGTGTTCATTGTACCACCTTCACAATTCTCTATTATTCCAATCTCGTATAGCGCGCGGAAAGAATGAACACCTATATCTTTCCGTACGAGCTCTTATTTCCCTTATTTTATCGCAGTGATCGCTCCTCCCTATGTAGGTCGGTGTCAACATAATATTTCCGCATTCGGAGGAGAAAGTTAGTGATTGGAATTTCGTGAGAAGATTCCGTCGCAACGAAAAACGCCTTTCTTTTAATGATTTCCATCCCAAATCCTGTATCATTTCTGTGACACTCTCTCCCATATTTTGCGATAGTACAAAACGTGCTGCCTTTCTTTAATTCTTGATGTGTCCCCTTGATGCTCAGCTGTTGGTCGTTTGCCCGAGAAGATCCCAAATGTTCTCTCGGCTTAGTATGCGTGTGTAATCGGTAACTTGAGCCAGTAGCTTATGTACTCTTCGTCAGTTATGCTTCAGTCCAGTCTACTTACTAATTATAAGTTGGTCCATACCCGACTGGGTCCTCGAATCTCACGACGTTTTGTTATGTAGAGAACTAACAATGGCTTTCATTTATGTATTGGTGTGGTTTACGTCTGGTGCATGCCTTTCTGGCTGACGTTATGTAGGTGGAGTGCTTGTCAAATTGATGACTGAAGAGTGCATATACAGGGTGGTATTATGTTGTTAATAATGGTGAGAAAGAAGGCTAATCCGAATGCTGGGGTCCAACCAACTTTACTGACAAACCATCGACGCACCTTGCTCGACGTCGGCGTACAACGGATGGATCAGAACCAACAGCATGGTACTGCTGAACGCCTGAGACACCGTCGAGAGGTTGGGACCCTATAGCACGACAGTGCTAGATGGCCAAAAAGCAGCGACGAAATTTTCTTTTTACCGTAGCATTCGAACCACCTATATCGGAAGAAAGAGCTTTCACACGTTTTTTTCAAAAACGATCTCATCGGCGGAAATAGGCGCCCAATAGTGGTGCTCCTATAGCCCCTGCTGTACGATTTTGTTTCTTGGACAGTCACACAGCACGAAATTGGATTCTGATGAATGTTCAATTAACTGTCAGTTCACAGAGACACGAGGTTTAAATCTGACAGGTGCTTCCTCTGATTACTTTCTCCTCTGCCGCGTTGGAATTGGCATAGCCATAAATACTCAGGTTCTATTACCCAACAACATCAAAAAGTAGATTAAAATTCCCCCACTGCATTGTTCGTTAAATATGTATTTGACAGTGACAGAACAATTAAACAGGATACACTCGAATAACACAGCTCGTAACAGCAAACTGTGACGGGTTTGGAGTTTTGTTCCTTGCATCCGTGTTTATCGGACGTCGATGAATCTTTTTACTATTTGTTCGGAAGCTTTCCAACAAGAAAACTAAGCTTCCTTACTGTCTACTGAAAACAACTGAAATATATTGCGTTTACGTAAAATGCCTGCTATGCTCTTTTTAAAGAAGCGTTCAAGTTGGTCGGTAAAAGCTCAATAAACATTTTTTTAAACAGTATTTCAGCAACTGACCCCACCGAAGTGCATAATCCTAATGATTTTCTTTACAAATATTAGTTAACCATCGCGGTACATAACAGCTTGTAGCAAATAAAACGAACAACCCACGTTACTTAATTACGTCTGGTCAAGTTCCATACGGAGTTATGCACGTGTCAGGAAACTGCATTTTACTGTGGCCTAGTTCACGCCTCACGCTTGTTAGTCTGATTCGTTTATAAGAACTACATCAGGCAAATTAAACAGACAAAAATAGTAATTAATTAATAAGGAATCACTAATTAAAAAGTGTTTCTTATCTGTCACTATGTCCTTAACAATCCAAGAACCAACCCGTTGCTGCCGTACAAAAAGTTACCCATGATCATGCAAAAATCGGGATCGACACTTGAACTTTAACCTTCCTGCTCGTTACGAATCTAAAAATAAATTATTTCTCTAGCATTGTACTCTTCATACTGTCGCCTGCCCTTATTCACAGTTGACAAGCATCGGAAACATTCAGTTTAGTTTGATTTCATGATCTGTGTCAAACAAACAAGTTTCCCGAGTCTCACACAGACACATATGCTACTCCTGTGGCAGCACAAGTGAGAATATATCACAGCATCTCAACAGTACAGTATTATGTCACGTAGTCTCAAAGAAAAACGCTGATAGTCACGTCGACTCAATTAGCTAAGGGACGCAACATACCCAGCTTTCCAGTACGTAGTTCTCCTCCTGATTTATTTTGATTTATTTATCAAAGGACTGTTTCATTCATTTCCGAACTTTCAGTTGCTTTTTACGACAAGAGAAGGCAAAATATTTGATAAATAATGATGTTTTCTAGTCAGAATGTTTAACGTATTTACCTTCTCATTTTATTAAATATCTTTCATTGAGAAACTCTATAGCTTGGTATAAGCTACTGGCAGACAGGAAGTAAGTCAAATCAACTATCTTTTTCCCTGTAAACAAGAAGACAGTTACTAGAGAACAGAGGCACCGGTAACTATTCCACAATATGAATTCTGATGAGAAAACAATATTTTACCTTAAATATTAAATTAATGTTCACAATGAAAATTATTCCGAGGTTCTACCACTGAACAGTTGCTACCTGTAAAGGTGTAAGTGTAAAATTACATTACATGTATTTACAAGTAATACAGAGTCATTTAAAGCTACACTCAAGAAGTAAAAATATCTGCAAACACCTGTCATCTCACCCTTCAGTACTTACGAAGAAAACGGGAAAGTCTAGCGATAGTGAGGTGTTCTCAAAAATATTTAGGGTATTTGTGTAGACATATGAGATGTATCTAAGGTATTTAGTCTATTTAGAGTGTTTTAATTTCAAACCCTTTAACTACATTTCACTGAGTGTCTACAATTTTGGAAAAGGAAGGAAACCAACACTAAAAAAGACTAGCAACCCGAAGTGATATCAATAGTCAATTCGCCGCTGCTGCTTCTAGAGAGTCTTTAAAGATGATACCTTGCTTTTCAACATAGTCGCTTTATCTACCGCAATCACTCCATCCATCCGAGAGAAACTTCGAGAGAATTCCACAGTTGGTGAATCGCACTACGTTTTCAGTAACGAATCAACGCTCACGTTGTCTGCTAAAATTAACAGGGACTGTGTCAGGATTTTGAGTACAGATCGACAGCACGTTGTAGTGGATTCTCGAAGATTTTGTTTACGGTGGTTTTCAGCGACCAATCTCTGGAAAAAGTAAATTTCCGAAGACGTGGCATTGGTTTTAGCTCGAAAATGGTTCAAATGGCTCTAAGCACAATGGGACTTAACATCTGAGGTCATCAGTCCCCTAGACCTAGAACTACTTAAATGTAACCAATCTAAGGACATCACGCACATCCATGCCCGAGGCAGGATTCGAACCTGCGACCGCAGCAGCAGCGCGGTCCCAGACTGAAGTGCCTAGAACCATTCGGTCACATCGGCCGACTTGGTTTCAGCCTCGATAGAAGAAGCATGCAGGTCTCAATTTCTAGCGAAATTGTGGTCCTATGCACTCTAAGTTGGCAGTGAGGAATGTTTTAAACACTGAGACTGATCAACACTGAGTTTGGTGAAATGGCCACAAGCTTGTCACGTCAACGCCCCGCCCTCACAGAGAGAGGAATTTATGAATGAGGAGAAGGAGGGCGGGATAGTTGTTGTCGGAGTCATAAAAAAGGCCTCAGAGAACGTGCGTCACCTACAAAACACTTACATTGAAATAAAGGTACGCATTACCGCAGCGGTAAATTCTTTGGCGTAAGACTTGCTTTGTCCAACTTTCTGGGTGGTCCCACTGCTTTGAACCAGACTCAATATTGAGTACTGGAACTGTCAAGCACTATTCTTTGGTGCAAGGACGGGTATTCAATAGTAGGTGAGATATTGAGAAACAGTTCATATCGATCGGCAAGGGAAGGTTCCCGTAACTGCTGGAATGTCTATTTAATTTTATACCGAAAAATACGGAAAAATTGACTTCACTTCGGGTAACAGTTAATCGTAGTCTCTTGAACAACTAATCATGCAACGTTACTGGAAATTGGTGCAGGTCGCTACAGCCTATAAGAAGGGTCGTCCCTAAGATGTACAAATTCGTAGATCTTTCTCATCTACGCCAATAGGTTGTACTTTCATGGAATATAAGATACGCTCTCTTACAACTTTTTTTAGGTAGTCTAACAACTAATATGTAGGAATCAACGTAGTTTTCAGAAGAACCTATCTTTGGAAACCGAACTTCCTCAGTTCATTCATGAAATCCAGTAGGCAGTTGACAGCGGCGCTCGGACTGATGACATATTTCTTGAATTCAAGAAAGCCCTATGAGGCCGTTTGCAGACGCGCTTTTGGGTGCACGAGGTAATATAGTAATAAATTTATTTCCAACTACAGAGTGATTTGCAGATAATGTTCACTCAGCAGATGTCGCCATACAAAAAATAATATAATCTAATCACATAAATAGAGCAGAAGATCCAATATCACACGATTCCACGATAGACGATCAGTCACTGTACTGATTTACAACTTTCAGATGTATAGTAATAGGGAATCCACAGGCTAGACTCCCCTTAAAGAAAAAGAATCGTAAGAAAATGTGTAATTCATACACGAAAGAGGTCATTTACAGAACACTCGCTCCATCAGAGTTATTCTTTTGGGAAGAACTGGAATCCTTTCAGAGCCCCACTTGGATAGTGCCCACCGCAAATAGTTTTACCGTCACCTCTACGAAAACATTTATTTCCTGTGAAAGATACAGGACCGAGTCTGAGTGGTTGATATAGTCGCATCTGTAATAAGAGAGGCTTTTCAGTTGGTAGAGGTTTAGAACAGAACGCTGGCGGCCATGAAAGCGAAATAGCCAATCACATACCGGTACGCCATGAGATTAAATCGAAACAGCCAGTCGTAATGTAGCCCGAGAGCCCCAATCTTGCCCATATTCAAATTACTAATGCATAGGCCATTCTCAACAGTACTTAAAAGGTTTAACTTGCAGTGTTTCCATGTGTAAACTACGTAAGCTTCATCATCAGTAGCACACTCGCTCATACATTCATACACATGCACACACACAAACGCATAAACACACAAACGCACACGCATGTACGCACACACCATGTTTATGCCAATAATTTGCAGGTTAAGCATACTTGTGAACGTATATAGTTAGAGTTCTGCAGTATAGGTGGTTTAAGGTCAATGGAGCCTCAAGTTGAATAGTTCCACATGTAAACTGTTCTATGAAACACATGATCCTTGACAAGTGTCAAAATGTTATTTCCACATCTAAAATGTCTGCAAAAATATATTAACAAACAAAAAAACGCAACGTTTACATCAAGTATCAGAATCTTATTTTCACACAGAAGTACACATATCCGCCAAATCTGATGCCTAAATCATTACACAAGGCTAAAAAATAACACGCTAAGCAGAAGCTGATATTTGATTTTTATGCGTAAATGAGACCATATACCAAAATGCACCTGTCGAAGGCTATAACTGAACAAATCACGTTTTAGCTAAAGTATTGTGATCAGCAAGCAAGCACAAAAATAAACAGGCAGTCATAATCACTGTCAGCTACTGGAAGAATGCAGTTAATGTATAACTTACACTTGACGCCTAATGCATGACTGTGAACTCTCAAATAATGTGCCATAACGTTAATACCAAATGCATGGTGACAGTATGTGTGCCATAGCCTGACAGTGGATGTCAGCTATTGGTTCGCAAATAATATTGTAACACACCAGAAGACCAGCAGCTGACAGTGTGTGTGTGTGTGTGTGTGTGTGTGTGTGTGTGTGTGCGTGTGTGTGTGTGTGTGTGTGTGTGTAGTGCGTGAGGGTTTCATTCACACAGACTGTTAACATGAAATGGAGCAGATCAGAATTTATCCTACACAAACTATCAAAAAATGGAACCACGCGGAATGGATTTGAATTTCATTCCCTCAGACTGTTAAAAAAGGTGCATATCGGAATTTCATTACAAAATACCGTTAAAACGAAATGAAACAGATCGGAATTTAGTTCACACAGACCATCAAGAAGAAAAAGGGCACAGAATGTAACGGATGCGGATTTCATTCACACAGACCATGAAAATGGAATGGGTCAGAATTTCATTCCTACAGACCACCAAACGGAACAAGAAGGTCTGGATAGACGTTTTATTCATACAGACTATCAGAAAACGGAAAGGAATGGAACAGATAGAAATGTCAAAAAGTTTCACAGTGCACTGTATTCACACAACCTTTTAAACGAAATGAAACTTAATGTCAAAAAGTTTTGCAAAGAATTTTACTCACACAGACTGTTAAATGGGACAGATTAGAATAAACTGGAATGTAAATAATAGGAAAGTTCCACGATACACTTCATCCACAAAGACTGTTAACATGTTCCGGCAAGCTGACATTTGTTTCAATAAGCACAAGCAATTACCAGCAAGTTGAGGTGCCAGCAAGTCAAGCCTGGTTCCAACAAATTAAATCCTCAAATTCTTGGCATCATGTGTGAGGGTCAGTACCCTATCCATCACATCACAAGCACCATCGTGTTCACTATGATGTCATCGTCATATTACATGCAGCTCACTGACCTCAACTGCATGAAATCACAATTCAAGAATGCAGAATCCATTGCATCATAGTGGTGGTTATTTCAATGATCCGTAAAATGCTGCACTGTGATCGTCCGATTCATTTTCATCATTAAAATGCTGCCTTGACTTCTTGTCAATAAGTGCACTTTAAGCTGTAAGTTAGGTCAGCAGTACTTCCTACGTGTGTTTTGTAATACTGTACAACAAAATTTATACATATGATAAATTTAATGCATGATACAAACATCGAATTAAGCCCAACATTAGCGCCAGTAAGCAAGCTCTTTGTACTTTGATACGTAATACAGAAAATTTAGATATGACTTAAAAAGTGTGGTAGGAATATCGAACTCTGGTCGTCAATAAGTGATGAAGGTAGCAACATAAGAATACACTTGCTTCTAGTACACGTATCACATCTACTAACGGACACTGCACACAGTATAGAGTAATAACTCTAGTAATATACAAGAACTCCTTAAATACCACCTTTCTTTTTTTCCTGTGCCAACCTCTTCTTCTCAGAGTAATAGTCGCACCCAATGGCCTCAATTATTTATTGGGTATGGAACTTACCAGCAGATTAAAATTGTGTGCTGTACCGGCACTCTAAACTGCAACCTTTACCTTTCTCAGGCAAGGCCTCTACCGTCAGAACTAACCAAGCAAGATTCACGAGCCGACCTCCGCCAGTACCTCTTGCAACTGCTGCAGCCGCGGTCAGCCACGTCCAGGCAGCCGTAGCAGCCGAACGGGTCGTGTGTGTGCAACTGGCTCATCTGCAGCGCTTGCCGGTGTTACTTTGTTTTTTATGTTCACTTGACAACTGTTATTGAAAAGAAAACGCAATTGCAAATGTATACTCTGGTGCTTTGTTGCAGTTTAGGTGCAACCGTCCAAAAATGCAGGTGAAGCACCTAAAACTTGGATCGAATATATTGTGGAAATGGAAAGTGCTATTGATGTGCGGTTTTCACAGAGTAGATCGGTAATCAGGAGCTCATATTGTGAGCCAATCAACAGATTGTATTAATACTTAGACAGTGTATTTTTTGGGCAAATATGCACTTTTTAAAATTGAACAATACCTATTAACGTTGACAAACTAAAAGTAGCGTAAATTAGAATGTCAGTGGTATTTGTTACATTATTCTCTGTGTGAATCGTTTACGAAATATCGTATTTTGAAAGGTTAGCACTGTGACGCTTCTTTGTGCCATTCAACTTGCGTTGTTAGGTACGACGTTGTTATACATACTTACAATGTGTTTGTGTGTTGTTGAGTGCACTGCGACTTGCTAGTTAGTGTGTGACAGTCCAACCAGTAGGTCTTCAGTGCACGTTGGGATTTACCAATGCAGAAAAAACCGACACGCTTATGGTGTACGGAGAGTGTAGGAAGAATGCAGTTCGTTCTTATACAGTGTATGTGGCAAGATATCCTAAAAGATGTCAGCAATCTTAACAATTATTTGTCAACTTCTTCGATCAGTTACCAGAAAGTAGTAGCGTAATAGCTAGACAACATAACAGAAGGAAACAAGTGACGACAGGAGAGAGGGAAATTAACGTACTTGCTGCGGCTGCAGTTGATCCGCACGTCAGCTCCCGTGCAATTGCACGAGGAAGTGACATGAGTCAGGTAAGTGTCCTAAGCTTTCTCCATCGACATAGTTCCATCCATATCACATCTCTCTCCATCAAGATCCGCATGACAACGATTGTGTGGGCAACGATTGTGTGAATCATGTTAACTTCTGCACATGGGCATTAAGACAGGATACTCAAGATATATCATACGTCTTTTTTAGTATAGAAGCTTCATTTACCAACCAAGGTCAAGTGAACCGCAGAGACATGCACTATTGCTCTGTTACCAATTCCCGTTAGCTTCGTCAGCTGGAACGTCAGCGCCCATGGGGTGTAAACGTGTTGTGTGAGTTGGCAACCATCAGCTTATTAAATCATTTATCATAGACGGAACACCGAACGCGCACAGGTGTCGCAGCCTCCTAAAAAACAATCTTCCACGGATGCTAGAAGACGTTCCTGTGCAGACTAGAAGGAACTTTTGGTACCAACATCATGGCCTTCCAGCCTATAGCGCACGAATTACTATAGCATGTCTTCACGAAGTGTTTCCAAATCATTAGATTGGACGCAGAGGACCTGTACATTGGCCTGTCCGTTCCCCGGATTTGACGCCTGTACACTTTTTTTGTGGGGAAAACTGAAAGACACTGTCTACAAGGACGTACCAACTACACCCGATGATGTGCAACGACGTTTTACTGCAGCCTGCTCGGACATCTCCGCTGAAATGCTAGCGCCTGTGCACCAATCGCTCCTTGCTACACTGGAAGCGTCTACTGCCGCTGCAGATGGTAATTTTGTACACAACCTGTAATTGTCAGTTGTCTTGCTACTGGTCACAATCCACATAACTAGTGTATGGGCTTGTCTCGTTCTTTAATGTATGCTACCACAGGTATTGTACAAGTGTCGGTGTGTAACTTTTTAAAATACGATATCTCGTAAACGACTCCCACTAGAATCATGCAAAGAACACCACTGACGTTCTAATTTACCCTATTTTTAGTTTGTTAATGTCAGTAGTATTGGTTCATTAAAAAGTGTATATTTGTACAAAAATACACTGTATAAGTACCATTACACTCTGTTTATTGACTACAAATGCGAGTCCCTGACTACCAACCCATTCTGTGCAAGCTGCACATCAATAAAACTTTCCATTTCCCCAACATAAGTCGTAGGGTCAGTACTGCCTCTCGTGTTCCAACATTTATACGGAATCCAAACTGATGTTCCCCGAGGTCGGCTTCTATCAGTTTTTCCATTCGTCTGTAAAGAATTCACGTTAGTATTTTGCAGCTTTGACTTATTAAACTGATAGTTCGGTAATTTTCACATCTGTCAACACCTGCTTTCTTTGGGGTTGGAATTATTATATTCTTCTTGAAGTATTTCGCCTCATACATCTTGCTCACCAGATGGTAGAATTTTGTCAGGACTGGCTCTCCCATGGCTGTCAGTAGTTCTAATGGAATGTTGTCTACCCCGCGGGCCTTGTTTCGACTCAGGTCTTTCAGTGCTCTGTCAAACTCTTCACGCAGTATCGTATCATCTACATCCTCTTCCATTTCCATAATATTGTTCTCAAGTACATCGCCCTTGTATAGACCCTCTATATACTGCTTCCACCTTTCTGCTTTCCCTTCTTTGCTTAGAACTGGGTTTCCATCACAGCTCTTGATATTCATGCAAGTGGTTCTCCTTTCTCCAAAGGTCTCTTTAATTTTCCTGTAGGCAGTATCTATCTTACCCCGAGATAAGCCTCTACATCCTTAAATTTGTCCTCAACCATCCCTGTTTAGCCATTTTGCACTTCCTTCGATATCATTTTTGAGACGTTTGCATTCCTTTTTGCCTGCTTCTTCGATAAGCCCCCTTAATTCGGGAAGTACAAATACTGTCATTTCCAAGGCATATATGCTGCAAGGAACCATTGTGGAAGGGAAGTTAAAACCTTGCTTTGCGGAGAACATCCAGAAACCACACACACACACACACACACACACACACACACACACATATGGCAGGAGTATCGCATGGACAAGGTACAAAAGGCCAGTGCATTGGCGGAGCTGTCATTTGTATTCAGGTGATTCACGTGAAGAGGCTTCCAACGTGATCATGGACACACGTAGGGAATTAGCAGCATTTGAACGGGGAATGGTAGTTGGAGCTAGACGCATGGGACATACCACTTTGGAAATCGTTAGGGAATTAAATATTTTGCAATCCATAGTGTCAAGAGTGTCCCGAGACTACCAAATTTCAGGAAATAGTCTCAACAAGGACAACGCAGTGGCCGATGGTCTTCTCTTAACTACGGAAAGCAGCGGCTTTTGCGCAGAGTTTTCAGTGCTAACAGACAAGCAACACTGCGTTAAATAACCACAGAAATCAATCCCAACGACAAACGTATCTGTTGGGACAGAGCGGCTAAATTTGGCGTTAATGAGCTATGACTGCAGACGACCGACATGAGTGCCTTCGTTAACAGCCCGATATCGCCTGCAGCGCCTCTCCTTGGGCGCCTCAGCATATGAGCTGCGTCCTAAACGACTGGAAAAACGTGGGCTGGTCCCTATTTCAGTTGATAGGAGCTCATGGTAGGTCTCGACTGTAGCGTAAATACCGAAGATGTCAACCAGGAACTGTGCAAGTTGGTGGTGACTCCATAATGAAGTAGGCTGTGTTTAAATGGAATGGACTGGGTCCTCTGGTCCAGCTGTACCGATCACTGACTGGTAAACGTCATGTTCCGCTACTGGGAGAACATCTGCAGCCATTCATAGATTTCATGTTTTCAAACAATGATGGAATTTTTATGGATGATAATGCGCCATGTCATCAGGGCACAATCATTTTAGACTGGTTTGAAGACCATTCTAGAAATTCGATTGCCCAAAATGAATCCCATCGAACATATATGGGACATAATGAGGATGTCATACCATTCAGCCGGTCGGTGTGGCCGTGCGGTTAAAGGCGCTTCAGTCTGGAACCGCGTGACCGCTCCGGTCGCAGGTTCGAATCTGCCTCGGGCATGGATGTGTGTGATGTCCTTACATTAGTTACGTTTAAGTAGTTCTAAGTTCTAGGAGACTGATGACCACAGATGTTAAGTCCCATAGTGCTCAGAGCCGTCTGAACCATTTTCATACCATTTACAGAATCCTACACGTTCAACATTTTCGCTATTGTGGACAGCCATAGAGCCAGCATGGCTCAATATTTCAACAGACGAATTCAATGTCTTGTTGAGTCCATGCAACATCGAGTTGCTGCACTATGCCGGACGAAAGGAGATATGACACGATATTAGGACGTATGCCACTACTTTTGTCACCTCAGTGTGCACACACACACACACACACACACACACACACACACACACACACATACACACACACACACACACACACCAGGCATAAGGGGATCGGACACGATATTAGCAGGTATGCCATGACATTTGTCACCTCAATGTACACACACACACACACACACTCACACTCACATTCATACACACATATACGAGGGCCGTTCAGAAAGTAACCTCCGGTTGATTTAAAAAAATACACCAAGTTAAATAAAAATATTTTAATATATACATCTTACAACTACATCTTTTCAATATTTTTCTACATAGTCTCCATAGCGATTGAGGCACTTATCGTATCTCTTCACAAGCTTTGAAATTCCTTCTGCATAAAAATCACCTGCTTGTGCCTGGAGCCAGCCTGTGACCGCATCTTTGAGCTCTTCGTCGTCATCAAACCGCTGTGACCCGAGCCATTTCTTCAAATGCATGAAGAGGTGATAATCACTTGGCGCCAGGTCTGGGTTGTAAGGTGGATGGTTGATAACGTCCCACTTGAAGGACTCAAGAAGGGCCGTTGTTCTGCGAGCAGAGTGAGGACGGGCGTTATCGTGCAAAAAAACGATACCGGAAGTCAGCATACCACGGCGTTTGTTCTGTATAGCCCGTCGTAACTTTTTTATTGTTTCACAGTACACGTCTTGATTAATGGTCGTACCACGTTCCATGAATTCAACCAACAACACCCCTTTGGCATCCCAAAACACCGTTGCCATCAGTTTTCTGGCAGAAAAATCTTGCGAGGCTTTTGTTGGTTTGGTAGGCGAATTTGAATGTGCCCACATCTTTGATTGTTCTTTTGTCTCAGGGTTCACGTACTTAATCCAGGTTTCGTCACCGGTCACGATTCTGTTTAACAATGGTTCTCCTTCGTCCTCATAACGTGACAGAAAGTCTAATGCAGAGGCCATTCTTTGAGTTTTGTGGTGGTCGGTAAGAATTTTGGGCACCCATCGTGCACAGAACTTACGGTAACCCAATCTTGCTGTCACTATCTCGTACAAGAGAGTCTTAGAAATCTGTGGAAAACCAGTAGACAACTCCGACATTGAGAAACGTCGATTTTCACGAACTTTTGCATCAACTGTCTGAACGAGTTCGTCAGTCACCAATGATGGTCTACCACTCCTCTCTTCATCATGAACGTTTTCTCGTCCACTTTTAAATAAACGTACCCATTCACGGACAACTCCTTCACTCATAACTCTTGGTCCGTACACGGCACAAAGCTGACGATGAATAGCTGCTGCAGAATATCCTTTGGCTGTAAAAAACCTTATGACAGCACGCACTTCACATTTGGCGGGGTTTTCTATTGCAGCACACATTTCAAACTGCCACAAAAACTAAACTAGCGCAGGTACGACGTTCACTCGACCACGGCTTGATGCCGACTGACCTGTTGAGTGCGTGAACGCACAGATGGCGTCGCTACTCCCCCCACAACCCGCACTGTGACCAATCGGAGGTTACTTTCTGAACCGCCCTCGTACAAACACACACACACACACACACACACACACACACACACACACACATACACCAAGCAGAAGGAGATCTGACATGATAGTAGGAGGTATCAGTGTAGAGCCACCCACCCACCCACACACACACACACACACACACACACACACGCACACCCGGCAGAAGGAAATATTAAGAGGTATGCTATGACTTTTGTCACCTCAGTGTATATACACACACACACACACACACACGAGCGCGCGCGCACACACCAGGCAGAAGGAGATCTGATATGATATTAGGAGGTATGTCATGTCTCTTGTCACCTCGGTGCGCGCGCGCGCACACACACACACACACACACACACACACACACACACACACACGCACGCACGCATATACACCCCCCCCCCCACACACACACACACAAGCACGCACCCACAAATGCAGAGTGGCAGTCACTAGCGCCACCACACCAGAGATATCCGACATCAGAAATTATCGATAGTGAATATTACCAAACAACGGGTGAGGTGGGTTTAATCGTCTCCCTCCGTGTTCTGAAACGTGCACAGATAGCCGAATGGTTAAGACGACGCATCGTGACAAGCGGGAAATCTGGAGTCGAATACCGGTATAGCACAAATTTTCAGTACCACCATTCCATTCTACACTTGGAGGATGCCTGTATTCGCAACAGAAAACATCGTTCCTGTGAAAAACAACTAGTTCTTTATTCACATGAAGTCCTGAGGGCTATTGACAAGGGATATCAGATCGATTCCGTATTTCTGGATTTCCAGAAGGCTTTTGACACTGTACCACACAAGCGGCTTGCAGTGAAATTGCGTGCTTATGGAATATCGTCTCAGTTATGTGACTGGATTTGCGATTTCCTGTCAGAGAGGTCACAGTTCATAGTAATCGACGGAAAGTCATCGAGTAAAACAGCAGTGATTTCTGGCGTTCCCCAAGGTAGTGTTACAGGCCCTTTGCTGTTCCTTATCTATATAAACGATTTGGAAAATAATCTGAGCAGCCGCCTTGGGTTGTTTGCAGATGACGCTGTCGTTTATCGACTAATAAAGTCATCAGAAGATTTAAAAAAATGGCAAAACGATTGAGAAAAGATATCGGAATTGTGCCAAAATTGGCAGTTGAGCATAAATAACGAAAAGTGTGAGGTCATCCACATGAGTGCTAAAAGGAATTCATTAAACTTCGGTTACACGATAAAGCTGTCTAGTCTAAAAGCCGTAAATTCAACTAAATACCAACGTATTACAATTACGAACAACTTCAATTGGAAGGAACACATAGAAAATGTTGTGGGGAAGGCTAACCAAAGACTGCGTTTTATTGGCAGGACACTTAGCAAATGTAACAGATCTACTAAGGCGACTACCTACACTATGCTTGTCCGTCCTCTTTTAGAATACTGCTGCGCGGTGTGGGATCCTTACCATATAGGACTGACGGAGTACATCGAAAAAGTTCAAAGAAGGGCAGCACGTTTTGCATTATAGCGGAATATGGGAGAGAGTGTCACAGAAATGATACAGGATTTCGGCTGGACATCATTAAAAGAAAGGCGTTTTCCGTTGCGATGGACGAATTTCCAATACGGAAAGATATAGGTGTTCGTTGTTTCCGTGCGCTATACGAGATTCGAATAATAGTAAATTGGGATGGTGGTTCGATGAACCCTCTGCCAGGCACTTAAATGTGATTTTCTGACTATCCAGGTAGATGTAGATGTATAGCGTCCACAGGAGCGCTGAAGAAGTCATTGTTCGCAATGGAACGAAAGAAAGCCTAATATGCAGTGCAATGGGATGAACTTCTGCCACGTACTTGATGACAGTTTGCAGAGGATGGATGTAGGTATCTTACCCAGACCGTTGTATGCGGATCTACATTTTAACGTGGTCTAAGAACCACGGAGCAACTTGGCATTTTTCACATGTGCAGGTCATTACTGGAGACGGCAGCAGCGATAATTAACAGGAATAATTTGGGAGAGACCCTTAGGCAGTAGTCTAACAGTGCTTTATTTACTTATCGATAGAGTAAAAATAACTACAGCAAAAACTGTTCTATAAAATCTGACTCCAATGCTGTTGCAACATACAGCCGGAAGAGTATCAGAATTATTTTCACAGAGCTGGGAAGCAGACATCTGCCTGAGGCACGCTCGTTTCCTGGCAGACTGTTGTGGTTCTCCAATTACAGGAAGCGGGGAGCTGTCCGCCGCACCCACGCACCGTGCTGGCTCGGGCTGCTATTTTTGATTGCACCGCAGGGCAGAGTGGACAAGGGCCCGAGGCACGTGTAGAGAGCCGGGAGAGCTGCCGCATTGGTGAAGACCCTGGACATGCAGGAACGAGAAGTGGCGTTCAAATACTCACCTGGTAGTGCATTTTTGTTTCCCCCTGAAAATAAATAAAACCGATAAAAATACTTTTTCCCGTCGCTTTCCTAAACAAATATGCTGAATAGCCGTATTGTTTCTTCGAAAAGTACGCAACCGCCATCCTTTTTCCGTTTGCGCCTTAAGTGAGATACTGCTCAGTCTGACGAGCAGGTCACAATAGAACGTTAGCCTCTAACTTAGCCCCTAGTCATTCTTCCTTGAGCAGAAGCGATGGTCAAGACGCTCTCCTTGAAGCTACGGTGCGCTTAGGAATATGGAGTTTGAAAGTCGTGTACAGAAGTGTAAAGAGCACTACTATCGATACTGATATGACGTAGATAACCGTATCCCTTACGAATCGCTGGTTCTCTGGAACATTCGGGGCTGAACGTGTCTTTTCCGCCATGCAATGCCGTATAAGCGAATAGTTTTCAGACGCTTTCGGAACGTACACCCAACCACGCGCGCCAATACTGTGCGTGTCAATGCGAGATTTAACAAACGCCAGAAGGTGCTCTCGACTCGAATCATACACGCGACATTGCTCAGTATTTAACTGAACGTTGTAGATTTCCAAAGCATTAAACAGGTTAACATGGTTATGTCATAATTTAGAAAATACACTCTAGGACAACAAAAATATTACAGCACAAAGGAATTATCCGAATGTAATCATTTGTAGACGCGATTTAAATCCACATACAAAAAATATTGTTAATTAATATGATTTATGCAAGACAAAGAGCTTCACAAATTGAGCAAGTAAATAACACGTTGGTTTACCTCTAACACTTATACAACCAGTTATTCGGCTTGGCATTGCCAGAGATGTTGGAGGCCCTCCTTAATGATATCGTACCAAATTACATCCAGTTCGCGCGTTAGATCTCCAAAATCCCGAGTTGGTTGGAGGGCCCTGCCCATAATCCTCCAAACGTTTTCAGTGGGGGAGAGATCCGGCGACATTGCTGGCTAACGTGTGGTTTAGTAAGCGCGTAGACAACAATAGAAACACTCACTGTGTGTGGATTGGCATTATCTTGCTGAAATGTAGGCTAGAATAGCTAACCATGAAGGGCATCAAAACGGGGCGTAGGATATCATGGACATTCCGCTCTCCTGTAAGTGAGTGGCGGATGATAAGCAAAGGGATGCTGATATGGAAAGAAAGTCACCCCGGAACATCAGCCCTGGTTGTCGAGCTATATGGTAGGCGGCAGTCAGGTTGGTACCACAGCGCTGTCTACGATGTCTCCAGACATGTCCTCGCTGGTCATCGGGGCTTATCAGTGAAGACAATTCTACTCCAGTCAATGAGATTCCAGGTCCACATGCAGCGAGTCTCTACTGCTTGTCTTCCTGCTTGCCGAATCGTACCACGGCCAACAAGGTCGTCGGATGTCTCCCCAATTGAGAATGTATGGAGCATTATGGGAAGGGCTCTCCGAATCGTACCACGGCCAACAAGGTCGTCGGATGTCTCCCCAATTGAGAATGTATGGAGCATTATGGGAAGGGCTCTCCAACCATCTCGGGACGTTGACGATTTGACGCGCCAGTTGGACAGAATATGGCATGATATCCCTCACGAGGACATCCAACAATTCTATGCCAACTAAATACCTGCTTGCATACGCGCCAGTTGTTAACCAACACGTTATTGACTTACTCAATTTGCGAGGCTCTTACTCTTGAATAAATAATCCAACTTTTCTGCAACTGTAATCATTTGTTTGTCTGTACATGTACATCACATTTACCGATTTCCGTCCCATTCGGACAATTCTTTTGTGGCGCGTCTCTTTTCCTTTGTGCAGACTATATTATCTGTGTTTGTAGAGGGTCAAGCTTGACGAGGTTTTTTTCCCCTTGTTTCTTTCTCCCGGATCGGCGCAAAGTCAGTGTCGTTATTAACCGATGTGGCATGGTTAATTTAATCTGTGCTCCGATGCCATTCCTGTGGCCGTCCCCTTACCCACTGGGATGCAATACTACCACAATTGTCTGCATTTGGTGTTATTCATGTGAAAGTTAACAAAAGTTTTCTAAATGTTCACGAATCGAGTAACTGAGACTCGTCTTTGACACCAGCCCGGGATTCACCCATTTTGATGCAGGAAACCACCTAAAATCACATCCAGACTGGCCGGCACACCGACACACGTCGATAATACGCTGGGCGGATTCGATCCGGGGTCGGCACACCTGCCTGTCCCCGAAGCGGCGGTTTAACGTGCCTGGCTATCCAGGTGCGCTAAAGTGTGCGGAGTACATAGTCAGAAATCTGAAAAGCCCGTCCTACTGGAAGTTCTCGGATTTTTGTAAGACTGCTATATACACTCATGCTCATTAATTAAGGATAATGCTGATACATGTTGAAACAACGATCTGGTGGGCGGATTGCGGGTTTAAATCACATCTGGGTATGACCATGCGGTGCATTTGACCTGAGGTCGTCTCACATTGGCGCTGGCAGCAGTCCACATACGCAGAGATGTGTTGGTGCATGTCAGAGTACGGTGCAGCGAGTAAGTGTGCAGACGTTTTCAGACGTGCTAATTGTGACTGTGTATTTAAAATCGCTCAAAGAACACATATTGATGACGTTATGAGGTGCAGAATACTAGGGCGAATGGAGGCTGGTCAAATACAGCAGGTCGTAGCACGAGCCCTCCATGTCCCACAAAGTGTGATCTCAAGATTATGGCAACGATTCCAGCAGACAGGAAACGTGTCCAGGCGCTACAGTACGGGACGTCCACAGTATCAAACACCACAAGAAGACCTATATCTCACCATCAGTGCCCGCAGACGGTCACGGAGTACTGTAGGTAGCCTTGCTCAGGACCTTACCGCAGCCACAGGAACAGCTGTCTCCAGACACATAATCTACAGACGACTGAGCAGACATAGTTTATTCGCCCGGAGACCTGCAAGGTGCATTCGACTGACCCCTGGTCACAGGAGAGCCCGTAAAGCCTGGTGTCAAGAACACAGTACATGGTCATTGGAACAGTGGTCCCAGGTTATGTTCACGGACGAGTCCAGGTCTAGTCTGAACAGAGACTGTCACCGAGTTTTCATCTGGCGTGAACCAGGAACCAGATACCAACCTCTTAATGTCCTTGAAATGGACCTGTATGGAGGTTGTAGTTTGATGGTGTGGGGTGGGATTAGATTGGTGCACGTACACCCCTACATGTCTTTGACAGAGGAACTGTAATAGGTCAGGTGTATCAGGACGTTATTTTGCACCAGTATGTCCGCCTTTTCAGGGATGTAGTGGGCCCCACCTTTCTCCTGATGGATGATAACGCGCGGCCCCACCGAGCTGCCATCGTGGAGGAGTACCTTGAAACAGAAGATATCAGGCGAATGGAGTAGCCTGCCTATTGTCCAGACCTAAACCCCATCGAGCACGTCTGGGATGCTCTCGGTCGACGTATCGCTGCACGTCTTCAAACCCCTAGGACACTTCAGGAGCTCCGTCAGACACTGGTGCAAGAATGGGACGCTATAGCTCAGCAGCTGCTCGAACACCTGACCCAGAGTATGCCAACTCGTTGTGCGGCCTGTGTACGTGTGCATGATGATCATATCGCAAACTGATGTCGGGGTACATGCGCAGGAAACAGTGTCGTTTTGTAGCACATGTGTTTCGGGACGGTTTTCTCAACTTATCACCAGTACCGTGGACTTACAGATCCGTGTCGTGTGTGTTCCCTATGTGCCTATGCTATTAGCGCCAGTTTTGTGTAGTGCCACGTTGTGCGGCACCACATTCTGCAATTATCCTTAATTTATGATCATGAGTGTTTCTCGATGGAACCAAAGATCTGTGGTGAAACAGATTCAAGTTTTTTTAGTAACAAAAACCAGGATAGTTCAACAAAATCAGTCCTAATACAATACTTTCTGAAAACCAACATACGTATTACCTGCCCAAAATGCAGCAAACATCCCAATTCTGGTGCCACGTCGAGTTCTACAATTGCAGGAGTGCTACAGACGTCTCCACAACCAGTACCAAGTCGGCACAATATAATCAAGGATTACTTCGTTTTACTATTAACGCACGCAAGTTTAAGAAATTATTTGCAGTTTGCGCAGATAGAAGCAAAATGGGAGAAAGTAAAAGATGTACCAGGAAAGTAAAACGAAATGTAAGAGAGTGCTAGAGGAGGGAAAGAGGAAAAGTTGGAAAGGATTCGCACGAGAGTAGGAAAAGGATGTTGGGGGGCTAAAAGGATGCTGTATGGAATTACGAGGGGTAAGACGAAAGGGAATACTTACACGAAACTGGCGGAAGGGGAAAGTAGAAAGCTAATTACTACTAGTAAGTAGAAAGTACTAGTAAGTAGAAAGCTACTTACAACATGGCGGCGAGTGAGTGACGTGCGTTAGCTTGGCTCGCAAGTTTACGTGAAATCTGGAGGTGTTTTAAGCAGTTAGGCTAGTCTACATATACTAAAGCCGTATATCTACTGCCGAGTGTCGTATTTTACATCACATACTGAGCACCAATTACACGGAATCGCACTAAAAATCGAAAATCGCCGAACAACGCGCAGTGCAGTCAACGGCCAGGCCGGCGACAGCGCAGGCGTGGAGTCTACACCGGGAGCTGCGGCCGCTCCGCCCGGCATCGCTGACATCGCCGCACTCGTGACGGCTGATGTGGGTGCCGCGCTGCAGGCTAAGGAGACGCTCGGGCTCGTTGTTCAAACCATCACTGATGCTGTCACTGCAGCAGTGACGGACAAAATACAGAAAACTCTGGAGGCGAATGCGAGCGAGATCCGTGCACTGGACACGTCGTTAAAAGCAAGTGAGGAGAAAGCACGACCGCTCGCACAGAAATTGATCGAGAAGACGGACGAGCTCGAACAATATCAGAGACGCAATAATCTCAGACTGTTCGGCATTCCAGAGAGCAGCAGAGAGAACACAGATGAACTTGTGATAAACCTTGTCCAAGAAAAGCTAGGCGTGCAGGTGACTCTGAGTGACATTGACAGAAGTCATAGAGTGGGTCGTAAGTCGCCAGGTTCTACAAAACCAAGACCTATAATAGTGAAATTTATGTCGTATAGGAAAAGATCTGAAATCTTCAGAGCAAAGAAGAATCTCGCGAAGTCGGGTCTGACAGTACGCGAGGATCTGACCTCTGAAAGACTAAACATTTTGAAGAGCGCGAATTCGAAATTTGGGCTACATAAAGTATGAACAAATGACGGCAGGATAATGGTTAAGACCGAAAACGGAAAGAAAACAATTTGCAGTGTTAATGAACTCGAAAGCCTGTGCTTTAGAAGCTAAATCATGTCTAATCTTGCTGCCACTAACCTGTATGTTTATATTGTTTACACTGTCAACCATATCTTAACTAATGTATTATCAAATTGTTCGTTTCTCTAAATAACTATTTTTTTATCTCTAATTTTTTTCTCGTGTAATATTTGTTATTATTTTGTATTGTCAACTTTTCGTTTCTCCACATAACTATTTTCATTTTTAATTGTTTTTCTCATGTAATTTTGTTAATTATTACATAAGGTAGTCTCACTTCCATCCTTAATTAGCAACCCACCATCATACTTTAGTTGTTATCCTCATAAGTGCAATTAATATCACACTCTGCCATAACGTGCAGATTACTCCCGTTGTGTTTAGCGAAATTCCTTCCCCTGCCCAAACTGCTACTTCCAGAACCGTTGCAGACCTCGCTGACCTTGGCCGCAGATCCCGTTGTCTCCACCGGGACCTACCCCCTCCCCCTCCCGGCCGCTTTCACTGCACAGTACTGGGAGGACACTCCCTCACCCCCCTCTCCTTCACACGCCTTCCGCATTCCTCATGCCAGACCCTCTTGTCACCGCCAACCACGACCCGCAAACATCGATCGGCAGCATCCTCGGGCAATCAACACCCGAACTGCATTTTGCACATGCAAATGTCCAGTCTCTGCCAGCTCACTTCGACGAGTTCAAATATATATTTCAAACTGCTGATATACACGTAATACTTTTGTCAGAGACTTGGCTCAAACCAAGTATTCCTACAACTTCCGTAAACCTAGATGGCTATATCTTTCTCAGGCACGACAGATGCAACAGACGAGGGGGCGGAGTAGGGGCGTACATACGCTCTGATTTGTCACCTACAGTACTACACACATCCGACGACAATGTAGATAAACAAGTGGAATATATGTTCATAGAGATCAAATCACTTAACAGAAAGTGCTTAATATGTGTCCTTTACAAACCTCCTAAAGTAGGTGGGTTCGCCTGCTTCGAAACTGCCCTCTCTAGTCTCGAATCGTCATATGAACATGTAATTATAGCTGGTGACACTAACATTAATTTTCTGTGCAATAGTCCTTCCACTGGGAAATTTAAGAGGATGCTTTCTTCCTCAAATATGACGCTACTTCAGCTGGCACCTACTCATCACACGACTACCAGTCACACTTTCATAGATATATTCGCCACGAAATCTCCGAACAGAGTAATCCGCACCTCTCAAATATCTGCGCCTGGCATGTCTGCCCTTGACATCATTTCCATGACGTATTCACTAGAATGCCCTAGAAAGAAACAAAAACTGTCTACATACCGAGACCTCAAACGCATAAATTTGCCTGAACTCGAAACTGAGGCACAAGAAATAGTTTGGGGGATGACCTCTACTCCCCTCATGGACATAAACGACAAACTCCATGATTTCACTAACAAAATGACTCAACTATATGACAAATATGCTCCAATAAAGACCAGAAAAGTAAAAAGGCAACCTGCACCTTGGCTGACTGATGAACTAAAACAGCTCATGAATCTCAGAGATGCTGCACATCGAGCATACAAGATACACCCTACACCTGAAAATCACGCTGTATATAGGCAGAAACGAAACAAAGTCAGTCAAGCGGTGAGAAACGCTAAGCTCAGACATGCCCGTACATTAGCTGACAATAGATGTAGACCAGCTATCCTGTGGAAAAATCTCCGTAGTCTCGGTTTAGGCAAAATAAAAGTTGCAGAAAATCCCATGGTCCCAGCTGAAGAACTAAACCGATTCTTCACATTACCTGCAACCAAAATTGATCCGCAAAAAAAAACAGAGAATCATTGATTACTTCATTGGGATGAACGACTGTAGCAAAGAAAAATTCTATCTACAGCACGTCACTTGCAGTACTGTCAAGAAAGCCATAATGCGGATTAGATCAGCATCTACTGGACATGATGGTATCACTATCCAGATGGTAAAACTTATTATTGACCAACTACTGCCCTCTATAACAGACATTTTCAACGATTCATTAATCACAAGTATTTTCCCTGAGGCCTGGAAACTGGGACAAATTAAGCCACTGCCTAAAAAGGACATCGCCACAGCACCCTCTGACTACCGCCCCATCTGCCTTCTTCCTGCACTATCAAAGGCCTTAGAATATATAGTTCATGACCAGCTCACCAACTACCTAACTACTAACAACCTACTAGACGAATACCAATCAGGTTTCCGTAAACATCGAAGCACAACATCCGCTCTGATAAAGGTGACAGATGTCCTGAAACTTGCCATGGACAGACAAGAAGCGACTATCATTTGCTTCTTAGATTTCAGCAAAGCATTTGATACTGTCGACTTCGACATCTTATTAGCCAAACTTAGCGGTCTAAATTTCTCACCAAGCGCAGTGCAATGGTTTCGCTCATACATGACGTCTCGTCAGCAACGCGTCCTGTCTGGGAATATAAAATCACAATGGCGACAGGTAGTGTCAGGCGTTCCCCAAGGCTCGGTATTAGGTCCTATACTCTTCTCTCTTTATGTCAATGATGTGTCATCGGTCCTGACCTATTGCAAATACCATATGTATGCTGATGACCTTCAGTTGTATCTAAGTGCGAAACCAAGCAACCTCAAGAAAGCTATTGAAAATTTCAATACTGACCTCGATGCACTGTCAAAATGGGCACAGGACATAGGTCTAAAACTAAACCCATCTTAAACCCAAGCGGTACTTGTTGGTCACTCTAAGCTCATTAGCCCAAAACATCGGGAATCCGTACCACCTCTTATCCTAAATGGAACAAATATTAACTTATCTCCCTCAGCAAAGAGTTTGGGAGTAATAATAGATGAAAATCTAAATTGGACAGAGCACGTAACTGCAGTGTGCAAAAAAGCATCAGCATCCCTTCATGTCCTACAAAAATACAAAAAACTCTTCCCTTTCGATCTGAAAAAGAAATTAGTACAAACGCTTATACTCCCAATAATTGACTACAGCGATATTATCCTACAAGGCCTCTCTCAGGAAAATTCCCGACGTCTAGAACTGGTCACGAATGCCTGCGTCCGATATATCTGTGACGTTCGACTTTTTGCTCACATTTCACCAGCATATGCAAAATTGTCCTGGCTGCGTGCAGACAAACGCAGAGATTTCCATACATTCTGTCTCATCTACTGCCTTATAAATGTACACTGTCCCTCATATCTCTCCTCGTCCCTAACACTCATGTCGGAACAACATGACAGAAACACACGTTCCCATCATAATAAAATCCTCTCCGTTCCACTGCATCGCTCAGTCACCTTCTCCAAGTCCTTTACAGTAGCGGGAACCCGACTCTGGAATAACCTCCCTCGTTATGTTAGAGAACTTAAAAACATGACCGGCTTCAAAAAACAGTTAATGACGTATCTACTTAAGCAACAGTAATGCCTTCCTCTGTACATGAGTGCACTTCACCTCATTACTTCCCTCTTTCCCCCTCCTTAAACCTCCCTTACCCAAAACTCGCTATACTAGTAAACATCTACTTTACACACCAAGATATTAATGTACATCTGCACAAACCTTCATTACTATTGCCAATCTTTCTCATGTTTGTCATTATTATTTGATTTTTTTTACTGTTATTATTATTGCTTTCACCATAATCTGTATGTATAGCACCTGATGTAAAAATACTGCCAGCATTTACTTTATTAGGTCTTAGTCATGTTTATCATTATTATTTGATTTTTTTGTTTTACTGTTATTATTATTGCTTTTATCATAATCTGTATGTATAGCAACTGTTGTAAAAATACTTCTGCATTTACTTTATTAGGTCTTAGTCACTACTCTTTATTCATATTGTCACTAGAGTAAGCTAATTTTCTCATTTAAACTATGTTCATGATGTAACTCTGATGTGTGAAATGCTGCACGTGTGGAACACTGGTCCGATGTAAGACAGGGCCTGATGGCCCTAATCTGATCAGGTTAAATAAATAAATAAATAAATAAAATAAATAATAAGGTAACCAGAGAAGGTACGGAAAGGCGGAAAGAGTAACAAACTGCTAAATGTGAGAAATACCAATGAAAAGGGAACAGAAGGACGGCGAGAGCAACTGGACCTGAAGGAGGGGTGGTCATATTAGAATGTTAGTAATGGAACTAGCTATGCCAGGACGGAGGTACAAATTAGCAAAAGGGCACAACAGAGCAATGCATTTTACCAGCGTACGAGGAGCATAGTTTGGGGAAGTGAGGAGTGAATGACGGGCAAGGAATTTCTGTACTGGACTTACTTTACAATCGTATTAACATATGCACCAAAGACCCAGACACTGAATCCAAGCCGGGGAAATGTGATTCCTGAGACGTATGTTAGGGAAAACGCGGAGAGATGGAGTGAGAAGTAAAGATGTTAGGAAGCAAATTTGAGTGGAAAAGCTGAATGATAGAAATGAGAAAGGTATAAATGGCTTGGAAATGTAAAGAGAATAGAAGATGGAAGAATACCAAAACGAAAGATGGAAGCTAAGTTTAAGGGCAAGAGGGAAATCCAGAGCAAGATGCATTAAATCGATGAATACCAGTTTAAGAAGATGGAATCTGGACAGTCACAAAACAGTTGTAGATAAAGAATGGTGGAACAACAGGGGAAAGTGGCTAAGGGAAAACGAAGACTGTTTTTTTCATGCACTCTTAAATATGTTGATCTTTTAAAGTATAAATTGTCATTCTGTGCACATTCTATTCACTACTTTGGAAAACAAAATATACAAAATGTGCATTATTTCTCCCAGTTGTGTAATTTTTAGAATTATTGGAAAAACGTGTGCCTATTTAATTTTAGAAAGGCTTTCTTCATGTGGTGTAATTTGTCCACCCTTTTTGTGGTATTATATAACAAAACGATATTATAGAAATTGAAGAAAAGAAACTGAAGTCATCAAGTTACCGCCCAGTTGCCAGATAACGTAGCGTGGCTGCCAAACTTCCATCTAGAGGTGTACATTTCCTCTTAAGAGTGTCTAGTTTCGATATCAGCGACGTAATTTAACTAAAAAAAATATCCAAATGTGGTATTGTCCAAATGTAAATATTTTTTTAAATAATCAGGATCATTCTCAAAGAGTGCGCGTGATATAGATATATATTCTTTGCGACCTCTCTTCTCATACCACGTTCTAAGCCATATTTGTCTCCATATTTTTCTCTATTGAAATAGACATATAAAGATGCTAAAGGAACTAAACTAGTTTTTTACTGTCTTGATGACATGACTGTCGAAAATACAAACTCGTAAACGTAGCATACATCTGAAAACGTCCAATGTTAACTTGGCCCGTTAATAAAACTTACGCCTCGGCGGAAACGCCACACTTCACAAGGCAACCTGTTAATGCTGGAGCGTACACTTTGCAGCCGCAGTTTGGCGCGATGTCTTGGAGTGTGTTCATTCCAAGCGCTCGCTCCGTAGTGTCACTCCAGAACCAGCAGTTCGGAGCGTGCGTGTAAGAGCGACTACTGTCTTTCTCTCTCCTTCGACAGTCCCCAAACGCTGCCGGAACCCACCTTTAGCGGGTCGAGGACAGTCGTTGTTCGGGAACGAACGTGTGCAGCCGTGTCGCTCAAAAAATGTAAGAACAGTTTCCAGATGTTTGTAAAATATGAGCTTGGAAGTGTCCAGTAGAATTATAGGGCAACAGGGAGTGATTAACCCATACCCGTGTAATTATACACGAAATCCGTACGAAAATTATTGTTGCCGTTCTTAGTATCAACCGTTGTGGGCTACAAAATAATTTGAACGAATGTTAACCCTTAACTACACTCACTATTTAGACTGACAGTACTAAATTCGTGGGGTAGTTTTCGATCCCAAAAAGAACAACGATATGAAACTCGTTTACTTCTATACTTCTCCGAAATTTGTTAAATAATAAACAGTTACGGTTCGTACATTGACACTGGTCCCTTAAACAGAGTTTTTGGAATTAACTTAAAAAACAAAGAAAATCAACAATTTTCAACATATTCAGCCATGAAATTATGTTCAGTTAAGTAAACTATGAAGATAAAGGTAAACACGGGCTTTCAATAAAAAAAACTGACAGTAGGTACGTGAATGACCGACAGTCGTGTCGCAGTGTTTTACACCAGTTCCTGTCAGATCACCAAAGTCAAGCACTGTTGGGCTTGGCTAGAACGTGGATGGATGACCATTTGGATCTTGCCGAACGCTGTTGGGTCTAATAATTCTTAGGAAGTGTGGTACATATGAACTGAATAAACGATGTGGTAGTATGAATTGTCATTCTTTTAAATAAATCTTTTTGCTTAAAAGCTGAACCGCTGATTTTAATATGTGTGAAGAGATGGGACACATTTCTGTTTTAGACAACCAGGTCAGGTTTCTAACTAAGCTTCATCACTTTGTTAACAATCCCTTGCCAATGTCGGACCCCTGCAAAGAAACTGTTTCAAAATAATAATTAACAAAAAAGTGGTTCAAATGGCTCTGAGCACTATGGGACTTAACTTCTGAGGTTATCAGTCCCCTAGAACTTAGAACTACTTCAACCTAACTAACCTAAGGACATCACACACATCTATCCCCGAGGCAGGATTCGAACCTGCGACCGTAGCGGTCGCGCGGTTCCATACTGTAGCGCCTAGAACCGCTCGGCCACAATAATTAACAAATACAGAGTGTGTCAGATGTTGTGGCTAATATTCAGGGATATAACAGGAATGATCATTCGAAACAAAAAAAGGTCAAGTAAACATGGGGTCTAAAACGCATACGTTAAGAGCTTTGAGCAATTCTTGATCTTAGATACTGTGAAACAAATCTCTTCTACTGCAACTTTTGCTTTCCATATTTCTGGAAGTGGTAGTATGGACCAAAATAAGAAAAACACGTCCAGTAAACATGTGCTCGAAAATGTATACCTTAAAAGTTACGAGCACTTGTTCATTAGAAGACTTGTGTTACAAAATAGCGAAGTTGAACAAGTGCTCATAGCTCTTAAGTTATGCGTTTTAGGGCACGTGTTTACTGGACTTTTTTATTGTTTTAGACCATACTACTACTTCCCAAAATATGGAAAGCAAAGAGCTTGCAGTAGAAGAGATTTGTTTCACAGTATCGAAGATCAAGAATTGCTCATAGCTCTTAGGTATGCTCTTTAGACCCCATGTTTACTTGACTTTTTTGTTTCGAATGATTATTCCTGTCATATGCTTGAATATTGACCATCACTACTGCAACACCCTGTATAGCGGGAGGGAGGACACATATGGTCTCTGTTTTGTGTAATTTCATAATTTTACAAGGGTTTTGCCTGAAATGCGAGCAGGGAACTGGCTTCTGATTTAACAAAATGTTTGTTGTGGAAACAAGTCAAAAGTAATAGCCATCAACCAATAAGCGGCTATCCAGCACGCTAATTTGATCTGTACTCACTAATTTCTCAAGGTATTGGAATATGTGCTGTGTTGAACGATCTCTTAAGGAAGCTTTAATGACTCTGGAAACAACTGGGGTCGCGGCCATGGTGTGTGGCCAAACGGTGGCGAAACAAGACGGAATCACGCGACATGCACGAAGAACAGCTTTGAGTGTGTACAGCAGTGTATGGATACAGGCCTTAGGTACGCTCTATTTCACGTTTATTTGGCGCTCAATATTAGAGAAACAGGGAGGGTGGCTTGCCATTTAGAATATATAAAGATTTATTGTGCGATGAAAATAAAACTGTGGCTGCGAACAATCAACTATAGTTAACGAAATAACTCCACGTCCACATTTCTTCGATCAAAACCACCGTTAACACGTACAGGTAAACACAAAATCATCAAATCGATTTTATGAGAATCTCCACACATTCGGTACCGCCCTCGCTCCATCGCCCACACAATTTTAAATTTTCTTGTGAGATCCTTAGGAGAGGCAGTCATCACAGAATTACCCCATATTGTATGCAAAATATATCAGACAAGCGAAATAACACTTCAAGAAGAATGTAATAATTCCTATTCCAAAGATAGATTGTGCTGATAGATGAGAATATTATCGAACTATCAGTTTATTACTCACTATTCTAAAACACTGACATGAACTATTTACGGAAGAATGGAAAAACTGGTGGATGCCGATCACGGGTCGGTTGTATTTGGGTTTCGGAGAAACGTAAGAACACATCAGGTCTTACTCAACCTAAAGCTTGTCTTTCAAGATGGAGTGAAGAAATGCGAACCCACTGCCGGTTCCACAAGAAACTGTCGTTATGTGCATGAAATAAAAGACACTATTATAAATATATGTTTACATGACAATACAAATCACCCTATAGTTAATCCAATCGCCGCAATTATCGATTGTAGCTAGGTACCTTAGCCCACTCTCCGGTAAATCATCCACGTTTCTAACCTCTAAATATCGTTTGACCCAGTTCACAACGAATGTCATTGACTTTCAAATAATTTTAGCAGCAGCTCCATACGAAAGCTTTGGTCCCTTTGGATGATTTACAAGGAACACTGACTCGCGACGCTTCAGACATTTTGCACTCATTTTAAACTGCAACCGACAAAACAAAACATTCAACTCTCAGCCTGTTATCTATATACTGTGCAAAAGCGCATTGTTTACAGATTCGAAACCACTACCAGATATGTCGCTACGGACGTTACATTTAAAATTCTGGCGTACACTTTCTTATGGAACTGACTATACGTTTAAAAACATTAGTACACACATCAAACATAGTTTTGCATCACCCCGGTTCCCAGAACTCCTGAAGATAGACGTTGACTGTGGATATTGTATCACAGACACAGTCCCTTTGACTGTTCAGAGATGTCACTAAACCCGCTCAAAGACGCAAATAACCATGTATGAGCAGCGTCTATTAGACGGAGGGGGTCCGACAGCCGATGAGTTCCAGTCATTCCACCAGGTAGGAGGTACACGGCCCATGTTGTCTGTAGTTCAACGATGCCTAGACGGTCAATACCGCGGTTCGATCGCGTCCGCGTTGTAACTTTGTGCGAGGAATGGCTCTCAACAGGGGAAGAGTCCAGGCGGCTCGGAGTGAACCAGAGCGATGTTTGTTCGGTCATGGAGGAGGTACAGAGAGACAGGAACTATCGATGACATGCCTCGCTCAGGCCGCCCAAGAGCTACTACTGCAATGGATGACCGCTACCTACGGACTATGGCTCGGTGGAACCCTGACAGCAACGCAACAATGATGAATAATGCATTTCGTGCAGCCACAAGACGTCGTGTTACGACTCAAACTGTGCGCAATAGGCTGCACGATGCGCAACTTCGCTCCCGCGGTACAGATGAGCCCAACAACATGCCGAATGGACCGCTCGGAACTGGCATCACGTTCTCTCCACCGATGAGTGTCGCATACACCTTCAACCAGACAATCGTCGGAGGGGCAACTCGGTCAGGCTGAACGCCTTAGACCCACTGTCCAGCGAGTGTAGCAAGGTGGAGGTTTCCTGCTGTTTTGGGGCGGCATTATGTGGGGCCGATGTACGCCGCTGGTGGTCATTGAAGGCACCGTAACGGCTGTACGATACCTGAATGCCACCCTCCAACCGATAGTGCAACCAGCATAGTGACGAGGCACTGATGACAATTCGCGCCCTCATCGTGAACATCTTGAAAATGACTTTGAAGGATAACGACATCGCTCGACTAAAGTAGCCAGCATGTTCTCCAGATATGAAACCTATCGAACATGCCTGGGATAGACTGAAAAGAGCTGTTTATGCTAGACGTGACGCACCAACCATTCTGAGGGATCTAAGCTGAATCGCCGTTGAGGAGTGGGACAATCTGGACCAAGAGTGCCTTGATAAACTTGTGGACAGTATGCCACGACGAATGGAGGCATCCATCAATGCAAGAGGACATGCTACTGGGTATTAGAGATACCGGTGTGTACAGAAATCTGGACCACTACCTCTGAAGGTCTCGAAAATGGTTCAAATGGCTCTGAGCGCTATGGCACTTAACTTCTGAGGCCATCAGTCCCCTAGAACTTAGAACTACTTAAACCTAACTAACCTAAGGACAGCACACACATCCACGCCTGAGGCAGGATTCGAACCTGTGACCGTAGCGGTCACGCGGTTCCATACTGTAGCGCCTAGAACCGCACGGCCACCCCGGCCAGCTCTGAAGGTCTCGCTGTGTGGTGGTACAACATGCAATTTGTGGGTTCCATGAGCAACAAAAAGGGCGGAAATGATGTTTATGTTGATCTCTAGTCCAATTCTGTACAGGTTCCGGAATTCTTGGAACCGAGCTAATGCAAACTTTTTTTGATGTATGTTGATTTAGAGGCAGATTTTGACAGTGTCGACAGGAATATAATCTATCAAATTTTGAAGGTAGCAGGGATAAAAAGAGTCGATGAACATGAAATGGAAGGAGTAGCTGAGAAGTGAATGAGACATATTTGTAGCTTATCCCTGAAGTATTTCGTTCCCTACACTGAGCAAGCGATGAACGAAAACAAGAGCAAATTTTGTAAGGGAATTGAAATTCAGGGAGAAGAAATAAAAACTTTTTCGTTTGCCAATGACACTGAATTTTGTCAGAGACAGCAAAGGACTCACAATAGCGGTGGAACAGAATGGATTTTGTTTTGAAGAGAAAATATAAGATGAATAGCAACAAAAGTAAAGCTACGTTAATAAAATGTTGTCGAACTAAATCAGGTGTTGCTGGTAAAATTAACTAGGAAATGGATCACTAAAAGTAGTAGATGAGTTCAGCTATTTGGGCAGCAAAGTAACTGACGATGACCACAGTACCACAGTAAGAGGGGATCTAAAATTGAGAGTGGCAACAGCAAGAAAAAATTTTCTGAAAATGAGGAATTTGTTGACATAGAATATGAATGTAAGTGTTAGGAAATCTCTTCTGAAGGTAATTTGTATGAAGTGTATCCTAGTACCGTACTGAAAGGTGGATGATAAGATATCCAGCAGGAAGGAAACACAAGTTTTTCAAATATGGTGCTACTGAAGAGTGTTGACAGTTGTACGGGTAGATCGAGTAACTAATGAAGAGGCTAAAAGAGCGGATTAGTTCACTGGGCACGTCCTGAAGCCATTTGTAATGGAACAAAGTGTGTGGCGAGAGGAGGGGCAGGGTGGGGAGGGGGGCAGGGGGAACTATAAATAGAGATCAAAGTTTGAACACACAGGTGCTAATGGATAATCGGTGTAGTGTAGCTAATCAGAGATGAAGAGGCCTGCACAGGATAGACTAACTGGAGAGCTGCATCAGACCAGGCTTCGGACTGGAGACCACAAAAACATGGTTGAAGAATAACAACGACCGTTACTGTTATTAACTTACAATAGAGATTGTTGGAGATTTAGAGACTCAGAACAATAGCGCCGGTGATGTCGATTTCAGACGAGCACCGCCTGATTGTAAAAGTAACAATTCGTGAAAGCATATCCTTTGAAAAAAATTAAATTTCATTTCATTATAGTCTACATGATATCATTCAGACAAGAAATAATAAAAGAAGACTGTAGCTGGATGCCTACAGCTTTTAGAATTGTGGTAGCTGCTTATCGGCACATTGAAATCTAACGAGACGAAATGTTAGTCACGTCCTTAACATGCAGACCGATAGATCTGGAGCACTGCAGACGGTGTAGGACTGGTATCAAACGGTCACGTGAGCCTCCACGCTCACATAAATCATAGTAGTAGAGTGGTGTGTATATGCCGGTCGTTTTAATGGAATCAGCGCAGTAAGATGTGAAGACGAGACGAGATAGAGTGGCGTAAATTATCTGTCATATCTGAATTTGTCCATGACCACAACGTGGACGAAGTTATCCTGTTTGAAGATACTGATGATGGTAGTAAACCACGTGTACTGTCTGGCTGGGGGCTAAAGGCTGGGATGGTGTAGGGTGTCATAGCGGATGCGGATGGCAAATAGGCTGGAAAGTAAACCCTTAACGCCTCTGAAATCACTTAACAGCTCTACCAGCAAATTCTACTCCCACGACCACGAAGGTGAAAATCGGGTAACCCATGGCAATGCACTCTCTCATGAGAAGCAGTCGGTGGTGGTGAGGGGTGGAGGTGGGGGGGGGGGGTGAAAGGCGAGTTTCCAGCACCCTAACTGGATCTTTAGGTTAAGGGAGAAATTTCCGCCAGGAATCAGGCAGGTCTGAAACATCAAGGCGGTAGCACCATCAGCTGACTACTCTAGTAAGTGGCAGGTAAAACGTGACAGGTAAACTGTTACAAGAGAAACCTGAACACAGTCGTAATCTTGATAAAAGACAGAAAGACGGATCTAAAAGGAATAAAGGAAAGCATGACAACGACAAGCGACATAGAATGCCAACAAAGACAAAAACAAGAACATGGATTGCATTAGCACAACAAGTAAACAATGATTTGAAGGCCAAAAACAGTCAGTATGGTAACAATAACTGAAACGAAAAAGAAACTAAAAGGGACAAAGGGTTTGGACGATTATGTAATTACAGCGAAGTAAATAAAAGTGTAGTATCAGTAAGGCTAAAAATAGACAGGGCTAACTTGTAACAACAGGTGTATAATGACCCTGAAGAAGGAGGGTGAGAAGAAACTGAAGACCTTCAAAAGCAAGTAACCCAATACAAGAGAGATTATTTGTTTGTAAGTGAACAACTTAATACACGTGTACGCAATTTTCCGATAGCTGGAACAAAAGGAACATTCGGAGAACAGACAATAATAACAATGGACACGAGATGCGTCAATATGTAACATATACCGAAATGAAAATTGCCAGCTGTTTCTATAGAGGGAAGGATATCTATGAATTCACGTGCAAGGGGCTATAGATCGATTAATTATTGACTATATCATTGTACAGAAACCAGATGGCAGTTATAAGAGTCGAGGGGCATGAAAGGGAAGCAGCGGTTGGGAAGGGAGTGAGACAGGGTTGTAGCCTGTCCCCGATGTTATTCAATCTGTATATTGAGCAAGCAGTAAAGGAAACAAAAGAAAAATTAGGAGTAGGTATTAAAATCCATGGAGAAGAAATAAAAACTTTGAGGTTCGCCGCTGACATTGTGATTCTGTCAGAGACAGCAAAGGACTTGGAAGAGCAGTTGAACGGAATGGACAGTGTCTTGAAAGGAGGATATAAGATGAACATCAATAAAAGCAAAACGAAGATAATGGAATGTAGTCGAATTAAGTCGTGTGATGCTGAGGGAATTAGATTAGGAAATGAGACGCTTAAAGTAGTAAAGGAGTTTTGCTATTTGGGGATTAAAATAACTGACGATGGTCGAAATAGAGAGGATATAAAATGTAGACTGGCAATGGCAAGGAAAGCGTTCCTGAAGAAGAGGAATTTGTTAACATCGAGTCGTTTCTGAAAGTATTTGTATGGAGTGTGGCCATGTATGGAAGTGAAACGTGGACAATAAATAGTTTGGATAAGAAGAGAATAGAAGCTTTCGAAATGTCGTGCTACAGAAGAATGCTGAAGATTAGATGGGTAGATCACATAACTAATGATGAAGTACTGAATAGAATTGGGGAGGAGTTTGTGGCACAATTTGACAAATTGAAGGGACCGGTTAGTAGGACATGTTCTGAGGCATCAAGGGATCACAAATTTAGCATTGGAAGGCAGCGTGGAGGGTAAAAATCGTAGAGGGAGACCAAGAGATGAAAACACTAAGCAGATTCAGAAGGATGTAGGTTGCAGTAAGTACTGGGAGATGAAGAAGCTTGCACAGGATAGATTAGCATGGAGAGCTGCATCAAACCAGTCTCAGGACTGAAGACCACAACAACAACATGTCATTGTGAACAAAAACTCTGAGGACTAGTCAAATGGTTCAAATGGCTCTGAGCACTATGGGACTTAACTTTCCAGGGCATCAGTCCCCTAGAACTTAGAACTGCTTAAACCGAACTAACCTAAGGACATCACACACATCCATGCCCGAGGCAGGATTCGAACCTGCGACCGTAGCGGTCGCGCGGTTCCAGAGTGTAGCGCCTAGAACCGCTCGGCCACACCGGCCGGCGACTAGTTTAAGATTTAAAAGTAAAGAGAGGTGGCGACAGGTAGCCGAATCATTTTCTTCTGACTGCCGAGGTAGACCTCATTACTGAATAGAAAAAACAAGTTACTTAGAGGAGTAAACTCGAATACGAAGTTTTCAGAGCGTATCCTCCACAACAAGATAGTGTAAGAAGTCTGTTTCAGCAGCGAATCGTGCATTATTTGTTAAATAAAGTTTCAGAAAATAATATAAATACAAAAGAGAAGTACATAAAAGCATGTGTGATCCAAGCAGCGACGGAGGCAATAGGGAAGAAAGAGAAATTTAGGAGGAAAAGGCTGCCAAACTATGGAATGAAGTTATAGGAAGCACAAGTAAAAATAAACAAAAAATTTACATTACAAATTTACAGTACAACACAGAAGAATGGAAAAAACTAAACTAAATTCCGCCTGAACAGGCCACGAAGGCCCAACAGTACCGACCGGCCGCCGTGTCGTCCTCACCTACAGGCGTCACTGGATGAGGATATGGAGGAGCAGGCGGTCAGCACACCGCTCTGCCTGCAGTATGTCAGTTTACGAGACCGGAGCCGCTACTTCTAAATCAAGTAGCTCCTCAGTTTGCCTCACATGGGCTGAGTGCACCCCGCTTGCCATCAGCGCTCGGCAGATCGGATTGTCACCCATCCAGGTGCTAGCTCAGCCCGACTGCGCTTAATTTCGGTGATCTGATGAGAACCGGTGCTACCACTGCGGCAAGGCCGTTGGAGAAGAACAGAAAGCGCAGTATAAAGAAGAACGTAACTATGCTAAGAAAACAGCGAGAGAAGCCCATAAAGAGTCTTGGGATAGATTGATATAAAACATTAAAAATAACACTGTTATACAAAAAAAACTTTTTCTATTTCTGATAAAAAATATTGTGACCCTAGTTGTATTTTGAGTGCTGAATTAAAAACTGTTTTTGGTTTTTTTCTGTCAGGGATAGTTTATGAGTAATCGCGATTTTATTTCTCTTTTCAGTTTCTGATATAGTGCAGCAAACGTGAGGTGAAATTCGACAAACAAATGTACATCTTTATGATGTTATAAGTTCATCACATTAATGGAAGGTGGGATCTAACATATAACCTTTGTGTATACACTTTGAAGCATTTATTTAACGTGAGAAATTACAGAAAACTGACAAACAATGAGCCACTGCCTTGTAATGCACATCACTTTTTTCTCTTGTATTGTGAATCTTTCTTCTCTCGAATGATATTCCAACAATAATCTGCTAAGATAGAAGGTACCTCTTCCCTTCATAGCGCCTTTCTATGGTAGAAATGACTTTATGGAATCTTTCCCCATGTTCGTCCGATACGTCACTACAACTCTCTGTGAAGTAGTCCAGATGAGAGTCCATTATATGTACCTTCAAAGACATATTGCAACCCAAATCCTGATATGCTTTGATCATATCCATCACCATTGATTTGTAGTTAGTAGCTCTTCTTCTTCCGAGGAAGTTTTCTGACACCATCTTGAAACAGTCCCATGCGGTTTTTTCTTTATCAGTTAAACATGCTTCAAAATTTGCATCTTTCTGCAGCTCCCTGATTTGTGGGCCCACAAATACACCTTCCTTTATTTTTGCAGCTGAAAGACGGGGAATTTGGTAGCTAGATATGCAAACCCACAGCCTGTTGGATCCATGGCCTTCACGAATTGTTTCATCAGGCCAAGTTTGATGTGAAGCGGTGGAAGTAGTATATATTCAGGAGCTACCATACTTTCACGTTGTACATTCTTTTCGCCAACTTTCCATCTTCGCCTAGGCCATTTCTTTTTCACGTAGTGATAATTTCGGTCTCGACTATCCCACTCGCAAAGAAAACAGGCATACTTTGTGTAGCCTTGTTGCAGTCCCAGTACCAAAGGAATTACCTTGAAATCTGCACATATTTTCCATTTGTGTTCATTGTATTTTAATGAATTTAGCATCCTTTGTACGAATTCGTAATTCTCTTTTGTCAAACTAGCGTAAGCTACTGGAACAGAGGGTATTTTATTTCCGTTATGGAGCAAAACACCCTTCAGACTTGTTTTCGATGCATCTATGAAAAGTCTCCACTCCTGTGAAATATAACTGAAGTTCAGCACTTATCATCAGGCCAGCAAACGTCATTGCAAAATATCAGTGCTTCGACAGTTGAAAAATAAGAAATAAAGGCATGTTCTCTGTGCCTGAACACACTGATTTTAGTACTTTGATGCAGCAGATTATACTCTTGTAATCTTGAACCAAGCAGCTGCGCCATTTGTTTACTTAGTCCTAGATCACGTACTAAATCATTTAAATCTGCCTGTGTTAACAAACGTGGCGATGACTCACTTGTGCAGTGATATAAAGAAACATCATCTGTGATTTCTTCAGTACTACTTATTTCACTGTCACTCGGAATTTGACCTCGAGCTCTTGAAGGTACTGGAAGGTTGTCGGAATGCTGCACTGGCATTCTCTCTGAAGGCAGGTCTGGGTAAACAATGCGACTCTTCGACTTTTTGTTTGTAAAACCCTGAATTTTTGTTAGACAGAAATAACAATCAGAAACATGGTCCTTAGGCTCCCTCCACACCATGGGAACAGCAAACAACGCCACATTCTCTTTACCTTTCCACCACTGAATTAGTTTGCAGTAACATGTAGCACAACAGAAATGTGATGTCCATTCTTTATCTTGGTCTCATACCTCTACTCCAAAGTAGTGTTTGTATACTTTCTTTATGACAGAAGAAATTTTCTTCCTATTTCTGGCAAAAGTGAACTTCCCACCGATGTAGCAGAAGTTGTCCGGCTTATATAGACATCCACGACGACGTGGCATTTCTGCAAATTTAAAAATACCACTTTGGTAATACACCTGTATTAAATTAATAGTAGGGAACTAGAGGAACGCTGATGTGTAAAAACAAGCAGTTGTTTTACCTCCAGCACCAGGCTCAATCAGTTTACAAACAGGAACTAAAAAATTCAACCGTGCTCGGAAATATGACAGACAGTTACTTGTCAGCCAAAACACCCACTCGTTAAGACTGACACAAATTGCGGCTAACACCACTGTTGTAAATTCGATGCACCTGCCCCTAGGAGGCGTGAAGCTTTACTGCCGTGGCAGCCACCGGCTGTCGCCGTTCGAGTTAATGAGATGTTTCAGGTGGTCTAAATGACATAGGTGTGGCGGGGGATAACTTAATGATGTCTAATTTTTCCCACCTGCTCTTGCACAAGAAATTATCACGTTCTATCACTACTGGATGGGGCAACATACCCGTATTTCTCTATAACGTCTCTGTTTTTGCCATAAATTGTGAATATACATGTTGTTGTTGTTGTGGTCTTCAGTCCTGAGACTGGTTTGATGCAGCTCTCCATGCTACTCTATCCTGTGCAAGCTTCTTCATCTCCCAGTACCTACTGCAACCTACATCCTTCTGAATCTGCTTAGTGTATTGATCTCTTGGTCTCCCTCTACGATTTTTACCCTCCACGCTGCCCTCCAATGCTAAATTTGTGATCCCTTGATGCCTCAAAACATGTCCTACCAACCGATCCCTTCTTCTAGTCAAGTTGTGCCACAAACTTCTCTTCTCCCCAATCCTATTCAATACCTCCTCATTAGTTACGTGATCTACCCACCTCATCTTCAGCATTCTTCTGTAGCACCACATTTCGAAAGCTTCTATTCTCTTCTTGTCCAAACTAGTTATCGTCCATGTCTCACTTCCATACATGGCTACACTCCATACAAATACTTTCAGAAACGACTTCCTGACACCTAAATCTATACTCGATGTTAACAAATTTCTCTTCTTCAGAAACGCTTTCCTTGCCATTGCCAGTCTACATTTTATATCCTCTCTACTTCGACCATCATCAGTTATTTTACTCCCTAAATAGCAAAACTCCTTTACTACTTTAAGTGTCTCATTTCCTAATCTAATTCCCTCAGCATCACCCGACTTAATTTGACTACATTCCATTATCCTCGTTTTGCTTTTGTTGATGTTCATCTTATATCCTCCTTTCAAGACACTGTCCATTCCGTTCAACTGCTCTTCCAAGTCCTTTACTGTCTCTGACAGAATTACAATGTCATCGGCGAACCTCAAAGTTTTTACTTCTTCTCCATGAATTTTAATACCGACTCCGAATTTTTCTTTTGTTTCCTTTACTGCTTGCTCAATATACAGATTGAATAACATCGGGGAGAGGCTACAACCCTGTCTCACTCCTTTCCCAACCACTGCTTCCCTTTCATGCCCCTCGACTCTTATAACTGCCATCTGGTTTCTGTACAAATTGTAAATAGCCTTTCGCTCCCTGTATTTTACCCCTGCCACCTTCAGAATTTGGAAGAGAGTAGTCCAGTTAACGTTGTCAAAAGCTTTCTCTAAGTCTACAAATGCTAGAAACGTAGGTTTGCCTTTTCTTAATCTTTCTTCTAAGATAAGTCGTTAGGTTAGTATTGCCTCACGTGTTCCAACATTTCCACGGAATCCAAACTGATCTTCCCCGAGGTCAGCTTCTACCAGTTTTTCCATTCGTCTGTAAAGAATTCGCGTTAGTATTTTGCAGCTGTGACTTATTAAACTGATAGTTCGGTAATTTTCACATCTGTCAACACCTGCTTTCTTTGGGATTGGAATTATTATATTCTTCTTGAAGTCTGTGGGTATTTCGCCTGTCTCATACATCTTGCTCATCAGATGGTAGAGTTTTGTCATGACTGGCTCTCCCGAGGCCATCAGTAGTTCTAATGGAATGTTGTCTACTCCCGGGGCCTTGTTTCGACTCAGGTCTTTCAGTGCTCTGTCAAACTCTTCACGCAGTATCTTATCTCCCATTTCGTCTTCATCTACATCCTCTTCCATTTCCATAATATTGTCCTCAAGTACATCTCCCTTGTATAAACCCTCTACATACTCCTTCCACCTTTCTGCCTTCCCTTCTTTGCTTAGAACTGGGTTGCCATCTGAGCTCTTGATATTCATACAAGTGGTTCTCTTCTCTCCAAAGGTCTCTTTAATTTTCCTGTAGGCAGTATCTATCTTACCCCTAGTGAGACAAGCCTCTACATCCTTACATTTGTCCTCTAGCCATCCCTGCTTAGCCATTTTGCACTTCCTGTCGATTTCATTTTTGAGACGTTTGTATTCCTTTTTGCCTGCTTCATTTACTGCATTTTTATATTTTCTCCTTTCATCAATTAAATTCAATATTTCTTCTGTTACCCAAGGATTTCTATTAGCCCTCGTCTTTTTCCCTACTTGATCCTCTGCTGCCTTCACTACTTCATCCCTCAGAGCTACCCATTCTTCTTCTACTGTATTTCTTTCCCCCATTCCTGTCAATTGTTCCCTTATGCTCTCCCTGAAACTCTCTACAACCTCTGGTTCTTTCAGTTTATCCAGGTCCCATCTCCTTAAATTCCCACCTTTTTGCAGTTTCTTCAGTTTCAATCTGCAGTTCATAACCAATAGATTGTGGTCAGAATCCACATCTGCCCCAGGAAATGTCTTACAATTTAAAACCTGGTTCCTAAATCTCTGTCTTACCATTATATAATCTATCTGAAACCTGTCAGTATCTCCAGGCTTCTTCCAGGTATACAGCCTCCTTTCATGATTCTTGAACCAAGTGTTAGCTATGATTAAGTTATGCTCTGTGCAAAATTCTACAAGGCGACTTCCTCTTTCATTCCTTCCCCCCAATCCATATTCACCTACTATGTTTCCTTCTCTCCCTTTTCCTACTGACGAATTCCAGTCACCCATGACTATTAAATTTTCGTCTCCCTTCACTACCTGAATAATTTCTTTTATCTCGTCATACATTTCATCTATTTCTTCATCATCTGCAGAGCTAGTTGGCATATAAACTTGTACTACTGTAGTAGGCATGGGCTTTGTGTCTATCTTGGCCACAATAATGCGTTCACTATGCTGTTTGTAGTAGCTAACCCGCACTCCTATTTTTTTATTCATTATTAAACCTACTCCTGCATTACCCCTATTTGATTTTGTATTTATAACCCTGTAATCACCTGACCAAAAGTCTTGTTCCTCCTGCCACCGAACTTCACTAATTCCCACTATATCTAACTTTAACCTATCCATTTCCATTTTCAAATTTTCTAACCTACCTGCCCGATTAAGTGATCTGACATTCCACGCTCCGATCCGTAGAACGCCAGTTTTCTTTCTCCTGATAACAACGTCCTCTTGAGTAGTCCCCGCCCGGAGATCCGAATGGGGGACTATTTTACCTCCGGAATATTTTACCCAAGAGGACGCCATCATCATTTAATCATACAGTAGAGCTGCATGTCCTCGGGAAAAATTACGGCTGTAGTTTCCCCTTGCTTTCAGCCGTTCGCAGTACCAGCACAGCAAGGCCGTTTTGGTTAATGTTACAAGGCCAGATCAGTCAATCATCCAGACTTTTGCCCCTGCAACTACTGAAAAGGCTGCTGCCCCTCTTCAGGAACCACATGTTTGTCTGGCCTCTCAACAGATACCCCTCCGTTGTGGTTGCACCTACGGTACGGCCATCTGTATCGCTGAGGCACGCAAGCCTCCCCACCAACGGCAAGGTCCATGGTTCATGGGGGGGTGAATATACATATATATACATATTACATATCAAGTATTCCTGACAACGATATTTTGTTTACATATTTGAATTTCCCACGGTAAAACGGTCTAGAACCACATACTTTAATATCAGAAATAGAACCCATGTCGAACAGTGTAATCTAAATCAGGGGTCTCCAAACTTTTTAGTCCACGGGGTACATTGACTCCTCCACCAAGTCATTAGGGCCAAGATGTACCTAGTGGGATTAAAGCACCCTAGCACTCCATGATCACTACGATTTTTATTTAATTACATAATTTTGATTGATGGGTGTACCTGACCGAAATTCTGGCGTATTTTATTCTGGCGAAGTTCACCGACAAAAAAGCATGTCACTGCACATGATTCACGAAAGCGTCCTGCAAAGTTAACGAAATCTCAAAATCATTGTTAGCAACACTATTACTGCAAGACGTAATAGAGGTAGAGTATGTCAACGCATTGTTATTTCAAGCGGTGCAACAATAAGTTTAGTTATGTAGTCTTGTAGCGAGTAGCAGAGCCAATGTCGCGGTGTACTGGTCGCGATAGGCCTCGAAACTCAATTGTTGGCAGTATAGGTACCACCTCAAATATTTGGCGGGCCGGATAACGGGGATGTCCGGCCAGCTAACGCGGGCCGGTTTGCCGGCTGGTCTAAATGATAGGCAGGAGACGGTTTATAAACTCCTGATGCATCTTAAATAACAGAAAAAAAATTATGCACGATTGCTCGTAACAGGCAAAGGAACTTAGATAAAACATTGTAAAGGTTTATGGGCAGAAAACAAAGATAAAATTGAACTAACGAAAGTAGACTAGACAAAGAACAAGATGATGAAAGAAAAGAGAGACAGCAGTGTTGAAAGAAAGATAGCTTGTGTGTAGATGGCACAGGCTATGAACCTACTCCTTGAAGTGAAAAAGAAGAAAAAGGGCTATCTAGCCCAGTTTGCTTACATTTTCTGGCGAAAGCACACTCTTTTTGTTAGGGATATCATCATCATCACGTGTCAACCCCACCCCTACCCCCATCCCTTCCTCACCAGTCAATCACAGTGTAGTATTAAAATGAGCAGCCCATCAGTGTGTGCAGTCAATAAATAAATAAATGAAATAAATTTAAATAATTCAAACGTAGTCGAACAAGCCTAACTGTTGTTTGTAACCGCCCTCCGCCCCTCCCTCCCATTTCCAGTCGAACACAGCCTAGTGCTTTATGAGGCATTAAAATGGAACACCCAATCAAAATCCAAGATGGCAGAACTAGTCCAGTTGTGCTACCAGGAAAATATGAGATCCAACGCGACAGAACTATCCCAGTTGTGGTTTGTAACCCATCCTCTCCGCTACAAATAGTCTAATATTGCAACCACAGTTAAAATGAAGAAGTAGCCCCAGAGCACCCACGTCGGCTGTATGCAAAAATGTCCAGACAACCTGAATTATTTATCAAAAAATTATATTTGCAATATTTCCACAGCTACAATCAAAATAAACATACTCAAAAACACGTAACTTCCACCTTGAATTGCGTAAAATGGTTCAAAGAATAGTGGCAACTATGTTTTCATTCCCGACAGCAAAAAACGCTTATGGACTGTCTTGAAAGTTGGATCCGTAAATTTCGTTGTAAACTATGTAATGTTCGATAAGGCATATGAGAACGAGTATAAAACATACTCTCCATAAACAGTTAAGAATCAGTGTAAAGATATGCAGTGTAATTAACGAATTAGTATTACAAAAAATGGTTCAAATGGCTCTGAGCACTATGGGACTCAACATCTGTGGTCATAAGTCCCCTAGAACTTAGAACTACCTAAACCTAACTAACCTAAGGACATCACACACATCCTTGTTTTGTAATTTATTTATTGAACCTACATTTTGATCGACTGCCTCATTTTAACACTTCACAGTGGTTGATTGGAGAGGAGGAGGAGGAGGAGGAGGAGGAGGAGGAGCAGGAGGGGTGAAGGTGAAGAGTGGGGTGGGGGAGCTCGTGGGAAAGCTGGTGGGGCTTGTCCTGTGATGATGATGAACATGATGTTATTGATAAAGGTGGCGTGACTTCGTCACAAAAGTAAACAAGATCCACCAGAATGCTCAATGTAAAGAAGGTGCACCATATAAAATAGACTATACTACCGATCATGTATCAACCCTAAGTGTCTACAGGGAATGGTATTATGCTACTTACAACCACCTAACTCACCATAAGAACAGTGGTCGTAAAACAGACTTGGCCTCGAGACTAATGTCACGCCTTTTCAGCGATGGTAGCTTTCAGACTGGACTGGAACTGCTGTTGTCAGTGAATGTAGGTCAATCCCAGTCAGTTTCCGAGCGAACACTGCAAAGGGAACTGCATAAAGTGGAAACGTGAAGCCGGGTGCCACGCAAATGAGCCTGTGACACTTGCATGGAGTGACTTTTGCATGGTGCTGGAATGTGTTGACATCCCCACGGAACCCAAGACAGTTCAGATAGTAGTGGCTAGGAACAGGCTGTTCCAGAAGTAGGATAAACCGGCTTTTCAGCCGCTACCAGTTATGTACTACTGCTGTAAGAAGCCTGTCCGCGCGTAGTTTTATTGACAGACTAGAATGGCTGTGGTGCGTGTCTTTCTTCCAGAGTCCAGCAAAGTATTTAATCTCTGACTGGCAAGTAGTTTTCCGTATTCTTAGTGTTATTGAGATGGAGTTCAACGAGACCACCAAAGGGAAGCCTTCATTGATCTAAGGGGACCACACCCTGCCTATCTAACTCGTGTCAATTTAGCCAAATATTTGACCCATTTCTGAAAAAAACTATTTGATGCACGACCAACAGCATAATTTGAAACCCCCTCCTAAAACTGTATTTGTAGGCGTGCATACAATGAAACTAGAGTTCATGATGCCGTTATTACATTAAATTGTGGTAATGTTGGAAAGTGTTGGGTACTGAAAAGCTGGGAATTAATCCTGGTGAAAATATGATCACTAGGCTGCAACACTGCGGTAAAATGAGGATAGCCCCATTATATCAGAAACTATCATACATAAATGAATGAAATTTTCAGAGACTCTGCATAACATAAAAAGCCACCTCTGGTACTACATTTATATTCCCCCATTAGGAAGTTCACAAAAAATATTTCCTGCAGAAGAAACTTACTATTTTTGTTAATAAATTTAAAAAAGTACATAAGCGCATGTGGTAGGAAAACGCACTTTAAATGCTCGAAAAAAAAATTTTTTCAGCAAAATCCTTTTCAGAGTACTTAAATAAAACCTAAATATATTGAAATATGATGAAAACCAAAAACCGATTTTTTTCGACCTAAACCACGGTGTGGTCCTCTTAAAACATGCATCAGTATTTTGTGGCCTCTACCAACAAAGAAGATGTAACACATTGGCGTTATGTAAACTATAGAAAGAGTAAATTCAAAGGGAGACCACCCACTAAAAGTACCATATTTTTAGGCGAAGGTAGCCATGTCTGTATTCCAGATGAAGCAGCAAATGAAGTGCTAAAACATTTTGTATGTCCAAGAAAGCATGAAAAAGAAACAGGTACTACGATTTCATCAATCAGGAGTAGGGAGACTGTCAATAGAGCCTACATTATCGTCATATAGAAGTGCGAAACAATCATTGCATCGTATTAGGTGAAAATATTTGAGACCTGCACATCTGATCGATGTTGCGGGAATATTCTTTCAAGATAATACTTCACTGATGAAAGAAGGCAGAAAATTTTTAATTGGAGATGAAAACAGAGGACCGAATGAAAAAATATTGGTGTTTGCCAGCGAAAAGAGAAAATCGTGTTTGTTTAAGCTGTGACTCATTCTTTGTTGACGGAACGTTCAAGAGGTCGGGCAAGCGGTTCAGAGATTTGTTTATATTTCACACTGATCTTAGACTTACTTAAGAGGAAACAAACACTATTGCAACACAAGTAGTAAAGGGTACAGTAATCAGTGGTAAATGACGTTTATTGCGTATCTAAATTTCGGTCACTGTGTAGCCATCTTCAGTGCCAAAAGAATCTGAAGAACGAGTAACAATTAGGTAACATGCATGCATTATTAAACGTGAGTCATTCACAAACTATGGACCAGTAAATGTAAGCTAAAGCATTAAAAACACTCTTATATGCACAGCGTCCCATCTGGACTGGACTGAGTTCACATTGACGCCACTGTTTACAATTACAACACAGCTGGCTTTAGTGTATGTCATACCAATCCACAGCGCCCTCCTTACATGTATGATGCGTTGATAGCGTGTATTAACTTTATTATACAAATCTTATCTTTTATCAGAGGACATCAAAAGCAGATTAGCAATGACAAAAAGGACATTCCTGGCCAAGGGAAGTCTACTGATATCAAATATCGGTCTTAATCTGGAGTACAGCATTGTATGGTAGTGAAACATGGACTGTGGGAAAATCGGAACAGGAGAGAATCGAAGCATTTGAGATGTGGTGCTATAGACGAATGTTGAAAATTAGGTGGACTGACAGGGTAAGGAAAGAGGAGGTTCTGCGCAGAATCGGAGAGGAAAGGAATATGTGGAAAACACTGATAAGGAGAAGGGACGGTATGATAGGACATCTGTTATGACATGAGGGACTGACTTCCATTACACTAGAGGGAGCTGTAGAGGGCAAGAACTGTAGAGGAAGACAGAGAGTGGAATACATACAGCATTAATTGAGGACATAGGTTGCATCTGCTACTGTGAGATGAAGAGGTTAGCAGAGGAGAGGAATTCGTGGTAGGCCCCATCACACCAGTCAGAAGACTGATGACCAAAAATGTCTTTGATCATTTTATTTATTATGTTATACTTTTTAAACCCTTTGTACATAAAACAAATAGGCTGGTTCTAAATAAAACCAGGAACTAATGTTTTACAGGTATACATGGTGGTAACTATGTAAGTAACCTGTGCCGTCAGTTACTGCGGCACATTTTACAACTGAAAGTAGTTTAAACAATACGAATATCGTGTTGAGACATCTAAATTAATAAATACAGGACAGTTAAAGGAAGTGGAACAAACAAAAATGGTGCTATAACTCATCGTACCATCAGCAGTATGTCGAAAAGCCGGGAATCTTTCTGCCTTAAAATGTCATCCCTTTCAAGTTTCGTATGCAAAACCAGTATAATTTAAACAGTATGGTGCTGAAACTAATAAACGTTCATCTAAATCATATAATAATGTGGAATTTATATATATAGTTTCATCTACATACGCCACAGGCATAATTTGTGACTGATTGCTGTACGCTTTAGAGCTTGAAATGAATGAAGTCGCTGGGTACAACTCTTTCACTGTGGAATCAAAGCTGATAAAACTTTTGCCTAGCGGGGCAGGTGCTACATAATGTAAGTATAAAAATATTCGAGTTAAACTCGTTGTTTTGAACGAGCTCATCGACTTTAACAAGACATACACGAAAAGAAATTTGACGCCAAGGCATGTACAGGCGCCCTTCAACAACAAGTACAGCAGAAAGAAGGTATTTAAATGCAAACAGTAATACGAAGTGAGTATTATGAGATGTGCAATTAGAGAACTTTATTTCAAAAAAGAAATTTTGAGCCATGAGTTGTATAAGCTGCATTTAGCCTTACCTTCGTTGGTTACCTCTTTGGTGTTTGATAGCTTGTCAATCGTTGTGTTGGAAATAGTAAAGAAAGTTGCCAGTGACACTAAGCTTCAATATAACGGGAAACTTGTGAATCTAGTAAGGCACGCTGATAGTGCTTGTAGTGATATTATTTGGAAAATTAAACTTTAGCCTAGAATGTTGAATTTTACCAATATTACTTTTGATGAAGACAAATAAGTATTGCCATTTAAAGGTTTGAAGTGTAGTATCCATTGGAATATTATTGCTAAGAAAGATAAAGACACTATTTTACATGTTAAGGAAGTCACTGACAGTTTAAAAACCACCAAATTTGAACAAAATAAGATCGCTGTGGCAGTTAATAAAATTACTACAAAAAAAAATACGAACGAAAAATGGGTAATTGATAGTATTAATGTAAAGCTAAAAAATGAAGGTGCACCTGTCACAAAAGTAGATATGGGAAATTTGGCAGTCATAAAAGATAAAAATGAATACACTACAAAAGAAACAAAAATTTTTGGCGAAAATGGTATTTCCATAATCAGTAAAGATCCAACCACAGAAGCTCGTAAGAAAATTAACGACAAATTAAAAGCATATAATGAAATTTTATCACCAAAAGAAATTTACCAATTAAGAGTAATAACATATTCCTACCCTTAGAACTCAAATAATGATCCATAAAAGAGATTTTCCTGTTAGACTAATTGTTAACAGTAGAATGGCCTCTAGCAGATAAATGCTTCGGTTTATTAAAGAAGCACTTTGTTTTTAACCATCAGCGCTCCGTGAAACATAGTTACGAATTTATTGAAAAAATTTAAGATATGACAGTGTCAAATGGCATGAAATTAGTTTCATTAGATATAATTAATTTATATACTAACATTCTGATTAATGCTGCAGTTGAAACTATTAAGCAAGTGATGAATCCAATGAGTACATAGAGTTGTTTACATTAATTTTGGAGTATAATTACTTTAAATACAATAGGAATATATTTTTACAGAAAGATAGTTTAAATAACATGGGGAGCCCGCTTTCAGGAGCTTTAGCTGATATTTTTGTCAATCATTTTGAGAATAAATTTTTCGGGACAATCCAGATACGACAAACAGACTAGTGTACTACTTCACAGACGTTGACGATATATCACTATTAATTAGAGGCAATGATGAAGATATTAAAACAATTAACTGTCAACAAGTCCAACTGCCTACATAGTACAATCGAATTCATATGTGAGGTGCAGTCCAATACGCCAGTTCGCTTTTTAGATCTGAACGTAACTATTTTAAATGAGAAGCGTGCTTTTGGGGGTTTATAGAAAAAAGACCTGTACTGACAGCATAAATTGCAACTCATACACTCCACTCAGCGTAAGAAAGCATAAATTAATTTCTCCATCAATCGGTTGTTAAGAATTCCGCTTTGAAGTACACGCCATGAAGCTCAGACGAATAAAATAAAATATACTGCAGAGGTCAACAACTACCCGCGTAATTACGTCTACCATATGTATAACAACATAGCCAGAAAAGGTAGAAAGAAAATAGATTCAATGTAGGTGATGATAGTAATAATAGGTACATTTCTTTACCATACTATGGTAAAAAAATGGTTCCAATGGCTCTGAGCACTATGGGACTTAACATCTGAGGTCATCAGTCCCCTAGAACTTAGAACTACTTAAACCTAACTAACCTAAGGACATCACACACATCCATGCCCGAGACAGGATTCGAACCTGCGACCGTAGCATACTATGGTAAAATTAGTGGTAGGAGGCCTCAGGTTTTAGGAAACAAAAAGTAAATGTGATGTTTTCTACTACAGATGACTTCGGTAGAATTTTAAAAAATAGTGTTGAATAAAGATATGTGTTCCATAGGACAGGTGTCTATAGAATGCAATGCTTGCTATGTAGGACAAACTGGTAGATGGCTGGGTGCCTGGTTAAGCGAACATGTCGTATTAGATTGTCAAAATGCTGCCGTAAAATCTAACCTCACTACGTACCTTCTGAAAAGTGGGCACAGTGCACCAGTTTCTCCAACTATGTGAGAGGCGAGGAATGCTTGAAACTGTTGGATGCGTTTGAAATCTTCTGCCCTCAGGCGTCACCTCATATAACACTGAGTAATGAGGAGACGGCCGCAAGAAGCTCCCAGTTTTGTGACAAACGAAGCATTAATTTGACAATAATGACCTAGCTACGAATACACTGCTCCTAAATCGCGTATGAGTACAAAGTTTCTGGAGACAAATCTAATGTATTTCCCACATTATTACACTAGGTAGTTTTTTATCAGTTTTAAGTCGAACCTGTGAAAATTATAATGGATTTGTATACGAAACTTCTAATAAAGGCGTTTTAAAGCAGAAAGATTTTTGGCCTTTCGTCATACTGCTGACGGTACGATGATTTATAGCACCGCACTCGTCTTTTCCGATCTCTTTAACTGAATTTAGTATGTAGCACGGCTTTAATAAAAATTGTATAAATTTAGGTATTTGAACGTGATGTTTCGTATTGTTTAACCCTCACATTACCAAGCGGGGTATTCTGAATTCTCCAGGTTGATTTTTTCCCTATAATAATGCTATCTGAAGGGCCACATGCCTGTAGTTTCATGACTTTGTACTAAAATGATTGACGTTGAATTCACATTCACGACTGTCTAATTTTTTTGGCTTTATCATTGTTATTCAAGTCATTTGTTGGTGGGGTTGTCAGACTACCCCGCTTGGTATGAAACGTCTTATTTTCTTATTTGTAGAATAAGAAGATTTTGGGAAATATATCTGTCATTCACCTTTTTTGTTGAGTTTTGCCGTAGATCCAATGTTCGTTATTATTGCTGGTTACTATTGTTGAGTTGAATTTGACGTTCACTGTTGAGCTGACATTACACGAATCAGTATGTCATCTGCAAGTAAGGATGTCCAAAGGACTTTCTAGCGAAGAGATAATGGAAATTCTGTACAATTCTGATGTCAGTGACGATGAATGGGACATTGATAATGAACTGAATGAATATATGGAACCTTTGACAAAGACCATATCATAGCATCAGATGAAGCTGATGATGAAATATCAGAAGACACTACACATTCACGTGAACAAGTAAATGAAGAAGAAGAAGAAGAAGAAGAAGACGAAGACACTGGAGAGTTGTTTGTTTCTAGAAGTGAACTACAATTTTCTAGTGAACCACCAAAAGGTGGGCGGCGTCGACGTCGCAACATTTTGAACGTAACACCTGGCCCAGTGAATGATGGAAAAACAATCAAAACAACAACAGAGTAATTTTTTTACGTATCTCACTGGAAATCGTGAGCATCATTGTAGTAGAAAAGAACAGGGAAGCCAAACGAGGAATTTCTTTGTGGAACGCAGCTCATTCTTCGAACAAAACGACGTGAAGAGATGTAAATGCAACTGAAGTGTACGCTGTATTAGCAATTGTAATAGGAGCTGGTCGAACTCATGGACGTCGCACAAGTGCTTCCGATCTGTGGGGAGGTAACGTTGCCTTTCGGCAACCATTCTTTTCTGCTGCCATGTCAAGAAACCGATTTCTGTCCATACTGAAATTCTTGCGATTTGACAACAAAGACACAAGAGCACAGAGAATTGAAGAAATCAAGGACAAGTTACAAGCCGTCAGGGTAGTGTTCGACAAATTTTAGTCTAACCTGTGCAAGAACTTCTATCCTTATGAATACGTGACTATTGATGAACGATTAGCAACGTACCGAGGAAACCGCCCTTTTTGGGTTCATATGAAGAGCAAGCCTGGCAAGTATGGCATTAAAATTTGGGTTTGTGCTGATTTGAAGACATCTCACTTAATACGGATCCAAATTTACACAGGAATGGTGGACAATACTCGGGAAGTGAATCAAGGACAGAGAGTTGTTTTGGATCTGATGGAACCATTTCTGTATAATGGTCATGGTGTAACAACTGATAATTTTTTCACGAGTTTCCCATTGGCTGCTGAACTACTAAAACGAAACACGACATTGGTTCGTACATTGCGTTCCAATAAGAAAGAGATTCCGAAGGAATTCTTGCCAAACAGAAAGAGAGAAGTTCACTCTTCAATGTTTGGTTTGACGTATGACTTGATCCTAGTTTCCTATGTTCCAAAGAAGGGAAAGGCAGTAATACTACTCTCTACTCAGCATAATGAGAGACAAGTGAGTGGTGAAGAAAGTGTACACAACCCCGAAATCATACTGCACTACAACAAAACCAAAGGCGCTGTAGATAATAGGCATAAAATGACAAGAGAATACATTTGTGTTAGAGGAACGACGCGGTGGCCACTAAGAATCTTCATGGAAATGATAGATATTGCAGCACTGAACGCATATATTCTGTATACTCAAAGATTTCCTGAATGGTAGAAGAATAACCGAAGCCGACGTAAGCTCTTCACGACTGAACTGGCATTTAGACTCAGCAAAGGCAACATGGAAGAAAGAGCCAAAAATATCAACGGTCTTCATAAAGATGTACAAGATGCACTGAAAGCTTGTGTTATCGCAATTCCTACAGCGGTGATCCAGACCCAGTGTTTCAAGTTATCAACGCCACAACAATGTCAAGATTGCAAGAGAAACGAAGATCGGAAAACAAGATTCTGTTGTGTAACGTGCAAGAAACCTGTTTGTAATATACACAGAGAAGAAACTGTTACTGTAAAGTGCATGCAGTACAAAAATGTACTTGACTGAAAAGTTGAAAAAAGTCTTGTGTTATTTTATTGCACTGACTGTTGAGGTACATGGATTATTAATTTTCTGTTCGTTGAGTACTGAATTTAGTGATAGATATAAAAAATTTTTTGTACTTCGTATCTGTGATCTGATTAAGTACTTCTAATAACCTGAAAAGCTGTTTTTCAATACTAAATAAACCCATTCAATGGAAATAACGAATTCTGAGAACAAATATTACAACAAAACACAAAACTCTTTTGGGGTAGTCCAAACACCCCACTTGGTAAAACAGAGGTGTGAAAAAGCTTGGTAACGGGAGGGTTAAACTATGTTCAGATGTAAAATGTGCAGCAGTATCTGACGCTACTGGTTAGTTCAAACAGTTACCGCCATGTATAAATGTAAAACGTTAGTCTCTGGTTTTAGATAGAACCACTTTATTTCTTTTATGTACAAAAGGCTTAAAAAGTATAACATAACAAATAAATGACAAAAGATACTAATTGTAAAATAAAGTTAATACATGTTGTCAATACATTATACATGTAAGGAGGGAGGTGTAAATTGGTATGACGTGCTCTGAAACCAGTAGTGTTGTAATTGTAAATAGCGTTCTCATTGTAAACTCAACCTTTGACATGAATTCTCCAGCTGGGATGCTATGCACGAACAAGTGTTTGTTAATGTTTTAAATTACATTTAATGGTATTTATTTTACGACCGACTTACATTTAAAGCTTATGCAAGTGTACATTTAATAATGCATGCATGTTATCTAATTGCAACTGGTTATTCTGATATTTTTTGGCACTGAAGATGGCCACACACTGATCGAAACTAGATATGCAGTAAACATCATTTACGACTGGTCGCTGTACACTTTATGAATACAGTCACTGGGAAATGCTGTTTCCCTATGGAATCAAAGCTGTCTACGCTTTTCTGCCGAACAAAAAGTGAGAAACATGTGAAATTTTTGTAAGCAATTAAATCCAAGTTGCGTGGATGGTACCTTGCGTCTCACATGATGGATTTCGAATTTGCTATCTTCCAATCAGCAACAAGTTTCCTGAAACAGAGCTTGAGGGTTGCGAGTATCATTTTAATTAGTGTTCCTGGAAACAAGATAAGCACTGTGGCCTTATTCCTGCCTTTGAGAAATTGGAGATATTTCCCGTCACATAATAATGTATTTATCTCTAGCACATCTTCCCCAGGAAATCGTGGATGATGGTTGGTTATGAGTATTCAGCAGACCATATCTGAAACCCAAAAGCTTCAGGACTTCTACGACTATTTTAGGGGCCAGCCAAGAAATATGTGCAACAGCAGTGTAAGGCGCCCTCGCATTAACAACATCTCTGATGGACAGAACCGAAGAATCAACGCACTAATATAAAAAGTTCATCCAAATGTGTAATCTTAGTGAAAAGTCTTCAGAGCAAGCAGAGTACCACGACCATCAGTATGGGCAATTAATTTTAAATATCAATGGTAGAAAAATAAAGAAATCAGCAATTAAAACTGACGAGACTATTGCCAAGACTTTAAAAACACTCAGACTTGGCGTTAACACAAGATCATTTCTTATTTGTGTGTCATGGAACACAGATTACAGTGATGAAGAAATTCATCACTGGAAATCACGTAGTCACTGAAAAGAATTTAATACATATCATACTACGAGGGTGAGTCAAATGAAAACCGTAAATATTTTTTTTAAATATTACTTATTGTGCAGAAGTGGTACAAAGCTGTATCACTTTTCAACATAATCGCTCCCACACCAATGCAAGTCCTTCAGCGCTTACAAAATGCATACATTCCTTTAGAAAAAAATTCTTTTGGTAGTCCACGCAACCACTCATGCGCGGCGTGGCGTACCTCTTCATCAGAACGGAGCTTCTTTCCTCCCACTGTGTCTTTGAGTGGTCCAAACATACGGAAATCACTTGGGGCAAGGTCTGGTTAGTATGGTGGATGAGGAAGACACTCAAAATGCAGGTCTGCGGTTGTGGCAACTGTTGCATGGGCAGTGTGGGGCCTTGCATTGTCATGTTGCAAAAGGACACCTGCTAACAGCAATCCACGTCGCTTTGATTTGATTCCAGGCCGCAGATGATTTTTTGGAGATCTGTGTATGATGCACTGGTGACGCCTTTTTCGTCCCAAAAGAGAGCCAGCATAACCTTCCCTGCTGATGTTTCTGTTCGAAAATTCCTTGGTTTTGGTGATGAGGAATTGCGCCATACCTTGCTCGCTCTCTTCGGTTCCCGTTGGTGGAAGTGAACCCAGGTTTCGTCCCCAGTAACGATTCTTGCAAGGAAGCCATCTCCTTCCCGTTCAAAGCGCCGAAGAAGTTCTTCACAAGCATCAACACATCATGCACAATGTGGTGTGCTGACCCATGACTAATCTGCAAACGTGCTGCAATGTCATTCAGTGTCACTCGGCGGTTTACCTTCACTATGAGTCCAACTGCTGCAATGTTCTGTGGAGTCACAACTCGTTGTGCCTGACCTGGACGAGGAGCAGCTTCCACTGAAGTCACACCATTTGCGAACTTCCTACTCCATTCGTAGACTTGCTGCTGTGACAAACATGCATCACGGCACTGAACCATCATTCGTCGATGAATTTCAATAGGTTTCACACCTGCACTACGCAAAAACCGAATAATAGAACGCTGTTGTTCCCTGGTGCAAGTCACAAGTGGGGCGGCCATCTTTATACTGATACTGCGACGATATGTGTGCATCTGCACTATGCTGCCACCTACAGGCCATTCTGCACGCTGTTTGTAGCACGCTTACAGCTACAGGATAACGGCGCGAAATTTCGATTTGTTATTACAGATTTAAGGTTTTCATTTGACTCACCCTCGTAATTGGATAGACAAATACCTCCTCGTGATATTCCCTGTAAACGACAGAAAGTCGGCTGAATGTCTCTTCCAATTGGAAAAATACATTATTTTGTGCATGATGGATGTTAGAACTGTTGATATAATGAGAGATTCCGAAAGCAAGAATTTATGCAAAACTAATATCCTTATACACTGCGGTGACAAAAGTCGTGGGGTGACGGTATGCACGTATACAGATGGCAGTAGTTGTCGCGTAGACGATGTGAACATGATAGTGCACTGGCGGAGCTATCGCTTGTACTCAGGTGATTCATGCGATTAGGTTTCCGACCTGGTTATGCCCGCACAGAGGGAATTAACAGCTTTGAACGCGGAAGGACCTAGACGCATGGGGCATTCTATTTCGGAAATCATTACGGAATTCAGTATTCTGAGATCCACAGTGTCAAGAGCGTGCCGAGAGTACGAATTTTCAAGCATTACAACGCGGAAACGCAGTGGCCGACGACCTTCACATAACGATCGAGAGCAGCAGCGTTTGTGTAGAGTTGTCAGTGCTAAAAGACAAGCAACACTGCGTGAAATAACCATAGAAATCAATGTGAGATGTAGGACGAACGTATCGGTTAGGACAGAGCGACTAAATGTGGCGTTAACGGGCTATGGCAGCAGACGACCGACTTTTGATCAGATGAGTCCCGACTTCAATTGGTGAGAATTGACGGTAGGGTCCCAGTGTGACGCCGACCCCACAAACCCAGGGGCAAAGGTAGTCAAGAAGGCACTGTGCAGGCTCATGAAAGCTCCGTAATTGTGTGGAATGGGTTTACATAGAATTGGCTGGATCTTCGGTTATGTTCGGATACTTAGAGACCATTTTCAGCCTTTCGTATTCCCAAACTACGACGGAAATTTTGTGGATGACTACGCACCATGTCACTGGACCACATTTCCTGGCAACTGGTTTGAAGAACATTCTGAACGATTCGAGCAAATGATTTGGCCACGCAGATGGCCCAACTTGAATACCATCGAACATTTACTGGAAGTAATCGAGAGGTCAATTCGTGTAAGAAAATCCTGCGCTGGCTACACTTTCGCAGTTATGGACGGCTATAGAGGTGAGTCGATGTCAGGTCGAGCTGCTGCACTACAGTGGCAAAAGTGCTCCGACACTGTATTAGGAGGTATCCCATGACTTTCGTCACCTCTGTGTGTAAATGTTCATATGTAACCGACGTCTGAAGAGGGGCTGAAAAAGTTATGTTCAAGTTTCACCATACATTAAAACTAATTCCAAGTAAAATTTGTCGTAGGCTAGCACACTATGCTCAAAGGATACAAACTGGTAGCATGGCCGTACTCGCCTGTTGCTATCTGAAGACCCCCAGGCTCCAAGCAAAAGTCTCTTCGTACAAGTGTCACTCCTCACAAGTCAGTTGCTCCAACACCCTCTCAAATGTCCATTGCTCAGAGCGGCATGTAAAGCTCCACCATTTCAGTGGTCCAGAAAACATAGAAACTTGACTATAAGCGTGTAGTTTGTGGACTGAGGAGTGTAATATGTTAAAATGTGTGTGAATTCCTAAGGGACCAAACTACTGAGGTCATTGGTCCCTGGACTTACACACTACTTAAACTAACTAACGCTAAGAACAAAACACACACCCATGCCCGAGGGAGGACTCGAACCTTTGGTGGCAGGGAGGGGTTTAATAGGCACAGTGTGAAGCATATAGTTGTATGTTTTTCACCATGACTTCAGATTATTCATTATAGTCGCCGTGAACATAAATGAACCAGGATCTTAATTTCAACATTCACGCTTTTCCAACGTCTTCATGATGGGTATGCTGTGGACACTCGCATATTCCGAAACGACAACAGCCGTGTTCACAGGCTCATACGTTCCTAGTTTGATGAAGACTCGGGAGCGCTGTCCAGCTCACTTGGTCCGCCATATTTTCCGATCTCATTCCCATACAAAATGGCTTGAACTAGTCGAAACAGCTTGTGAAACGTAACCGCCAGTATTTAAGCAATTTGGTAGGTCTACTTGATCTAACACAAGACGCGCTCAATAAGTATTGCAACACATTTTTCTGAAACTAGATTGCTTTTATTCAGCAGTCCAATACATCATATTATTCCCCATTCTTTTGGCTATAAAACCTTACTTTTCAGCTTCACATTCGTTCAGTGTGTCGATCTTACGCCACCTTACTGGCATGGTACTACTGTGCTGGTGGACCTCGGAGCCAACGTCTTGCTGCATCAACAACTTCCCCTTTACCAACATACTGCTTCCTGCAGAGTGCATCCTTCCTTGGGCCAAACAGATCGAGTGCGAGATCCAGAATGTAGGATTCTTGAGGAAGAACAGTCCAATGAAGTTTTGTGAGCTCTTCTTGGGTGCGCAGACTACTGTGGGGTCTTGCAATGTCAAGGAGAAGAACAAGTTCGGTTGCATTTTTGTCGCGACGAACATGCTGAAGTCCTTTCTTTAATTTCCTAAGGTACACTTCAGATTTGATTCTTGCACCATGATGTAGGACATCAAACAGAATAACCCCTTCAGACTCCCAGAAGACAGTCGCCACAACTTTGCCGGCTGAGAGTGCGGCGTTGAACATTTTTTTCGGTTGAGAGGTGCTGGAGCTACTCCGTGTATTGCCGTTTTGTTTCCGGTTAGAATTGATGAACTCATTCTTCTTTGCCTTTGACGATGTACGACAAAACTTGTCACAATCAGCCTCGTGACACGCAAGCAATTCCGCACACAGGATTCTTCGTCGCTCTTTATGTACTCTGTTAGGCGGCTAGGAACCCAGCGGGCACACACCTTTGAGTATCCCAACTGGTGGACGAGTGTGTCAAAACTACCAACAGAGACGTCCAGGGAGCAGCGAGGTGGTTGACTGTGATCCTGTCGATGCAACACTGCAGGAGACACGACCTTGTTGCGATGATGACAGACGGCTCGCACAACGACTCACCGTGCTTTTGTGCACCTCCAGATCTCCGTAGACATTCTGCAACTACCTATGAATATCTACGATGCTCTGGTTTTTCGTCAAAAGAAACTCAATGACAGTTCAATGACTGCTCTCTGCTTGGAACACTCCTCCGTTAGAGACGATATTTTGAAGACAACGTATAGCTCCGCCACCTATCGTAACTTCATGCAACTGTAGGAGCTGTAGCGGGAATATTTCGTGATGTTCCACAATAAATCCTGCATTTTTTCAATCGAAATTGGCGGAGAAAAATACTATCGTATTACTTATTGAACGCCCCTCATTGTTATCGGGCTGCTCCAGCTGGACGTGGTGTATGTGAGGAAACTTGTGGATTCTCTTCCTCGCCGCACTGAGGTGAATATCGAGGTCAAGGATGGTGTTTACCGTATTCGTGTGATGTCCTCCGGGGATGACTAATTTTTGTTCATCGTGTTCACATAAACACGCCTCAAACCTTGTCTTTTATTTCGTCACTAGTGTCTTACTTCCGTACCTTGCTCTTTCCGGGAGCCTATGCTACCAGACTGCCCATTCTTATACTGATAAAGATAAAATCTCTAATAGTACAAATGACGAGTCCCCTATTCCGTGTAAAAGTGAAGCACACCTCGTGACATACGTAAACGTTCTATCCCCTTCCATTCCTTGAAATTTCAAAACACTTCATTAGTAAATGATTCTACAACAACGGTTTTCTAATGTAGTTTGGTCCTTACCCTATCTAAAAAGAAATACGACAGGGGCAATTTAATGCAACGTCGACATCCGCGTCATTAGTGACAAAGCAGTATCTCAGATGGAGAGAGATGGGGAAGAAACCAGCCAGGACCAAGTTGCAGGAATCATCTCGGCAGTCACCTTGTAAGTAGGCTGTTGAGGTTTCTATGTTGGTAACGCCACGTAGTGCTCTGTATGAAATTCACTGACTGCGCTGGTTCGAATCATTGTTGGAATATTCATTTGTGTAGTGTGGGGCAGTTGGATGTGAACAGCGCGTAACGGTGTGCAGTTGGAGGTGAGCCACAGAGACGCCATAGTTCTGAGCGAACGATCTGGACGTGTGTCCGTCAGAAAAAGGAAATTTGTTTAATTGGATGTCACAAAATTATATATACATGATGACTTTTGAACATTATTTAGGTAAATACATTGTTTGTTCTCTATGAAAATCTTTCTTTTGCTAATTATTCCTATCAGTAGTAAGTGCCTTCAGTATTTAGAATCTTTTATTTAGCTGGCAGTATTGGCGCTCGCTGTATTGCACTAGTTCGAGTAACGAAGATTTCTGTGAGGTAAGTGATTCATGAAAGGTATAGGTTATTCTTAGTCAGGGCCGTTCTTTTGTAGGGATTATTGAAAGTAAGATTGCGTTGCGCTAAAAATATTGTGTGTCAGTTTAGTGATAATCAGAGTAAGTAAAGAGAAAACTGTCTGAGTATGTTGAGTTTTACTCAGCTGTTTCTGTATCAAATAACTTAAGAGTCTTTCCAGCACTGTCATTCATAATGTCTCAAAAGGGACGTTTCAACCTCAAGTGGTTTAGGAAAACCACACATTAGAGGACGGATCTTCCCGAACAGAAGTTCAGTGTCTTAATTACTGCTCCATTCCAAACGGCATAAACTGAAATGTTGTTCATGATAGAATATCATTTTCATTTGTTGTATTTACTGATAACAGATGGCGCAGAAATTTTCATAGAAGACGACTTTAGTGTATGAGCGTAGATGTGGTAGAAGTGGTAATCTCATAAAACAAGATTTTTTTCCGAAATTGTCCTTTTAAAGTTTCCGGAATGTGCAGTTACGCTGTTCTCTATGAACTATGCAGTTACGCTGCACTCTATTTTCCTAACAGTATTTAACACACAAGAGCGACTTGCTGCTACGCGAGTTGAATTTCAGACATTTTTCGCATTCTGACAAAGCTGCACAGCTTAGCGGGATCTCGCTTTACTCACTTTGTTGCCGGCAGCTTTTGTTTTTCCGCGTAATAACGCGAGCGCCGAATAAATTAGTCTACTTTACCGACACACGGGACGGGAAATTACACCTTCTTTGCTTCCGTCGCAGACTCGTGGAAGGTCCAAGTGTTCCGTGAAGTGGCAGAGCCAGTCCAGCATTAAGCCTAATGAAACCCTGCGACGCGTTTCGTTGACTTTGTATCCAAGGGAAGAAGATGTAGACAGCGTAAAAAGCATAGACTGTATAACCAGCACTCGCTTAAAATAAACACTACTTCGACGAAAATTTGAGGTTCATTTCTTTTACCCACTGTAGCTTTAATTTCAACAGTTTTGAATTAGTTTATAACTAATGTAGTTAATAACATAGTCTGCCAAGAGACAACACTTGTACCTCGGATATCTGAGCTTCAGATTACTTTTATAGTTTTTAAGATCTCTAGAGACAATTAGCCGTACGATTTGTTCGAACCGAAGAGGTGTTACCAATTTTCATGGTATTGGTGGCGCGATTTGCCTGTGTAATCAAGTGTTCTACATCAACATATGTACTCCGCAAACCACCGCACAGGGATCGCAGAAGATACGTAATCTACCAGTGTCAATATCATTTTCTTCCGTTCTTATTCCATTCTTGGATGATTCGCAGGAAGAAAGAAGTCGACATCCCCCTACATAAGCCCAAATTTCTTTAATTTTACTGTCACATTTGTGCGAGATATATCTAAGAGCTAATAAAGTGTTTTTACTCGTTATAAAAAATGGGATCTTGGATTTTTGTGAACGAGACTTTCAGCTACCCGCAACGGCATTCTTGTAGCGCTTCGCAGCGCACTTTGTTATGTAGTTCTGAGACAAAAACACGCTGAGTAAAGAAACCCATAAGCCATAACAAATCGACCAGCTTTTCTTAAAATCGTTACCCCTCTATCTTTCGTCAGTTCAACATTACAAGGGACACAGACCGTCGAACAATACTCAAGAACTGGTCGAACGAAAGATCTGTAAATCAACCCTTTCGTGGGTTAATTACGTTTCTTTAGAATTCAGTCAATAAATGTGAGTGTGGCATCTATCTCCCTCGTGTTTGAAGTTACGTAATCGTTCCGATGTTAGTCGGTCCAGATTGACAGCTGTTGGTGACTGATTTCAGAACCATAAGTAATCACTAATCTTTAGGTCTAAAGTTGTAGGATCTTTTCTTCTGTGTATGGACATTCCGCACTATTACATTTATTTGTGTTAACTTCCGTATCTCGCAAGTTGATGTTGATCATCCACAAATCTGTCTGCTTTCTGTAACGGTTTCCAAACAATATAGCCTCCATATTGCTAGAGGTCACTCGTCTGTGGTTGTTAATTTTTATGTAAAACCTGAAGTTGGGCCCTGTCTCTGACATACGTTAATTAATCACCCTTTAAAATAATGAATTAGGGACCCTACAACTACTAAATTAAGAAAGGGTTGCAATTACTTTGTTTTATTATTATAAAGACATGCATAAACAATTGACAAACAATAACATTACTAATATAAAAAGACCTTGGGGAGGAGGGGCTGGAAGGATCTCATAATAGCCCGATCGAATTAACTGCAATTATGAAGTGCACAGTGATTGTCCTGAAGTTAAATGAAAGGCGTGTAATACTACAGAAGTGCACATGTCGTACCTATGTTTGGAATTGACAGCAAACTGTTCATGAAATTAAATATGCAAGTCTTCACACTGAAGCCTGAAATGATCGAAATGTTATAAAGTGACTTTCATTTCCCCATGCATTGTATATCCGTATGTCAGCTCTGGCAGTGGCCTGTCGGCAGAGTCTCTAAGACCAGAAGTTGCTGACGAAGCAAGAAGAAGTCTCTAATGAAGAAGTTAAAGGTAAAGTGATTTTTGATCTAATTTTTTCTACAAGAAAATCCCGCATTTGTGAATTTAACATCTCTTACTGTATTCAGATCTTCCAAGCACCGACAGATCAAATTGCTCCTTCGAACGTGATATTCCCCTTCCCTGGGCTACCCTCTCTTTGGTTAGCCAGTAACATGCGTTCTAACATTCCACACAGCAAAAAGTCATATATATATATATATATATATATATATATATATATATATATATATATATATAGAGCACGTTGGGTGGCACGGGATACATGCGGACGTGCATTGTCCTGTTGGAACAGCAAGTTCCCTTGCCGGTCTAGGAATGGTAGAACGATGGGTTCGATGACGGTTTGGATGTACCGTGCACTATTCAGTGTCCCCTCGACGATCACCAGTGGTGTACGGCCAGTGTAGGAGATCGCTCCCCACACCTTGATGCCGGGTGTTGGCCCTGTGTGCCTCGGTCGTATGCAGTCCTGATTGTGGCGCTCACCTGCACGGCGCCAAACACGCATACGACCATCATTGGCACCAAGGCAGAAGCGACTCTCATCGCTGTAGACGACACGTCTCCATTCGTCCCTCCATTCACGCCTGTCGCGACACCACTGGAGGCGGGCTGCACGATGTTGGGGCGTGAGCGGAAGACGGCCTAACGGTGTGCGGGACCGTAGCCCAGCTTCATGGAGACGGTTGCGAATGGTCCTCGCCGATACCCCAGGAGCAACAGTGTCCCTAATTTGCTGGGAAGTGGCGGTGCGGTCCCCTACGGCACTGCGTAGGATCCTACGGTCTTGGCGTGCATCCGTGCGTCGCTGCGGTCCGGTCCCAGGTCGACGGGCACGTGCACCTTCCGCCGACCACTGGCGACAACATCGATGTACTGTGGAGACCTCACGCCCCACGTGTTGAGCAATTCGGCGGTACGTCCACCCGGCCTCCCGCATGCCCACTATACGCCCTCGCTCAAAGTCCGTCAACTGCACATACGGTTCACGTCCACGCTGTCGCGGCATGCTACCAGTGTTAAAGACTGCGATGGAGCTCCGTATGCCACGGCAAACTGGCTGACACTGACGGCGGCGGTGCACAAATGCTGCGCAGCTAGCGCCATTCGACGGCCAACACCGCGGTTCCTGGTGTGTCCGCTGTGCCGTGATTGTGATCATTGCTTGTACAGCCCTCTCGCAGTGTCCGGAGCAAGTATGGTGGGTCTGACACACCGGTGTCAATGTGTTTTTTTTTCCATTTCCAGGAGTATATATATATATATATATATATATATATATATATATATATATACAAGAGGTTAGTCAGAGAGATTCGGCAGTGGAAGAGAGTCTTTTCAAGTATGGATACACGGGTGAAGCCATACTGGTAATTAGATCTCTTAGAGCTACATAATTAAGGAGTTGTTGACTGCTACGTTTCATCAGGTATTCCAAACATTTCCAGAAATTTTCTGTGGGATTTAGCAAGCCAATATGCATGCAACCATGTGAACAAGGATGCTGTCATCTTAAAAAATGGAAGTGTCCACACCACACTCGACATTCAGAGGCAGAAGTCAGACGAATGCTAAGCGTCACACAACCAACTCCTGCCTGAGAAGCTCCCTTTACACGTTGCCAGTTAAATACATTGCATCATCAGGAACTTGACGTCTCTCATTATTTGAAAATATGCAAATTCGCGACTCGTTGGACCTTATTACGTGCCTTGAGACAGCTTCTGTCCAGTTCCTGTGTCTTCTGGTCCACCGAATACGTGCAGCTTCAAGTTCCGCTCTGAAACATAGAATTTTGCGTTGCACCAAACTCCCATTTTTGGCTTAGAATCTGGTTGAGATGGGACTTCATCCGCAGACAGTAACGACTCCATACAGAATTACCACCGACTGTCAACACGTGACACGGGTCTCCGCCCCTGTAGGTTGGGATCTTGTTAGAAACGCTGTTCTTACGCCGTGTTACGAGTCTGCGAAGTCACATGACCACCTCGTACCAGTACTGCACCAACTTCAATGCCTCAAAGCGACCAATGTGCTCATTTGAAGAGGTGTCTAATTTTTATTGCGCTTAGTTTATTAGTTCCTTTTTCGTAGGAAATCTTCAGTTCAATCACACATATTTTTTTTACAGGCGATGGTGGGATTTCCTTGAAGAATTTCAACAATCTCCGCTATGTACTTCCCTCTGAGCCAATTTTTTTTTCATTTTTTTTTTGTGGCGGGGAGGGCAATAGGAGGGGAATTTTCACAAATCAGTACCTAGAGATTCCTTTCGAGTTCAATGAACGCGTTATGTATAGCTATCCTTACGTTTTATTTGACTTCGTTTCAAATTTCACATTCAGTTACAGTAAAGTTTCGTCTGAATCGCCAAAGCGGTTCTCACTGCTTTTGTAGTAACTTCTTGAAATTGGTGGAGCCTTCCAAAACTTCATAGCACCAATTTGTACAGCTCATGACGTCTGAACGCATTAAGTTGGTACACAAGTCCGTAGCGTTTTTGTTTTACATGTCGGTATTCCGGTTGCTATGGGTTTATTTATCGATTGTCAATTTCTCTTTGTGGTTGACTGTTGATACTGGCGTTTACATAGTGTCATTTTGTCATCTGGAGATACTGACTGGAGCTGCAGACGCTAGGAAGTTGAGTTCCAAGTGGAGAAATCGGGACATTTCCGACATTCTTCTGTTTGAGTTCAGTGGATGAGACACAGCATCTGAGGCAGCCAGAACATTTGCACCGCCTAAGGGGATCATGCCACTGGACAGCACACGGGAAGAAAATCGTTTCTTATTTTAAGGAGGTTCGTTTTGAAATTAGTGTCTCTCCATGCTCAAGAAGAACTTTGGGGTTTCATATAGATCGTTCAAACACATTATTCCACAATAATCCACATCAGTGCACTCGATAACTCGTAAATGGGATGAACTATGATCATTCCACCATCGCGCGACATTTGCATGCAATGGAGAAAGTTAAGAAATTGGATGTCTGAGTTCCGCACGCCCTAAGCCAAAATCACAATAATCAGCGCGTGTTCATCTCTGCTTGCTCGTCATCAATTGGCTCGTGAGAAACATCGACCGTCCCTATCCTGTAGCGAAGATAGATGGTGTCTTCATGCTAACATAATGGAAAAGAAAAAATGATTGAGCACAAACAAAACAGTAACTCCCCTCAAAAAGACCTGTGCGCATCCAAAAATATAATGTTATACATCTCGTGGAACAGCGACATTGTGGTGTACTACGCAGTGCTTGCTCGAGGTGTAACCATCACTGCTGACTTGTTAACAGATCTTCTACCGTCAGATTAAAACCTTTCCTGTTGTGTATCGAACAAACTTCAAGGAACTTCCTTTCCGGATGAAAATATGCTTCCTAACAAGGCTCTATGAGTTCTTCGCCTCAAAGCCACGTGATTTCTACAGTCACAGAATCGAAAAGTTACCCCAGCGTCAGCAGATTGTTGTAAATAGTGAAGGAAATGTATTACGGGCAATTATAATCTGTGTTATTGTATCTGTGGTATTTATTAAGCTTATGGAAAAACGGTAAATTGAGTTCATGGTTCAGAGTGGTTTCAGCGGTAAGACAAGGCTGCAACCTGTCTCCACTGTTGTTCATATTATTTATGGACCATATGTTGAAAACAATAGACTGGCTGGGTGAGATCAAGATATGTGAACACAAAATAAGCAGACTTGCATATGCGGATCACTTAGTTGTGATGGCAGATTCGATTGAAAGTTTGCAAAGTAATATTTCAGAGCTAGATCAGAAATGTAAGGACTATGGTATGAAGATTAGCATCTCCAAAACGAAAGTAATGTCAGCGGGAAAGAAATATAAACGGATTGAGTGCCAAATAGGAGGAACAAAGTTAGAACAGGTGGACGGTTTCAAGTACTTAGGATGCATATTCTCACAGGATGGCAACATAGTGAAAGAACTGGAAGCGAGGTGTAGCAAAGCTAATGCAGTGAGCGCTCAGCTACGATCTACTCTCTTCTGCAGGAAGGAAGTCAGTACCAAGACTAAGTTATCTGTGCACCGTTCAATCTTTCGACCAACTTTGTTGTATGGGAGCGAAAGCTGGGTGGTTTCAGGTTACCTTATCAACATGGTTGAGGTTACGGATATGAAAGTAGCTAGGATGATTGCAGGTACTAGTAGATGGGAACAATGGTAGGAGGGTGTCCACAATGAGGAAATCAAAGAAAAACTGGGAATGAACTCTATAGATGTAGCAGTCAGGACGAACAGGTTTGGATGGTGGGGTCATGTTGCACGCATGGGAGAAGCAAGGTTACCCAAGATACTCATGGGTTCAGCAGTAGAGGGTAGGAGGAGTCGGGGCAGATCAAGGAGAAGGTACCTGGATTCGGTTAAGAATGATTTTGAAGTAATAGGTTTAACATCAGAAGAGGCACCAATGTTAGCACTGAATAGGGGATCATGGAGGAATTTGATAAGGGGGCTATGCTCCAGACTGAACACTGAAAGGCAGGCATAATCAGTCTTAAATGATGATGATGATGATGGAAAAACGGTACAAACATATGCACCATCCCAATATACCAGATATCTTCCATATCAGCTCCCCTGAGCTGAGTGTTTTCTGTTCACAGCTCAGGTGATTTTTAACCTTTCTCTTCTCAAACATGTTTACCATAAATATGTTTCTATATCCTTACCCCCCCCCCTCCCCCCACGAACCATGGACCTTGCCGTTGGTGGGAAGGCTTCAGTACCTCAGTGATACAGACATCGGTGCCGTAGGTGCACCCATCACAGAGGGGTATCTGTTGGGAGGCCAGACAAATGTGTGGCTCCTGAAGAGGGGCAGCAGTAGCTGCACGGGCAACAGTCTGGACGATAGACTGATCTGGCCATGTAACATTAACCAAAACGGGCTGGCCGTGCTGGTACTGCGAACGGCTGAAAGCAAGGGGAAACTACAGCCGTAAACTTTCCCGAGGGCATGCAGCTTTACTACATGCTTCAATGATGATGGCGTCCTCTTGGATAAAATATTCCAGAGGTAAAATAGTCCCCCATTCGGATCTCCGGAGGATGTCGTTATCAGGAGAAAGAAAACTGGCGTTCTACGGATTGGAGCTTGGAATGTCAGATCCCTTAATCGGGCAGGTAGGTTAGAAAATTTAAAAAGGGAAATGGATAGGTTAAAGTTAGATATAGTGGGAATTAGTGAAGTTCGATGGCAGGAGGAACAAGACTTCTGGTCAGGTGAATACAGGGTTATAAATACAAAATTAAATAGGGGAACTGCAATAGTAGGTTTAATAATGAAAAAAATAGAAGCGCGGGTAAGTTACTACGAACAGCATAGTGAACGCATTATTTTAGCCAAGATACACACATAGCCCACGCCTGCCACCGTAGTACACGTTTATATGCCAACTAGCTCCGCAGATGACGAAGAGATTGATGAAATGTATGATGAGATAAAAAGATTAAAGAAATTATTCAGATAGTGAAAGGAGACAAAAATTTAATAGTCGTGAGGGACTGGAATACGATAGTAGGAAAAGGAACAGAAGGAGAAGTAGTAGGTTAATATGGAATGAGGGTAAGGAATGAAAGAGGAAGCCACATGGTAGAATCTTGACAGAGCATAACTTAATTATAGCTAATTATAGCTAACACTTGGTTCAAGAATCATGAAAGAAGTTTGTATAAATGGAAGAGGCCTGGAGACAGTGGAAGGTTTCAGATAGATTATATAATGGTAAGACAGAGATTTAGGAACCAGGTTTTAAATTGTAAGACATTTCCAGGGGCACATGTGGACTCTGACCACAAGCTATTGGTTATGAACTGTAGATTAAAACTGAAGAAACTGCAAAAAGGGGGGAATTTAAGGAGATGGGACCTGGGTAAACTGAAAGAACCAGAACGTAGATGAAGATGAAATGGGAGATATGATACTTCGTGAAGAGTTCGACAGAGCACTGAAAGACCTAAGTTGAATCAAGGACCCGGGACTAGACAGAATTCCATTAGAAATACTGATAGTCTTGGGAGAGCCAGCCCTGAGAAAACTCTACCACTGGTGAGCAAGATGTATGAGACAGACAAAATACCCTCAGAATCAAAGAAGAATATAATAATTCCAATCCTAAAGAAAGCAGGTGTTGACAGGTGTGAAAATTACCGAACTCTCAGTTTAATAAGTCACGGCTGCAAAATACTAACACTAATCCTTTGCCGACCGGAGTGGCCGAGCAGTTCTAGGCGCTACAGTCCGGAACCGCGCGACTGCTACGGTCGCAGGTTCGAATCCTGCCTCGGGCATGGATGTGTGTGACGTCCTTAGGTTGGTTAGGTTTAAGTAGTTCTAAGTTCTAGGGGACTGATGACCTCAGATGTTAAGTCCCATAGTGCTCAGAGCCATTTGAACCATTTTTGAATTGGAACGTTGTCTAACTAGACACAGTGTATTATTTATTCCAGGAAGGTTGCCCCACCAACTATTCGAGATAAGCTTCGGGGCATCCATTTAGTACACTGTCACAAGATTCTTTGTTTCTGCCTCCCGATCTAAGTGAGGATGTCTCTAAGTCTATAGACAAATGGGTTCCAATGGCTCTAAGCACTATGGTGCTTAACATCTGAGGTCATCAGTCCCCTAGAACTTAGAACAACTTAAACCTAACTAACCTAAGGACATCACACACATCCACGCCCGAGGCAGGATTCGAACCTGCGACCGCAGCAGCAGTGCGGTTCCGGACTGAAGCGGCTAAAACCGTTCGGCCACAGAGGCCGGCCAGTCTATAGGCGGCAGATTGAAATCTCCCCCTATCACTAAGGCATGAGTGAGGAGTTCGTGTTGTTGTGAATGAGTGTGGAAGCGTAACGGACGCTTAAGACGAAAACCAGTAGCGACAAATAATCTGCTCCCTTCGAAAGGCAGAAATGCAGCTGAAAATCTTGGACCCTGCTTCTGAGGGACGGTTAATCATCAGTGGTGTGTAAAGTGCGAAATCATCTCAGAATAAGCAGAAACTGGAATGCCAACCTCAGAAAATATAGCACACTGAGAGTCGTAGGTAGAATTCAAGAAAGGAATATGGGTGGCGGCAAATGTAATCGTCCAACATGTACGTATTACGAAAGAATAAATCAGATAATGCTTGAAACTTCACTCTGACAACATATTTGTCGCACATTGACATTTTTCAACAGAGGTTAAACAGCAGGCTTCGAACTTTTGAATACCGCATTCGATAACAATATCTGCCGTTTCACGTTACAGTTCGACTCCTGTAGGCAGCGCTTTAGACCAGAACAAGAACGGTTGCTGGGTGTACTCGTAAAAATTCTCGGATGCATATTCCGTTCCGTTTGCTTGGTGATGCACCTTACTATGAGAGTTTGTACATCGGCTTTCACTTCTATGCTGCTCTATAAAATAAAACATTGCATTGAAACGTATTTTCAAAGAAGGGAATAACAGTGGATGATATATAATTTGTATCTGCATTAATAAAACTTCATGGAATGATCCTGTGAATTCTTCCGTTGATCTTCACAAATAAATATGAGAAATCGATGAAGTATCGTATTTTAAAAACAAGTTCTGATAGAAAAATTAAATTGCATTGTCATCACTGTAATGCTACAATATGCTTCTCAAACTTAAACTTTACTCTTTATAGTAGCAGAGAAAATCATAGTCATTTCCGTTATTAATAAATGTGGATAAAATTGTGAATTTCAGATTCATACCTGCTGTAACGACAGAGTTCAGTATTTTCACTGAAGCAGATGTGCTGAACAAAATCGGAAGTGGTGCTACACGGTCCAGTCACATTAAAGTGACTACCTGTCAAAAAGCTGAATTATCATCTTTTGCCGCGCGGACCCCAGCGAGACGTGCAGGAAGAGTTAATGGGGTTCTAGAAGGTATCGACAGGGAAGTGGAGCCATGCCGACTCCTATGCCGTGATCAGCAGCGCTAGGTTTGTCGGTTGAGGATGCATGACGGAAGCAGCCCGATTGAGGTGGTCCCATAGATTATCGATTGTATTTAAATTAGTGGCCAGGGGAGTGCGGTAAACTCATTCTGATCTTCGGACCACACACGTACACTGCGAGTTGCGTGTAACGTTGCATTCCCCGGCTTGTAGATGCGATCGTACTGAGAAAAACAAAATGCCATAGCAGTGGACATGGTCCCCAAGGATAGATGCAGATTTACGTTGATCTATTGTGCCTTCCAGAATGACGAGATCACCCAGGAAATGCCATGAAAACATCCACCAGATCATAACGCTTCATTCCCCGGCCTGCACTCTTTCGATGATTGTTGCAGGGTATGTGCTTCCAGACGTTTCACGCCGTGCACGCCTGCGGCCATGTGTCCGATGGAGCATGAAATGTGATTCATCTGAAAACGCCACATGTCACGTCTGAGAGGACGTCTAGTTGCGTAATTGGAGCACCAATTCCAACTATCGTCGCCGATGAGCAGCAGTCCGCATGGGTGCACGAACCAGGCGCAAGCTACGGAGGCTCATATGTAGTAACGTTCGCTGAACGGTCGTTGAGGAGACACTGTTGGTAGCCCCTTGGTTCATCTGGTCGGTCAGCTGCTCAATAGTTGCACGTTTATGTGCCAGTAGACATCTACGCAGCTGTCACGTCGTTCACCCCTGTCATCTATAGGCCGTGGTAAACGCGAATACTTTGCAGACTTTGCTGTTTCGGAAATTCTTCAACCTTTGGCCAGAAAGACAATGACCATGACCTTTTTGATGTCAGGTAAATGGATCCGTTCCCACATTACTTCAACCACTTAACTGTTTTCTGCGTCCCCTCGCCCCCCCTCTCCCGCCACCCCTCCCCACCTTCGGACAAGTCTTATACACCTGCCATTGCAATTGCTGCCACTTGCAGTCTGTGAGTATTTATTTCACGTTGACGTCAAACAAAGGGGGTGGCCACATTTATGTGACTGGATCGTGTATTAAGAACGACTACAGGTGCATTCACTCAGAGCGTGGAACAACAAGTTTCTTCATTTTCTAAACTAGCAGCATACAGACATTGCTTGTAGTACCACAATGTCTGTACTGAGAGGGGTGTTTCACTGAATGTGAGGATAAATGCTGCTGTTTCAACTAGCTCTACTGTAGCGCTTTTCATTGCATTTTAGATGTCACTCACTCATTCTTGCCGCCATTTATCATGTAATTGCTCTTTAATTATACAAAAACAGCCTTGTTATACTTGTGGGTCTCAGTTTCGGTTGCATATTTTGCATGAGATTTAGATACTTCTAGTTCGGGAACTCGACGTTTTTACGAGTAAGTTTCCATTTCTTAAGCCTTTAATTGATTTTAAAGTACCATCTGTTCCCTCTAGATCCAACTGAGAGTATAGATGAGATACTTTTATTCCAAACTGGCTTACTCACTTTCATAAAAATAAAAGCCACGCCATAACTAATAGTATTTGTACTGATACTATTAAAACTTGTTTTACTCCAGATTTCTCAGGATGTTTGATTGCCCAAGCTCTCTTTTTAGTTTGGATGTTGGAGCCCGCAGACGGCATACCCCTTCCTCTGGCAGTTGGAGAAGAACAGTTGGAACCTGCCATCTTCTTTTCCTCGGGGACAATAAAAGTCAACCCAGACGGGGCCACACCTTCTTCGCACAAGTGTAATAGAACTGCAGAATCTAATTATGAGGTTGGATCTTAACTAATATTTCGCTCCAACAACGATCCAACTCATCCCTACGTAGCAGACCTTCAGGTGGATTTTCTTTATTTTTTCTTTATTTTTTAATTGGGTTTTCTCATGTTGAGAAATAAAAAGGAGTGACGTGTTTCATTTGATAAAAAACTTTATGTAGCGAAGATCGCATAAATACTTATTTATTTTCAGCTGCCAGTTTCGACAGATTTTGTTGTCGTCTTATGATCTTCATAAATTTTCGTTATCTTTCCAGAAATGCAGCATACAGAGTATAATCCTAGATCTGAAAAGCATGAAATTGTATCTTGATGGAGAAGTCTACCAAGGTTTGGTCCTTTTTAGAAATGTTGATTAAGCCTACAAAAATCACAAATGTTCATTGCACAGTCGGTTTCAGTTATAGCGGCAACCGTCTTTAGATCACATAACTGCTAGGCGAAACTGAGGAACTGAAAGACTCTGTCGGAGCCGTGAGCTAGAGTCCTTCAATGTCTTTAATAGAACAGTAACAGAAATGGAAAACAGACATCACACCATTTCATCTTACTTTATGTACCTGTAAGAATACGTTTTAAATTTAAGCTCTGTGTTTTATCTAGTGAAATCTGCAGCTTATTTCGGTCCCAAACGTAGCAGAGCTTTTGATACAATGGAGCTGCTTTCAAGTTCCAGCTGAAATAGCAGATGAGGAGCAGCGACACAGCTACCCATTTGGGTATTTTGTAAGTTGTTTCAGCGTATGGTTTAAGAGATGCTTACTCAGCTTAGAGGACGCTTAAGGCAATTCTACTGACTGCAGCATAAGTCTGCTTAAAGTTGCGCATGGGTGAGAGCAGAAATTCAGATTTTGCTGTCATTTCAACAGACTACGACACAGCTACTAAGCATTACTTTAGTTGTGTAAAACTAGGCAACGGTGAAAATGTAACTCGGATGAAATAAATGTTTGTTAACTCTATCGACTACGCTGATAAAGAAAACAATGGAAAACTTGAATTAGCTTCCGTTTCCAAGTTGAAGGGGGTGCGTTTAAATATAATTATATCTTATTAGCACTCACTCTCAATCCCTTACCATAAAGGCTCCGAAATCCCGCTGGTAGTAGACAGGATGTTGAAGTTTTAGGCAACAGTGGCTGTGAGTATTTTATCGCTGTTTTTTACCTGGGCTCGTAGTAACAAGGGGAAAGGCAAGAGGAAGGAAGGAACGGAACATGTTCCATATAAGCATACTTTCAGCCCGTTACAAGCTGTGTTCTGTTCACGTGCTGGAAGAACATGTTTACTGAAGTGGAGTTAGTGTGTGTGTTCATCGTATTTCCTGTGATTTAATATACCTCGCAAATGCGAGAACAGTGCTGACAGTTTTTGCTACATTTGCTGACAGGCTCCACTGAAATCGTGAAGGAGGCGACTATTGCCACATACACTGAAGCACCAAAGAAACTTGTATAGGCATGCCTATTCAAATATAGAGGTACACTATTTGATCAAAAGTATCCGGACACGTGGCTGAAAATGACTTACAGGTTCGTGGCGCCCCCCATCGGTAATGCTAGTTTTCAATATATCACTCTCGCAGGCATACATTCAATCAGGTGCTGGAAGGTTTCTTGGGGAACGGCAGCAAATTCTTCACGGAGTGCTCCACTGAGGAGAGGTGTCGATGTCGGTCGTTGAGACCTGGCACGCAACGACCTGGCACGGCGTTCCAAAACATCACAAAGGTGTTCTATAGGATTCAGGTAAGGACTCTGTGCAGGCCAGTCCATTACAGGGATGTTATTGTCGTATAACCACTTCGCCACAGACCGTGCATTATGAACAGGAGTTCGATCGTGTTGAAAAATGCTATCGCCATCCCCGAATTGATCTTCAACAGTGAGAAGCAAGAAGGTGCTTAAAACATCAATGTAGGCCTGTGCTGTGATAGTGCCACTCAAAACGAGGGGCGCAAGCCCCCTCCATGAAAAACACGACCACACCATAACACCACCGTCTCGGAATTTTACTGCTGGCACTACACGCTGGCAGAGGACGTTCACTGGGCATTCGCCATACACACACACTGCCATCAGATCGCCACATTGTGTACCGTGATTCGTCACTCCACACAACGTTTTTCCACTGTTCAATCGTCCAATGTTAACGCTCCATACACCAATCGAGGAGTCGTTTGGCATTTACCAGCGTGATGTATGGCCTATGAGCAGCCGCTCGACAGTGAAATCCAAATTTTCACACCTCCCGGCTGACTGTCGAAGTATTTGCAGTGGATCCTGATGCAGTTTGGAATTCCTGTGTGATGGTCTGGATAAATGTCTCCCTATTACACATTTTGAGCCTCTTCAACTGTCGGCGGTCTCTATCAGTCAACAGACAAGGTCGGCCTGTACGCTTTTGTGCTGTACGTGTCCCTTCACGTTTCCACTTCTCTATCACATTGGAAACAGTATACCTAGGGATGTTTAACAGTGTGGAAATTCGCGTAAAGACGTATGACACAATTGATACCCAATCACCCGACCACGTTCGAAGTCCTTGAGTTCCGCGGAGCGCCCCATTCTGCACTCTCACGATGTCTAATGGCTACTGGGGTCGCTGATAAGGAGTACCTGGCAGTAGGTGGCAGCAAAATGCACCTAATATGAAAAACGTATTTTTTGGGGAGGATGTCCGGATACTTTTGATCACATAGTGTGTGTAAACAAGCAGAATACGGCCCTGTCGTCGGCAACGCCTATATAAGACAACAAGTGTCTGGTACAGTTGTTAGATACAATGGCAAGTTATCAAGATTTAAGTGCGTTTAAACGAGGTGTTATAGTCGGCGCACGAGCGGTGGGACACAGCAAAATGGCTCTGAGCACTATGGGACTCAACTGCTGTGGTTATCAGTCCCCTAGAACTTAGAACTACTTAAACCTAACTAACCAAAGGACATCACACACATCCATGCCCGAGGCAGGATTCGAACCTACGACCGTAGCAGTCGCACGGTTCCGGACTGCGCGCCTAGAACCGCGAGACCACCGCGGCCGGCGGGACACAGCATCTCCGAGGTAGCGATGAAGTGGGGATTTTCCCGAACGACCATTTCAGAGTGTACCGCGAATATCAGGAATCCGATAATACTTGAAATCCCTGACGTCGATGCGGCCGAAAAAAGTACCTGCAAGAACGGGACCAACGACGGTTGAAGAGAATCGTTCAGCGTGACAGAAGTGCAACCCTTCCGCAAATTGCTGCAGTTTTCAATGCTGGGCCATCAGCAAGTGTCAGCGTGCGAACCATTCAACGAAACATCATTTATATGGGTTTTCGGAGCCGAATGCCCACTCTTGTACTTTTGATGACTGCACGGCACAAAGCTTTACGTCTCGCCTGGGCCCGTCAACAGAGGCATTAGACTGTTGATGACTGGAAACAGTTTGCCTGGTCGGACGACTCTCGTTTCAGATTGTATCGAGTGGATGGACGTGTACGGGTATGGAGACAACCTCATGAATCCTGCATGTCAGCAGGGGACTGTGCAAGCTGTTGGAGGCTCTGTAATGGCGTGGGACCTGTGCAGTTGGAGCGATATGGGCCCTGATACGTATAAATACAACTCTGACAGGTGACACGTACTGAAGCATCCTGTCTGTCCATTCACGTTCATTGTGCATTCCGACAGACTTGGGCAACTCCAGCAGGACAATGCGACATCCCTCACGTCCAGAATTGCTACAGAGTGGCTCCAGAAACACTCTTCTGAATTTAAACACTTCCATTGGCCACCATACTCCCCAGACATGAACAATGTTGAGCATATCTTGGATGTCTTGCGACGTGTTGTTCAGAAGAGATATCCACCCCCTTGTACTCTTACAGATTTAAGGACAGCCCTGCGGGATTCGCGGTGCCAGTTCCCTCCAGCATTACTTCAGACATCAGTCGATACCATGTCACGTCGTGTTGCGGCACTTCTGCGTGCTCGCGGCAGGCGTACCAGTTTCTTTAGCTCTTCAACGTATTTACTAAATATCACATCACCCCCAGCAACATGTGCAACTTTTTTCCTCAATAATTGAGCACTACCTACCTGCATGACTTATAGTGGCTTCGTACACAACAACGATTACACTCTAGCGATTACACTCTTGGGCTAAGGGTCAAACACTTGTTCCACGGTCTCATAATGTTGTGCACAAAGCACCTGTCGAATCCAAGTACATTATGCTCATTTCTCTTCATATAAAATTAGTGCTAATGAAAAACTCGTTAAGGCCATGGACAAAGCGGGGAACCATTTCTCGATTTTTGCGAAGAATTTCCACGTCTTAGGGAGACGAAAGTAAAAGAGTGGATTTTCGTGGGTCCTCAGATAGGCAACCTGTACAAAGATGAACATTTCAACACCATCGTGACAGGTGATCAAAAGTTAGCTTGGGATGCTTTCTAGGAAATAAGAAAGCAGAAAACAATTATGATCTTGTGGGAAATCTTCTGCACTTCTGCAATGGGGTGGGATGCAACATGTCCTTAAAGCTACATTGCCTCGATTTCCACCTGGACTTCCTTCTTGATAACTCTGGTGCTACAAACCGACGAGCACGGAGAATACTTCTACCAGCGAATTTAGGACATGAAAATGAGATACCAAGGAAAGAAGAGTGCATCAGTGGTAGCATTACTGCTGGACACTGGTTATGAAATTACCAGCAGAAAACTGCAGAAGCCAGCCGAAGCGGTTGTGCATTCAGCGACCTTCCTCCGAGCTATAATACCGTGGTAAATACATGCATACGCTTATACAGGCAATAGCGTAATGTTAGCATAACTTCAAAAGGAGAGCTAAAACTAAGCTAAACTCCGTCCGAACAGCCCTTGGAAGGCCCAACGGTATAGATCGACCGCCGTGTCATTCACAGACCACAGGCGTCACTGGATGCGGATATGGAGTGGCATGTGATCAGCAAATCGCTCTCTCAGAACAACGTCAGTTTACGAGACTGCAGGCGCTACTTCTCAGTCAATTAGCTCCTCAGTTTGCCTCACAAGGGCTGAGTGCACCCCGCTTGCCAACAGCGCTCGGCAGAGAGGATGGTCACCCATCCAAGTGCTAGCCCAGCCCAACAGTGCTTAACTTCGGTGATCTGATGGGAAGCAGTGTTACCACTGCGGCAAGGCCACTGACAAAAGGAGAGCTAATCGTGCCTTTCCATCAACATTTTCGCTATCGGCACACCATAAAACATAAAGATTCCAAGATGCTACTCCAGGCGGGTGTAAAATGAACGTGTGCAATGGAAATACTGAACGCTAAAATGGCCACCTGAAGTAGCTCTTAGGATCTCTTAATGATGATCTCCTTCTTGCTCTTTAAAATGTAAATTACTACATAAATATAAATGAATGATTAAGGGAAATAGTACCACCAAATAATAAATGCTGTTTCCGCTTGTACATTTATTTATTGTATATTAAAACCCCTTTATATTACAAATGTTTATATATCAATGTCCAAAGAAATACAAATGAATACAAACCATTGATCAGTTGCCCAAATCTGCCCCTTTTTATGGCTTCGTGATCTAATATAAATAACATGAGACGATTGACGTCATCTACGTACCAAACACTAGAAAACACTACTTTCAAATACGATCTACAGTGGTGTGCAACCTCAGTGGAAATAAAATTTACATCAATTACTTATGTCACGGTATGTACTGCATCCGGTACGTCGAGTGATGGTTCTCGTACACGTCTGCGATGATGGAAGGACGCCAGCCACGGAATAAAACTCTTTCAAACACTAGGACGGCAGAAGGCGGTCCTCTGACTACTATAACCTAATACTGTCGTCTCCTCTCTGTGTTCTACAGACAAGAAACGCAAACTCCCAGCCACAAGGAGGGAATTCAGATAACGTCTCTACGTCAGTATAGACAGAAGAAGTGCTCTCAATCCCTGAACGCTGCGTACTCAACGACGACTCCCTACCCAGAGGCGAAGAGAATCGTATAAGTTCGCAACAGTACAGTACCTAACCGCTTTAGCTATAAAATCTCCTGAGAGGAAAGACAGCCAGTCCGTCTGTACCAACAAAAGCTGATACTGAGCGACCGTCAAACCCGGGCACTCAAAACGGAAGACCTCTTCTCTCCACTGCTGGCTTCCCGGCAAAGCTCGGCTTCCCGGCAAAGCTCGACTCCTATCCCTTGTAACTCAGAAGGCGAATCATATTCTCTAAACTATGGAATATTCTCCCCCGAGCAACCATATTTAGCCTTCTGTCGTCCAGCGCTGAAAGTTTGCGAGGAAATACCTATAATCATACAATGGTACGCTTCTCAGAGTAAAAATCCTCGGAAATAACCCAGCCTGCGATTTCCGAGGTAACGCTTCCTCGTTCCTCTCTGCTGCGTCCAAGATTTTCAGAGTTTCCGAAGTACGTATTATGTGGTTATCCTTCCGGCCCCATTACAATACCGTTGGCCGCCGCTATATTGTGCTTCAGCGCTCAAGTGCCCAGACCGTCTGTCTTGGCACTTCCTGTGTGAAGCAGAACCAACACACCTGTGTGGGCTTATCCACTCAGGGTTTGAGTTACGCCTGCCGTTTCATTTCCACTGACGTTCCAACCTCTACAAGTAGAGGCAATCATTCATTACGCCATTTTAATGATGAAGACACTTCGTCACCTTTCATGCAATAAGCGTTAACAACTATTTACAAGGTGTATGTAACAATGTCAGTCGTCTTTAAATATTCACATATACTATGTACAACCTACAAAATGATACCTAATTCCGGTTGTAAATCACGGCAAAGTATGTAGATGAGTGCTTGTAAGGTGCGAAATTGTAGCCACCTTACAAGATTAGCTGTTTTCATTTCAATTACAGAAAAAAGTAAAATTTTGTTGGTTTGTGTAATCAATGAGTTTGCTTCCCTCAAAGCAAGGGAATTAAAGATAAAATTAAAGCCCGTTTTAACTTAACAGTATTTATTATTCGCAATTTGTGCATTATTCAATGTTTATGAAGAAGAAACAAAGTCAGTACTTTATTAGACACGAGACTGAAGCCAACATACAGTCGCTGCCATGAACAAAAGTATATGCATTCTCTTTTCCTCTCGATTTTTTTTAAATTATGCAACTTGTTGTTTATTTACTATATCAGTTCATTTAATTCGTCATCTGCGTTATTTTATATCGGTATAGTTCATTTAAGCAGCATTTTTCAAGAATTCTCTGCTTTTAATAAAACTGCCAATAAGAATATAAAATTTGCTATAACTGCGCAAAATATCACAGTAACGTAGTTTTACCAGGAGGAGGTGTAGGGGTGTGGGGAAAGGTGATGACAGACTTGGCAGCTGTGGCAGGGGCGCAAGCATCACCTCGATAGGGGTATGTAGTAGCAAACTAGGCACTCGATGGTATAACTACGGTAGCAGTCTGACTCCTATACTTTGCTTCACTGTTCAGAAACTTGTAGTGTTTCTTTCTTAGCTTCTAGTTACGTGCTGTTGTGTACCTTCTTTTCCCACTCTCCGTTGTCCAACAATATTGACAGGACTAGCTGTTTTACTTCCTTTATTCTTCACAATCAGATCGACATCGTGCAAAGAATGAGTCGGAGGATTCTGAAATCTGCTTTAAACTAAACACAGAAATAAAAATTACCTAGCCACTTTTAATGTAAATTCACTCTTAAAAACAGGAAAACTTAAAACTTTAATAAAGTTTCTAAAGGAAAAAATTTAATCATAACCGCACTGCAGGAAACAAGATTTACTGATGAACATCCTTTCGGCGCAGAAGTATTCTGGATATTTAACCCTTTCGTGAGCCGTTGGAAACATGCTTCCCACTACAATGAAGTCGCTCCTAGTCCCGTGGGATTCACAGGTCCCACCTCTGTATGGTGCTACTACCTAGTGAACAGAATAAGGTACTACTTCCAATCGGAAGTTCCCGCAGTTTTTGCTGTACCTTCACGCAGATGCATTGTATAGCTGAGTGTTGCTCTGTAGAGGAGCCTTTCAGTGCTGTTTGCGTGACATTTTGTGGTTTTTTCTTCAAAGCTATAGTATCAGGTCAACACTTTTGATTTACCCAAATTTATGAAGGAAAACGTAAAAGGAGCCATTTCTGCAGTAAAATGGAAGGATAACCGTCCAGTCACTTTCCTGTCCTCAATTCATGACCCATGAGAAACAGCCACAGTGAAAAAGAAAAAGAAGGATGGTACTAGTACAGAGATTTCTTGTCCTGAAGCTGTGGCAGAATACCACAAAATAATGGGTGGTGTCGATAAGTTTGATCAATTACGAGAAAGGTATGCTATTGGCAGACGTTCTGTAAAATGGTGGCACAGAATATTTTATTTCCTGGTGGACGTTGCTGCAGTGAACAGTTTTATCCTGTGGAAAATAAGTAAAAGAGAAAGTGAACAGCATGATCAGCTCACATACAGGATCCATCTAGCCAGACAATTGGTCGCTGGCTACTCATCCCAAAAAAGGCGTGGACAAAAACCTGTCTTTCTGGCAAAAAGGGGCAAAGTACCTGAAGATTTTCGTCATGTGGCTGTAGGGGAGCATCAACCCATTTTAGGAGAAACCTACTGGACGTGCGGTCATTGTAGTACCAAAGCTGCGGAAAAGAGCACTCGCTGTGTTTGTACATATTGTCAAATACCACTTTGCATAGACCCATGTTTCAGAAAATTTCATGGCAAGTAATTGTGAACAATCATTGTAACAAGAGAAGTATATTTATCAAATAAATATGACATATATTGAATAAGTTGTTTTTGTCATTTAACTCCTAGGAAGGGCAGTGGGAAGAATACTTCCCACCTTGTTGTGTGACCTCACTTTCACAGTTGGAGCAAATTTGATATTCTGTATGACAAATATACCTATCTGTTAACTGCTATCTGCTCTCCATTCATTAAAAAACTGCTCAATAATTCTGCCCACGAAAGGGTTAAAGTGGAACCCGAAAAAACAGTCATGAAACACGTACCCTAATTTGGAACATGTTTCACTGTAAACAAAAACATATTGAACTCAATAACAGAATTTAGATCAATCAATGAAAGACTTTCCACACTAACATTTAAATCATCAAAGAAAGTTTACACTATTTTAAACACACATGCACAACAAATGAGAAAAACAGAACACAGAAAGAACAAACAGAAAAGTTTTGGGAAAATATGTCAAACACCCTAGATGCATTCCATCGAAAAACACAATATTGCCATTTCGAGACTTTAATGCACAAGTTGGCAAAGAACGTCAGCGTAGATCAATAGCAGGAAAATTCCCTGTACATAAAGAAGTAGTACAAACGGAGAAAGATTCTTAAGTCCACGCAGGCAGCCTAAGATAGTACTGAAACCTGTGATCTTCAAAAAGCTTCCTCGAAAACAAACTACACGGGTGTTACCAAATCGATTTGTGTTGAAAAATATCTCGATCACGTTGCTATAAGCACACGTTCTGCAATGGACGTACTCAGTGTAAAAGTTACCAAGGCCGCCGGTTTGGATTCAGACTACTACCTATCATTAAATTCAAATATATATATATATATATATATATATATATATATATATATATATATATATATATAAGAACACATACAGAATTCACCAAGGGGAAATGATTACAAAATGCAGCCGGAAACAACTTCAAAAAGATATTACTGAGACTGCAGGAGAAATAACACCTCTTGAAAAGAAATGTAAACGTGCTTGGTGCAGTGATGATTGTGATGAGTTAATTATAAAGAGACAACGAGCTTGTTATATCTGGAAAGCAAATGAAAATGATCAGAACAATAAAAAAGGACTCAAAAAGATAGGAAAAAAACGTTCAAATGTGTGTGAATTCCTAAGGGACCAAACTGCAGAGGTCATCGGTCCCTGGACTTACACACTACTTAAACTAACTTATGCTAAGAACAACACACACACACCCATGCCCGAGGGAGGACTCGAACCGCGCAGTCTGTGACATGGCGCCTCAAACCGCGCGGCCACTCCTTGCGGCCAAAAAGGTAGGAGTACAACATATAATATATCAGCTAACCCCCATTGAGTCACATTTTACGCAGAACAAGACAAGGAACTTTTATAAAACAGATTAAAGAATTACAGACCACCAAGTTTTCAGTTTGTAGATCCAAAAACACAAAAGTTGCATGTAGTAACTCGGAGAACAGCAGAATACATGTGGACTACTTCAAAGAACTACACAACTGCGATCCATCAAAACATGAATTTCATTTTGATAATGTAACCCAAGTACAACCAGTCTCAAGTCACATCAGCGATAGAGGAAATCACGAAAATCATAAAACAACTTGAAAGTAACAGAGCATCAGGAGAAGACAATATAGTTGCTGAATTGTGGAAACACTCTAGTGACAACATTATTAAACAGCTTATCATCAGAATGGATATCGGCATTAATGCATCCATTATATAAAAAACAAAAGAAAACTGATCCTAACAATCATAGAGGGATCTCCCTCAGTAATATACGAGATCCTGTCCATTGCACTTTTAAAGAGAGCTGAAGGAATATTCGACCAACAAGTAGGAGAATATCAAGCAGGGTTTAGGATGGAAAGGTTTTGTAAAGAGCAAATACCAAATCTAAAGAACGTAATAGAAATGAAGAAAATCAGAAACTTTGATAACATATGGAGATTTTAAAAAGGCATACTATTCAAATATTAGAAATGCACTAACCAACATTTTAAAGAAATTTAGACCGGACAATAAAACAACAAAAATAATTAAAGGAACTTTAACAAACACGCAATCAAAAGTAAAATTTATGGGGGAACTGTCAAAAGCTTTACGAAATAAAATCAAGAGTAAAACAGGGAGATGCTTTATCCCCCTACTTTTTAGATGCGCGGTAGGGAAAGTAGTGAGAGTGGAGAACATCAATCAATACGAAGGGTGTTTAACTAGCAACAAACCCATGTGAAATGACTTTCGATTGTACAGCTTTTGAAGATGGTACGACATTAATTAAGAGCTCTCGAGATAGAGAAAAGGACAAATCACATAACTGCAGAAACAAACAGGCAGAGTAGTACTAAAAATATCATTTGGAAAAACACATTTCATGACAAGTGACGATGATGCCCCTCCAAATCTTAACATTCATAACACCATCTGAAACCAACTGTTTTGGATACCTACGAGAATGGAGAACAATAAACACGAAAGAAAATATAGCCATAGAAAACAAAGTACACAAAATGGAAAGGGTATTCCAAATGACAAAAAACTTATATAGAAAATTGTCCTGGAACACACAAGTAAGACACTATCAAGCAATGTTAAGGACTGAAACACTGTATGCAGCAGAAACACTTAAAATGACAAGAGTGTGGAGATTGAAAAACTGGAAAAAGTTGAAATAAGAATTCTAAGGAAAGTACTGGGATATACACTCCTGGAAATGGAAAAAAGAACACATTGACACCGGTGTGTCAGACCCACCATACTTGCTCCGGACACTGCGAGAGGGCTGTACAAGCAATGATCACACGCACGGCACAGCGGACACACCAGGAACCGCGGTGTTGGCCGTCGAATGGCGCTAGCTGCGCAGCATTTGTGCACCGCCGCCGTCAGTGTCAGCCAGTTTGCCGTAGCATCACGCCCCAACATCGTGCAGCCCGCCTCCAGTGGTGTCGCGACAGGCGTGAATGGAGGGACGAATGGAGACGTGTCGTCTTCAGCGATGAGAGTCGCTTCTGCCTTGGTGCCAATGATGGTCGTATGCGTGTTTGGCGCCGTGCAGGTGAGCGCCACAATCGGGACTGCATACGACCGAGGCACACAGGGCCAACACCCGGCATCATGGTGTGGGGAGCGATCTCCTACACTGGCCGTACACCACTGGTGATCGTCGAGGGGACACTGAATAGTGCACGGTACATCCAAACCGTCATCGAACCCATCGTTCTACCATTCCTAGACCGGCAAGGGAACTTGCTGTTCCAACAGGACAATGCACGTCCGCATGTATCCCGTGCCAGTGCCACCCAACGTGCTCTAGAAGGTGTAAGTCAACTACCCTGGCCAGCAAGATCTCCGGATCTGTCCCCCATTGAGCATGTTTGGGACTGGATGAAGCGTCGTCTCACGCGGTCAGCACGTCCAGCACGAACGCTGGTCCAACTGAGGCGCCAGGTGGAAATGGCATGGCAAGCCGTTCCACAGGACTACATCCAGCATCTCTACGATCGTCTCCATGGGAGAATAGCAGCCTGCATTGCTGCAAAATGTGGATATACACTGTACTAGTGCCGACATTGTGCATGCTCTGTTGCCTGTGGCTATGTGCCTGTGGTTCTGTCAGTGTGATCATGTGATGTATCTGACCCCAGGAATGTGTCAATAAAGTTTCCCCTTCCTGGGACAATGAATTCACGGTGTTCTTATTTCAATTTCCAGGTGTAGAAGTAATAATAATGTTGAATAAGAAAGTAAGATCAAACAGAGAGCTCTATTTGAAAATGGGAAAGCTATCTGATGTAATGAGGAAAGGCAGGCCCAGGTTGGCTGCAGTTTCATTTCATCCCATGGCGTCCTCCTCTTGCAGCTGTGGCTCGTGCTACCTCCCTGCTCGTCTTCAGATCAATGGCGTTGCTCCGATAGGGCAGCTTCGTTATCGTTAGGAATGTCTAGTTGCTACATTTACTGCGTGGCGCAACCGCTGTCGAGTCACTCTTCTGTGTTCATTCCTTCCTGTACGAGCCTCTCTAGCAAGGTGCTGCGGAGAGCCAGTGCCTCTGCCCGGTCGTCTGCCGCCGTCTTCTTCTCTGGGGCCAATCCAGTAGCTTCCTGCATTCCTGCAGGGGTTGACATCTGCTTGATAACGCCTTCCTATCCTTCCGTGACTCCTGGGGCAAAAGGAGGTCGCGAGCAAGTTACGCACTCAGTTACTGCAGTTGGCCGGAGGCCACGTCCCCTTCTGCAGCTAGTGCAGCCATAATGGTTTTCAGGGCTGCAGTTGCTTTACCAATTGCATCTAGAATTGTGGCGTCCACGTCATCCGCCGTCTGCTGCTGGGTCTTCTCAGGACAGGCCAGCTTCTTCCGCTTTCGTGCTTGCGGCTGGCCTACTCCACCGTTCTTGGTACGTTCCGGCCACCTGGGAGTAGCGGAAGCTGCCGGTGGATCTTCTTTCAGCTACGCCGGCTTCCGTTTCCTCGCCATCTTCTTCGCCGGCGCCTCTCTGCTGTAGGCCTCGTTACTTCTCCTAGGGCCTGGCTGCAACTCGTGAAGGCCGGACAATCTCACCAGTTAGCTACGTGTGGCCCCACAACAGCGGGCACGCGCCGACGTTTCCTCTGCCTCTGCCACAGCTGCGACTGCCATGCTCGCCAGAGCATTTGATACACCTCTCGGCGTTGCGACAGTGTTTGGAATATATATATATATATATATATATATATATATATATATATATATATATGTCCATTAAAATTGATACACCAAGAATAACTGCAGATGATAAACGGGTATTCATTGGACAAATATATTATACTAGAACTGACATGTGATTACATTTTCACGCAATTTGGGTGCATAGATACTGACAAATCTGAACCCAGAACAACCACCTCTGGCCGTAAAAACGGCCTTGATACGCCAGGGCATTGACTGAAATAGAGCTTGGATGGCGTGTACAGGTACAGCTGCCCATGCAGCTTCAACACGATACTACAGTTAATCAAGAGTAGTGACTGGCGTATTGTGACGATCCAGTTGCTCGGCCACCATTGACCAGACGTTTTCAATTGGTGAAAGATCTGGAGAATGTGCTGGCTAGGCCAGCAGTCGAACATTTTCTGTATCCAGAAAGGCCCGTACGTGACCTGCAACATACGGTCGTGCATTATCCTGCTGAAATGTAGGGTTTCGCAGGAACCGAATGGAGGGTAGAGCCACGGGTCGTAACACATCTGAAATGTAACGTCCACTGTTCAAAGTGCCGTCAATGCGAACAAGAGGTGACCGAGACGTGTAACCAATGGCACCCCACACAATCACGCCGGGTGATACGCCAGTATGGCGATGACGAATACACGCTTCCAATGTGCGTTCACCGCGATGTCGCCAAACACGGATGCGACCATCATGATGCTGTAAACAGAACCTGGATTCATCCGAAAAAATTACGTTTTGCTATTCGCGCACCCAGATTCGTCGTTGAGTACACCATCGCAGGCGCTCCTGTCTGTGATGCAGCGTCAAGGGTAACCGCAGCCATGATCTTCGAGCTGATAGTCCGTGCAAACGTCGTCAACTGTTCGTGCAGATGGTTGTTGTCTTGCAAACGTCCCCATCTGTTGACTCAGGGATCGAGACGTGGGTTCAAAAATGGTTCAAATGGCTCTGAGCACTATGGGACTCAACATCTTAGGTCATAAGTCCCCTAGAACTTAGAACTACTTAAACCTAACTAACCTAAGGACATCACACACACCCATGCCCGAGGCAGGATTCGAACCTGCGACCGTAGCAGTCCCGCGGTTCCGGACTGCAGCGCCAGAACCGCACGGCCACCGCGGCCGGCGAGACGTGGGTGTACGATCCGTTACCACCATGCGGATAAGATGCCTGTCACCTCGACTGCTAGTGATACGAGCTCGTTGGAATCCAGCTCGGCGCTCCGTATTACCCACCAGAACTCACCGATTCCATATTCTGGTAAAAGTCATTGGATCTCGACCAACGCGAGCAGCAATGTCGCGATGCGATAAACAACAATCGCAATAGGCTACAATCCGACCTTCATCAAAGTTGGAAACGTAATGGTACGCATTTCTCCTCCTTACACGAGGCATCACAACAGCGTTTCACCAGGCAACGCCGGTCAACTGCTGTTTGTGTATGAGAAATCGGTTGGAAACCTTCCCCATGTCAGCACGTTGTAGGTGTCGCCACCGGCGCTAAGCTTGTGTGAATCCTCTGAAAAGCTAATCATTTGAATATCACAACATCTTCTTCCTGTCGGTTAAATTTCACGTCTGTAGCACGTCATCTTCGTGGTGTAGAAATTTTAATAGTTCGTGGTTCATGCACGATGGAGCTCCTGCACATTTCAGTCGAAGTGGTCGTACGCTTCTCTATAACAGATTCAGTGACCGATGGATTGGTAGGAGGCGGACCAATTCCATGGCCTCCACGCTCTCCTGACCTCAACCCTCTTGACTTTCATTTATGGGGGCATTTGAAAGCTCTTGTCTACGCAACCCCGGTACCAAATGTAGAGACTCTTCGTGCTCGCATTGTGGACGGCTGTGATACAATCCGCCATTCTCCAAGGCTGCATCAGCGCATCAGGGATTCCATGCGACGGATGGTGGATGCATGTCTCTTCGCTAACGGAGGACATTTTGAACATTTCCTGTAACAAAGTGTTTCAAGCCACGCTGGTACGTTCTGTTGCTGTGTGTTTCCATTCCATGATTAATGTGATTTGAAGAGAAGTAATAAAATGAGCTCTAACATGGAAAGTAAGCGTTTCCGGACACATCTCCACATAACATATTTTCTTTCTTTGTGTGTGAGGAATGTTTCCTGAAAGTTTGGCGGTACCTTTTTGGGCAACGCCACTGGCAGTGATACGAGCACCATGGGGTCGGCTCTGCAGCTCACAGCTGTGTGGTCCAAACTGTTGATCGCATCACCTGCTGTCTTGGCTTAACTCTGTGTCTGTATCCGTTTCAGCCCTGCTGTAGTAATAAAAGAAGTTAGCACAAACGAAAATTTACATCTAAAGTGATGCATTCAGTGGCGTAACGAGTGCGATGAAAGGGAAAAAGTGGTTGGGAAAGGAGTGAGCCGGGGTTGTAGCCTCTCCCCGATGTTATTCAATCTGTATATTGAGCAAGCGGTAAAGGAAACAAAAGAAAAATTCGGAGTAGGTATGAAAATGGAGAAGAAATAAAAACTTTGAGGTTCGCCGATAACATTGTAATTCTTTCAGAGACAGCAAAGGACTTGGAAGAGCAGTTGAACGGAATGGACAGTCTCTTGAAAGGAGTATATAAGATGATCATCAACAAAAGCAAAACGAGGATAATGGAATGTAGTCGAATTAAGTCGGGTGATGCTGAGGGAATTAGATTAGGAAATGAGACGCTTAAAGTAGTAAAGGAGTTTTGCTATTTGGGGAGCAAAATAACTGATTATGGTCGAAGTAGAGAAGATATAAAATGTACACTGGCAATGGCAAGGAAAGCGTTTCTGAAGAAGAGAAATTTGTTAACATCAAGTATAGATTTAAGTGTCAGGAAGTCGTTTCAGAAAGTATTTGTATGGAGTGTAGCCACTATGGAAGTGAAACATGGACGATAAATAGTCTGGAGAAGAAGAGAATAGAAGCTTTCGAAATGTGGTGCTACAGAAGAATGCTGAAGATTAGATGAGTAGATCACGTATCTAATGAGGAGGTATTGAATAGAATTGGGGAGAAGAGGAGTTTGTGGCACAACTTGACCAGAAGAAGGGACCGGTTGGTGGGACATGTTCTGAGGCATCAAGGGATCACAAATTTAGCATTGGAGGGCAGTGTGGATAGTAAAAATCGTAAAGGGAGACCAAGAGCTGAATACACTAAGCAGATTCAGAAGGATGTAGGTTGCAGTAAGTTCTAGAAGATGAAGAAGCTTGCACAGGATAGGGTAGCATGGAGAGCTGCATCAAACCAGTCGCAGGACTGAGGACCACAACAACTTGGTCTCATTGCTGAGTATGTTCAATGTCGTGAATGCGGCGAACGTATGCGCCTCACCAGTGTATCTCGTCGCCATGCTCGCGGCTTATTCGTATGGCGCTGCAGCAGAGATAGGTTGTGGCGATCCATTAGAAGAGGGACGTGATTCGAAAAATCTAAGCTCGCCTTGAGAGACATTATGAAAATCACTTACTATTGGTGTTTGAGATATCCTGTCTGGCTGTGTGTGCATGAATACCGTGTGAGTAAGCGCACAGTTTTGGCTTGGTATTCTTTTTGTAGGGAAGTGTGTGGGGAGTACGTGAAATATGGGGGGGGGGGGGGGGGGGTGTTATGGTCGAAATTGACGAGTCGCATTTTGGCAAAATGACGTACAACAGGGGGAACCTCCGGTGGGATTATGGGTTTGGGGGGCAGTAGTTTCAGGTCAGCAGTGTGACGATGTAGTGTTGTAGTGTTCAAAGTAGTACCCAATCGACGTAAGAAAGTTTTGGTTAGCTTAACTGAAGATCACGTTGCAGACGGTTCCATTGTAATTTCAGACGGGTTTTCTTCAAAATGGTTCAAATGGCTCTGAGCACTATGTGACTTAACATTATGGTCATCAGTCCCCTAGAACTTAGAACTACTTAAACCTAACTAACCTAAGTATATCAAACAACACCCAGTCATCACGAGGCAGAGAAAATCCCTGACCCCGCCGGGAGTCGAACCCGGGAACCCGGGCGCGGGAAGCGAGAACGCTACCGCACGACCACGAGCTGCGGACGGGTTTTCTTCATATAGGGATTTAGGGGATAGGGGTTATCAGCATCTCGTAGTAAATCACAGCACTGAGTTTAGATCATTATCCACAGGGGCTTGCACAAATAGCATAGAGGGTTATTGGTCAGCTGTGAAATCTCTTGTAGGGAAAGGGAAACGCCAGATTTCCACACTTCAAAGTCACCTAGACGAGTATTCGTGGAGACATAGTATTCCCCAAACATATTGCCCGTTTAAATGTTTTATTAAACATGTTGAGCAAAGGTACCGTCCGAAATATGTTAGCTAATTTCACATTAGGATGGGGAGTGGGAGGGTGAATGTCTGTGTGTGTATTTGTGTGTGTGTGTGTAATTGTTTTCGTATGTTGTGTTTGTTGTGAATGTGAGTATGTGATTTTTGTTGATGTCTTTCTGGGCGAGCTTCGGTTATTTTAGGAAGTTCTCATTTGGTAAGTTCACTTTTCGATTTCCTTCTTTTATTGCATTTGACTATTTTGACGTATATATTGTTCTATTACACCAATACGTATATTTTCGTGTAGTCCAGTACGTAATAGAAATTTCGCAGCTGCCGTTCTTCTTTCATTTCCCAACACTGGTATCAGTACGATTTTTTCGAATCTGTACTAGCAATATTAAATGCTAAACGCCCGACACAACTGAAATTTGTATCTCGTACTTCAGTTAACCTTTACACTGACAGTACCTATTCGAAAAGAGCGACATATGTAACATTGATGAGATTTACCTATATATGTCAAGTGGAGAGCAGCATACAAATGTTGTGTATGGCTATATAGCTCAAGTAAAGAATGGGATACTGTTCGCGTCGAAGGCGAAAAAAACTGTACCCCATAGTGAAGTACGGGATAAAAATTGTATATGTGTCGTCTTATTGCTTCTTCGCGTAGTTCAACTGAGGTACAGGCTGCAAATGTAACGTTATTCCATTTCCACGTTTTCGTTAGCAGTGTACAGTACATATATAGAGGTCAACGGAAGTATGGTATACAAATGTTACGTACGTAGCTCGTTGTGCTATCGGTAGTACTAATACCTACGTAAGAACAGACTGTTAGTGACAGCGGAGGCGAAATAAACAACATATGTAAAATTTATATCCCGCGGTTCATTTAGGGTTTAGTGAAGAAATCGACGTACGCCAGACTTGTATCCCGTACTGCACTTACGCAATACAGTTCGAATGAGGTTCGAGATACAACTAATGTATATGTGATGTGATGTAGTCTATGCTACCAATATTTTCCATCCATTTTTTTACCTTTCATATTCCAGAGAAATAATACGATACAAACTCGCGATATCCTTAACGTGAAAATACTACTGGCATTTATATGTGTCACCTGTATTTTCCGTCTGTCGTATTTCTTTGTTTGCGAACATTCTTGTCAGCTCTTTCATCTGTGTAAATAATGCTCTCTGGCCAATTCTGACGTCATTGGTCAAAGCCGACGGGTTGTATCCCCTGCTTCACTAGACCCGCTTCTTTTATCGAGTGCCGTGTGCGGGCGCAGAAGAGGCACAATTGGGTCTCTCAATTACTCCTAAAGATTAATTGGCGTATTTACTTCCACTCGATGATTAGCCGCTTGTGAGTTGGAGCTCTGTTTTAATTGTGGATGGAAGCCATATTGTTTTCTCCGCTCGTGCCAGCATGTAATTTGCATCTCTACAGTCCGTTGTACAGTCTGTTTGCATTTAGTTTCGGAGCAGTGGCCAGATTTCCTATCTGTCAGCATACAATTTCTCAATGAATTTACTGTGTATCAGCTAATATTTTGTTGTTATTACACAAAAAAGAAGAACAATAAAAGGAAGTGCAAATAATTAGAGAGCCTACACAACTTTCAAACATAGTTATGGACGAATTTACTTTGTTAGAATGTTCTGTTTTCTAATTTTATTGGAACGTTTAGCCATGTCAGTACATTATTAATATCTCTATTTTGTTTATGTAGTACAACTTAGTGCCCTCCTATTTGGAAATGAAATTTAAACTGCACACAAATAGGCTCAAAGACCCATTATTGTCTGATTTCACTACTGGCGAATTAATACTGCAAATAATTGTAAATGTTACACGTCTAAGAGAAAGTGTCGAGAGCTGTTAAAGCTGGTGAGAAGAGAGATGCCAGATTCATTGGATGAATCTAAGGAAATAGAATTCACACACGAAGGTGGTAGCTTAAAGATCGCCTCTTGGACCTATTCTTGACCATTTAACATCATTTATCTCGGAAAATGTTCATAATGGTAAAAAATCAGAGAACTCTAAATTTTATGTAGGTTTAGTGACATTTTTCCCAGGCACGATTCCCGAAAAGAACAGGAAAAGAGTGAAACGATAATTGTTCCTTTAGTACCCTCTGCGGCACACACTAAGACGGCTTGCAGAGCACATACTCAGATGTGGAATTTGATACGTGCGGTGTGATGTCATATACACCCCCACTAAACTGATTTTCATTTGGTAGGAAGCCAACTTCACAGACATACGTGTGCGTATAAACTATGTTTTTCCAAATACACATCCTGGCTGACTTTAATGTTGTTTTGTTATTTGCACTGAAGGGTGAAACGTTGTTCAAGGAGCAATGATATCCGGCAAGTGGAGTGATTTATTTCCTTTTGTGTAACGGAAATGGAATCAACTCTCAGTTGTTTAATACGTGTGTATGCTCTTTGTAAACAGTCTTCGTTGTGCTTTTTGTTAGTTATATTACTGGAAACTCGTCTGATCGTTTCCGTAAGTAAATTTCGCATCAGCAAAGAACTAGTTACCTTTATCACGAAATTTACTCACAAATTCGTCTCTAGTGTTCCAGAAAGCACGAAGCTGTGATGGTGCCTTTGCAGGACGTGACCGCTCCTTTCCAACCATCTTGCCCAGCTGACAAGCGACCGCCCCTGCTTGTTGTCACCAATTTCGGCCAAATTTGTGGTATATGCAGGGCTTGGCTAAAAATGACAGTGACAGAAGTGTGAGCCCCAGACTGCCAAACACCTAGACAACAATCGTTTCTGGGGCGGATCGGATCAGGCATGAGCCACCTATGTGATCGAAGTTTGAGAGCCAAGGTTGGCGCAGCGGAAAGAGTACAGAACGGTAATCTGACAGTTCTGAGGTCGAGTCCCTATACTGATATCTTTGTTTCGTTTCTTTATTTTCAATTTTTACATCACTTACGCTGCAAGTAATTTCGAACGGAAAAGAAAAATCCAGGATTGAAAATAAATTTCCAGGAGGTGATTGTAAGGCGTACAGAAGAACTTTGTATTTAGAATGAGATACTTTTATTATACGTGCTGGGATGATATTCATCGTTAAAACAGGAAGCAATTATTTCCTCTGCTTCTTGCGCACTTTATTAACGTCGTATTTTAACAGTTATATGGTTGTTTAAAAGCTTCTATTGAAAACCATACTTGGGGCTTACATTCAAAAAAGGTTCTCTCTCATCGCACAGTTTGACAGCAAACCATGCGTAACGCGTCATTTTGCCAAGTATTGGCGTGGATAAATGGTGATGTTCAATGAAATATATTTTGATGCATTCTTATCATGATGTGATATCTTTTCTCTCTCGATTGGCTACGAGCAGCTTTTAAGCTTTATGATCAAATTCTTTACATGATGATAAAAACAGACATCACATAGTTACACCAGCGTAGTGCATTTGGGCGGAATAACGGTAATACTCCACGATGTCAATCCTTCCACATCTTGAAAAGTCTCGCCATAAAATTGAGCATTTGTTTATTATGCTCATGAGTGAGTTAACAGAAGAAAGTTGTTCTGCACGTAGGGCTTCATCACGTCAGTCAGAGGAATTTTTGTATAAGTCTGTTGTAAGCTTTCCATATTTTGATAAAGTAATGACGACATTCCCCCGTTTTGCCGTGTTCTCATCCACCGCTTTTTGGACCTTCGGGCCAGAAGCCAGTACTCTCTTGTAGGCATACGTACACTGCTGGCAGTACTTTTCTAGAAAGTATTACAGCATACTGCGCTGTATACGAGTGCGCTACTCTGTTCATAGTCTCTCTTTCATCAGAACTGTCCCTCGGTAGTCCATGATTCGGTTATAAGTCGATTGGTATTGCCAACCTGGAACGAGAAATACGAATGAAAATATTTTGCTACACGTGGCGTTAAAAACAACATTTCGCTTGACGTCGACGACTGAGAATTCTCGACGCACATGTTTGGTCAGACGTTTTAATTGCAATCCCTTCTAGGAAATTTATTTGCAATCCCGGATTTTCCTTTGCCTTTCCTTTTTATGCCTTCTACGAAGATGTTATCATATACAAAGTACTAAGCATTATTTCAGTTTATTTATAATGTAAGTGAACCTGAAAATAGAAAGAAGTTTTCCCAGAGAGATTCGACCCCAATAACCTCAGATTACGTTCTGTATTCTATTGCCTGCCCCATCGGCTGCCTCGAAGCAACGCTGCCATTACTGATTCACGCGTCCTGCGATCTGCACAATTTTTTTTTTCTATGTGCCTGGCCATCTGGAGCATCCACTTCCATCGCTTTCGTTTCTGGCCAAGCTCTGCACGTGGCTCAAAACTTGACGGAAGTGGTGATGGCGAGTTGCCGCGCTCCCCTTGTGAGTTCGTCCTCTGTCTCTAATGAACAAGGTGCGACGAGCCTCCGCATTCTAGCCAACTTTAATTTCTCTAGTAGTCGTTCTGGATTAGGATTTAAGCTGAGTGAGTTAGTTAGTTTTAAACATGCACTTTTATAACTGTAATTGAATTACATAACTGACAGTCAAGTGAAACATGTACTTTTGAACGTGAACGCGTATTTTATCTCGTAGCTCATGCGCTTTGCCCTGCATTGAACTTTTCTGACTACGAGAATGTAAACTGTCGGTAACTTTAAACCAAACCAGAACTGTATGAATTTATGTAGCACAAAAACAGAATCTGATGCAACACTATTGATTCGAAAGTACCCCTAGTGATAAAACAAAACATTATCAATTTGAAAATAATCATCCCTGTGCTTAATGAATGCCATCCCAAAAATAATAAAATTTCTTACCTTTATCTGGGCAATGGTAACTCTCTTCGCACTGCTCTCTGTTAGTAGTTTAAATTGTGTAGTTAGCATACAGCTATTGTGCAACGCTGATGCTTAGCACACATTTAAATTAAATCGAATTTGACTGAAACAATAACTTCTTGAGCAAAATAGTTAATCAAAAACGACATGGATCTGGGAACTGCGATTGACTTGTGGTAAGTAACAATATGGCACTAACTTTAAAATTTGTTTTTTGACTCACTGAAAATTAATAATGCTCACAATTAACACACAATAAACTGATTATACATCAACAATTAGTTTTACAAAATCATTGAATGTGAGTGCTATACATCACTTATCACAATCATCACTTATGAATATGCGCATTGCATTAGTAACAAAATAACGTTCTTAATCTGTTTACCTATCAGATACAACTTGTCTTTACACTTGAATGTCCTCCATACATCTCTCTATCTAAAGTTATTCTAACACATCATCCATAACATGTTGAACAAGCGATCGCTGTTGAGCAGCGAAGTTACTACACAATCGATACCACATTTGATCATCTCTGGTTCAACTTAAATTACTTTACTCTTTGTGTATACAGTACCTTTCAGTTAGTTTCACATTCCAATGGATCATTTCTACAATTAATCGTAATTATGTCATTTTACATTCGTATTGCACAGTCCCACGAAAATATGGCTACATGCTGACAATTTACAAGAATTTTTTTTAAATTACTAATTAAAAACTTCTTACCCACCTTCTTTTCCGTATTACAGAAGTCGAAATTTTCCTACGAAACGGAAGGGATTGTCAAGGAGACACTTTTTCAGCTATTTTCCAAATTTAATTTTTCTGTTTGTTATGCATTTTACATCATTGGGTAACTGACCCAGTTTTTGGTGGCAGCACTGTGCAGTCCTTTTTGTGCTACTCAGCAGCTCATGCTCTAGCTGTTAGTGTTGATGGCACTCGATCACGGGGCCCGGATTCGATTCCCGGATGGGTCGCGGATTTAGTCCGTGGATGTTTTGCTGTCCTCATCATCATCGACACTCAGTTAGTCGAAGTGGCATGGAAATAAAAAAAATGGAAAGACTTACACCGGGCGCCCAAACATCCCAAACTGGGTCTCGCAGCCAGTAATGCCACACACGTTCCATTTATTTATTTTATGTGCTAGAAACAACCTTAATATGGAATAATGGTTTCTTTCGATATTCTATTATAGACATTATTGATGGTTAAACAGATATCAACAACATTACCGTGGGGTGAGCACCACATATTATTCTTACAGCACGTTTCAGACCACTTAATACTTTCAGTCTTAAGGGGTCACGCCCCTGAAGGGGCTGCATTTTCAGCATTATCTTCGCCCTCATAGTGCAACTGATCTGTAAATGAGAGATAGCTCAAAAATCTTACAAACAATTAGGGTCGTTAGTCAAAGCATTTCGCAAAAAATCATTGATATATTTATTATATTTTCGTACTGACAACAATATTTATAATAGTGTAAAAAACGGAACACTATTTTACCATTTTCTTTGGAACCACTAACTACATAGCTTGGAAAAAGAGAGTACAGAGAACATTCACATAAGTGTTTTATGCCTCCGATTTCCTTCCCTGATGCTTATCTGTGAAAAATACAAGTAATTTATTTTACTACAACAAAAATATTTAAAAATGTAGCTCAAATACCACCGACGTCATCATCATATTATACGTTTTTCAGGAAATAGTAGGCAAGGGAGGTAGAGGAGGTCATTCTAAATATCTATACCAATTTTTGTATAACTTCAGTCATTCAGGAGAAAAGTGTACCTGAATGATGAAAATTCAAGTTTTCGGTAAATCTCAAAAGAAGATTTACAGATTAAGAACTTACCACTATGCTCGTTTAGAACATTCCAGCTGCATACTCCAGTTGTCTTCCTGTTTCCTCATCCTCTACAATCTTTCTCTTCATTCTTTTCTTTATACTTGAGTCCTTGGTAGCAGCTTCTGCAGCTGCCTCTGCTTCGGTTATCCGCCGCTTATCAATAGCAGTTAGAGCTGAAGCCATATTCCTTCCCGTCTGGATGTTCAATTTCTTCTTAACATTGATCCTTGAAATTGCACCATCATTGAATGTTATTATTGCATTCATTACACCACTCTTCAGCATTGTCAGTCCAACAAATACAGTTTTGGGTATTCTCCCCCATATATATCTGTTGAATCTCTCATTTGCATTCTGAGAGAGACCATGCATACATTTCCTAAGTAGATTTTTATTTTCCAGATCGCTATATATAGGCCTACTTGCCTCCATTATAGCAAGAAGTAAGGAAAGCTTGTGGGTATATTGTATGCCTGTAGCATTGCTCAACCAGTACTTGCACCACGAATCTTCCCCTTTTGGACACAAACCATGCTGTGGGATTTCATCTTTTGACACTCTGTGAAACCATATTGCCCAAACAGCTCGTCTCATGTTCTCCAAATCTCCTATATTTCTCCTTATTACTAGTCCATAATATTGATTCAAAGAACCAATTTCACTTCTTGTAAGACGACCTGGACCACCAACGTGTTTCCGTCCGACAGTTTCTTTCCACTGAAGTCTTTACATAATTTTCTCAGCCGAGCTCCCATTCTTTTTTGTAAATGCCCACTACATTCAAGCTTGTCTATCAGTGTGTCCCCATATGGTCTGACATTAACAACAGAAGTGGGTCCTTTACAGTCTCCACCTCCAAGGTAGCCTACATACCTCACATCAAGAGTGACCTCTGATCTTCTAAAAATGTTTAGAACTCCTTTCGTTTCCATATTTCCACTTGGGCCATCAAAGTTCTTTACACAAACGTGGGTGCCAATAAATTTACTTGGACATCCCTGGCAGCGCTTCGTTAGCCATTCATAATCTACCATCGTACCAGTTTCAATAAATGTGGCACTTACAACCCCATTCAGAGAAGTATGACCTCTCTTCTGTCAAGATCCGTCAAATGCTGCTACAGTGTCTGTATTCCCAGACAAGGCTACTGCTTCTTCTGCTGCTCATTTCGTTGAATGTTCACTTGCACCACATAAAGCATTATGTATTAATTTATTTTACCTGTCAAACCTCAGTGGAAGTGGAGGCAAATCCATCACTGCACAAAAAGACTGGGCAGCTCTCCTTCCCCTCCCAATCCATCGCATAGCATAAGCAAGTTGAATATTTACACTGTAATGTCGACTATCAGTTATTGGCGATGTCATAGTATCACTGTGCATCTTACACGAGTTACAGTCAATCACTAACCGACTTAAAGACCCTTCCTTGCTGAAATGTCCTCAGAAACGTCAACACTATCTTCACAATTGCAATACGTACATCTCACAGCACTCTTCAAAAGTCTTGACAGCATATTTAGGTTCAAAATAATATTTCCGTTGTTATTGCTGCTCACAATACTACTTGATGGCAGAAATTACGGAAGAAGAAGTGATCGACGCCATTAAAAAAGGAGCTTTCAACAAGTTTGCGGACTTTTCAATATTTTTTAGCCACCCGATGTACGGACATCTGTCGCTAACTACTATCCCCGGAAGTGCCGCTCCCTGCGGCCCTTGTGGAAGGGATGATTATTCCTATTCACAAATCGTCCGGTGGCTCACGGCTGCAGGATTACCGCCCGTTGGCGCCATTGAACTGCGACTTTAAGACCTTTTCTCCACTGTTGGCGGCCTTATTCCTTACGAAACGTCATCTCACCCGATCAGACGTCATTAGGAGGCGACAACAATATTCAAACAGCACTCAGTGAATATCGTGACTTGATCTCATTGGCGAGGGCATGTCGTCTGAAGGGTGCACTGGCGGCTATCGATTTTAGTCAAGCTTTCGACCGCGTGGACCACGACTATTTGGAAGCTCCATGTGTGGTACCCACAGCTATTCGTCACTGTCGTCATGCGACTACTCCGTGGCGCGACATCCAAGGTGATCGTCAACGCCGGCCGGAGTGACCGAGCGGTTCTAGGGGCTACAGTCTGGAACCGCGCGACCGCTACGGTCGCAGGTTTGAATCCTGCCTCGGGCATGAATGTGTGTGATGTCCTTAGGTTAGTTAGGTTTAAGTAGTTCTAAGTTCTAGGGAACTGATGACCTCAGATGTTAAGTCCCATAGTGCTCAGAGCCATTTGAACCATTTGATCGTCAACGGCCGACTTACACAGCTCCTCGCCATTTCCCGATCGATACGCCAAAGCTACCCTCTGTCCACTTTTCGCTGTGGCCATGGAACCACTCCTATGCGGCCTGCGCCAACGACTAACGTGTATGAAGTTACGAGTACATGCTTTCCGATGTAAAGCATACGCTGAAGACCTGGTGATTGTCATCCGCAACGGCGACGACACCGCTAGCGCACTGAATTGGATAGCGACATATAGCAAGGCCACTGGTAGTCGTATCAACGTCATAAAATCGGTGGCGATGAACATCGGGGTCGGACTGTTTGAGGACAGCGTCACCCCCTTACAGCTCAGAGATACTTTGAAATGTCGCGGCATTGATTTCACAGACGATAAAGGACGAACCGCTGCTCACAGCTTTCGACGGCTTTTACGAAACGTTCGGACTGGGATAGCCAACAACCGCCTACGAGCCCTGGACATCGTCCAACGGATCCAGTATGTCAACACACTGTAACGTCCCCTTATAAAAATTATGAATGACTGTGCCGGTAAACTTCTACGTTATTTGATACAAAGATAGCTGAGTAAAACTGAACGTACTCAAAATGTTCTCTCTTTACTTATTCTGATCATCACTAAACTGACACACAATATTTTTTAGCGCAACGCAATATGACTTTCACAAATCCCCACTAAAGAATGGCCCTAACAACAACCTATATCTTTCATGAATCACTTACCTCACAAAAATCTTCGTTACTCGAACTACTGCAATACAGCGAGCGCCAATACTACCAGCAAAATAAAGGATTCTAACTACTGAAGGCACTAACTAGAGATAGGCATAGTTATCAAATGAAAGATTTTGATAGAGAACAAATAATGTATTTACCTTTATAGTGTTCAAAAGTCATCATATATATATATATATATATATATAGCATTTCATGATTTCTATCTTTACAAATTTCCTCTTTCTGGCGGACACACGTCCAGATCGTCCGCTTATAGCAACCTCTCAAATCTGTAGCATCTCTCTCCCCACATCCACCACTGCTGGCGGCTCACCTCCAACTGCCCAACGCTACGTGCTGTTCACATCCAACTGCCCAACACTCCAATAGCGAATATTCCAACAATGAGTCCAACCAGCCACAGACTCAACACAGATCAGTCAGCGAGTTTCATACAGAGCACTACGTGGCATTACCAACATAAAAACCTCAACAGCCCACTTACAACACATTTAGCGTCACGCATTCCGCACATTGCCCAGATACTACCTATACCGGTGGTGTGAGCTCGCCATATACTGGCGGCTTTGGGTGCTTCGTGAATTCAGGAATGCTTTTCAAGATCAAATATGGGACTCTCACCCTTCCTCCGGATCTGGGAGGGCTTGGCCTTTATCACGTTCCAGACAGAGCGGTCGCCCTATTTGGGAGCACGTTAGTCAAACTATGGCATCGCTGTCCGGACAGTCTGACGAGTTTGTTAATAGAAGAACTAGCACCGCCCTCCCTGTTGCCACCTGTGCCGATACACCACGTCTCCTCGTCGCTCTTCTACATCGGTGTCTTTTACCTCGAACTCAGTTACGTTCGACTTGCCTCACCAATGACTCAGCTGGGTGGCGGCAAAGACGGTTTATCGGGTCCTGCAACGTGGACGACCCAATAACGTCGTGGAGAGGAAGCACCCGAACGTCAACTGGCGAGTAGTGTAGAGGACAATGCACCACGTAACACTGGACACTGACGTCACGGCGATGTGGTATATCACTGCCAACGGTAAGCGGGTGACCAGACAAATGCTACATGGGATCCATATGGTACACTCACCCACGTGCACGAGCTGTGGCGTTCAAGACACCGTTCAAGTCACCGTCTTAGCAGTGGCGAGTCTACCGTAGTGTGGCACTTAGTGAGGCAAATGTCAGCGTACTTCCTTCCAGTAACGCCGAATCGTATCGACCCCAAGACTATCTTATTCCCAAGCGAGACATACAACCCACGCACGAAAACTAATGCCATGACGTGGCTTCGTGGACATCCAGTGCATTATTTGTTTCAAGACGGCACTAAGGACACTTTAGACTTTTGGAACTATTTGCAGCAACGACATTGCAAGATTCCCCGTAACCCAAAGTATCGACCATATTTTTCCAATTATTTGTGGAGTGCTTTCCACGACCCTCCACGTAGCTGGAACATCACAGGTAAGGGAAGCTAAAATTACAAGACGATGATAGAACGCTACACGGTACAACGTGGTATCTCCCTTGGTCATTGCGAGAAATCATACCTGGATGATACAGCAGATGGAGAGTTTCGTCGTGACCCCTCGCACTCTGTAACAGTATACGCCCCATTTCCTCTTTTTGTCCCCGGTTCGAAAAGTTCTTGGCAGTTCTTGTTTCCTATCCGGCGCATGTTGTAGCACCGGTTAATGGTGGTAAGGATTCCACCCTTACGTTTTGTTTCGTGGCTCTCTTAGCCCCACTCTTTGCTCTCTTTCTTCGTGGCCTTTGCTGCAACTATAAGCATGTTTTTGGTTATGTGGGTCCCCAACTCGACGCAACGAGTGTACTTACTAGTTTCAGTTACTTACTGTTGAAAAATTAAAAAAATTAAAAATAAAAAAATTCACAATAATACGCCTATTGCATCCTTTGTACCACATCCCCAGGATGAGTGGGAGGAGACATCGTGGCCAGGCCTCGGGCTGCGACCCCTGCCCACCTTGCCTCCATTTCCCACAAAAAAAGTCGAATAGAGCATCTGCCATATAAGCAGGAGTTCTCGAGTTCGAGTCCCGGTCAGGGCACACGTTTTTGACTGTCCCCGTTAATATTTATCAACGTCTGTAAGCAGCTAATGGGCTGGATTTCATTGTAATTTCAATCTGGAAATTGATAAACTGGCTGCAAAATTGATAAATTGCTAGTACGACAAATATGGAAAGTGGTAAAATTGATAATATACAGCAAAAAATTAACATCTAATGCGAATATGTGTATGCCTACTGTCTAAATGCATCCGTTTCTGTAAGAACATAAATAATGAGTTGCCCGACGTTAAGTGTTGGTTTTCAACGAACGACACTCGAGCAAAAGCTGATCACACTCTCACAATGTAGCCTTTACTTAAAAGTCTTTGAATGATCTGACTTATTTTTCGTTATACTTTATGTGATATGTGTATCGTCACTAACTTATATCAAGAGCGGAGTGTGGCAAGACGTGTGGGAGCCAAGCACGATATCTGACATTCGTCGTAAGGGTTAGTAACATCTGCCTTTGTGTGTGTGCGTGTGTATGTGTGTGTGTGCGTGTGTGGGCGAGGCTGGCGAATTGAGAGGTAGGCGGAAGATGCAGCGCAACATGAAATGCATTCAGTGTAGATTAACCTACCTGCATGACGTCCTGGTGCTGTACAGTCTCTCTCTCTCTCTCTATGTTAATTTATATGCATACATTAATACGTAGTACTGACACGTACATGAATGCAAGATGCACGTTATTCTAACATTCTGGAGAAAAAAAGACATTCCTGTTACCAATCTGGACAGCCATCTACTGTGGGTAGTTGAGTTGGCAGTTTTGGCGGGTCAGAAGATAAAGACGTCGACAACGTATGTTCCGTGCACTTGGTGGGTGTCTCACTTGATAGCCTGAATGATGCCACAGATACTTGAAACTTTGTGTTGTAAATATTGCTTTACTGTGGGAGGATGTAAAGGACATGTAGTTTTCATGCCTTGTTGAGCTTGCAGACGAGTCATCAACACTGTGGTGGTTAGTAAAAATTTTTGGTTCTTTACAGTGAAGGCAGTGCCTCTAACCCTGTTAAAGGTAGCTAACCAACTACTCAAAAGGAGATGTGTTATTTAATGTCAGACAGCTAACATTACCAATTTTTTTACACTTGCATTTTACTCTCCTCGACCACATTTTGTGGCTGGTCACATTTGACAATGGACATTCTAACGTCATTTTTGATCCACTCACAGTGCAGTAGTACAATATCTTCTTCCCCATATGCAAAGGGTAAATACTGTAGTCATAAATCAAAGCTTAACACACAATAATGAGTCAACCATATGCTGCAGGAGGTGTTACAACAGTGTCTCGACTGCCTTATCAAATAATTAAAACGATAGACAAGTAGGTAATACTTTGTGTTTAATATAAGCTGGTTCTTTTTTTCTTAAGCCCTACGAAATAACATTGCTTGATGGTACCGCGGTAAAAAAATTATGTTTCTCCTGCCGTGTTAATATAACACCTGCCTTGTGGCGTAGGTGCTGGTTCACACACACAGAGCAGCAGAAAGAATGTTTGTCTTGACGAGCTAGGACTTACAAGAGTACCTAGTCAATATTTAAAGTATTAAATCTCGGTGAAATGCATGTGTGCAAGCCTGTTCATCTCTGAATAACTACTGCAACCTATATCCTTCTGAATGTGCCAAAAGTATTCATCTCTTGGTCTCCCTCTAAATTTTTACCCTCCACGCTACTCTCCAGTACTAAATTGGTGATCCCCTGATGCCTCAGAATGTTTCCTACCAACCGATCCCTTCTCCTAGTCGTGCGGCAAATTCTTCTTCTCCCCAATTCTATTCAGTACCTCCTCATTAGCTACACGATCTATCCATCTAACCTTTAGCATTCTTCTGTAGTACCACATTTCAAAAGCTTCCATTCCCTTCTGTCTAAACCGTTTCTCGTCCATGTTTCACTTCCATACATGGATACAGTCCATGCAGATGCTTCCAGAAAAGACTTCCTGACACTTATATCTAAACTCAATGTTAACAAATTTGTCTTCATCAGAAACGCTTTCCTTCCCATCGCCAGTCTATTTCTTATATCTTCAACTTTGACAATCATCAGTAATTTTGCTGTCCAAATAACAAAACTCATCTACTACTTTAAGTGTCCCATTTCCTAATCTAATTTCCCCAGCATCAGCTGACTTAATTCGACTACATTCCATTATCCTCGTTTTGCTTTTGTTGAAGTTCATCTTACACCCTCCTTTCAAGACACTGTCCATTTCTTTCAACTGCTCTTCCAAGTTCTTTGCTGTCTCTGACAGAATTAGAATGTCATCGGCATACCTCAAGGCTTTTATTTCTTCTCCCTGGAATTTAATTCCGATTCCACATTTTTCTTTTGTTTCATCCTACAGATGGATAACATCGGGGGTGGGCTACAACCCTGTCTCACTCCCTTCTCAAGCACTACTTCCTTTTCGTGCCCTTCGACTCATAACTGCAATCTTGTTTTTGTACAGAAGCCTTTCGCTCTCTGTGTTTCACCCCTACCATCTTCATAATTTGAAAGAGAGTATTCCAGTCAACACTGTCAAAAGATTTTTCTAAGTCTACAAGTGCTATAAACTTAGGTTTGCCTTTCGTTAACCTACCTTCTAAGATAAATCGTAGGGTCAATACTGCCTACCGTGTTCCTACATTTCTACAAAACTCAAACTAATCTTCCTCTAGGTAGGCTTCTACCAGATTTTCCATTCGTGTGCAAAGAATTCGTCTTGGTGTTTTGCAAATGCAACTTAGTAAACTGACAGTCCGGTAATTTTCACACCTGTCAGGACCTACTTTCTTTGGAATTGGAATTATTACATTCTTCTTGAAGTCTGAAGGTATTTCGCCTGTCTCATACATCTTGCTCACCAGATGGAAGAGTTTTGTCATGGCTGCCTCTTCCAAGGCTATCAATAAATCTAATGGAATGTTGTCTACTCCCGGGGCCTTGTTTCGACTTAAATCTTTGAGTGCTTTGTCAGATTCTTCGCGCAGTATCATATCTCCCGTCTCATCTTCATCTACGTCTTCTTCCATTTCCATAATGTTGCCTTCAAGTACAGAACCCTTGTGTAGTATAGACCTTCTGTAAACTCATTCCAGCTTTCCCTTTTCCCTTCTTCGTTTAGGACTGATTTTCCATTTGAGCTCTTGATATTCATACAGGTGGTTCTCTTTTCTCCAGAGATCTCTTTAATTTTCCTGTAGGCGGCATTTATCTTATCCCAAGTTATATATACTTCTACATCCTAACATTTGTCCTCTAGCCATCCTGTTTAGCCCTTTTGCACTTCCTGTCGATCTCATTTTTGAGACGTTTGTACTCCTTTTCGCCTGCTTCATTTAGTGCATTTTTATATTATCCCCTTTCATCAATTAATTTCAATATCTCTTGTGTTACCCAAGGATTTCTACTAGCCCACGTCTTTTTACCTACTTTATCCTCTGCTACCTTCACTACTTCATCTCTCAAATTTGCCCCTTCTTCTTCTGCCGTATTCCTTTCTGCCATTCTTGTCAATCGTTCCCTAATGCTCCCTCTTAAACTCTCTACGACCTCTGGTTCTTTCGGTTTATCCAGGTCCCATCTCCTTAAGTTCCTTTTCAGTTTTTTCAGTTCTAATCTACAGCTGATAACCAATAAATTGTGGTTAGAGTCCACATCTGCCCCTGGAAATGGCTTACTATTTAAAATCTTGTTCCTAAATCTCTGTCTTGCCATTATATAATCAATCTGAAACCTTTCAATGTCTCCAGGTCTGCTCTAGATATACAGCCTTCTTTCATGATTCTTAACCAAGTGTCAGCTGTGATTAAGTTACGCTTTGTGCAAAATTCTACCAGGCTTCTTCCTCTTGCATTCCTTACTCCAAGTCCATTTTCGCCTAATAGTTTCCCTTTTCTTCCTTTTCCTACAATCGAATTCCAGTCCCCCATGACAATTACATTTTCGTCTACCTTAACTATCTGAACAATTTCTTTTATCTCATCATATATTTCTTCAATCCCTTCGTCATCTGCGAAGGTAGTTGGCGTGTAAACTTGTGCTACTGTGGTAGGCGTGGGCTTCGTGTCCATCTTGGCTACAATGATGTGTTCACTGAGCTGTTCGTAATAGCTTACCCAGCTTCCTACTTTTTTATTCATTAATAAACCTACTCCTGCATTACCCTATTTGATTTTGTATTTATAACCCTGTATTCACCTGCCCAAAAGTCCTGTTCCTCCTGCCACCGCACTTCACTAATTCCCACTATATCTAACTTATGCATTTCCCTTTTTAAATTTTCTGACCTATCTGCTCGATTAAGGGATCTCACAACCCAGGTTCCAATCCGTAGAACGCCAGTTTTGTTTCTCCCGATTATGACGTCCTCCTGAGGAGTCCCGATTTGGCAGCTCGCATTTTTGCATGGGTGTGCAGGAAAGCAAAAATACGAGCTGCCTAATCGACATGTTTATCGAACACGTACTTTAACGTATGTGTTCGCTAATGCATATTCACAGTACCCAAATATTTAATGTAAACGTGTTGCGCAGTGTCCATATTTGTGCAGCGCTTACAGAAAATGTCCGTTATTTTGCTGCTAGACACAAAGGACATTAATTATGCTAATATTGGCTACCATGTATTAGTTTCAGTCACACTCATTATTATCCCAGATGAATAACATTTTTGTAGAATTCGCACACACACTGTACTGTCGAAGTACCTTACGATAATACTTATCAAGTCCGCAGCTCGTGGTCGTGCGGTAGCGTTCTCGCTTCCCGCGCCCGGGTTCCCGGGTTCGATTTCCGGCGGGGTCAGGGATTTTCTCTGCCTCGTGATGACTGGGTGTTGTGTGATGTCCTTAGGTTAGTTAGGTTTAAGTAGTTCTACGTTCTAGGGGACTGATGACCATAGATGTTAAGTCCCATAGTGCTCAGAGCCATTTGAATACTTATCAACCAATTGCAGAATATGCTATGGCATCGGACACGCTGCAGTGCCAAAGTATCTCACCTTATGGTATTTTTTAACTCTACCTCCCACTACAGTGAATGGCAAAATCTCATGTAATTGGGAAGATAATAAAAAATTAATTTCTTATAACAGATACTCGCACCCTAATCCTCTCATAACAGAGACAAACCTAGATTGGCGGGCAAATTGCCTTAGTGCATTGTAACCCTGCCGCTACTGGAAGAGAGCAACAGCGCATGGTTGATAAATAATTCAGGTTGTTCGGTGCTTTTGAGTAAATGCTACATTGTGATTAGCTCTTGCTTGAACGGAGTTAGTTGAAGATCTACAATTAACGCCAGACAGCAAAATATTTAGATTGCATGCATCTTTTTCTGCGAGGTGGATGCATTTACACAGCAGCCAGTTACACACTCACATTAGGTGTTCTTGTTTTGGTGCATCCTACAAATTGTTGTAGTTTCCAGATTTACCGTCCTACCTGTTTACCAATTTCACAGTCAGTTTTACCGAATTTCAGATTTGGCATCCTGCAAAATTGTTGATTTATCAATTTCCACATACGGCATCACTCAACTAGCATCTTTACGGACTAGCCTACGACTTCTCTATTTCATAAGGTCGAAGTAAAGACTTACCGCAGCCTATGTATGGTGTATATGCAATGTATGTATGGCATAGGTGTACGTAGGATGCAAGAGTGGCATATTTGTGTCGTAGCTGAGGTGTATGTATGGCGTAATTGTGGCGTGACTATGGCGTACTTGTGTTGTATGTGGCGTAGTAGTGGAGTATGTATGCCATTGCGGCGCGAGTTTACCAATTATATAGCTGTTTTAACAATTTCTACATTTCCTGCCCTGCTAACTTGCAAATTTGCTAATAATTTCCAGATTTGGTGACCTACTGATTTGTCAGTTGTGCAACCAGCACTACCGTTTTTCTACGAATTTAAAAGCGTCATGCAGCTGACAGTTACAAGACACTGCTATTACTGCACGTTTAACTGCTAACACTTTATAAGCTGCTGGTTTGTGTGTAGTTAATGATTGATAGGGTTGAAAAGTAAAAGCCGTTTTTCAGGATGGATGTATTATTTACCTACACACAGACACACACACACACACACACACACATCATGAACTCTCTCCAGCTATTACTTCTTTCTTCTTCCCAGAGCCATCCACATATATTCATAGCAATCACTCACCTAGTGGCCTTGCCTTGCCCCTACATATCACAAAAACTGTCTCTCGTAGATATCGATGGCGTTCCAGGCCACAGTGCCCATCCAGATTACATAGAGCTCATCTTATGCGATACAGATCACTGTACAGCTATCTTGTATCGCCTTTAAATTCAATAGACTGTTGTGATTGTAGAAACAATCGGATTGGGAGCTGTAATAATAACAACCAAACCTAAGTACAAATACATTAAGTTTACTGTTACACTTCTTCCCCTAGGCTGATCACTGACGCTGCTGCTGCCGCCTCGTACTGGACAAAGAACAGATGGTAATTCAGAGTGCACACGGGACCAAATCATAAAAGTTAAAATTCTTCGATGTGTGGGGCCGAGCCTGCACATGGCATTTTCGCAAAACGCGTAACGCCATTAGAGCTACAGCTGCCGTGGGGGGAGGGGGTGGGGAGGAGAGAGGGAATTCTGAGAATGCTGATGCTGGTAACGCGAAAATGGGTATTCCTTCCGGCAGATTAACAGGGCACTAACAGTTAAAACTAAGAAGCAGGAAGTGAATAAAGAGGAGAACATGCCGGAACAATCTTTAGCTTTTCTTCCTTTCGTTGGCAACACTTCGTTTAAAATAACAAGAATCCTCCGAAAATTTCAGGTAAAAGTGGTTTTCCGCCCACCATCGAAGATTGCGGACCTTGTGGGATCAGTTAAGGACAATCTGTTACTACGAAAGGCCGGAATTTACAAGATACCGTGCCAACATAGGTCAAACCACACGCACCGTGAAAGAACGCTGCACTGAACATCAACGTTACACCCGCCTTTTGCAGCCAAGCAAGTCCGCTATTGCTGAACATTGTATTTCTACTGGACATTCAATGGAGTATGAGAAAACAATGATTTTGTCCACAGCAACGTCTTTCTGGGACTCCATTATTAAAGAATCCGTAGAAATACGACTGGCGGAAAATCTGTTAAACCATGACAGCGGCTACCAGCTGGACAGTGCATGGAATCCCATCATCTCCACGATTTGCTCAAATCGAAGACAACAGAGTGCGTCGATGGCCGTGGGGAACAGCAACGCAGAGGGCGACTGAGTTCCGCTATTCCACCAGCGAGGGCGCTGCCGGCGGATAGTGTTGGTTCAACTATCAAGTTTTCGACGCATGCACAGAATAGTTACAGTACACTGTATATTGCGGATCGGAGGACGTTATCGCCATGCCGCTGACAGCCCTCCCCTGCCCATATGGGGCAGGGGAATGAAATCACAATAAAGAAATTTTAAAAAAAAAGAAAAAGCTTTATCGCCAGTCTGCGACGGCTCACCTGAAGATGACTGGCAGGTGCCCAGTTGAAATATCGTGCGAAGTATTGAACGACGACCGGCTGCAAGCCCGAAATTTGTTTGAACAACGAATACATTTGCCTGAACACTCGATGCTGACGCCAGCGATCAGCGATACATATACTAAATGCACCTACTAAAGATGCGCCCTTGAAGATAATAAATTTGCATCAGTTTACTTGGCGTAATCATTCAAGAGGGCTGAAATCAATTATTAATTACCTAACATTGAGGCAAAGGTCTGTTTAAAAATTCAGGGTGTCACAGTTAAAAAGGGCACATTGTGGAAGTGAGTAACGTCTGGTGGCTTGTAAAATTTATATTGCCTATTTTCTCAGGGATAGCGCCGACCACAAGAACATGCAGTGTGTGCTGGGCAGCCAGAGATCATAAGACATGACTCAGACAATCTAAGGAAAGATAGTACTAAACACTTAACGAACAGCGATTGTCGAAAAATTGGAGAGCGTAGAGAGAATGACTATACAGAGGGCCATAGATGAAGCAACAAAAGAAGTACTTGGAGGATATTAAAGGAAGAAGGAACCAGTTTGGTGAGCTGTAGAAATAGCAGAGATGGTTGAAAGGAAAAAAGAATCTTATTTGACGTTTTTGAATGTGAATGACAATCAAAGAAGAGATAAACAAACGACCGTAAATAGAGAAGATGAAAGAGAAATGGTGAAAAGACAAGGCATGGGAAGAAGGATGTGACTATATAGAGAGGATAATTGGTGGTGCTCTAATGCTGAGGGATGGAGAAAAATCAAGTCAATGCATATGTCAACTAGTGACAAGTTGCATCATAATAATATTAGTCATAGTCAATGGACAAAAGTATTTTAAGGATTTCTTTTTGAAAAATCGGGCCGGAAATTTCAACTGAATTTGCAACTGGAAGAGTTGCGTCCTTTAGATACAAATGTTCTTCAACAGGCTGTGAGGAGCTGTAAGATGAAGAATACACCGCGATGTGAATAAAAAAAGAGCTGATGAAGTTTGGGCCACCGAAATTTTTTGAGATGTTAAGGAAGCTGTTTGAAAGAGTACCAAATGGAGAAAATGTTCCGTCGCAATGGACAACGCATTACATAATAGCGGCACATAAGAAAATTTCAAGTAATGACCCAAACAGTTACGAGGGCAGTTCAATAAGTAATGCAACACATTTTTTTTCTGAAACAGGGGTTGTTTTATTCAGCATTGAAATACACCAGGTTATTCCCCAATCTTTTAGCTACACAACACTATTTTTCAACGTAATCTCCATTCAATGCTACGGCCTTACGCCACCTTGAAATGAGGGCCTGTATGCCTGCACGGTACCATTCCACTGGTCGATGTCGGAGCCAACGTCGTACTGCATCAATAACTTCTTCGTCATCCGCGTAGTGCGTCCCACGGATTGCGTCCTTCATTGGGCCAAACATATGGAAATCCGACGGTGCGAGATCGGGGCTGTAGGGTGCATGAGGAAGAACAGTCCACTGAAGTTTTGTGAGCTCCTCTCGGGTGCGAAGACTTGTGTGAGGTCTTGCATTGTCATGAAGAAGGAGAAGTTCGTTCTGATTTTTGTGCCTACGAACACGCTGTAGTCGTTTCTTCAATTTCTGAAGAGTAGCACAATACAATTCAGAGTTGATCGTTTGACCATGGGGAAGGACATCGAACAGAATAACCCCTTCAGCGTCCCAGAAGACTGTAACCATGACTTTACCGGCTGAGGGTATGGCTTTAAACTTTTTCTTGGTAGGGGAGTGGGTGTGGCGTCACTCCATTGATTGCCGTTTTGTTTCAGGTTCGAAGTGATGAACCCATGTTTCATCGCCTGTAACAATCTTTGACAAGAAATTGTCACCCTCAGCCACATGACGAGCAAGCAATTCCGCACAGATGGTTCTCCTTTGCTCTTTATGGTGTTCGGTTAGACAACGAGGGACCCAGCGGGAACAAACCTTTGAATATCCCAACTGGTGAACAATTGTGACAGCACTACCAACAGAGATGTCAAGTTGAGCACTGAGTTGTTTGATGGTGATCCGTCGATCATCTCGAACGAGTGTGTTCGCACGCTCCGCCATTGCAGGAGTCACAGCTGTGCACGGCCGGCCCGCACGCGGGAGATCAGTCTTGCTTGACCTTGCGGCGATGATGACACACGCTTTGCCCAACGACTCACCGTGCTTTTGTCCACTGCCAGATCACCGTAGACATTCTGCAAGCGCCTATGAATATCTGAGATGCCCTGGTTTTCCGCCAAAAGAAACTCGATCACTGCCCGTTGTTTGCAACGCACATCCGTTACAGACGCCATTTTAACAGCTCCGTACAGCGCTGCCACCTGTCGGAAGTCAATGAAACTATACGAGACGAAGCGGGAATGTTTGAAAATATTCCACAAGAAATTTCCGGTTTTTTCAACCAAAATTGGCCGAGAAAAAAAATGTGTTGCATTACTTATTGAACTGCCCTCGTACAAGGGAAGGGACTCACAGTACTTCCTTTCGTTGGAAGAAAATATCCACAGGTACTTAGAGATCTGATGAAGAGTGAAACAAGACACCAGCAGCGAGAAGAGCAAACAGGATTCAGAGCAGGAATCCGTTAGTGGACATCACCTCCAACATCACCTCCATAATGAAACTAATATGTAAGAAACACACAAAGATTGAATTGCAGATGCATGTTCCTTTGCTGGTCCTAAGATTATCATGTGATAATGTCCCCACCAACAAACTTGGGAAAAAGATGAAAGAGGTAGAGTTGGATTAAGGATTCATAATGGCTGTTATGAAATTATATGAAAGTACACAGTATGAGTAAGGATTCAGAATAGTTGGACAGAAGAATTCCAGGTGAATAAAGGTAAAGCCAGGAATGTGGACGGTCACCGACCTCTTTGACCTGCTTCTACCAGCAATTCTGCATACTTGGCATGGAAAATACCAGGTTATGGGAGTGACAGTGGAGGGCAGCAAGATATTTCCTCTGTCAGCTTTTGTAGTCCTGTCTTCTTCAGTTGCGTGTAATATTACGGTACACTGATAATTTCTAATTTATGGACCGTCTGACTACAACTGAATGAAACACAATTTTCGTGCCATACGCGTTTCGCCTTTTTTATCTGCAAGGCATCTTCAATGGCCTGGAATATGTACATATTTGTACTACTCAGTTTACATTTTGGGCAATGTACATATGGGCTATAAACAGTTCTGGTGGTTGGTTTTTCCCATTGTGTAGTAATATTTGTAACTGTACTTGGAGGTTGCGTGAACGATTTTCTACATATTACGCTTCTGTTCCACTTTTGGTGCCGATCTTCTTCTTATAAATACCACTTGCAGTCTTTTTCTCGCATTTCACGGCACTTCGTTTGATGCAATGTTTTGGTTTGTGCTGCTGACTGTCAGATGTTATTGCCAAAGATCGAATGTTATTGCCAACTTGCGAGTGTAATTTTTGAAGTATCAGTGATCTGTTTGTGTACGCATTTTTTGTGTATGTGTGTGTGTGTGTGTGTGTGTGTGTGTGTGTGTGTGTGTGTGTGTGTGTATGGGGTCGAGACTTTTTTCCCCCTGCTTGTGTGAGAGGGACGATTTTTATCTTATCATTTCTTTTGTTAAGTATAGTTGGGAGCCTGTGCTGATGTGTGTTTGTTCATTTATCACTTGTTTGTTTTCAGCTATGGCTTTTTGAATGTGGAAGTTTTCTTGCATTTGTGTGAGATGCTGGTCATGGTTGGTTATTCTCATTATTTTCATTTTTTATACATAGACACGACATGTAGAAATTTTGAAACACGATACAAAGAACATATCAGGTGTTGGAAGTGTGAAACGAACCATTCCACTTTTGCGGAACATTAAAAACGCCATAACCACCATCCTACAAACATGGAACAAGAAATGAAAATAATGAGAATAAGCAACCATGACAAGCATCTCACACAAATGCAAGAAAACTTCCACATCCAAAGAGCCGTAGCTGGAAGCAAACATGTGATAAATGAACAAACACATTTCAGCACAGGTTTCCTACTACACTTAATAAAAGAAATGATAAGATAAAAGCCGTCCCTCTCACACAAGCAGGGAAAAAAATCTCCAAGCCCTTCACCTTCTGGACACACAAACACACCGACACACACACACAAATAAATTATACTGCACCAAAGAACACACACACACAAATAAATTATATCGCACCAACACACACACACAAATGCATACTCAAAAAAATGCTTACACAATCAGATTATAGATACGTCAAAAATTACACTCGAAAGATGGCAATAACATTCGGTCTTTGGATCTTTGGCAGTAATATCACAGTCAGTAACACAAACAAAAACATTGCATCAAAAGAAGTGTTCAATGCCTAGTGCTGTAAACCGCAAGTGGCATTTATAAGAAGAAGAACGACACCAAAAGTGGAACAGAAGCGTAATATGTAGAAAATCGCCCATGCAATCTGTAAGGACAGTTCAAAATATTTCAGCATAATAGCAAAAACCAGCCACCAGAACTGTTTATAACCTATAGGTACATTGCCCAAAATGTAAACTAAACGGCAAAAATATGTACATATTCGAGGCCACTGAAATTGCCTTGGAGAGAATGAAGACAAAACGTGTACACCATGAAAATTGTGTTTCATTCAGTTGTAGTCAGACGGTCCAAAAAGTAAAAATTATCAATATACTTTAATATTTATTCTGTATTTTGCAGATGACCAGATTGTGTTAGCAGGAGATGAAGGTGATCTGAGATATTGGAAGAGAAAGCTTAAAGTGGAAAACAATAAGGTTGGCCTGAAGATCAACATGAAGATGTGTGAATATTTGGCCATTGTAAAAAGAAAAGTAAATAATTTGGAGACAGATGGAGATGTATTTGTAGGTACGGAAAAGGCAAAATATTTTGGTGCATAAGTAATGATGAAGTCACCGTAGTGTAGGCAGTTTAGGCTTTTGCTGGTCATTAAATAAGCATAAGCTGGAAAAGATTTTAATCTATGTTAGGCGTCCCAAATACGAGTTAAATGAGTTTGCTACGGCTTCTGGTTTACTCTAAGCTTTTGAGGGTCGAAAAACCACGAAATTTTTTGAATTTTTTTCTGTTTTTTGTTTAGAACTGGAAACCGATACTCCCTACAGAAAATTTCCGAAGCACCAGAATGAAAGAGTATAAAATTTCACAAAGAATTACATTCTTAAAAGTTAAAATCGGTTTAGCCGTTTAGCCACAATCGATCACCAAAAATCGGAAACTTTTAACAAGTCGGAGGAAAAGTGAGTAATGTTCATATTCCAACACCTAACCTAAATACGACTACTGCAAATGAAAATTGTAGAGCGTCAAATTCCACGTAGAAAGAGTTCCTAAATTTTAAGATTCACTCACTCCTTTGCAAAGATGCAGATAAAAACGTGAATGTATTCATAGCGCTATATTCATGCTAAGACATTTTCGTGAAGCCAAATCACCTGTGAACGCCAAATCATCTACATTGGTCCTAAAATCAGATTTAAGTGCAATTTCGTTAGGCACTTAAGGTGAAATTTAGTGTTTCATACGCGATAGATAGTTTTTACGATGCAGCTTTAGCAAGAAGAAACAGAGAAACAGATTTGAGTATATAGAACAATGAAACTGGAAATCTGAGGTGACTAATTGACACAGAATAATTAATGGGAAGACTCTGGAACCGTTTACCTTCGTTGCCACTCGGGCTGTCAGCTCTTGGTCACATCGAATCACTGCTTGGCGCTCGGACATGAACGAGACGTCTGGCTTACATATTGATCGGTGCTTTCCCTGAGTAGCTACCTGTGCCTCAGGAGTAAACAGCCTGGGAGATCAGCCTGCGCATTCTTCCCCCGTGGCGCTTACCTGCTGCCGCCTCCCTGACTGCGACTTCACGACGTTTCCAGTCTCTGTCCAATAATATCTTAACACGCTTTCAAGTTGGATTATCGAATGGCGATAGTTGCAGTAAATCCAAAATATTTACATACATCGCTGATGTTATTCTAATTTTGATTTTGTTCACTGAAAGTGATGAGCAGAATGCCACTACTCTCCAGTGGAACAATTTCTCTGCGATACATGAGGTTCAAAACAAGCATTAAAAAATGAAAACATATAGATGACGCTATTCAAAGATGCCTTTTTGTGGAGGTGACGATTTCCAGGATGAAAACTGTGGTCCTGACATTAAACTAAATGATGGCATGAATGCTTCTCTAAGGTGGCTGGAGGCTGTCGACCGAAGGCTTGATGACCTGCTGCAAGTGGACAGGTGAATATAGAGTGAGGTCAAGAGGAGGAACCTGGAAGTGGGTCATACATGGCGAGCTGGTGTTGGGGATTAGCAAAAGTAGTTTGTCAGGTTTTATTCCGCTGGTTGCCGTAATGGAACAGGACATGTGAGTGTTTGCAATGTGGATTTGGTGCACTAGAACTGGAAATATTGAGCAAAGGGAGTGGATTCAGACAAGGTTATGTAGGTGGGAAAAATGAAGTTGGAGGGATTCTGGAAACGTGTAGGCGGGAGTACTTACATGAAATACGGAACGGTGAACCATTGTGATTTGTTCGAGGATATTAAGTGGCTCGAAGGCGTAGATATCTTGGAGAACAGTTGTGGCAAAACGTATGTCTTCTGTGGTTGGGTAGGATGTAGCGAGTTGTTAGAATCGAGGAGTACTGTACCTGTAGGACAAATGTATGCAGCTTCTTTGGTTACACCTGATTAATCCCAGGTGAGACCAGTCACTTGCATTGTACCAGGGTAGATTTGTGTAGTAAAATTATACAGTGAAATCAATCGTCAAGTGAAACTACTTTGTTACTATCTGGCTATTCTTATTCCATCGATTAATAACTCACTCCCCAAACCATCTACTACCACTATTACAAGAGGGTTTACATCAGGTAGAATGTGTACTGGCTCTTCATTAATTATTGGATTGCTATGAAACCCGGTCATAACTATCAAATTTTCCACCTTTGCACTTCATACCGGCAGAAGTTAAACTCTCTAAGGATCCTGTCGTGAAACGACAGTTACAAAGGCGCTAAGCTTCGCCCCACTGGGCCTGAGAGTATTAATGCATTGCATGATCAGTATCGAATTTTAAGAGCAGTTAATATTCGAGATTTCCACTGGATACGAATTTATAGATAACGTCGCTTCTCTCTAGAGGCACTCTTGCACTTTCTATTGTACTTGCATTGATCGAGTTCCCTCACTTGCTATTCTAAAGTATTTTTATCCTTACGTTTAATATGCTGATTTGGAGCCCCAGATTCCCACGCCAGCTCAATGAATTGTTGTTCCTTTTCCTCGTGTTTCCTTTTCCTGTCGGTTCCTTTTCGTCAACAGTAGCACAATTCCCAATGTAAATTAGGTGCAAATAAGTCAAGAATGTCATGATGGTTTGAACTTCTGCTGTGAAGGTCGCGCCGCTCTGCACCCGTACTCGTTGCTACAGGTATGTCTCTCCCCCACTCCTCAAGCTTATCGGTCTCCCACCCCCAACCGAGGTCGCTAGGATACCCCCACCACTGACTGTCTAAGCTAGTCGGTGGACCTATTTCTCCCACTGACTACTCCAGCATGCCACCAACGACAACCCTGACGTCTACTTTCTGCATTCCGTTTATGCTCATTAAGTGGACCTCCCACGCCAGTTTGCAAAATTGGGATCACTGCATTGTTCAAAAGGGTCATGTGAACTATGCTCACTGTCCTACTTCACACTGTTGCCACAATGACTGTTGCTCTATTGCTTGTTGCGTGTATTTGGTGCGTGGTGGCGTCCGCGTATGAGATGCTTCGTCGTTCCACCACGCTGCGCCCACTTATGCACATTCGGCTGCCCGCCATACTGGCCGTGTAAGCGTTTCACCCTTTTGAGGAATTGCACTTAACTCTCATAACTATCGCGCTGCACTGCAACCATCTCCTCCGGAATACAGAATGGTAATCTACATTCTATACGGTCAGACAACAATTTTATAGCCATACCTGCATCAAGGTACTTAATTCGTTTCCACGAGTAATCACAGAATCCGTTCATTATGCCGCAGTCTTGTTAATACCTGCTGCTGCTCTCAAAGTCTAACAGCAATTTCCTCTGAATTTCCGAAGACCAATACTCTTTTAAAAAACTGTCCTCGAACTCCTGTAAACCCTTACAGTCATTAGCTACATCATTTGTCCATCACCTCTGAAATGTCCTTCTACATAAGAAATCTGTTCCTGTGAAGACCAGGATTCTGCTAACACATGCGTAACAGCCTGTATGAATTTCGGAAGCACATTTACGTGCGGACCCTTATCAAATTTTCAACAACAAATAAAAGCAACTTCACCTGAAGTACGGTAATACATTTCCTGGTAACTTGAGATCTTCTAATCGGTTTTGATAACTTTGCCGTTTCTACTCTATTATGTGCCAACTGCTCTGCCATGAAATCCTGTCCTGTGCCACCCTCTTCACTTCACAGTAGCCACCTACATCCCCAGTTATTTTCTGGATGTATTCCAATCTCTGTCTTCCTCTACAATTTTTGCCCTCTTCAGCTCCCTCTATTACCATGAAAGTCATTCCCTGATGTCTTAACAGACGTCCTATCATCCTGTCTCTTCTCCCTGTCAGTGTTTTCGACGGATTCCTTTCCTCTCCGATTCTGAACAGAACCTCCTTATTCCTTACCTTATCACTCCATCTAATTTTCAACATTCGTCTATGGCACTATATCTCAAATACTTCGATTCTCTTCTGTGCCGGTTTTCTCACAGTCTATGTTTCACTACCATGCTCCAAAAGTACATTCTCAGAAATTTCTTACTCAAGCTAAGGCCTATGTCTGATACTAGTAGACTTCTTTTGGCCAGGAATGGCCGTTTTGGCAATTGTAGTCTGCTTTTGATGACCTCCTTGCTCCGACCGTTATTGGTGATTTTGCTGCCTAGGTAGTAGAATTCCTTAACTTCATCAACTTCTTGACCATTAAACCTGGTGTTAAGTTTCTCGCTGTTCTCATTTCCGCTACTTTTAATTACTTTCGTCTTTCTTCGATTTACTCTCAATCCATATTCTATACTCATTAGGCTCTTCATTCCATTCAGCAAATCATGTAATCCTTCATCACTCTCACTCACGATAGCAATGTCATCAGAGAATGTTATCATTCATATCCTTTCACCTTGAATTTTAATTCCACTACTGAATCTTTCTTTTATTTCCATCATTGCTTCTTCGATGTACAGATTGAACAGTAAGGGCGAAAGACTAAATCCCTGCTTACACCCTTTTTAATCAGAGCATTTCGTTCTTGGTCGACCACTCTTATTATTCCCTCTTAAACTAAACTACGTTCGAACACCTCTCGGAAGGCCCAACGCTACTGACCGGCCGCCATGTCATCCTAAGCCCACAGGCATCACTGGATGCTGACATGGGGGGACATGTGGTCAGCACACCACTCTCCGAGCCGTATGTCAGTTTACGAGACCGGACCGCTACGTCTCGATCAAGTAGCTCCTCAGTTTGCCTCACAAGGTCTGAGTGCACCCCGCTTGCCAACAGCTCTCAGTAGACCGTATGGTCACCCATGTAATATTATTCCCTCTTGGCTCTTGTAAATACAGTATATTACCCTTCTCTCCCTATAGCTTTCCCATATTTTTCTCTTGGTTTCGAACATCTTGCACCATTTTACATTGTCGAATGCTTTTTCCAGGTCGACAAATCCTATGAACGTGTCTTGATTTTTCTTTAGTCTTGCGTCCATTGTCAACCGAAACGTCAGAATAGCCTCTCTGGTGCCTTTACCTTTCCTGAAACCGAACTAATCGTCACCTAACAAATCCTCAATTTTGTTTTCCATTTTTCCGTTTATTATTCCTGTCAGCAAATTAGATGCATGAACTGTTAAGCTGGTTGTGCGATAATTCTCGCACTTGTCACCTCTTGTAGTCTTTGTAATCGTGTGGATGATATTGTCAGATGGTATCTCATACATCCTACACGCCAACGTGAATAATCGTTTCGTTGCCACTTAACCAATGATTTCAGAAATTCTGATGGAATTTTATCTACCCCTTCTGCCTTATTTGATCTTAAGTCCGTCAAAGCTCTCTTAAATTTTGGTTCTAATACTGGTTCCTCTATTTCTTCTAAATCGGCTCCTGTTTCTTCTTCTATCACATCAGACAAATCTTCCCCCTCACAGAGGTCTCTTTCCACCTCTCCGCTCTCTCCTCTGCATTTAACAATGGAATTCCTGTTGCGCTCTTAATGTTACAACCCTTGCTTTTAATTTTACCAAGCCGCTTCGAGTTTCCTATATGCAGAGTCAGTTCTTCTGACAATAATCTCCTTTTCGATTCCTTCACTTTTTTCATGCAGCCATTTCGTCTTAGCTTCCCTGCACTTTCTATTTACTTATTTCATTCTTCAGCGACTAGAATTTCTCTATTCGTGAATTTCCTTGAACATTTTTGTGTTTCCTTCTTTCATCGATCAACCCATGGTTTCTTCGCAGTTACCTTCTTTGTACTTATGTTTTTCTTTCCAACTTCTGTGACTGCCCTTTTTAGATAGATCCATTCCTCTTCAACTGTACTGTCTACTGAGCTATTCCTCATTGCTGTAGAGAGCTTCAAGCGTATCTCGTCATTCCTTAGTACTTCCGTATCCAACTCGTTTGCATATTGATTCTTCCGACCAATCTCCTAAACTTCAACCTAGTGTTATACAGCAGTGTATCATGCACAGTTAAAAAGAAAGAAGAAAGATATTTAGAAAGTTTTGAAATGTGGCTATTGCGAAGAATGCTTAACATGAAACAAACTGACAGACTTTGTAATGAAGAAGTAATGAAGAAAAAAGACTATTAGAAGTGATCAGAAAGAGAGAAAAACTTTGGCTAGGATATATAGTAAGTAGAACTTGTCTGCAACAAAGAATTATGGAGGTAAAAGTTGAAAGAATGAGAGGAAACGATAGGAAGAGAATTGAAATGATGAATGATGTTAGAAGAAGACGAACAGATGACAAAATGAAGGAAGATGTTCAAAACAGGACGCAATGGAGAATCTCCAGCTGAAACCTGTCATAAGACAGATAAACCAAAGAAGAAGAAGAATATTACAGCTGAGACATAATTTACATTTGTTACTGCTGACAGTCCAGTTATTGGCTCCAAGGTAGCCATGATAAAATTCATGTGATAACTTTCTACACTACTCTCCATAAGGTTGGAAACACCAATTGATGCACAAGGGAAAGGAATTGTGTTTTGTTGTTTTTTAAATGTTTGCCAAACTCAAACAATGCATAGGTAAACGCTACTGTTAAATTTTAGATTCCTCAAAATAACCACCCTTTGCTTTAATCACTGCCTTGCATACTCTCAGCATGCGATGGGTCAATTTTGCGAGGCTTTCAGGTGGAATTACTGTCCTTGCTGCAGGATCTCGCATAAGTGTGCCACATTCATGATTCCCCATTTTCGAGCCTCCAGTCCAACTCATCCCATAGTAGCTCGATTGAGTTGAAATCAGGGGACATGGCCATTCCACGTTTTTCAAAATTTTCTGAACCTCTAGAGACTTCACATAGTTCTGACACAAGAGAGATGTATGTTTCGGGTCGTTGTCTTCCTGCAAGAAGAACCATTTCCCAATTAGACGCAGACCAGATGCCTTGGGCCGGCCGGAGTGGCCATGCGGTTCTAGGCGCTACAGTTTGGAACCGAGCGACCGCTACGGTCGCAGGTTCGAATCTTGCCTCGGGCATGGATGTGGGTGATGTCCTTAGGTTAGTTAGGTTTAATTAGTTCTAAGTTCTAGGCGACTGATGACCTCAGAAGTTAAGTCGCACAGTGCTCAGAGCCATTTGAACCATTTTGAACCAGGTGCCTTGGAATGTCGCTGGAGAATGCCTTGATAATTCTTTTGATTCATCTTTCCATCTACTTTCACTAAATCTCCGACTTCATTTCCTCCAAAAAATTCCCAGACCATCACAGAAACCACTACATGCTTCAGAGATGAAATTACACATAGATTCAAGCGTTTCTGGGGTAAACGGCGTACGAACTGGCATCGTTTACTTACAAGTATTTCGAATTTGTATTCATCAGTGTATAATACTCTTTTTCAAACCCCTGCTGTCCCATGTTGGTGTGTCTTAGCCCACTGAAGCCTATCCTTCTTGTTCATATGACGCAAAAATGGTTTCCATGCTGCTATACGACCCTGGAGGTTGTTTCCTGCCAGGTTCAATCTCACCGTTGACTCACTCGCTGGTGTAGCCATGGTCGTGTTTAGTTCACGGGTAGTTTTGAATCTGTTACGTTTACTGGTCACTACCAAATACTTTTCCTGGCGTTCTGATATTTTCATGGGTGCTCCTGAGCGAGGACCATCATCATGGGATCCTGTATCTCAGTGCCAGCGTATGGTCTTGACAACACCGCTGATGGGCAGCTTCAATTTCTTTGATATTTGTCGGACACTACTGTCTTATCGGTGCAAAGTGTTTATCTTTCCCCTTGAATCATAAGGAATCCGGCATTTTGGGACAATTTTCAGTTACTTTAGCTGCGTGTTCTGTCTTCTTTTGCGGCGTGTTTTACCTTCATACAAACGAACTACCACTGAACAGAACTGTAAACAATGTAGCTCCACATAATCGAGCCATTTACTGGCATCACCTACGGTGTTCAGTAAAACTGCCTGAGCCTGAACAGGTAAATTAAGTTTATATAAATCTAAGCAATACCAGTATGTACCAATGAGTATGGATATATAAAATAATTATCTGTACAATGCTGTAAGTGTCATTGCTTATAGCTATTTGGACATACTATACTGTTTCCTAATGAATAACTCACATAGGTCACTTCCATCTTGCTCTGTTGTAATACGCAGCATTCTCTTTCCAAACCTATAGAGGACAGTGTATGTATCCTGGCCTTTTTAGACGTACTTTCTTTTCGATGTTTGTTATTACTTTTTTTCACAAATATGTGACCCTTCCTCACCTCTAACGTCTCTTCTCTGGACGACATTCTCCAAAAATTATTTTCCTCCTCCAGTATCCTAAAGTGTTACAGTTCAAAGGCAATGGATTTCCTCTCATTTCCCTGTCTGACCACCCAGCTCAAAATTTTTAGTGATTTTCCTAAATCGTTTAACACCGAAGTGGTTCCTCTGAAAATGATACAGCTGATTTCAAAAATGGTTCAAATGGCTCTGAGCACTATGGGACTCAACTGCCGTGGTCATAAGTCCCCTAGAACTTAGAACTACTTAGACCTAACTAACCTAGGGACATCACACACATCCATGCCCGAGGCAGGATTCGAACCTGCGACCGTAGCGGTCGTGCGGTTCCAGACTGTAGCGCCTTTAACCGCTCGGCCACTCCGGCCGGCTACAGCTGATTTCCTTCTGCATCACTGTCTATTATGAATTTATGCTCTGTGTCTAATGACCAAGTCGTCCACTGCACGTTAAACATTAATCTTCTTTCCTTCATAAATATTTACCTCTGTTGCTGGACTTTTCTGATACTTCAGTTTCTGCACATTTCTCTTCTGTTCCATTCATCGTGGTCAACGTGTCCTGTTGGTGTGTGCACCAGAACGCGTATGATTGGTCTCCATTTCGCATATTTAAGAGAGGAGTTGCTCACGGCATCTCGTGCTCCTATCCACTTTCCAATTCACAACCATTATAGTGTCTGGTAGATTATTAAGTGATAAGGTGATTACTACAACGTTTGCTCAAAAGTTTTCATTTTCTGTTTAAATTTATTTATGTTAATTCCTTCTACAATTACACAGAACTTCCGTCTGTCCATAAAAAATATTAAGGTTTTCATATTTCCACTCAACATTAACGCTTTCCATGACAGACTCTCAAGACAGTGTCCTAGTGTCCTTATTCATGCAGCGTGCTGGAAACACCTCCTTAGCATCCTCCGCCAGCATGTACGAGGACACCAGGAAGTCTCAGCTCCATCTTTTTTAGCGAACTACAGTTGTAAATGTGAAGTCAAGATATCCACTCCCAGTGACTGACCTTTCTTGGTTCATGCCGGGCTTATCTGCTGGTAGCTCCACGACATGGTGCTGCTGTCAGTTGTTAAAGATGCGGTTGTGCTTCTCACGTCCACGGCGTTAGAGCAACGAAATGTGATTCGTTTTCTATGGAGCAAGGAACGAATGCACATCGAGATCTACAGGGAAATGTAGATCACATGAGGGGAAAACAATCTGGCTCTGAGAAATGTGAGGTGGTGGTGTTGTGAGCTCGACGAAGGGGGATGAAATACAAAGCGTAATTAAGGTTGAAGAGGAGTAATACGTGCCGGAAGATGGAAAGGGATTCACCATCTTGGAAGCAGAAGTAGAAAAGGCGCTGAAGGAGATGAAGAATAGGAAGACATGTGGAACTGATGATTTGCCAGCAGAAATGTTGAAGAGCCTGGGAAACAATGCAAGGAAAGAAATAGTCTACCTCTGTAACGAGATATATGACAAAAGGGAATGGCCTGAGGACTTCCTTGCGACAATTATGATACCAATAGAGAAAAAGAGAAACACTAAAAAATGTGAAGAGCATAGGAGCAACAGTCTAATTTCTCATACGGCTTAAGTCTTGCTGAGAGTGTTGAATAGAAGGCTATATAGCAAGCTGGATTGAGGGACTGCGGAGGAGCAGTTCGGATTTAGAAGAGGAAAAGGAACAAGAGATGCTATTGGCCTGTTAAGAACTATAGGGGAAAAGATGGAAAACGGTAGAGAAATCTTTGCTGTTTTTATAGATTTAGAAAATGCTTTTGACAGAGTTCAGTTGAACAAGCTGATGGATATTTTAAAGAGGAAAGGGGAAGATTGGAAAGAGAGACGACTGATACAGAATCTATATTTATACCAGAAAGTAAGAATAAGGATTGGTAATGAAATGTCAGAAGGAAGCAACAATGGACGAGGTGTTAGACAAGGTTGCTGTTGTAACCCTGAAGAAATTGTTGCGAAAGGCTTAGATGGGGAAAGAGGAATATGTATTGGTGGAAAGAGAATATAATGTATAAGATTTGCTGATGACATGATATTAGTGGTAGAAAGTGAGCGGACAGTGAATAACATGCTCAAAGATCTGAATGAAGCTTGTGTGGAATATGGTATGCAAATAGACACAGCAAAAACAAAGAGTATTGTCATCAGTACAAGATGCAAACTGTCCAGTATTAAAATAGGAAAATCTACCATTAGCCAAGTAAGTGCATTAAAATATCTCGGAAGCAAAAAACTGAAGACCTGAGTCGCCACCAGGAGGTGAAAACTCGAATTGCCATAGCGAAGGAGGTATTCAACAGAAAGAGGAGACTCTTATGCGGTAAATTAGATAAAAGTCTAAGGAAAAGGTTTGGCCAATGTTTTGTCTGAAGTGTGGCATGGCACTATATGGGGCAGAAACATGGACACTGAGATGAGAAGATGAAAAAAGGTTAGAAGCATTTCAGATGTGGATGTGGAGGAGAATGGAGAGAATAAACTGGATGGAAAGAGTGAGTAATGAAAGAGTGTTGGAAAGGATTGGTGAGAGAAGATGTCAGCTGAAGGTTGTAAGAGAAAGAAAAATGAACTGGTTGGGACACTCACTGAGAAGGGAGTGCTTGCTAGCAGATGCTTTGAAAGGACTGGTTTGTGGGAGAAGATTGAGGGAAAGAAGGAGACACAAGATGATAGACCACATAAAGGGAAGAGGAAATTATTCAGACCTGAAGAGGATGGCAGAAGATCGGACAGCCTGGAGAACTACCATGTGAAGACTTGCCTTTTGGAAGAACACTGATGATGATGACGCAGGAGTTCCTGGCAGGACAGCGATTTAAAAGTAACAATAAAGCCAAGACAGCAATTGCACAGTGGTTCCATAGTCATCCGGACGAATTAATAAAAAATACAGGTAAATATTTTCGGATTTGGCCTTGTATAAGTGAGGTACTAACGTGGCCGGCCGCGGTGGTCTAGCGGTTCTGGCGCTGCAGTCCGGAGCCGCGGGACTGCTACGGTCGCGGGTTCGAATCCCGCCTCGGGCATGGGTGTGTGTGATGTACTTAGGTTAGTTAGGTTTAAGTAGTTCTAAGTTCTAGGGGACTTATGACCTAAGATGTTGAGTCCCATAGTGCTCAGAGCCATTTGAACCATTTGTACTAACGTGAACACTTATTTTTTATCCAACTATAAATAAATAGATAGTACATGGGATGGCTTACAAGTCACTCATCGCCGGCCGCGGTGGTCTAGCGGTTCTAGGCGCTCAGTCCGGAGCCGCGCGACTGCTACGGTCGCAGGTTCGAATTCTGCCTCGGGCATGGATGTGTGTGATGTCCTTAGGTTAGTTAGGTTTAAGTAGTTCTAAGTTCTAGGGGACTGATGACCATAGATGTTAAGTCCCATAGTGCTCAGAGCCATTTGAACCATTTTGAACAAGTCACTCATCAAAAGAGCAGGATGAGAATTACTCCTCTGCTTATTCGTCCATTTTCTTTATAAAAATGTTATTGACACCAAGAGTGGAACTCTACTTCGCAACAGTATCTCATTGTCGGTAAAGGGAATAAGTTTGAACCATTCCATTTACATTAGTAGTCAGGATGCCACACATTTGACTATGGACATGTTTCTGCAAGAAGAGTTGTTGTTCTAGTTGGTGTGTTCCATGAAAGAGATTGGCACAGAATTATTAGTAACAGTGGCTCATGTGGTAATCTGTATTCAATTAATATTACTTTCCAACACCAGATTCAGGATGGCACAGAAGATTTCAGTGGCGACCCTCTCTGTTTCAAATCCATTGTTGCACTGGTTCAGCACTTGTTGTTGGACAGTTTTCACCGTGTCTCACGGAGAACAGGTTGTCATGTGTGTAATCAAAGTGGTTCGAATAATTCACTAATGATACACATCAGCAACCGAATAAAAAGTCTCGACTGCAATAATCTTGCACATATAATTGCAGTAGCCTCCACAATAAAACATAACTTAAGACTTCTTCTGGTATATGGATGGACGAAAGACACCGATATTAAAAACACGCTTGGTTTACTATCGATACATCGAATAGAAGCGGTGTATTGTTAAGGCTTCGATATATTCGATGTACTGATGTCTTTTTTCCGCTGCACTCTTAAATAATTTTCTTCGTCTGAGAGGGCACCGTACGGTGGCTTGCGGAGTACGTCTGTAGATGTATATGTAGACACATTGCACACAGGCAATAGTTCGTTTCGTGAATCGGAGCGAGGTCATCAATTCAACGGAAACAAACACGTGGGTAAAGGCGTAAAAAGCATGACACAGAATCGAGAAATATTGATTCCTGCTGAACATCGGTACTACTTTCATCTACATCTACTTTCATCTACATCTTTGATCACAAGTGGAAACTGTGTTGAAATTCTTGAAGGAGTACTTTTCCGTTTTTCGTATAACTCTGTTTGCAACGTTGCTGCAGTACGTTGCTCGTCGTAAGTTTACAAGTGATGTGAATATTACCCTATTTATCCTTCCCCAATACCCGCTGTGACATTTGATCCAACTTCTTTCGCAACTCCAATGTTTAAATAACCACTCTCCACTGTGTACAGTCACCAGCAATTCGACAAATGAAGTTGATGCTTACGTAGTAAAATTTATAAACGATATATAATTAATAATTTTACAAATGCCCTTAAGTGTAATATGTGTAGAGAATACAACGCACAGTAAAACTTCGTCAGAAAGTTTACAACGAGACGACGCGAAAAGAATGCTCGGTTTGAGAAAATGCGGACCAAAAATCGTTCAAAAAAATGGCTCTGAGCACTATGGGACTCAACTGCTGAGGTCATTAGTCCCCTAGAACTTAGAACTAGTTAAACCTAACTAACCTAAGGACATCACAAACATCCATGCCCAAGGCAGGATTCGAGCCTGCGACCGTAGCGGTCTTGCGGTTCCAGACTGCAGCGCCTTTAACCGCACGGCCACTTCGGCCGGCCCCAAAAATCGTGTCACAGACACAGTGTAATTCATATTCGTGAGCTACGTGCGTAGAAAAGTGTGCATTAATGACAAACAAGAGTACAACCAAATAAAAACGGCCGCTAAAGGTATTATTTACGTGCAGTCGTCCGGTAACATCTTAACTCTTCCCTATGTGAATGCAAAAATTCGCAACAGAGTTACACACATTAGTTCAGGGGCAGCAGTTACGAATCTTAGGGAGGGAGGACATTTTAAATAATGAAATCTGTGAGTTACATTTCTCGCCATAATTAGTCTGTTATGCCTGCTGTGCATGTTTCTTACATTTTATCTGTGTAAAACACTTTCCCAATATTCTAATCGTTTTCAGCAAGACCATTATGTCATTTAGTGCAAGAGTGAAAATTTCCACAAAAAAAATGACAAGTGTATGGTTGATGTTACAAGAATTCCGAAATGAGTTATCTGTCAGATATACCATAGCTTCCTAAATACTAGCTAGGAATTATGTTAGTACGACTTTCCTCTGCTAATATGATGGTAAAATGTGTTTTTTCCAATGTAATGGCATTGTGTATCCATTAATGATAAACCTCTAAACAATTTGTGTGAGTGGTGCTCAACTACACTACTGGCCGTTAAAATAGCTTCACCACAAAGATGACGTGCTACAGACGCGAAATTTAACCGACAGGAAGAAGATGCTGTGATATGCAAATGATTAGCTTCTCAGAGCATTCACACAAGGTTGGCGCCGGTGGCGACACCTACAACGTGCTAACATGAGGAAAGTTTCCAACCGATTTCTCATATACAAACAGAAGTTGACCGGCGTTGCCTGGTGAAATGTTGTTGTGATGCCCCGTGTAAGGAGGAGAAATGCGTACCATCACGTTTCCGACTTTGACAAAGGTCGGATTGTAGTCTATCTCGATTGCGGTTTATCGTATCGCGACATTGCTGCTCGCGTTGGTCGAGTTCTAATGACTGTTAGCAGAATATGGAATCGGTGGATTCAGGAGGGTAATACGGAACGCCGTGCTGGATCCCAACGGCCTCGTATCACTAGCAGTCAAGATGACAGGCATCTTACCCGCATGGTTGTAACGGATCGTGCAGCCACGTCTCGATCCCTGAGTCAACAGATGGGGACATTTGCAAGACAACAACCATCTGCACGAACAGTTTGCAGCAGCATGGACTATCAGCTCGGAGACCATTGCTGCGGTTTTCCTTGACGCTGCATGACAGACAGGAGCGCCTGCGATGGTTTACTCAACGACGAAGCTGGGTGCAAGAAAGGCAAAACGTCATTTTTTCGGATTAATCCAGGTTCTGTTTACAGCATCATGATGGTCGCATCCGTGTTTGGCGACATCGCGGTGAGCGCACATTGGAAGCGTGTATTCGTCATCACCATACTGGCGTATCACCCGGCGTGATGGTATGTTACACGTCTCGATCGCCTCTTCTTCGCATTAACGGCACTTTGAACAGTGGACGTTACATTTCAGATGTGTTACGACCCGTGGCTCTACCCTTCATTCAGTACCTGCGAAACCCTACATTTCAGCAGGATAATGCACGACCGCATGTTGCAGGTCCTGTACGAGCCTTTATGGATACAGAAAATGTTCGACTGCTGCCCTGGCCAGCACATTCTACAGATGTCTCACCAATTGAAAATGTCTGGTCAATGGTGGTCGAGCAACTGGCTCGTCACAATACGCCAGTCACTACTCTCGATGAACTGTGGTATCTTGTTGAAGCTACATGGGCAGCTGTACCTGTACACACCATCCAACCTCTGTTTGACTCAACGCCTAGGCGTATCAAGGCCGTTATTATGGCCAGAGGTGGTTGTTCTGGGTACTGATTTCTTAGGATCTATGCATCCAAATTGCGTGAAAATGTAATCCATGTCAGTTCTAGTATAATATATTTGCCCAATGAATACCCGTGTATCATCTGCATTTCTTCTTGGTGTAGCAATTGTAATGGCCAGTAGTGTAGTAATGCAACACATTTCCTTCTCGGCCAGTTTCGGTTGGAAAAATGCAGAATTTCTTGTGGGGCATCGTGGAATATTCCCGCTTCAGCTCCTATAGTTTCAGTAAGTTCTGTTAGGTGGCAGCACTATACATAGCCTTCAAACTGGAGTCTGTAACGGAGGTGTGTTCCGAGCAAAGCTGTCACTGATTTTCTTTTGGCGGAAAACCGGAGCATCGCGCTTGCAGAATGTGTAAGAAGACTTGTTAGTGAACAAAACCACAGTCGACAGTTGGACGAGACGTCTTTCACCTTAGCGGTAGGGTCATGCACACCTGCCCCATCTCCCACCTGCCAGGCAGCCACACACAGCTGTGAATCGAGCAATGTTGGAATGTGAGGACACACTCATTTGAGGTGATCGACGGATCGCTATCAAATACCTCGCTGCACAACTGGGCGTCTCCGTTGGTTGTGCTGAAACACTCGTCCACCAGTTGGGGTACTTGAAGTTGAGTGTCCGGTGGGTTACTCGCCGCCTAAAAGAAGACCATAAAGAGCAACGAAGGGCCATTTGTGCGGAATTGCTTGTGATTGCTTGTTACGAGGCTGGCCATGAAAGCTTTTTGTCTACCACTGTTACAGGCGGTGAGAGGTGGGTTCATCACATAGCGCCATAAACAAAACAGCAATGCATGGAGCGGTTCTCCACCGCCTCTCCTTCAAAGAAAAAGTTCAAAGCCGACCCTCAGCAGGTGAATTCATGGTGATCGTATTCTGGTACTCTGAAGGAGTTATTCTGTGTGTGATGTCCTTCCTTGTGGTGCAATGATCATCTCTGATGTGTACTGTAATATCCTCAGGAAACTGAAGAAACGATTTCGGTGTGTTTGTCTCCACAAAAATTTAGCGAACTTCTCCTTCTCCATGACAACGCACGGCCTCACACACATCTGCGCACCCGAGAGGAGCATCCTAAACTTCGTTGGTCTGTTATTCATCATCCACGTTGCAACTTCTTAGTTTCAGTTGTTTGGCCCAATGAAGGATGCAGTGTGGGTGATGAGGAGCTTGTTGATGCAGCAAGCCATTGGCTTCAAGGTCGAGCAGTGGAGTGGTATCTGTGGGCATACCATATAGGCCCTCCCAGTAATGTGGCGTAAAGCTGTCACAATGAACGGAGACTATGTTGACAAATAAGATTTTGTAGTAAAAAAGTGGGGAATAGTATGGTGTATTAGAATCCTAATAAAACTAACCTGCTGCCAGAAGAAAGGTTTCGTATTTCTAATTGAAGGCGCCTTGTAAGTACGCTGGGTCCACATATTCACTGCCAGAACGTATCTGTTTAAATTTCTTATGCTGACACTGGTCAGAATTTAGTTTTACTGCTGCCACCAGTTATTGTTACAATGCATCGTAATTAAATAAGTACAGAAGTTGACATCTGATTTATATGAAGTCAAGAAAGCTATGGCTATGACATTACAAATGATCCCATTAATCTAACAACATTCAAAAATATGCAGATATTCCTTAGTTGCACCACTTCTGTTTTTCTACATATTTTTCATCACTGCACAGATTAACTCTTTATCACATCACTTAAATTTTTATTAATTAATGGTAACAAGTTATTATTTATAATCTTTAAAAGTCGTTATTTATTCCAGTATTAATATTTGTACAGATTAGTAGCTGTTTCTGCTCTCAGTAATAATACTAGTGATGCCACGATATCGATTTTGTGTTAATTTTTACTTTTTTAAAACTCTGTTTTCAACAGATTTAATATTTTGGCACTTAAGAAAAGAAGTTCAGTTAGAAGTTTTTTAACACAGCTGATGAGAGTAAATCAAAAGGTATACCACGCCAAAAGTATATGCTGTCTGTCAGAAATACATATTGGGCATATTAGAAACGTTCATAACACTGTCAAAAACGAAATTTTTCCAAAACAGTACAGTACATTGAAAACACAGAAAAATTACGATTTCAGTCTCAGGGCCAACTCATTTAAGTCCCAGAAAGCCATCTAACATTGGTGAACTTCAGTCTGATTGCATCATGTCCTTTACAGTATTATTCAAATTTTCTCCTAGTAGAAGAATAAAACTGTAAATGAAACTGTTGTCCTGATTCGGACATAGTCCTTATAAAGCACCAACAGAGAATAATCTTGTTTTCAAGATATCTCTGCTTATTTCAAATCTGGGATAAAGACAAAGAAACCTAAAAATGGTATATAATATACGATTTCTAGAGACACCAATTTTTTTCATTGTTGATAATGTCTTTGAAAATCTACAGAAGACAATTGCTCCTGCTTATGAGATCCCTAGTAGGACAGTTCTCAGATTCCGGATGGACAAAAAATATGAAGTTATTTCATGAACTTTTGAAACAAATCCATCAAATAAAGAAGACGTAGCTTTCATAACAGGTGGTTTATCAGTACGTTAAAAATTAAAAGTTTTTTAGGCAGGACTGTGCATTTCAGAACAGGCATTCGACTATTTTCCAGTTACTTTTGGCATGTACAAATTAGACCAAAGACAAACATCACAATACATCACTAAAACGTTCTCAAGGACCTGCGAAGAGCTGTGTACAGCCAATGAGAGTGTAATGGCTGTTGCTACCGATAATGCAGTCAATATGGTTGAAGCAGTAGAATTAACATGTAGTCATGATTTTTGTTTTGTGTGATTCTGAATATATGTGAATAGTTGTGATCTTGTAGAAAATAAAATACAGTTTGCTCATCATGAATTCATATTAAATATTGTTATTGATGAGAAGGAAGCCCGTGTGTAGGAACATAAAAAGAAGTTACACTTTCAATTATAGTAACATGTTTTATTAACTATTATATTACATAAACAAGTACAACAAAATAATTCCATCAATATTACACTTTACAATATCTCAATATTAAATACATATTAACATTCTGAAACGTCTACTGTAAATCCATCAACCGGAGCATAGTCATGTACAACAAGCAGATCTCACACACCTCAATTGAATTTGATGTACACTGCAAAAAGTCTTACTTTTTCATAATTCCAATAGCTATTATATTGGCAGTAAACATTCTGTAGATTGTTAGTTTCATAACAATGACAATACATGTGCTTTAACTGCCAGATTAACTCATGATATTCACTGGGAAAACAATGGAACTAATACCAGGAAATGATAACTTCAGAATTTTAATGATTACTTAGGGAATGTAAGACTATCAGAGACTTTTTTAATATTTTTCTTTTGGTTATAACATGAAAATCAAAAACTGTGTTACTGATTGACATCAGGTGCCATGTATTATGATGTGTGGAAAGAATTATTAAACAGAAGACTGTTCACAGAAGATATAAACATTTTTAAAAAGTGAATGTCTAAAAAATGGGAGTCATCACTTTTGAATTACTTTTCATTGGAAATGTAAATAGTTTTTTGATACATCAACAAAAGCAAAAAAAAACCTTCCAGCAGCTATCAAGGAAATACACATTTTGTTTCAGATAGATATGTTTCAAGATTTCTTTTACTGCTGCACTGTGTGTGACCTATCATTTAGTGACTGTTTCACAAGCACCATACCAAAGATAAAAGTGTACTATTAATCTGTATGGTTTTCCTGACTAGCATTTGGTGAATCCACATGACATAACTAATTAACTCCCTGTTTTCATACAACTTATATAACTTATATATTCATCTTATGGTATCTAGAGATGACACTGATCTGTGATGATAGCTATTATATGAACTCAGGCAACATTTGGGTCTTGTGAAATTTCAAAGCATATGTTTCATTATTCTAAAATTCATTGTATACTGCCAGCCAGAAGGAAAATGATAAGAGCTATTACTCACACACACACAATAAATGTAAAATAGGAAAAGCCGATATGTTTCAGGAACAATCATTGTACTCTGCTTTCTCACATACTAGAAAGAAATAATATTTTTTTAGATGTCTGCCCTGGAAAAATTTGTATTTAGTTAAGTCTAATAAAACAAGATAACTATTAGAACTGAATCAAGGACATTTTAGTGAGCCAGTTAACTTCTGAAGCTAAATTCGAATGTTTCCTTTAGGTACATTCACTTATTTATAACTTGATAATCTTAAACTGAACACATAATTTTGAATCTGCTACACGATTTGCTGAAACAATTAATTCCTACTTGATTTTGTGATATTTTGTCATGTACTTTTTATCAGTGGTAGAGAATTACATAATTACTTCACAGACCAATCTAAATTATGACTTATAATGAGAATAGATTTTTAGTTGGTATGAAACCTCCAGGCAAGTTTTGAGGTTCACACAACTCAAAGAAGAATGATTAAGGTGAAAATATGAAGAAAGATGAAGGAAAGATGATATAATGTACTCCCATACCTGACACCTATTTTGAAGTTGGCCTACTGGTCTGTGGTATACTATTTCTGATCACTTTAATCATACAATTACAATGAGTTGGGAAATTAATTAAAATTTTATTCACACATGGAAAAATATTGCCTTGTAATGTCAATTTTATACAGACAATACACAAACACTTCCTAGGACTTTGCTTTAGCTATAGATTGCTGATACAAAAATAGCACTCATAATTATAATTTGCATTTACAGCTGAATTTCAGCTTACAATCAGAGACTCATGACAAGGAAACCAAAATCTAATTTCATTTCCAACACTCTGCTCTGCAGTATCTCCTCAACCATCTCTTTTACACACAGTTACAATAACTATTAAAAATCTAGACCATTTACTTCAGCAGTTCATTTTTTCATGAAGAGTATTACAATGTGATACAAATATGACCATTAACATACACTCTGAAATTTACATTTACATGTATAAAAAACTAAGTTATCTTTCAATTTATCTATCTGTTAAATTAAGACACTAATTTTCTCCTTCTGTAACAGTGCATTACTTAAACATCCATATGAAGTTATAGATAAATTATCTTTTAATACTCATGTTTTTGCTACATGAAAACTACTTGCTTCACAGCTCTGTATTAAAAGAGTGAACAATCTCTGAAAAGCATATTCTCTCAGTAAATAACTATTTATTAAAACAGTTTCATAACTAATCCATTCATGTGCGCACAACAACATGTATTTATGATATAAGGACGGAAGGTAACATCAAAAATCACTTGTTACCTCAGATTTTTTAAAATTGATATAACATACATTCAAGTACAAATCTAAATGTTATATTTTCCACATACAAAAATTGTGCATTTAAGCATTTTTCCTTTTAATTAGATAATAATGTAGAACAGTTACAATAATTTTGGAACAACACTCTTTTTATTTGAGCAGGTAACAAACTAAAATTTCAGTCTCAATCGAACTTCCTTTCATTAATGATTTAACATTGCTATATATCATATGACAACTGGATCAAAATATGACAAATCTTTACTTTGGAATTTAGAACTATAAGGCTTTAGCACTTCTCACGTAGTGAGTATTAAATTTTTACAGTGAAATCAAAATGAATAAAATCATCTTACACAGTAATAAATTCAAAATATAATAAATGTATGTTATGGTAATTAAAATGCTGGTTTCAGTGCATACTACTGGTACTTCATTACTTGCATATTTCTATTGAAAAACTTTTCCCAAACATTGATAATCAGACACATATGAGTGCTCTTACATCTTCTCCAAGTCAGTTGTAAATGATGTATTGGCTTGTTCAGTTATTGTATGGTATGGTGTCTATATGGTTGTTCTTAATTCTTTCTAAGAATGGACAAAACTTCTTATTAGTAAACATACAGATGGTCTCCAAAAATAAAAATAAAATATGAGTAATTGTTAGAAAAAATTACACAGAATGTTCCTACCTTTAATATTTTTCCATTAATAATAGTTTCTATAAACTGTTACGCAAAAAAAGTATTGCAACTTGCAGATATATTTCCCACATGGATCTTTCTGATGACTGTCACAAATTACTAATAACAAAGAATTTAAAAAAATACACAATATTTAAAGCCTTGATATACTAATTCAGTACTGCCAATAAAGTGAATGTGTTATGAACTGTATATCATTACAGCTGCAATTTTAGCATTTTTTCTTCATGCTGTGGTTGTAGTAGTTGCAGCTGCTTATCACTTGGCATATATTATCAGTACACAGCCTCTGCAGTAACTTAAATTCTGTATTAATGGAAGTGGTTTTTCAATGTGTTTATTCCATTTCATCATTTATATGCTGTTACCTCTGGCCAGGCACAGACTATAAATAAGGTGTTTTGTGTTTGGGGAAAGGTCAAAAGGTTAGCCCATATAATACCGACAATCGAATGAACATATTCTGAAATCAGTAGCATTAATAGAGGTATTTCACAAAGGTGCTGTATTCGTAGCATACTCCACAATGAAGGTTCTGCTTAAAAATTTCCAGTACTGATAATAACAATAAGAACCTTGACAGCATTTATCTGTTATTACATTTTATAACGATTAAAATCGCACTTATCAGACAAAGATAACATGTTCAGAGTCTGCCTCACAGCCATACGCCATCTACAGCTAATTTAATCAATTCTCTGGCAATTCTACAAAGAAACTGCGAAAAAGCTGCATGAGTATTGTAGCAAAATCCCTAATGTCTTCAAGACCACAAGATATCAAGCACTAGAATATTGTTGACTGTAGTGAAAAGACCAGTCATCACACTGCAGAACTCATGTGTACAGAGCTATCTCCATCCTTGTCTCTGATATTTTTGAAGTTATGACAGTACAAACAAATTAACGAATCATCATAATAATGGGAGGTGCATTATGGAAGAAATGTAGACGCTTATAAATTTAATAACTATGGTTCAGCTTCCCTTTTTGCTACGTGTCTCTGCAAAACAGAATTAACTGGCGTCAAAATATGGAGCTAGAGTGATGATAATATCAAAATTACGACATTTCTTTGACAGTGTCGGTAGAGACCAATGATGGTGTGGGCTCAAAATTAATGAACTCGCTGTTCAGACTAGCGATGTGGTTGCTATTGTGTCAAGATCTGAAGCAGATCAGTTCCTAAAATGTCACATTCCATTTATAGATAAATTGTACATTGTTCTGTTGCAAGTTCTTAATTATTACTGGCAGATATTTTCCTCAGAATTGAAATAACATACAAAAAATATTTATGCAGATTTTCTACTGAGAGAAGATAACAAATAAATGTAAATATTTTAATTTAAATGATGTTTTGTGGATACAAAGTGCTATTATTTTTGTGAAACAACAGACACATGATGAATAATATGACGCCAAAACGTGGTGTCCTGAATGGTTTCATCGACAGATGAGTAGCAATATAACTGGATATTTACTTTGCATACACAGCCAGGCATTGATGAATGGTCATGTAATCATGGTTTTTATGATTCCAGACACCCTTAAGTCGACAGCTTGCTTCCAGAAAGTTAGAGGTGCCTATGTTGGTGTAACAATCTTGATTGAGAGAGGCTGGAGCTCGGAGGAATGGGTTATCTCTGGAGAAACATAATATTGACATATATTGTTTACAGCACAGTGGCAGATAGACACCAGGAGTCTAAGTACAAGTGGGCAATCCTCCTTGAAGTAACAACAATGCTACATAGGATACAGTTCAAGTTCTTACAGCTTTATAGTTCTCATTTCCTTTTTGGCAGGCTGACTGCAGACCTGACTGGAAATGAGATCAGGGTCCATTGAAGAAGAGGTATCTAGTGTGTCACGCTCCAGTGTGTTGTATCAGTTTCATGTCTTTGGCCAAATACACATGCTATCAACAAAGACTATTGTTCAGAGGTTCATCTCCTACAGGTTGCACCTTTGAGAAGCAGGTCTCAGTGTGCTGCTCCCAGAGGGGTGGTTACTTTAGTTTCAATTCTTTGGCCGAACACTGGACCTGCAAACAGAGATGATCGTTCAGAAGTTTGTGTTGTGCAGGTCTCCCTCGGGTGGCGAGCATGAGGTGGACGGGCGGGTGGGCTCGCCTCTGGCGAACCATCACATGAGGCAGCAGCTCTTGGCACGGCCCTTGAGCTCAGCACGGAGGTCCAGCTTGCTCTTGCAGGGGTGCCCCTTGGCACGCTGCTGGAGCATCAGTGCATGGTTCTTGTTCAGCTTGCCTAGGGCCGCCAGTGCTGCAACTTCAAAGGCATCTCGCACTGCCTTGATCGCGCCTTTTGCAGATGTCTCCACATAGGTCGTCGCACCGATTGTCCGGCTAACCGACACTGCCTGTTGGAGAAAATAGCTGACTTATCATCAGGTGGTTATAAACGCATATACTCATTTAATTTCTCTCTCTCTCTCTCTCTCTCTCTCTCTCGTAGATGCCCATACATGCACTCATGCGCGCACACACACACACACACACACACACACACACACACACACACACACACAGATATAGTGTGTAAAATACTACATATACAAATTTGTAATTACCAGGGGAGAAAAGGATATAAACAGAAACACGTTTCCTATGTGACACAAATGTCACAATGCACCATTTTCCCTCTAAGGGGCATTGAAGGTTTGATGCTGGACTTCCATTAAGCCAACGTTCACAGTTGTTTTGACTGCTTCGTGTTCAACGAGACATGGCAAAAATGAAATCTAGTTTTCAGCACAGTTACATCTTACTGCTAGATGGGTAAGTTCCCCTTACTGTTAGTAGTGTCCATATTCCTGGACAAACAATTACATTATTATTGATTATGATATGCTTGCATACAATTTTCTACTGATGTCTAAAGCTTCAAGAAGAATGATTATACTCAAACCAAATCAGCTGTCATGCATCTCATTGATGGGGAGACTCGATGCAACTGTATGCAGAATAGTTTCCAGGGGTTATCAAATCATGTCACATTTCAAAGACTTGATGGCCGTCTTAATGAAATAAGATCCCTAGACCATGTAGTGTGTGAACCAGTTTGAGGAAGCTGTGTTACAGTGAAGTGAGGACAAGCCCAGCATCAGCACAAGATCTGTGGGCAATGAACTAAATATCTGGAGCTTCAATGTGTGAAAAGTCCTGTAAAAGACGGGCTTGCATCCACCTAAGTATTAGCCCAATACTTCCAAAGATTTGTTTGGTTTACTGATGAGGCTAAATTCACAAGGGAAGAAATATTCAACAGACCTTAGAGCCATTCCTGCGAGTTGGAAAATCCTTAAGCAACTCATGTGTCCCACCAACTATAGGGATTTACCATAAATGTGTGACTTGGTATTATTCACAACCATGTCACTTGGCTATATCTTCTGCCTCAAACACTCAGTGGAGAAAATTAATGTAACATCCTCCGTGAAGTAATACCAAAAATGAAACTTCCTGGCAGATTAAAATTGTGTGCCGGGCCGAGACTCGAACTCGGGACCTTTGCCTTTCGCGGGCAATATCCTTTGTTTCAAGAGTGCTAGTTCTGCAAGGGTCGCAGGAGAGCTTCTGTAAAGTCTGGAAGGTAAGAGACGAGGTACTGGCAGAAGTAAAGCTGTGAGGACGGGGCGTGAATTGTGCTTGAGTAGCTCAGTTGGTAGAGCACTTGCCTGCGAAAGGCAAAGGTCCCGAGTTCGAGTCTCGGCCCGGCACACAGTTTTAATCTGCCAGGAAGTTTCATATCAGCGTACACTCCGCTGCAGAGTGAAAATCTCATTCTGAATACCAAAAATGTTAGAGAATATCTCACTAGCAGTCACAGGTTGTTTATGGTTGGAGCATGGCAAGGCTGTATCATATTTTGATGCTGATATCAGAGAACATGATTTCCCGAATTGCTGGTTGGTTCAAATGGCTGTAAGCACTCTGGGACTTAACATCTGAGGTCATCAGTACCATAGAACTAAGTAAATCTAACTGTCCTGAGGACATCACACACATCCATGCCCGAGGCAGGATTCGAACCTGCGACCACAGCAGCAGCTCGGTTCAGGACTGAAGCACCTAGAACAGCTCGGCCACAGCGGCCGGCTCCTGAATTGCTGGATTGGGAAGAGTGCAGTCATACAAAGCCTTCAATGTATGAGAGACTACTAGACATTACAGGAGAGCTGCTTGCTTGTTGGCTGGCGATGCAGTCATTATTTACGAAACACCTGGCTGTGTTGTGTGTGTTCAACAACTATTAGTGCTCGGATCCCACTAGCTCATTACTGTAGAAAAATGGCTTTTACAGCAACATCTCAAAACTATATTATGTGGCTGTGTGAACATTGTCTCAGAACACCCCATCCACACAGTCAGTAACTACAAGCTACTGCTACAATCTACAGCTATGAGCCACTGTTATCACTACCACTTTCAACATGCAATATTGTCCTACTTATTACAAATGTACATACAAGGAAACATAGCCTGCAGAAAGTGCAGACAATCTGCAGCCGAAAAATTCCTTTAGTAATGAGTTCATTAGAGATGGAACACTAGCTTACACCATCTGATCACAAATGTATAGACACCCTCTGTAATGTGGAACTGATCACTAGATGCCACAAGAGGTGGACATGCCAATATAAAAAGAGGTGGGAAGTATTGTGTTGTTAGTAGGGAAGCAGTAACAGTACAATGCGCCGGTTAGGGGTAGCTCAGTAACTCGGAATATGGACATGGCGGTGGATGTCACGTAACTGATAAATCCATCAGGGACATTTCATTCCTTCTGATCTTGCCCATATCGACTATTACTGATGTAACTGTTAAGAGGAAACATGAAACAACAATCAACACTGAATGAAGACCATCTAGACCTGATACAGTGATGGGCAGAGGATAACTCTAAAAAATTGGATGAAAACAGCAGACTGAATAAGTCTTGAGTTCCACAGTTCTACGAGCAATCCAGTTAGCACAGTGATTGTACATAGGGAGTTGAAAAGAATGGGGCATAATGGTTGAGCAGCTCCTCATAACTACGAATTTCTGTAGTCAATACTTAGTGATGCTTGAACGGGTGTAAAGAGTGACTCCACTGGAGAGTGATTTTGAGTGCTAAATCATGCTAAGCCCTGCAGCAATCTGATGGAAACGTTTGGGCTTTGTGAATGCATGGGGAACATTACCTGCCACCGTGTGTGGTGCCAACAGATAAGTACACAATTCGTGGTGTTCTGGATGGGGGTGTTTTTTGTGGTTGAGGTGTAGTCCCCCAACCATGGGGGAAGGACATGAACTCATTCTACAGCATTATGTAATATGTACAGCAGAGAAACAGTTCAGAGACATTGATTGCTTGTATGAGCATATAATGAATCATCCTCCTGTAAAATTACCTTTTTTTATAGAGATAAGCAATACCATGTATACTAACGATTCCTGCATACATTAAACTATCTCAGCTGTTTCATAAAAGGAATTCATATGATTTTGTATATGATGTATTATATTTCAGGCGAAAATGTATAAAAAAGAAATTAATGTGTTACAATCGATATGTACTAACAGTTAGAATTACTCTTCTTTTAAAGTTAATTAAAATTACAAACTTTGTGGCATACATAAAATTCATATTATTAATTGCACAATTTAATGGTAGTTATTAAATTTATTTCTAGTTTTATTTACCAAATAATGATGTATTTTAGAGATGATTCTTCTTTGGTAAAGAAAGTTTGTAAACTCTTTTGCTTTGTAAACTCTTTGGAATAATGTGAGTATTGCAGAATGTAAGGAGTGGTGGGCGTGCCTCTAATGGAAGTAGACGTTTTCTAAGTTTGTCACCAACAATGTAATTATTGGTTATTTTGAATGTGGAGAATGTACAAACAGTGTGATGTAGAAAGATGTGACAAAGAGTAAAATTCAAGAAAAATACAGCCGAATCTTCATCAGTTATTTAGTCACCAAGAACCTCCAAAATCGAAATTTCAGCTGCAAGAATGTACCCTTAGTCAAGACTTTCAGTCATCAAAAACAACAATGAGATAATGGAGATAAGTATAAAGTTATTCTTTTGTATATCTTATGCCTCTTGAAGCTTTCAAAATTTGTGCAAATAGAGAATTTTAATAGTGACATGCGGTAGGGTAAGATTACAAGTATGACTATGCAACCTATCATGAAGCATCTTCTGCAGTAAGACAATGGTTTGTTGTCAATAATGCCCTGCAAATGACTGGCATGGCCAAAGTTCATATGCGAACCCAACAGAAGGCCTTCAGGATAAGTTCGAAAGTCGACTTTGTTTCACAATTCAACAACCAAAATCAGTACCTTCCCTGGAACAATGGTCTACCATTCCTCCAGAGACATTCTAACACTTCATAGAAGGTGTCTTGGGCAGAGTTCAAGCTGTCACAACAACGAAGGGTGGAGATACCACATGACTGTGTGATGTATTCTGTGAAGTATGAGACAGGGAATTAGTCATAGGCACATTGCAGGAGCCAAGCTAGTGTCATTGTTCATGAACTGAAGTACATCACACCATTGTAAATCAGGTTGGTTTTCCTCCCCTAGAATATGTGGCCAGTAGCTTAGACATGCACAATTTAAAAAAAATTACATAGATTCAGCCTACATCCTAGCTGGGCTTCAGCCAAAGTAGTAAGTTAAGGAATTTCTTTAAGCAATCTGCAGCATAATATATGCTTGCCCGGAAAAATTCTTCCAAGCAGGAACCTGTTTTGTCATGTATTTCCTGGCACTTTTTCGTGTGGACTACATGTGGCATGTTAAGATACCACTAGGTTGGAGAACGATGGGGATGCGAAACTGTTTCCTCCTTAGATCCATATATGACAAAAAAATGGTATGTCATATTAACCAGAATTACAAACATTGCTTCAGGCAGTTAGATAACTGTACAGCATTTAACCAGCCATGCCTGACATGCAACATATTGATCGGTATAGGCAACAGTGGTAAAGTACAAATAGGAATCAATAAGTATGTTTGTCAGCATCAGATCTAATATAGAACCAAATCTGCACTGTCCATTACAGTATTGCCAGAGGGCGACAACTTGTGGTCCTCACCTGTTCAGAGGAGACAGGTGTGCGCCTCTGCTTGGCGAGGCTGGAGACGGTGGTAGGGTCTGTGCGGAGGTCACTCTGGCAGCCACACAGGATCACCGGTGTATTATCGCAGTGTTGCCGGATCTCAGGGTACCACTGCAAGAAAAATAAGGCAACACTGTTACTGGAAAACTAGCAGGGTCACCGCTGAGTTGGCACAATGCTGCCAGATTTATAGGTATCATTACAAAATACACAATCTCTTTACTGGTAGCAAAATACTTTCACCATTGAGTTGCCGCCAAGCTGGTAACCACTAAGAGAGCATTCACTACAGTTATTAGCCTTCACAAAGGACTACAATGTGCTGATGCAGTGGTGCCACATCTACTGGTAACAGTACAGAGACAACGCTGTTAGAAGAAGCTCATACAAACAGTCACACCTCTTCACATGGCACCACTAAACACACAAAGAACGCTTTTATTGACAGCCACACTAGCTTCTCGTTGCAGTGCTGCCGTCTCTGCCTCCAATTGCAAGCATAAAACACTGTCACTGGCAGCCAGTTGGGACCATCAGGGTGCTTCCCACTGTGTTTCCATCTCTGTCACGAACAGATACAAGACTCTCATTTTACTGTCAAAGCTCTGTCAACACTTGCTCAGATTACTGCCCTTTGTTGTGAGGTTTTGGTAACACTGTCCTATACAGGGTGGATATGTATTTTACCGATTATATTACGGATTTTCTTTACAGTGAGTTCCTCAGAGCGAGTGTTCTGGTGCACAGAACTCATTATTATGTTTTGAATGTATCTGTGCAATGTATATGAAAGATGTACAGATGGGTTTTGATGTGAAAAATAAACAAGTGACCTACTGATTAATATCTTGTGTATGGGAAGAAAGATGTAAAACTTATAAAACAAGATGCATAAGGAATGCATTGCCATCGGGTAAAATATGTGCGCATTTACTATGAAATAAAATCTCCGTATGGCATTACTGGCTGGGCGATCCCTCCTTAGGTTGTTCTGCCGCCTTGTGCAAGCCTTTCTATTTGCCGATACTTGGACAAGTTGCACATCGATGAAGATAAGGCGGAATAACTAAGGCATTGTGGTGAACTGATTGCCTAATTGATTTTATTGCTTTATTTAATCATGATGCATGTTTCGCCTAACGCAATGCATCTTCAGATTGACCAGTATAGTGTAGGTAAGTGGGTTTTAGGTAGCATGATTAGGGCACCATATATGGTAAAATAAATTTAAGCAAGTATGATCTCATGTCATATGTTAACAGCAGTAACACCAGATAACCTTGCGGGACTGTGTAACGTAGACCAGTGGAAACAAGGCAGGATCAAGTTTGTAAATAGCCGTGGTAAATACGTTGCATCCGCCGTTCTTTTTTCTCCGGTTTGATACAATATACAGAGGGTTTCACAATCCAAGTTACACATTTCCAGAGGTCGTAGAACGGACTTAGTAGAACAAGTTTTACATAGGAACACATGTCCAGAAACGTATACGACGACGCTACAGAGCGCCTGTAAATGTATGCATATATAAATAGTGTGATTCTGTCATGATATTACAGGCTTTCAAGAATGTTGGAGACGGATAAATGTATCAATATGAGTTAAGGGTCTCTGGCCGAAAGTTACTAGCAACAGTGGAATACATATACCGATACTGCTGTTGCTAAGAATGTTGTGTATGCAACTTTCAGAGGTGGTAGTATTGTCCAAAACAAGAAAAAGTGTTTACTAAACATGGTCTCTAAAATTCATTCCTTAAGGGCTACGAGCACTTATTGAATAGAGGAGATGTGCTTCACACTAGCTAACATGAACAAGTGCTCATAGTTCCTCAGGAATGCATTTTACAGTCCAAGTTTACTAGGTATTTCTCTTGTCCTGACACCTTCTACCGCATCTGCAGCTTTCATACCCCACATTCTTACATTCTTAGCAACAGTACCAGTGAATGTACCGGCCGGAGTGGCCGTGCGGTTCTAGGTGCTACAGTCTGGAGCCGAGCGACCGCTACGGTCGTAGTTTCTAATCCTGCCTCGGGCATGGATGTGTGTGATATCCTTAGGTTAGTTAGGTTCAATTGGTTCTAAGTTCTAGGCGACTGATGACCTCAGAAGTTAAGTCGTATGGTGCTCAGAGCCATTTGAACCAGTGCATGTATTCCACTGTCAGAGGTATCAAAAGGGTTTTCGCTTACAACATTCGACTCCGTTCCGGTACAGAGATCCCTACTGAAATTGATGCATTTATCCCTGTACGTCGTCCTCGAAGGTTTGTAACATCATCACGGCATCACACTGCATATGCGCCAACGCCTATAATTTGACGCTCTGTAGGGTCCTTGGAGGACATCTTCATCTACATCTACATGGCTACTCTGCAAATCACATTTAAGCAGTTGGCAGAGGTTTCATCGAACCACTATCACAATAATTCTGTTATTCCACTCTCTAACTGCGTGTGGAGAAAAAAGAATGGTTCAAATATCTCTGAGCACTATGGGACTTAACTTCTGAGGTCATCAGTCCCCTAGAACTTAGAACTACTTAAACATAACTAACCTAAAGACATCACACACATCCAGGCCCGAGGCAGGGTTCGAACCTGCGACCGTAGCGGTCGCGCGGTTCCAGACTGTAGCGCCTAGAGTCGCTCGGCCACAGCGGCCAGCAGACTGTGGAGAAACGAACACCTACATCATTCCGTGTAAGCTCTGATTTACCATGTTTTATTATGATGATTGTTTCTCCTGGCTGAAATTTGTGAGAAGATCCTGCCTCTACGAGAAACGCCTTTGTTTCAGTGATGTCCACCCCATATTCAGTATCATGTCCGTGACACTCGCTCCCCTTTTTCTCGATAATACGAAACGTGCTGCCCTTCTTTGAACTTTCTCGATACATTCCGTTAATCCTATCTGGTAAGGATCCCACATCGAGCAGCAGCACACCAAAAGATGACGGACAATCGTAGCGTAGGCAGTCTCTTTAGTGTATCTGTTTCATCTTCTAAGTGTTCTGCCAGTAAAACGCAGTCTTTGGTTCGCCGTCCCCACGATATTTTCTATGTGTTCTTTCCAATTTAAGTTGTTCGTAATTGTAAATCCTAGGTATTTGGTTGAATTTACGAACATGGGTTCCGATGTAAAACTTGATCCACTAAGTCCCCTCTACAACCTCTAGAAGTCTGTAACATGAATTTTGAAACACTCACTAATTTAGTACACACTTGCTTCGATTTCTTTTACTATACACGACGGGGGCATTCTACTTTTTTTTATGTCATAATCATAGCATCGAAAACCCACTTACCAACACTACACTGGAAACTTTGAAAATGTCTTGTATTGCGCGAATCATATTCCGCATACTGGTTGCTGCACCAACACGCCATGAAGTGAAAAGTGGTCCAGAGACAGTGACGCTAACGACTAGACCAAAAACTGCGTACTACTCGTTTGCTACAGTACTGCCACATATTTCTTCAGTAGGTGTTCTAGTACTGTTTTTCCAAACCAAAAAAAATACAATATTCTTTTCAACAATAAAAAAAAGTATTTCTGGGTGTTTAAGATTCTCTATGACACTTGATGCAGCAGTCCTCACGAACTTTTGCTTCCTCATTTTAAAGAGAATATCACGTGGTTTGGAAGGCAACTAAATCAAAAAGACTGTTAATCGCCGCGACAAGGCAAATTTTTCATGTAACAGAAGCGTGAATACACATGGCTGTGAACTGCATCGCGCCTGAATGCAAACTGAATCAACTAAAGTTCCAACCTATTAGAAAATATTTAATCAATTTTTTCATCGATGTAAGACGTTCCCTTTGTTTATGAATCTTGCTTCAAAATCCGCATTGCGCTGTTGGAAACACAGCGTCAGTTACGGATGTTACCTTTTTTGTCATTATTCTCAGAGTAGCACTTGCAACCTACGTCCTCAATTATTTGCTTCACGTACTCCAATCTCTGTCTTCCTCTACAGTTTTTGCCCTCTACAGCTCCCTCTAGTACCATGGAAGTCATTCCCTCATGTCTTAGCAGACGTCCTATCATCCTGTCCCTTCTCCTTATCAGTGTTTTCCACATATTCCTTTCCTCTCCGATTCTGCGTAGAACCTCCTCATTCCCTACCTTATCAGTCCACCTAATTTTCAACATTCGTCTATAGCACCACATCTCAAATGCTTCGATTCTCTTCTCTTCCGGTTTTCCCACAGTCCATGTTTCACTACCATACAATGCTGTACTCCAGACGTACATCCTCAGAAATTTCTTCCTCAAATTAAGGCCTGTATTTGATATTAGTAGACTTCTCTTGGCCAGAAATGCCTTTTTTGCCATAGCGAGTCTGCTTTTGATGTCCTCCTTGCTGCGTCCGTCATTGGTTATTTTACTGCCTAGGTAGCAGAATTCCTTAACTTCATTGACTTCGTGACCATCAATCCTGATGTTACGTTTCTCGCTGTTCTCATTTCTACTACTTCTCATTACCTTCGTCTACTTCTCTTATCTTCGTCTTTCTCCGATTTACTCTCAAACCATACTGTGTACTCATTAGACTGTTCATTCCGTTCAGCAGATCATTTAATTCTTCTTCACTTTTACTCAGGATAGCAATGTCATCAGCGAATCGTATCATTGATATCCTTTCACCTTGTATTTTAATTCCACTCCTGAACCTTTCTTTTATTTCCATCATTGCTTCCTCGATGTACAGATTGAAGAGTAGGGGCGAAAGGCTACAGCCTTGTCTTACACCCTTCTTAATACGAGCACTTCGTTCTTGATCGTCCACTCTTATTATTCCCTCTTGGTTGTTGTACATATTGTATATGACCCGTCTCTCCCTATAGCTTACCCCTACTTTTTTCAGAATCTCGAACAGCTTGCACCATTTTATATTGTCGAACGCTTTTTCCAGGTCGACAAATCCTATGAAAGTGTCTTGATTTTTCTTTAGACTTGCTTCCATTATTAGCCGTAACGTCAGAATTGCCTCTCTCGTCCCTTTACTTTTCCTAAAGCCAAACTGATCGTCACCTAGCGCATTCTCAATTTTCTTTTCCATTCTTCTGTATATTATTCTTGTAAGCAGCTTCGATGCATGAGCTGTTAAGCTGATTGTGCGATAATTCTCGCACTTGTCAGCTCTTGCCGTCTGCGGAATTGTGTGGATGATGCTTTTCCGGAAGTCAGATGGTATGACGCCAAACTCATATATTCTACACACCAACGTGAATAGTCGTTTTGTTGCCACTTCCCCCAATGATTTTAGCAATTCTGATGGAATATTATCTATCCCTTCTGCCTTATCTGACCGTAAGTCCTCCAAAGCTCTTTTAAATTCCGATTATAATACTGGATCCCCTATCTCTTCTAAATCGACTCCTGTTTCTTCTTCTATCATATCAGACAAATCTTCACCCTCATAGAGGCTTTCAATGTATTCTTTCCACCTATCTGCTCTCTCCTCTGCATTTAACAGTGGAATTCCCGTTGCACTCTTAATGTTACCACCGTTGCTTTTAATGTCACCAAAGGTTGTTTTGACTTTCCTGTATGCTGAGTCTGTCCTTCCGACAATCATATCTTTTTCGATGTCTTCACATTTTTCCTGCAGCCATTTCGTCTTAGATTCCCTGCACTTCCTATTTATTTCATTCCTCAGCGACTTGTATTTCTGTATTCCTGATTTTCCCGGAACATGTTTGTACTTCCTCCTTTCATCAATCAACTGAAGTATTTCTTCTGTTACCCATCGTTTCTTCGCCGCTACCTTCTTTGTACCTATGTTTTCCTTCCCAACTTCTGTGATGGCCCTTTTTAGAGATGTCCATTCCTCTTCAACTGTACTGCCTACTGCGCTATTCCTTATTGCTGTATCTATAGCGTTAGAGAACTTCAATCGTATCTCGTCATTCCTTAGTACTTCCGTATACCACTTCTTTGCGTATAGATTCTTCCTGACTAATGTCTTGAACTTCAGCCTACTCTTCATCACTACTATATTGTGATCTGAGTCTATATCTGCTCCTGGGTACGCCTTACAATCCAGTATCTGATTTCGGAATCTCTATCTGACCATGATGTAATCTAATTGAGATCTTCCCGTACCTCCCGGCCTTTTCCAAGTATACCTCCTCCTCTTGTGATTCTTGAACAGGGCATTCGCTATTACTAGCTGAAACTTGTTACAGAACTCAATTAGTCTTTCTCCTCTTTCATTCCTCGTCCCAAGCCCATATTCTCCTGTAACCTTTTCTTCTACTCCTTCCCCTACAACTGCATTCCAGTCGCCCATGTCTATTAGATTTTCGTCCCCCTTTACATACTGCATTACCCTTTCAATATCCTCATACACTTCCTCTATCTGTTCATCTTCAGCTTGCGAGGTCGGCATGTATACCTGAACTATCGTTGTCGGTGTTGGTCTGCTGTCGATTCTGATTAGAACAAACCGGTCACTGAACTGTTCACAGTAACACACCCTCTGCCCTACCTTCCTATTCACAACGAATCCTACACCTGTTATACCATTTTCTGCTGCTGTTGATATTACCCGATACTCATCTGACCAGAAATCCTTGTCTTCCTTCCACTTTACTTCACTGACCCCTACTATATCTAGATCGAGCCTTTGCATTTCCCTTTTCAGATTTTCTACTTTCCCTACCACGTTCAAGCTTCTGACATTCCACCCCCCGACTCTTAGAACGTTATCCTCTCGTTGATTATTCAATCTTTTTCTCATGGTAACCTCCCCCTTGGCAGTTCCCTCCCGGAGATCCGAATGGGGGACTATTCTGGAATCTTTTGCCAATGGAGAGATCATCATGACACTTCTTCAATTACAGGCCACATGTCCTGTGGATACGCGTTACGGTGTATATACAAGTAGAATCATTTTGTTTGTTTCTGATGGACACATGTCATTCGTCTGGAAGGAAATACATAATTTTATTAAGTATGACTCCAAGCAGTCTTACAAAAATCGACGTATATGTTACTTATCACATACCAATCAATTAAAACGGATCAGATGTAGAGGTTAGGGTTTGACGTCACTTTGACGAGGAGCTCATTAGAGGCTATGCTCAAGCTCGGATTGCAAAGGATGAGAAAGGAAGTCGGTGGTACCCATGAAAGGAACCACCCGTCATTCACCTTAAGGGGTTTAGGGAATTCAAGGGAACCTAAGCATGGATCACCGGATGGGAATTTGATCCGCCGTCGAATGACTTACCTCTGCATAAGGACACTCGGTATCTACACCTATACTAACACTAGTGACACCAAATCTACACTCATGCTCGTAAATTAAGGATGATTGCAGAATGTGGTGCCACACAATGTGGCACAGAACAAAACTGGCGCTAATCGCATAGGCACATAGGGAACACACACGACACAGATCTGTAAGTCCACAGTATTGGTGATAAGTTGAGAAAACGGTCCCGAAACACATGTGCTATAAAACGCCAATGCTTCCCGCCCATGTACCCCGACATCAATAAGGGATGTGATCACCATGCACACTTACACAGGCCGTACAACGCGTAGGCATACTCTGGATCAGGTGGTCGAGCAGCTCCTGGGGTATAGCCTCCCATTCTTGCACCAGTGCCTGTCAGAGCTCCTGGAGTGTCCTCGGGGTTTGAAGACTTACAGCGATACGTCGAGCGAGAGCATGCCAGACGAGCTCGATGGGGATTGTCTTGAGAACAGGCAGGCCACTCCATTCACATGATATCTTCTGTTTCAAAGTACTCCTCCACGATGGCAGCTCGGTGGGGCCGTGCGTTATCATCCATCAGGAGGAAGGTGGGACCCACTGCACCCCTAAAAAGGTGGACATGCTGGTGCAAAATGACGTCCCAATACACCTGACCTGTTACAGTTCCTCTGTCAAAGACATGCAGGGGTGTACGTGCACCAGTCAGAATCCCACCCCACACCATCAAACCACGACCTCCATACAGGTCCCTTTCAAGGACATTAAGGGGTTGGTGACTGGTTCCTAGTTCACGCCAGATGAAAACCCTGCGAGAATCACTGTTCAGACTATACCTGGACTCCTCCTTGAACATAACCTGGGACCACTGTTCCAATGACCATGTACTGTGTTCTTGACACCAGGCTTTACGGGCTCTCCTGTGACCACGGGTCAGTGGAATGCACCTTGCAGGTCTCCAGGTGAATAAACCATGTCTGTTCAGTCGTCTGTAAACAGTGTGTCTGGAGACAACTGTTCCAGTGTCTGTATTAAGGTCCCGAGCAAGGCTACCTGCAGTACTCCGTGGCCGTATGAGGGCACAGATGGTGGGATATCGGTCTTCTTGTGGTGTTGTACACTGTGGACATCCCGTACTGTAGCGCCTGGACACGTTTCCTGTCTGGTGGAACCGTTGCCATAATCTTGAGATCACACTTTGTGGCACACGGAGGACCTGTGCTACGACCTGCTGTGTTTGACCAGCCTCCAGTCGCCCTAGTATTCCACCCCTCATAACGTCATCAATATGAGTTCTTTGAGCCATTTTCAACACACAGTCACCATTAGCACGTCTGCACACTTACTCGCTGCAACGTACTCTGACATGCACCGACACACTTCTGAGTACGTGGACTGCTGCCAGCGCCACTGTGCGAAGACCGCAGGTCAAATGCACCTCATGGTCATACCCTGAGGTGATTTATACCCGAAAACCGCCCACCAGAGGGCTGTTTCACCATGTATCAGCATTATCCTTAATTTATGAGCATGAGTGTATACGAATTCAATTCCATTTGTCGCTCGATGTAATTAATTTCTATCATGTACGCATATAATAGGTTATGGGGACAGTGTGTCGGTGCGCATGGTTGGTCAAACCAACTGTTGCAGTGCAGAGAGTACAGCGACCTACACGCTTTATGGAGCTTCTGCACTGTCCAGTCACATTAATGGGACAACCAGTCAAAAGTCTGAATAACCACCTTTTGTAGCGCGATACATGCAGGAAAAGGTATCGACATGGATTTGGAGCCATGTCGACTCCAGTGCTGTGGCCAGCTGCGTTAGGTTTCTCGGTTGAGGATCCATGGCGCGAACAGCCCGATCGAGCTGGCCACACAGATTCTCGATCGGGTTTAAATCCAAGTATTGTTGTGGCTGGGGCAGTATGGGTATGGGCAATTCATCCTCGTGCTCTTCGAACCACGCACGTACACTGCAAGTTGTGTGATATGTTGCACTGTTCTAGTGGTAGATGCCGTAATGCCGAGGAAAAAGAAACTGCATGTAGGGGTGGGCATGGTACCTAAGTATAGATGCATCCTTATGTTGATCCATTGTGCCTTCTAGAATGACGAGACCATCCAGGGAATGCCATGATAACAAACGCTTGGCCATAACGCATGCAAGGCTTTTGCTTTCAGACGTTTGACACTGTACACGACAACGGCCATCTCACCGAGCGAGGTGGCGCAGTGGTTAGTTAGCACACTGGACTCGCATTCGGGAGAGTGACGGTTCAATCCCGCGTCCGGCCATCCTGATTTAGGTTTTCCGTGATTTCCCTAAATCGCTTCAGGAAAATGCCGGGATGGTTCCTTTGACAGGGCACGACCGATTTCCTTCCCTAATCCGATGAGACCGATGACCTCGCTGTTTGGTCTCTTCCCCCCAAATCAACCCAACCCAACAACGGTAATGTGTTCAATGGCGCATAAAACGTCGGTCACTCATTGGACGTCCAGTTGCGGCACTGGTGTGCAATTTCCAGTCGTCGTCGCCGATGAACAACAGTCAGCATGGGTGCATCAACCAGGCGCCTGCTGTGGAGACCCACACGCAGCGACGTTCGCAGGTAGCCTCTTCGTTCATCTAGGCAAGCAACTGCTGTCGTTCACCCCTGCTATCTATGGCCTGTGGTGCACCACAACTGCTTCGACACCAGTTTTGGATAGCGCCATTTTGCCATGCACGGTGCACTCTAACCATAGCGGCACGGGAGCAGTGTACTAACACAGGCGTTTCGGAAATGCAGCCACCCCTGGCCTGGAAGCCAATGATCATGTCCGTTAGGACGTCATATTAACCACTCCGTTTGCAATTTACGATAAAGGCTGCGCTGTTATCCGCTTTAAACACCGTCCATTGCTAGTGCTACCACGTGTAGTCTGTGAGCGGTCAATGTATATTTACATCGAATTATAACAATGTGACTGGAACGTGTAGTACATCTTCAGACGTTATTACTATAGCAACTGGGGTACCATCCCAGAGCCTGATAAATAGGAAAACGAGCTGTCATTTATTGTTTTAAGAAAAATAAATATAAGAGTACCGTAGCGTGCAAGAAAGTCTGAAAAAACCAGCAACGATTTCTACTGAAACAGAGAATTTAAAATTTGCAGAATAACAGTGCAGTTCGAATTCTTTGACACAGGAAGGAGAATTTTTTATCTTTTTCTTCGTGTAAATAAGGAAAGTACTACGTTTTTCGGGAAACTGGGATCTCTCGATTACCTTTCGCGATATGTGCCACATCCAGAGCATTCGAGGGGAATTAGTAGGAAGATGAAAACTAGCTATCAGTGTAGTAAACAGCCGTACCAGGTCATAGCCTCTATGGTGAGTCTTTGTCTGAAGACATAACGAGCTTGGGGACACAGTTTTAAACCTTAAAAGTGTCTACGATTTCAGAATACAAAAGTTTTCGAAAGCGCTAAATCTTCCAGGCGATGCTGTCTTAGTAGAAACAAAGCGTAACTTTAGTCGTCAGTAACCACAGCAACGTTGGAAGAGGTGATAGCCGAGATGCCCAACCCCACACAAGGGAACTACACTAAAGGTCATAAATTAAGGATAATGCTGTTAGATGGTGAAACAACGCTCTGGTGGGCGGTTTACGGGTTTAAATCACCTCGGGGTATGACAATGCGGTGCATTTGACCTGCGGTCATTGCACTAAAACATTCATATTTATTTACGTACTACACGAATATGTAATAAAAAATGGGGGTTCCTATTAAAAAAAAACGCAGTTGATATCCGTTTGACCTATGGCAGCGCCATGTAGCGGGCCATCCATAGCGCCATCTGGTTTCCGCCTTCAAGCTAGACAAGTTTCGTTCTTTGTAGTTTTTTCGTTTGACGCTTATTTCGTGACATATTTGGCCCGGTCACGATCAATGGACCACCCTGTATACATGCAAATCGCTATACTATGACTTTTGCCACCTCAATGTACCATGAGCATAGCAAATGTTGTTGAAGAAGACTCCATTAACCTTTCCGCCATTTTCTGTCTCACCAGTGCTTCCCGAAAGATACTCTCCGAGCACATTTGAATAACACAGGGTTCGCTCCATTACCACACTGATCATTCCTTGATTGTCCGCCCCCGGTAGCTGATTGGTGCCGGCACGGTAACTCAGCTTGTTCAGTCAGAGGGTTAGCTACCTTCTGTAATAAAAAAAACTGAGTTAACGGATCAACGACGAACTGAAACGGGTGTCTTGCGACGTCCTCCCCGAGCACATACAACGAACGGAAACGAACAAAATGAGAGTTAAAAAAAAAGAAATGGTCAGCGCGCAGGATGTCAATCCTAAGGACCCGGGTTCGATTCCCGTCTGCGTCAGAGATTTTCTCCGCTCAGGGACTGGTTGTTGTGTTGTCCTAATCATCATTATTTCATCCCCATCGACGCGCAGGTCGCCGAAGTGGCGTCAAATCTAAAGACCTGCACCAGGCGAACGGTCTACACGTCGGGAGGCCCTAGCCACACGACATTTTCTTTTTTTTGTTTATTCCTTGATTACTTAGAATGTTTTCACCCAAGTGATCCCTTCCGTTACTCCAATTGTGACATAAATGTCTTATCATTTATACGATCGACCTATCTAAACTGTGTACCATTACATTTAAGAATATTCTGTTGTCTTGTTGTATGTACTGTTTATCGTCCACCTCAGTTAAATACTTTCAGAAAAGATTAACTAAGACTTAAATTTATATTAGATGTTATAACAGTTCTCTCCTTGAGAAACACTACACTGTCCTCCGTCCGCTGCATGGCAACCGACAGATGAGATGCCGCGCCACAGTGCCACATGGTTACCAGAGCTGAGGATCTGACGGCGCCGCTGCCCGGCCGTGCCCACTGGCTGCCTTGCTTGTTGTGGGTCAGAGAAGGGCACGCGCCCCAGTGAAAGTGGGCCCATAAAAGGAGAGCCGAGCGCCTCCTGTCGGCGCCGTCTCAACGGGCAATTTTCGCTGCGTGCGCGCCTTTCTTAATCAACTGCATGAGCTCTATACATTCCACAGTACACAAACATCCACGCACGTGTTAACATTTTACGGAGTACAGGCGCCTTTACAACACTACTGAGCTATTGTAGAGCGTGTAGTACACGTCGGACCGAAATTTCACAAGTATGTCAAATTTTTGTCTTTATCAAAACACAGTCACTGCCGTTTGTTAATCTTTATTTCAACAGGTGCGTTGTACGACTTTACTTCTGAGATCCATACACTGAACCGCCAAAGAAGCTGGTATAGGCATGTGTATTCAAATACAGAGATATCTAAACAGGCAGAATACGGCGCTCCGGTCGGCAAGGCCTACATAAGACAGGTGTCTGGCGCAGTTGTTAGATTGTTTACTGCTGCTGTTACGGTAGGTTATCTAGATACAAGTGAGTTTCAACGTGGTGTTACAGTCGGCGCACGAGTGATGGGAACAGCATCTCCGAGGTAGCGGTGAAATGGGGATTTTCCCTGACGACCATTTCACGAGTGTACCGTGAACATCAGAAATCCGGTGAAACATCAAATCTCCGACATCGCTGCGGCCAGTAAAAGATCCTCCATGAACGGGACCAACGACGACTGAAGAGAATCGTTCAATGTGACAGAAGTGCAACCCTTTCGCAAATTTCAGTGCTGGGCCATCAACAAATGCCAGCGTGCGCATTCAGCAAGACATCATCGATATGAGCTTTCGGAGCTGAAGGCCCTCCCGTACAACCTTAATGACTGCATTACACAAAGCTCTACTCTTCGCCTGGATCCGTCAACACCGACATTGTACTGTTGATGACAGGAAACAAGCTGCCTGCTCGGACGAGTCTCGTCTCAAACTGTACTGAGTGGATGGACGTGTATGGGTATGGAGACAACCTCAGAAATCCACGCAGCAGGGGACTGTTCAAGCTGGTGGAAGTTCTGTAACGGCGGGGGTGTGTGCAGTTGGAGTCATATAGGACCCATGATACATCTAGATACGACTCTGACTGGTGACAGGTGCGTAAGCATCCTGTCTGGTCACCTGCAACCATTCATGCCCATTGAGCATTGCGACGGACTTGGCCAATTCCATTAGGACAACGCGACACCCCAAACGTCCATAATTGCTAAAGAGTGGCTTCAGGAACACTCTTCTGAGTTTAAACACTTCCGCTGGCCACCGAACTCCCCAGACATGAACATTATTGAGCATATCTGGGATGCCTTGCAACGTGCTGTTCAGAAGAGATCTCCACTCCCTCGTACTCTTACGGACTTACGGACAGCCCTGCAGAATTCATGGTGACACTTCCCTCCAGCACTACTTCAGACATTAGTCGAGTGCATGCCACGTCGTGTTGTGGCACTTTTTGCGTGCTCGCGGGGCCCCTACACGATATTAGGCAGATGTACCAGTTTCTTTGGGTCCTCAGTGTATGTTTACTCTGCCTTGATAAATTCTACACAAGCACGACAAATTATTTGATGTCCCTCCAAATAGCTTCATCTCATCATCATATATCATCATGCTCACCCAATGGGCATCTAATGTTGGATAAAAGCCTCCTCCAGATTCTCCACGCAAACAACAAGCATCCATTGATGGAGATCGCGAGATTTATTTGTGCTAGCAGGTCTTAGCTCTCGCTCAGCTAGCGATGATGTGTGAATTACAGTTCTTCATAATGATTGCCAGGACATAGTACCTCGATCCCACCTTTGCTGCATGAACAATTCTACACATAGAACACACTATTTGATCAACAGTACCCGGAACCTACTCACATGGCATCTTGCGAACCATGGATGAAGGGTATCAGACGGATGCCATATTCCTTTAACTTCCGGAAATCGTTTGTTTCGGTGCCCCACTGCAGACTCCTAACTAAGGTACGAGCATATGGGATTGGTTCCCAAGTATGTGAGTGGCTCGAAGACTTGTTAGGTAATAGAACCCAGCACGTTGTCCTCGATGGTGAGTGTTCATCGGAGGTGAGGGTATCATCTGGAGTGCCCCAGGGAAGTGTGGTAGGTCCGCTGTGGTTTTCTATCTACATAAATGATCTTTTGGATAGGGTGGATAGCAATGTGCGGCTGTTTGCTGATGATGCTGTGGTGGACGGGAAGGTGTCGTCGTTGAGTGAGTGTAGGAGAATACAAGATGACTTGGACAGGATTTGTGATTGGTGTAAAGAATGGCAGCTAAATCTAAATATAGATAAATGTAAATTAATGCAGATGAATAGGAAAAAGAATCCTGTAATGTTTGAATACTCCATTAGTAGTGTAGCGCTTGACACAGTCACGTCGATTAAATATTTGGGCGTAACATTGCAGAGCGATATGAAATGGGAAAAGCATGTAATGGCAGTTGTGGGGAAGCGGATAGTCGTCTTCGGTTCATTGGCAGAATTTTGGGAAGATGTGGTTCATCTGTAAAGGAGACCGATTATGAAACACTAATACGACCTATTCTTGAGTACTGTTCGAGCGTTTGGGATCCCTATCAGGTCGGATTGAGGGAGGATATAGAAGCAATTCAGAGGCGGGCTGCTAGATTTGTTACTGGTAGGTTTGATCATCACGCGAGTGTTACGGAAATGCTTCAGGAACTCGGGTGGGAGTCTCTAGAGGAAAGGAGGCGCTCTTTTCGTGAATCGCTACTGAGGAAATTTAGAGAACCAGCATTTGAGGCTGACTGCAGTACAATTTTACTGCCACCAACTTAAATTTCGCGGAAAGACCACAAAGATAAGATAAGAGAGATTAGGGCTCGTACAGAGGCATATAGGCAGTCATTTTTCCCTCGTTCTGTTTGGGAGTGGAACAGGGAGAGAAGATGTTAGTTTTGGTACGAGGTACCCTCCGCCACGCACCGTATGGTGGATTGCGGAGTATGTATGTAGATGAAGATGTAGACTCGATATTAATATGGGGTATGTCCACTCTTCTTTTTTATGAGAGCTTGACCTCTGCTGGGGACACATTCAGTGACGTAATTGAATATTTGTAGAGGAATGGCAGCTCATTCTTCCTCTAAAGCCGGAACCAGGGAAGGTAGAAAACAAGGAAAATTTACTCACTATTCACTCTGCGCAACACATGTGTTCGTCATTTTATTAACCAACATGGAACCATGTTCTCAATGTAAATAAAGAACGTGCTAAAAGCATGTGTTCAGCATCAGACTGAGAACAAAACGCTACTCCGAAGTCCACGTTTTACTAAGAAACATATAGAATAAAAATGTGGTCTTTCCTGAATAACAATTTTTAATTTTAATTCGAATAAAACGCGATGGGTATCTGCATTGCCAAACGAACATTTAAATAATTCCGAACAACATGCAATTTTCGATAAAATTTGTTCCGAGGAACAAGAATACTAATGATGGCGTCCCCTGGAAACTACTACTACCGGTAGTACTAAATTAGTTAATCTAACATGTGAATATCCGACAAACAAAAGCTCAAAAATAAAATTTATTGATTAAAAACCAAAGCCCTACGATATGAATTCAGTTAGTGAGACAAGACGATGGATTATCTCCAATTCCTTTCAATTTCATTCTTGAGAAAATGTTGAGAATATGGAATGAAAAATTGTCGGTACATAAGTTTTTTCGCCAATAATACTGGGGAGAAGGAACAGAATTAACAAGTAAATTAAGTAGTGCTGGAGAGAAAAAACCAAGATGTTGAATCACATTGTCTGGCGTCTGCTGATCACTTTGCTATACTTTCAGACAGTTTAAAAATGCTGTGATACAACTAAATCTACTGAAAACGACAGCCAAAAAACAAGATTAAGAATTTCTGCAGAAAAACGAAGTATCACATACATTTTTAAAAACTTTCCAAAGTTTTCAGTCACAGATATTGGTCAAATAGAAACAGTAAAGAAATTCAAAAATAATCCAAGTAAATGATTTGGAGATATATGTGACATAGGAAATGTTCCACGGGACGGAAAGAGCTAGAACATGTCACGAAGAAGGTTTGCAACAAAAGAACGCTTATCTATAAACCTTAATACAAAGCACTACAATACAGCGGTGAAACAAGAACCAGTGAACGCGTGACACTGAATGACAAGTTGTATAAACTGAACTGCAGGGAAAACTCTGAGACCACTAAAAAATGACAGACATCTAGAAGTATAGATGTCACGCTGAAATATATTAGAAAGTATTAATTATAAGACTCAGTAAGAAAGAATATAACAGACTAAGTAAGAAAGAGGAGACTGATATTCTTTGGTCGTTCATACGGAATAAATGACAGGTTAATTGAGCAGATCCTCAAATAACTTTGTCAAAGGAAGTCAGTTATTACTTAAAAGGAGAAAGATTTACAGAGAAATACAACAACAGGAGACGAAATAACTTGTAGCATTAGGTTTAGATTAATATTGTTACAGATAGAATAATTCCAAGGCTGGAAGTAAAAGAAAACAAGTTCAAAATGGGCTGAGGAGAGGAAAAAACACAGTGAACGCATGAAGGTACAGTGGAGGGAAAGGAAGAGAAAACAACACATTATGGATAAATGCAATTGGGATGTGGATCTCTGAAAGGTCGCATAAATGTAAAAACAAAAGAAAAAGAAGGAAAATAAAACATGTTTAACTGACCTTGTTGACGGCATTGTCGAGGGAGTCTGGGTCACTGACCCTGAAGCAGAGTAGGAACACCTTAGCATCTTGGTAGGCCAGCGGTCGCACCGTGTCGTAAGCTGGTGAGCCTGTGGACACACAGAGAGGGCGGTGTTAAAGCTGCTACGACAGCAAGGAACAAGCGACGCCGGTTCTGCGGCAGGCTTGCGAGTACCAGGCAGAAAGGTAAGACTTTGAAGATGCCTGAATGGGTTACTGCGATTTAAGAACCCACTCATACGAAATCTGTTGAAAAAACTACCCTACTGTTTTTTTTTCTTTAAGCTACAACAAAGCCTCCCGTCGATGTGCCGTTGGCAGCACATTATCTACCATAACCTTCTGAGTCACACTATTGTTGATATCGTTTCGTTCCATAGCTGTTTTTACATAGCCTGACAGAAAAATGAAGTACCCAGAAATGGAGGATGAAACGAAATGAAGCTTCATGGGTTGAGAGACCATGAGGTGTAATTTCAGTGATTACAAAATAGATCAAAATTTACAAATAACTCAGCTGTTTGACAAACTTATCAGTATGGCGTTGCAGCACCTCTGGCATGGCTGCAAGCACTGATTCGGTTGGGATGGGTGTCATAAAGTCGTTGTATACTCTCGTTAGCCAAACTGGCCCACAACTGTTGTAAATGGCCCTTGAGAACCTGGATACCTATCGGGGAACTTGCGGACCACAGGAGTACCTCACAATCATGCAAACATTTCATAGAGGCGCGTGTCATGTGTGAACGAGCATCGTCTTGTTGAAAAATGGCTGCACGACACTGTCACATGAAAGGTAACACTTAAAGATGTTGGATGTCCGTGACTTACAATTGTGCCTCTCGAAACCAATGGAAGTTTGGACCTCTCCCCATATCGCCGCCATATTCACCAGCAATGATCATCTGACACTGTGCAGAACCACGTTGAACGCAGTGGGACGTCATTCATCGCCAGTCCATGTTTCCCAGTAATGGCACCCCTCCAAACGCAATAGTATATGTTGTGGTGTTAACGGCAGGTTACGCATGGGACCATAATTCCTTAGCCCGGTTGTTGCCAGTCGCTGACCAACACATAATGTCCATATTTTTCTTGGATGGCAGGTGCAAATGTTTTATGCACAATACGGTGATCATCCCTTATCGTGGTCAGATGTGGTCGGCTGGAACCTTGATGACGAGTTTGGCTGCCAACCGGTTTCCACGAAGTAGAACATGGGACCACTGTCACATTCGAATGCCCCACAAGTCTGAATATTTGACGATTCGACTAGTCAGCCAAACGGAAACACAATGACGCCCCTTTCAAACTCTGCCAGGTGCTGTTCCGTGTCCTTCGCGGTAATCACTCAACATCTGATGCTCTTCAAGCCCCTATACACCCTGCTAGGTCTCCTAATAACCCTAAACACGAACAACGCTATCGCACTTTGGTTGTACCTATCACAGAGAATTGCATCTCTGATCCTTTACATTACTGGCCATTAAAATTGCTACACCAAGAAGAAATGCAGATGGTAAACGGGTATTCATTGGACAAATATATTATACTAGAACAGACATGTGATTGCATATTCACGCAATTTGGGTGCATAGATCCTGAGAAGTCAGTACCCAGAACAATCAACTCTGGCATTGAGTCAAACAGAGCTTGGATGGCGTGTACAGGTACAGCTGCCCATGCAGCTTCAACACGATACCACAGTTCATCAAGAGTAGTGACTGGCGTATTGTGACGGGCCAGTTGCTCGGCCACCATTGACCAGTCGTTTTCAATTGGTGATAGATCTGGAGAATGTGCTGGCCAGGGCAGCAGTCCAACATTTTCTGTATCCAGAAAGGCCCGTACAGGACCTGCAACATGCGGTTGTGCATTATCCTGCTGAAATATAGGGTTTCGCAGGGATCGAATGAAGGGTAGAGCCACGGGTCGTAACACATCTGCAATGTAACGTCCACTGTTCAAAGTGCCGTCAATGCGAACAAGAAGTGACCGAGACGTGTAACCAATGGCACTGCATACCATCACGCCGGGTGATACGCCAGTATGGCGATGACGAATACACGCTTCCAATGTGCGTTCACCGCGATGTCGCCAAACACAGATGCGACCATCATGATGCTGTAAACAGAACTTATATTCATCCGAAAAATTGACGTTTTGCCATTCGTGCACCCAGGTTCGTCGTTGAGTGCACCATTGCAGGCGCTCCTGTCTGTGATGCAGCGTCAAGAGAAACCGCAGCCATGGTCTCCGAGCTGATAGTCTATGCTGCTGCAAACGTCGTCGAACTGTTCGTGCAGATGGTTGTTGTCTTGCAAACGTCCCCATCTGTTGACTCAGGGATCGAGACGTGGCTGCACGATCCGTTACAGCCACGCGGATAGTTGGATCTCGACCAACGCGAGCAGCAATGTCGCGATACGATAAACCGCAATCGCGATAGGCTACAATCCGACCTTTATCAAAATCGGAAACGTGATGGTACGCGTTTCTCCTCCCTACACGAGGCATCACAACAACGTTTCGCCAGGCAACGACGGTCAACTGCTGTTTGTGTATGAGAAATCGGTTGGAAACTTTCCTCATGTCAGCACGTTGTATGTGCCACCGGCGCCAACCTTGTGTGAATGCTCTGAAAAGCTAATCATTTGCATATCACAGCATCTTCTTCCTGTCGGCTAAATTTCGCGTCTCTAGCACGTCATCGTGGGGTAGCAATTTTAATGGCAAGTAGTGTATATATCCGCTGAAGGTGTGCACGTCTGCCAAGTTACATTGATATTCGACCATGTATTCTGGGTGCCTTAGTCTTTTTTCAGGCAGTGTATTTGAGTAGAAAAATCCTGGCGATTTACTGCATGGTTCTTCCAGCTCATAAGTTGTCGTCAATCATATGAAGATGATATTCAACAAGGAAAACCTTCGACCTGAATTACTGGCGCCCTCATTCACTAAAACAAGCATCTGGTGCGCGGCAATTGCAGTCCATCAGACGACTTGGAGAAAAGGTTGGAATATAAGTTGAACTGTATCGTAAGCTTTCAATCGTGAAAGTGAAGATGTATAAAGTTGCAGGGAAGTTTGTTCGTCGTTTGCTGACGGAGACGCAGATGAAACACGGAAGCGGAATGAAATTCCTTTCAATAAGCTGTTGATGGCAAACTCTCATGCAAAGCATCATTACAGGAGACAAGTGTTAGATGAAGTTTATCCATTATGGATACTGTACAACCCCGTTAGTGTATATTAAATTAAATATTACTGCAGTCGTAGGTGACAAAGTGAGTGTTCGCTGAGTGGGCAAGGCAGTGGCTGGAAGTGGTCGACAATAAGCTGCGGGCAGTCGAACAGACTATTCGACCATGGCGTACTTCCTTTCGATCTCCGAGGCGGGAGTAAGTAGTCCTCACTCGCCTTCGTATCGGACACTGCATAATGACGCGTGCTTATCTCTTCCAGCGTGAAGACCCACCAGAATGCAGTGATCGGCTACCGACTTGCGGTACACCACATTTAAACGTCGTGTGTTCTGTGTGCTGATAGGAGGGATGCCATTTAGTCTACCGATGAAGTTCCCCTCAATTCTAGGCGATGGCGAAACCTTCTTCCCCGCCCCCCGACTACTTCCATATCGAAGACCTGCTACTCGTTCGTTGGATCGGAGAAAAACAGGAACATCATCATCAAAATATTTCGACAACAAGAAAACATGCCAAACATTTATGGAAATTAAAATTATACAATAACTACAGAGGAGGAAGCACATGAATGAAAAAATTTATTTACTTTAACACCTTTGATCTAAGACCAGTTAGCAATGTCTGACGGCATTTTGAGATAAAGTCAGACTAGCGATCTAACATACAAAACGTATGGAAGGAACCACATAGGATGATTGGCTAGTAAATCATTAACATTTTGCTTGACGTTAGGACTCATGGCCAGTTTAATTGGACGAAGGTTTTAAAGTGCTTTACTTGTAGAATGATTTTGGGCATGCAGCAGTATGGGTGGCATTGGTGTGGGCATCCAACGGGCAGATTCTGTTGCACAGCAAATGCTGCCTTCTGGCCGATTTCTGGTGGCACTCAGTAATTACAAAATAACAGTAACAAAGTCTGAATGATAGTGTTTAGTGTCTGCCTTCCTGGTTGATAGGCAATCAAAATGGAAGCTACCAGTTGGATATTAACACCAGTACGTCCCATACTCCCGCATCTAGCAAGCTCCAGAACCCAATATCACGGTACAAATACAAATATTTAAAATTCTGTTTGCCTCATCTGCAGATAAGCATGAAAAGGCACGAAACCAAGTTCACGAAAATCAAGAGATATTTAATATGAGTCTAGTGTCAGCTAACTGTAGTTAGATTCTCGACAACTTTTGAATTTGTGACTATGACGTACAGTCATGACTGCGCATTAGCAAATGATCTCTGTGCCGTGCCCTAATAAAGCATGACAGTCTCAGTCCAGTATGAGAGTGATTCTCATAGTTTTCTTCGATGCCAGTGCAAGTTTTTACGTAAAGGTCAGTCAATCGTCATTACGTAAAGAACCTGTTCCTTCCCGCCTGGTACCAGTAGTACCATCACCTTGAGTCTGGCCTCACGAAACAAGCAAATCATCCTACGATTATCTGGCTCTTTCCATGTCTCATACATTGTGAATATTTGCCTCAAAACCGCGTGAGGTAAGCGGCTGTCATCCTACTAAACTTACTAAACCTTCTTCCCCGCCCCCCGACTACTTCCATACCGAAGACCTGCTACTCGTTCGTTGGATCGGAGAAAAACAGGAACATCATAATCAAAATATTTCGACAACAAGAAAACATGCCAAACATTTATGGAAATTAAAATTATACAATAACTACAGAGGAGGAAGCACATGAATGAAAAAATTTAATTACTTTAACACCTTTGATCTGAGACCAGTTAGCAATGTCTGACGGCATTTTGAGATAAAGTCAGACTAGCGATCTAACATACAAAACGTATGGAAAGACCCACATAGGATGATTGGCTAGTTTAGTGGTATTGGAAATTGGAAATATGTGCTAAGTTCCCATGGGACCAAACTGCTGAGATCATCGTTCCCTATGATTACACACTACTTAATCTAACTTAAACTAACTTACGCTAAGGACAACACACACACACCAATGCCAGAGGGAGGACACGAACCTCCGACGGGGGGGGGGGGGGGGGGGGAGCCACGCGAACCGTGACAAGGCGTCCTAGACCCTGCGGCAACCAAAAAATGTTCAAATGGCTCTGAGCACTATGGGACTTCACATCTGTGGTCATCAGTCCCCTAGAACTTAGAACTACTTAAACCTAACTAACCTAATGACATCACACACATCCATGCCCGAGGGAGGATTCGAACCTGCGACCGTAGCAGTCGCGCGGTTCCGGACTGAGCGCCTAGAACCGCTAGACCACCGCGGCCGGCCCTGCGGCAACCCCGGCGACAAGGTGATATTGTTTAAAAATAATACGAGGCGGAAAAAAGATGCCCCTTACAGTACATTACTATCCAAGCGTTGTGAAAAGAACAGATGAGAAAATTCGCAAAAGGAAGTCACATTTCTGACACACATGTTCTGCTATATTTCTTTCAAATGCGTTCATATATTTAAATTTTATATTAAAAGTATACTCGTGGAACATAAAACGCCTTTTAACGTAAAACCCTTAATTGTACTCGTAGAGCACAGCAAAAACTAATATTATACTTAATGGGGACGGTTAAAATTTCACATCTGTATCATTAACAGTATTTGTGATAACACGTCATAAACATAGGATAGGCGACAAGACGGTCATCCACCCACCCTCTACTGCTAACATTGTCAAATCTGAATAATGTGCCAACTCCGTGTACCAGGGCCTGGAAGAAGAAAAATTCCGAACTAGGCAATATATCACTATGCCGGAAATTGCTCCGATCAATTCCTCACAGTTATGATTGACTCTGATGGTGACGAGGCAGTCTGCCTTTCATGACACAGTTCGAAATTTGTTTATGAATATGAAATGACTTGTAATGTTTCTATTGCAGTTCATTGTTGCATTTCTCTTAATAATGATTTCCGGTTTCGTTGAAATGTCTAACATCCTCAGTTCAGTTGTCGCTGCAGAGCAACCCGTCAGTACTGTGTACTAAGTGCATCTTCTCCAAGTCACTAAAGAACATGGAAGCTTTCAAATGGTTCAAATGGCTCTGAGCACTATGGGACTCAACTGCTGAGGTCATTAGTCCCCTAGAACTTAGAACTAGTTAAACCTAACTAACCTAAGGACATCACAAACATCCATGCCCGAGGCAGGATTCGAACCTGCGACCGTAGCGGTCTTGCGGTTCCAGACTGCAGCGCCTTTAACCGCACGGCCACTTCGGCCGGCTCATGGAAGCTTTGCTCAGCACGTAGAACTAACGGGCAGCTCGGCAACTATAACTGATATGAAGATGTTCGAAATTTTCACGAAACCGTTAATCGTTTTTAAGGGAAATATGACAACAGATTGCAGTAAAAATATCAGTATAATAACCAGTGATCGTGACAGACGATCACTGAAGAAGATTGTCCCCAAAAATATGAGGACGACAGCTGGAAGAACCTCTGCAGAACTGAATGTCGCGCTCGTGAATCTTCTTACAAAACAACACGAAGGGCGCTCCATAAGAAGGGAATTGCAGAAATATCTGGAATTCCAAACCAAAATTCGTAAGCACTAGCCTGTGACGCAAATGTTCGTGACACGAAAGTATGGCGCCGACGCCATAAATCTTGAACTATTGAGGAATGAAAGAAAATCATTTGGTCGGATGAGTCTTGTTTCGCACTGTTTCCAACTGCTGACTAACAAGGGGAGGCCACGACGTTTTAAACGCGGATTTACTTCAAACTTCGTACACTCGTAGTACTCCATTAGGACAACAAAATAAGTAAGCAGTAGCGCGTACTTCTCAAGCGTTATTGAGAAAACCGCAAGATAATTTCGGTCGTCCAATATATACCTGCGCGTGGGTGTTTTTGCCATGAATCGGATGCAGCCGAGTGCTGGTCTGCCACCAGTTGAAGATGACAGTGAAGGTGCTAAATTGTGTTACTGCTAAAGACTCATTTTTTGAATGCTGTAATTTATGACTGCAATTATCTGTCACCTTATTTATGTCATTTCATTGTAGCCATTTCTGTTACTGTTTTTGATGAATAAAAAAACAAAAAAAAGTGGGTAGCGTTCAAGCCTCGTAATCGCTGGATCGAGTCCCGTTCGTCAGTTTTTTTTATTTCTAACACAGTTATTTTCTTTACTATTTATATTACAATTGATGCAATGGGAAAAATACGTGTAATCGGATGAACTTTTATTAAATTTACAATGTTATTTGACAGTCTACAAATTTTTACTATCACAAATAATATAATATTCATAACTATCGACTAGTAAACGACCAAACGCATAAAGAGATACTGAAAATGTATGCTTGTCCGTGTCTTCAAAATTGTTCGTATTTAATCGAAAAAGAACGAGAAATTGCTTCTCGTGAAGGCGCTGTTAAAATACACTGGGTACTGCATGACTAATGATCAGCGCCGATATTTGAGGAAGTGCTGCGTTATGCATGGTTTTCTTCCACATTATCGGCTGAAAGAGAGGGTTTTGAAAATGTTAACGAGGTTTGTTTTTCCACGGAAAACCTCTAATGACCTTGCGTATGTGGAAACAGTATTTATTCAATGCAGCTGGTGCCGTTTAACTTTATGTTTTTCATGTTTTTACGAAAAATACCATCCTGCTGTTGTACTCGTAATGTCGAAGGCGACGATTAATTGTACATCTTTCGCAAGCCGTCTGTGCCGGTCAAAACCTGGAGGTAACAAGTAGTTTCGGGCTACTTCCAGGTATAAGGGATTTCTCAAATCACGGACAAGCATACATTTTCAGTATCACTTTATGCGTTTGGTCGTTTACTAGTCGATAGTTATGAATACTATATTATTTGTGATAATAAACATTTGTAGTCTGTCAAATAACATTGTAAATTTCATAAAAGTTCATCCGATTGCACGTAGTTTTCCCATTGTATCAATTATAATATAAATAGTAAAGAAAATGACTGCGTTACAAAAAAAAAAAAAACTGACGACCGGGACTCGATCCAGCAATTACGGGGCTTGAACGCTACCCACTCGGCTGTCGCAGCTTCCTGGTAAAAACGGCCACGCATAGGTATATAACTGACGACCGAAATTATCTTGCGATTTTCTCGATAACGCTTGAGAAGTACGCGCTACTGCTTACACATTTTGTTGCCCTAATGGAATACTACGAGTGTACGAAGTTTCAAGTAAATCAGCGTTCCAAACGTCGTGGCCTCCCCTTGTAAGTTTACGTCGCACGGATGATGATTTTTGTAGTCATATCGTGGTATTGTATTTGTGGTGTCACCGCCAGACACCACACTTGCTAGGTGGTAGCCTTTAAATCGGCCGCGGTCCGTTAGTATACGTCGGACCCGCGTGTCGCCACTATCAGTGAATTGCAGACCGAGCGCCGCCACACGGCAGGTATAGTCTAGAGAGACTCCCTAGCACTCGCCCCAGCTGTACAGCCGACTTTGCTAGCGATGGTTCACTGTACACATACGCTCTCATTTGCAGAGACGACAGTTTAGCATAGCCTTCAGCTACGTCATTTGCTACGACCTAGCTAGGCGCCATATTCAGTTACTATAAGTAATAACATCAAGAATGTATTCTGAACAGATAATATTGTGAATCATGCACCGTCAAGAGCGACGTTCATCATTAATGGATTAAAGTTAAGTATCAAACTAATTACGTCCGCTTTCTGAATTCTCATTCCTTGTCATGTTCCAGACCTCACGTCAGTATAGTTCTTCCCTCCTCACGGCAGCCTGCGTGTGCTAAAACTCGTGCATTTCGGCCTCCAATCGTAACACGGTGTTTGCTCCTGCCAACACAGAAGTCTTCACGATTACTCTAAGCAGTCGTATTACTGCCAAGCATTAAGTGTCCGTTTTGGCTGATCAGGTCCATCCCATGGTACATTGTTTGTCCCCCATTGGTCGTGCTGTGTACCAAGACGAGAGATCCCGTATTCTCACAGCTCGCATCGTCCAGAACTAGTTTTGTGGACCCTAGGATGAACAGTCGCATGTGTCCTGTCCACCACAGTCACCAGATCGCTATATTATTGAGCCTTTGTGGTCTATTTCGGAAATGGGGTGTATGATCGCTATTGAACTCCATCATCGTAACCTGAAGTTGCCACTGTTTTGCAGGAAGAATGGTGTGAAATAGCCTTGTAAGCTTTACAGAACCTGCATTTTTCCATTCCGAGACGTCTGGAAGCTGTTTTGAACTCCAACAGATTTTCTGCATCGTATTAAGCATGGTAATGTGTTGTGTTTTTCGTGTTTACTTATTCTTGTCTACCCCCTGTATATCTCTATCCGACACAATATCAAGCTGCCGTTAACTGACTTGTCAGATACTGCTGCTTTAGTCATGCTTTGTTGTTCACAAGCAATAACAATTATGACAAAATGTGAAATATTCCTACTCCATTGCCAGAAACAGACACAGCGGAAGAAACGACTGAAAGATCTTTCCTCTGCTGCGTTACGTTCATTGGCGGTAGAAGATATACAGAATCACTGGCGCATCACAGCTGTGGGACGCGTTGCGTGACAGCTGCGGCAGCTTCATTAACAGGAATTGCCTGCATACAGCGCGTCCGCTTCTCTGACTGATTGGCTTTCCAAAAGCAAACAGAATTGGTAGCGTGGATGACAAAGTACCCCGCTTTTCAGCACAGAGTATAATCGTCCAAAAATACCGGCCTGATAAATTCACTTCTGCCGTGACCCCGCCAGGATTTATATGCGTTGGCGTTGTCGGAGCGCTCTGTTCCGCTTATCGCTACTGGCTCTGCAACCGAAAATATTTCCGCCGCAAAACGCTTCCACGGAAATGTCAAATTTGATGGGGTAATTAGGTGCGCACGCTTTCGTACGACAAAATCAGCGATCAAGGTTATGGTTAAGATTTTCCTCTGACTGACAGTTTTTTCCGGAGGTTAGTCTCTTACGTTTGAATTTTTCTCAGAATAAACGAAATGAAGTAGCAATTTTTTAAATGCTTCGTATAAAATGAGTTCACGTAAAGGCAGCGTAAATTTAAAATATGGAATTTACTCAATCAGAAAAAAATTTTAAATGATTTTAAAATTATTCGTTGACAGCAGAGATTTTGCACGTTCTATACGTTTATTACCCTCTCGATTACCGAAATCTTAGGAGATGAATCTCAATTCTCAAGGACTGCTGTTTGAGTGATAGCAACAGCTCCACTGCTTTACTCTCAAAATTTTAAAACAAGTCAGCATTTAATTTTACAAGAATAGCGCATCAGGAAAATATAGGGCGACGAAGATTGAAAATTTCCTCTACTCATAGATTATTTTCCGTCTGAATCTGTGAGCATTCCATCAACTGAGCTTAAGGCTTTTGTGACATCACATTATAAATAAGTACTGAAGAACTCAAAAACATGTTCATCAGGTAACATGATAATAACATAACACCAATGAGGTATGGAATCATATCAGTACACACTGGTAGAGAGTGAGCATCAGTTTACGTGATATCAACATAGCACCAATGAACTATGGAATTAGATCAATACAGACTGGCAGATAATGAGCAACAGACACAATGAAGACCTCTTTCATTCGATGGCCGGCGGTGTGGCCGAGCGGTTCTAGGCGCTTCAGTCTGGAACCGCGCGACCGCTACGGTCGCAGGTTAGAATCCTGCCTCGGGCATGGATGTGTGTGATGTCCTTAGGTTAGTTAGGTTTAAGTAGTTCTAAATTCCAGGGGACTGATGACCTCACATGTTAAGTCCCTTAGTGCTCAGAGTCATTTGAACCATTTTTCATTCGATGTGTTCGCATTTGTTCCGGTTCACAAACGCATCATAAAAATTATTATATGACAGTTGTAAGTAGGCTGTTTAGGTTTTTATGTTGGTAACGCCACTTAGTGCTCTGTATGAAAATCACTGGTTGTGCTGTGTGCAGTCTGTGGCTGGTTTGCATTGTTGGAATATTTGCTATTGTAGTGTTGGGCAGTTGGATGTGAACAGCGCGGAGCGTTGCGCAGTTGGAGGTGAGCCGCCAGCAGTGGTGGATGTTGGGGGAGAGATTGCGGAGTTTTCAGAGCGGACGATCTGGACGTGTGTCCATCAGAAAGAGGAAATTTGTAATATTGGATACCATGAACTGTGATATATGTAACTTTTGAACATTATTAAGGTAAATACATTGTTTGTTCTCTATCAAAATCTTTCATTTGCTAACTATGCCTATCAGTAGTTAGTGCCTTCAGTAGTTAGCATATTTTATTTAGCTGGCAGTATTGGCGCACGCTGTATTGCAGTAGTTTGAGTAACGAAGATTTCTGTGAGGTAAGTGATTCATGAAAGATGTAGGTTATTGTTAGTCAGGGCCATTCTTTTGTAGGGATTATTGAAAGATTGCGTTGCGCTAAAAATATTGTGTGTCAGTTTAGTGATGATCAGAATAAGTAAAGAGAGAAATGTCTGAGTACGTTCAGTTTTGCTCAGCTGTTTGAAAATCAAATAACGTAGAGGTTTTCCAGCACTGTCATTCATAAAATTTTTCTAAGGGGATGTTTCACAGTGTCTTCATTGTATTGCTCAGTCTCATGTCGTTTACTTGTTATCTATTTGATACGTACATACATGCATACGTAGAATAAATTAACACACCGATGGGTCGAAACATTGCGACCACCTGCTCAACACTGTCTTGATCCACAACTGGAAAAAATACAGCGGCGATTCAGCAAGGAATGGATTCAGCAAGACCTTGGTAGGTTTCTGGAGGTATGGGGCACCAGATGTTTATGTAGAATACAGTGGCGATTCTGCATGGAATGGATTCGGCAAGACCTTGGTGGGTAATTCTATAATCACGTCGGAAGTATTTTCAAATGAATCGTCTGAGCACAAACGACAGCTCTGCAGATGCACTGCTCTTCTATACTTTTGGTACGCGATACTACAGCCATCTACATACGTGCATCCCGCGACTTTTGTCACCTCTGTGGATATTAGCGTGGCGAATGTCGCTGGAGATTGCCAACCTACACTACCAGCCAAAAAATGTGAAGCGCCCAGGATACATCATTTTAACTTCATAGACATTCACGCCATAGATGAGTATGTAAATGATTAGTGTTCCATTTCTCTGTGACATGTAGACCACTAGAGTCATTAGTAGAGGTAAAGGTGGATAAATGGGCCCCCACTCTGTTTTTTTTATATAACACCTTTTATTTTTAGTATAATCACCTGAAATTAACATAAAACATATCTCTAGTATGTCCTGCAATAGTTACGACATGTTTTGGTCCAACTTTTTAATATTTAAAACAAAATTTTATTTTTTTCCTGATACTCTGCATTTTGTTGCGTCAAGAATTTGTGCTGGTAATATGGGCCCCAAGGTAGTTTGAAATAAAAAGAAACAAAAATTTTAAAAATATAATTTAATTTAATTTTTCTGTATAATGAAAGAAATATTCACTCTGAATATTGTTAATTAGTCTACTGGTGGGATGATTTTCACAGCCTAAGCCTAGCCTATTTACAATAGTCACACAAATAAGCATCTTTTTCGCATCCAGCGCATTCGTTTTGAGCCCACATCTCACAGGCTATACACTGGACCCAAAGTTCACCTCTTGTGTCCTTTGAAAAAATCCCTTCACAAAATAGACATACAGCGTCGTCAACATCAGGGACAGAAACACCAACTCTTTATTTCTTGTGCAAAGCTGGTAGGCCATGCGCCTGACGTCATTTCTGGTAAGGCTGTAGAATTTGGATTCCATAATGAGAAGATATTTAACCAGTTCGTCCTCAAGTCCCTGTGGTAAAACCGGTGGAAAGCGTTTGTAGCGTAGAACGAGGGACAGAGTACACTTTAACCGCTTTTTTCAACCCCATTTTTTTCTCTTTAATAGCTACAATAGCATTTGCCATATTTGCTTTGTCCCACGATTGCCGTTTCGATTTTTTTGGGGGAACAAGATGTGTTCGAGGCATCTGAAACATAAAGAGTAACAATATCTGATTGATTTTACGGGGCCCATAATACCAGCAGCAAAAGGGGCCCATATATCCACCCTCGCCATCTTGGGAAAATCGATCTTGCCTACGGTTAGTTTGGTTCGCAACCGACGTTAATTAACGTAAAACGGTATCCCAACAGCAAGCCAAATACGTACCTTACCTTAGTTCTACTAATAACATGTTAGAAATTTGAGTTTTATTCAAGTAAACACTAACCTTTCAAACTTTTGATGACAGCGAAAAAATTCACAGCACAACTACTCACAAATCATGACAGCTACTACGTCTGCGCACTGTACAGTGAAGTTTGGCAACTAGTTTTAGCAGTTCATGTGCTCTGCGCTAGAATTCATGGCCTGTACTTCCAAATATGTAGGGGGCCCATAATACCAGCAGGGGCCCATTTTTCCACCTTTGCCTCTACTGTTAGTGTTTAGTGTTGTTCCCAGTCGTTGTAGGGTATACAAGGAACGCGACAGAGTGAGATGCCACGTATTTGGGTGAACAGTGTTATCAGCACCCGGCAGAGTTTGACAGGGATTTCATTCTGGATCTCCATCTGGCCGGCTGGTCGAATCGTGCAACATGCAGATTTGTTGGGCATTCATATGTGACATTGGCCCAATGTTGGAGATAAAAGGCATCGAACCGTGTTCAGCGATAAATCATGGTTCTCCACAATCTTGGATGACCATCAGCGGGCCCGACAGCGATCTGCCGATACCTCCCATTCTTTCAACGTTTTGGAGAGGCATAGCGGGGTTAGTCCTGACATCGTGCTGTGGGGAGCGGACTTCACGACAGATGAGCTGGCATGGGTAGAACAGCGGAGTAGTTCAGAAACTCGCCATGGGAGGCGCACCCGTCGCATCATATGGATAGACCCGCTGACGGAAGTGTTTATTTGCGAGCGGCAGTAAACGAAGCAGGCCAATGCTCCTGCTGCGTTGAGCCGCCGCAGAGCGAGCCTTGCACTTCGTCCTGAGAGTTGTCGTGTTCCCAGTCGTTAGCGGCCTGCACCAGCCGCCTACCGAGTATAGTGCCGAGCGCGTATCTGTGTGGGTTCGGACTAGAGTTGCGCCCAACCAAAACTATGGTTCGGTAAAACTACATAAACGACGTAGTAAATGGTAGGATTACCGGTAATATTGGTAGCACTGGTCGGAGAAGGAACATAAATGATTATGTAAGAGAAAAACTGTAGCCGACTACTTCTATTTTTTTTAATTGGTTCTTTTGCACACAATTAAAACCGTACGTCATTCAGTGTTAGTCCATCGCGTGTTTTATATCCTTGCGCAACATAAATTGCATTTTGTAAGTAATAAAAATTAGATGGTCGCATAACTTCTGTGATTTACGTAATCAAAGCAATTGCTTTTGATTCACGTAACAGTTTATACACACAGCCGTTGTACTGTAGATTTGTACCATGAAACAGAGGGATGTTGTTGTAAAAATAGAGAAAACAGTACAGATTTGTCATACAGTGCTAAATAGCGCAATTTCCTAAACAAAAGCCGGCCGCTGTGGGCGAGCTCTTCTAAGCGCTTCAGTCTGCAACCGCGCGCCCGCTACAGTCGCAGGTTCGAATCCTGCCTCGGGCATGGATCTGTGTGATGTCCTTAGGTTACTTAGGTTTAAGAAGTTCTAGGAGACTGATGACCTCAGATGTTAAGTCCCACAGTACTCAGAGCCATTTGAACCATTAGGACTTAAACAAAAAGGTATAATTTAAAAATATGCAAAACAAAATATATCGATCATAGCTTCAGTACTTCGTTGACCTATATAAACATGTTTCTGTTATTCATAAACAAGTTTCACATTTGTCAGTAATAACAGAAGTCTCTTGCCTTTGATTATGATGAAGACAGTTATATATATATATATATATATATATATATATATATATATATATATATATATATATATATATATATATATACGTAGTGGACCCTTTGTGGATCACGTGAAGATTCTACAGTTCCTCCTGCGGTTTTTCCATGAGCTTGATTTTCTCGCTCCTGGCTTTCTTTCTTTCATCCGTCCACTTTGTACCGGTCTTTTTGGCTCATGTCTCTGGCTGGACTTCCCACCCGTCTATTTTGCTTCTGTAGAGGTTACGGTCTGCAGTGTTCTGAATGGTGAGTTGAGCATCAGTAAGGTCTTTTCGTACTTGTTCGGCCCATGTCATACCTTTAAGGTTTTCAGTGGCTGTGAGTATCTGGCATGTGAGTCTATACTCAGGGAGTCTGTGTATGTGTCCATAGAATTTTAGGCGTCTTTTTCTAATGTGAGCAGCAATATTTGTAATTTTATCAGTAGTTTTGTTAGTTTGCAGTCTATGTCCAGCTTCAGTTTTTCATGGTCCAAGGGTTTTCCTAATGATCTTTTGTAGATTTTGTAATAGCATCTTGTTATGGAGTGACAAGGTTTCTGTTGCGTATAGCACCTCGGGTTTAATGACAGTGCTGTAGTGCCTGATTTTTGCATGCATTGATATGCACCTTTTGTTGTAAAGTTGATGTGTTCAGCCGTAGGCTCTCTTTAGTTTCTGTGCTCGAGTTTCTTGAGATTTTTTTTCTAGTCCAGTGGGTTCCAAAATTTCCCCCAGGTATTTAAAATGCGGGACTCTGTTTTTCCGTCCCTATTTTGTGGGGAGATTCTGTATGTATAAGAGTGTACACATATATACCGTTTTTTCAAAAGAAATTTGCAAGCCAACCTTCTCGGCGCATTCCTTGAGTATTTCTATTTGATATATTGCATTTTGTTCACTGTCTGTAAAAATTGCAAGGTCATCGGCAAAGGCTAGGCAGGTGACTTCAGTTTTCCTTCCAATCTTCATTGGTTTCCATAGACCACGTTTTCTAAGCTCACTCTTCCATTCCCTTATGACTTTGTCCAAAACGATATTGTCTTAGTCCAGTTCTGATCTCAAAACATTCCGAGATTTCCCACATGAATTTTACTTTAGAGGTTGTGTTGGAGAGTGTCTGCTAAATGGGCTAACGTGTTTTCTGGTCAAGTCCGAGTTCTATTAGTGTGTTGTCAAGGGATTTACGATCGACTGACTCATACGCCTTCTTGAAGTCGACGAATGCACATATGGTGGGCTTATGTCTAATAGCTCTGTATTTCAACGTTGTTTTTAGATGAAAAATTTGTTCAGGGCAGGAACGTCCGGGTCGGAAATCCGCTTGATACTCTCCAATCATGTGTTCAGTTTGCTCCTGTGTTCTCTGCTATAGGCATGATGAGAAGATCTTGTAGGTGACTGGTAGAAGTGAAATGCCTCGATAATTGTTGACATCCTTTCTGTCTCCTTATATATATATATATATATATATATATATATATATATATATATATATATATATATATATATATATAGTTGCTATTTTGTACTCAACAGAAAGTAAGGCAAACCTACGTTTACATCATTTATCATTTGTAGCCTTAGAGAAAGTACTTGACAACGTCGAATCGAAAAACTGTCTTTTAATTTCTGAAGGTGGCAGGGGTAAAATACAGGGAGCGAAAGGCTACTTATAATTTGTACAGAAACCAGACGGCAATTATAAGGGGCGAAGAGCACGAAAGGGAAACAGTGGTTGGGAAGTGAGTGAGACAGGGTTGTAGCCTATCCCCCGTTGCTATTCAATCTGTATATTGAGCAAGTAGTAAAGGAAACAAAAGAAAAATATTACTCAGTACGAATTAAAATCCAGGGAGAAGAAATAAAAACCTTGAGGTTTGTCGATGACATTGTAATTCTGTAAGAGACAGCAAAGGAATTGGAAGAGCAGCTGAACTGAATGGACAGCGTCTTCGAAAGGAGGATATAAGATGAACATCAATAAAAGAAAACATGGATAATGGAATGCAGTCGAATTAAGTAGGTAGATGCTGAGGGAATAGATTTGAAAATGAGACACTTAAAGTAGTAGATGAGTTTTGCTATTTGGCCAGCAAAGTAACTGATAACGGTGTAAGCAGACAGGGTATAAAATGTAGATTGAGGATGGTAAGGAAAGCATTTCTGAAGAAGAGAAATTTATTAACATCGAGTATAGATTTAAGTGTCAGGAAGTCTTTTCTGAAAGTATTTGGATGGAGTGTAGCCATGTATGGAACTGAAACATGCATGTTAAACAGTTTAGACAAGAAGACAATAGAAGCTTTTGAAATGCGGTGCTACAGAAGAATGCTGTAGGTTAGACGTGTAGATGACGTAACTAATGAGAAGGTACTGAATAGAATGGGGGAGAAGAAGAATTTGTGGCATAACTTGACTAGAAGAAGGGATCGGTTGATAGGACACGTTCTGAGGCATCAAGGGATCACCAATTTAGTATTTGAGGGAAACATGGGGGGGGGGGGTAAAAATCGTAGAGGGAGACCAAGAGATGAACACACTAAACAGATTCAGAAGGATGTATGTTGCAGTAGTTACTCAGAGATGAAGAGGCTTGCACAGGATAGAGTAGCATGGAGAGCTGCATCAAACCAGTCTTTGGAGTGAAGACAACAACAATTTCACACATAGCTTTCTATTTCAGCGGGAGGATCCCCCGTTCTGTGATGCTTGTGGTGTGCACATCTCTGTCCGCCACATTTTAACAGACTGCAGTTTATACTATGGTGCAAGGGCAGAAGCACAAGTTGATGGGGATCTGCCCTGTGTTTTAGCTAATGATGAGACGTGTGTGTCTAGGGTTTTATAGTTTTGTGATGTGTCTGGACTCTGGCCTAAGCTTTCAGGCTGGAGGTTTTAGTGTATTGCAAAGTGGCTGGCTCCTCCCTTTTTTCCTTGCGGTCAAGCAGCAACTTCCATCTGCTATATTGTTTTAGCTCCCTCTACCACTTTCTTCCTGTGTTGTCCATGTTTTACTTCTGGCGGTATGCTTCGTCCCACACTTCGGTGAGGGTAGGCGCATATTTTTCCAAGCTTGTTACCTGTGTTTTACGTTCTGTTTTATCTTACTGTTCTGAGTCTTTTCTTGATACCCGCTTCAATCTGTTACTGAGCAGGCGCTGAAGACCTTGCCGTCGTGCGCCCATACAACCCTCTCCATCCATCCATCAACAACAAAAACAACAACAGTTATACGTAGCTTTTTCACAAGTTCACACATTCAGTAATATTTATGATTGTGCCAAAGACACATACGTCGATGATCACACTACAAGTGCTAACATTGCTGTCAAAGATGTTTTGTAAAATAAAGAAGTTTTAAAAAATAAAATTTATCTGGCAAGGACGATGTCTGTATTTCGTATGTTTTACAATTAGCCACACTGTATTATAATGATATTTGTTAGTACTATTCGGAGAATAAGGCCTTTTATTAACAAACATTTGTATTTACTCAGTTCTCCAGAACTATTATACCCATGAGTACGAATTATCTGCAGAGGTCAGTTACAATAACGCTAGTTATTTTAGGACTATAAACTGAAAAAAAGGAACGGAAAGGAAATATAGAATGTGAAAAGACTTGATGAACATTTCTGGACCATGAAGGCGCCACTCGCAAAACCGAAGAACGACGCATTCAGAATGCGAGAACTTTGCTTCGCGAACCTCAGCACTCTATGTACTCCGCCAAGGAGAACTTGGAGGACGTCCAGCGAAATAGGAAGAAGTCGTGTCCGCTCGCATAAAGAACACTTTAGCGAAGAGTCTGGCGACGGCCGTGGCCGAGACCGATGAAATGGCTCTCATTCGGCAGTGGGTTCTGCCTTGAATACGGCCCTCAGTCACGAGTCGAAAATGTGTGCGGTACCAGAAATCGAAACGGGCTCTTACCGCAATATCCTTTCTCGCCAGAGGCCAGGAGCGTAACCTCTTAAGAGATTGAAGTCGGCGGGGAAAGGCGGCGCCGCAGATGGATGCTGTGCCCCGGGGTGTAGCGCGCCGTAGCTCACCGCTAGCTGCGCCCCTAGCGGCCCACATCGCTACCAGACAGTTCATGGCGCGTGGCACACGCGTTTAATCCGACGAAACTTTCTCCATTGCCGCGATTCCGAAGAAGATTCAATCTGCTAAACTGAGGCGAGAGGCGACCACACGGCACCGCAGTCAGCATAAATTTTGTACGTCTGTTAACTGCCGATTCATGAATAAGGCATGGGAGTAATATATCGCCACATGCAAGCCCTGCGGCGTTTTTTGCGATAAGATCTGTCAGCACAACCATAACTTTAGCGCAAAGAGACACGCCGGGCTTTCACCCGAAATTTATAGACAGTTCAAAACATGAGTAACGGAACCGTTCTCTCTTCTGACAAAAAAGGTTTTCCTCTTTCTCATAGTAGACGCCGTGTTTTGTTCGCTGCCTGAGACACTGCGAACTAAACGTATTATTAATGAAAACATTTTTACTTAGATTAGGTTTGACAACACCGTGTCTACTACACATTTATACAGTATGTTTCACAGTGTTACGACGATTTCAAATTTAAATAACAAACAAACTAATTGCGAAACGAAATTCAACATTTTACACAAGGTGCAACATTTATTAAAGTTTACTTACGAAATACTTCATGTGACTAATTACGGCCATTCGCGGCTACACAATACTCCAGGCTTTTCACCCAGTTTTTGAAATCATCTTTCGTAACTGCTGAAGGACTTCTGGAAATTTCCATGTGAAGTCTACAGTTGCAACCTAAGAGGCACGTTTTCGTAACGAACGTCGAGGGCTTGCTTGCCTGTGAACGCGTTAGATGTTCTCGGGAGTTCGTACTGTTTTCCGAGGGCCAGTTGATTCGATATAATGGCAATTGCAAGGAAGTTTCTTATTCAGTTCAGTATTGTTTCACGAGCACAAACTGGATATCACGGCTAATCTCGAAATGCTCACGGAACACACGTCGCAAGTGCTTTTGCTTCGACAAGTACGACATTATTACTGACCAGCATATGGGATGAAACTTGGTGTTCCGCACTACTAACAGATGGCGCCACAGTCGCTGTACCCGATTTTTTTTTTTTTTTTTTTTTTTTTTTTGAGCGCGATATGCTAATTTGAAACCGTCATAACATTGTGAAATATCCTATACAGCACGATTTGTTTTTTTCTTTTCTTCGTATTCCATATAAACTCTGCTTGTAACAATGAACTGAGTGCACCGCGCAATTGTTATGTAAGCTATAAATACAGCCCTCTCGAAGCGGTCAGAGTAAATAACTGTTGTGGAATATATTATCATACTTACCGTAAAGCATATGTTGATGCTTGTAAAAATTTTCTGAAATTTTTATTATTTTTTGTGTCGAATGTTATTAGTAGAAGGCTTAGCGAAAATTGTTAAAAACAGCACGATAAATGTGTTTGTAATACAGCTGAGCTGGGTTCATTAATCATTAACCTCAGTGACTACTGTGGTGGTCAACATGAAAGAAAGTTCTAAAAGTCCACGTATTTAATCGATTTCCGAACGTTTATTTATTAGAAACAGTAATGATGCTGAATAATTGCTGCTACAGATGAAACTCAAAATTCACCAAAAGAAGAAAAAATTGCTTTCCATAGGTAAGTACTACAATATTTCAATAATTACTATAGTTATGATGCTAATCAGAAGTGCTATGTGTCGATTAATATCGAGACACTGTAATGAAGGCATAAAATCGTAGAGGGTAATTTATATAACTGTATAGCCATATATTTAAGGGGAAAGTGCTAGATAAATTCTATGGTTCAGGAATGTCCTACACATTTCGAGCCATTTTTACCTGCATATGAAATGTATATGTGAGAGTTTGAGTAATTAATTCCGGTTTATACAGATATCCGAACTATTGTGCTTAAATGAAGTAATCACAACACAAAACTATAGAAGCTGCTACGTCTGCAGATGACGTGGGGAATGAGTATGGTAGAATAATATTTCACTTTCCCTACGCATGAAGAAGAGAATTACATTATTTTAAGACGTAAGGCATTTTTATCTTATGATGTATTTCTGAAAATAATTTATCGAATGGCACTCTGTATTTTTTATTCGGTAATTCATTTCCCGTCCTAAAGACCTATTAAAAATGTATTACAGTACACCATTCACTGAAACACAACGGTATTAATTACATAACACAATAATGACTTTGAGCCGAGGATCACAAACTCGTCCACTTCCTGGAGTTGTCGGAAAACAAATGAAAACCAAGCAAAAACATGACACAAAATTGACTTTGACTCTCCTGTACCACGTCCCAGGACTAGAACATTCAAAGGTGCTAGAAGTGGTGACCCCGGATACCGATATACTGGTGCACTCGTTGAATGAAAGAGTTATTTACTGCTTTCAGTGTTTCCTGCTGGTGAGAATTACAAACAAGCACGATAAGTTCCTGCATTTCCTCTGGAGTTGTTGGAATGTCGCGATAGACAACGTCTTTAATGCATCCCCAAAGAAAAAAGTCCAGAGGATTTAAATCAGGAGACCTAGCGGGCCAAGTAACTGTTCCTGCTCCGACCATTCCATATGACAGGATACCTTCGGTTCAGAACACGACGAGCATGCAAGGCATTATGTGCTGGACATCCATCGTGTTGATACCACATAAGGATTCTGGCTCTTAGCGGCACTTCATCCACAAGAGGAGGAAGAATTCGTCTGAGGAAGTTGGCATACGCTGTGCCGTTTCGACTACCATTGATGATATAATGGCCAATAACTGTAGTACCAAGCATCCCACACCAGACGTTAACTCTCCACTGATGCTGATGTTCCACCTGTCTAAGTCATCGTGGGTTGTCGCTGGGCCAATAATGCATGTTCCTTGTATTTACCTGTCGTTTGTTTCAGAAGGAAAATTCGTCGGTAAATAGGACACTGGATAAGAAGTTCGTGTTGGCGAGGATTTGCTGCTGTGCCCACTGACAGAACTGTACACGATTCTGGAAATCATTCCCATGCAATTCTTGATGTAGGTGTACATCGCAAGGATGGAACCGGTGACGTGTAAGAATACGATATATACTGGGTTCAGGAATGCCAATCTCGTGTTCAAGCCGTCGTGTGCTCACATGTGAATTCATAGCAAAGGAAGCGAGAACAGTAACTTCAGCAGCTTTGTCTGCACAAAAGAAACGTTATGTCGATGCAGTTTGCAGGATGGACAGCCTTTATTGTACTTCTACTCTACACAACAGTATTTAAAAGGACAAAACTACCGTACTAAATGCACCCGTACATAAGAAAACAGTATTGCAATTACTGTTCTGCTAACTTACATTCCCCATTGATGAGTAGCATTTCTACCTTCTCTTCGATGGTGTACATTCTACTCACACAACTCTTCAACTGACGATGGTTGACGGAATGACGGGTGTGCACTCTACTTATGTGTACATTTGTCCTCTGTCAACGTCAGCACGTGGGTGTGTTCCATTACCCCGAGTACCTGCACTAAGTGCTGCGAGCGACAACGTCAGTGTTGTATTATGTAATTAATAACTTCGTGTTTCAGTGAATGGTACACTGTGATACATTTTTGAATAGGTCCTTAGGAGAGGAAATAAATTACCGGATAAAATATAAACGGTGCCATTTAAAAAAGTCATAGCGCTGTTCATATTTTTGTAAAAAACAAAGCATGCTGATTGATGTCCCCCTGACGGCTAAAAACCATTTGCTTGAAACATTTTGTAATTTGCATCTGGACAAACAGTTATTTTGGGTAGTCAAGATAAATGGGATACCCTGTATTCGGACAGCGTCACAATGATGCAAAGTCTTTGAAACTGCCAAAGCCATCGTGTGATTCGTCTACTTACATCAGAATGGTGGACGTAAGTCATTCGTAAAATACAATATGCGAGAAATGAACATCATAACAAGAAACAGGCGTTCTCATGGCATCACATGCCTTTGCGAACTGCCGGCCGGAGTGGCCGTGCGGTTCTAGGCGCTACAGTCTGGAGCCGAGCGACCGCTACGGTCGTAGGTTCGAATCCTGCCTCGGGCATGGATGTGTGTGATGTCCTTAGGTTAGTTAGGTTTAAGTAGGTCTAAGTTCTAGGCGACTGATGACCTCAGAAGTTAAGTCGCATAATGCTCAGAGCCATTTGAACCGTTTGAACCTATGCGAACTCACTACAAAAATGCCACGTTCAGACCTTACCGCAACCTCGGACTACACTACAGATCAGTCTATTACGCAACCTGAGCACCAAAAAATAATATAAAGGCTTAAGAAATACCATCTGTTTTATGTTCTATCACTGTCTGTGTACGTATGACCACAAAAATGGTTCAAATGGCTCTGAGCACTATGGGACTTAACATCTGTGGTCATCAGTCCCCTAGAACTTAGAACTACTTAAACCTAACTAACCTAAGGACATCACACACATTAATGCCCGAGGCAGGATTCGAACCTGCGATCGTAGCGGTCGCTCGGCTCCAGACTGAAGCGCCTAGAACCGCACGGCGTACATATGACCTCATTTAGCACACTATCGTTAAGTCAAAGCTACTTCTGTTGTCGGTAAGTTCAACTCATTGTTAGCGGTTCCAACAGTCATCTTCGGGTCAACGTGCAGTACTGATAACCATACACTGTGTTTAATGCGTTAGTGGTAATGCACAAGCTGCACGTTGACCTGAAGATGACCGTTTGTGACTGCTGAAACCGACACTATAAAAATAACGCTGTGGCCATGTCTGTAAATAAAAACTTTGTTGAACTATTGTTAGTGCATAGTTCAGAAATAAGCCCGCTTCAATACAGAGTTACCGGGAAAGTTTGGATTTAAACCCAGTGGCTTTCTTCGCTTATTTGAAACTAGGCATAGTTTCGCGTGACTGTCGTGGCTTACGCGTCACTAATATGATTCAGGACGTAGTGAGCCATTTTCACGAGCGTTCGACGAACGTATGTAAATACTAAGGATTTCCCCTTCTTTCTTCGAAGAATAATGTCAAGTGCGATCTTCTACCACGTAGATTACCCTGGCGAATTCTTGTAGAAAACTAATATTGTGTTTGTTTTTTTTAATAATTCCTGTTACAAAAGGAAAGTAGGTGGCCGGAATATGCTACGCGTCTCTCGAATGGCCGTAAGACGGCTGTAGAAGTTACTGTAGTCCCCGTGAAGAAATCCACATCATGTCTGGCCTGCCGTCACATCACGCATTGCAGAACTCCCGAGACTGACACACAACTGTCCTCAGGAACAGGAAACTAACACCTCTCCTTCTTCAGAGCACTTCTTCCTACTACCAAGATTTAAGACGGATACCTCTGGATGGAAGGCCAACAAATTAGCCTACGTTAATGGCTTACGTTACAGTGCCAGACAAATGACAACGATGAAAATTCTTTATATGACCATTGTAAAAACCGTATGTGTTTACAGGTTAGGCCGTGCATGCAAGACTAATGCCCAGGCCATCACACTCACCAGACGTGTCCCACACGGCAAAGTGTATCCTGTAGTCCGCCACGTTGTACGTCGAGCCATACTTCTCGAAGCCAGTCGGCGTGTACACCTGCAACAAAAGACAGGATGATTATCTACGAGCATTGCTTACATGTTTATTACACTCAACATCATCTTCATTTTGGCCACTCGTTGAGTGCAAAATGTAGCGCGGGCTACTCTCAACATTTCACACTTCTGCACCGCAGCGATATAACAGCGGATCAGCTTTCAGTGGTTAGGTATGTAGATAGATGATTCACTGATCACTGACATCTAGCGAAGAAATCTCCCTGGTGACCCAAATTCCGATTACAGTATTAATTTTGAATGTAAATAGATCTATTGCCAATATGCCAGTAAGTACGCTACATTTACACATGTGATGTACAATGATGATAGAGATTACTTTTTTGTCAGTATTAGTGACTTACTGTATTATTCCATTGGTGTTTGAAGCTAGGTTAAAATTAATGTCAGTGAGCTTCAGTATACGAACTAATGAAATGGAAACCTTAAATATTTTTTAAATATTATTTATTGTGCAGAAGTGGTACAAAGCTGTATCACTTTTCAACATAATCTCCCCCACGCTCAATGTAAGTCCTCCAGGGCTAACAAAGTGCATAGATTCCTTTAGAAAAAAATTCCTTTGGTAGTCCGCGCAACCACTCATGCACCGCGTGGCGTACCTCTTCATCAGAGCGGAACTTCCTTCCTCCCATTGCGTCTTTGAGTGGTCCAAACATATGAAAATCACTTGGTGACGAGGAATGGCGCCATTCCTTGCTCGTCTCTTCGTTTCCGGTTAGTGGAAGTGAACCCAGGTTTCGTCCCCAGTAACGACTCTTGCAAGGAAGCCATCACCTTCTCATTCAAAGCGCTGAAGAAGTATCAACAAGTCGTTCTCTCATTTCAGGAGTCAGCTGCCGTGGCACCCATCTTGCAGACACTTTGTGAAACTGGAGCACATCATGCACAATGTTGTGTGCTGACCTATGACTAATCTGTAAACATGCTGCAATGTCATTTATTGTCACTCGGCGGTTTTCCTTCACTATGGCTTCAACTGCTGCAATGTTCTCTGGAGCCAAACTCGTTGTGCCTGACATGGACGAGGAGCATCTTTCATTGAAGTCACGCCATTTGCGAATTTCCTACTCCATACGTAGACCTGCTGCTGTGACAAACACGCATCACCGTACTGAACCTTCATTCGTCGATATGACGAAAATCAGTTTCGCCCACGAACAATCTGAGAGTGCTGATTGGCCCTATCGGTCAGACGGTTTATGTATATGGGGCCATCAGAAAGTTTCCTGGGCAAGGGATTAGTGTAGCATTCGTGTCTTTCCGACGTGCGTGCGGTAAACGTGGAAACGTAGTCTGTGGCTACGTTATTACCAAATGCGTCCATACGCGACCAACGTGCTGTTATTAATTTCTTGGGTGCCAGAGGGCAAACACCAGTACACATCCAAGGTAGGAGACGAGGTACTGGCGGAAGTAAAGCTGAGAGAAGGGGGCCTGAGTCGTGCTCGGGTAGCTCAGTCGCTGCCGGCACGGTAGCTCGGCGTGTTCGGTGAGAGAGCCGGTTGGCCTCTGTAATAAAAAACTGAGTGGAAGGATCAACCACCGAAGCTGAACAGGATGTCTTGCGACGTCCGCAACGACCAAACACAACGATCAATAACGAACAAAATGAAAAAAAAGTCGGTAGAGCACTTGCCCGCGAAAGGCAAAGGTCCCTAGTTCGAGTCTCGGTCCGGCACGCAGTTTTAATCTGCCAGGAAGTTTCATCCCAGCGCAGACGAGGATTTACAACAAGGAATTACAGACTTCTTCACGCAGCAGAACACGATGTTTTACCAAACGAGTATTTTCATCTACATCTACATCTACATAGATACTCTGTACACCAAATTTAAGTGCCTCGCAGAGGGTTCATCGAATTACCTTCACAATTCTCTATTATTCCCATCTCGTATAGCGCGCGGAAAGAACAAACACCTATATCTTTCCGTACGAGCTCTGATTTCCCTGATTTTATCATGGCGATCGTTCCTCCCTATGTAGGACGGCGTCAACAAAATATTGTAGAATTTGAAGGAGAAAGTCAGTGACTGAAATTTCGTGAGATGTCCATCCCAAATCCTGTATCATATCTGTGACACTCTCTCCCCTATTTCGCGATAATACAAAACGTGCTGCCCTTCTTTGAACTTTCTCTATGTACTCCGTCAGTACTATCTGGTAAGGATCTCATACCGCGCAGCAGTATTCTAAAACAGGACTGACAAGCGTAGTGTAGGCAGTTTCCTTAGAAGATCTGTTACAGTTTCTAAGTGTCCTGCCAATAAAACGCAGTCTTTGGTTAGCCTTCCTCATAACATTTTCTATGCGTTCCTTCCAATTTAAGTTGTTCGTAACTGTAATTCCCAAGCAATTAGTTGAATTTTTGGACTGTAGATTTGGCTGATTTATCGTGTAACCAAAGTTTAACGGATTCCTTTTAGCTTTCATGTGGATGACTTTACGCTTTTCGTTGTTTAGGATCAATAAACGACAGCGCCATAAGAACTTAAGACGGCTGCTCAGATTGTCTCCCATATCGTTTATATAGATAAGAAACAGCAAAGGGCCTAGAACATTACCTTGGGGAACGCCGGAAACCACTTCCGTTTTACTCGATGACTTTCCGTCAATTACCACGACCTGTGACCTCTCCGCCAAGAAATCACGAATCCAGTCACATAACTGAGACGATATCCCACAAGCAATTTCACTACAAGTCGCTTGTGTGGTACAGTGTCAAAAGCCTTCCGGAAATCCAGAAATACGAAATCATTTGAAAGCCCTTGTTAATAACATTTAACCTTCGTGCGAGTAAAGAACTAGTTGTGTTTCACAAGAACGATGATTTCCAAATACGTGTTGTCTGTGTGTCAGTAGATCGTTTCCTTCGAGGTAATTCATAATATTCGATTGCTACTACAAGCTTACCTGAATATTGATGTGACCGGTGCAGCTTTACAGTCTTTGGGTACGGATCTTTCGTCGAGCGAAAGGTTGTATATGATTATTAAGTATGGAGCTAATGTATCAGCATACTCCGAAAGGAATCTAATTGGTATAGTCTGGACCAGAAGACTTGCTTTTATTAAGTGATTTATGTTGTGGTGTCGCCGCCAGACACCACACTTGCTAGGTGGTAGCCTTTAAATCGGCCGCGGTCCGTTAGTATACGTCGGACCCGCGTGTCGCCACTATCAGTGATTGCAGACCAAGCGCCGCCACATGGCAGGTCTAGTCTAGACTAGAGAGACTCCCTAGCACTCGCCCCAGTTGTACAGCCGACTTTGCTAGCGATGGTTCACTGTCTACATACGCTCTCATTTGCAGAGACGACAGTTTAGCATAGCCTTCAGCTACGCCAGTTCTTACGACCTAGCAAGGCGTCATATTTAGTAATTACTATCTTCAAGAATGTATTCTGAACAGATAATATTGTGAATCACGTACCGTCAAGAGCGACGTTCATCTTTAATGGATTAAAGTTAAGTATCAAACTAATTACGCCAGCTTTCTGAATTCTCATCCCTTGTCATGTTCCAGACCTCACGTCTGTATAGTTCTTCCCTCCTCACGCCAGCCTGCGTGAGCTAAGACGCGTGCATTTCGGCATTCACTCGTAACACGGTGTTGGCTCTTCTGCTAACACAAAATAGGTTGCTTCACTACTCCGAGGATATCTACTTCTACATCGGTGTCCGCCTTAATGGATCAGCGACGAACTTTAACAAGCGTCATTAGACGTCCACCCCGAACAAATACAACGACCGATAACGAACAAAATGAGATTAAAAAAAGTGGTCAACACGGCCGAATGATGTGGAAAGTGGCCCGGGTTTGATTCCCGACTGGGTCGGAGATTTTCCCCGCTCAGGAAGTAAGTGTTGTGCTGTCTTCATCATCATATCATCCCCATCGACACACAAGTCGCCGAAGTGGCGTCAACTCAAAAGACTTGCACCAGGCGAACGGTGTACCCGACGGGAGGCCCTAGTTAAACATTTCATTTTTTCTACGTCGCTGGGGGATGATTGCTTCAATGCTCACGACGATTTTGTCTGATTGACATACCGCTTCTGGACTGTACGACGCCGCGCTGGATTAGCCGAGCGGTCTGGGGCGCTGCAGTCATGGACTGTGCGGCTGGTCCCGGCGGAGGTTCGAGTCCTCCCTCGGGCATGGGTGTGTGTGTTTGTCCTTCGAATAATTTAGGTTAAGTAGTGTGTAAGCAGCAACAACCGCGCTAGGATAACTTTCCAAGATAAAACACCGTACATCAGACATACAGGACTCTTTCCATGTGTACAGATACATCACGTAGCAGAAAACAGGTAAATCCTGTAACCCTGCGTTTAACACAAAGACAAGATCGTAAGGAATATCTTCACGAATACGAGATCGGCTCGAAGAAAGTTTTTCTCTGACAAAACAGTACGTCGTCCGAAATGGGTGTTGTAAGATAAGCTTTCCGAAAAGGCAACTAAGTGGGATGGCAGCGTTACCAGCATTACGGAGAGGAATGAGGAGGGGGCGGGAATTTGTAAGTAGTTCAAAAGTGGATTAACTAATTGAAGTCCACACATTTAGGGTGACAAAACTGTAACACGAGAAGGCTGTACCGCCATCGTGGAAGTGGTGTGCCAGCTCCCTTGTGGGCAGGAACTGGATATCCAGAGGCCGCTGACGTAATGAAGCCCCTGACAACAGCAGAGGTGGTGTCTAATCCGGTGTGGCCGGTTGCCAGCAGCGCCTGTTCTCCGAGCAAGCAGCGCCTAAATATCCCCTCTGTTCCACACGCCGGAGGGACAAACCGAGGAACTAAATTGTCAGAGCTCTGCTCTGTGAATGGAATGAAGGGAAATGGCGTGAATGAGCATCTGTATTCTGCTTCGGAGTGCCACACCGCGGCGCTAGACCGCAGTACTGGTGCAAAACGGGAGTAGTGCTGTAGGACATGCGACATCTGCCACGCAGCCTTTGCTTGGAGACGGGAGGCTAAGTGCGTTTGCTATGTAGCTCAAAAACACGGGGCAAAGAATACAACAAATTTATAAATTAATCTTCCATTAACAAGCACTTTTCAACAGCTGTTTATTAATGCCGTTATCATTAATTTCATTTGCCGGCCGCGGTGGTCTAGCGGTCCTAGGCGCTCAGTCCGGAACTGCGCGACTACTACGGTCGCAGGTTCGAATCCTACCTCGGGCATGGATGCGTGTGATGTCCTTAGGTTAGTTAGGTTTAAGTAGTTCTAAGTTCTAGGGGACTGATGACCACAGATGTTAAGTCCCATAGTGCTCAGAGCCATTTGAACCATTAATTTCATTTGCATTTCATAATCTGACGACACAATGCTGGGCACGAAACACAGAGTGATCCTTGAGAAAGGAAGTATGAAAAACGTGGTTATTAATATGTTGAAGGAGCCATCCCGTCATTCGCGTAAATTTACACAGAGAAACGACGAAAACTTTAGCATTTCACCCGGACGGGATTACGAAACTGACTACTGCTCCCTGTGAAACCAATATTTTTTGGCCATTCCACTTGCTCAGTGTAGACTCAGTTTTGGATGCATATGGTATTTTTCTCTTTTATTCTTCATTTTTATAACTTAGTGACGTAGTGCAATGGTTGAGACATTGGACGCGCCTTTGGGAGAAGAGGTGTTCGTATTTCCATCCTGCCACTCTGATAGGGGCTTCTCCTACGATACGGTCTCGACTAATTCCTTCTTTCATACTATTCCAACTCAGCTTGTGTTAATTATGCTGATATCGACAGTGTGTAAGACATCCGTCCCTTCAAAATGCTTCAAATGGCTCTGAGCACTATGAAACTTAACATCCGAGGTTATCAGTACCCTAGAACTTAGAACTACTTAAACCTAACTAACCTAAGGACGTCACACACATCCATGCCCGAGGCAGGATTCGAACCTGCAACCGTAGCAGTCGCGCGGTTCCGGACTGAAGTGCCTAGAACCCCTCGGCCACAGCTGCCGGCTTTCGTCCCTTCCTTCCATGGCAGTTATTACATGTCTAACACAAAATAACGAACTCGGTATACTACCGAACTGTAGCTATCGGTAACTGGATACAACTAGCGTCATACAGAAAAATAAACGAGTGACTGATGGCCGATATACATTTCAGACAGTCTGTGGAAAGGAGTCATTAAACACTGTCTATTGGTGTTGACTCTTTTGACAGCTATCAACGTATATTCGAAAGGGAATTTGACTAATGGGAATATGTAAGTGAGTTTAACGTGAAACGGAGTTCCAGTGTGTAGATCGATTACTTGCAACTCATTTACTGAAGTGTTGATTCCTGTGTGATGAGTAGTCTATTATGGGTACATCCACATGTGATGTGCCGTACTGCGTACATATGGGAGACCCAAAACTTAAGGGTCTAAATTATACGAGCGGTAGAGAATCGTAAATTGTGAGCTTTGTGATAAGGAACTAATGGCGGAAATCAATATTCAGTTTACGCATTTTGACATAAACAGCTTACCACAGGTAGGAACAACATACGCTCACAGCAACTGTTCCAAGTGGCGACCGTTAGTCTTAATAAACGCGTTACAAATCCAGTACTGCGCTGGATAATCACTTTACAAAATTGAACTTCTGAGATTAAAACCATTCCACCTCACTAGTTTCACATGTTGCTTACGGTAGGGGAGTAACTGCTCCACCACCAGTACTCGCAACACTGCATATTTGGAAGCGAGGGTTTCACGGGCAAGCTGACCAGTGTTTATTAGTGAATTTTCTCTCCCACAGTTCATCACCACCTCTTAATATTCTACTGCGCAAACATAAACTGTACAGAATCTTCAATTGCTTCTGTTGGTAGAGTGACAGTTTCTTGTATCTTTCCATCAGTGGCGACAAGCTTCGTCCACTTAGGGTGACACCAGGTAGCTAGTTAGTTAGTTATTTGTTCCATAAATCAAGTCACAATAAATGTTACGATGTGTTAGGTGTGAAAACACACACACACACACACACACACACACACACACACACACACACAGGTTACCGTTTCGCCGTTAGGGATTCATGAAGGTTTTGATGTTAGTGATGTTATTTACAGGTATTTTTCTCTAAAAAATTACTAATTATTCTATTTAAGCATTTCTCTATGGTATAAAAGTAGTTGGTAAGGAGAAACATCTTTAATCTACATTTGAAAACACTTCTGCTATTTGTCAGGCATTTTCTGAGTACTACCAGACGACGGTATTATTGAACTTTGGCCTCCCGTGGCCGTCAACGGAAACAGGCGGTGACGTTACAGTAAACAAGTACAGAGGAGAGTAAGGAAAACACATCGCACTGCGAATGCTTTCTGGACACTTGTGCGTATACTATTAAGTGGTTCAGCGTGTCCTCATAAAATATAACGATAAAAACTCACGATAAGCCGACGGAAGCGCTCCCATTCTCAGACTGACGACTAATACATTCTCAAAGAGTTTTATAGCTGCCGAGGTTTGATTCATTGAAGGATAATGCACATAATTTTTTCCCTTTAGTACTTTATGTGTAAGTATCTCTGTTACTCTCGAACTCAGATGGCCTTTCGATGACAATTTTATAAGGAATGAATGCTCTATGGCACAGTGGTTAATATTCCCAACTACTTAAACAGATGCCTGCACGATGTACGTATGTGATGCTGACCCATAATTCTAATTACTTTTATGTGAAGAAAAATATGCAAAATATATTACCTTACTGACTTTTGTATCTCCAAAGCCGGCAGCTATTCTTAATAGCAAAAGTAGCCGAACCTAAATGTTTTAGCAGGCCTATTACTTGAATTTCGTAGTTTAAGTTTCCTGCTTAGAATTTTCTACCCTGTTTATTACTTCCTTTTGGTATATTAAGTTACCAGAGGTAAGATATTTTTTAGTTATAATTAGTACACAAAATTTTCTATATGCCTTACCATAGTCCTGTTACTCTGTGATGAGCTGTTTGTTTAAACAGTAATCATTAATCATTACATTTTAGGTGACTTAATGTTACTGAATGAGAGAAAGCATATACATTATTTGAATTCCGCTGTAGTTGCACTGCACTTCAGCAACTTGCTGTCAGCTGTTTGATCGTAATTAATGCTGTCTCACATTGCAGTAGCGTCATTATTTCAAACGTGCTTGTTCCCACGATATCTGTCTATCGCTTACTCATACACTCGTGTGCATAAATGAGCAATGTATATGCTGGTATGATCGCGTGAGTGAACGTGTAATTTCCATGGATATGTTGAGAGTTTTGTGTCTCATTAGCTGTGATTATAGTCTTGTGAAGCCTGTGCCATGTTACTGTGCTGCCTTTTTTATTCTGCGAGTAGGCTATCTGAAGACCACGTTTAAATTTCAGCTCTTCATTCTTTGTTCTTTTCTTTTCTTCCAGTATGCTTTCATCTGTTCATACCAGTCTTTTTAGCTACACTGCCTTGGAATCCTTCCATTTTAAATACTTTTCCCGAAAGCTTTCTCTGTTGTCTACATCTTCTGTTTTTATATTGTTTCTTTCTAAAGGCTTTTTTACTTTTTTGACCCAGCTTCTTGTGGACTTCTTACCCCACAAATATCTGAAAATCTTCCATTCGATATAAAAGTCCAAAAAACACGGGTCTTTATTTTCTCATTACGTTTGAAATATTTTCTACATTTTGCTGTATTCTTGTAATTTCCAATCTTCTGCTGTGTTTTGTGACCCTAATATTTTGCATATAATTCGTCTTTCTACTACTTCTGATTCATCTAAACTATAGTTTAATGCCAGGCATTCGCTTGCATATAGGCATTCTGGATTCGCTACTCTGTTGTAATATCCTATATCTGCATTTTTGGATAGGCACTTTTTACTGTAGAGCTCTCTGGTGATACCTTATGCTCTCCCCAATTTATGCAAACTTTCCTCTATTGCAGATTTTTTCAGGTCATTTTCTTTCATTATCTTCCCTAGATATTTAAATTTTTGTTACCTTCTCTATTTGACAAATACCTGTTACCAGGAATTTTAGAGCATCCGTAACTTATATTAGAAATTTTGTATTTTTTTGCAGAAAGTCTTAAGCCAGTTCCGCTGGCTATTTCTTCCTGGAGATTTATTTCTGTTATAGCAAATGCCACATTTTCGGAAAATGGTTCAAATGGCTCTGAGCACTATGGGACTTAACAGCTATGGTCATCAGTCCCCTAGAACTAACCTAAGGACATCACACAACACCCAGCCATCACGAGGCAGAGAAAATCCCTGACCCCGCCGGGAATTGAACCCGGGAACCCGGGCGTGGGAAGCGAGAACGCTACCGCACGACCACGAGATGCGGGCCACATTTTCGGAAAGTGTAGCAAAAACATCTGCAAATGCAAGACAGTTGATTTCGATCTTTTTGCTTCCTCTTCCTAACCTTATCGGTGAAATGTTGAGTTCAATAAGTTGTTTGTTCTAAATTATCCCTGTTTTTTAACACACTATTAAAAAGAATTGGGGACAGGCCGTCAGCTTGTCGTACATCTGTTTTTATTTTGAAAGGCTGTGAAACTGTCGACGTAAATTTTACATTAGAGACTGTATCTGTGTTTCACGGATTAGGTTTGCCAGTTTCGACTTTATGCCAAATTCTCGAGTTATTTTATCTATAGGTTTTCTGTCAACATACGCAAAAGTTTTTTTTTGAGATCCACACTCATAACTACAATGTCCTTAGAATTAAGTAATCTGTGACGAATTACTGACCTGATATTAAATATTTGTTCTGAGCATGAGGCTTCGCTTTCTAAAACCACATTCATATTCATCTAAAGGACGTTATAATTATTATTATTATTATTTTATTTCGATGAGTTTTATACATTTTGAGCAGTATTGTGAATCGTAGAAATTACGAGTGTAAACTTCCATTGACAATATAAAGTAAACTAGGTTTGCTTTCATTGTGTTTAGTCACTCTTGGTTTCACACGAAAAGTTTGCTTCCCAGTTCTTCTACTGTCGATCTCAGCCCACTCGGACCTAGTGCGGTCAGGTTAAGCTATTAGGCCCATTTAGCGGCGCAGCAGACGTACTTGGGTGTGTATGTTCTGCTGTTGAGTTCAAAAGGCACACAAGTATCTGACTCGGTTCACGGTAAAATAAAATTATTAAGAGGAGTATTTGAGTTCAAAAGATCGCAGAACCAGTTGATTAAATTAGACGCCTGTGCTTCGTTGCAGAACAGAACTGTTGTGTTACAGCTTCACCTTCTGTCGCGTATTCAACTTGCTACGCTTTACACAGTAACAAATAACTAATTCACTGAGATAAGATTTTCAAGTAATTGTCTTTTCTACTATACGAGCCACACAAAAGAATTCTTTAAATGTTTTTTGTATTATCAGACTTAACATGAAATTTTCAGTTTTTGCCAAATGTTGAGTTGTGTAAGAAAACTCAAGCTAGCACTCACGTGACCGATGACGAAAGACAAGTAGCAACAAGCTTGCGTTTTTGTCGTAAAAGTTTGTAACGCGGCGTCTCTCATTAACATCAGTCAAACGTGACGCTGTCAGTATGGCCAACTTACTTTCCTACGGCGGTCTCATGGGACAAGTTTTATTCTTTAGCAACTGGCATTTATTCATTAGCGAAATGCGCAGTATTCTCGTCGCTAGTCGAGTAATGCGCCTTTGCAAAAGTCGCAGCAGTCTGCAACCCAGACGGTAAGTATCTTAGCGGAAAGATCAGATTAGCACGACTCAACGAAAGAGAGCAATTCCACGGCTTACTTCGCTGCAATGTCCGCGAAAGTCCACCTGCAAAAGTGCACGCTGAGCGAGACACACTTGGACGACCGCTTTGTCTCGGTCTAAGAGCAAGCTGATCGAAACGAATTAGACACGGTGCTGACTCAAAGAGAAACCTAACGTATCTGGCAAGGTGTAACAAATCAGAAAGTTGATTCATTACTCAATCCACTGACATTCTGATTTGAACCCAGATGCTATTCGTGGGTAAAGATTCAGAAATATCTGTCACAATTCTGTAACGCCACAAAATTCCAACTAATTGGAATTTAGTACTTCATCCATCCTCGGCAACTGTATGCGTAGTTGTTGGAAAAATCAGCAACGAGTTGTACAAAAGCAATTTTTTAACCAGTTTCAGGCACCTAGTGCCCTTCTTCAGAAGATCAGAATTATTGCATTATTATCGAGCGTCAAAATAAACAAGTGTATGCAGCTTATTTTAATAGTTGTGACTGTTGTAAGGTGTTGCACATTATTTTTTATGCTTGCTAATAATGCTATAATTGTAATCTTTTGAAGAGGGGCACTACGTGCTTGAAATCGGTCAAGAAATAAAGTTTATTTTCTACAACTCATAGCTGATCTTTTCCAACAAACACTTGTAATTTGGCAACTGTGCCAGCATTCACTGTTCTCGTTTATACCACAATGTAACATCACCACACATACAGAAAGCATTCCTTTCGCCCCTGCATAAGAGTACGCAGTCACTTTGGAGTAGTACTGGTATCAGGCGGTCACGTGACACTCCACCGTTGACGTGAGTGAAGTGGTACGTGACAGTCGATCATACGGAATCAGCGCAGTAAAGTGATCCGTCGATGTAGAGACGTGACAGAATGGCAGAAAGTAATCATCAAGTTCCGACGTGCTCAGGACCAAACCGTGCAAGAAGCTGGCAGACTTGTAGGTGTACCAACACGTAATGTCTCCTACGTGAATACAAGACGGGGAAGGGGGCGGCGTGGGTGGGGGGGAAGGGGGGGCGTCCAGTAAAATCTCACCGTATGTCATTTAACGAGAAGGGGGCTAGCTCAATGAAAATCTCGCCTGAACCTTTTAATTCAGATAATGTACATTATGATAACGGATAACATTTTATTCTATAAAATTAATCCCTAACATAGAGAGTATTAAAGCGCCGACCAGTATTTATGGGCCCACTGAACTGAAGCGAATGGTTTACACGAGCGCATGCCCGGGATTATCCGATTTGGGGCAAGTGCCACACAAGTGTCAGATGTCATTCGGGGTGTTGCCTATCGAAATCAATGCATGTCCGTCAGTCATTCAGTCGTGATTTTCTGCAACGCATATGAAGCCGTTGTTATTGTGTTCAACGTGTACCAAAACTTTTAGAGTGCATATATCAAGCAGCATGACGGCAAATCGAAACACACGTGTGAGCGAGAAGTTAATCTTTGTGGAAGGAAGCTAAGCTGAAGTTCACTGACAAAAATTCTCTTACTGGTCAGGTAAATGAAGATACCGAAGTGCTGCGTACTCATACGGTTCTAAGGAAGGCACGAAGAACGTCGTCTTTCATCTGCAAAGGTTCGGTATACATCTATAAAAAGTCAGTTTTTTAGTGATCCGTCAAAACGGTTAGTCAGAGGTAATCAACCTCCTTTATCTACCGCGCATTTTTGTGACTGTTAGCGGTGTTGAGTGCCACCGGTTCGTCGGTAACAGTGATTTATAAAGCAGGAAAGTAGTAGCTTTACAAAATTTATAAAGCAGAGTTACAGCTACTTAAAGCATGAAATAATATTCACTCACCAAATTCCTTACGTCAAAATTGATGAAAACTGAATCGAAATGTTTTTAAAATACCTACCTTCTACCGCCCATTATGAAAGCTGAAGCGGCCAATAGTGGGCGGTAGAGACCATGTTGACAACCAATGGGTTAATACTGTTTTCGTGGATACTTTTTGTCCATCTCTCTGTCTATATCTATCCGCCTATGCTTCCGAATACTACACGTCGACGCCATGTTTAAAATATAAGGTTTTTAACCCCATATTAAAAACACTGTTTAATACACTATCTGAATCCATGTATTACATTTTTTTCTGAGATTAGAGGTGAAAATGATAGCTACCTTCAAGGTGCACTACAACGAGATTAGTTAAGTTAATCGTCATGAAAGTTGCCAAATGGCAAAGAATATCAGTTATTTTAACGGATAACATTTTGTTTTCTAAAATTAATTCCGAACAACCTATTAGCTATTGTTAGTGGTATGAAGCAAAAAACACGAACATATGAAAAAAATTTCATTATTTAAAAATTATAGGGTAAAACGTACATGACGGGGAGGCGGCGGATCCTACCACATGTCACCAAATCACCAATGGTGAAGGGGGGGAGGGGGAGGAAGGAGATGAAATTTTAACAAAGATCCTCATGCAATTAATGGATGTCCCCTAATACTGCGTAAGAAAGGATCTTCACTGACAGAAACCGAAGAGCCGGCCACTGTGACCGAGCGGTTCTAGGCGCTTCAGTCCGGAACCGCGCTGCTGCTACGGTCGCAGGTTCGAATCCTGCCTCGGGCATGGATGTGTGTGATGTCCTTAGGTTAGTTAACTTTAAGTAGTTCTAAGTCAGGCGACTGATGACCTTAGATATTAAGTCCCATAGTGCTCAGAGCCATTTGAACCATTTTTGAAGCTGAAAGAGTTTTCACATAAAAACTGGACAAGACAATCACATCTCTACTATATTACTCTTTACAGGGAGAAATACATACGCAGAAAAACATACCGCGTATTGAATAAAACCTATGGCCAGTAAGCTCGTATCATTATGGAAATCAGGACCTTTTTTTTATTTTAAGAGGCTACTTTGTAAAGAGGTTGGTAATGGGGGACCAGTTGCATATAACTAGCAAAAGAATACGCGTCGATACTGACTCACTTGACAGTGCCGCGGAGCAAATCACAGAACTACAGAAACAAGTGGTCAAGATATAACTAAAACATCATTTGAAAAAACACAGTTCATTACAAACATCAATGATGACCTCCAAAATCTTAAAATTCAAAACAACACTATCTCTAAAAAAAACTGTGTCGATACCTAGGGAATGGATAACGAGGAATAAAAAAGTAGCTATAGAAAATAGAGTACAGAAAATGGAGTTCCACATGACGAAAAACCTACAACAAGAAATTTTCGTCTTGGAACATAAAACTAAAACACTCTCAAACAGTGATAAAACCTGAAACATTGTACACACCAGAAAAACTTAAAATAACAAAAGTTAATTATCTTTTAAAACTGGGAAAAAGTTGAAAGAAGAATTCTGGGACCGAATAATAATAATAATAATAATAATAATAATGACGAATACAAATTAACATCACACAGAGAACTCTTTTTGAAGACTGAAGAACTAACTGATATAATAAGGGGAAGACGGCAACACTTTCAACGGCAGATATATCGAATGGGTAGTAACAGACTAATCTAGCAGATAATAAACTTACTAAACAGCTACAGATGCAAATTCACATGGTTCAATGAAATTGCAAAGACATGAAAAACTCTGGAATCCGGTTGGATATAACGGATAACGGAATACTTTTTAGAGAAATAACACAAAAGGCAGGATTTCAGGGAAGAAAGAAGTCTGCAGATAGAATGAAATGGACCCAGGAATGAAAGGAACGCTCTCAAAGGATGAAGAAAGTCTGAGAGCGACGAAAATTAAATACAAAGAAGCAAAACCTACGGTGATTTATCGTACTCTCCGAAAAGGTAATTCGAATACAAAGAAAGTGGGGAGAAGAATTTACGCAAGAATACCCGCTTTTACAAGAAATTAAAAGTAACTAAGAATTGTCATAACTGTAAAAACAGGCCGGCCGCGGTGGTCTAGCGGTTCTGGCGCTGCAGTCCGGAACCGCGGGACTGCTACGGTCGCAGGTTCGAATCCTGCCTCGGGCATGGATGTGTGTGATGTCCTTAGGTTAGTTAGGTTTAAGTAGTTCTAAGTTCTAGGGGACTTATGACCTAAGATGTTGAGTCCCATAGTGCTCAGAGCCATTTGAACCATTTGTAAAAACAGTCGCCATTCGTATTATCCTAGCATGTATGGGTGTATAGTGAGCTTCTGGAGGCATATCATCATTTATTGCACTAAGGAGCCTGTAACGTCTGCAGTAGAAAAACAAACTAACAGCAACACTACACAGCACTCTATAAAAAAAATTATTAAATAACACACTACAAAAAGCTCAAGAGAAAATGTCGTCAGTCACAACAGAGAGGATATCCACTGTAAATGGTGGTCCATCGGCTCCGGTCTCTAGCTTCATCCGTGTTCGCATGGCGCAGTGACTAACACAACTGCCTCGTAAGCAGGAGGCCCCGGGTTCGTGTCCCGGTCCGGCACACATTTTCACTCTCCACCGCCGATTCCGTTGTCGGCTGCACTTCTTTACAGACTTTTAATACTCGATCCTTCCATCGCGCGCTTGGTCGTCCCCTTGGGCATTTTCCAGCCGACTGAGAATGGAAGACTCGATATGTGAGGGATCTATCAGCTTGAAGGATGTGGCCAAACCACTGCCGCCTCTTGAGCCCCAATATTCGGCCAATGTGTGCTTTGCCAAACCGCTGGTATAAGTGTTCCTTTGTTCTTCGGCCGGCCGGTGTGGCCGAGCGGTTCTAGGCGCTTCAGTCCGGAACCGCGCAACCGCTACGGTCGCAGGTTCGAATCCTGCCTCGGGCATGAATGTGTGTGATGTCCTTAGGTTAGTTAGGTTTAAGTAGTTCTAAGTTCTAGGGGACTGATGACCTCAGATGTTAAGTCCCATAGTGCTCAGAGCCATATGAACCATTTGAACCTTTGTTCTTCGTTCCCATTTGCCTTCCATGGTATTCTAAACGGATCCACACATCTGTCGACGTACTTTCTTCTCGAGGGCACAGAGTGCTTCTTCAGTTGCTGCTGATGTCGCCCAGGTTCCACAACAATATCGAAGTACCGGCCGTACTAGTGTCATGTACACCTGCGTCTTATTCTTCTGTGGTATCATTCGTGATTTGAATAAACTGTTCAGACTAAAGAACATGTGATTGGCGTTTATTAATCGTTGATGAACTTCTTTCTTCACTTCACTTTTACACTGAAGAGCAAAAGAGATTGGTACACCTGCCTAATATCGTGTAGCACCCCCCCCCCCCCCCCCCCCCCGAGCACGCAGAAGTGCCACAACACGACGTGGCGTGGACTCGAATAACGTCTGAAGTAGTGCTGGAGGGAACAGACACCATGAATCCTCATGGGCTGTCCATAGCTTCGTAAGAGTACGGGGGGAGGAGGGGGGGGGGTGCAGATCCCTTTTGAACAGCACGTTGCAAGGCATCCCAGATATGCTCAATAATGTTCATGTCTAGGGCTTTTGGTGGCCAGCGGAAGTGTTTAAGCTCAGAAGACTGTACCTGGAGCCACTCTGTAGCAATTCTGGACGTGTGGGATGTCTCATTGTCCTCTTGGAATTACTCAAGTCCGTCGGGATGTACATGAATGGACGTAAGTGACCAAACAGAATGCTTACGTACGTGTCACCCGCCAGAGTCGTATCTAGACGTATCAGGGGTCATATCACTCCAACTGCCCACGCCCCACACAATTACAGAGCCCCCACCAGCTTGAACAGTCCCCTGCTGACATGCAGGGTAAATGAATTCATGAGGTTGTCTCCATACCCGTACACATATATCTGCTCGATACAATATTTTAAACGAGATTCGTCTGACCAGGCAACATGTTTCCAGTCATCAACAGTCGAGTGTCGGTGTTGATGGGCCCAGGCGAGACGTAAAGCGTTCAGACTCACTTAAATCTTGATAAAGTGGCATTTGCAGCAGCAGCAGTAACCGATGTTAAACAACTGCGCCAGACACTTGTCTTATATAGGCGTTGCCGACTGCAGCGCCGTATTCTGCCTGTTTACATATCTCTGTATTCAAATACGCATGTCTATACCATTCTGCCGGCCGCGGTGGTCTCGCGGTTCTAGGCGCACAGTCCGGAACCGTGCGACTGCTACGGTCGCAGGTTCGAATCCTGCCTCGGGCATGGATGTGTGTGATGTCCTTAGGTTAGTTAGGTTTAAGTAGTTCTAAGCTCTATGGGACTGATGACCACAGCAGTTGAGTCCCATAGTGCTCAGAGCCATTTGAACCATTATACCATTCTCTTTGGCGCTTCAGTGAATTAGTCGCTGTGGAACACAGGTACTTGAATTCCTGAACTAATTCCTACGTATGCCTGTCAACAACAATGGAAACAAGGAGAGCATGATGGCGTGATACAACGAGATATTAGGTTTTATCCTCATTCACCGCCAGCCCAATTCTCCTCGCATTGCGGAAAAATCGGAAAGTGTCAGCGCACACTTGCTCAAGGTTCTTACCAAGAAACACAACATCGCCACAACAATCCAGGATCGTGTCTGCTCCCACCATCCACATTTCTCTGATTCGATATTATATATTAAAATACAAAAACCTTAACATAGTTTAAGTACACACAAAGTAATTGTCGTATAAAGTGAAGAGAGAAAATGGTTCAAATGGCTCTAAGCACTATGGGACTTAACATCTGAGGTCATCAGTCCCAAGACTTAGAACCACTTAAACCTAACTAGCCTAAGGACATCACACACATCCATGCCCGAGGCAGGATTCGAACCTGCGACCGTAGCAGCTGCGCGGTTCCGGACTGAAGCGCCTAGAACCGCTCGGCTGCAGCGGCCGGCGAAGAGCGAAAAAAAAAATGGCTCTGAGCACTATGGGACTTAACAGCTATGGTCATCAGTCCCCTAGAACTTAGAACTACTTAAACCTAACTAACCTAAGGACATCACACAACACCCAGCCATCACGAGGCAGAGAAAATCCCTGACCCCGCCGGGAATCGAACCCGGGAACCCGGGCGTGGGAAGCGAGAACGCTACCGCACGACCACGAGATGCGGGCGAAGAGCGAAAAGGTCGAAAGTTTATAGAAGATGATTCCAACAAGTAGAAGCTAGAATGTTGCGTTAGCAAGAGGAAAATAAATCGTGACGGAAAACAAAACGAACTTTTTCTTCTTCGCTTGTGCTTCTTCCATGATTGCGGTCGGTATTGCAGAAAACAGGAGCGTGACTTATTCTGCTTACCACGTTTTCCTGTGTCCTGATGTTTAGTATTGTTGACTATAGCGAAAGTCTAGTGTTCAACAACTGAGAAACTGTTAGAATATGTATTGACCGGCAATGATACGTAAGTCGCTGAAATAATGGCAACTATTACTTTTGCATTAGGGAATGAACACCACGCCGTTTAATTTTATTTTCACGAAGATTCATGTTACAGTCACTTTTTGATAAAGATAGCTAAAGTGAATAAATCAGAATTTCCGCCGTATCCTGTATTTCGCTCGTGATTACGTTCCCTTGTTTCATACCATGGTACAGTATACGAAAATCACTTTTCATTTATGAAACCTGTTTCATACAGCATAAAAGGAAAATAGAATCAATTATTCAGAATGACAGTCACAACAGCATTATTTATTTTGCCGTATTTTGCCGCCTCCGGTTTTAACCCGCGATGGGGTCATCAAATGGTTCAAATGGCTCTGAGCACTATGGGACTTAATTTGTGATCAGTCACCTAGAACTTAGAACTACTTAAACTTAACTAACCTAAGGACATCACACACATCCATGCCCGAGGCATGATTCGAACCTGCGACCGTAGTGGTCGCGCGGTTCCAGACTGAAGCGCCTAGAACCGCTCGGCCACACAAGCCAGCTGTATGAGGCAAGTGGTGTCCACATTTGTTGCCTGTGAAGAAAGATATCTTTACAATGGAATTTGCAAATAAGTTAGTAGCTTCTTGTGATGTGACACATTTTTTTCAGCAATTGCAAAAGTTTTGAGTTTGTATGAAAGTTGCAACAGTTTCGTAACAGAAGGGCATGTCCTGTGTCTGCACGAATAATTATTTTGGGAATAATGTCTACATATACCTGTGTATCAAACCCAACACTCGTCATAGTCATCCACACGAGACAGATACACCCTTTGCACTTCATAAAAGGTTGGAGGAAGGCAACTCCACTAGACATCGGCATATCCTGAGTATGGGACTAGGTATTATAACCGTGTGTATGTGGAAATGTAAAATCTTTATGTAGTATCGATAGCTATGATGCCACGGCGTAGGGGCAAATTCTTAAGTTGGCACTACGACAGACACTGTTCAGCTCTACGAGCACCGCTGTAGATTCAGCCCATTTCATGCCGAGGAGAAGACCTAGCAACATTGTTTCTACATCATAGGGGCCATTACTGACTTTGTTACTTCAGTGATAGTTGTCTCACTGCTAGTAGTCCTTACCGTTGATTCCTGCACCAGTCGCACCTACGGGCTCTTCAGTGTGAAGTTACGTATATCCTTGACTACTAATTAAATTTACTTTCACGTAAAAAGCTGTACCGAGAACCTTACCTCACCTGCTCCTACTCGCTTCCTTCATTTGGCAAACCTTTCAGTTTTCAGGAGCAGACCCACGCGCCGCCTTCCAGGCGGAATACAAGGCTTTACATATGAGTATTTTTTGAGTTGTCTGTATTTAGTGTGCAAATGTGCTAAGAGACGAAAGGTGCACTATGCATATGTATATAGATATGTCTACTCAGCCGGCCGCGGTGGTCTAGCGGTTCTGGCGCTGCAGTCCGGAAGGGCGGGACTGCTACGATCGCAGGTTCGAATCCTGCCTCGGGCATGGGTGTGTGTGATGTCCTTAGGTTAGTTAGGTTTAAGTAGTTCTAAGTTCTAGGGGACTTATGACCTAAGATGTTGAGTCCCATAGTGCTCAGAGCCATTTGAACCATATGTCTACTCACACCGTGCTCAAACACTATGTAACCTCTACCGGAAGCAGTAATTTATCGATTTTGCCTTAGTTTTGTAAAATTGTAATCACAATGTGCTACCTTGTGATATTTATATCTACTCTTAACAGAACTAGGAGTACCTAATCTTAACTTCAAAGAATGATATATAACTGATCCAACACCTGAAGATGCAGTCCCAGGGTCGAAATACATCATGTATTGAAGCGTATCAGTTGGTTATAAGTGCACTTTCTCACAAACATCCAGTGTGGTCTTGTAATTGTCGTATAGCTGCGAAACTTTGTAGATATTCCAATGCGTTAACGGGGAACCGATTTAGGCTTGAAAAAAAATTAACTCCAATTTAGGCCACCAAGTGCAAAAAATGGTTCAAATGGCCCTGAGCACTATGGGACTTAACATCTGTGGTCATCAGTCCCCTAGAACTTAGAACTACTTAAACCTAACTAACCTAAGGACATCACACACATCCATGCCCGAGGCAGGATTCGAACCTGCGACCGTAGCCGTCGCGCGGTTCCGGACTGAGCGCCTTAACCGCGAGACCACCGCGGCCGGCCACCAAGTGCAAATCTGGTACTGTGAATGCAAGAAAGAAATGTTTTCATATGTAATAGGTTAGGAATGGGACGGGGACAGCAAAGGTGAAATAAGTGAGAATGGCACAATGTTGATTTGATTGTTAGCCGCCGCTTACACAATTTGTTCAATATGAGCACGGGGGACGTAGACGAGATGCTGAACAGTGCTAGATTTGCTCCTTGTAGCCAAAATTGGAATTAATTTTTTTCCGATGTAAATCGCTTCCGCATTAACGTATTAGCATGTCAACCAAGTTTCGCTACCATATGATAATTACAGCCCACCCGGTATTTAATACACCTACTTGGGAAGCGAGTGTGACAACTGCGTGATAGGAGTACGGGGTGAGTCACGAGGTTTCTCCTGGTTGCTGGAGGTTATTCCTTAGGTTATTTGGGACAAAAAATGTAAATACAGTAATGTGTGATCAGATCCATAATTAAGGAGCAACAGCAGAGTTCCGAAACATGCCACGGTGTATGGAGCGCTACACTTGTGTTCACAGGACCCACGATCAGTCTCAGGTAAACAAGTGCAGCGAGTGGTACGTTTGCATAACAACCACGTTGTGGATACTGCAGTCACTGTTTACTGTTATTGTCTCCTGTGTGCAGTACACTTTGTGATGCCGTAATAGTTTTCACACACGAGTATGGAGAGATGGTGTACATTTTGGGCTTCTGTAATGGCAATTCGAAAGCCGCTGTTGCCGAATATCACCGTAGGTATCCTAATTGTAGGAGTGCGAGTGCCAAAACATTTAATGGATCATACCGAAATTGCTAGAAATTGGTACTCTTCCCAGTATTCGTGTTCACTCCGAAAGACATCGTGACGTTCTAGACGATGAAAATATTCCTAGCCGGCCGGTGTGGCCGTGCGGTTCTAGGCGCTTCAGTCTGGAACCGCGTGCCCGCAACTGTCACAGGTTCGAATCCTGCCTCGGGCATGGATGTGTGTGATGTCTTTAGGTTAGTTAGGTTTAGGTAATTCTAAGTTCTAGGGGACTGATGACCACAGATGTTAAGTTCCATAGTGCTCAGAGACATTTGAACCATTTTTGAAAACATTCCTGATTCAGTAGAGCGCAGTCCTCGTTCAAGTAGAAGACCCCTAGCTACCTGATTGAACGTTTCACAAGCTAAGGTATGTAGGATTCTTCATGAGAATGGGCTGTATCCTTCTCACGTGCAAAAGTTCACCATGTAGAGCCACATGAGTGTGCCAACCGTTTGCACTTTTGTAACTGGCTAAATGGAACCGGCAAACTCAATCGTTTCATAATGTTCAGTGATGAGGCAACCTTTGCACGAGATGGCATCAACAACATCCATAACGTGCATGTTTGGACATGCCACGGTAGTACCTCAATTTCAACGCAGATTCAGTGTCAATGTCTGGTGTGGTGTTGTGTGAGGCCATTTAGTTACTGGGCCGTTTCTTCTCCCGGGAGATTTAAATGGTCTGATGTACGGTAGCTTTTTACGAGAAGACTTACCGCAGCTTCTTGAAGATGTTCCTCTGGACCGTCCAACATGACGGGGCACCTACACGCATCCATCATGTGGTATCAGCCTATCTTAATCGGCAATTCCCAAATCGATGGATAGGTCGCGGGAGCCTATCAACTGGCCTACCAGATCCCCAGATTTAACACCGCTAGATTAATGCATCTGGGGGTGGATGAAAGACATCATGTACGAAGTTAGAATGGAAAGACGAGAAGAATTGATACAATGCATTTTCGATGCCGCAAACTCAATAAGGAAGGAGCGTGTGAAATTAGGAAATGCTACTCGCGCGGTTCACACCCATGCGAATCTTTGCCTTCAAATGCAGGGAGGAAATTTTGGCCGCCCTCTGTGGCCGAGCGGTTCTAGGCGCTTCAGTCCGGAACCGCGCTGCTGCTGCGGTCGCAGGTTCAAATCCTGCCTCGGGCATGGATGTGTGTGATATCCTTAGGTTAGTTAGGTTTAAGTAGTTCTAATTCTAGGGGACTGATGGCCTCAGATGTTAAGTCCCATAGTGCTTAGAGCCATTTGAACCATCAATTTGAATTTGAGGAAATTTTGAACACTTGCTTTACATCCACTTTGAATTTAAGAGACCGCTACAAAACTGTTTAAATTAATTATTATGTCCAATTTTTCATAGTGAAACCCTACAATAAAAGTTTTTCCTGCCATTTTCCTGAGTTTTTCTATTACTGTAACTCCTTAATTATGGATCTGATCCTATTACAGTATTTACATTTTTTGTTCCAAATAACGTAAGGAATACCCTCCAGACCAGAAACCGAGGGAAAACCTCGTGCCTCACCCTGTATATACATCATAAGAATGGCCTGAAGATAATACTGTGTGCCAAAACCGGTAGCCAGTAGGCGAAAATGAATAACTGCGATTCTAGATTAAAAACCTATACTTTTTCAGTATTGCATTGGCCGCTGTGCCGCAAACAGTATGTCGGTAAAATATGAAATAAAAAATCACGGTTTGTGTCCGAATGCGGATTCTTTCCTTTTCTACCATCGGCCTTAGTATTAGCACTAAAGGTAAACATGTGTCGTATGCCATGAATTCTATAAAGGCAGCATAGCTATTCCGTCGCAAGAACGGAGTTTACCGAATAAGCAAAACAACAGAAATGGTGCATAGTGAAGTTCACAGGCACAACTGTTCCGCAGTTATAGTAACAAAAACAAATAAACCGTTAAGTTCATCAGAAAGCCTTGTACATTCCCTAGCACGGAAGCGAAGTTGATGAGATTAAACCAACGTTGCATGGTTCATTGATTACCGGACATTCAGAATAGCCAAGAGAAGAGTTGTTGATATCGCTAGAAACTAACGCGAACGAAGCAGCTTTCAGTCTGTCCTTGCCCTTACGAAAGTTCCCTGTGGTCATGACCGCCACTGGCACTTCGCTGTGCTACTAGTACGCATAGTCTGTAATCCAGCGAATGCTGCACTTGGTGGGCATGTCCTCCCTCTCCCCCACGTCACACACACACACACACACACACACACACACACACACGTGCGCGCACATGTACTACGTTCTCTGAGCACTAACAACTATCAATCACAATGCAGTGTCGTCTGATACAGATGCAGACGACATCGGCACTAATAAGAATCAAAACACAAAGAGCAACGGTTCGAATAGAGTCTTTAGTTTTTAAATTTGTCACTACTATTTGAATAGATAACGAATGTGTTTACCAGTAGATTATACGACGAAAGCGCTTTGAGCCTGCCGCCATTCATCTGTACTCTCCTTAATTCACTTGTCCCAATACTCCTGAAACGCTTCTGCCAGAAAAACTTACATGATGGGCAATGAAGCAGCTCAGTCGCGAGCTAGAGAACGTCACGTGATTTAACTGCCCATCACACAACCCCACTATACACAAGTCTCCGCCGAGTGCTTTCTATACGCCGCGGGGGGTAGCACATTTACGGCCTCTGGAAGCGAAACCGTGGCGCTCTACATGGCTCTGCTCTTATCAGGTGAGTATCCGCCTGCCGTAATAATCTGTTCATCGATTGTCACAGATAACCAGTCCGTGATTTTCTTTGTCACAAAGTATGGCTCTAAGATAATGCTCAAAACAGTCGATAACGTAACTCTTCTCCTACCTGAAAAGAAGGAAGCCCTGATCCATGATAGTGCCATCGAATCTTCTACAATTACTGCTTGACTGGAGATTATTGCCTACTTCCATTTCTCTGTTACACACGCTGCACTTCATAGAAAAGCAATGTAAAGTGTACCAAACCTTTACTGTCAAAATTATAGAGTTGGTAATTGGCCCCAAACTGATTATCTAATATGTAAGGAACTAACTGTCGAAAACGAATCCTTGGTTTTGATTGTCAGAAATAACTTACAGTTAAGCAGTTAAGGTGACAACAACTGTTCAAAATGCAGGCTACCAGTCTTGGCGCATCCATTGCAATTATGCGCAACAGTTCACTAGACACTCTCATATGTCCCTGTTGTCTGTTGTTCAATGAGATCGACTGCTAAGACCCTACCAAGCGATTCCTCTTCAGTGCGGTTTCATACACAAACGACTTCATATGGAACCACAGGGAAAATCTATCGTGGCCACGTCAAAGATGGGTGCATAGTTTTTTCAAGGCAGAACCAGTTAGTTCCATGCAGAAAAAACGAATAGTAGACAGACAATTGTTTCACATGCTCATCCGTGCTCTGCAAACCAGTGTGAACTGCACGGCAGAAAGTACATCAATTTTTTTCCAACCTCCGGTTGGTCGTTAAAATCCGGCGAGGCTTTGCGCAGATGTGTTCTACAATGTCTCTAGTCTTCCCATCTATGCGTCACGTCGCACTTTACAGCTCTGAGTGCATAGTGAGCAGATAAAGATGTCTAGAAAATTGTATCATCCGCCAAGTACAACTGCCTACTGAGAGATTTCGCCTGATCTCGTGTAGCCCATATAAACAACTGTCATGCGTTTCCTTCTTCATGAGAATTCTTCGCCACACACTTCAGCGGCAACGAAGACGCTCCTGCAGCGTTTTCGATGGGAAGTATTTTATCACCCACCATACAGCCCGAACTTGGCTCCCTCTGTTTTTCGTCCCTTCGCTCACATCAACCGCTGATCATGAGGACAGCATTTCGGCACAGACAACGAGCTGCAGACCAGCGTAGGGAATTGACGGAAATCCCAGACGACTGCCTTCTCTGACGAGGGTGCTCGAAAGCTAACACCGTGTAACGAAAAATGTCTAAGTCGGCGTGACGACAATTCAGAGAAGTAGCTGGAAGGTGGGCACTTTTTATTGTCACTGTGGTTTCCCTTTCGAAACCGGTCGGAGACTGAGAAAAACAGTTGTCCTCTTGCGTGTGTATTAGTATTTCTTCCAGTTCCAGTCCCTTATGGAGCGTTGGAAGAATGACTGCTTAAATACCTCTCTGCGCGCTGTAATCAATTTGCTCTTGTCTTTGCGTCCTAATGGGAGAGGTCCTTACGGGAGCGATAAGTACAGGGTTAAAGTAAATTCCGGCTTTGATCACTTAATATTGATTCAGGAAACTTTTTAAATAGATTTTCAGGGCGTAGGTGTCGTCTGTTTCCAAACGTCTTCCACTTCCGTTTTTCCAGCACCGATGACACATTCTTCCGTGCGTCACATAAAGATTTCAAATATCCGTTGTCATTTTAATTTCGTATGAGTCTCGCACAGTTAAGCAATAATCTAGGGCTGGTCGCATGGATGTTTTGTAGCCAGCTCCCTTTGAAGACGGTTCTAGGCGCTACAGTCTGGAACCGCGCGACCGCTACGGTCTCAGGTTCGAATCCTGCCTCGGGCATGGATGTGCGTGATGTCCTTAGGTTTAAGTAGTTCTAAGTTCTAGGGCACTGATGACCTCAGAAGTTAAGTCTCATAGTGCTCAGAGCCATTTGAACCATTTGAACCCTTTGAAGATCGGTTCTATTTTCCCAATATGCTTCCAGTGAACTGAAGTCTTCGCCTGCTTTATCTACGACTGGGCCTACATGCATAGCCATTTTGTATCACTACACATCGTTACACCTGCATATTTGCTTATTCCTGCCGTGTATCGCTTGAGATATTCAACTAAGACCAATAAGTCTCAAAATTCCGTGTTTCTGGCCATCTACAGTCTGCATAATTTGAATCTAAAGCGTTGGGACAATCTGCATATGGATTTTCAACTGAAAAACTGAGAGGGTAAGAATATGTTGACACTTGACTGTGTTAGCTTATGTCAACATACAACGAGGTGACCAAAGTCATGAGATACCTTCTTTTTCCCGGCGTAGTGCACAGTGTTGTCTGTGCAGGATTTGGTGCACGAACTGACCTCTCGATTATGTACCACAAACATTCGACAGTATTAATGTCGGGAAATCTGGATGGCCAAGCCACTCGTTCGAATTGTCCAGAATGTTCTCAAACCAATCGCGATTGTGGCCCAGTGACATGTTTGGGTACATGAAGCCCATAAATGATTTCAAATGGTCTCCAGGTAGCCGAACATAACCGTTTCCTGTCAAAGCTACGTTCAGTTGGACTAGAGGACCAACTCCATTCCATTTAAACACAGCCCACACCATTGTGGGACCACCACCAGCTTGCACAGTGCCTTGTTGACAACTCGGGTCCATGGTTTCGAGGGGTCTTCACCACACTCTAATTCTACCAACAGCTCTTACCAACTAAGTTGGGAATCAACTCACAAGGTCAGGGTTTTCCAGTTCTCTAGGGTCCAGTCGATATGATCACAAGCCCAGGAGAGGTGCTGTAGGCGATGTCGAGCTCGTAACAAAGACACCAGTGTAGATCCTCTGCCGGGTAAAATTTCGTCGCACTGTCCAAACGCATACGTTCGTAGTACGTCCCACACTGATTTCTGCTGTTGTTTCACACAGTATACTCGTCTGTTAGCACTGACAGCTCTAAGAGAACGCCGCTGCCGTCGAGCACTGCGTTGATCGTGGTGAGAAGTAATACCTGAAATGTGGTATTGCCGACAAACTCTTGACACTGTGGATCTCAGAATACTGAATTCCCTAACGATTTTCGAAATGGATTGTCCTATGCGTCTATCTCCAACTACCAATCCGTATTCAGAGTCTTTTGATTCCCGTCGTGTGGCCATAATCACGTCGGAAATCTTTTCACGTGAATCGCCGGAATAAAGTAAGCCCCCATTAGCTGAGTGATCAACGCGGCGCAATGCCACGTTACGGGGCCCGGGTTCGATTCCCGGCTGAGACAGGAGATTTTCTCCGCTCAGACACTGGGTGTTGTATTGTCCTTACCATCACCCCATCCCCATCACCGACGCGCAAGTCGCCCATTGTGGCGTCGAATGCAATAAATACTTGCCCTCGGCGGCCGAACTTCCCCGAATGGGGGACTCCCGGCCCACAATGCCGTGCGCTCAGTTCCATTACCGGAATACAAATGACAGCTGTGCCAATGCACTGCCCTTTTATACCTTATGTATGCGATATTACCACCATCTGTAAATGTATAAGTCGCTATCCCATGACTTTTGTCACTCCAGTGTATTCCTAATGTACACAATTTTATTTTTTACATATTTAAGAAATAATAAGAATAAAAACCAGGGCGAGCATGCCACAACTGTGTGAAATTTGTTGTGTTGACGACTGGCTAGTCGAACGTCAGACAGCGACGTAAATACCGTGTAAACTTGGCGTGGGCGAGTATACATGTCATCAACAGAGATAATCTTCGTCAGAGACAACTATCGATTGTCGCCTGTCGAGGATAAAAACTTATCTATAGATACTACTGAGATACTGTCTTTGTATCACTGAGTTCATGGCTTCTTCTTTTCTGATAAAATTATCACTATGCTTTCGTATTTCGATGGCTTTTCTATACTATCTTGTATAACAGTTTGTCATAGTAGACAGGGTGAGTCACCTAACATTACCGCTGGATATATTTCGTAAACCACATCAAATACTGACGAATCGATTCCACAGACCGAACGTGAGGAGAGGGGCTAGTGTAATTGGTTAATACAAACCATACAAAAATGCACGGTAGTATGTTTTTTAACACAAACCTACGTTTTTTTTTTAAATGGAACCTCGTTAGTTTTGTTAGCACATCTGAACATATAAACAAACACGTAATCAGTGCCGTTTGTTGCATTGTAAAATGTTAATTACATTCGGAGATATTCTAACCTAAAGTTGACGCTTGAGTACCACACCTCCGCTGTTCGATCGTGTGTATCGGAGAGCACTGCAACATACATCGCGTTTCTACAGATGATCTGCCAACGTTGCTCGAAAATGTTTCACTGGAAATGCGTCGACGTATGTGGTATCAGCATGATGGTGCACCTGCACATTCCGCAATTAGCACTAGGCTGACCCTTGACAGGATGTTCGACGGGCGTTTCATAGGACGTGGAGGACGCATAAATTGGCCAGCCCGTTCTCCTGATCTTACACCTCTGGACTTCTTCCTGTGGGGTACGTTAAAGGAGAATGTGTACCGTGATGTGCCTACAACCCCAGAGGATATGAAACAACGTATTGTGGCAGCCTGCGGCGACATTACACCAGATGTACTGCGGCGTGTGCGACATTCATTACGCCAGAGATTGCAATTGTGTGCAGCAAATGATGGCCACCACATTGAACATCTATTGGCCTGACACGTCGGGACACACTCTATTCCACTCCGTAATTGAAAACAGAAACCACGTGTGTACGTCTACCTCACCCCTCATGGTAATGTACATGTGCGTCAGTGAAAAAGACCAATAAAAAGGTGTTAGCATGTGGACGTAATGTGCTGTTCCAGTCTCTTCTGTACCTAAGGTCCATCACCGTGCCCTTTGGATCCCTACGTAATTCGGTGGTCTCCGATACAAACGATCGAACAGCGGAGGAGTGGTAGTCAAGCGTCAACTTTAGGTTGCACTATCTCCGGATGTAATTAACATTTTACAATGCAACAAACGGCACTGAGTACGTATTTGTTTATATGTTCAGATGTGCTAACAAAACTAACGGGGTTCCATTTATAAAAACGTAGGTTTGTGTTAAAAAACATACTTCCGTGCATTTTTGTATGGTTGTATTAACCGATTACACTAGCCCCTCTCCTCACGTTCGGTCTGTGGAATCGATTCGTCAGTATTTGATGTGGTTTACGAAATATATCGAGCGGTAACGTTAGGTGACTCGCCCTGGATAAAATTTCTGTTTTTGAAAACTTCACTTCATGATTTCCTGATTGAAGAGTTACAGGTAACTTTTCTGTTTTCCCTAATCTGCAAAGACTTTTATGTTATTTTAGTCTTGTATTCACGGTTCTCTCGGTAATTGCAAAGCAGACCTTTGTACAATTGCCGGCCGGAGTGGCCGAGCGGTTCTAGGCGCTTCAGTCTGGATCCGCGCGACCGCCACGGTCGCAGGTTCGAATCCTGCCTCGGGCATGGATGTGTATGATGTCCTTAGGCTAGTTAGGTTTAAGTAGTTCTAAGTTCTAGGGGACTGATGACCATAGATGTTAAGTCCCATAGTGCTCAGAGCCATTTGAACCATTTTGTTAAGTCCCATAGTGCTCAGAGCCTTTCTACAATTGCACAGAATCTTATATACGCCACTTGCTGATAGAGGAGGGCGTTTGTCCTTTACAGATCGGAGTGCTTGACATTTTTTCTTAAATGGTCTAAAAAGCGGTCGTATGTAAAAAATTTCTGTAAAATTTTGCCGATCTGATCAGTTATTTTTTGGGGGTCTGCAAATTCTTTTGGGTTTGTCAATACGACTTTTAATGGCACCTCTTTTTTGTTGCGGATGATGGTTGGATTTCTTGTGCAAATCTTCGACCACGGCCATACAGCTCGAAAGATTCATCAGCAACTACGACATCCGGCCGTGAAAGCCTTCACTGTATGACTGTGATTTAATGTTTTCGTTTTAGGCGCCTTTTCGTCAGAAAGTGGGTGGGTAAGACGTCAACAATCAGAATATCGTGCACAGAAGTTCAGCGGGAGCGGCACGCCTTCCACGCTCTGAACCGCGACGGCAGAATCGTGGCGCGGACGATTGCCTCCGGTTTGACGGATGTGGCGGAACAGCCGCAGAGCTGCATCCGCTGACACACAGGCCCACATTCACAACAGGCCGCGCCGGCGGCCTTTTTGTCTTCCGGATGGTCGGACAGAGGGGCCACTGTGCAGGGGGCGCTACGGGAGAACCCGCTACTGGCCGCAGACACTGTGCTCGCCGCCTCATCCCCGCCTCAAGTCTTCCTTCTGTGTCCCATCAGCTCTCAAAGGAGACCAGGACGTAGGTGTAAACGCCTCTCGTCATCAGAAACTGTGTGGAATCGGCGCAGCAACTTGAAGGGAAAATGGTCTACAAGTCACTGCCCCGTCTTGTCGTTATAAGGCGGGTCGTTACAATCGATATCTCTGTATTTCCTTTCAGTATATTGGACATACAGGGTGGTCAGAAACAGTCTGCTTGCAAGGATGTTGCAAGTTTGGTTGTGCTGAGAAATAATTGTCAAGAAAAAAATTCGGTACGTTGCGCCATTTCCGAGTTGATTAGTATTTAAATTAGCCAATAAAGCCTTTAAGGGCGTACATGAAAGCGGTGCGCCAGAGACGGTGTCGCCAAACGTGCTCTACATTTGGTTTTCCAAAATCGAACAAGAAAGCGTTACAAAAATTTTACATGGGCTGTAGTAAGGATCAAAGCAGATCCAAAGGCGAAGCAGCTCTGGCGCTACGAGAACAACTGACACAAATTGGGCCGTGCGGTTCTAGGCGCTACAGTCTGGAACCGAGCGACCGCTACGGTCGCAGCTTCGAATCTGCCTCGGGCATGGATGTGTGTGATGTCCTTAGGTTATTTAGGTTTAAGTAGTTCTAAGTTCTAGGCGACTGGTGACCTCAGAAGTTAAGTCGCATAGTGCTCAGAGCCATTTGAACCATTTGACACAAATTGTTTCTGAAGGGCAGCTTGAAATTGCGAGCGCAATGGCCGGTTTGGCTAACTGCAATACTAGTTGACCCGGAAACGGCTCAACGTATCGATTTTTTTTTTTTCGTAACAGTTATACCTTACAACATCCTTACAAGCTTTCCAGACTGTTCCTGACCACCATGTATAGAGGACAGTGCCCAAAGCTTGTTTTTTATTTTGTAAAAATTGAAAGTAGTAAAAAATGTGTTCCAAAAGCATGTAACATTTCACCACTTACATTTTACTCTTAGAAAATAACATTAAAAGTTACTGCAAAAATTATTTTCAGAAACCTTACACTTATTGAGTTTGAAATATATTTGTCAAAATAGGACCCCTTCTAAAAATAAACAAAACGGCACTAAAAATTGTAAAAAGGTATTAAATTAAAGAATATATAATAATACTTTATGTATTTTCTTTAATGTATGTAGCCCTCTAATTAAAGCTTTGTATACGACTTGTAGGTCTGAAGATGACCACAGTAGTGGTCGAAACCGGTCACCGTAATAAATGAATTGTGATCAAGACTGTTTTTGATAGTAAATATTTGTAACACATTGATCATTGTCACTCCCATAATGTATTCAAAAGTAATATATAATTTAGTTTCAAAGTAGGTACAACATAACATCTTCCATAAGGTTGTTGAATTTCTCTGTGGTTTCTTTGCTAGACTACAGATCCCTGTTATAGGATGTTCCTGTAGGCTTCCTTTCTGATCGTTTGGTTTTGCGACGTTTAAGAAAAAGGCTAAGCCACTTTTCACAAGCAGTTTCGTCTTTGAAAGGGTGTTGTTCAATGTTATTTCTCTCTGTAAGTTGTATGGCGATTTTTCACAAGTAACTACAAGTAAGCCCAAAGAATGAAGCTTCTGTACTAATAAAATACTAAACTGCCTCTTCAAGATCTTTACTCAAAATTGTAGTTCTGCCGCTTCCTCTAGTGTACCGTACTTTCATGTTGTACAACCTCATAATCGTTGCCCTTGCAACATTAAACTGTTTACTGGCCTTCTTCCAAGTCATTTCCTTTTTCTGAACAGCATCAATAGCTTTATTCATTTTAGATGAATTCCTCCTGTCTTTGATCAACCTGCCCCATCATCCTCTTCGAGTCTGCGATAGAATTCAAAGAGAACGGGTGTGTACTAATAGAAGTAGGCTTGAAACACGAAAAAGGCGTCTGATTCAAGAAATTTAAGGAGGTCCAGTTTACGCAATTACAGCTGTTGTTGTGGTCTTCAATCCGAAGACTGGTTTATGCGGCTCTCCATGCTACTGTAGCCTGTGCAAGCTTCTTCATCTCTGAGTAACTATTGCAGCCTACATCGTTTAGTATCTGCTTAATGTATTCATCTCTTGATCTCCACCTAGAATTTTTACCCTCCAAAATTCCCACTATTACTAAACTGGTGATCCCTTAATGTCTCAGAACATGACCTATGAACCAATCCCTCCTTTTAGTCAAGTTGTACCATTAATTTCTATCCTCCCCAATTCTGTTCGGTACCTCGTTATTAGTTACATGACCTACCCAACTAATCTTCCGCACTCTTCATTTCGAAAGCTTCTATTCTCTTCTTGTCTGCACTGTTTATCGTCCATGTTTCACTTCCATACAAGGCTACACTCCAAACAAATAGCTCCAGCAAAAACTTCCTAACACTTAAATTTATATTCGATGTCAACTACTTTCACTTCTTCAGAAACGCTTTTCTAGCCACTGCCAGTCTACAATTTATATCCTCTTTACTTCACCCATCATCAGTTATTTTATTGACCAAAGAGCAAAACTCATCTGCTTATTTTAGTGTCTCGGTTCCTAATCTTATTCCTTTACCATCGCCTAACTTAATTCGATTACATTCCATTACCCTTATTTTTCTTTTTTTGGTGAACGTCTTGTATCCTCCTTTCAAAACACTCTCCATTCCATTCAACTGCTTTTCCAAGTCTTTTGCTGTCTCTAACACAAGGACAATGATATCGGCAACATATCAGAGCTTGTATTTATTCTCCCAGAACTTAAGTTCCTGCTGCAGTTTTTTCTTTAGGTTCCCATTACTACTTGTTCAGTATACTGATTGAATGACATGGAGAATAGGCAACAACGCTATCCCGCGCCCTTCTCAGTTGCAGCTTACCTTTCGTTTCTCTCTACTCTTACTACGGTCATTTGGTTTTCATACCAGTTGTAAATAGCCTTCTGCCACACGTATTTTACCCCTGCTATCTTCAGTATTTCAAAGAGTGTGTTCCATTCAACACTGTCAAAAGCTTTCTCTAAGTTTGAAATGCGATAAATATAAGTTTGCATTTACTTAACCTTCTAAGACAAGTCGTAGAGTCAGTACTGCCTCACTTGTCCCTAAAATTTTTCGGAGCCCAAACTGATCAACCCCGAGGTCGGCTTCTGCCTGTTTTGCCATTCTCCTATAAAGAATTCGTGTTGTTATTCTGGAACCATGACTTATAAAACTGATATATTGGTAATTTTCACACTTATCAGCCCTACTTTCTTTGGAACTGGAATTATTACATTATTCTTGAGTTTGAGGGTATTTCGCCTGTCTCATAGATATTGCACACCAGGTGGTTCACCCAAGGACAGCAGAATGCCGCGTATTCCTGGGGCCTTGTTTCGACTCAGATCTTTCAATGCCCTGTCAAATTCTTCTCGCAGTATCACATCTCCTACCTCATCTTCTTCTATGTCCTCTTCTCTTTCTATATCTTTGCCTCAATTTCCCTTGTTTAGCCCCTCTGTACAGTCTTTCCACCTTTCAACGTCCCCTTCTTTGATTAGTACTGGTTTCCCATCTAAGCTATATATAATCGTATAGTTGATTTTTCTTTGTCCAAAGACCTCTCTAATTTTCCTATTGATGTATTGTTTTATCTTCTTGTCCTGTAGCCGTTCCTGCTGCGCCATTTTGCACTTCCTGTCAACATCATTTTTTAGAAATTTGATTCCCTTAGCGCACTGCATTTGCTGCACTTTTAACTTTTATATTTTCTCCTTTCATCATTTAAATTCTATAGCTTCAGTGACATCCAACAACTTCTACTAGCCCTCGTCTGTTTACCTTTGATCGTCTGCTGCCTTCACTATTTCATCTTTGAAAATTACTCTTCATCGCTTACTGTATTCCTTTACCCTGTTGAGTGAATCTTTGCCTAATGCTCCTTCTGAAACTTTTAACTGTCTTTGGTTCTTTCAACTTATGCAGGTCCCACCTCTTTAATTTCTTACCTTTTTGCAATTTCTTCGGTTTTATACTACAGTTAATAACCAATAAACTGTGGTCGGTGGTCACATCTGCCCCTGGAAATGTCTTACAATTTACAATCTCGTTCGGAAATCTAAGTTTTACGATTATACAGGGTGAACAATCATAAAACCGACAAATTGCGGTGACAGATTCCTGACTGGAAATGGAGGAAGAAAAGGTCCGATAAACACGTGTCCGGAAATGCATTGTTGCCACGGTAGATGGCGCTGATGGATGAAAGTTCCTGTGACCACGTGCCTTGTGTTCCTTGTGCGTTGCAGGCTGTGTGATTGACGCAGCGTACTGTAAGCAGCAGAATGGTCCGGTATTCACGTCGGAGAACAGCCGAGATGGTGTTTGTGTACGGCCAAGAAGATGAAACAGTCGAGAGGCAACACGGCTATACCAAAACAAATACCCTCACAGACACTAAACACATCACACAACGTTTAAAGCCCTTGTAAGTAGGCTGTTTAGGTTTTTATGTTGGTAACGTCACCTAGCGCTCTGCATGAAAATCACCGGCTGTGGTGAGTGCAGTCTGTGGCTGGTTGGCATTGTTGGAATATTCGCCATTGTAGTGTTGGGCAGTTGGATGTGAACAGCGCGTAGCGTTGCGCAGTTGGAGGTGAGCCGTCAGATGGGGAGAGAGATGACAGCATTTTAAGAGCGGACGATCTGGACGTGTGTCCGCCAGAAAGTGTAAATTTGTAACACTGGATGTCATGAGCTGATATATATATATGATGACTTTGGAACATTATTAAGGTAAATACACTCTTTGTTCTCTATCAAGATCTTTCATTTGCTGACTATGCCTAACAGTAGTTAGTGCCTTCAGTAGTTAGAATCTTTTATTTAGCTGGCAGTATTGGCGCTTCCTGTATTGCAGTAGTTCGAGTAACGAAGATTTTTGTGAGGTAAGTGATTCATGAAAGTTATAGGTTATTGTTAGTCAGGGCCATTCTTTTGTAGGGATTTTTGAAAGTCAGATTGCGTTGCGCTAAAAATATTGTGTATTAGTTTAGTGTTGATCAGAATAAGTAAAGAGAGTAATGTCTGAGTACGTTCAGTTTTGCTCAGCTGTTTGAAAATCAAATAACGTAGAGATTTATGAGCACAGTAATTCATTAATTTTTCTAAGGGGAGATTTCATATGTCGACCCTTAGCCGAGGATACTTCATTGGAATCTTCTGATTTTTTCTTGTAGTTTGTGTAATTAGTGTAGCCATTGTTTATTGCTAGAGCGTAATTGTAGAGAGAATTTCCTTTGTAGTTGTAGTTTTTCATTGTTGTACAGTAAAAAAGTTGTGGCATGCATTTAGATTTGCACCAAATATTTCGCAGCTGCGCTTGCAATTAACTAGATATTATTTCCAGTGCTATGTTAATGTGTTTTCTTATTTTTGCTCTTCAAAATGACAGGACACAATCTTGCAAATACTGTAGATTCAGGTTTTTCGTCCTCACCGTTTCCTTAAATAAGTCAAAACACATTTTCTGCTTTTCAAAATGCGAATATTGCCAGTTCAAATGCACTGCCGAATAGCGCTGAGGAACATTTTTCAGACACCAGTGCATTGTTATTACAATTAATGCAACAAATGGGACAAAAACTTCAAAAGGAACCGCTAGGTGACGTTACCAACATAAAAACCTAAACAGCCTACTTACACCCTTTTTGGGCGTCTGTGTACATCCTGCAACACTCTAGAAACAAAAGGCGCATGGTCGGAGGATCTTTCATTCGTCAGCGCCGTGTACCGTGGCAACGATCCATCTACCCGTGGGCTTCCTCTGTTATTCCTTTTCCTCAGTGCATAATCCCCTACTATTTCTCTTTCTTTTCCTACTATCGAGTTCCGGTGCGCCATCACAATTAAATTTTCGTCTGCCTTAAGTATCAGAATAATTTCTTTTATCTGATTATATATTTCCTCACTCTCTTCATTATCTGTGGAGCTAGTTGGCATATAAACTTATACTGCTGTGGTGGGTGTGGGCTTCGTGTTTATCTTGGCTACGCTAATGCGTTCACTATACTGCTTATAACCAGAGCTTACCCTCATTCCTATTTTTTTATTCATTATTAGACCTACTCCTGCATTACTAACCCTGTACTTCAAACTACCCATTTTCCTCTTTAAATTTTGTAACCTACCTACTAGATTAAAGAATCTGACATTCCACTCTCCGACCACTTGTAGAATGCCAGACTTGTTTCTCCTGACGACGACATCATCCCGAGTAGATCTCGCAAGGAGATCACCTCCGAAATATTTTAACAAAGAGGATGCCATCATCGTTTGACCATACAGTATAACTGCATGCCATCGAGAAAAATTACGGCTGCAGTTTTCCCTAGCTCTCAGCCGTTCGCAGTACCAGCAGAGCAAGAGCATGTTGGCAAATCTTATGAGGCCAGATCGATCAATCAATCGTCCATAGTGCCGCCCCTGCAACAGAAACCACACTTTTGTCTGGCCTCTCAAAATATCCCCTTCCGTTGCGGTTGCATCTACAGTGCGGCTATCTGTATTACTGTGATACGCAAGACACCCCACCACAGCAATGCCCCTGGTTTATGGCGTGTATAGTTTGTTAATCAAATAAATTTTTGACCAAACAACTAAATGATACTGTTTAACATTGATCTTAAGGCTTAATATTCAATAACACATGAACGTCGAAAGTACTTGAGAATATCTAGAAGAAACAACGAAAAAATTTAGCACAAAGTAATAATTTTTTCCGTTGTCATAACGTGTAATGACGAAATAATAAGTAACATGTGAAGCGGACGACTTGTCCACGCAGCTACACACTGGTAGAAGCCTAAACTGCTATATTAACACAAAATTGAAGAAAAAAAGAAGAGCAAAAGAGACGTAAAAGAAGAAGCCATCACCGGAGACACTCTGTCCCCATTCTGATGCGATGGTAGTCACTAACCTTGCATTTGCACAAGACTGCTGGTCATATAGTTCTCTACATATACGTTTATACCTAAACTAAACTACTGCCAAATGGTCCTGCGTGGCTCAACAGCACTCTACCCTATTCTCTGCGATTTGGTTCCTGAGTCTAAACTTTTGTTGATAGACTACGGCCAGCCGGAGTGGCCGAGCGGTTCTAGGCGCTGCAGTCTGGAACCGCGCGACCGCTACGGTTGCAGGTTCGAATCCTGCCTCGGGCATGGATGTGTGTGATGTCCTTAGGTTAGTTAGGTTTAACTAGTTCTAAGTTCTAAGGGACTGATGACCTCAGAAGTTAAGTTCCATAGTGCTCAGAGCCATTTGATATACTACACATGTAGCAGATGCATTCAAATACATCATTTCGTTCTCGAGTTAAAATGCAGTATCCTCAGAAAGCAATGTAGAATTTTCTTCCTCAAACAATAAGAATTCTAAATCAAAAAGGGTTCAAATGGCTCTGAGCACTATGGGACTTAACTGCAGTGGTCATCAGTCCCCTAGAACTTAGAACTACTTAAACCTAACTAACCTAAGGACATCACACACATCCATGCCCGAGGCAGGATTCGAACCTGCGACCGCAGCGGTCGCGCGGCTCCAGACTGTAGCGCCTAGAACCGCTCGGCCACTCCGGCCGGCAATTCTAAATCACTACAATCACTTAACCACTGGTATCCACAAACTGAGTCGTGAGTTCCAATAGGGATCATGTTCCAGAAAGTAAATTTTTCAGGAGACACAAGAAATTTTTTTGCTATGTAGCAGTTGGCCCCAGGGTGAAACAATATACACCATTACCACATTCTTTAGTCATCGAGTGTGGTCAGTAATACAGTTTGAGTATACTGAAGGTGACCCTTTTCCGAACCTGATGTTGATGAGGGAACTAGCGTTCTTTTTACAGCGAAAGGATTGTATTACGCATGTTTATACACTCCTGGAAATTGAAATAAGAACACCGTGAATTCATTGTCCCAGGAAGGGGAAACTTTATTGACACATTCCTGGGGTCAGATACATCACATGATCACACTGACAGAACCACAGGCACATAGACACAGGCAACAGAGCATGCACAATGTCGGCACTAGTACAGTGTATATCCACCTTTCGCAGCAATGCAGGCTGCTATTCTCCCATGGAGACGATCGTAGAGATGCTGGATGTAGTCCTGTGGAACGGCTTGCCATGCCATTTCCACCTGGCGCCTCAGCTGGACCAGCGTTCGTGCTGGACGCGCAGACCGCGTGAGACGACGCTTCATCCAGTCCCAAACATGCTCAATTGGGGACAGATCCGGAGATCTTGCTGGCCAGGGTAGTTGACTTACACCTTCTAGAGCACGTTGGGTGGCACGGGATACATGCGGACGTGCATTGTCCTGTTGGAACAGCAAGTTCCCTTGCCGGTCTAGGAATGGTAGAACGATGGGTTCGATGACGGTTTGGATGTACCGTGCACTATTCAGTGTCCCCTCGACGATCACCAGTGGTGTACGGCCAGTGTAGGAGATCGCTCCCCACACCATGATGCCGGGTGTTGGCCCTGTGTGCCTCGGTCGTATGCAGTCCCGATTGTGGCGCTCACCTGCTCGGCGCCAAACACGCATACGACCATCATTGGCACCAAGGCAGAAGCGACTCTCATCGCTGAAGACGACACGTCTCCATTCGTCCCTCCATTCACGCCTGTCGCGACACCACTGGAGGCGGGCTGCACGATGTTGGGGCGTGAGCGGAAGACGGCCTAACGGTGTGCGGGACCGTAGCCCAGCTTCATGGAGACGGTTGCGAATGGTCCTCGCCGATACCCCAGGAGCAACAGTGTCCCTAATTTGCTGGGAAGTGGCGGTGCGGTCCCCTACGGCACTGCGTAGGATCCTACGGTCTTGGCGTGCATCCGTGCGTCGCTGCGGTCCGGTCCCAGGTCGACGGGCACGTGCACCTTCCGCCGACCACTGGCGACAACATCGATGTACTGTGGAGACCTCACGCCCCACGTATTGAGCAATTCGGCGGTACGTCCACCCGGCCTCCCGCATGCCCACTATACGCCCTCGCTCAAAGTCCGTCAACTGCACATACGGTTCACGTCCACGCTGTCGCGGCATGCTACCAGTGTTTGCGATGGAGCTCCGTATGCCACGGCAAACTGGCTGACACTGACGGCGGCGGTGCAGAAATGCTGCGCAGCTAGCGCCATTCGACGGCCAACACCGCGGTTCCTGGTGTGTCCGCTGTGCCGTGCGTGTGATCATTGCTTGTACAGCCCTCCCGCAGTGTCCGGAGCAAGTATGGTGGGTCTGACACACCGGTGTGAACGTGTTCTTTTTTCCATTTCCAGGAGTGTATTATTCATATTCATTATGGCAATAAGAGAGTGTTTTATAAGCATACAAGTTTATTCACAACGTAACCAAAATACAACCACAATCAAAATAAAGCAAAGCAGACAATGGTGGATATGTTTCATCTTTAACTGTTCCTGACCACTAGTAGATATTATTAAAAAATGGTTTCTGTTCGTCAAGTACGTATTGTGAAATTTTCTTTACATCGTCTAGTCTCTCTTTTTTTTAATTTTTTAACAGGTTCTGAAGCTTCAGTATATGCTTATTATTCTGTACATGGTATCTTCTATACTTCAATACCCATCTAACGAGCACTTCTGTTGATGGGACATGACCCCTTGTGATACCAAATCATGCGTACAGATATAGTCATCAAAAAGGTCAGTTATCTCTGGTACGTAAGTTGAAAAAAAATTGTAGAAATGATCCCTTTTCCAACTCACCTACTCATTAAGCGTTACATAACTGTGTACTCACTCGTCCCATTACGACCCGTCTTCATTATCTGCTCTGCCCGAACTTCAGAGTGCCCAATGAGCTTTCCTGTTTCCTTCTGAATTCCTTTTCGATTTTTTTTTTTTTTTTTTTTTTTGCCCCTGTTCTTCTTGTAAGCATACGCTCCGAACCTCTTTAGCTTATTCCATTTGGATCGTGGCTTTATCGCCCGGTACTTGGGCACCGATATCTGTATTCCCTATTTTAAACATATTCTGAAATTCTCCAGATATCCTATCGTCGCGAAGTTAAGTAACGTTCATCCTTCGTTATCCTGACAAATCTGGTCCAGATTCAAGTTGTCCAGTCCAACACCCGTTCTGCTGGGTGTAAATTGCTCTGAAGATCCGTATCTCCGGGCTTCCCTATTTACCAGCAGTCAAAGAGGGCTGTTAACTGCCTCCCTATTCTCCGCAGGTGGACGATACAGGAAGCATGTCCAATAATTAAGTGCGCCATTTCCTTAATAGGATCATCCAGGGCGGCTCGTAATCTGCTTTTGACACTTCGGGAAAAGTTACGTACACGTTACTCTCTAATCGCGCTCTCATTCGTCTGTTCGACAGAAACCGAGTTGGAAATTGGAAAGCACGGGAAACCAGAATCATAAAAGCTGAACGGGAATTTACATCAACTCTCTCTCCTAAAACAGGTCCTATGTCTTAAACACATCATACAAGTCGCTCAGTGGGAACAAAATGTTATTTTCTATCTCGTGAAATCTGTTCTGTATCGTGTTTTAATTTTTCGATGCTGTAAATCTTTTATCCGTACATTGTACCATCATGGTACATAGCAATTTGACCTATATAGTATGTGGTACAATTTCCTGACGGCCAGTATCCTACAAAAACATCAAATCTAACGTTACAGATACTAATATTCAAATTTTTGAAGAAACCAAGTTATGTAAGTTGATCTAGATTTTAATTTTTTTAAATAATAGAGGACTGTTATTTAGCTAGGGAGAATTCTTTATACATGCGCCGGTACATCTAACAGCAGAATAAGAGGTAAACAGATTTGTGATGAGTCATGTTTCCTTTTTGTCGTATCGTTTGGAACGAGTGTCGTTGCAAGAAAGCAAAAAGTTTTTCATACATACTGTCGTCTGCGCGTCAGAGCTGCAGTTGTCACCAGACAGTACCCACCTGAAACAAAAGAACGGTCTCACTGTTACATCTTATGTCATATAATTTTACTCGCTCAGCATCTTTCTTTGCTGAGGACTAAAAAAAAGGTTCACAAAACAAACTTTGAGGATACCAGAAAAAAATCTAGTCTTGAGAGTTACACTGCAGTAATCGTTAGACGCTAATCTCCAATGACCAGGTGCTACTCCAATTTCAGGGAGCTAATGTGTCTGATATAACGACGTCAAACCTATTTGATCGGAGAGGCATTTTTCAGAAGCATGGGAATCGTGTGTAATGTGCAATAGCTATAGCTGCTCATATTAATTCGCGGATATAATTTTTGATTATTGCTCTGCATAAATATTGAAATCATTAAATCTAAAGAAATTCTGGAAAATGTAAAGAAAAGTTGAAGAGTGGAAGAACAATCAGGGAAATACACATGAAAATAATGAAAAATTCATTTTTATTTGAAATTTACTGACAAGTGGCTACATATAAAAGATTCAAGTCAGTGACATTCTTAGGAAAGGAGGAAATATGAGTGACGTCCCGTAGTTAACGTCCTTGAAGATATGATCTGACGGGGGAAGCATCAGCCGCGTCCTCTTCAAAGATAATTCCGGAACTTGCCTTAACTGATTTAGGAGAAGTATCGAAATACTAAATCTGGATGAATGGACAGAAACTGAAACCATAGTTATATGTTTCAAAAACCGAGCGCCCAATAAAGTAAAGGAAATTTAAAATCCAGCTGTTTATACACTGCTGGCCACCGTAAATGCAACACCAAGAAAGACAAGAGGTAGCACAACAAGATTTATTTTGTAGATAACATGTTGACCAAGTATCAAATGATTACGTTTACAGACGTCTGTGACATGTGGTTCCTGCCAGAATCAGTAGCCAGAGTAGCCGCCATTGTTGGAGATCACCGCTGCCACACGTCTCGGCATTGAGTCAAAGAGACGTTGGATGTGCTCCTGGGGTACAGCAGCCCAAGCAGCTTCCACACGTTGCCAAAGATCATCTGGTGTGGCAGCTGGGGATGTAATCTGGGTCACTCGTTGAGCAACCATGGACCACATGTTTTCTATCGGCGAAAGATCCGGAGAGCGAGCCGGCCAGGGAAGCAATTCAATCTGGTTATTGACGAAGAACCTTTGGACAATGCGTGCCACGTATGGTCGCGCATTATCCTGTTGAAATATGGCTGTGGCCGAGCCCTGAAGGTAAGGAGGGACAACTGGCTCCAGCACCTCGGATATGTAGCGCCAGCTATTTAAAGTACCGGCAATGCGTACTAGAGGCGTGCGAGAGTAATATCCAATACCGCCCCATACCATAATACCCGGTGCAAGACCAGTGTGGCGGTGCATAATGCAGCTGTGCAGCATCCTCTCTCCACGGTGTCTCCACACTCGAATCCGACCATCGTGGTGCTGCAGACAGAAGCGTGCCTCGTCAGTAAAGACAACGTCATTCCATTCTGCCGTCCACATCCGTCTCTCATCACACCATTGGCGACGGAGACGTCTGTGGTTCTGCGTCAATAGTAGACGAAGCAATGGACGTCTTGCGGACAGACCACTCTGCTGTAAACGGCGTCGAATGGTACGCGCAGACACTGGATGATGCGTTACAGACGCAATGTGCTGTGCTATGGTTCGGGATGTCACTGAGCGATCCGTCACTGCCATGCGCACAATTTGCCTATCAGCACGTGCAGTGGTGCACCGAGGTGAATGCGATCGACCACGTCGGTCCGTCGTATCCTCCTGCATCCAACGGTCACATATCCGCATTACAGTTGTTTGGTTTCGTCCAACACGACTAGCGATTTCTCTGTATGATAATCCACAATCTCGGTAAGCCACTATCCTTCCTCTGTCGAACTCAGATACTTGATCAAAAGATGTTCGCTGTTGTCTACGAGGCATAACTGATCGTCTTGTGAAACAACCACAAGGTAAACACACGTGCCGAACGTACACTCGTCGAAATCGCCAAGCCTTAAATGGCGCTATGAGGTGGCGCCACAGGCGCGCGTGATGTGCGTCTGCGCTGAAATTCTAATCAGTTGCATATCTCATCGCTGCAAACCCATGGTGTAAATTTCACTTGATTCGGATTCTTCCTTCAGGGTGTTGCATTTACGGTGGCCAGCAGTGTAAATGCAAGTTGTGTGTCTGTAAACATTTCTCCATCTCGCTCGGTATAACTACAATAATGAGTATTGTAGTGCTGGAGCGGGCAGATTTTTGTAGATACCAGGGGGGAGGGGTGGTGGTGGGGGTTGGGAAATTGAACGAAATGTCAGGTGCGTGAGTGTGTGTGTGTGTGTGTGTGTGTGTGTGTGTGTGTGTGTGTGTGTTGAAGCTTGTGATAAATGCTTGTACAGTGTTGTGTTTGTGTTGTTATGAAGGAAATGAATGGACATGCTGAATTTCGGTTTCGTCATATAGCCTGCTCCTATCTAAGAGCATTAAGAGGGTCGATCCAATTAAGATTGACGGTTCACTACGAACAGTGCTACTGCGCGAAACACGCAAAACCATTTATTCCAGTTAAATAGCAATACGAAGTATTGTCAACAGAATATACTAAGAGCGATTCTGTGTAGCAGCAGTTTATCGTGTTAATAACAGTTAAATGCGTAATCATTTCAGATAAGTAACTGAGTTAGGAAACGCTTTGTTATATCAATGAGAGATGAAATAGAAACGGCATCCTTATTTTAAAACCCATCATAAGCTGGATTTGTTAGAATGGTTAGAATGCATGTTATGATGACACAGCGCCTGAATGATTTGAGACAAAACAAAGGTTGTTCATTTGCATAAGCTATGGCCAATTTACTTTGTCATTATTGTTATGATTACTTGACACAGTCAGCTGTATTGGAGGCGGTCTCAGAATCTAAACACGGTTGTTCTTCTTATTACAGAAATTTATTCGCCCAGATCGCATAAAAATACGGGATGATTAGAGCTACTAGTTTCAGCGAAATTAAGTTGCCATCTTCAGATACTATGTATTGAAAAAATTTTACAGGGGCAATGCATTTCGTCGGCTGTTCACATAAAATGCATACAAATTTAAAGGAAATGTACTTTACAGAGAAGACATTCCGTAGTACTGCCTCGCGTTATAGAATAAGAGAATAGCTGTGCGAACAATGCACAATTGTTACAAATAAAATACAAAAGACGTGTATAAAATATTTTCATGTTGTGTCCTTGTTAACAACTGATATGAAACTTATGAAGCAATCAACGGAATACATCGTGTTTCGAGGCGCCACAAGATTACAACAGTCTTGTGAAGATCGTAAAGCTTTTCTTTATGTGTTGCATTGACTTATTTTGGGGACTGAGGTCATCAGTACCCTAGACTTAGAACTACTTGAACCTAACTAACCTAAGGACACCACACACATCCATGCCCGAGGCAGGATTCGAACCTGCGACCGTAGCAGCAGCGTGGTTCCGGACTGAAGCGCCAAGAACCGCTCAGCCACAGCGCCCGTAGCAGCAGCGTGGTTCCGAACTGAAGCGCCTAGAACCGCTCAGCCGCAACGCCCAGCTGTGTAAAAAAGTGGATAGGTTTACAGTATACATTGTGAGATATGAAGGACTAGTTAATTTGGTAATGAAGGAACGTGTTGGAGTTCAGAATTGAACAGAGTGATAGGGCTTATAGAAGAGATAGAGAAGATCCAACGGAGAGCAGCGCGCTTCGTTACAGGATCATTTAGTAATCGCGAAAGCGTTACGGAGATGATAGATAAACTCCAGTGGAAGACTCTGCAGGAGAGACGCTCAGTAGCTCGGTACGGGCTTTTGTTGAAGTTTCGAGAACATACCTTCACCGAGGAGTGAAACAGTATATTGCTCCCTCCTACGTATATCACGCGAAGAGCCCATGAGGATAAAATCAGAGAGGTTAGAGCCCAGACAGAGGCATACCGACAATCTTTCTTTCCAAGAACAATACGAGACTGGAATATAAGGGAGAACCGATAGAGGTACTCAAGGTACCCTCCGCCACACACCGTCAGGTGGCTTGCGGGGTATGGATGTAGATGTAGATGTAGAAGGTTTGAATAAAGTAAGAAGGTTGAAGTGGTTGTAGGTTGCAATAGTTACACTCAGATGAAGAGACTTGCACAGAAAGAGAAGCGTGCAGAGCTGCATGAAGACATTTATCAGTCTGAAGACTCAAAGAAGAACGAGACTGCAAGCATCAAGATGAGCAACTACAACAAAAACAAGACGCGCACCTAATAGCTTGGGTATAAAATTTCTCGAATTAGGATCGGAGTGAAACGTACGGACATTGTAAAGCGAGGAAAAAACAATGTGCTTTGCAGACGGCTCTCTTATAAGACCTGTATTTTTCGCAAAACGCGTTAATAAAGAGCTTCAGCATTCATCAAGATGATGGATTCCTTCATCCTTGTTTGTGTGGTGCACACCAGTTGTTCCCTCTTATGTGCACTGCGGTAAGAAGAAAGCGTTATCGGTCGATACTTTGTGAGACCTCTGAGGCGTCTAATGACCTCGACGTCGGGCAAACAACAGAGCGACAAAAAGCAGCGGCCACTTCCTCTCGCCACGACGACAACCGTGTGTGTGTGTGTGTGTGTGTGTGTGTGTGCGCCTGGCCTTGCCTCGGTCGCGCTGGCCAGATCGCACGCTACTCGCTGCTCGTATCTTCCGCGCTGAGGCTGAGGTCATCCTGTGGCGGCCCGTTTATCGTTCGGCAAGCACGTACAGGGAAAAAAATGAAATGAAACCGAGATTACGCTATCTCCAGATACCGAACAAAGGCGTTCAAACACCGCCTGCTCCGGATGTACACTCACCAACATCCACACGAAGTTTAATGAGCTAGCTGGCACCAGATTGACCCGAATACAGAGAGCATTGAATACACGCTGTGTAATTACAAAGACGCAGTTCTTCCATGGCGCTGGCATGCGAGACCGTTTTACTGCTCTTTTTTGACTGCGTGGTTCTTCATCTACGTCTACCCTAATATGACAGTTAAAAATAAATAAATACACGAATAAATAAACCTTATTAGTTACATGTTCCACGTATCTTTTCCAATGTTTCTTTCGAAATGATGTGGCACGAGGAAGTTTACAGAATATGTGTACATACTTCACAAGGGCGAGTCCCGCCACAAGACTGCCTCGTTCGCGTCAACGTCCAGAGGTATCACTATATTTTGAGTATTCCGTCCTGCAACCAGATTTCGATTAATTTCTTCAGATTTGCTTGCTGTGCTATCAGATGCACGACTCAATACGACGATCTTACAACTTATTGTTACTTTGTACCGGCAACCGCAGAACAGTTGCGCCAGGCTGTTCATCTTAAAACACGTATCACGATGGAATTATGCTAACGAGACAGAAATCGGTACATACAGACAAAGAAATGGAGTACGATTTCAGAGAGGGAAAGAGCTTCACAAATTGGGCAAGTCGAAAACGATTTAGTCCACCTCTGGATCTTGTTGTTGTTGTTGTGGTCTTCAGTCCTGAGACTGGTTTGATGCAGCTCTCCGTGCTACTCTATCCTGTGCAAGCTTCTTCATCTCCCAGTACTTCTTGTAACTTACATCCTTCTGAATCTGGTTAGGGTATTCATCTCTTGGTCTCCATCTACGATTTTTACCCTCCACGCTGCCCTCCAATACTAAATTTGTGATCCCTTGATGCCTCAGAACATGTCCTACCAACCGGACCCTTCTTCTAGTCAAGTTGTGCCACAAACTCCTCTTCTCCCCAATTCTATTCAATACCTCCACATTCGTTATGTGATCTACCCATCTAATCTTCAGCATTCTTCTGTAGCACCACATTTAGAAAGCTTCTATTCTCTTCTTGTCCAAAACTATTTATCGTCCATGTTTCACTTCCATACATGACTACACTCCATACAAATACTTTCAGAAACGACTTCCTGGCACTTAAATCTATACTCGATGTTAACAAATTTCTCTTCTTCAGAAACGCTTTCCTTGCCGTTGCCAGTCCCGGTTTGTCATTGGTTGACCTAGTTGTTGGCTGTCCTCCCGAAGGATATAGTCCCAAATTCTGTCGGATGAGGGTGCTAGATTGTCAAAATCGCTAGCTGGTTGGAGGGTCCAGCCCATAATGTTCCAAACTTTCTCAATTAGGGAGAGATCCGGCGACCTTACTCGCCAAGGTACGGTTTGACAAGCACGAAGACAGGCAGCACAAACTCCCGTCGTATGCGGGCGTGCATTATCTTGCTGAAGATTAAGCTCAGGATGGTTAGCCATAAAGGGCAACAAAATTGGGCGTAGAATATCGTCGATGTACCGCTGTGCTGCAAGGGTGCAGCGGATGACAACCAAACGGCTCCTGCTATGAAATGAAATGACACCTCGGACCATGACGCCTGTTTGTCAGGCCGCTTGCCGGGCTATCGTCAGTTGGCATCCCACGCTGTCCGGGGCGTCTGCAGCCCAGTCTGTCGCCAGTAGAGAATATAGGAACTATCTAGCTGACCACATCCAAAAATCTCGTACTTTGCTGGACTATGTTATCAGAGATCATTGGAACTGCAGAAAGTCCCACGGGACTGGAAGAACGCCCAGGTCATAGCAATCTATAAAAAGGGTAGAAAATCGGATACACGTAATTACCGGCCAATTTCACTGACATAGATTTGTTGTATAATCATGGAACATATTTTGTATTCAGACATAATGACCTTTCTAGACTTTGAGAAGCTCATCTGCAGAAACCAGCGCAGTTTTAGGAAACAGCGGTCATGCGAGACACAGCTAGCCCTCTTTGTGCATGATATACAACAGGCTCTAGATACCGGCTCCCAGGTTGATGCCATTTTTATCGACTTTCGAAAGGTGTTCGACTCAGTTCCGCACTGTCGCTTGCTATAAAAAGTGCGCGCTTACGGTCTATCCGATGACATATGTGGTTGGATAGAAAGGGGAGCAGTATGTCGTCCTGAACGGGGTAACTTCAACAGAAACAAGAGTTACTTCAGGTGTGCCCCAGGGCAGCGTAATAGGTCCTCTGCTTTTTACGATTTACATAAACGATCTGGTTGATGGTATTGACAGCGGCCTTAGACTGTTTGCCGATGATGCTGTAGTTCACAGGAAAGTAGTATCACACGAAAGTTGTGAACAAATCTATGAGGATTTGCAGAAAATAAATGCGTGGTGTAATGACTGGCAGTTATCTCTCAATATTAGTAAGTGTAACCTACTGCGTATAACAAGGCGAAAATCCCCATTAATGTACGAGTACAAAATAAATGATCAGTCTTTGGAAGCGGTAACATCAGTCAAGTACCTGGGTATGACTATTCGAAAAGGTCTTAAGTGGAATGATCAGATTACACAAGTAACGGGTAAGGCGAACTCTAGATTGTGGTTATTGGTAGAATCCTGAAGCGATGCAGTGGTTCAACAAAGGAAATACCTTACAAAACGTTAGTTCGTCCAGTCTTAAGAGTATTGTTCGTCTGTATGGGACTCTTACCAGTTGGGTCTGATTGAAGAGATTGAGAAGGTCCAAAGAAGAGCGGCTAGATTCGTGACTGGTACATTTAGCGTTACAAATCTCATAGAAAGTTTGAAGTGGGACACACTTGCAGACAGACGACGCTCTAAACTGAAGGGACTGCTCACTAAATTCCGAAATCCAATCTTCACCGAGGATTTAGAGCATATATTATTACCACCAACTTTGAAATCGCGTAATGATCATTATTCAAAGATAAGAGAAATAAGAGCTCGTACTGAGGCATTCAGACAGTCGTTTGTCACTCGCGCGATCCGCGAGTGGAACAGAGGGGGGGGAAATATGACTTTGGCGCGAATTGTGCCCTCTGCCACACACCGCTTGGTAGCCAGCGTAGTATATACGTAGATGTAGATGGTCTATCTCCAGCAAATATAAATTGAGATACCATGCAGAACATACGTATAAGCGTTCATTTCGGCTCCTATCGTTTCCTTTGCACAACGTACACACCTCCTAACATGGCACCAAAGCCTCACTCCACCGACAAACTTTCAGAGGTAGCGGTATGAACCAAAACAAGAAAGAAGATCTAGTAAACATTGCGTCTACAGTGCATACTTCAAGAGCTAAGAGCACTTGTTCATCTTCTCTACTGTGAAGCACTTCTACCAAAGAAGTGCTCATAGCTCTTATCCCTGTCAGTGTTCAGGTCCACCCTACAAATGAATCGTCCATTTATTGTCACACTGTAATCATTTACTTATACTCACAGTCCATGTAACATCCATAAGTACCACTGTGGCTGAAATTCAGTTAACAGGCCAAACTAGTCTTTCTCACTACTCACGTTAAAAATGAAGCACAAGTGCAACATTTTAAAAGTATCTGTGTACAGTATAGCATTAGACGTAATTGCCATTGGTGCTATGCCATTTGTGTGAATCTATATCCAAGGTTTCTAATTTCAACTGCGCTGCCTTTTAGTTTGAAATCTTCAGTTGTTCAAATGGTTAAATATCGTAGTCCATTAATAAATATCTTCAGCTAATAATTTCATTGTACATACGTACTGCACCCACAATGTTGAATAGTTTATTTAGAATATTCTGATCTTGGCTTAACCTGCTAATGCATATTTGTGCAGCAGCATTCATCTCTGAGTTAGGTAGTTCAAAACGTGGAGGTGAAGAAATATTTTTGCCAGACGTATTGCCAGAAGTAATATCCTGCCAGTATTGACATCAATAACGGACAAAATATGTCGAGACGTACGATTCCTAGTATGGGTGAACTATTCATAGCCGGCCGCGGTGGCCGAGCGGTTCTAGGCGCTTCAGTCCGGAACCGCGCGACCGCTACGGGTCGCAGGTTCGAATGCTGCCTCGGGCATGGATGTGTGTGATGTCCTTTGGTTAGTTAGGTTTAAGTAGTTCCAAGTTCTAGGGAACTGATGACCTCAGGTGTTAAAGTCCCATAGTGCTCAGAGCCATTTTGAACAATACATGTACATAATTAAGTTTGTTCGGAACCCTCAGTGCGTGAGTCCTACTCGCACTTTATCAATTTTTTTACATAATTTTGCAGTTCATGTATCTCATTCTTTAGCTGCTAAGCTGTCGGGTGTGTTTCTTTTCCTTTTTTAGCTTCTCTATAATTCTATATTTAAGGAGGGTTCAGTATAACGCTGAAAACGTAAACTGTGTTCCGCGCGTTTCTGTGGCAGAAAAACTGAAGAGGCAGGCGCGGCCAGGCGACACTTCTGGTAGACAGCGGTAGATAAACAAACTGCACAGAAGCTCCAAGCAGGCTGGTCTGAAAAAGTACAGTCCTCCGTGCCGTTCAAGCCGAATTAGGCTGGACCTCGAAGACCGCAACACAACGCACGTGGCAGCTACACAGGGTTGCTGTCCGAGTAGTTGGTAGAGGCAATTACGTAATTATCTCATAGCAGTCTGAACGAACAGTAACGAGCGGCAAAGTCTGGAAGTTCCCACACATACTTAGCGGAGAAAGATCTTAGTAGACGGCTACGTAGCACAGGACGTGGAGAGCTGCAAGTCTCGATGATGCGCAGAACGTTGCTGTTGGTCTGGCGCTTTCAGTTGTTTGCCGCGCGTTTCGGCCGCGTTCCGTGCGGTGGTGCTGTGTGTCTGGACCTGCCTGGGGATACTCGACGGAGGCCGCTAGCCGCGCTGCAGTTACTCAGCACTCCACCGTCACATATTCACTAACAGCTGCAGGTCGGAACACTTTCTTACATACTACACTGAACAAATATGTCCCTAACAAGTGCCTGTAAGATTATAACGCAGTTTTTCTTTCCTTATTTCTTAGAAACAGGCCACTTATGAAGACTTAAACCCTATTGCAGTGTCTTCCGTACAATATGCAGAGAACTTAACGGCGAACTTTGCTGCATACAGGCGGTTAACCTTCCGAAAGACGCGCTATGTGTCGGCTGCGCAGCGACAACGTTCGTTACCTTTTCTTCGAAAATGGGAGAGAGGGAAATCCTCCCTTTGTTCTAGCCTCCTGTTTCGACCCAGCCCTACTTCAGTCCTGGCTGCTGTTCGCTATGGTAAACAGGAAGCCACATATGTTTCCATATGAGGAATACGCGCGACCCTTCATGTAAATTTTTACCTTTTTATTTTCCAAGAGTTACTGTTAAATTTTAGTGCTTATTAATAATTTAAAGTACCATACTTGGTGAAATTACACGTGTCTAAAATCGACAACGAAATTATATGTGTCAGATACGCGCGACCTTCAATGCTCGTATCATGTTATTTATTCAGTTCCGGTTCATATTTATTTCTCAGGTGCTATGGTGGACAAAGAGATGTGTAATGTGAACAATCCTTTCGGTGCGAAAACTGTGATAAATGCAATTCTGCGTGATACCAACGATGAAAATGATCGGGACAGTTTTATACAGGACAGCGATACTGATGAAGTAGAGCACGTATTGGAAAGAGATGCAGATCCTGACACGGAACTTAGTGCTCAGTCCAGCTCAGAAAACGACGAATCTGAGAGCACCCAATCTACATATCAGGCTGTTCAAAAGGAAAAGAAAAAAAATTATCTAGGTTTGATCATGGCAAAAACAGCCAGAGGAACAGGCAAAGACGAGCTAAACTAAATATTTTACTTCATTTGCCCGGAGTAATTGGACCTGCAAAAAACGTGGCTGATATTCTTGATTCACGGAAATGCCTCATCTCTCACACACAAAGATTCAACGTATTGTAGAAAATACAAACAAATTTATTCTTACAATACAAAAAAATATTCTCCTTCAAGGGACGCTCAACAGACAGACACGGTGTAAATGGAAGCTTTATTCAGGCTACTTTATGTGCCTGTGATGTACCACACGAGTCGTCTGAATCCAAACGACTTACGGAGGATAGATGACTTCCTAACCGTCATGAGTATAAAAGGACTTAAAATTTTAATCCGATCTATTCGTATGGAAACAAGAGGAGAACGAAGAAAAACTGATCGCCACGTTCCTGAAAGAATTATGTTCGAAGAATTCGTTGGGAACCGCCAGAAGTGCTATGTGTTACGAAAGATAGCCGGCCGCGGTGGTCTAGCGGTTCTAGGCGCTCAGTTCGGAACCGCGGGACTGCTACGGTCGCAGGTTCGAATCCTGCCTCGGCCATGGATGTGTGTGATGTCCTTAGGTTAGTTAGGTTTAAGTAGTTCTAAGTTCTAGGGGACTGATGACCACAGATGTTAAGTCCCATAGTGCTCAGAGCCATTTGAACCATTTTTTTTTGTTACGAAAGATAACTTTACTTTTAAATAAATCTTTTACTTTGCTCTTATTTGTACAATCCATGAATAATACTTATATTACTTTTATAACAAAAATTTTACGTTTAAAACGTCATAAAGTTTATAAACGACAAGAGACACGCTCGGCCGCCCTTGTCCAACTAGAAGACGCGCCTGTCGGAAGTTTAATAATCACTGTCAGCTACGCACCCAAACGAATGTATTATCCATACCCAAACTTGATAAGTGTTTTCGCTACATGGGCCGTTTATTGTGTGCAGTAGTACTATAGAAAGCGATGCTAACGATATTTCGTCTATTGAATGATGCGTATCTCAACATAATATTTTATTTACATCGAATAAAAAGTTTCTAAAATGATTACAAATGGCAGATGCCATTAGGGCACGGTCCCCGATAATGGCCAATAGTAGAAAATAAACAATAATTACAGTCTCTGGTGAAACTGATGTCATTTCAATAGTTTTGTACGACTGTGGTACCTGTCCGAAGAAAAGTAGCCTAATAAAGAGGTTGTTTATAACTAGGTACTTCCAGGCATTAACGTTCTACCTGCCCGCAGAAGAGCAGTGTAATACAAAGGTTCTTTATAGTTAGGTACTCTCACGCTTTACGGTAGCTACACGATATGTTATCACGATCAGAGCCACAAAGGATAACAGCATGTCTAGTACAATATAAGGCGTGCAAGAAAGAAATACCTCACACTATCTGCTTACTTCTTTCAAAACTGACGTAATATATAGTTTCTCACAGTGATCATGCTTCCTCAGAGAGAACAACACTGTATTCATCAATAAAAACGTCAACTCGTTTTCGGTTAAAAATCTGCAAATGTGATAATCACGTTGAATCGACAAGAGTTATCAGCCTCTTAACTCTAAGCACACGATGAAAGCCAGAGTAAACAAATGTAACATATTACAAACTCATTACTGTATGATCATACGACTGCGGAACAGTGACTATAAGCAGTTCCTTCCATAAAATATCTAGGGGTATGCGTACGGAGCGATCTGAAGTGCAATTACTACATAAACTTAATCGCGATTAAGGCAGGTGCCAGACTGAGAGTCACTGGAAGATTCCTCAGGAAATGCAGTCCATCAGCAAGGGAGCTAGCTTACGAGCCACTCATTCAACCAATACTTGAATACTACTCGTCAGTATGGGACCCGTACCAGAAAGGGCTGATAGAGGAAATAGAGAAGGTCCAAAGAAGAGCAGCACGTTTCATTACAGGTACGTTTCAGAAGCCCGAAAGCGTGACGGACACGCTCAGCCGACACCAGTGGCAGACGCTGCAAGAGAGGCGTTCTGCAACACGATGTGGTTCACTGTCAAAGTTCCGAGAGCGTGCGTTCCTAGAAGAGTCAGCCGCCAAATCGCTTCCTCTCACGTACGCCCTGCAAGACGACATTGAAGGGAGAGTTAGAGTCGAGCTCACATAGTGACTTACCAGCAGTGTGCGATTTGTGCTTTTACCACTGGGGGGGGGGGGGGGGGGATGTCTTAGGGGGTTAGTATAATTATATATGTTACTAGCTTGGACCGTGGCGTTACCCATGGTTAAACAGTTATTTATAAATAGATGTTATGCCGAAACTCACTATTCACGCGTATGCGACACTTTGTGAGATGTTTTAGTAAACCTTCAAATTTAGATCTCTCCTGAGTTGATCAGGAACCATCATGTCTCAGTTTTTCAAAAAGATGCACAAGAGAACTGTGACTTTCAAGAAAAGCTCGAAAAGCATTAAATGAGGAAGCAACCCAACGTACGCGAAAAATATGCCCTAGTTTTAGTAGCTGCGAGGATAATTCTTGTGAAACACTTTGTAGTAGTCTCTAATATTTGGAACTTCGAGAAAACACAGAATATAACCTGTATATGGTATACATCTGCTACATCATTCACAACATCATGGACAGCTAATTTCATTTTGTGGTTCATACAATGAACGACAGTTAAATCCTTATGTAAATGACTACGCAGTAGAGCGGCTACGCCTTTCTAAGGTGCAAGCATTGTTGAGCCACCATCTGTTGCGATACCTACAAGGTGGTTTTTTAGTTCATCATTTGTAATGCCATGCTTTTCAAGAGCTGCTAACAGTGTGCTGAAAATGCATTCTCCTGTCCCACTTTCTAATTCAACAATGTCAAAAAAATAATCGCAAGCAACTCCCTCAAAGGACAAACGTATATATATTATTAAACAAGTTTTATTGGAAACCGTTGTACTTTCGTCCATCATGATACAAGCTCGCAAGTAAACGGATGACGCACCTTAGACGAAAGCAACAATGACAACATGATAATGATGATTTAGTTCTAAATGTTTTGAAATGCTTAACTACTATATGCATGGAGCTGCATCAAATCAGTCTCTGGACTGAAGACAACAACAATAACTACTAGATAACACTTTTTCAAAATTAATAAGCAAACATATTAATAGTAAGACTGTATTAAAAACTTTCAGTGTTCGGCTCCACAAATTTAAATTATATGTAAAGTTTTACTCTAGTGCTTGGAAAACAAACATCCCAGGTTGGGATGCATGAACTAAAACCAGAGGAGGGTTGGGTTGTTTTGGGGAAGGAGACCAGACAGCGAGGTCATCGGTCTCATCGGATTAGGGAAGGACGGGGAAGAAAGTCGGCCGTGCCCTTTGAAAGGAACAATCCCGGCATTTGCCTGGAGCGGAAGCCATCCTAAATCAGGATGGCCGGACGCGGGATTGAACCGGAAGCCATCCTAAATCAGGATGGCCGGACGCGGGATTGAACCGTCGTCCTCCCGAATGCGAGTCCAGTGTCTAACCACTGCGCCACCTCGCTCGGTCACCAGAGGAGGGGATGGTCTGATGCAGAGAGGGGGAAATCCCCCCCCCCATCCCCCCTGCAAATCGCACACTGGTTACCAGCAATCGTTCTTCCTGCGGATAATTCGCGACTAGAACGAGAAAGATGGGGGAGGGGGAGCACAGTACTAAACAAAGTACCCTCCTCCACACACCATTAGCTGGCTTGTGGGATTTAGATGCACAAATCCTTGTAGATACCATGCTCACAACAAAACAACTTCGCGCTCCGCTGCTGACGAAACGAAAGCCCGCGGACCAGAAACGTCGGGTCGGCTGTGCGTGCCAGCGGCCAGTGGGGCACGCTTTTTGCGTCCGGCCAGTCATTTCCCGTCGCGCCATGGCTTCCGGACGACGCTTTCTCGTCAAGACACCGCCTGCAATTTCCGCGGCTCACACCGCTTCGCCTGCAAAAACGCCCTCGCAGCTCGCTTGCTATGTCCAATGAGCGCTTCCGTGCGCTGCATACAAAATGACTTCTGCTTTCTCTGTATGTGTGTGTGTGCGTCACACTACGTTAAATGCGTAACAGCATTTTCCCAGTGTCTCTTTATGCATAGCGTTCAAAGAGAGCCATTGTACTGCAAACTTGTAATACTATTTCCAGTTACTACACTGCTCTGACAAAGACGCTCGTGTACTACCCTTATCAGGAATATGAAATGTAGCAGTGGTGGGACGTCATGCCCATGACTACCCAACTAGTAGGCAAATATCTACCGTAACTGGACCGTCAAATAACACTCAAAATTATGGCCGCCACATGTTATCTGACTGTCCACCTACGGTAGATGTTTGCCTATTAGGTGGATGGGCAGGGGCATGACGTCTTACTACGGCTAGACTTCAGCTACACCTGATGATGGGGCTAAGATGCCGAAACCGTTGTAGTGTATAACTTCTGTCGTGAAAGACTTCGTTCACCAAAAGTATTTTACAACAGTGGCGGATTTGTTCACAATCTAGTTGCAGAACGGTTGTGGTAGTCTCACAGATAAAAATTTACAAAAAAGAAATTCTCCCAGATCTTAAATGTGAATCTTCGCAAGAAAGTCGACTCAGTTATCGCGAAACATTCTTGTGTAAATTTAGAGAACTCGTATTCGAAGACGACTCGGCAACTGTTATGTTGCCGCGATCGTAGATCTACTGTAGGGACCATGAGAATAAGATGAGAGAGATTAGACCGCGTACAGAGGCATACAGACAGTCACTTTTCTTTGTGAAATCTTATGGGACTAAGGTCATCAGTCCCTAAGCTTACTCACTACTTAACCTAAATTATCCTACGGACAAACACACACACCCACGCCCGAGGGAGGACTCGAACCTCCGCCGGGACCAGCCGCACAGTCCATGACTGCAGCGCCCTAGACCGCTCGGCTAAGTCACTTCTCCCTCCCTCACTACGCGAATGGAATAGGACAGACAATTGATAATATTCGTATGATATATCCTCCACTGTAGAGTGGCTTGCCAAGCATATACAGAGTGATTTAGCTGCCCCTATAGATGTCGTTTCATGCAACCCGCAGTTAGATACCTGCTCTGCAAAAACCACGCGTAAGATTTTCATATTCTTTCCCTCGCTACGCGATAACTATGAGTCCTACGGAAAAAACTAACAGGACCTCATTGTACGAAATTTCATTTAGTTGAATTTTGTACTGGGATATGTTTTCGCTAGAGGCCGTAGTTTTCGAGTTATTCAAAAAAACATACAAAGGTGAATTTCAGACGCACCCTCACTCCCACACTTAGCCCCCACCGGTCAGGATTTCTATAATGTTGTTCAGGGCACTCCCTCCTACCACTGTACAAAACTTTGCGACGGCAAGAGTGATTTCCACACTCGATCTTTTTTGGTCTTCATTGACTGGCCTTATTACGCCACCGGCTTAGTCGAGCACTTAAAAATCGTAAAATTGACGTTTGTGTAAATATTACCTGACAATTTTGTGAATTTTTAACAGCGTAAAATGAACAATTATATCTTTGTATTCGTCAGGTCTTCTGACTACGAAACTTGTGAAGGTAAAGTTTGGATCGAACTGTTAACGTAATTACTTTTAGCGTAACGTTTACAAAAGTTTTTTCTTTCATTACCCTCACGGGCACGTTTAAATTAATAATTTTAACGAAATAGCCAACTATCCTGGTGGCGTGATAGACCAATCAACAGACACCAAAAAAGGTCGAATACCAGGAAGAGCTGGTGTAGAAGGAAATTATTGTGAGGGATGAGTGTGAGGGTGGAAGTGTGTTTGTTCACTTACGTACGTTTTTCTTGAATAACTCGAAAACCGTGGCCTCCAGCGAAAACGTATTCCAGTACAAAATTTAACTACATTAAATTTCCTACAAAAAGACCCTGTTAATTTTTTTCTGTAGAACTAATAGTTCGCGACCGAGAGAATATGAAAATCTCACTCGTGGTTTATGAGGACCACATATACCATTGCGGGTTGTATAAAACGACATCGGTAGGGGCAGTTCAAACGCCCTGTCTGTAGAAGTAGACGCAGACGGGGAAATTATTTTGGCTGTTCCGAGAGTAATGCAGCAATGCTTTCATCTTTCTTATTAACTGACGGAAATCTTTCGGATCACTGATACTTCTACACCGACTGCCTCATCAAATCCCCTGAGTGTCCTTCATTTGACGAGACGGTTAGAGGTGGCAAATCTAGGCTCTACAGTGGTGGGAGGACTACGGACCAGTTAGTCGATCTCTTGATTTATTGCCAACCAGATGTACAGTCGCACAGTCCAGGTGAATTTCGGATCATTTTTGGATACTTGTGCCGTCATTCTCTGTGGCTTCTCATAAGATTTGCGAATGCCTCGATGTGTTACTCGCTGTTGATATTTCGGGCGTGTTACAAAGAAGAATATGCGCGCTGCTTACTCCCGGACTTCTTACTCCTTAGAAACTATTTCGTGGACTGATTATTTTCATTTCCGTATTATAAAGATGAGCCTACATTGCATCACAACAGCAGAAAGAAAACATTGTCTTATTGTGATCAGAGTAGATTTCAGCCCTTAGGCCTGTCGAATATCTTTGACAAAATCACCCTATTTCTAATTTGGCAAGATGATGCCAAAAAATATTCCAGACGACGTGAACCACATTGTGACTTCCTTTTATTAGCTTGCAAACCAGCCTTCAGTTAACTTATCACACTATACATCTCTTACATCTGATTGCATAAGTCTACGCTCGAGAAATTAGTTAAGTAGTCCATGTCAGACGGAAAGCAGATGCTACTGAAGGAAAAAAATATATTTGAAGCATCGCATCTTTATCGAGAGTTTGAAGAATCTGGGAAGATGGGCTTTGGCCTGATTTAAAGAACGCAGCGTTCGGTTCAACAGATTTACGGGACTTATGAACAGCTTATACCTTGAAGTAATATTAACTCTGCTCCTCCCAAGTGGGAAGCAAGGGAAGATGATAGGGCTTAACGCTTTGTCAACGTCGAGATTATTCAAAACGGGCCGCCTCAGACGGACAAGGATAGCGGAGGCAAACGTCCTCGGCTTATCCCGTCAGATCGCCTGAAGAGGTTTGAGGGAAACACCGAGACTCTAAAAATGAATAATTGTACGAGAATCTGAAGTTTCTCTCTCGTGTTAAGAGTTCGGTGTCTCAACTTCGTGTAACTGATAGGGGTGGTAACTAGGTGATTAAGTCTGGAGCTGATGAAGTGTAATATTAATGTATTTATCACACACAGACAAAAATATCTAATATGGATATACGTCACGTTGGTGACGCGTGATCAATTTGCATCTTGCTTACACGTGTGGCAGGCACCACTTCTTCAGCGATAATGCTGAGTAAGTGACCTTATCTCGCACTATCTCGTACCTGCAAACAAAGCTAGACTACTGGCCATTAAAATTGCAACACCAAGAAGAAAAGCAGATGCTAAACGGGTATTCATTGGACAACTATATTATACTAGAACTGACATATGATTACATTTTCACGCAATTTGGGTGCATAGATCCTGAGAAATCAGTACCCAGAAAAACAAACTCTGGCCGCAATAACGGCCTTGATACGCCTGGGCATTGAATCAAACAGAGCTTGGGTGACGTGTACAGGTACAGCTGCCCATGCAGCTTCAACACGACACCACAATTCATCAAGAGTAGTGACTCGCGTATTGTGACGAACCAGTTGCTCGACCACCATTGACCAGACGTTTTAAATTGGTGAGAGATTTGGAAAATGTTCTGGCCAGGGCACCAGACGAACATTTTCTGTATCCAGAAAGGCCCGTGCAGGACCTGCAACATGCGGTCGTGCATTATTCTGCTGAAATATAGGGTTTCGGAAGGATCGAATGAAGGTTAGAGCCACGGGTCGTAACACATCTGAAATGTAACGCCTACTGTTGAAAGTGCCGTCAATGCGAACAAGAGGTGACCGAGACGTGTAACCAATGGCACCCCATACCATCACGCCAGGTGATACGCCAGTATGGCGATGACGAATACACGCTTCCAATGTGCGTTCACCGCGGTGTCGCCAAACACGGATGCGACCATCATGATGCTGTAAACAGAACCTGGATTCATCCGAAAAAATGACGTTTTGCCATTCGTGCACCCAGGTTCGTCGTTGAGTACACCATCGCAGGCGCTCCCGTCTGTGATGCAGAGTTCAAATGGTTCAAATGGCTCTGATCACTATGCGACTTAACTTCTGAGGTCAGCAGTCGCCTAGAACTTAGAACTAATTAAACCTAACTAACCTAAGGACATTACACACATTCATGCCCGAGGCAGGATTCGAACCTGCGACCGTAGCGGTCGCTCGGCTCCAGACTGTAGCGCCTAGAACCGCACGGCCACTCCGGCCGGCTGTGATGCAGAGTGAAGGGTAACCGCAGCCATGGTCTCCGAGCTGCTGCAAAAGTCGTCGAACTGTTTGTGCAGATGGTTGTCGTCTTGCAAATGTCCCCATCGGTTTACTCAGACGTGGTTGCACGATCCGTTATAGCCATGCGGATAAGACGCCTGTCATCTCGACTGCTAGTGATACGAGGCCGTTGGAATCCAGCACGGCGTTCCGTATTACCCTCCTGAACCCACCGATTCCATATTCTGCTAACAGTCATTGGATCTCTACCGACGCGAGCAGCACTGTCGCGATACGATAAACCGCAATCGCGATAGGCTACAATCCAACCTTTATCAAAGTCGGAAACGTGATGGTACACATTTCTCCTCCTTACACGAGGCATCACAACAACGTTTCACCAGGCAACTCCGGCTAACTGCCGTTTGTGTATGAGAAATCGGTTGGAATCTTGCCTCATTTCAGCACGTTGTAGGTGTCACCACCGGCGCCAACCTTGTGTGAATGCTCTGAAAAGATAATCATTTGCATATCACAGCATCTTCTTCCAGTCGGTTAAATTTCGCGTCTGTAGCACGTCATCTTCGTGGTGTAACAATTTTAATGGCCAGTAGTGTATGAGGGCGGCAGAGAGCCGCTTTTGGAATCTACGGACTGTCTTGGAATTCAGATGCCAGCTTTCCGCGACAGCAGTGTATTTCGAAACGTTATGCAAACGGCTGACGCACTGTGTTGTCCGCAGGTGTTGAGCTCAGCGTCCTGCTATGTGGTTAACGTTCCCGCGCAGAGCAGCAAGCCCTGTCCACTCTCCTTGCATACCGATCTGCCCACACTATCCGCTTACGTCTCCTGATTAAAAAAGCACTTCTCACCGCTTTAGCCTGAATTAAGTCTTGAGGTTGTGCGCCATAAAATCGTCGGTAATATTTGTCAGGCATCCAAAAGCGTAGGTGCTAACTGAGCTCGCTTTCTCCCCGGAAACCGGTCATTCTACGAGAAATGCTCTCCTATAATTCAGAAGTGTTATGTGGTTACGAACGACCAATTTTCAAATTATTTTCACCCTAGTAAACCTGGTTATGGTCTACTGAATCTGCCGCATTATGGAGTGTTTTACGACGTCGACGTTTCCTGTATAGGCATGGAAATTACATCCTATTCTTGCTTGCCACCATTTCTTACGCTAATGAGGATCACAGGCGGTGTTACAGACGTCGTTTTAACAGCAAAATACACATAAAACCACTGTCTCTGTGTCATAATATTGCGTTCGGAATTTCATGAAATGGAATAACATGGATTCCCGTTAACGTTGCATGCCTTCATAAAAAAAAGGCAAGAGAAAAAGTTGGTGCCTTATTCGTGTTACTTCATAAATGACACTTCTTGTCTCTCAGGGATGTCTTTACAGTAGATTCTAGGACGTGTGTATCATCTGCTTTACCATTTTATCACATGTATCACCAATTTCTGATTGCATCCGAATCCGACAACTACTACCGGACCCCGTAAGAAATATTTCCGGTGTCTTAAATTATGTTAAATTTTCTTCATGATGCATTGCGATAGCTCGGGAGTACAACTAGTTTCCAGCTCCCTGTGATGTGGTAAAAACAGTCAGAGAGGATACGAAGAAGCTTAGGATCAGACTATCGTACGGAATGATAATGTTCTCCTAATCCTATAACTTAGCGGAATAGTGTGAAGAAGCGTTGAACTTTTCGCGCCAAAAACAATTGAAGAAGCTAATATTTTTCAGTTGCAGGAAGGTGTATTTTTTTTTTTTTTGTCTAGATTCGGAGGAAATTTATTTTTCTTTCGTGGATCTAGGTTCTGTTTAAATGGCATTTGCGATCCTTCGAAAGCAGCAGCATGGTGACAAGAGTTTACTACTGTTTCCAATGAGGATATTTGCAAAAAGATCCAATGTTGTGTCTCCTATGAACGAAAAGACTGCAAGTACTGTGCAGTTTCCGATCCCTTCTCCGATGTTTACGATGCAAAGCAGGTGATATTGCTCTGTCTAGGTCTTCATATTTGGCGCATTACACGCTCTTTTTCTCCCTTTGCAGTCATAAAAAAATGTCATACAGCTTTTTTCAAAAGCACTCAAATTCCAAATACCTGATACCTCCGATGAGAATTATTTTCATACTTCATCCGAGAATGTAAAAACAGAAAAAAAGCTTAATATGTGTATCGTACGATAAGAACTAACCTTTGTCGTGCGCTATTTAGAGATTTTCCGAATCTTCGGAGGTTTTGTGTGCCCTATCAATGCTCAAAGATCGAAGGTAATGTCTTCAAAGATACCCCTTTTGTTGTTGTTGTTGCTGCGAATCTATTGTTCAAGCAGTCTGCCCTGAGCTTCACTACCTCCGCACCAATAAACTTATCACTGCAATCACCACGGTACGACATGCCATGAAAAATGTACCTGATTCCGGCAATGAGATCAATTATGGAGGCAATTGCAAGAATTGACACTAGAAAGTCAATGTGCCTCCAAAAAAATAAATCATACGAACTCAGCAGAAGCTATAAGCTTCGGGGAAGAATGAGTAGATCAATCTGAACTTTTTGCACGAACAGCGCATTTTCTGACTTTCAGATCCTTTTATGTTTTCCTTTGGAAAAATATCAAAATTACGAAGAAAATTACTTCAGTTGTTACCAGAATTATGAAGATTACCCGAATCAGTTATGCGTTTCACAACGTGGGAATAGCTCTGACATGCGCTATAGAGTATTACGATCGTTGCAGGGATGATAGCAAGCATGTAAGGAGCCTCAAGGTCACGCTGTTTGAGCACTCAATGTAGCTTCTGAATGCGACGTATCGTTGTTCGAAGACGTGAAACACTCTATGCATGTGGGTATGGATGTAGATGTAGCGGTGGACTGGGAATAATACAAGGCGCCTTTCTACATACTGTCCAACCGACATTCATCGCTGGCTATGATAAAAAGAACCTAGTTCAATCAAGAATAAATCAAGACTACAAGTTTAATGAACGGCCCACATCCGCAATAGCAACCTACCGGAAAAAAAAAAAACGAGAAAACATTTTCCATCTTCTTCAATTCCCACCATAACATAGACTTAAAACCAGTTGACATAGAGCATGCTGCATTTTTTTAAAATAACTATTTCGCTGATTACTTTCAATTAAAGCGACAGACATTCTCTGCAGATACTGCTGATGCAGTTCCTCAAGAATGAAATCGATTTTTTTAACTTACCTACCTTCACTATTGCTGTGTAGAGACTGCAGGGATCGATGCATTTCCAAATAAATTATAATTCCTTTATTACCGTGTTCGTCATGACTTTAATTTTCGCTTGAAAAACCTAACATCGTCCGGTGAAAGAAACACAGCGATATTTACCGTTTGCTACAAATTTCAATAGTCTTGATCACAGTTCAACCCAGTAACAATTAGATAACCTATTTCGGTTGATTCAGAAGCAATTTCGGATCATACTTTCACTGCAATTGTACCTGGAACATTAAACAGGGTTGACTCCCACAAAATTTTGTGCCTCAGGTAACAATTACAGTTAAAGTATGATCTGATGTTGATTCTTCGTCAACCGAAAATGATTATGAAGTTTTTATTGGGCTGGACTGCGATGAAGACAAAATTTTTAGTAATTCTGAGTTTGATTATTTTGTTCAGCGCAACATCTTGGGCCGGACGCTGTGGCCGAGCGGTTCTACGCGCTTCAGTCCGGAGCCGTGCTGCTGCTGCTACGGTCGCAGGCCCGAATCCTGCCTCGGGTATGGATGTGTGTGATGTCCTTAGATTAAGTTAGGTTTAAGTAGTGTTAAGTCTAGGGGAATGATGACCTCAGATGTTAAGTCCCATAGTGCTTAGAGCCATTTGAGCAACATCTTGCCTTTTACAACAGAATTTGACCTTACGGAAAAAAAATCGCAACTCCAAATAATGAATAATGTAGAGTAATGAAATTTCGGGAATACATGTCTAGGAAACATATTTAAATGATTAAAATACAAGATCACATTATTGCAAGCACGATATAAGTTCGTGACATGCTGGTACATTAATAACCGGTGTAGTGGCCAAAATGTTGAACGTAACCATGTGAACGAGCATACGTTGTATTGTTAGAATGCCGGTGTAACTTTGTGAGATGGAGTTCCGTGCCTGCGGCAATTGATCGGCCAGTACAGGGCCGGAGTTGTCCGTTGATGCCCCTTATGTGCTCGACTGGGAATGGATCTGGCAGTCGACAGGCCAAGCCAACATGTCGAGGCTCCGTAGAGCACTTTGGATTACAACAGCGATACGGGGGCAAGCATCATCCTGTTGGAAAACACACCCTGGAATGCTGGTCATGAATGGCAGCACAACAGTTCGAGTCACCAGGCTGGCGTACAGTTTTGCAGTCAGGGTGAGTGGGATAACCACGAGACTGCTACCGCTGTCATATGAAATCGCACCCCAGGCCGTAACTCCAGGTGTAGGTCCGATGCGTCTAGCACCCAGACAGGTTGGGTGCAAGTCGTCAACTGGTCTCCTTCTAACTAACACACGTCCGTCACTGGCACCTAGGCAGAAGCAGTTTTCATCGGAAAACACTGAAGATCTCCACCCTGCCCTCCAGTGAGCTCTCGCTGGACACCACTGAAGTCGCTAATGGTGGTGGTTTAAGATCAGTGGAAAGCGCGGTACAGGGCGTCTGGCTCGGGGCTTCCCTTGGAGTAACCAATTAGTAACAATTCGTTGTGTCACTATGATGCCAACTGCTGCTCATTTTGCCGCTGCAGATGCAGTACGGCCGGCCGGTGTGGCCGAGCGGTTCTAGGCGCTACAGTCTGGAACCGCGCGACCGCTACGGTCGCAGGTTAGAATCCTGCCTCGGGCATGGATGTGTGTGATGTCCTTAGGTTAGTTAGGTTTAAGTAGTTCTAAGTTCTAGGGGACTGACGACCTTAGAAGTTAAGTCCCATAGTGCTCAGAGCCATTTTTTTAGATGCAGTACGATGCGACAGAGTGAAACACCCACGTTTTGTCCTTTATTGGGTTTTGTGTGATTTACCGAAGCCGCCAAACAGTTAATTATTATGATTATATGACCGTGTGCTTAATGGAGGAAAGGCTATCGGTTTTTCTGCTGTGGTTTCGGGGGGATTTCAACCGAGTGCGGCTGTTCTGAGACGGAATAGTTAATGATTGAAAGTTTGTCTATTATTAAAAACCAGAAAGGTTGCGATATACAAACTGATATGTATTTTCTACTAACACACAAATTCTGAGGCAGTTGCTGCCTTCACCTTACACGTCTAATTACGGTTATATCTTTTATTGGTTGCTCATTTTAGGTACTTCGTCAGACGCAATGATGATGGTAAACGGTCACAGGTTCGAATCCTGCCTCGGGCATGGATGTTTGTGATGTCATTAGGTTAGTTAGGTTTAACTAGTTCTAAGTTCTAGGGGACTAATGACCTCAGCAGTTGAGTCCCATAGTGCTCAGACCCATTTGAACCATTTTTGATGATGGTAAACATTCACAACAATCCTCACTGCAATCCATGGTTGTTGCTGGCCGACGCGGTTGACGCGAAACACGTAATTCGGCACTTGTCACTTTCTGTTTCATATCACTCGCGAATCGGTATCGATGAGGGTCCACCCCACGACGATCAGGGGGACGCGCTCATTTGTCAAACTCCGGTGAATTTACCATCTTACTACTCCGTCGGCACAACCACCATTCTTGCCCGTCTCTCTAGTACTACTGCTCACTCGACACTCTAATCTCACTGCCTCCTGCAGCGCTCGACAATCGACTCCTGCCTGGTATCGACATGGGTATCGGATACTAGCGTCTATATTCGTGGTATCATAAGCCGAAGACGGCGGTCTTCCCTCTCGATAGTGCCACATAGCTGCCCTGAACTCGGTCTTCTTCCGATGGTTGACCACTGCAGTCATGAACAGTGGTTACATTTCTGCCAAGTCTTTCTGCAATATCGCACAAGCAACATCCAGCTTCTTGCAGCCGTATTACACGACCTCGTTGAAACTCAGTCAGATGTTGATAATGGCGTCTTTGTCGACATAAAGACGACCATCAGCTCACCACGTCCCATCTCAAAGGTAACTAACGCTCACGACCGTTACAGCGTGTATTGAAAGCTAACCTGACTTGCATCCTCATAATGGCGCTACTATCGCCACACTTTTCTGGCGGGATGAGTGAATAGACGTCATGTTCCAGATGTCGCAACATGCCCAACAACTTTCATTTATATCGCACAACTCCTTAGCGTTACGATTTTTTTTTCCGTCAGCGTATTTTCATTTTATTTTATTCAGTTTATGACACTGTTCTTGAATTCAAAAAAATTTCGGGTTTGCAGCCGGTCGTCGTTAGCTTCCATCCACGATATTTCGACTGGACAACTGCCAGCCATCCTCAGGTGAGCCATCGAAGACTAACGAAGACGCCCTCCGTTCCGCAATATATAGCGTGCAGCGAGTATTCCGCGCATACGTCAAAATCATATTGACAGACGAACCACACCGACCGCCGGCAGCGCCCTCGCTGGTGGAACTGCAGAACTCAGCTGTCTTCGGCGTTGTCAATTGCCGCGGCCATCGGAGTACTCTTACGTCTTCGTCTGAAGCAGATCTTGGAGATGACGGGGTCCCACGCATTATCTAGCTGATAGCCATTGTCACGGTTCATGTCTGTCATGCGAATTTCCACTGATTCTTTTACGACGGAGTCCCAAAAGGATGTTACTGTGGCCAAAATGGTTGTCTTGTCATACTCCATTGAGTGTCCAGTGGAAATGCAATACTTGGCAATTGCAAACTAGCTAGGTTGCAAAAGGCGAGTACAGCGTTGATGTTCAGTACAACGTTCTTCCACTGTTCGCAACGTTTGTCCTATATATGACATGCCACACTGACAAGGTATTTTATAAATTCCCGCCTTCCGCAATACCAGATCGTCTTTCACTGATCCCAGCAGATCGGAAATCTTCGATGGTGGACGGAAACTGACTTTAACTTCGAAACCGTGGAGGATTCTTGCAATTTTGAAGAAAATGTTGCCAACAAAGGGAAGAAAAGCTAAAATCTTTTTGAATATTTAGTTCGCCGGGAAAATTTTAAATTTCACGACAGTTCTTGTGGTTATGGCAATAAAGGAATTCAGTCACGACGTCAGCTGCCAGAATGTGTTGTATTTATCTACAAGTAAGATGTACGTGCAGTTATGTGAAACTTTCGGTCTCGAAAAAGTCGTTCTGAAGAAGAAGAAGAAGAAAAAAAAGCGCCTTTCTTATTTGGATACTGGGTTTTCTTCTCCTAAAATGTGAGGTTCTAGTTAGAACTTAGGTTCCCATTTGCGCTGACTATCAGATCTCTCTCTCTTTTCCTCTCCGCCAGAGACACGACGGTTTGATCGGTTGGCTTGTTCACTACTGAGGGTCGGTCAGCGAGCAGCGTGTGTGCATACTAATCCGCCCACAGTATCCGCATTCGGCTGCGACGGATACAGGCGCTCCATCACGGCAGCAGGTGCGAGACGGCGCGGGGAGCGTGTGTGTGTGTGTGTGTGTGTGTGTGTGCGTGCGTGTGTGTGGGCGCCGGCGACTGGCCCTCGATAAGCGAGTCGGGCGTTCGTGCGCCGCCATGCAGCGCCTAGATAAGCGCAGAGTTCCTCGCTAACCCCCGCTGCCGGTGTTCTGCAGAGATTTAGTAGTCTCGCAGGCGTAAGCGTTCCCGGACAAGTGCGCCCCAATAGCACTGCACCCACTGTATACCCAGGATACGATCGACTTCAGAGCTGTGACTAATGGACTCTGATCGAGATATTTTGTATCAGTCGCAGTTCACATCTGATCACGGTGGAGTCTTAGTTCAGCATTACTGATTTAGTTTTTGCACGCTTTCCTTAAATCGGTTAAGGCGAATGTCGGGATGGTTTCTTCGTAAAGGACGCGATCGATTTCCTTCGCAACACTTGTGCGTTTCGAGCGTGTGCTCAGACTGTAAAGACTTCTTCATTGACGGGACATTAATTCTAATCTTGCTTCCTTTTTTAATCGCAGTAAATCCATATTATTGCGCACAAGATCTTTCGGACAGATTCTGATATTTATTTATTTTATAGTGAGACCAATTATGCCATACACAGCTGAGGCAGGACCGGAGAAATAAAAAAAAAGAATTTTCGAAACCACAGAAATGAAAACTCTACGAAGGTCCACAGGGAAGACACTGCGAGATGGAGACAGAAGTGAAACCATTAGAAAAGAAAGTAAACTGGACTCCATTGATGAGTGGGTACGTAACAGAAAGCATGAAACGAACGAACAAACAGACTGGATGAATGAACGGATGAACGGAAAATTGTGAAAAATCGCAAGAAATAAATTACCAGCTGAGAGAAGAAATACTGGCCGTCTAAGGAAGAGACGGAGCGACAGCCTCAGGGTAGACTGATGGGTACTAACGGAAACAAGCTTCAGCATAGGAAGATAGGAACAAGATGATGATCTGTTAAAATATTCTTTACAGTTACAGCCTGTTATCTACATAGCTAAAACATACTGTATGACCCACGTACATGTATGTAATAAAAGGTACATATAATACGCGGTCCAGTCACATTAATGTGACCACCTGTCAAAAGCCTAAATAACAACCTTTTGCAGCGCGGACGTGGAGGAAGAGTGTCAGTGAGGTTCTTGGAGGCACCGAGAGAGATGTGGAGCCCTGCCGACTCCACTGTCGTGACCAGATGCGCTAGGTTTCTCGGTTAAGGATACATGCCGCGAAGGGTCCGATCGAGGTGGTCCCGCAGATTCTTGATCGGTTTTTAATCTGAGGTGTTTGGTGGCCAGGGGAGGACGGTAAACTCATCCTGGTGCTCTTCGAAGCACGCACGTACATTGCGCACTGTGTGACACGTTGCATTGTCCTGCTGGTAAATGTCATCGTGCCGCGGGAGAAAGAAACGAATGGTTTTCAAACTTGGTCGTTTCGGAAATGCTTCGACCCTTGGCCTGACACCGAATGATCATGCTCGTTTGGACATCAGATAAATCGCTCCGTCTCCACATGACTACCACGAGTGCATCCTCCCTCCCCGACACGCATTATGTACCCTCCTCTGCTAGTGCTGTCACCTGCCGTCAGTAAGAGGTTACTGCACACTGACGTCGAGTATAGACGGTGGTCATATTAATGTGACTGTACCACACAATTATTACACCATAATAATTCCACAAAAACAATTCTACTAAAATACAAAAAAGGAAAGATAAATCTAATTTCCAACACGATACAAAAACGCCGCATCCACTTCTACATCTACATCTATGTGATTACTCTGCTATTCACAATTAAGTGCCTGGCAGAGGGTTCAATGAACCACCTTCAAGCTGTCTCTAACGGCGCGCTGGAAAAACGAACACTTAAATTTCTCTATGCGAGTCCTGATTTCTCTTATTTTATCGTGATGATCATTTCTCCCTATGTAGGTGGTTGCCAACAGAATGTTTTAGCAATCGGAGGAGAAAACTGGTGATTGAAATTTCATGAGAAGATCCCGTCGCAACGAAAAACGCCTTTGTTTTAACGATTGCCACTCCAATTCACGTATCATGTCTGCTTCTAGGACTACTATTGCTATTCCTGTCTCATTGTTCGTACGTTAGATACATCTTTTAGTTGCGGAACTAGTACGTCTGCACTATTTAAGGTTATTTCCGCTAATGGATCTGCACTAAAACTACTCCGATCAGCAGCCATTGTCAACTGGATTTCTTGGGCATATGGCCGTATGTGAGCAGTGTTTGGAATTATGGAATCGACAACATTATACACTGTAACATCTTGGACCATAATTTCTGCCATGCCGTAGTTCGTTTAGAAACCTTTTTAAGGCACTTGGTTAACGTTGGCGGAATAGCTTGTACCTGGGGGAAAACCAACACCCAAACTTTACATGTGTTGTCAAAAAAATGGTCAAATGGCTCTGAGCACTATGGGACTTAACTGCTGTGGTCATCAGTCCCCTAGAACTTAGAGCTACTTAAACCTAACTAACCTAAGGACATCACACACATCCATGCCCGAGGCAGGATTCGAACCTGCGACCGTAGCGATCACGCGGTTCCAGACTGAAGCGCCTTTAACCGCACGGCCACACCGGCCGGCGCACATGTGTTGTGAAAGGCGGTCTGTTTAAGTTAATAGTACATACGTGAAAAGCAGCGCTCGCTTAAGCCTGTTTTACGCGAGCTGCTTTCTGGTCAAGATCGACTGCTCGTGATGATTGCGGCTGACGTGTCTCCCTGTAAATAAGCAGTGACACTAGGTAGTTCACGTCAGAGATTAATTGACTGTACCGACGCCACAGTTCTGAAGTCCTGAGCATTCTGCGGACCCCACACGCGTAAAAACAGGAGACTCTATTATCGTGTGCTAACGTCGGAGATTAACCTTTTCTCACCCAGACCACTCGTGGTTTATTAATGTATTTTTTGAGTTTGAAACATGACATAATGGTATGCATCCTGAATTTGTGTCTGACAAGCCTAATCGAAGATGGGCGTGGTTGACTAGCCCAGAGAGGTGACAGAAAAAGTGACAGACATGAACGCGACAGCCAGCACTGATAAGGGGTGCTCCGCACCAGCGTGTATGGTGGAATTACCGCAAGTTACCGTCCAAGAGCTTATCTTATGGCTTTCACCACTGTAGTTAGTACTTAGCATACGGACACACTGGTCGACTCAGAAAAATACACAAATTGTTTAAAACAGGAGCGCTTTTCGTTGCATAATACACGATCGAGTTGTGATGAAAGTAAAGAGAACAAGACACAAAGGAATTAGAGACATTAGCTGCCAGTGGGCATTGACTTACATCAATGGGGCAAGTTGAAGGTTTGTGCTGGACCGAGTTTCGAACCCAGGTTACTGATTACTGGACAGACGCACTGACCATTACGCCATCCGGGCACAGTGGTCACACAAATTCTAAATTTATATCACACGCCACTGATGTACTTTCCCTGCTCATAAGCCTCATTACTCGTGGCATCTCGCCGGTTCATAGTGGCTGCAAGCTCAAAATGTGAGAAGTCTGACCAATATACAAAATTCAAGCGTTTATCTGACATAATTATAATTACAGTTAAATAATCCAATTTAGAGTAAATTAACAATAAATAAAAACAGAAAACTGTATAATACCGTAGTAAGTACCGTAGTAATATTAAATTCGAGTATCTATCAAGAAACCGGGTGATGCCTTGTTTCTAAAATTAATTATATTTTGACTCTTAGATATAATTAATTTGAACATTCGGTGTGAACTACTGAAGTTAGGGACAAATGGCCAGCATATATGCAAAAATCAGGAAAAACCCTTTTGAAAATGAATGAGCTCATTCTTAGTTTTAATGATTTATTTCAAATTAATCAAAGAGCAATAACTTACTATAACAAGGAATTTAGTAAACGATTGCTGAAGCTAAAGAATAAATAAAAACACAGCTGTTTGGTGTCGGTGGACGCATCTTTGAAAGCGGCAGTGTGGCGACAATACTTTTAATGTAGTTTAGAAGATGTAGTTTTTACTATGATTTTTCTGTATTTAGGTAGTGGAAATAAGGGACTAGGAGACAGCGTAGGGGTGTGGATATATTGTATAGGCGCGCAGAGTGAGGGACACATTCTCCCAATAAACCGAATCCGACCTGACGTGCTTATTCCCTTCACATAGCTTTGCAGCGCTATGTGTAGTTATTTAATCGATCTAACTGTGTCAATAAGGGCACCATCTACACTGTATTCGAACATTAAAGATTGTGTTTCTTTCTCTTTTTCCTTAATTTACATTTTTTACATGTAGTGCATTCATCACACTAAATAGTAGTGGGATCAGCGGTTATTTGAGTTGGAAAGTTTAGAGGAAGCTACAGAGACAGATGCTGGCCGGCTTGAAAGCCACAGTGTTGAACTTTATACAAATCGCTGTGGAAGCGCAGGTATGGAAGCCCAAGTTTCGAACGCAGCAGAATTTTAGTACAGTGGCTTCGAACTTCAGCAAATTACAGTGAACAGATAGAACTGTGGGTTTTTACCATTTATTTGGTGATTGTCTTCAGTTTTACAGTGTTAGAATCTGCGGAAATATCTGAAAAAAAATTACTGCTAAAATCTGTAAGGTAACCTCACCTTCGCATAATCTTACGCTGTGTTAGATGCTCATGCACCCATTCCGTGCAATATACTGCCGATATTTATTACCGAATTTTGTTAATTGAACGGAACATCAAACAAGTTCTCGTGTGCCGCCTAGAAGTATTGTTTACTCAGTCCCCATATTTTAATAATCACTGTTGTTGCATTCAAGAGCCAGACAGTTTAGCGACAACACATCGTTCCAGCAACCTTGGTGCAGAAAGGAAATATTTCTTATTTGTTTTGTTTTCGTGACACATTTCAAAGGTTGCACAAGGAGCTGATATTTTTTTAATGATGTTCTCTCACAAAAAATTGCAAATACCTGAAAGCGAAACGTTGTTTAGCTATTACAATACGTCGACAAAGAAGGAGCCTACATTTTGCATAAAAAAACGTAAACAGATGCAAAAGTTTTTTAATAAAAATTATTTCACTAGTGAAAAAGTCAGTTCTATTGAAGAAGACAAATAGGTTTCGATGTTATTTAGCACATAGAAAGAAAGCGCTAATTACCGCTTCTAAATATAGTTTGACGTATTTGTATGTTCACAGGCTGAACCAGAACGCCACCGATAAAATTGCAGAGCTGGTAGTAAGGATCAGAACAAAAAAAAAAAAAGTCTAATAAACATGGGCTGTAAAATGCAGATCTTAAGAGTTACAAGCATTTCATCATCTTTGATATGTAAAACACATCTGATTTACTGAAGTAGTCTTACTGAAGTCGTTCCTCATAACTCTCAAGGTAATGTATTTTAGAGCCCATGTTTACCGCAATATTTTTCTTGTTTTGATCCACACTAACTTCTCCAAAAATATGTAAAGCAAAGAGTTTGTAGCAAAAGAGATGTCTTCAAAAGTATCGGAGATGAACAAGTACTCATAGCTCTTAAGATTTTCATTCTAGGGCCCATGTTTACTACACGTTTCTTTTCTTGTTTTGGTCCATACTAACACCTCTGAAACTTTGTCGGTGGAGTTCCGATTCACTCTGTACATTTTCTAGAGTAAATAAATGTTGATGTTTTGAAATGTTTGGATGATTTTTTGTTTTGGTTTTAGGGCGCAAAACTGCTTCGGTCATTAGCGCCCAGTTTGGATGATGTTAGTCGACCACAATATTACTGCACCTGAGACAGGGTGCTTCAGTCGGCTGACTGTAAGTCAGCGCGTAATCGGGTTTGATAGTGTAAGCGCAACTGACCTCTAAAGCATTGACAGTGCAACGCGTTTTCCGCAGTCACAACTGTCCCGGTTTGCTGTAACGTCACCAGGCGGTTCCGATAACGGCCAGGTGCAATAATATCGTGGTTGAGTAATACTTTCCTTATTCCATCAGTTTTCACGCAACAGTGTGCGTAACTTACCATACAATGTTTGTCAAGAATGTCCTCTACGCATTTAGATTTGGTCATTAATAAAGTGTATTGTTATTGCTGGTTTTAATTCTCTTGTTATGTTTTACTTTTTGTAAGGACGATGGTCGCTAATAATCTCGTTTTCAACGGCCTGATGCCAAGCTGCACAGAAGACAGGTCTCGTAATTCATCACATGTTAACGAAAACCATTCGTGACAAGGCTTGACTCAGTACGCGAATAATACGCCACGGTCGCTGCGGTAGACTCGCCATTGGTGGCACACAGACACAACAAAGTCGCTCGTGTAAAGCGGGCCTTAGGCCGCACTCATCGAAGCGGAACAGAGGACGAGAGCTCCCAGCGTGGTGGGCAGGAGCGAGGCCGGAAGCACGGGCCGGCAGCCCTCGGAGGAATGCAGGGGCGACTGGCGGTGCCGGCAGCCGTTACAGAAGCGCCCGCCACGGTCACACATCTGCTGCAGGCCTCGCGGGGACACCACCGGAAGTGCTTCAAATTCCCACCAAAAGCCGCGTTTATATACTGAAGAATCAAAGAAACTTGCACACCTACCCAGATCATGCTATATTAGACGGAGGCGACTTCAACCTACCTAGTATAGACCGGAATGTCTATGGATTCATTACAGGTGGTACAGACAAGCCGTCATGTGAATTACTTTTGAACATATTATCCGAAAACTGTCTTGAGCTGCTAAATCAACAGCCAACGCGTAATGGAAATACTTTAGATCTGGTAGCCACGAACAGACCAGACCCCATCGACGGTGTCAGTGTTGAGACAGGGATTAGTGATCATGATGTTGTCATTACGACTATGGCTACGAAAGTTAAAAAGTCGATCAAGAAGGCTAGGAGAGTATTCTTACTAGAAAGAGCAGATAAGCAGTTGTTAGCATCCTACTTACAAGGGAACCTCCCCATCGCACCCCCCTCAGATTTAGTTATAAGTTGGCACAGTGGATAGGCCTTGAAAAACTGAACACAGATAAATCGAGAAAACAGGAAGAAGTTGTGTGGAACTGTAAAAAAATAAGCAAAATATACAAACTGAGTAGTCCATGTATAAGATAGGCAACTTCTTGAATAATATTAGCTCCGGACGCCGTGGTCTCGTGGTTAGCGCGAGCAGCTGTGAAACGAGGGGTCCTTGGTTCAAGTCTTCCCTCAAGTGAAAAGTTTAATTTTTTATTTTCAGTTTATGTGACAAAGTCTTATGTTTTCACCACTTTTTTGGGACTGATTATCACATCCACAAGAAAAACTAAATCGGGCAAGGTAGAAGAATCTTTTTACGCATTCGCCAAGTGTATAAGTTAGGTGGGTCGACAACATATTCCTGTCATGTGACGCACATGCCGTCTACAGTGTCGTATAGAATATATCAGAGGTATTTTCCTATGGAGGAATCGGTTGACCTATGACCTTGCGATCAAATGTTTTCGGTTCCCATTGGAGAGGCACGTCCTTTCGTCTACTAATCACACGGTTTTGCGGTGCGGTCGCAAAACAGACACTAAACCTATTACAGTGAACAGAGACGTCAATGAACGAACGGACAGATCATAACTTTGCGAAAATAAAGAAATAAAAAATTTCACTTGAGGGAAGACTTGAACCAAGGACCTCTCGTTCCGCAGTTGCTCACGCTAACCACAGGACCACGGCGCTCTTTGCTAATATCATCCTTGACGCTGCCTATCTTGCACGTGGACTACTCAGTTTGTATGTTTTGCTTATTTTTTTCAAAGTTCCACACAACTTCTTCCTGTTTTCTCGATTGAACTGTGTTCAGCTTTTCAAGGCCTATCGACTGTGCCAACTTATAACTAAATCTGAGGAGGGTGCGATGGGGAGGTTCCCTTGTTAGTAAATGAATCGACTTCATTTACTTCCGGTACGATGGACGTGGAAGAATCATGGGCAAATTTTAAACAAATTGTAAATCACGTATTGGACAAGTATGTGCTGAAAAAGTGGGTTACGGACGGAAAAGACCCACCGTGGTTTAACAGCGCAATTTGGAGAATGCTCAGGAAACAAAGGCAGTTGCACTTGCGGTACAAGAAATATCGGGAGAATGAGGACAGGCAAAAGTTAGTAGAGATTCGTGCTGCTGTAAAAAGAGCAATGCGCGAAGCATCCAACCACTACCCCCGTCATACGTTAGCAAAAGATCTTGCTCAAAATCCAAGGACATTCTGGTCTTACGTAAAATCGGTAAGTGGGTCGAAGGCTTCCATCCAGTCACTCACTGATCAGTCTGGCCTGACAACGGAAGACAGCAAAACGAAAGCTGAAATTTTAAATTTAGCATTTGAGAAAGCTTTCACGCTGGAGGATTGTACAAATATACCGCCGTTTGAGTCGCGTACAGATTCCCGTATGGAGGACATAGTGATAGACATCCCTGGGGTTGTGAAGCAGCTGAATGGGTTGAAAATAAATAAATCGCCAGGTCCTGATGCGATTCCAATTAGATTTTACAGAGAGTACTCTACTGCATTGGCTCCTTACTTAGCTTGCATTTATCGCGAATCTCTTGCCCAACGTAAAGTCCCGAGCGACTGGAAAAAAAACGCAGGTGACGCCTGTATATAAGAACGGTAGAAGGACGGATCCTCAAAATTACAGACCAATATCCTTAACATCGGTTTGTTGCAGGAATCTCGAACATATTCTCAGTTCGAATATAATGAATTTCCTTCAGACAGAGAAGTTACTGTCCATGCATCGGCAGGGGCTGTAGAAAGCATCGCTCCTGCGAAACGCAACTCGCCCTTTTTTCGCATGATATCTTTCGAACCATGGATGAAGGGTATCAGACGGATGCCATATTCCTTCCGCTTCCGGAAAGCGTTTGACTCGGTGCCCCACTGCAGACTCCTAACTAAGGTACGAGCATATGGAATTGGTTCCCAAGTATGTGAGTGGCTCGAGGACTTCTTAAGTAATAAAACCCAGTACTTGAGTGTTCATCGGAGGTGAGGGTTTCATCTGGAGTGCCCCAGGGAAGTGTGGTAGGTCCGCTGTTGCTTTCTATCTACATAAACGATGTTTTGGATAGGGTAGATAGCAATGTGTGGCTGTTTGCTGATGATGCTGTGGTGTACGGGAAGGTATCGTCGTTGAGTGACTGTAGGAGGTTACAAGATGACTTGGACAGGATTTGTGATTGGTGTAAAGAATGGCAGCTAACTCTAAATATAGATAAATGTAAATTAATGCAGATGAATAGGAAAAAGAATCCTGTAATGTTTGAATACTCCATTAGTAGTGTAGCGCTTGACACAGTCACGTCGATTAAATATTTGCGCGTAACATTGCAGAGCGATATGAAGTGGGACAAGCATGTAATGGCAGTTGTGGGGAAGGCGGATAGTCGTCTTCGGTTCATTGGTAGAATTTTGGGAAGATGTGGTTCATCTGTAAAGGAGACCGCTTATAAAACACTAATACGAGCTATTCTTGAGTACTGCTCGAGCGTTTGGGATCCCTATCAGGTCGGATTGAGGGAGGACATAGAAGCAGTTCAGAGGCGGGCTGCTAGATTTGTTACTGGTAGGTTTGACCATCACGCGAGTGTTGCGGAAATGCTTCAGGAACTCGGGTGGGAGTCTCTAGACGAAAGGAGGCGTTCTTTTCGTGAATCGCTACTGAGGAAATTTAGGGAACCAGCATTTGAGGCTGATTGCAGTTGAATTTTACTGCCGCCAACTTACATTTCGTGGAAAGACCACAAAGATAAGTGAGACTAGGGCTCATACAGAGGCATATAGGCAGTCATTTTTCCCTCGTTCTGTTTGGGAGTGGAACACGGAGAGAAGATGCTAGTTGTGGTACGAGGTACCCTCCGCCACGCACCGTATGGTGGATTGCGGAGTATGTATGTAGATGTATTGCGTAGGGCCCCGCGAGCACGCAGAAGTGCAGCAACACGACGTGACATGATATCGACTGATGTCTGAAGTAATGCTGGAGGAAATTGACACCACGAATCCGGCAGGGCTGTCCATAAATTTGTACGAGTAAAAGGGGGTGGAGAGCTCTTTCGACCAGCACGTTGCAAGACATCCAAAATATGCTCAATACTGTTCATGTCTGAGGAGTATTGTGCGACTTTTCCCTCAGTTACAAGATATTCGGTCAACGTTAACCAAGTTCCTTAAAAAGTTTTCTAAGCGAACTACGGTATGGCAGTCGTAGTGATTACAGAAATTAGGATCCAAGATGTTACACTGTGTTTCTGCGTAATGCGAAATAGTTTAGCAGTGGAGCCACCAACTGTCGTTTCTAATCGGGCATGCAGTGCAGTGCATTCAACCACTCAGAGAAGTGACCCAGCTGCCACCAGCGTGTAGCTGCCTGCCTAGCTGTGGTGCCGCCTCCCCCGCCTTCAGGCACAGACCTGCACCCAAGGTCACACGGAGCTGCCCCTCGCACTCCCATTGTATAAGAAATCACGAACAGGAGAGGGTGGCGGGACACGGCCCTGTCAAGTTCGTCTTCTCCTCTTGTCAAAGAAAGACCGGTGACACTGCAAATACGTCTTTCAGAATACAGTACCTGGTTTATGTAACCGCATGTCTCTGCTGAATTCATCTCGGGTTATCAGCCGAGAGGGGGGTCGTCTTGTCGCAACGTTTCAATGAGTTTCGTACGCATCATCTTCTGGCGAAGATGATGGATACGAAACTCATCTAAACGTTGCGACAAGACGACGCCACAACTCGGCTGATAACCCGAGAAGAATTCATCAGTGGAATACGCCGAGAAAGACTGAAATCGCATACACATGTCTCTGTGTCTTACTGGCCAGTTTCTCTGGCTGACAGACAGGTGATCACGGTTCGGTCCCTTGTATCACCAACACCTTTTCCTTACAGATCATTCAGTCAGCCTCGTGGTAACAATTCAGGAGTTACTTGAAGGAAATGTAGCGGCACCTTTTCGCAAGTCTGTATTAACGACCGGGGTGGTGGTTTCACGAATAGTTTTATTAATAACGACACACTTACGGCTGAAACCGATCAAATTCATTAGGCATAAGGTTAAGATTCAGTTGTGTTTGGCAAAGAAATACTAGGAGTTTCACTTCTTCTTCACGGTCATCACGATTTATTCGTACAGGTTACAGTGAATTGTTCTTACAAATCATGTTTTTGTGATCCCTCAAAGTTTCTCCGCGTGATGGAAATCAAAATAAAATTATAAAATATGCAGCAACCAGTCGCAAAATCATATTTTATTTATTCACTTTTGCAAATCGATTTCAACTGATTAGCAGCCATCATCGGTGTTTCGACCAATATGTCCCCTGAGTGGTAATTCTGTCTTACGACAGTATTACTACTCAGGGGACATATTGGTTGGAAGCACCGATGATGGCTGTTAATCAGTTGAAATCGATTTGCAAAAGTGAATAAATAAAATATGATTTTGCGACTGGTTGCTGCATATTTGGTAATTCTATGGTTTAAGGTTGCTGCATGACTTGGGAACCACATGGAGCCCACTATTCATCGGAAATCAAAATGACAATAGAAAAGTGTACATTGTAGAGGAATTTCTGCGAAAGCAAGCGATTCGGATTAGACTTGCTGTCCATCAAATAACTGTAACTTGTTAAATCTGTCTGTGGTTGCTAGTACGTTAGCAATAACATTTTGAAATTTGCTGATTATGTAAATGTGGTAGAGTAATGATGACAATCGGAACAGGTATCTTTAATAGTGTCAGTGTGTCTGTTTCTGCAAATTACAGTTTCCTACGTTTCCTTCTGCGACTGTGAACTGTTATTGCTTGGATCTTGAAAAAAAAATTGTGAAGTAGTAAATTTTTATAGAGCTTGAATACGATTTAATTCATGCTTCCTGCTTAAAGATAAGAGAGGTCGGGGGGAGAGGGGAGAAATTACTACCCGCTTATTTTGTAATATTTGTGATGGGATATTACCTTAAAAATGTGTTCTGCTTTAACAAGGTCAAGAAAATATCTTGGAAAGTTACCTACTCGAATCAGTGCGTTCACCTACTGGTAAACGAAAGCACACGTAAAATGTAGAGTTTAAAGATCGCAGGAATGTTATGTGTACTGGGTTTATTTTGATTTACATCTATTGATATATTCAATGAAGGAAGTCCTTTTATAAAATATTGAAATTGGTATCCACTGAAACAAGCGAATATCGGTGAGACGTTAATACAGTCTTCCGCCTTCTATCGAAACAGCTATTCCCGTCAGTCACAGGGCCGGGAGTCCTCTTAAAGTGAAAGATGTATACACTGTTGCTATCAAACAACTTGTAAATTAATCTTTTATCTACACCAAATGGACTTTTGCGGAAACCCAAAGGTACCTTAGTACCAACTACTGGTGAATATTGCGGGATGTATGGTCGTGGTCCACGAAACATTTTTTTCATTCTTCACTCTTTGCTTCGAGCTGCACTGGATATCTTCAAACGTGCTCCTACGTTCGTTTACTTTTGCTGATGAAATGCCACTAAAGCGGCCCCTAGACTTTCAATAATATTGTAAAATACACTGACCGTTGGCTCCTGACACTGACCTGATGTTGCGCAAATTTCATGTCAAATGTCGGAAGTGCAAACATGGCGAATATGGACCGTTGGACTAACTTTGCGGTCGCGGAAAGAAAGGAAGCGTTGATGGATAAAGAAGTAGTAGTAGTAGTATAAGAAAGGAGGAAGTCTGACTCATGAAAATTTACTGAACGACTTGAGGGTAAGCGAGCCAAACGATTAACTATCTGAATTTTCTGAGAACAGGCACTCGCTCATTTGATGTATTTTTGGAAATGGTTACAACTAAACTTATCAGAAATAACTCTCATTTTTGAGACATTACTCCTGCAGCTCGGTGCCTGTTAATTAACTTACGTTACTTTACTACAGGCCATTCATTTAAAGACCTAAAATTCGTAAGTGCAGTATCACCACAGTCAATAAACCTAATCGTGATGGAAACGTGCCCAGCTATTATAGATAGCTTGAAACATTACGTGAAGGTAAGGCTAGATCTACATACGTATTTAATGTTAAAAGTTTGGTTATTTCTGAAATAGAAGAGATTTTTTGCCCTTCAGAAAGTTTTTTTTCTTCATTGGCTTTTGGTTTTCTACCCATACAGCCATCTACATACCATTTTTGACCTTTAGTATTTTGGCATCAAAAATACCAAAATGCTGGATTAAGGAGCTCGTCAGTTACAGATCTGTTTAGTTGCACTTCCGTTAATTACTCCTCAATAACTTCTTTACTAAACTTAGTTCATCTACGTCTGAATATTTCGATAAGACTTAATCGTGTTACCGCGGTCGCATGACTTCATGCACGCCAAGGTTGGCAAATCCTTATAGACATTCAATAATTTCTAAAATGAAAGTGCAGATTTCAAAGCCATATCTACATTTCTGTTTACATATCGTAACAAATAAAGTGAAACAAATACTTTGGCATACGGGACTGAGCTAACGAAAATATACGTACAATATTAGCCGGTGACTGTACAGTGCAACTAGTTCGCACAATAAAAATCGTTTCAGTAGATCCGTGAACATATTGTACAACATACAGCACGACCTTCACTCTTATTCATAGACGGTGGGTAATATTGTACAACACGAAATACGGTACAACACGGAATATTGCAGTATACTACTGACAGAGCGGAAATTTCGTATGAAATGGTATTTATGATATCACGCAGAGAAAATATAAAGATTTAGTTGACAACGAAACAGCAAAAAAATAACAACAATCGACAGACAGGATTCAGTGTTCTCTACATCAAGAATCACTTTGTGCTAAATCTGTAGGTATGTAGCATGTGAAGAAATGGTGGAGTGAATAGTAATATTTCTGAAGTCTCACGTGTTATTACACTGTCAGTGCAAATGTTTTCGATGGAAATGAACGAAGAGTATGGTGACTTTACATATTAGTGAAAAGAACGTTGGTTAAGTGAAGGTGCATGCCTGGGGGCGATTTTTCGATTTAAAACTCGCTATCGTTTAATTTATGAAGGAACAAGCAGTGGAGGAACGAAAATTAGAATAACCCGAATGAATTGCTGATCTCGCATTGTAAGTGGACTTTAGTGCACACGAGATACTGCAAGGTGAGAAACAACTTCTTCCTGATTTGATGGGATGCATTTAAAAAGGAAATCGCGTAATAGAAGGGACACATTCTTGCCTTGAAATAATTACAAGAATCGTTTCCTAAACGTTTTGAGGACAGTGCGAATCTTATATCTGTTTCCGAGCTGGATTTGAAACCTTTTGCCGTTATAGGTGAAAGCGACCTTGTGGATTTCAGATGTAACTGATTAACTTGCATGGTAATTCACATTTTAATGGCAAATCCTTTCACGTTAAAACTGTCCAGGACGTTTGCCTCAGGCAAAGTTTCCGCATCTTCATAATGTGGTTGCTAAAGTGCTACAATATTTCAATCGAAATATTTGTGTGAAAGATCTTTCCATCGATTATGAAACTAAATAAGACACCATTAAGTGGCAACCTGAGTGTAATTGTCTTCATCTGTTTGTAAGCGGACAGTTTGTAGCAGATAACAGTTATACGTGTAAGTAGGCTGTTTAGGTTTTTATGTTGGTAATGCCACGTAGCACTCTGTATGAAAATCACTGACTGTGCTGTGTGCAGTCTGTGGCTAGTTTACATTGTTGGAATATTTTCTATTGTAGTGTTGGGCAGTTGGAGGTGAACACCGCGTAGCGTTGCGCAGTTGTAGGTGAGCCGCCAGCAGTGGTGGATGTGGAGAGAGAGAGGCAGAGTTTTGAGAGCGGACGATCTGGACATGTGTCTGCCAGAAAAAGGAAATTTGTAAGACTGGATGTTACTATTAAGGTAAATACATTGTTTGTTCTCCATCAAAATCTTTCATTTGGTAACTATGCCTATCAGTAGTTAGTGCCTTCAGTAGTTGAAATCTTTTATTTAGCTGGCAGTATTGCCGTCGCTGTATTGCAGTAGTTCGAGTAACGAAGATTTTTGTGAGGTAAGTGATTCATGAAAGGTATAGGTTATCGTTAGTCAGGGCCATTCTTTTGTAGGGATTATTGAAAGTCAGACTGCATTGCGCTAAAAATATTGTGTGTCGGTTTAATGTTGATCAGAATAAGTAAAGAGAGAAACGTCTGAGTACGTTCAGTTTTGCTCAGCTGTTTGAAAATCAAATAACGTAGAGGTTTTCCAGCACTGTCATTTAAAATTTTTTCTAAGGAGATGTTTCGTATGTACCAGCTAAAAATTATGTCTTCAGTGCGCCAAAAATAACTAAATAATACTGAATATCTGTTTCGTTTGTGATCGATGTTGTTGAGAAATGTGAAATGTAAACCCACAAGTTATATGCACCCCAATTGCACTGATGCAGTGCGTTCGCAGTTTCTGCCTCTACCTTGCCCTCTCGTGGCTTGGCTGGTGGTGGGGGATGTGTGCACTGAGGCTAAGTGCTATGGCACTCTTGCCACGACACGGCTCGTAAAGCGAATTCTTGGCCACTCGTGTTCAAGATGTTCAATACAGCTCTGGACGAAAAAGTTTCAAGGCTTACATCGTAATAGCTGAATTTCCACCAGCATCTGAGACAACCGGTTATGAAAGCTTTGATGGCAGTTCTGTGCAGCTAGACTAATTTTATTTTTGCTTCCACTGAGAATTAACTCCTAGAGGCAAGACAAGCGTCACACAAGGAACTCTTGATAATGCACGTGAAACGTAATACAAAAATTAAATCTGTAATATAAGAGCCAAGAAGTAAAGCACCAATGTCCATGAATGGACCAATAATTCACAGTGTTAATGAAACCGTCAAAAGTAACAACAGCAGGGAGACAGGAGCTGCGTGGGCAAATGAAACGAAAAGCAACGTCACTGTGGTTAGTGCGCGCCTTAATGGCAGGTAGATTTAACGGCGGTTTCCATCCCCTCTGTGGTGTAAATTCGAGATGAATGGGGCGGGAAGTTGAGGCCGGCGCCCGATAAGACCTCCCCTCGCCTTTACAATTCCCTGGCGGACAATGCGCCGCCGCCGGCACTGCCTCTGAAAAGGAGAGCCTCCGGCATTGAAGACGGGCCGCTGAGCGCTGCTGCTGGCGGCCACACTTCCTCCAGAGAGTCTATTTACAAACCAGAGACAGATCACCGCGGCCGCAAAAGGACGAGACCTGCGGGAGGCGTCCGCCTACAGCGCCTGCTTTTCGCGGATCTGTCACTTCCGTCTCGCGGTAACCGACGGAGCAAAACAGTATCACATTTAAAATTGTTCTTGCGACGACAAAGTCTGGATGAATGACTAGCGTCTCTTTTTTCTCTGCCGCATCGGATGTATTTGTATAGGAAGATAGTCATAAGGTTTTAACTACACTACTGGCCATTAAAATTGCTACACCACGAAGATGACGTGCTACAGACGCGAAATTTAACCGACAGGAAGAAGATGCTGTGATATGCAAACGATTAGCTTTTCAGAGCATTCACACAAGGTTGGCGCCGGTGGCGACATCTACAACGTGCTGACATGAGGAAAGTTTCCAACCGATTTCTCATACACAAACAGCAGTTTACCGGCGTTGCCTGGTGAAACGTTGTTGCGATGCCTCGTGTAAGGAGGAGAAATGCGTACCATAACGTTTCCGGTTTTGATAAAGGTCGGATTGTAGCGTATCGCGATTGCGGTTCACCGTATCGCGACATTGCTGCTCGCGTTGGTCGAAAATGGTTCTGAGCACTATGGGACTCAACTGCTGAGGTCATAAGTCCACTAGAACTTAGAACTACTTAAACCTAACTAACCTAAGGACAACACACACTATCAAGGCCGTTATTACGGCCAGAGGTGGTTGTTCTGGGTACTGATTTCTCAGGATCTATGCACCCAAATTGCGTGAAAATGTAATCACATGTCAGTTCTCGTATAATATAGTTGTCCAATGAATACCCGCTAATCATCTGCATTTGTTCTTGGTGTCGAAATTTTAATGGCCAGTAGTATATTACCTAGTGTATTTTTCCCAAACTGTAAGTCTGTAGACCTGCTACACAATGAAACCCCTCATCCACAGTTCCGTAGCACGCCGGAAGAGGAGGTACTGCAGACTGGTACAGCCCGTCGATATGTCCATGGAGGTACAACGAGGGGAGTCACAAACTTGAAGCCGACATTCGGCATGTTAGTACGGCCAAATATTGGCTTCCGGTGGAAGTGTTTTGATAAAGAATGCGAGCTTGCACCATTTTCAGTCGTACTAGTCTGATTAGAGTTTAATGTGTAAAGGAATCGCATTTCATTAGTAAGTGGATTCGTTCAAGCGATATTTTCTTTTATGTACATGATTTTAGTTACGCTGGTTACTTTTACTGTAGTGGTTTTATTTCTGTCATTTAACTTTAGATTTCCTGACAGTCCAACTCGAAACTCTCTTGTGAACGCTGTGTGAATGAAAGACTAGAAACCAACCGAAAATGGCAAAATCTGTTCTCAGCATTTTCGGGAGGAGGACATTTACCAGGTCGGCCTGTGTGGCCGAGCGGTTCTGGGCACTTCAGTCTGGATTCGCGCGACCGCTACGGTCGCAGGTTCGAATCCTGTCTCGGGGATGGATGTGTGTGATGTCCTTAGGTTAGTTAGGTTTAAGTAGTTCTAAGTGTAGGGGACTGATGACCTCAGATGTTAAGTCCGATAGTGCTCCGAGCCATTTGATTTGACACTGACCGAATATCAGTTTAGTCAGTCCCTATCAAGAAAAATGTTGGATTATGAAAGCAGGATTTTCATATCACATACTTCTCTTCTTGGTTATTTTAGACGAAAGCAAAGTTAAATTAAAGAGGGGAAACGTATTTTATTACTGGATCGTCTGAAACTGCCTCCTTAATGCTTTTTTTACTCACAAAAGCACTGTACCATTATCTAGCTATTTAACACAACTGTTGCGTACACGAAAGAAATTAAGAACAAGAAGCAATCGCCTGCAAATGTTTCGGGTCAATTAGCATGGCGGCGCTGGCTTCTAAACAACGAACAGCGTAAAGCGGTAGCGCCATCTCTCCTCATTACACCTCCATGGATATATCGCTCCGCTATTTTGTTTTCACTCACCTACCGTCGTCGTACGGAATACTGGCTCGGGGATTTCATTGCGTACCAGGACAACAGACATGCACCTGCAAACTAAAATGAATTGGCATACGTAATTATATTTTCTCGAGCTGATAGTTAAAACTTTATACTCCTTTCTCCTGGCGTCGTACTCAGTAGTTAACCGTACTACTGCAAGGCTGTGTGGTACTTTCCTATGCACAAGTATAGGATGGTTATAATTAAACTTTCGCTACTTGAGCCAGTGTAGACGGAAGAATATTTCTAGTGATGTTGCTCTTCGCGAGTATCGATGCATTAAATGAATACGGAAACGTTGTCTTCCCGCACCAGGCTTGGCGAACATTGTTCAGAAGCTCGAATTAACTGGCGGTTTGGGAATTTTCCTGAGAGAGGACGACGGCCAGTTGCGCCACAAGCTGATTAAGAAGTTACCGTTGCCATGTCTGAAAATACTGGACACAATATTCGATCATCAAGCAGTGCACGAGCTGTGTCACGACAGCTGAAAATTCTTTGATCCATCGTTGGAAAAGCTATTCGAATAATTGTGAAATGATATCTCTAGTCTGGTTTCCGGCTGTCGTGGACGTAGGGTCGTCACATTGAGCAATATTTGTAACCTGGAATGTAAACATGGTACGCAATTAATAAATGTTACTCTCTCAACTGGAAATTAAAATGTGTTTCTTTCAGTGGTTTATTCTTTATTTCTCTTACAAACGTTTCCACAAAGTTTCAGGCTATTACTATCACTCGTTTTTCATGGGGGGCCTCTCAAGTAGCGAAAGATTTACAACCACCCTGTTGTTGGCCAAAGTCTGCCATGGAGAGGCCAAAAGTTCGTGAAACTTCCAGATGCTACTAGAGATTATGTCTATGTCTCTGATGGAGAGGAGCATTAGTAACGATGCTGATTCCGATACAAGGTTGGAACCACAGCTCATTTCTCTGTGCCGCCTACGCACGTATCACCCATTTCCGGTACAGCCACCATCGTGGTGAAAGATGTGTTGCACGATCTGATTTCAAACACTTCTTTGATAACAGAATCCCAGTGTTAGATGCATGGTAAAAGGTTTTCGTTTCATCGCACATAATCATATTTTTGTTTATGAGACTGAGTTCGGAAACAGCAGATTTGTCAAAATAGTGATGCTTAATATGGTCCTCCGTGCAGTGCACACTAACCAACGTAATGTTTATCACATTTACAATGAATTCTATAATTCCCGTAACACAGAGGCCACGGTTGTCTTTAAATGGTCGCAGCATCTCTTTAATTTTCTTTGATGGTAGGAAAACGGACTGAGTACTTTGATTTTCGAGCACTTTGCCTATATTATTTAATGTACGTCCGCATCTCGTTCACTACTGCCGGAACACCGTTTTGATATGTCTGATCTCGGAATGCAGGTGTTCCTTACCAGAAACTGTTTTAGCTATATTTGACAAACATTGACTCACGACACAAGAAAACACAGCGAATAATATCACAGCAGTGAGTTAACAAAAATTTCCAGAAGCAATGCGCCGTTATGGGGCTCGAACCACAAAATAGAGCAACCAGTCCCGCCGCAGGAACATCCGCAACTGAGCGTTGTAGCAGAGGTTTAAAATACCGCTTCAGTTGTAAGGTTCTTTTTATTTTTCAGTAGTTCAAACACGAGCCGGAAACCGGGCTCTTACATGCCCGTCATCAGGCCTTGTAACTTCGTGCTGTGGCCCTGAACGCCGAAGTGGACAAGTGCAGGACGCGAGCATAGAACATGGAGTCAGGTATTTTCAACCTCTGCCACAAAACAGAAGTCAATCAGTGACCAATGTACGCAAAAATTTCATTTCGAGGTCGCAACAGTCATTCGTAATGCGCCAGGAGTTTCCCACTGTGTAAGTCAATAACTCATTCGAGGATTTAAACTTTTAAGCGATCTTGGAATCAAAAATTTTGAGCACTAACTATAAAAAATATGTTAGAGAAAAGAAGTATTTCAAAGTTAATTTCTGTTCGCTTTTTCGTCTGTGTCTTAGTTATAAGTTACTGATCTAATTGTTAGAATAAAATATTATTATCTCTATGTACATTAGCATACATTTAACTACGTGGCCTTTAAATTTCGCGAACGAAAACGTTGCATCGTACAGCACTACGTGTCGGCTACCTTACGCGAGAAGTGGCGCAGCGGTAAGAAAGTAGACATGCAGATTTAGGTTTCCTTGCTCTCCGGCAGTAACTTAAATCAGAAGCCGGGATGGTTGCTTTCCGCGTCATTTTGCAATGGAGACTTCCGTTCCGTCTGTAATGACCTCGTCATCGATGCGACGTTAAACCCGATCTTTCTTTCACTATCTTACAGCAGCGCTGAGTCTGCTGTGCAGCTTAACAGTGGAGTTAAAGTACTTCCAGCGTACACGACTTAATGGTCATACTTTATACAGTGGAAAACACAGGAAAACCGCGACTAACGAAACCAGCCATGGAAAGACAATTTAACGAACTTTAGCTTCCTGTGTTGAGCTTAAACAATTACTTTGCGTTATTGTACCCAAAAACTGCTCTCTTGAGAATAAAAGGTATTAACTGGGGCAAGGTAGGTTAAATACACGCACTTTCGCGTCCTCGTCACTGATTGGTTTCTGTTTTATAGCCGTAACTTCAACGAAACTGTTTTGCACCTTGTGTAGAGCCAAAGTCCTAGCGGCAGTCTGGAGCCTCATAGTTCAGCATATTATTCAGACTTCTGTAGCCTTATCAGCTGTTACCCGCGGTCAGGGTAGGAGTCATTCTCTCTCCATGTGGTTACAATACAAGCTCGTGCTTGTGTACGGCGGGGACACAAGCCACACGGGCCATTGAAGAAGACTTTGGACTTTAAGGCAGGACACTGGCACACAGATCGGCAATCAAAAATTCAGAAGCACACCTCCGCCACCTTCCGCAGTCGAAATGTGGTGATTGTTTTTTCCACTATACTGATCTGAATTGGCTATCTCCGGGTCAGCTAAGGCTGTGCATTGGCGACCTCGACTGTGGAGGGGAGTTAACACAGTCCCCGACCAATGAGGACACCACACACAGCGTCAGCACCACAGCTTCAGTGCTCCGACGCAGGATGCAAAAAACCCGCTGCTGACAGAGCCGACGCAGGTGGGGGTACTGTATACACTACATGTAGCGCCGAGTGCATCGCATCGCCGCGCTACGCTCTCTCTCTCTCTCTCTCTCTCTCTCTCTCTCTCTCACACACACACACACACACTACAACATGGTAAGCACTCTCCAGCATGAATTACGCATCTCTACGAAGAACCGTAATTCCTCTCCGCTGGATAGATACAGAATTCAGATAAAAGTCTGACATCTGTTGGAATTGCTTTGGTAAAGCGTGCAGTACATCTGTAAAACAAATGCACATAAGACGAAAAAGTGACTGACCAAACGACAGCGTTTGAGGCCTTCCCCACCTCCCGCTTTCTGTCATTGGGATTCAATGGTATCGTGAACTTCCATACGTCAATTCCATTTAGGTCTTCCTTATTTTTCTTCCCAGGGGTAGACACTCCACTATCTTCTTGGGATACCTGTCCAAGGACATTAAAGGCCCCAAACCCCCTGCACCGTTACGTTTCAGTTGTTCCAGTAATATCTCTTCTAATACCCATTCTATCTCATATATCTTGATTTCTTACCCGATCCCCTCTTGTTACTGTACGGCAGTGCCTCCTGTATTTAGCTTGCGTTCCTCTTAATTTCTTTTTATTCTTCTTCGTAATTTCCAACATTCCGCTCCATGTACACGTAAATTTTCAACTACTGCTTTGTATATCTGTCTTTCGTATTCTTAGTTATACCTGTAATCTGTAGTAGTTTTATTGTTATCCTAACCTAACTAAGACAGTTCACAATTTCTGTTTCACTGTCTCCTTTACTTATTGTCATTCTTGGTTTTCTGAAGAGTATACTGTTTGTTATTATTTGATGACCCATTCCCTGAAAAATTTCCATTGCCTCGAATTACTAAGTATTGTGCCTTTCTATAAGGAACCTTTTTCATGAAGCAGATACCAAATTTCCAACGGCCTCGCTGACTGGTTCCCGTCAGATAACTGAATGTAAGCGCTGTCGGGCCTCCAGGTCTGCCGAGCGCTGTTGGCAGGCGGGGTGCACTCAGTCCTTGTGAGGCCAATTGAGGAACTACTTCACTGAGAAGTAGTCCAAATGTTCAAACGTGTGTGAATTCCTAAGGGACCAAACTGCAGAGGTCATCGGTCCTCTGGTATGATTTTTTTTTTAGTAATTTAATTGAAAGCTTTGTTGCTTTGGTAAAAATAAAATTGGTTCTTTTTGTCGTGACAGAGTAAATTACTATTAATCACACCAGATTTGTCGGAGAACAGCAGCAACATGTGTAATTGATCCAGCTTTAAGAAATTCTATTACCTTTTAGCGGAAAATTCGTGCGGTACTCTCCGACGTTAGAAAAGTCGTGGTGTTCCGTTCGGAGCAGGAGGCGGCTGTCTTTTCTCATTCGCGATATCGAAAATTACTAAAAAAAATGAACAGAAATTTTTTTCGGAGGAAGATCGCGCGGAGAAAACAGACGGAAGTTACATGAAAGAAACCTAAGGGACCAACTAATTGGATTTGTACGAACATATAAACGGAACTGAAAGAACTTGGAATAAATACTATAACGATGTCGTCACGACAGCCTCCTGTTCCGACAGAACACACGCTGGATCATAAGCTGCATAAATCTTTTAAACAGGAAAGATTATCACAAGTAAAATTAATGAAAATAAGGTTGAGAGATTTTCTTTGAAATTAAATAAACTTCAAGGCTTCAAGTATTATATTATGAAACGGAAACTTACATTAACATGGCCACCCATTGTGGCGGTGGAGCGAATTTTCATGATATACATTCTCGCTTGTTTGTGGCTACATATATTTTTTTAATCACTTAAACTCTTAAAGTTACAATAAAATGATTATATCAGTATGGAGCACAATACTTTTGCGTCCGACTCGCAACACATTCACAGAACAGCTAGAGAGCGGCGCGGCTCCCTGCAGAAGTAAAAATTGGCAATTGTTATTTTTTAAACATATGTGCATCGGTTTTTTTTTCTTTTTTTTTTTTTTTTTTTTTTTTTTTACTGATCGATAGCAGCGTATAACGGTTTATAGCTATCGTGATATTCTGCGCTTTTCAGGAGCGCGGCAAAGATATCTGGTTACAACATTCATTGGTATATGTTAAAAGTTCGCACATACTGACGCGAATACAGAAAAAAACTTTTACATGTTAAAAATCGCAGTGATAAAGGCTGTAATGTCACAGTCCCTAGACTTGGACACTATTTAAACTAACTTATGCTGAGAACAAACCACGCACCCATGCCCGAGGGAAGATTCGAACCTCCGGCGGGAGGGCGCAATCCGTGACATGGCGCCCTTAGACCGTGCGGCCACTCTGCGCGGCTGAGAAGTAGTAGCGACTCCGGTCACTAAAACTGATAATAGCCGAGAGAGCGGTGTGCTGACCACACGCCCCTCCATATCCGCATCCTGTGACACCTATTGGCTGAGGATGACACGACAGTCCGTCGGTACCGTTAGGCCTTCCGAGGAGACGGACAGTTAAATTCCAAAATTAATTAGTTTCTGTGCCGTTTTGCGAGTGTTATAACGAAATTTTCGTGTCAACATATTCGAAAACGTTTTGCAAATAAGTTGAAGTCATTGGTACATGATAGAAGCTTTTCTGGAGATTAAAATTGAATACCATGAAGACAACATGCAACAAAGGTCAAACTGAAGTGTGCTAAATGTTTGCTCACACAAACTATGTCGGAGAAACGCGATCTATATTCTGTATACACTGTCCACTCTCACTAATGTGACCATCTGTCAAAAGCCCGGATGACCACCTTTTGCAGCGCAGACTGCTACGAGACGCGCAGTAAGAGAGTCAGTGAGGTTCTGACTGGCACCGACATGAATGTGGAGCCACATCGACTGCACTACCGTGGGCAGCTGCGCTAGGTTTCTGGACTGATGACGGATGGCGCGACCAGTCCGATCGAGGCGGTCCTGCAGATTCTCAAAAATGGCTCGAAGCACTATGGGACTTAACATCTGAGGTCATCAGTCCCCTAGAATTTAGAACTACTTAAACCTAACTAACCTAAGGACATCACACACATCCATGCCCGAGGCAGGATTCAACCTGCGACCGTAGCAGAAGAGCGGGTCCGGACTGAAGCGCCTAGAACCGCTTGGTCCCAACGGCCGGCTGCAGATTCTCAATTGGGTTTCAATCCTGGGAGTGCGGTGAGCAGGGGAGTACGCTAAACTCACCGTGGTACACTTCGAACCATGCACTAACATTGCGAGCTGTGTGATACGTTGCATTGTCCTGCTGGCAGATGCCGTCGCGCTGAAGAAAAACGATCCGCATGAAGGGATGGGCATGGTCCCCAGGCATAGATGCGTATTTGTGTTGATCCATTGTGCCTGCCAGAATGACAAGATTACCCAGGGAATGTCACTAAAACATCCCCCGGACCATAAAGCTATCTCCTCCGGGATGTACCCTTCCGACGATTGCTGCAGGGTGTCTGCTATCTGTGCAATGGAGCATAAAACGTGCTTCATCTGAAGACGCCACCTGTCGCCACTCAGTGCACGTCCAGTTGTGGTAATGGTGTGCCCTTCGTTCAATAGTTGTACGTTTGTTCGCCCGTACACCTCCGCAGCCGTTGTTCACCCTGTCATCTACGGCCCGTTGTGCATCACAGTTGCCTCGGTGCCGGCTTTGGGTAGTATCATTTTGCCACGCACCTTTAACCACGGCGATAAGTGAACTATTTCTAAACTTAGTTGTTTCGGAAATGCTTCCCACCTGGGCCTGAAAATCAATGGCCATTCCCCTTCTGACGACACATAAATCGCTCCATTTCCACATTACGGCAACGACTGCAATGTTTTCGGCGTACCCTAAACACGTTTTATATATCTTCCACTGCTAGTTGTGCCACCTGCGATCTGTGAGTGGTATTTGCACGTTGACTTCGAACATAGGCGGTGGTCACATTAATGTGACTGGTACCATGCGTAAAGATTACGCGGCACTTTTTACATTGGGAACTCGCATTTCAGTGACAGTTGTTTGTGAGAAAGTCTTGTTGTGCCTCACATAAGTGGGAGAAACATCTACCATCACGGGTCGGTACTTATGGCCTGTCGAGACTGCGTTTTCTGTATCCGTGGTACGGCTCTTCGCGTCGCTTGCTGTCCCACAGTTGTCATGTGGGTGTGGGAAAGATGGTTTGAAGAGGGCTATACTCATCGCCATCAGGGAACTCAACGGACTCACGTTTCTGCGTTTGAGATTACAGACATCTTGATCGCTCGACGGTAAGCACCGTTCCTTGATGCGGCAGCGGAGGGCGTCGCGCCGACTGCGGTGTGTCCAACAACAACGCTGCATACGCGAGTGTTAACTCCCACGTCGCTTTTTCAGACTAGCCAAGGACCTGCGCACGGAATCACGATGGACGTATTCCTGTGTGCAGGCTCCGAGGAGAACGAACGGATGCCAAACTTCATTCGTCACCATCATATAGTACTAGAACCTGCTTTGAAGGTATGCGATGCTCTTGGGTACACAACACGGTGACCTCTAGTTCGCGTAGCCAGTTGGCAAGCGTGATACTCTTGACATGTTAAGGCCGACGGCTATGCCATATCTTCGAAGTCTAGAAGAGGTTATATTTTATCAAGATAACGGAAAACCGCACGTTGTCCGTGTTATCCTGATCTACCTTGATAAAGAGTGTGTTCGATCTCACATCCGCTGATTGTTCATGGGCTTTCGAGAGATCAGCGCTCCATAACTCGCCAGCCAATGCAGCTGATGAGCTCTTGGCACAGAAATGAAGCAGCGTGGAATGACGAAACAGTATCCGTCATCCAGGTTCTGGTCCACTCGACGCCCAGCTAGGTTACAGGTACTGTTGTTACCAGACGTGACACTCCAGTCCACTAATGTTCGCACTCTGTATCTTTCCAATTCATCAACTAACGCAACGAGCATTCTTTCTGTGAGGAGCGTTCCATATTGATTTTCACTTATTTTTCCCCTTTATTCATGGTGTGCCATTTGTCTCGTTACTATAGTTGCGAGTATTTAGAACTTTGGTCTAACAGTAGGTGACAGAAAAATCGCTAGAAGTGCAATTACTGCACAGTGAAGCTCATTTTCCCAAACGCTGTCATTACATGGGTGGACAACATGGCAGTGTGTTCTTCAATGACATCGCTTGACGACGCGGTTTCTGCGGAAGTTGGGTGTAAACACTGCGGGTATTCACAGGTGGTTGATGGCACTGACAACGGAACCTCCCCATCGCACCCCCGGCAGATTTAGTTATAAGTTGGCACAGTGGATAGGCCTTGAAAAACTGAACACACATCAACCGAGAAAACAGGAAGAAGTTGTGTGGAACTATGAAAAAAATAAACAAAATATACAGACTGAGTAGTCCGTGTGCAAGGTGTGCAGTGTGAGCTCAGGAGCGCCGTGGTCCAGTGGTTAGCGTGAGCAGCTGCGGAACGAGAGGTCCTTGGTTCAAGTCTTCCCTCGAGCGAAAAGTTCAATTTTTTATTTTCAGACAATTATCAAAGTTCAGGCACTCACACATAATCAACTTCGCTCTCCAAAATTCCAGGAGATGTTCAGATTTGCTTGGACATGTGCAGGAATTGACGGTCTACACACGGAAAAATTTGAAAACGTTAAAAACCAATCTTTTGACAGAGCACAGGGAAAACTGTGCGACTGTGAAACTGTTGCATTCATTTGTTGTAGTTTATGTGACAAACTAACGGGCAAGGTAGAAGAATCTTTTTACCCATTCGCCAAGTGTACAAGTTAGGTGGGTCGACAACATATTCCTGTCATGTGACGCACATTCGCCACCAGTGTCGTATAGAATATATCAGACGTGTTTTCCTGTGGAGGAATCGGTTGACCTATGACCTTGCGATCAAATGTTTTCGGTTCCCATTGGAGAGGCACGTCCTTTCGTCTACAAATCGCACGGTTTTGCGGTGCGGTCGCAAAACACAGACACTAAACTTATTACTGTGAACAGAGACGTCAATGAGCGAACGGACAGATCATAACTTTGCGAAAATAAATTTTTCACTCCAGGGAAGACTTGAACCAAGGACCTCTCGGTCTGCAGCTGCTCACGCTAACCACGGGACCATTGCACTCCTGAGCTAATAATATCCGTGATGTTGCCTACCTTGGCATGAACTACTCAGTTTGTATATTTTGCTTATTTTTTCGTAGTTCCACACAACTTCTTCCTGTTTTCTCGATTGATCTGTGTTCAGTTTTTCAAGGCCTATCCACTGTGCCAACTTATAACTAAATCTGAGGGGGGTGCGATGGAGAGGTTCCCTTGTGAGTGAAAGTGTGCACCGTCGCGGCAAGAGCTTACAACACGATAACGATAACGCTCGTCCCCATTGTCAATACAACAGCTACCGTCGCTGAAATGTGTTCCAGGTACTGCCATAACTACCGCATTCCCCTGACTTGGCCCCTTTAACTTGCGTATGTCCTCTGCGAACCAGGGTTATTTTTTAGTCTGTCGCACCTACCGCAGGACAATTGTTCCCAGTTCTTGGACGTCTCCAGAGTGATGTCCACGCAGAGGTTCCTTAGTAGCCCCGAATAGACGATAACCAGAAGGGGCCAAGTCAGGAGAATACGGCAGCTGTGGGAGTACCGGGACCCCGCTTCCGCGATGACAGCCATCGTCTTCTACGCGTATGGGGACAAGCATTGTCCAGTTGTAGTTCACAGTTCTTGACGGTGCACTCTCTCCACACACTGCCACCAATTGCCTATGAATATATGCAATGTTTCACTGAGTCCACTTCGTCCGGCGCTGTCCTTGGTAATCACAATCCATGTTGTCCGCTCGCGTAAATAAAGCATTTAGAAACACGAGCTATACTGTGGACTGATTCCAGTTCAAGTGGCTTTCCATCTACAGATAGGCCAACGTATTACATACTTGCAGCTGTAACGTGGAGTTAAAGTGTACCACATGAATGAAGGGAAAAAATAAAGTGTAAGTAATTATCGAAGACCCCTTGTATTATACTCTGTACGAACAATAAAGAGAATTTTGTTATTTAGTATCCTTCTTCGTGTTGCAGTTTTAATGGCTAGCAGTGCAGTATGAAGCTAAGGACTCGGAAAATCTGGAAAATCATGCAGATGTTCTGTTTGCATTCGTTACCGGCACTCAAACCTCAAGAACTACTGATTATGGAAATACACAGAAATGTTCTTCCCAAGGCTGTATCCACTAAGAATATCGATGACGCTGTCAGCTGGCGTGAGCAAAGTGTGTGTTCCTCCGGAGAGGACACGTGCGGCGTCGCACGCACGGGAGGTCCTTTTATAGAAGCGCAGCTGGGGACGCGCCACGTGTGTCCCCGTGTCTGAGTGAGTTTGCAGTTCGTCGAGCAGCTCGCCTGGTGAGAGCTAAGTCGGGAGACAATGCTACCACAAACAATCTCTGCAAATAGACCTAGCAGCAGCGGGCTATTTTAATTTCTCGAGAAGTCCTAGGGTAGCGAAACAAACGATAAACGTGGAGGAGACTGTAACTGCAGAAGTACAGCCATAGAAATTAACTACTTTCATGATATGAGGAATATTTGTCAAGATGACCACTTTCGTTTATGAAATGGTAATGAAATCAAGACCCTTAAGCTGCCGACAGGCGTTAATATACATCAACGGTCACAGTTAAAATGTGTGTCCCGACCGGGACTCGAACCCGGGATCTCCTGCTTACGTAGCAGATTCTCTATCCATCTGAGCCACCGAGGGCACAGAGGATATTGCGACTGCAGGGATACTTGCACGCTCCCCGTGAGACCCACATTCCCAACTTATGTCCACACACCACATTCGTAGTGCCCCTGCCCATTACACTCATTACTGGCGGCAGACAATCTTACCTAGTCCCGTAAGAGTTTGGGCAATGCTTGTGCATCCGCACAGAAGAAGGTCAATGGCCGGTTAGCCTAAATTATATGAAGATGGTATCTGTTCTTTCGGACATGCTCTCTAGAATGTAATGATAATGAAATCAAGACCATTAAGCTGCCGACAGGCGTTGACATACATCTTAAGGGACTCGGTAAGATTGTCTGCCGCGAGTAATGAGTGTAATGGGCAGGTGTAGTATTTATGTATGGTTCTCAATGACTCATGGGAACGCAGATAAAAATGGATTTCCGAAAGCTAAACGTGCAAATGACAGGCTACCAGTACCTCATGATATACAGAGGATCCTGCATAACCCAATAACGTAAAAATTGAGTTTAAATAAAGAAAACCCACTGAGACTATAGCACAAACGTGCTGAAAAGTGTCTCGGTTATATGAAAAAACAGTGATTACCATAACAGACGGATCTTATATCCAGTTACCAGTTACACTTCAACATAATTGCGTCTAGCCGAAGGTTCAAAATACCCTGCGACTGCTTCGTCCTCGTGTAGTCTCGTTATTTTTGCTATATCTTTGCCAAACAACGTCACGGTTTTCAGTGCAAAGACTCCTTTTTAGTACGGAGATATGAAGATGGCATCTGTTCTTTCTGTCCGTTTAAGGCCAACCGGCTGATGACCTTCTTCAGTGCGGATGCACACGATTTCCCTAAACTCTTACGGGACTCAGTGGATTGTCTGCCGCGAGTAATGAGTGTAATGGGCAGGGGCACTACGAAGGTACTGTGTGGACATTAAGTTGGGAATGTGGGTCTCACGGGGAGCGTGCAAGGGATAAATCCCTGCTGTCGCACTATCCTCTGAGCCCCCGGTGGCTCAGATGGATAGAGCGTCCACCATGTAAGCAGGAGATCCAGGGTTCGAGCACCGGTCGGGGCACACATTGTCAACGGTCCCCGTTGATGCATATGAACGCCTGTCGGAAGCTGTCTTGATTTCATTATCATTTCATTCTAGAGAGCTGCACGGTCACCGATGGTATTTGTCCTTTCGGACATGTCCGAAAGAACAGATACCGTCTTCATATCATACTTTCTTTTATGTTGGAATATCTGTTATTCTATTTTATTTTCGTACAAATAATGCTATGAATGGAGCCAGTTCTAGAGCTGCAAACAAGTAAATGATTCCATATGCAAGATCGATTAAAGAAGGTGAAACAAGAAGTTCACAAGTGAATCTGTTAGTGTGAGCAATCGTGGACAAGCCGGCCGGTGTGGCCGTGCGGTTCTAGACGCTTCAGTCTGGAACCGCGTGACCGCTACGGTCGCAGGTTCGAATCCTGCCCCGGGCATGGATGTGTGTGATGTCCTTAGGTTATTTAGGTTTAAGTAGTTCTAAGTTCTAGGGGACTGATGACCACAGATGTTAAGTCCCATGGTGCTCAGAGCCGATCGTGGACACATCTAAACAGGAAAAGCACTGGAATCATCTAATTCATCCAGAAAAGAAATGGCTCACGAAACTCTTGTAAGACTGATTCTTGAGCACTGTTTATCAGTTTGGTACCTTTATTAGGTTGGATTATTAGGAAAGCTGGGGAAATGATGGAAAGAACATTACATGGTTTAACGTCCCGTCGACATCGAGGTCATTGGAGATGGAGAACAAGCTGCGACTCTTTCAAGGAGGAGAAGGAAATCGGCCATGACCTTTTCAAAGCAACCATCCCGGCATTTGCCTGGAGCGATTTGGGAAAATCACCGAAAACCCTATCTGGATGCCCGGACGGGGATTTGAACCGTCATTCTCCCGAATGCCGGATCCATCGTGCTAACCACTGCGCCACCTCGCTCGGTGAAGTCGAGGAGATGTAACGAAGAGCGCCACGTTTCAACACGGGATCGTTTACTACGTGAGAGAGCGTTACGGAGATCCTCAACAAACTCCAGACCCTACAAGTCAGGTGTTGTTTATCACGGAGGGATTTACGATTGAAATAACGAAAGCTTACGTTCGCAGGAAATGTCGCGCAACATATTACTTGCCGGCCGCTGGTGGCCGAGCGGTTCTGGCGCTACAGTCTGGAACCGCACGACCGCTACGGTCGCAGGTTCGAATCCTGCCTCGGGCATGGATGTGTGTGTTGTCCTTACGTTAGTTAGGTTTAAGTAGTTCTAAGTTCTAGGGGACTTATGACCTCAGCAGTTGAGTCCCATAGTGCTCAGAGTCATTTGAACCATTTAAACATATTACTTACTCCCTCCTAAGTCTCGCGGAATGAGCACGACCATAAGCTCTGAGGAACTGGAGTTCACACAGCGGTTTACTACCAGCTGTTCCTTCAAAAATGGTTCAAATGGCTCTGAGCACTATGGGACTTAACACTTGAGGTTATCAGTTCCCTAGACTTAGAACTACTTAAACTTAAGGGCATCACACACATCCATGCCCGAGGCAGGATTCGAACCTGCGACCGTAGCAGCAGCGCAGTTCCGGACTAAAGCGCCGAGAACCGCTCGGCCACAACGGCCGGCCAGCTGTTCTTTGCAGGCTCTGTTTGCGGGTTGTACATGTAAGGGGAGGGGAGCGGGCAGAGGATGTGACGATGATACCTGAAGTACCCTTTGTCACATATCGTAAAGTGGCTTCCAGATAATGGATGCAGATGTAATGTAGACGCAGATGATGTACGCCAAGTTTTCACCGTGTTATGGGAGCAGGTAGAGAAATCTCGACGCTCGAGAAAACGAAAGCTAGCAATGTCAGGGTACGCAGGGGAGAAGAGGCTGTGTTCCCTCACTGTGGCATACTTCATTTCGGGCGTGACAATCCGGCCCTCCTGACGTCGTCACGCAGTTGTCATGCTCTGGTAAATAAATATGGCGTCTCCCACACAGCCTAATGCGTGCTCTTTTTGTTGCCAGTTCGGCGACTTGGAATATCAGTTTCACCACTTATTTTCTAAAGTAGGTCCACTGTTGGCCTACGAGTCTGAGTGAACCCCATGAGCTTCTCATCAAATTATCTGAGGTGGTTGCTGGGAATCAGACTAACGCGAGCCAGCGACGTAGACATTAAACCACAGAATCAGTGCTAGCGCCCTTATTGTGTATTTAAGGTAGCAACACCAGTAGTTAGTTCTGTTCCTGATGGGTAGAACGGCAGTAACAGGAAAGATAATGAGTAAATAAATATTCACGACTGATGCAGGCGGAACACCAAATGAATTTTACACAATGAGGCCAGTGAGAACTGTGCATGTCAAGGTTTCTGAAAAAGGCACTCAGCAAGAACAGTTACCATTTCGTAAAATAATGTTAAGAATTAAATGCGGAAGCAGTACTGATATATCCAGAGTATGCTCGCATATAATCTTGTACCCCACGTACCGCATTGCTCGGTTCTAGCTCAGAGGTGTTGGTGCCCTGCGCATCGCAGAGAGAGAAAGAGAGAGAGTTACCTTACCATGCGCCGATGACAAGCAACCGGAGCCGCCGCCCCGACTGTGAGCGTGCGTGTGACGTAACGCCGTTGGCAACACGCCGCCTCAGGTGTCAGTTGGTGACAATCCGGCGCGGAACACAACACTCTACTGCCCACCACGTCACTTCATGGTGCGTGCGTGGACTGACGCTGACGTAAACAGGAGTACTAGCGGCCCCTTTTTCCGTATTTTTTCACTTCAGTTGGTGACCGTGTCACGTGTCCAAACAAGGCAACCCTTCCATGGAGCCTTGTACTCAAAGGACAAGGAAGGAGCTTGAAATCATGGTTTCCAAATTATTACGGCAAGTAGTGGCAGCTGGTCATCCGGTTATAGTATTTTTTACCACAAATTTTTCTTCCGTTTACAGTATTGTAACTATAATTTTTCTCCATATTCACTTCGTAGAATGCAGTAGAATGTTGATGGTCACTACAATCCGAAATGGATAGTCATTAGAATAAGAAGAAGAAGAAGAAAACAGAGAGCAATGAAACATGCTAAGATTATTTCAAATTTTGGATACCGGTTTCGATCTTAAAGGACCACATACATTTGCAGATCACTATCCTAGTGTGGCAATGCGCCAACGGCCATGAGCGAAGGAAAGAAGGAAGATTACGCTGAGGTGACAAAAAGCATGGGATACCTCCTAATATCGTGCGGGACATCCTTTTGCCCGGCGTGATGCAGCAATTTGATTTGGCATCCACTCAACAAGTCGTTGAAAGTCCCCAGCAAAAATACTGAGCCATTCTGCCTCTATAACCGTCATAATCACGTTAAGTGTTGCCGATGCAGGATTTTGTGCACGAACTAACCTCTCGATTATGTTCCATACATGTTCAAAGGGATTCATGTCGGGCGATCTGGGTGATCAAATCGTTCGTCCGAATTGTCCAGACCGTTTTTCGAACCAATCGCGAACAATCGTGACCCGGTTACATGGCGCATTGTGATCAATAAAAATTCTGTCGTTGTTTGGCAACATGAAGTCCATGAATGGCTGCAAATTGTTTGCTTGAGTTAATGTAAACATAGTCCTCACTATTATGGAGCCACCACCAGCTTGCACAGTGCCTGGTTGACAACTTAGGTCCATGGCTTCGTGGGGTCTGCGCCACACTCGAACCCAACTACCAACTTTTTTCAACTGAAACCAGGACCCATCTGACCAGGTCATGGTTTTTCAGTCGTCTAGGGTTCAACCGGTATGGTCAACTGGTCAGGAGAGGTGCTGCAGGCGATGTGTGCTGTTAGCAAAGGCACTTGCATCTGTCACCTACTGCAGTTACCCTTTAATGTCAACTTTCCCCGCACTGCCCTAAAGGATAAGTTCCTCGTACGTCCTACATTAATTTCTGCTGTTATTTCACACAATGTTGCTTGTCTGTTAGCACTGACAACTCTATGCAAATGCCGCTGCTCTCGGTCGTTAAGTGAAGGCCGTCGGCCACTCCATTGTCCGTGGTGAGAGGTAATGCCTGAAATTTGGTATTCTTGGCACACACTTGACAGTGTGTGGCACAGAATATGGAATTCCTTAACGATTTCCAAAATGGACTGTCCCATGCGTCTAACACCAACTACCGCCCCACATTTAAAATTTTTTAATTCCCATCGTAGGGTCGTAACCACGTCGGTAACCATTTCACATGAATCACCTCAGTACAAATGATAGTTCCGCCAAAGCACTACCCTTTTATACCTTCTGTACGTTATACTATCGCCACCCGTGTATGTGCCTATTGCTATCCCACGACTTTCGCCGCCTCGGTGTATAGTGTTTAACGTTCCATCGACGACGAAGTCATTAGAGAGGGCGAACAATCTCGGAGTGAGAAAGAACAAGGAAGGATATCGTCCTTTCCCTTTGAAGGGAATCATCCCAGCATTTGCCTTAAGTCATCTATGGATATCGCGGAAAACCTAAATCTGGGTGGCCGGACAGGGCTTTGAACCGCTGTCATCCAGAATATGAGTCCAGTGTTTTACCACTGACACCGAAAATAACCACTTCACTGAAAGAGTTTTTAAGTTATAAAGGGTCCTTAAGCTCTGTAATAATTGCATTAATGCTGAAACGAGAAGATATAATAACAAGGCAATCTGAAAAATAAAATCAATTACGCACGATCCAATTTGGTAAGCAAAGTATATTTCTAAACGCAGACATCTTTCCTCAGGGGACACGGGTATTATGTCAGTAACAGTTTTATTTAACAGTTTGGTTATGCAACGCTACATAAATATTAGGTTTCGTATTTATACACCGTGTAACCTTTCTCCGGAATTATACTGTCTACAGTATGAGGAGGAGGCAGACAGAAGAGAGGAATAGCCCTCTGCTGCAAACCAACCTCAGGGTTGAACACTAAATGAAAGAAGACAGTATGAGGTGGCAGTTGAACTTTAAATACCCTCCACGTGTCAATAGAAACTATTAATCTTTTATGTTGTAAATTTCTATTCCTCAATCTAGGATCACCTGCAAACATATTAGGTGAAACATTATTTAATTTCAAGCGGTCTTAGCCTCAGAAAAAGATTGACCCTTCTGCATTAAATCTAAGATTAATTCTCAATGTTGCGAAGATTTACGGTTTTGGATGATATCGTCATTCTGAAACGAAGTGTACGCTACTAAGAAACACCCCGCACTACCGGTTAAATCCAATGACTAGAGTACTCTGTGGGAGAGATGTGCTGGTTTGAACTCCTCTGCTGGACACACTTTTAATGTCTTACATGTTAAACTCTAGTAACTCTTAGTAACAATTCTCACGCAGATAGAAAATCATCTTCGGCGTTGTGTCATATTCCCAGAGGTCGCTTACTGATTGTACTGCATCATGATACAGCCTGGTTTGTCTTCGATAAAACTATAGAGGGGCTGAAGATAAATTGTAAGGCTGACACGCAGATGAAAAGCTACAATTGCACAAAATTGTGATGTTTTTATTCTGGCCAGCTCGCCATCTTGGAAACAAGTTGCGCCAGACCCAACTCGGATCCAAGCTCTGCACGAACGACGGCTGGTCCGTAACCGTCCATCTGCGTGAGGTTTTTAGATGATTTGCTACATCAGTTACATGGCTGTTCACTGCAGTAGTACAAACAGTTCAGAATTGCTCAAATGCTGCATGATCAGGATTCTCATTTGGTAGGACAATCCTAGGTTTCCAGATACACGATTCGGGCGACTCCCTAAATAATTTCTTTGTAAAGGGCGCGTCCAATTTCCTTACATTACCCATTTCTTTCGGACCTTGTGCTCCATATCTAAAGACGAGATGCACATGATTAAGATTCCTTCCCTTACACACCACAGTGCACTGGATTCGCAAAGAGCTGTCGTACGTGACGTTAAGGTGGTAGGGCGTCAGGTATCTGGTCACACGAAGAATTGCCAAAGAATCATCAGACGCGGACCCTGCAAAGTAGAATGACATAAGAACATAAAAAGAAACAATTTTCTGCTACTAGCTATATTTTAATGGCTAATTAACAGCATATGCAGTCATTTCAGCATTTTCCCGTTGTCATTTGGTGAAACAATGCAAAACCTAATGGTCTAACAAATGGACCGAATTTCGTCCGAACCCTTCCGCCATAAACGAGTGACTCCACCATCAAAATCAAAGTCAGTTACCGCCAGTCATGAAAATGGCATTTCACTGAAGCAAACATTTTAATAAAGGCGCACATTAAAAGATGAATAAGTCGCTTAATCCTGGCTTCAGTGAGTGAGGTCGAGTGAGAGTGTCTGTTTTCGTAAACCCTGAACGTCTCGCTATCTTCGAAGCATTGTATTCAACAAGGAAGATACGAAATATTTCTTCAACTTGCTAAATACCGCAATTGGTAGCATCCGTGACGAGACGTTCAAAGGTGGATTTCATCAAGATACGAGGGTGCTATCGGACTGCCAGCAAAGTTGTACGTAGGGAAGGTCATGGTAGACAGCTGCCTCCCCCTCCCCATCACAGAAAAAAATGATTTTCGGAAACCGATCACGCATCTTGTAACACCACATAAACAGACGTATCATATGGAAGAAAGCCAGAACGTGTAATATATATTGACTACTAGCTACCTCGGGGAAGATCAGTTTGCATTCCGTAAAAATGTTGGAACACGTGAGGCAATACTGACCCAACGACTTATCTTAGAAGATGGATTAAGGAAGGGCAAACCTACGTTTCTAGCATTTGTAGACTTAGAGAAAGCTTTTGACAATGTTGACTGGGATACTGTCTTTCAAATTCTAAAGGTGGTAGGGGTAAAATACAGGGAGCGAAAAGCTATTTACAATTTGTACAGAAACCAGATGGCAGTTATAAGAGTCGAGGGACATAAAGGGAAGCAGTGGTTGGGAAGGGAGTGAGAAAGGGTTGTAGCCTCTCCCCGATGTTATCCAATATGTATACTGAGCAAGTAGTAAAGGAAACAAAAAATTCGGAGTAGGTTTCAAAATCCATGGAGAAGAAATAGAAACTTTGAGGCTCGCCGATGACATTGTAATTCTGTCAGAGACAGCAAAGGACTTGGAAGAGCAGTTGAACGGAATGGACAGTGTCTTGAAAGGAGGATATAAGATGAACACCAACAAAAGCAAACCGTGGATAATGGAATGTAGTCGAATTAAGTTGGGTGATGCTGGGGGAATTAGATTAGGAAATGAGACACTTAAAGTAGTTAAGGAGTTTTGCTATTTGGGGAGCAAAATAACTGATGATGGTTGAAGTAGAGAGGCTATAAAATGTAGACTGGCAATGACAAGGAAAGCGTTTCTGAAGAAGAGAAATTTGTTAACATCAAGTATAGATTTAAGGATCAGGGAGTCGTTTCTGAAAGTATTCGTATGAAGTGTGGCCACGTATGGAAGTGAAACGTGGACGATAAATAGTTTGGACAAGAAGAGAATAGAAGTTTTCGAAATGTGGTGCTACAGAAGAATGCTGAAGATTAGATGCGTAGATCACATAACTAATGCGGTATTGACTAGAATTGGGGAGAAGAGAAATTTGTGGCACAACTTGACTAGAAGAAGGGATCGGTTGGTAGGATATGTTCTGAGACATCGAGGGATCACCAATTTAGTATTGGAGGGCAGCGTGGTGGGTAAAAATCGAAGAGGGAGACCAAGAGGTGAATACACTAAGAAGGTTCAGAAGGATGTAGGTTGCCGTAGGTACTGGGAGATGAAGAAGCTTGCACAAGATGAAGTAGCATGGAGAGCTGCATCAAACCAGTCTCTGGACTTAAGACCACAACAACAACAACAGCTATTTGTTTTGAAATGGCTTACATGTTTTGCACTTAGCCACTGTACAGCTACATCAGTACCCCGCAAGCCCCCTGATGGTGCGTGGCCGAGGGCACTTCTGAAGCGTGGGAAGAATCATTGTCGACGAGCCTCTGTAGTAGTTCTAATGACTGAAATTTTCTCATCGTGGTCATTTCGCGAGATGTACGTTGGAGGAAGTAATATGTTATAGACTCTTCCAGGAATGTGCTCTCTCCATATTTCAGTAGTAAATCTCTCCGTGATGCACAACGGCTCTCTTGTAACGTCCGCCACTGGAGTTTTTTGGGCATCTCAGTAACGCACTCGCGCCGACTAAACGGTCCCGTGATGTAACTCGCCGCATTGCGTTGCATCTTTTCTATCTCTTCTATCAAACCTACCTGTTAAGGTTCAAATGGTTCAAATGGCTCTGAGCACTATGGGACTTAACATCTGAGGTCATCAGTCCCCTACGACTCAGAACTACTTAAACCCAGTTAACCTAAGGACAGCACACACATCCATGCCCGAGGCAGGATTCGAACCTGCGACCGTAGCAGCAGCGCGGTTCTAGGCTGAAGCGCCTAGAACCGCTCGGCCACAACGGCCGGCACCTGTTAAGGATCCCAGATTGATGGACAATACTGAAGAACCGGTCGAACAAGAGCCTTTTGTTAAACAAGATCGTTGTAAGCCACTTCCTTTGTGGATGATTTATATTTCCTTAAATTCTTCCTATGAACCATAGCCTGGCATCTGCTTTCCCTGATATTTGTTTTAAGTGGTCATTCGACTTAAGGTCGCTCTGGATAGTTACTCAGCCCGCATCTCGTGGTCGTGCGGTAGCGTTCTCGCTTCCCACGCCCGGGTTCCCGGGTTCGATTCCCGGCGGGGTCAGGGATTTTCTCTGCCTCGTGATGGCTGGGTGTTGTGTGATGTCCTTAGGTTAGTTAGGTTTAAGTAGTTCTAAGTTCTAGGGGACTGATGACCATAGATGTTAAGTCCCATAGTGCTCAGAGCCATTTGAACCATTTGATTTGGATAGTTACTCCCAGATATTTTACGGGAGATACAGTTTCCAGTAATTTGTCATCAATAGTGTAATTGTACTGTAGTGGATTTCTTTTCCTATGTTTGCGCAATATGTTACATTTATTTACGTTCAGGGTCAACTGCCAGAGCACCATCCATCAACCCTCTGTAGGTCATTTTGCAAATCGATTTTATCTTCTGGCGTTCCTTCTTTCTTATAGACAACCGCATCGTCTGCGAACAGTCTTAAGAGCATTCAACGCTTTGTACTACATCATCAATATACACTGCAAACGGTAACGGTCCTATCACACTTCCTTGGGATAGCCCCGAAATTACCTTTACATCTGTCAATTTTGTTCCCTATTCGTCTTGGAACTGAAAATAACAGATGAGTCTGGGTTCAAAATGTTCACATCAATATTGTGTCTCCATCTCACGATGTTTTTTCTTACTTCCAGCAGTTGTGAAAAACTATGAAAAAAAACGAATATAAAATTATTCGCCCGTATCTGAACGCTACCTGGAAGCATTAGTATGCCTGCTTAGTAATAAGCACAGTTTTTCAAGAATTCTTGTTCATTTTTGTAAGAAACTGATCTTCACTTCCTCTACCACTTCTTGTTCTATGAAACTAAATACTAAGCGTTCAAGCATCATCTCCCCCCACCCCCACCCCCCACCCTCTTTACCTCAAACCCAGGATACGTTGTTGAATATAAACAACCACGGGTCGTGAATAAAGGTAATTAAGTACATACACACCTGTAACTAACACAGTTACTTCTAGGAGCGGTGACGAATTTGAATTATTTTGTCCGTGGTGTCACCGCCAGACACCACACTTGCTAGGTGGTAGCCTTTAAATCGGCCGCGATCCGTTAGTATACGTCGGACCCGCGTGTCGCCACTATCAGTGATTGCAGACCGAGCACCGCCACACGGCAGGGCTGGTCTAGAGAGACTCCCTAGCACTCGCCCCACTTGTACAGCCGACTTTGCTAGCGATGGTTCACTGTCTACAGACGCTCTCATTTGCAGAGACGACAGTTTAGCATAGCCTTCAGCTACGTCATTTGCTACGACCTAGCAAGGTGCCATATTCAGTTACTATGTCTTCTGAACAGATAATATTGTGACTCATGTACCGTCAAGAGCGACGTTCATCATTAATGGATTAAAGTTAAGTATCAAACATTAGGAGACGAGGTACTGGCAGAAGTAAAGCTGTGGGTACCGGGTGTGAGTCGTGCTTCGGTAGCTCAGTTGGTAGAGCACTTGCCCGCGAAAGGCAAAGGTCCCGAGTTCGAGTCTCGGTCGGGCACACAGTTTTAATCTGCCAGGAAGTTTCAAGTATCAAACTAATTACGTCCGCTTTCTGAATTCTAATTCCTTCTCATGTTCCAGACCTCACGTCAGTATAGTCCTTCCCTCCTCACTGCGTGAGCTAAAACGCGTGCATTTCGGCCTCCATTAGTAACACTGTGTTGGCTCTTCTGCCAACACAACATTGTCCATCATTTTTTATGTATTCAGCTGTCAGTTGTTTGAGATACTCGTGTTATCGCGCTCGGACATAAACATTTCTTACTGAAAAAGAAACCAACTTCCTTGTGCTGCTGCGTAGGATGGCTACAGGTGAGTACTCTTACGTCCAGCTTCGAAGCGCGTGTGTAGGCGTTACGTGTGGGCCTGGATTGCGTCAATCTGGCGACCACTTAAGATGATGCGTCGCACCAGGGCCCCACACGTGGCCATCACAAACTTTCTCCCGCCCACGCTTCAGCAACGAGCCCGCATCTCGTGGTCGTGCGGTAGCGTTCTCGCTTCCCACGCCCGGGTTCCCGGGTTCGATTCCCGGCGGGGTCAGGGATTTTCTCTGCCTCGTGATGGCTGGGTGTTGTGTGATGTCCTTAGGTTAGTTAGGTTTAAGTAGTTCTAAGTTCTAGGGGACTGATGACCATAGATGTTAAGTCTCATAGTGCTCAGAGCCATTTTTTCAGCAACGAGTTTCCACCGAGAGCATTATCGCCGATGTCAAGCTCCAGCCAAAGGCTGGGCCACGACGTCGTCCATCTCCGCAGACACCTGGCGGCCTCTGGACATATGCTCATGAAGTGAAAGTAAACGCCCTCTATGAGCTGAAATTTCTGGCTCTTTACCAGAATATTGGCCACGTTGAACGAATGCGGCGAATTGAAAGTGTATATCACATTGCAATTCCTAACCAGCATGCATGCCCTGATCTGAATTGGTGGAGTACTAACCGCGAAACATCAAAGTCTAGGTCCAGCAGTTCCAACTACTGAAATACTTCAATGTTCTATTTTGCACAAGACCAGGTACGGCCCATGGTTGTTGTCGATCCATTTTGTGCTTTTATTGCTCTCTGTTCCTGTTACTTCACTTCCTCGACTTTCTTTTTACTAAGATTTTAACAGATGTTACATTTTGATAAATTTTTTAGTGACAAGCTTTCCTGCTATAGTACCTGCATGAATATAATTGTGAAGGTTTCTGTTTAGATGTTGCATAATATAATTATTTTCACTTGATTTTCTTATTGTACGCCATCTACTCGATCTTTTTTATTATATTACGGATCTCTGCCGCATTTCTTTCCGTTTTTCTACAAGTTTTTTTATTTAATTGCACCACCTCCGCATACTTGAATCTCCTGCCTCTGTTCTTGGCCAACAGTGTGTAATAATATTCAACTAATTTATTTCCTATTTTTACGTTTGTAAAGCTCGCTTTATGAGAAGTTCTTTCTCTCTACCATAACCATTTTTTATTGACGGCTTTGTACCTGCATATGGCGTCTCCTAGTGCTAGTTTTTGATTCCATATCACTATGACCGCGGATCAGCCCCCTGCACTTTCTTCCGGGTCATGTTTACAACTTATAAGCGTGGTCTAATTCTACGCTGCACGAGGTAAATGTACGGTTATACTTTTTAGGTATTCTTCTGTTTGGCCAACATACATCGCGACTGATCGGCTACGTCCGGAGCCAGGGGGTAAATCAGTTTGTCAAAGCACGGGTACCCACTAAAGTCCTTAACTTCGCATATTATCGAGAGCGTGAGTCTTTAAACGCACTACTACGAAGTTTTAAAGTAGTCTTAAAGAGTAACTCGCTCTCCTTGCTGGAGACGGGCGCTGTAACTTCTAATACCTGTAGTGTCACTTGTTTTGACGTACGCGACAGGGACCGTATATTTCGTTGACTCCGAGTGCCAGTATACGATGTTGGTTTTCACCGAAATGGGACTGACTGTATTCAGGGAAGACCATCCACAGCAACCGGCAGTTTAGTCAACTTGAAAAGGACCGCGTCAAACACGTCTGAAACGTCAGTTTCAGTAGCTGTTTTAGTCTCTAAATGACGATGCCTAATGCCCAAACGATTCTATTCAAATTAACACTGCTCGTGGACGTTTACTCATTTATATCATCTGCTTCCCTTGTTTCACTCTTTTTCGTTACATAAGAGTTCACTTATATTACTCTTCTTCCACTCCATTTCCGTACACGACCTTCACATTAATTGCAGTGTTATTTGCTGCAGATGTTCCGAGATTCTTGCTGTTCTTCTACTCCACCTTCTTATTCATCTGTTCACACTTCTAAAATGCTTGTTTGTTATCTTCAGACATATAAAATGATTTATTTTATTTTATTCATGTCCCCAAAGCCTAAATTTTGCTTCTACATAACGTGCATTTTCTGCATGTGCCCCTTGCATTATGATTTCTAAGGAGTGAAAACTGTCACATGGAATTCAAATACATCGTTCATGCTAGATACTTTGTTTCGCCGAATGACTGGATTTGGCCAAAACCTGATAAGCATTTGTACGACTCATGTGAGAAACAGTGTATATTGGCAGTTGTTACTGGAAGTATCTTTAGTAAATTTTCAAAGTAAGATAATTTTTTGAAACCACTGATGTTGTTTTCAATTCGCTACCTCATAGTTCAGAACTGTCCTTCAATAGACATTAGAACGAAAAAAGATTCAAGTGCGTAATACGAATCCATTTTATGGTATTCCTTGAAATGTGGCTTATTTTAATATTTATTTAATAACAGTGAATTATTTCGTTTTCTGTTTTATGCACTCAGTTATTGCTCATGAATACACTTCTTTCTCTCGTCGGTCCGACGTGCCTTGCAACGGTTCGTGCCGCTAACCCTGTCGTAGGTTCGAGTCCTCCCTCGCGCATAGGTGTGTGTTGTGCTTAGCGTAACTTAGTTTAAGTTAGAGCAAGTAGTGTGTAAGCCTAGGGACGATGACCTCAGCAGTTTGATCTTATAGGAACTTACCTCCACCACCACTTCTTCCTCTATTCTCTCAATTCTTTTAGTGCTGCCCTTGCTAGACGGTCGATTACGTTCGTGCTTAGCTGCCTGATGTCGTAATAGTATCTATATTCTGGGTGATAATATGAATCTCACTTCTGGCTGTTCTTTGTGTACAAGCAGGTTAGAAAATAGACTAGTTTTATGGAGGAGTGTATTTCAGATTCATGTCTGATTATTTTGATGTAGGTGCTTCGTGGTTTCTTTGAACCTCTTCAAGCGACTGTCCCGGCCAGTTCCCTGCCGGCCGCGGTGGCCGTGCGGTTCTGGCGCTGCAGTCCGGAACCGCGGGACTGCTACGGTCGCAGGTTCGAATCCTGCCTCGGGCATGGGTGTGTGTGATGTCCTTAGGTTAGTTAGGTTTAAGTAGTTCTAAGTTATAGGGGACTTATGACCTAAGATGTTGAGTCCCATAGTGCTCAGAGCCATTTGAACCATTTTGAACCAGTTCCCTGCTCTATCCTTGTCCTATCTCTCTAATGACGGTCTCGACGGGACACTGAAGTCTAACATCCGCGCTTTCTTTGCTTCTATGTAGGTGCACATTTTGCCTGCGCATTCTAACTGGCAAAACTTCCCCTGTTATTTCAGTAACGTTAACGGAACACATAACAGGTGATAGTCCATTCACAGGTGTACAAAGAGGGGCTCAGAGGCATAGTGGTAAGGCTATTAGGGCAAGATACAAACACCTTGTTCCGCTTTCGCCACAGCACACACAATTTGAAACTGTTGTGAGCGTTAACAGCGTGACACACTTTCTGCTGCGTAAGGCGAAAGCAAACTGAGTCACGCACGTTTGCGTAATGGAGTTATTGTGGGCGTCCAGAACGCGCTCATCTGAACGTTTTTGGTAAAACGAGTCGCAGGCTGCCTGAATCACGTGGTCTCTCCGCCGCGGGATGCTGGCGGCTCGCTCTGTAAGTACAGTGACCACGTGTATATATATATATATATATATATATATATATATATATATATATATATATATATATATATATATATATGTGTGTGTGTGTGTGTGTGTGTGTGTGTGTGTGTGTGTGTGTGAGTGTGTGTGCGCGCTGTCTGACTGTAAGCGACAACAACCCACTTACTCACCGTCTTGCGCGGGGAAGCTGGGTGAGTGTGTCTCTGCTAATACACTTAGTATCCCCCTGTGTTTCCTGCTCGTAATGAACTGAAACATTGGGCAATCATAAAGCGTACCTCCCACTTCACTTCAGCGCTGATTAAATAGCACACTTACATACTGCGTACTCTGGCTCATCAACCACGCCACCACCACAGGTATCAAACGTTCTTGTCCTCGCTATACAGGAAGGCGCTGCCTTACTGCGCTAGTCTTTTTACTCGAAAACAGTGCATCTGTGTTCGTCCAAATGAAAAGGGTTTTAGGTAAACCATTTATGGGCAATCTAAATGACGGACTTCACACCGCCTGAAATCTATTAGAAACTGGAATAAACTGTCGTAAGATTTTCAAGTTTGACGACGATAGAAAAACACATTTCTGGAAACCCGCACATTTTTATCTGGAAGTTTGTTGGCATTTTCTTCTGATTTGATAGAGAATTTTTTCTTCGTCGTAAGAGGTTGCCCAATTTTTTTCCAGGTTGATGAATTAGGAGAGGGTGGCGATGCAACTCCCCTTGTTTCTTTTTAGTACTTAAAAAGACAATGTAAGATCGATTCGGAAAGCATGATTGTCGGTGCCTGCTGCAAAGCCTCGGAAACACTGAAGTTCGCGAACAAGCAGAAAACTATGTTCAGTAGCTACAGAGTAAAAACCTTTTCCGTTTTCAATTACTGCAGAACTTTAAGGGTTCCTGTTTTAGCTTACTGTAATAGATATTACAGAAAGCTAAGACAGGAACCCTTAAAGTTCTGCAAGTTCCTGTTTTAGTTTACTATAATAGATATTACAGTAAGCTGAAACAGGAACCTTTAAAGTTCTGCAATTTTTAAACAAGAAGATTTTTTTCTAGTTTTTAAAGAAAACATGTATTTAACTCTCGTGACATAGCAAAATTTAGTTTATATTCAAAATGGAATTTAAAAGTTTTGGAACATATTCACTATCACATAAATTCATCTATATTTCGTAAGTATTGCTCAACTCGTTACTGTGAAGAATAAGATACGGCACAACATAGCAAGAGGCGTACTACATAATGTCCATTTGGGTGCTTCATTCAGCGGTACTAATTTTGACTGTTTACCCATTTCAAATACTGAAACAGAGTTCGTTTCATTAAATTTCCAGTAAATTTCTAGAAATGTGGGGTTCACAGTTCTTGAAAATCTGTCTACCCTGTATTTTACCCAAAAAAAATCTTGCGCGCCGTTTCCATAAAACCACGCTTCTTGATTCCCTGTTCGGTATTTGTTTTTATGTAAAACACGAATCGTACTTGGTCGTGCCTTCCTTTGAACCAGTTTTTGTGTGTATAAAACACAACCAAAAATGTACGTCTTGTGATAAGAGTATCATTCCGATAGTACCAGGTAATATGCTAGCATTTGGGTATTCCCCTTTTCCAGCTGCATATAATGGCAGTAAAAAACCAAAAACTTCACAGAAATTCTCCTGCGCACTTTGCGAGACTGGCACTTCTCGAAATAAAAAAAAAGGGACATTGCAGAGAAATGTTGCGAATGTATTGCAGAGAAATGTTACGAATGTTGTGTCAATTAAATAGATAGTTAATGGGAAAATAACAAAATATAGATTATTATTCTTACACCACTACCTTAATTTTGTGCACACTCTGACCTAGGTTTTCGACTTTCAGGTTGTCATACAATTCTTACTAAACATAAAGTAATGAGCGTGGGAGAATGTTCCTACAATCAAAAAAGGCTGGGTCGTTTTAGAAAGAAATCGATACCAGATGCTCCATATCTCACGCAGGAAACTTGAATAAGAAAACTCAGAGTACTCCAGGAGGCCGAAAGATCTGTTACTGCTCGGTTACACGTATTGGCGTTAAATCACTGGAAATAGTGATGTCCATAAAACACCGAGGAATAAGCGTGCTGTATAACCTAAAGTGTAACGACAGCAGGAAATTGATTGGAAAAAGAACAGATGACGAAAGTCGCAATTTACAAAAAGATTGATTTAACCACTTCTTGTGAATTTCTCGTTAGTCTGGGAGTCTTAACAGGTTAAGATTGAAAGAGAAAATCCAAAGAAGAGCGGCAAGTTTCGCCAAGGATTCGTTTTCTAAGTGCAAGAGTGTCCCGAAAATGCTCATCAAATTACAGTGGTAGACACAGCAAGAGACGTTGTGCCTCATCGTGTAGTTCACAGTTAAAATTCTGTCAAAGATAAGGGAGGCATTATATTACCTCCACCCTCACACATCTCGCGAAATGACCAGGCCGGAATAAGGGTAAAACTTAGGGGTTATGCGGAGACACATCGACAGTCATACTTCCTACGCAGCATTCGCCTTGGAACAGGAAATAAAATGATCGTGGTACGAAAGGTGCCCTACGCCATACATCGTAACGTGGCTTGTGGAACGTGACTGTAGCTGAGGAAGAAACATAAAATTTTCGCATTGCCGCGTTAAGTGGATGCGACCATGATACGAGTACCGATAAAGATGCAAACGTCACCGCCGAGGCTCGTACAAACACACTGCAGCCAAGTGTCAACGTAGGGTGGTGCCAGATATAAAAATAGGCTGTTTACAGACTTCACCTGATATTGCCGAGCGAAGTACAACAGTAGTGAGACTCTGGACTCGTATTTGGGATGGCCGGATTTCAAACGATCCATATTTCGGTTTCCAGAAAGACCCTTTACTGTATGATTACAAAATTGCAGAACAGTCACTGGAAGGAGTTAGTTCCATAAAATATCTAGGAGTATGCATACGGAGCCATCGAAAGTGGAACTAGTACATACAATTAATAGCGAACAAGGCAGATGTCAGACAAATTACAAGGCAGATGTCAGACAAATTCGTTGGAAGAATGGAGTCCATTAACAATGGAAGTAGCTTGCAAAACACCCGTTCGAACAATATTTGAATAGTGTTCGTCAGTATGGAATACGTACTGTATAGCGCTGACAGAGGAAACAGAGAACATCCAGAGAAGAGCAGCACTTCTCGTTACAGGCTCATGTAGTATGTGCTAAAGCGTCACGGATATGCTCAGCCAACTCCAGTGGCAGACGCTGTAAGAGAGGCGTTCTGCATCACGTTATGGTCTACTGTTAAGGTTCCGAGAGCGAACATTCCTAGAAGAGACAGCCATTATACTGCTTCCTCCTGCATGTAACGCGGGAAAAGACCATGTAGATAAAATTAGTCAGATTCGAACCCACACGGAGGTTTACCAGCAATCGCGATGGAACAGGAAAACGGGGAAGTGACACTAGTACACAGTACCCTCCGCCATCCAACGTGCGACGGCTTGCAGAGTATAGATGTAGATGTAGCCGTGTTCCTGTGCTTTACCTACATCGATGAAGGTGAAAAGGCTCGTCGGATTTACGCCCTTATCCTTGTATCCGAGCTTGCACTGTCTTCAATGATCTCGCAGTCGAAGTGACGTTAAACCCAAATCTTCCTTCCTCTGCTCTTCTCCTCGTATTTCATTACTTCGTCTACAGATAAATAAGGCGTGGTTTACTTTATAGCCATGACGCAACCTCTCTCATTCGTAGGTGATGTCTAGTCATCATATACACTTCTGAGCAAACTTCAAATACACACAGTTTTGTATCACCTCGGTTCCGAGAGTTGAACCTGAACAGAAAATTGGAATAGTGATCAACACAAACATCATTTCCGCCCTTTTTGTTGCTCATGAAAACCACACATTGCATACATACAGCGAGACCTTAAGAGCTGGTGGTCCAGGTTGCTGTACACACCGGTACCTCTAATACCAAGTCACACGTCCTCTTACATTGATGCATCCCTGCAGTCGTCGTGGCACACTATCCACAAGTTCATCAAGGCACTGTTCGTCCAGATTGTCCCACCCCTCAACGGCGATTCGGCGTAGATCCATCAGAGTGGTTGGTGGGTCACGTCGTCCATAAACAGTCCTTTTCAATCTATCCCACGCATGTCGATAGGGTTCATGTCTAGAGAACATGCTGGCCACTCGAGTGATGTTATCCTGAAGGAAGTCATTCACTAGATGTGCATGATGGGGTTGCAACCCTTGCTCACAGTACGCGCAGCCCTTAGCGGCTCGCCATCTTACTTACAACTATTCATGACGTCACCTTTTCGGCTTAGATCTTTTTTAATATGTGACTTGTAAGTACTGCATATTTTCCAGTCAGTACAAAATTTAATTTTATTAATGTATTATATACCTAATATGTTTTAGAATAGTTAATCTAATTCTGAAGACGACGCTCTTAGTAGCGTCGAAACCTGATCAATTTTGACTTAATATTTGTGACCGAAGGCTTATTTGTTCTAATATAATAAAAATTGAGGTTTAAATAAAGAAAACCCACTGAGAAAATTGCACAAAGGTGCTCAAAAGTGTTTGGGTTATATGAAAAACCAGTGATTTGCATAACAGACGGATCTTATATTCAGTTACTGTATAGGTTTATACTTCAACATAACTGCGTCTAGCCGAAGGTTCAAAATATCCCCCGACTGCTTCGCCCTCAGAGTGTCTATTTATTTTTAAAATATCTTTGCCAAACACTGTCACGTTTATCTATGCAAAGACTCATTTTGAATAGTCTCTCCAGTTTAGTATTGACGTCACTGCGGTGAGTACTGGAATAAATATCATCGTTGGTTGTCTAAGCAATGTAGGAAATCAACAACTGCGTTACGGAAAATTACACGTAATTTACAGCAAAAATAAAATAAATACCCTTAGCTGCATACAGACGTTGATATAAGTCCACGGAAACAGTTGAAAATGTGTGCCCGACGGGGACTCGAACCCGGGATCTCCTGCTTACATAGCAGACGCTCTATCCATCGTTTTGTTTTGGCAGACGCTCTATCCATCTTTTTTTTTTTTTTTTTTTTTTTTTTTTTTTTTTTTTTTTTAGTGGCGACGGTGGGGGCTCGGGGGGCAAAGTGGACAGCCTGTGGTGCTTAGGGAAATAGGAGACACTGGAATCAACAGTAGTGGAAGGCGTTGTTATTTATTTATTTGCATGTGTTTTTGTAAGATTCATCCATCTGAGCCAGCGAAGACACAGAGAATAATGCGACTGCAAAGACTTATCTTTGGCACGCCTCGCGTGTGACCCACATTCGTAACTTATTGTCCCGCACTATATTCATAGTGCCCCTGCCCATTATACTCATTACTCGCGGCTTTACTGCCGATTCCTGTAAGAGATCGGGCACTGTTTGTGCATCCGCACAGGAGAAAATGGTCAAATGGCCGGTGAGCCTTAACTTCATATGTTAGCGTCCCAATTTTCTGATGACTCAAGAACTTACAATAAAATAAATTACTTGTTAGACAAACAGATAAATAGTGTGTGCGCCCGCATCTCGTGGTCGTGCGGTAGCGTTGTCGCTTCCCACGCCCGGGTTCCCGGGTTCGATTCCCGGCGGGGTCAGGGATTTTCTCTGCCTCCTGATGGCTGGGTGTTGTGTGCTGTCCTTAGGTTAGTTAGGTTTAAGTAGTTCTAAGTTCTAGGGGACTTATGACCACAGCAGTTGAGTCCCATAGTGCTCAGAGCCATTTGAACCATTTTTTGAATAGTGTGTGCACGTAGCTGTATACGGTAAACGAAGCAATGTAAAAAAGTTTCTTTCAATAGGAACTAAGTTTCGAAGTTACGTGTCGTAAGTCACTCTCATTTACAGATACCAGAGCACACGTCGCCAAAGCCTCTATGGCATTTAGGAAAGGCGTTTGCGACAATAGGAGCTATCCTATATGATGCAACGATTTTCTCGGACGTCTTTCGAAGGCTGCTCGTAAGCTGTCCTGCTTTTCACCTTTAAAACTGATATGCCACCTGCCACAATCTCAACAGCGGATGCGATGACCGGAGGCTGCCTGCCTACTGTAGTGCAAGGTTAAAAATTATTGAAGCGATTTCAAAGATTTGCTGTAGCTACATTATATGACGTATTGTCACAAGGCTTTCCACATAACTTTTTATGACATATTACACATGCGCCATACGTGGCCCGCTACTCATTCTTCACATATCAAGTCGATAGTCAGGTTCTTCCGCGTTCGGCGCAGCATGCGCCTATCAACCTGTTCAAAAGCACTACTGATGCGAGCTCGCAGTAGGGGGCGGAAACACTGAATCTTTCACATAAACCCACACAAAAAAAAATCTCACGGAGCTATGGTGGGAGAGCGTGGAAGCCATGACAGGAATTATTGATCATCAACCTAACCGCGACGGATCCATCGGTTTCCGATTTCCTAATTCTTAATTCATGAACATCAAGACGGAAGTGGGGCGTAGCACCATCTTGTTGTTAGATGATGTTGACACTGTCAGTCTCCAGCTGTGACACAGGCAATTTCTCCAGCAGAAGAAAAAGGGACCACAAACTTTAAACAGTGAGACTGTACAGAGCACATTAACTTTCGGGGAATTTCAAATGTACCGCTCGATAGCGTGGAGAGTGTCTGTTCCCAAATTCCCACATAGTGCCACTTCACTGTGTCATTCACTAAAACATGTTGCGTCATCACTGAAGATGAAGGTCTCCTAATAGCCATCATCTGCCGTAAGGTGTTGAAACTGCGCCGAAAATTCAATGCGTCTGACGTTATCTCCTGGTCAAGGCTTATCGCAATTGCAAGCGGGACGGCTTCAGCTTCATCGTTTCATTAACTTCCAAACGGTCGGTTGTGGTATGTTCAGCTCTCTGCTTGTTCTGTTCGTCGACTTCAGGGGGCTACGTGCGAAACTCGTCCGCAAGCGGCCACTCACTGCAGGGCGACCAGTGCAGAGACATCCTATAGGTTTAAACTGAGCATCGTGCATTGAAGTTGGCAGTTGGTGGATCCCTGTTAAACTTCGTTCTGAAGTGCTGCATTATACGACCTGCTGATCAGAATGTATTTCAGGCACAACATACACTTTCTTGGCACCTGTCGCCATCTTGCTCAACACCTCAATGTTGCGCGCTCACGGCAGAAATCTGAAGTGTGGCTGCAACAATACGAAAATTCGACTTTTTTCTATATGTGTTTTGAGTATTGTGACAATATGTCAACTAATGCGGCTACAGTGAATTTATGAAATCGCTTCACTCATTTGCACTGAGGTGACGAAAGTCATGGTACTGCGAGATTCACATAAACAGATGGCGGAAGTCTCGCGTACTCTGTGTATAAAAGGGCAGTGCACTGGCGGAGCTATCATTTGTATTCACGTGATTCATGTGAAAATGTTTCCGGCGTGATTATGGCTGCACGACGGCAATTGACAGACTCTGAACGCAGAATTGTAATTGGAGCTAGACACGTGGGGCACTACATTTCGGGAATCATTAGGGAATTCTTTATTCCGAGATCCACAACGTCAATAATGTGCCGAGAACAGTACTGGTTCCAATGGCACTGAGCACTGTGGGACTTAACATCTGCGGTCATCAGTCCCCTAGACTTAGAACTACTTAAACCTAACTAACCTAAGGACATCACACACATCCATGCCCGAGGCAGGATTCGAACCTGCGACCGAAGCAGCAGCGCGGTTCCTGACTAAAGCGCCTAGAACCGCTCGGTCACAACGGCCGGCCCGAGAACTGTACCACATTGCAGGCATTACCTCCCACCATGGACTAATGGACTTTGCAGTGGCCGACGACCTTCTCTTAACGACCGAGAGCAGCGGCGTTTGCGTGGAGCAACACTGCGTCAAATAACCGCAGGAATCAATGTGGAACGCACGACGAACGCCAGTAAGGCGAAATCTGGCGTTAATGGGATTTGGCAGCAGACGACCGGTGCAAATGCCTTTACTAACAGCACGACATCGCCAGCAGCGCCTCTCCTGGAAGATTGGAAAACCGTGGCCTAGTCGGATTAATCCCGATTTAAATTGGTAAGAGCTGATGGTAGGGTTCGAGTGAGACGCAGACCCCACGAAGTTGTGGACGCAAGTTGTCAACAAGACACTGTGCTAGCTGGTGCTGGCTCTCTAATGGTCTGGGTCGGAGTTACGGGACATGGACTAGGTCCTCTGGTCCAACTGAACCGATGATTGACTGGAAATGATTACGTTTGGCTTACGTTTGGCTGCTTGGGGACACTTGAGCCATTTATGGATTTCATGTTCCCAAACAATGGTGGAATTTTTGTGGATGACAATGCGCTAGGTCATCGGGCCACAATTGTTCGCAGTTGCTTCGAGGAACATTCTGGACAATTCGAGTGAATGATTGCTGGACATCCATCCCATGGAACATTTATTGGACATGATCGAGAGGTCCGTTCGAGCACAAAATCCTTCATCGGAAACACTTTCGCAATTATGGACTGCTACGCAGGCAACTTGGCGTAGTATTTGTGCAAGGGACTTGTAAAATTTGTGGAGTCAGGGCCACGTATAGTTGCTGCACTACTCCACGCAAAAGAGGATGCGACACGGTATTAGGAGATATCCCGTGACTTTTGTCACCTCAGTGTATGATAACCTTGGACTAGTTTTATAACAAAGCGTGACGCAGAGCTTGCGTCGTATGTGAAATATGATGTTTATAATTTGCTATTCAGATGCATTTCTTAATTGGTATCTCCGGTACGCGTGAAGTGCCGCTTTCAAGAACTGCCTACACGGTTGAGGGTGTGCGGCGTCCTTTGTACACCCTCAGCCAGTTCCGCAAGCGCACTCTGGCAGCGCGCGGGAATGGAGAAGAGTTGCCACTGAGGAAGCAGGGAGCGCAACAACCTCGTCAGGGAGGCGGTGTGCAGCACTTGACATCGCAGGGCAAGGGCGGGGTGGCACGTGAGGAGCCGTGACTCAGCCGCGCGCACTCGGCCGTGTGATTGGATGATGCGCCTCTCAGCGCCCCCGCAGCAGGCAGCAGGCAGCAGGCAGCTGCTACCGTGCGGCGCGCTGCCTGACTCACGCCCTCGCGTTGCCTGGCAACCTTGCCCATCTCCAGCAACAGTAACCTCGCCCTCCCCTCGTCTCTTTCGTCGGTTTATTACTGGCCAATCAGTGCAATGCTATAACGAAGAGCATGTTGCATTCTCCTGAACGTGTAGAATTTGCTGACATATGCATTCACCTTCCATACTCATTACTGTATGGTTTCTTTGGTCGAGAGAATGTTTTGCGAACGGAACAGTGGTGTTACGCCGGCTATTCCGGCTGTGTCTTGTCTCGATCAAACCGATTTCAATTTACACTGATGTCACAAATATCATGGCATACATCACAATACCGTGTCGAGCCTCCTATAGCCCAGCTTAGTGCATCAACTCTACGTCGGCAATATGGGTCGCCACATCATTCGAATTGTCTAGAATGTTCTTCAAACCAGTCACGAACAACTGTGGCCCGGTGACCTGGCGCTACGTCATCCATAAAAATTCCACCGAAGTCCATGAATGGTTGCAAATGGTCTCCAAGTGCCGAGACATAACCATTTCCAGTCAATGATAGGTGCAGCTGGACCAGAGTGCCCAGTCCAATCCATGTAAACACAGCTCACACCACTATGCAGCCACCACCAACTTCCACAATGCCTTGTCAACAATTTGGGCCCACGGCTTCGCAGGGTTTGCGCCACACTCGAACTTTGACATCAGTTCTTATCAACTGAGATTGGGACTCATCTGACCAGGCCAAAGTTTTCCAACCGTCTAGGGTACAACAGATATGATCGTGAGCCCAGGAGAGGCGCTGCAGGTGATATACTGCGAGCATGGGCACTCGCGTCGGTTGTCTGCTGCCACAGCCAATTAACGCCAAATTTCGCCGCACTGTCCTCATTTCTGACGTTATTTCACGATGTGTTGCTTGTCCGTTAGCTCTGACATCTCTACGCAAACGCCGCTGCGCTCTGTCGTTAAGTGAATGCCGTCGGCCACTGCGTTGTGTGACCCGGTTACATGGCGCAATGTGATCGATAAAAATTCTATCGTTCTTTGGCAAGATGAAGTCCATGAACGGCTGCAAACAGTTTGGTTGAGTTCATGTAAACATAGTCCACACTATTATGGAGCCACCATCAGTTTCCACAGTGCCTTGTTGACAACTTGCGTCCATGGCTTCGCGGGGTCTGCGCCACACTTTACTACCAACTCTTTTCAACTGAAACCAGGACTCATCTGACCAGGTCACGGTTTTCCAATCGTCTAGGGTCGAACCGGTATGGTCAAGAGCTCAGGAGAGGTGCTCGAGGCTATGTGTGTTGTTAGCAAAGGCATTCGTGTCTGTCGCCTGCTGCAGTAACACATTAATGTCGCCGCACTGTCCTAAAGGATACGTTGCTCGTTCGTCCCACATCAACTTCTACTGTTATTTTAGGCAGTGCTGATTGTCTGTTTGCACTGACAACTCCATGCAAACGCCGCTGCTATCGGTTGTTAAGTGAAGGCCGTCGGCCACTGCGTTGTCCTTGGTGAGAGGTAATGCCTGAAATTTGGTGTTCTCAGCACATTCTTGACACTGTGGGTCTCGGAATACTGAAGTCCATAACAATTTCGGAAATGGAATGTCCCATGAGTCCAGGTCCAACTACTCCTCCACGTTCAAAGTCTGCTCATTCCCGTCGCGCAGGATGAATCACCTGAGTACAAACGACAACTTCGCCAGTTCAAATGGCTCTGCGCACTGTGGGACTTAACTTCTGAGGTCATCAGTCCCCTAGAACTTCGAACTACTTAAACCTAACTAACCTAAGGACATCACACACTTCCATTCCCGAGGCAGGATTCGAACCTGCGACCGTAGCGGTCGCGCGGTTCCAGACTGTAGCGCCTAGAACCTCTCGGCCACCGCGGCCGGCCAAGTCCGCCAGTGCTCTGCCCTTTCATACCTTGTGTACCTCTTACTATAGCCATCTTTATATTTGTATCCCATGAATTCTGTCACCTCGGTGTTTTTAATGTATCTTCAGTGTATAGATGTACGTACGGAAACAATGTAGGAGCCAAAAAATTGACCGGCTTTGTAATTTGTAATATTGCCCCTCTCAAGAAGGTAATCGTTATAAATATTTTACCACCCAACCACTAATATTAGGAATATAATCCACATCAAAGCGCCTCCGGAGTCAAGCTCCCATCACCTGTTCAAAAAATGTATGTGAATTCCTACGGGAGCAAACTGCTAAGGTCATCGACCGCTAGACTTACACACTACTTAAACTAGCTTATGCTAGGAACAACATACACACACCCATGCCCGAGGGAGGACCCGAAACTCCGGCGGGAGGGGCCGCGCAATCCGTGACACGCTGCCTCAAACCGCTCGGCCACGAAACGCGGCTCCCATCACCTTGGCTGTATGCTTCAAAAGCAGTCAATTTTAAAATGTAATAACAAATAAAATTATTCGACATGAAATGTTGTGTCTAGACAAGACAGCCTAGACACAATGAGAGGAAGCCGAAAGGCACGCGCTTAAACTCACGCAGGCTGGCGTGAGGTCTGAAACAGGATACGTAATGAATGCTATAAAGAAAAGTACGTAGCTTCTGGAATACTTAACTTTAATCCACATTTGTAGAACATCGCTCTTGATGATACATTAATAGAATCTCAATATCAATTGAATACGGCGCCTTGCTAGGTCGTAGCAAATGTAGCTGAAGGCTATGCTAACTATCGTCTCGGCAAATGAGAGCGTATTTGTCAGTGAACCTTTCCTATGAACGTCGGCTGTACAACTGGGGCGAGTGCCAGGACGTCTCTCTAGACCTACCGTGTGGTGGCGCTCGGTCTGCAATTACTGACAGTGGCGACACGCGGGTCCGACGTATACTAACGGACCGCGGCCGATTTAAAGGCTACCACCTAGCAAGTGTGGTGTCTGGCGGTGACACCACATGAAATCTTCGTCTTACTTTCAAACTGCAACACGATATTTCCTGCTACGCTTATCCATGTTACCGCACATCCTGCAAGGCGTTGTTTCCGCGAGGCGGTGAACACCGGTAACATCACCTGCCTCTCCGTGCGCAACTAGTTCGTAAACATAAGTAGGCCTGCGGGTCTGACAGACTGCACTGAGCCATCAGCCGTTTCACAATATACATTCCAAAGATGTTACAAAGAGCGTGTAGAAAGACCATATTAATGGTTATCTGTGCCAAATCGCTCATATTTATCGTACTAACGCCAGCCTTGAAAAAGGTCTAAAAAACCATTGAAGAAGGCGTTACCATCCTCGCCGGTTTGTATATTAAGTACAGTATCAAACTTAATCCAATGGATTATTTTTTCAAGTTCCTCACGCAGGTTGAGGTTCTTTCTTTTCTTATCTATATGTATCATCTCCAGGGCACAGAGGAGGACCAGCTTGAGTGATCATGGTTTGGTTGGCTCGGGTTGGTTTGGTTTGGCTCGACTGGGTCTATCCAAACCAAAACGTTAAACTTAACTGATGGATTAATAATATCTAGGTTCTATCCCAGCTAGGTCATTGGATTTCTTTCCTACAAGCCAGTGGCCCACGCTAACGTTGCTTTGTGGGTGTAAAAAGTTCAAGTTGCACGTTGAACTGTTGATACCCTTGTGACTGGATGAGCAAGTTCAGATATATTTTGGAGACAATACAGCCATTCCTAGTTGAGCTATGTGTCTTTAACAGAAATTCTTAAGAATAATGAATAATTCATCGATGGAAATTGAAAAACAGTATCACCGGACAGGGGCTTATTTCACAGGAAACGCTTAGTAACATTATTACAGTCACTGTTTGTAAGCGATCATACCATCTCAGATTCTCCCTGCCATCTCAGCACATACTTACTGCCCTATCTAAGTCGCTTACTGTGAAAATATCGTACGATGGTCCCTTTATTGTGTACTGTTAGCATTTTATTGCTAGGCTTCTTAATACGCCAGAAGTCTAAGGTACACTACTGGGCATTAAAATTGCTACACCAAGAAGAAATGCAGATGATAAACGGGTATTCATTGGACAAATATATTATACTAGAACTGAGATGTGATTACATTTTCACGCAATTTGGGTGCATAGATCCTGAGAAATCAATACGCAGAACAACCACCTCTTTCCGTAATAACGGCCTTGATACGCCTGGACAGAGCTTGGGTGGCGTGTACAGGTACAGCTGCCCATGCAGCTTCAACAAGATACCGCAGTTCATCAAGTGTAGTGACTGGCATATTGTGACGAGCCAGTTGCTCGGCCACCATTGACCAGACGCTTGCAATTGGTGAGAGATCTCGAGAATGTGCTGGCCAGGGTAGCAGTCGAACATTTTCTGTATCCAGAAAGGCCCGTACAGGACCTGCAACATGCGGACGTGCATAATCCTGCTGAAATGCAGGGATCGAATGAAGGGTAAAGCCACGGGTCGTAACACATCTGAAATGTAACGTCCACTTTTCAAAGTTCCGTCAATGCGAACAAGAGGTGACCGAGACGTGTAACCAATGGCACCCCATACCATCACGCCGGATGACGAATGCACGCTTCCAATGTGCGTTCACCGCGATGTCGTCAAACACGGATGCGACCATCATGATGCTGTAAACAGAAACTGGATTCATCCGAAAAAATGAAGTTTTGCCATTCGTGCACCCAGGTTCGTCGTTGAGTACACCATCGTAGGCGCTCCTGCCTGTGATGCAGCGTCAAGGGTAACCGCAGCCATGGTCTCCGAGCTGATAGTCCACGCTGCTGCAAACGTCGTCGAACTGTTCGTGCAGATGGTTGTTGTCTTGCAAACGTCCCCATTTGTTGACTCAGGGATCGAGGCGTGGCTGCACGATCCGTTACAGCCATGCGGATAAGATGCCTGTCATCTCGACTGCTAGTGACACGAGGTCGTTGGAATCCAGCACGGCGTTCCGTATTACCCTCCTGAAGCCACCGATTCCACATTCTGCTAACAGTCATTGCATCTCGACCAACGCGAGCAGCAATGTCGCGATACGATAAACCGCAATCGCAATAGGCTACAATCCGACCTTTATCAAAGTCCGAAACTTGATGGTACGCATTTCTCCTCCTTACACGAGGCATCACAACAACGTTTCACCAGGCAACGCCGGTCAACTGCTGTTTGTGTATGAGAATCGGTTGGAAACGTTCCTCATATCAGCACGTTGTAGGTGTCGCCAACCTTGTGTGAATGCTCTGAAAAGCTAATCATTTGCATATCACAGCATCTTCTTCCTGTCGGTCAAATTACGCGTCTGTAACACGTCATCTTCGTGGAGCAGCAATTTTAATGGCCAGTAGTGTATAAAAGCTGCAACTTCTCCTGTGCGAGCTAATTCCACTTGGCGAACTTTTATGGAAATAAAAGCCAGCGTTAGTGTGAGAACATTAAGCTAACGGCTGCTGCCCCGTGGTGCAACACGCCAGCTGTAGCAACGAGTGGGCGGTGGGCGCCACGCCCACTTTCTGGGTAGCTGACGCAAAACACGCGCTGCGCCGTGTACCGATAGCGCTCCGTCCTTTGTTCTGCAGTAGTTTTATCGCAGTATTCACGCTGTTGCCAGCAAAGGAACGATGCAGTACCTGGTTAGCTTACTACAGCGAAATCCACTCGTTCCACAGCTAATCAAAGGTTAAACAGTATCCTTAATGTAAGTTTCGTTTTTGTCAACAGTCGCACGTCTCTCTGTTTAGTAGTTTCATACTGTTGAACTGTCACTCTATGAGAATGATGGTTTATCGCGAAAGATATAGTAATGCTTTGTGTGAAAAGTAACTCTTTCGAATCACTGTCAATTTAATACAGTAGCATAGCTGTTCAACTATTCCTCTCAAAAACAATGGGTCATTATAAGATTACAGGTATTTTTCGAATCTTCAGAAAGAAATTTCCTCACTGTGACCGACTGAGCTAGGTGGTGGACTCTTCCAGGCACTTGACTCGCATTCTAGAGGAGCTGGGTTCGGATCCCACTCTGGCCATCCACATTTAGATTTCCTCCAAGTTCACTAAAAAGATTAAGGTGTAAGCCAGGATGGTTCCTTTGAAACGGACGCAGCCGAATTTCTTTCCAATGCTAGCCACAGAGGAGTTTGTGCTTCGTTCGCGCCGAGCAGTACAGCAATTGCAAAGATTCTGGAAAGGCGCGAAAAATAGTCCAATCAAACGCTAACGGTTTACATTTAGAGGAGGAACGTACTGATTACTTCGAACTTGCACGGTTTTAAAATCGGTGCTCAGACATTAGTTTCTTAAAAGCAGCACGACGAAATTCTCGAAAAGCTGATAGAGTGACGGGATTATAATCGTAAAATCGTTAGTTGATTTATACCTGTATATTAATTCCATATTTATTATCAAATAGACATGCTACTTAAGAAATACTGAATCATAATTCTCAATAAAACATTTTTATTTTTAATTTCTGTTCAGATTAAATTGTGGGTATTCATAATGAAGATTTATAAGGCAATAAGTGAGCTACAGAATTGTGGGACAGCAAAAGCGACACATAGAATAGAAACTAGAAAAACTTTTTAATTTTAAAGAAACTATTCAAATGTGTGTGAAATCTTATGGGTTTTAACTGCTAAGGTCATTAGTCCCTAAGCCTACACACTACTGAACCTAAATTATCCTAAGGACAAACACACACACCCATGCCCGAGGGAGGACTCGAACCTCCGCTGGGACCAGCCGCACAGTCCATGACTGCAGCGCCTTAGACCGTTTTAATTTTTAGAGACTGAACTTTGTTATTAATGTATGTAATTTTTCAAATTTTCATTTTCATATGACCATTACTAAAAAAATCATTATTTATTAACAAATTAAAATTCAGTATTCGTTAATTAACATTTCCATTTTTTAATATAGAACTTAAATAACAGTAAAAAACTAGCGAGGACCGAATACTGACTTCACGATTAAAAGTCTATTACGCAACACACACAGCTACCAACGAATACGTTAATTACCTAGAAAGGTTATGTACTCGTAATTAAGCGCTTGGATATCTTTCAATGTACAACGCAACATTTCGGATGTTTTTAAAACTTCCTTCGTGCCGATTTAGGAAATTAATGTTCGAATGCTAGCCTTCAAATCCTATAGGTATTACGGAAATCTAAAAGGGACAGTTCCGCAAGGTCTCTAACGAGTACAATATGTGGAAACCACTAATGGTCATGTAGAGGATACCATTACCTTCTGCTAATTTTGTCACACCTTCGTTTCAGAACGTTGCATTAAGAAATAAATTAACACTGTCGATTGTATGTCTTAGTTTAAAAAAAGCAAGAGGCTTTCCACGACTTTTATGTCCTTCAGTGCACTACGTCAAACAACCTACTTCGATGTCCTCTGTACGCTAAAAAAGCTTTTAAACGTTTGCTTGAACTATCTTCTGCATTATACAACACATCGAGTGCTGCAGCATAAGACAAGGAAGGAGACGGTATGAAATTTTTATAAAGCAATAAGTGCGCTTCAAAATTGCAGGACAGCAAAAGTTGGATTCCCTCACAAAAGAAAATGAGGACGTCAGACGTACAGGCCACCGAAATGATTGCACAGTTTAAGGCAGCACTCTATTACGCAAATTCCACTAATGAGCAAATCCTTTATAGATAAGAGACTTTCGTGAAAGACGTGGCGCCCAACCGTGATGTCTACAGATCCTGTACTGGCAGTCGCATGTATCACAAGTCCAGGAGCAAGGAAGAATACCACACCCGCAGTCATAAGGAACTTGGCCGCTCAGAGGCCATTGTTTCAATACTCCAACATGCGTAACCTTAATTGGAATTGCCCGATTGACAACAGCGCCAAGTGAATGTAAAAACTACAGAGACTGGATTGAGCTAGTTCGAATAAAAAGGCCACCCTGCTCTAAGTACCTTCTGTACTATACAATGCTGAGAGCAACACTTGTACTTCAGTTTGTGTTCGGCTCTTTGTGACAGTTCCGAAAGTCTACACACAACTGACACACACCTCAGTCTTTGCCTATCTCCGTAATAGATGCGCACCGGGAACACGCAGGTCTAAAGTAAATTTGATTTTCAGGAGACATAAAATTTTGAATTTGATTTCCAGGAGACGAAAAAATTCAGAAATTTCTGGTAAGGTACTGTGGGACAAAACTGCTGAGGTCATCGGTCCCTGGGCTTACACACTAATTAATCTACCTTAAACTAACTTACGCTAAGGCCAAAACACACACACACACACACACACACACACACACACACACACACACACACACACACCTATGCCCGAGGGAGGACTCGAACCTCCGACGAGGGAAGCCGCGCCCACCGTGACAAGGCGACTTGGACCGCACGTCTACCCCGCGCGGCTCAGGAGACGACATCAAATTTTGAACGTCTTTTGTAATTTATTCTGATGACTCCGCCGTTTTGTCCAGAATACACCAAACCAAATAGACTTTCCTAAGATGTTGCCTTACGGGGACTAGCAAGATACACTCCTGGAAATTGAAATAAGAACACCGTGAATTCATTGTCCCAGGAAGGGGAAACTTTATTGACACATTCCTGGGGTCAGATACATCACATGATCACACTCACAGAACCACAGGCACATAGACACAGGCAACAGAGCATGCACAATGTCGGCACTAGTACAGTGTATATCCACCTTTCGCAGCAATGCAGGCTGCTATTCTCCCATGGAGACGATCGTAGAGATGCTGGATGTAGTCCTGTGGAACGGCTTGCCATGCCATTTCCACCTGGCGCCTCAGTTGGACCAGCGTTCGTGCTGGACGTGCAGACCGCGTGAGACGACGCTTCATCCAGTCCCAAACATGCTCAATGGGGGACAGATCCGGAGATCTTGCTGGCCAGGGTAGTTGACTTACACCTTCTAGAGCACGTTGGGTGGCACGGGATACATGCGGACGTGCATTGTCCTGTTGGAACAGCAAGTTCCCTTGCCGGTCTAGGAATGGTAGAACGATGGGTTCGATGACGGTTTGGATGTACCGTGCACTATTCAGTGTCCCCTCGACGATCACCAGTTGTGTACGGCCAGTGCAGGAGATCGCTCCCCACACCATGATGCCGGGTGTTGGCCCTGTGTGCCTCGGTCGTATGCAGTCCTGATTGTGGCGCTCACCTGCACGGCGCCAAACACGCATACGACCATCATTGGCACCAAGGCAGAAGCGACTCTCATCGCTGAAGACGACACGTCTCCATTCGTCCCTCCATTCACGCCTGTCGCGACACCACTGGAGGCGGGCTGCACGATGTTGGGGCGTGAGCGGAAGACGGCCTAACGGTGTGCGTGTGATCATTGCTTGTACAGCCCTCTCGCAGTGTCCGGAGCAAGTATGGTGGGTCTGACACACCGGTGTCAATGTGTTCTTTTTTCCATTTCCAGGAGTGTACTATCCTCATATTGCAGACCGAGAGTGAAGCTACGATTATTAGTCATCTCCCGCTAACTTCACCTAATATTAACAGGGACAACTGTTTCAGATATAAATCGTTATTAATGATACAGAAATAAATTCCGATTAATTGTTTTCACGTGCACCTTCTGACTGCAGACCATCTGGAACTGTTCCTCTTTTAAAGCTTCTGATGTATGTAGCATGTTATACTTTCTGTTCAGTTAATAGTGCGCCAAAATATCAAGTCCTTTACGTAGGGGTTTAACCCAACAGCGTACAGGTTTCAGCATCCAGCGTTCACAAGAGACAGTAGTTCACTGGACATGCAAATTCAAGACTTTATGCACCACCTGTAGTCCAACTGTCAGCCAAAATTTCCGATCACCAGTCTTCGCGCCAGTGTCGGTTAAATCCACACCTTCCGCAGTGTCTGATGGAGTGAGGCCATGCGACACTGTTGATGGTAAAAGTAAGAAACGTCACTCTTTCAGCAGATGTAAGAACGTAAGTTATTTTATTATTTTAGAATAAGTTAGAGCAACGAGCTATAATTTGTTTTAAAAGACGATTATTTTTTCTGTCATGTAACTGATCACTTAAACCAACAATGTACAAATTAATTTAAACCGAATTTCTGTCAATTTTAGATAGGGAGCTAGAAACGTTCAAAGTTTTACATAAATTTGATGGTGTCACCATGTGACAAGTTTCCTTGATGGCGTGTTTGAAATCAATTGGGGGTTATAGGTTCAGTGACATGAACACGATTCTTTAGATACCCCCATAAAAATAAATTTACTGGTGTTAAATTCGGGCAACGGGTTCGGCCGTTCGTGAGGACCACGGCGCCCTAGGAAATCTGCTGTCAAGTGCTTGCACAACGTCACGCACAAAACTGGCTATTTGGGGTTGGGTTGTTTGGGGAAGGAGACCAGACAGCGAGGTCATCGGTCTCGTCGGATTAGGGAAGGATGGGGAAGGAAGTCGGCCGTGCCCTTTCAAAGGAACCATCCCAGCATTTGCCTGGAGCGATTTAGAGAAATCACGGAAAACCTAAATCAGGATGGCCGGACGCGGGATTGAACCGTCGTCCTCCCGAATGCGAGTCCAGTGTGAATTGGCTTGGTGTCCATTATGCTGCATTTACATACTGCCTCTAACGTCTTCAACGACATCTTCGAGGAGATCACCTAAAGTGTCTACTATAGAAGCTGAAACGTCCCGCCTGTTGGATTACCTCTGAAGCAGTGTGAGCCTATGCGATCATCTCCAAGGATTCCACACCAGATCTCAATGGACCGCTTCCTCTGACGATCGACATAAAGGGACAACTTAGGACTTTCTGTAGCCCAGTATTGTATATTATGACGATTCTCTCCACCACAGAGGCAACGGTCTTGCCGCAGTGGATCCACCGGTTCCCGTGAGATCACCGAAGTTAAACGCTGTCGGGCGTGGCCGGCACTTGGATGGGTGACCATCCAGGCCGCCACGCGCTGTTGCCATTTTTCGGGGTGCACTCAGCCTCGTGATGCCAATTGAGGAGCTACTTGACCGAATAGTAGCGGCTCCGGTCACAGAAAACCATCATAACGGCCGGGAGAGCGGTGTGCTGACCACACGCCCCTCCTATCCGCATCCTCAACTGAGGATGACACGCCGGCCGGATGGTCCCGATGGGCCACTTATGGCCTGACGACGCAGTGCTCTCCACCACAAACTGTAAAGATGCGTTCGCTAGGGAAAACAAAACATTGTAAGGGGGCCCAAAGTGAAATTACTGATGGCCCATGTTCCCATTCAGCCTCTGTGTGAGTGACAAGTGATACGTGTTAAACTTGTGGCCGTGCCTATTCACTACACAAGTTGCGCTGCATCTCCTCAAACTACTTGTTCTCTAAGTCGGTGTTCAGCACGTAATGGTGCTCCCTACTCGACGCAGTGGTGAAACGCGCCCACGTAGTCATACCGGAGCATTAACCTGCACCGTCGCTGTTCGCTACGAACCTCGCCAAGCGATGGTATCAAGCGACCGTCGTCGCGTGTCCTCAAACTTGTTCCGTGGTTGGCTGCTTCAAGGTCACTCTAGCAGTTAGATTAATCTTATCTTCGAGATCACTGAAAAATCGATACGTAAAGAGCTGTAGTATTTCCTTAATACTGGTACCTGAAACGTTGTAAGTACTCTTTCGAGAGTTAGTATGCGTCTGACTTCAAGTATCTTCCAGCTCGGATTTTCATTCACTTCCTGACGCCCTCTGGTGATCAAACAAACATCTGACCACTGGTGCTGCCATTCTTCGCATACTTTTTGTCTCTGCTGTTATTCTTACTTGGTATGGATCCCACACAGCTAAAATGTTTTCTAGGATGGGTGGCGTGAGTCTTCTGTAAGCAATCTTCTTTATAGACTAATTGCATTTTCCCAGCATCGTACCAATGAAATCACCATACTGAGACAGTAATGTTGTCATAACTACAAATGAATATTTTACACAGGCAGTTTTTTCAGCCGTTTCTGGACGCAAAACTATCTGGAACCAGAGGCATACAGATTATCGTAAGCGTTCCGTAATGGATATCATTAGGCGTAATAATTACCGAAAAAACAAGGAACCAAGAAATGCAGCGAGCACAGGACAATCAGCCTCATTTCACATGCAGCCAAAGTGATGTTAAGAATAATTAATAAAAGACTTGAAAAAGTAATAGAGGAGAATCTCGGCGAGGAGCAGTTTGGCTTTAGACGGAATACGGGCACCAGAGATGCAATAGGGCTCTTACGAATCTTGGGAAAAAGGTTTATTGAAAAAGGAAGAGACCTATATATGTGCTTCATCGATTTAGAAAAGGCATTTGACAATGTGGTTTGGGACAAGCTGGCGACTATTATGAGGGAAAAGAGAATGGACTGGAAAGCCAGAAGACTTATAAACTCATTATACCTTAATCAAAAAGTTTCAGTTAAAGTGAGAGGAGAAAGTACAAACTGGATCAGACTAGGGAAAGGAGTAAGACAAGGATGCTGTTTATCACCTACTCTTTTCAACCTGTACTTGGAAAATATGATTGACCAATGCTCATTAGATGACAAAGGAGTAGAAATTGGAGGAAGAAGAGTAGGGTGTTTGAGATTTGCTGATGACATGGTCCATCTAGCCACAGGGGAAAAAGAATTACAGGATTTGGTGGACACCATTGCACCTAACGGAAAAAAATATGGAATGAAAATTAACACAAATAAAACAAAAGTATTGGCAATAGGAGGAAATAAGGAAATAAAAATTGTGCTGAATGGAGAAACACTAGAACAGGTGCAAAATTTTAAGTATCTTGGAAGCAGGATAGACACCGACTGGAAGTGCACCACAGAAATTAAAACAAGGATAGCAATGGCAAAAGAGGCGTTTTATAAGAAAAGGAGAATCTTCAGCAGCGGTCTGGACAGAGAACTCAGAAAGAGACTCATAAAATGTCTTGTATCGCGTGTTCTTCTATATGACGCTGAAACATGGACTATGAGGAAAAAAGACAGAGAAAGGATGGAGGCTTTTGAGATCTGGACATGGCGGAAGATGGAAAGAATAAGTTGGATGGACAGAGTAAGAAATGAAGAGGTACTGAGAAGAGTGGGAGAGAAAAGACAGTTACTAGATGTAATAAAGAGGAGAAAAAGAAATTGGATTGGGCATATATTAAGAAAGAATGACGGATTGATAAAAACAGTTTTAGAAGGTTATGTAGAAGGGAAATGAAGCGAGGAAGGAAGCGATTCCAGATACTGGATGACATGATGGACGGTACAACATACAGCAGCCTTAAGAAGGCAGCAATGGATCGCAGAAAATGGAGAGGCAAAGGACCTGCTAATATAGCAGATAACTGATGATGATGATGAATAATTATTGGAAATTAGTCCCTTTCTTTTTCTTTTTTCATTAGAATATCAGCATGAAAATCTACACGTGGCGTATGTAGTATATGAAGTAGATGTGGATAAAAAGTGACGAAATAAATGTTCAACAAGAATTACGTTAATAATTTCAGATCGAATCTTCATATCATAACTAATCCGAATCAGTAACATTTAAAATAAAATGGATAATTTGTAATGACACAAGTAACTATTGGAAAAGTGCTGTGCACAATTTTTGAGCCGTTGCTAGAACTGGAGAAAATATCCGCAGTGTGGACGGTCTACATTCAAAAGGTGCACCAATACCTCTTATTCTTTCTCGTTATCTATAACCTCATTTTTGGAACGAACGGGCCAGTATTATTGTAGCCAGGTGAGGTATAGGGAACATAGTTTGTGCTTCGCACACTGCAAGTAATTCACTCAACTAGCTGTGTAAACAGCGACATCGTAAAGGTTTCCGGCGAGAAGTGAGACGCCTGCGCGCCATCAGTGAGCGGCGAGGGTGCAGCGTAAACGTACACTAGCAACGTAATACGCGACTGAGGTCTTCGACCAGGATATCGCATAGCGTAAGCCGTGGCTGCACCATTGGCTTCATATCGGCATTCGCCGACCATCAGCGTCTACGTTCTCGTTAGATGCGTATGCCGTGTTTATTCCATGTCAACAATATCCATAGCAGACCAAACCTCATTTCTGGGTGCATTCCGACCTGCTTTGTATACGGCAGCTTAGGGATAAATTATACAGTGTAACTGAGCATGACTTTAAACAGCGCATCGAGGAAGCTTGTCACTCCATCACACGTCCGCAGCTCGTGGCCTAGTGGCTAGCTTTGCTGCCTCTGGGTCCCGGGGTCCCGGGTTCGATTACCGGCCGAGTTTGGCATTTTCTCTGTCAGGGGACTGGGTGTTTGTGTTGTCCTCATTTGTGGGAGCGACTAGAATGAATTGTGAAAAGGAAATGGACTGTGTAAAAATTGAGACCGTACGGGCGCTGATGACCGCGGAGTTGTGCGCCCATCATCAAACTCCATGACACAGCGTGTTACACCCATCCTTTTATAAGTCTCTAACTAAAATTGATAGAAATTTTATTAAATTTTAAACTGATTTGTATAGTTTAAGTAATCAGTTATTCGTAGTAAAAAATAATATTCTATTTAGAAAATTGTAACTCGTTGCTGTAACTCTCTGGAAAATAACTAAATACAAGGTGCATTCAAGTTCTAAGGCCTCCGATTTTTTTTCTCCGGATTGGAAAGAGATAGAAACATGTGCATTGTTTTAAAACGAGGCCGCGTTCATTGTCAATACATCCCAGAGATGGCAGCACCGTACGGCAGATGGAATTTTACCGCCAGCGGCGAGAATGAGAACTGTTTTAAATACTAAAAATGGCGACGTTACTTGGACAGCGTGCAATCATTCGTTTTCTGAATTTGAGTGGTGTGAAACCAATTGAAATTCATCGACAGTTGAAGGAGACATGTGGTGATGGAGTTATGGATGTGTCGAAAGTGCGTTCGTGGGTGCGACAGTTTAATTAAGGCAGAACATCGTGTGACAACAAACCGAAACAACCTCGGGCTCGCACAAGCCGGTCTGACGACATGATCGAGAAAGTGGAGAGAATTGTTTTGGGGGATCGCCGAATGACTGTTGAACAGATCGCTTCCAGAGTTGGCATTTCTGTGGGTTCTGTGCATACAATCCTGCATGACGACATGAAAATGCGAAAAGTGTCATCCAGGTGGGTGCCACGAATGCTGACGGACGACCACATGGCTGCCCGTGTGGCACGTTGCCAGGCAATGTTGACGTGCAACGACAGCATGAATGGGACTTTCTTTTCGTCGGTTGTGACAATGGATGAGACGTGGATGCCATTTTTTCAATCCAGAAACAAAGCGCCAGTCAGCTTAATGGAAGCACACAGATTCACCGCCACCAAAAAAATTTCGGGTAACCGCCAGTGCTGAAAAAATGGTGTCCATGTTCTGGGACAGCGAGGGCGTAATCCTTACCCATTGCGTTCCAAAGGGCACTATGGTAACAGGTGCATCCTACGAAAATGTTTTGAAGAACAAATTCCTTCCTGCACTGCAACAAAAACGTCCGGGAAGGGCTGCGTGTGTGCTGTTTCACCAAGACAACGCACCGGCACATCGAGCTAACGTTACGCAACAGTTTCTTCGTAATAACACTTTGAAGTGATTCCTCATGCTCCCTACTCACCTGACCTGGCTCTTAGTGACTTTTGGCTTTTCCCAACAATGAAAGACACTCTCCGTGGCCGCACATTCACCAGCCGTGTTGCTATTGCCTCAGCGATTTTCCAGTGGTCAAAACAGACTCCTAAAGAAGCCTTCGCCGCTGCCATGGAATCATGGCGTCAGCGTTGTGAAAAATGTGTACGTCTGCAGGGCGATTACGTCGAGAAGTAACGCCAGTTTCATCGATTTCGGGCGAGTAGTTGATTAGAAAAAAAATCGGAGGCCTTAGAACTTGAATGCACCTCGTAAATTGCGGTGGTTGGAGAGAAATATGGAAACACCACGAGAAATGTATGCTTGTACATAAATGCAGGTGGTAGCCAAGGCTGCAGGTTGCACTATTCTACTTGACCACTAACGGGATCCGTGCCATGTTCAGTACGTTGCAAGTATCAGTCGTGGTCATAACAGTGTTGTGTGTAGCTGTGAGTGCGTTATGTTGGAGCTAAGTCACTCTGAACGTGGCCAAATTGTTGGTGCTCATATGGTCTGTAATCAAGGTAGTGGAGGTGTTTGGCGTTTCAAGAGGCGCCGTATCGAAGATAAACCGCATTAGAGGCAAGTGGAAAAGCATCAGCCACGAAGTCACAAGAAGAAAGTGTCTGTTGAGTGATCGTGACGAACAGTTAAAGAAGAAGATTGTGACGAAAAATAAGAGGACAGCAGTCAGCAGAATGTCGCACTCGCGAACCCTGCCAGCAACAAAACAACACGAAGGGAGCTCCATAAGCTGGGAATTGTTGGGCGAGAAGGAATTCGAACATCGCACACCAGTAATGCTAAAGCCGGTAACAGGAAAGGCCGGCCGGAGTGGCTGAGCGGTTCTAGGCGCTACAGTCTGGAACCGCTCGACCGCTCCGGTCGCAGGTTCGAATCCTGCCTCGGGCATGGATGTGTGTGATGTCCTTAGGTTAGTTAGGTTTAAGTAGTTCTAAGTTCTAGGGGACTGATGACCTCAGAAGTTAAGTCCCATAGTGCTCAGAGCCATTTGAACCATTTGGTAACAGGAAAACTTGGTGCCGAAGCAATGAAACCTGGACAGTGGAGAAAGTCATTTGGTCGGATCAGTCTTGTTTCACACTGTTTCCAACTTCTGGCCGAGTTTACATCCCAAAAGCGAAACATGACGGGGTTTCGGCATTGATTTGGGCAGCCATATCGTAGTATTCCATGGCTCCCACAGATACTGTGCAAGGTCGTATTTCTGACCATTTTGGCTGATCAGGAGCATCCCACGGTACAATGTTTCTTTTCCACACGCGGTTCGCATCGTCCAGGACTGGTTTTGGGAGCACTAGGTTGAACTGTCGCATCTCCCCTCATCAACACAATCACCAGATGTCAATATTATTGAGTCTTTGTGGTCTCCCTTGGAGAGCAGAGTGCCTGATCGTTATCTACGTCAATCATAATAGTTACCTGAACTTAGCCACAACTTTGGTGGAAGAGTGGTATGAATGCACACAGAAATTGTATTTATGCATTCCGAGAGTACTAGATGTTTTGAATGCCAACGGTTTCCTACAAAAATTGTGCATGGTAATATGTTGTGTTTGTAATGTTTCCATATTTTTGTCCACCTCCTGCATGTTCACGACTCCGCAGAAAGAGCAACATTTCTGTTTACCTATGTAAGAAAATATTCATTTCATTTATTATTTTGTAATTTACAGAGAAAACCCCCTTATCTGAAACACCCTGTATTACGCAAACACTGCACCGCACACATCCATTAGTCATCTACACTCAGCAAATACACTTGAGACTCGACTCTGACACATCGCGAGCAGAGGAACCACATTGTGTGCAGAGGAAGAATTCCGTTACCGACTAGGCAGCTAACAGCACCGCAGCCAACAAGGACACACTCTCTTCTGTGAAATATGGGTGACTGTTGCGATATGCTGGGTGAAGCTAACTCTCAAACGCTAGGCGAGTCATGTACAGTCAATTCCGCGCTATATCGCCGACGTCATCAAAACGGTAGGGAGGGAGAAGCGGTAAAAATAGGGAAACAAGGAACGGCGAAGAGAAAGCATGGAACATATCAGAAGGCTGTCGAATTAAGCATGACGTTAAGTGATCATGTACGTTCTGGAATGAGCGACTTCGAGATAAGAGAACTGAAGGGAGGTCGCGCGAACAATTGCTGGAAGTGTGAGCGCTTTCCGAGCCTGGCCAGTAGATATGGCGTTAGGCAGCGTCGGCTTCCGTCCAGACCGCCTGGTTAGCATTCTGAGGGCGCAGCCCGAGGCCCGGCCCTGCTTTCAAGTGCGTTGGGAGCTGTGTATGTGGCTGAGAGCTGCACCCTGTTGCTGTCGCGTTACAGTTCCACAGAGCAACACCTGATTAACCTAAACACTGTGATTTTACCCACGTTGGATTAATGATTGTGGGTATGTAACGCAACCAGCCACAATACTTTTAAAATGCTTGAACCCAATGCCATCACCGGTTTCGGGCTGTTGCATCTGCCTTCACGTGGCTACCATTTCTGGTTACAATGACGTTTTCGTCAGCAGCAGTCATCTTCTTCTGCAATGTTCCAGTGGACGGCACTTTGTCATCCTATGATCCTTATGGTAGTGTATAAACCGTAGCAGTGTGGACAGTTCATATAATCTAAATAAACTACAGTGGCACATAAACACTTCATAATACTTTTTATCTCTGTCTGAACTTTAACACACGTGCATTATATTAGATGATGTTTTTGTAGTGCATTTATTCACCAACGATCTACATACGGTTTAAATTTCCTTTTGTTCCTACATCAGAGAAATTCTGCACAGTCGAGATGTACTTCTCCTATGCAGAATCAACACAACTGATATGTATAACGGGCGGTCAAATGAAAACGAATCAGGTGGAAAAAGTAAGTAAACAGGTTATTATTTTAAAAGTAATCATCCGCCCAGATGGTCCCAAGGTTTTTATACCACTGTGAAACAAGACAATCAGTGCCTTAATGGAAAAATGTTTGCGACCGACTACGGCACCATGATTGTATCCACTTACCCAAACGGGCACTTGTTTGTTCGAAGCAAACCGACGGCAATGAATGTCTTTCTTCTGCGCTCCAAAAATATGGACTTTATGAAACACAGAGCCGCAATTAATGCACAATGGTACGTGGACACTTGTCAAAAATTTAAGTCCTCCTCAATTCAAAATGCCCAAAACCGTTCACATTATTCTGCTGCAGGATAATAGGCTACCCGCCCACATTTTGCCAAGGTCGTTTCGAGTGCGCTGCAGAAGTTTCGATGGGAAGCCCTTACATATCCTCCATACAGTTCCGATCTCTCCCCCTGCGATTTCCGTATTTTTGGAGTCCTTAAGAAAGACGTTCGTGGCCGTCGATTTGCTTCGGACCAAGGTGACCACGTCTGGGTACAATCATGGTTCAGTACGCGACCGTAAACATTTGTCCATGAAGGCACTGGCCGACTTGTCTCTCATTGGGATAAATGTATTGACAGTTATAGAGAGTATTTACGAAATAGTAAACATTTACTTACTTTTTTCCCTCCGGTCTCGTTTTCTTTTGACTGTCCTTTACACTATCAACCATTGCTCAGTTTTGATAATATCTAAAAGTGATTCCATTGGCAGGTTCAGTCGCCGCAACGTTGCCTGTGGCTTTCTTAACACATCTATTATTGCCTTTTATTCGCCTGGACGCCATTTTAACCGACCAGTGCTCAAATTCCTCTTTCTTCACTCACAGTTATAAATTGCCGAAAATTAAGAACGCCCCCTCAGGAATGCATCCGGGCAGCCTCCACCACTAACCAAATCCAGATTAACATGTCGATCCCCCGAGGAAGGCCAGGAAAAACAAGGTCCATAGGGAAAAATAACAAGAGATCTAGGCACTAACGAAAGCATTCTGACGGCCGTATATTTCCTGCATGCGAGTTGAAGAGGAAAGGGGCGAAGCATACTTTTTACGCTCCGTAGAATGCATGTGGGGCTTAAATGTAGATATAGAATTCAAACGACAGTTTCATCTTTACAGATTTCCCTCTGTCAACATTTTACACCAAAAGTATAGTTTCACAAACTTGCTTTCACTTAATGTCACTACATTCATTTTATAGAAGAAAGTTTTCCTCAACTCTATCTTCCTCTCCTGATATTTTTTTTTATATATAACTGAGCGAGGTGGCACATTGACCAGACAACGGACTCGTATTCGGAACGATAGCGGTTAAATGCCCATTCCGTCCTCCATAATGTGAAGAGAATACTGCGATGTTTTCATCTTTCATCTCGAAAGAGAACAGTCTGTTTCCTTCCTCACTCTTCCCCAAACAGAGCTTGTGCTGAGACTCTGCTAACCACATCGTCGACGGGACGTCACACTCTATTCTTCTTTGTTTGCCTCATTGACCATAAAACATATCGGATTACAAATTAATGTGCTCAGACGCCGTAAGTAAAACGGTTAATGCATGGTTCAAATGGCTCTGAGCACTATGGGACTCAACTGCTGTGGTTATCAGTCCCCTAGAACTTAGAACTACTTAAACCTAACTAACCTAAGGACATCACACACATCCATGCCCGAGGCAGGATTCGAACCTGCGACCGTAGCAGTCGCACGGTTCCTGACTGCGCGCCTAGAACCGCGAGACCACCGCGGCCGGCGGTTAATGCATGAGTACGGACCGTGTTTGAACTTCAGCACTTATCTGTATTTCGGAATTCAGAACATTTTCTGCCTCAGTTCTGTGTAATGCAAGAAAGCGTGTACGCTCATCATTTCTGAAAACCTCAATTAACGAGATTAGCAAAGATGTAAGAAGTAGTTAACATTAGCACGAATAACAGAAATAAAAACAGCTAACTATACGCGTTATGAAGAAACATTTGAAATTGTTTTGAATATCCATATCACGATCTTTATTGCACCAAAAGCAATCTGCAATCTTCAATCAGGTAGGACACATATGACGACAGATAATTTCCGTCGCTCTCTGGCGAGACTCCACTGTGCCTTAATTTATGGCGTTCGGGGACAAATCGAATGGCGCGATAGGCGTAATTAATAGCATGTCATCAACGGCTGCAATCGAGATTTCCTGATGAGCTTGTCACATCAGAAGGCTGGATAGCAGACAACGCTGGTAGCCATTCGGTGCTCATTGTTTCTGTGACTATACCACCAAGAATGTTGTTTCTGGATTCACGAGATGGCCCATACAAAGTATGTGCCTGATAAACTTTCCTTGCATTTTGCTTTAGAAGGCAACAACTATTCACATTCTGCATTACTTATTTACACGAAGAGTGGCGTACACCATTATTTGCAACCCAAATACAGTTAATGGTTGAATATATTGTCATCTGCAGTCTAAATACTAGTGTTGGTCAAGAAAGTGTATTGAATATTGGTGTTCATGACGGAGTGAAAGGACATCCACAGCTTGGTTAACTTAGTAGTGACGTAACTTCGAAAACAGTTAAACTGAAAGATAAGTGAAAACGAATAATTTAATTAGAACTTAAGTTTTTTCAGGCAGATAAAATGCGTATTTCAAACTGAATGTGCATGTCTGCTGGTAATGTTCTGCTTAGTCTCATTATGTTGTTCAACGGCTCACTGTGTTGTCTGACGTCATAACCACGCTAAATCAACACTACACTCGTAGCTCGTCGGCCTTCGTTATCTCTAGAAACTTTGTGTTGTGACAACATACTTCAGTCATATCATAGTATTCAACTCTCACCGTCTCCCTATCTCCCCCCCCCCCTTCTCTCTCTCTGTCTCCCTCATACACACACACACACACACACACACACACACACACACACACACACACACGAACGCGCGCGCGCCCGCTCCGTGTATCGGTCAAATGTTTCTAATGGCTCTGAGCACTATGGGACTCAACGGCTGTGGTCATAAGTCCCCTAGAACTTAGAACTACTTAAACCTAACTAACCTAAGGACAGCACACAACACCCAGCCATCACGAGGCAGAGAAAATCCCTGACCCCGCCGGGAATCGAACCCGGGAACCCGGGCGTGGAAAGCGAGAACGCTACCGCACGACCACGAGATGCGGGCACCGTGTATCGGTCATGATCTATAACACCTAGAGCATTTGCTCTCGGGCACATAATAGCCAAGCCGATTTTGAGAGATACAAATTATATTAATGGTAACTTATAGTCGAAGTTCACCTGATTATACACTCCTGGAAATTGAAATAAGAACACCGTGAATTCATTGTCCCAGGAAGGGGAAACTTTATTGACACATTCCTGGGGTCAGATACATCACATGATCACACTGACAGAATCACAGGCGCATAGACACAGGCAACAGAGCATGCACAATGTCGGCACTAGTACAGTGTATATCCACCTTTCGCAGCAATGCAGGCTGCTATTCTCCCATGGAGACGATCGTAGAGATGCTGGATGTAGTCCTGTGGAACGACTTGCCATGCCATTTCCACCTGGCGCCTCAGTTGGACCAGCGTTCGTGCTGGACGTGCAGACCGCGTGAGACGACGCTTCATCCAGTCCCAAACATGCTCAATGGGGGACAGATCCGGAGATCTTGCTGGCCAGGGTAGTTGACTTACACCTTCTAGAGCACGTTGGGTGGCACGGGATACATGCGGACGTGCATTGTCCTGTTGGAACAGCAAGTTCCCTTGCCGGTCTAGGAATGGTAGAACGATGGGTTCGATGACGGTTTGGATGTACCGTGCACTATTCAGTGTCCCCTCGACGATCACCAGTGGTGTACGGCCAGTGTAGGAGATCGCTCCCCACACCATGATGCCGGGTGTTGGCCCTGTGTGCCTCGGTCGTATGCAGTCCTGATTGTGGCGCTCACCTGCACGGCGCCAAACACGCATACGACCATCATTGGCACCAAGGCAGAAGCGACTCTCATCGCTGAAGACGACACGTCTCCATTCGTCCCTCCATTCACGCCTGTCGCGACACCACTGGAGGCGGGCTGCACGATGTTGGGGCGTGAGCGGAAGACGGCCTAACGGTGTGCGGGACCGTAGCCCAGCTTCATGGAGACGGTTGCGAATGGTCCTCGCCGATACCCCAGGAGCAACAGTGTCCCTAATTTGCTGGGAAGTGGCGGTGCGGTCCCCTACGGCACTGCGTAGGATCCTACGGTCTTGGCGTGCATCCGTGCGTCGCTGCGGTCCGGTCCCAGGTCGAAGGGCACGTGCACCTTCCGCCGACCACTGGCGACAACATCGATGTACTGTGGAGACCTCACGCCCCACGTGTTGAGCAATTCGGCGGTACGTCCACCCGGCCTCCCGCATGCCCACTATACGCCCTCGCTCAATGTCCGTCAACTGCACATACGGTTCACGTCCACGCTGTCGCGGCATGCTACCAGTGTTAAAGACTGCGATGGAGCTCCGTATGCCACGGCAAACTGGCTGACACTGACGGCGGCGGTGCACAAATGCTGCGCAGCTAGCGCCATTCGACGGCCAACACCGCGGTTCCTGGTGTGTCCGCTGTGCCGTGCGTGTGATCATTGCTTGTACAGCCCTCTCGCAGTGTCCGGAGCAAGTATGGTGGGTCTGACACACCGGTGTCAATCTGTTCTTTTTTCCATTTCCAGGAGTGTATAAATATTATGGGTTGTCATCTCACTACCACGTGCTAATGTAATATGTCATATAATAAAATTCGCGGCAGGCACATTATTTAATGGACAGTAGCTGCAATAGCGCGTGGTGCTAGAAGTTCTGTGACTGTTACAAATTCTATGCGATTATTCTTGTTTGTTGCTCTTGTTTGTCATGGGAAGAAGATTGACCTCAGAGAGACCTTATTTGATAAAGAGTAATAACTGTCCGTATTTGGACGACATTTAAAAAGAATAACAGTACGCTGATGTACAACGAGATAACTGTGACTTATATCTGAAATAAAAGAAAGTGAGAGTAACTTTAAACGATGATTTTTCCTTGCGATGAAATACATGTTCTAACGTGGACGATAGCTCGGGAGAGTTGCTGACTGGTGACTGTGCAACTACACTCCTGGAAATTGAAATAAGAACAACGTGAATTCATTGTCCCAGGAAGGGGAAACTTTATTGACACATTCCTAGGGTCAGATACATCACATGATCACACTGACAGAACCACAGGCACATAGACACAGGCAACAGAGCATGCACAATGTCGGCACTAGTACAGTGTATATCCACCTTTCGCAGCAATGCAGGCTGCTATTCTCCCATGGAGACGATCGTAGAGATGCTGGATGTAGTCCTGTGGAACGACTTGCCATGCCATTTCCACCTGGCGCCTCAGTTGGACCAGCGTTCGTGCTGGACGTGCAGACCGCGTGAGACGACGCTTCATCCAGTCCCAAACATGCTCAATGGGGGACAGATCCGGAGATCTTGCTGGCCAGGGTAGTTGACTTACACCTTCTAGAGCACGTTGGGTGGCACGGGATACATGCGGACGTGCATTGTCCTGTTGGAACAGCAAGTTCCCTTGCCGGTCTAGGAATGGTAGAACGATGGGTTCGATGACGGTTTGGATGTACCGTGCACTATTCAGTGTCCCCTCGACGATCACCAGTGGTGTACGGCCAGTGTAGGAGATCGCTCCCCCCACCATGATGCCGGGTGTTGGCCCTGTGTGCCTCGGTCGTATGCAGTCCTGATTGTGGCGCTCACCTGCACGGCGCCAAACACGCATACGACCATCATTGGCACCAAGGCAGAAGCGACTCTCATCGCTGAAGACGACACGTCTCCATTCGTCCATTCACGCCTGTCGCGACACCACTGGAGGCGGGCTGCACGATGTTGGGGCGTGAGCGGAAGACGGCCTAACGGTGTGCGGGACCGTAGCCCAGCTTCATGGAGACGGTTGCGAATGGTCCTCGCCGATACCCCAGGAGCAACAGTGTCCCTAATTTGCTGGGAAGTGGCGGTGCGGTCCCCTACGGCACTGCGTAGAATCCTACGGTCTTGGCGTGCATCCGTGCGTCGCTGCGGTCCGGTCCCAGGTCGACGGGCACGTGCACCTTCCGCCGACCACTGGCGACAACATCGATGTACTGTGGAGACCTCACGCCCCACGTGTTGAGCAATTCGGCGGTACGTCCACCCGGCCTCCCGCATGCCCACTATACGCCCTCGCTCAAAGTCCGTCAACTGCACATACGGTTCACGTCCACGCTGTCGCGGCATGCTACCAGTGTTAAAGACTGCGATGGAGCTCCGTATGCCACGGCAAACTGGCTGACACTGACGGCGGCGGTGCACAAATGCTGCGCAGCTAGCGCCATTCGACGGCCAACACCGCGGTTCCTGGTGTGTCCGCTGTGCCGTGCGTGTGATCATTGCTTGTACAGCCCTCTCGCAGTGTCCGGAGCAAGTATGGTGGGTCTGACACACCGGTGTCAATGTGTTCTTTTTTCCATTTCCAGGAGTGTAGAATCTGCAACAAGGACTTAAAACATAATCGACGGCTACGCATAAAAAATGGTTCTAAGCACTATGGGACTTAACATCTGAGGTCATCAGTCCCCTAGACGTAGAACTACTTAAACCTAACTAACCTAAGGACATCACACACATCCATGCACGAGGCAGGCTTCGAACCTGCGACCGTAGTAACCGCGTGGTTCCCGACTGAAGTGAATAATAGCTCCTGACCTCACGAGCTATTTCATACCAGCTATGGTTAGCAGGCTCTTTCTTTTTTGTGTGTGAACTCTTTCATTAAAAGTATCTTAAGTTTATTTCAGCAGAAACGTTAAGTGGAGGTATAACAAACCAGAAAGGTCCGAAATTACGTTAACAATGATTATGAAATTCACCATATAGAGAACAAAGGTATTCTGTATCTGAGTTTTGATATTTGAAAGAATATTAGACTAGCATCAGATGTGCCATATCCTGGTTGCTCTGCGCACTATGTGGAGTGATTCAAAAAGAACGAACAGATTTCAGTTGTTTATTACGGACCAACTATGAAAGACGCAAACACATTGCACATTCTACTGGATAGAGGAAGGTTCAAAGTTCGCACAGGCACCATACCATATAGTCTACATGAGCACAATGCACTGTTCGAGAAACATCGAAACGGTAGTCCGTTTCATTCCACACATGAATCAACAGGTCCTTGTTTATTGAATCGACAGCTTCAACAATTTGATTTCTCAGCTGTTAAAGAGCAGCTGCCGTATGTGTAAAAAGGCTCTGCCTTTTATGTATCCCGATAGAAAAAAATTGCAAGGTACGAGGTTGAGTGACCTGGGAAGCCAAAAGCACTGAACAAGATCTTGTTATCCACCTCTTCCAATGCAACGTCGTGGTATGATGATGAGAAAATAACGCCGCACCTCAAGGTGAAAGAGCGCCGTCATGGACAAAAGTCACTGGAATCTTCGGGAAGTTGAGGAAACAACCCATTTTGCACATCAGTTTCCGTGAGTCTCTTTAACGTTCGACGACAGCGCCCGGTTTTTCTGACCCCCAGATTCGTACATTATGGCGGTTTACTTTACCCAATACGTGAAACCTCGATTCTTCCGATAAGATGAGTCGTTCGGAGAAAGTGTCCTCTGCCATATTTTGGAGAACTGAAATGCAAAATTCGTACCTTCTATTAGGGGCGCTGGGACGCAGCTGCTGCAGTAACTGTAAGTTGTTAAGTCTTGATATGCAGGCGTCATTTCACAATACGCTACAACGTTGTTTGAGCACGTTCAAGTTCCTGACCTGCCCGTCTTGTGGACTTCCGAGGGCCCCGTGTGGACGCATCTCGGATACGCTCGATATTTTCATCAGACGTGCGTGACAGATCACTGGTCTTCCCTCTGTACATGCCACCAACTTCCAAGAGTTTTGTATACCAGTCAAAAGTCTACGGGTGCATAGGCAGTTTCTTGCTGAATCGACAGCGGAATGCACGTTGCGCTTGAAAAAACGATTAAATTCGCGCAGATTCCAACACAGATAATGATATCTCTAGTGGTATAACGGCCATGGTGCTGCAAACAGAGAACAACGCAACTGTATCAAAACTTTTAACTTTCCTCTGTCCAGTGATAAGTGCAGCGTGTTTCTGCCTTTTATACACTGAAGAGCCAAAAAAACACGTACAGTTGCCTACTATAGTGCAGGGCCCCCGCAAGCACACAGAAGTGCCCCAACACGACGTGGCATGGACTTAACTAAAGTCTGAAGTAGTGACGGAGAGAACTGACACCATGAATTCTGCAGGGCTGTCCATAAATCCGTAAGAGTGCGACGGGGTGGGGATCGCTTCTGAACAGCACCGCGCAAGCCATCCCAGATACGATAAATAATGTTCATGTCTGGGGCGTTAGGTGGCCATCGGAAGTGTTTAAACTCAAAAGAGTGTTCCTGGGGACACTCTGTAGCTATTCTGGACTTGTGGCGTGTCGCATTGTCCTGCTGGAATAGCCCAAGTCCATCGGGATGCACAAGGGACATGAATGGATGCAGGTGATCAGACGGGATGCCAATGTGCGTGTCATCTGTCAGAGCTGTATATAGACGCATCAAGGGTCCCATAATCACTCCAAGTGCACACGTCTTACACCATTACAGAGCCTCCTCCAGCTTGAACAGTCCCCTGCTGACATATAGGGTTCATGGATTCATGAGGTTGTCTCCATACCCGTACACGTCCATCCACTCGATACGATCTGAAACGAGACTCGTCCGACCAGGCAACATGTTCCCATCCACTCGAAACAATTTGAAGCGAGACTCGTCCAACGACGCAACATGTTTCCAGTCATCAACAGTCCAGAGTTGATGTTGACGGGCCCAGGAGCGTAAAGCTTTGTGTCATCAAGGGTACACGAGTGGACCTTCGAATCCGAAACCTCATATCGATGACGTTCCGTTGAATGGTTCGCACGCTGACCCTTGTTGATGGCCCAGCACTGAAATCTGCAGCAGTTTGCGGAAGGGTTACTCTTCTGTCTTGCACTTCTGTCGCGTTGAACGATTCTTTTAGTCATCGTTGGTCCCGTTCTTGAAGAATATTTTTCCAACCGCGGCGATGTCGGAGATTTGATGTTTTACCGTATTCCTGATATTCACGGCACACTCGTGAAATGGTCGTAGGGGAAAATCCCCACTACATCGCTACCTCGGAGATGCTGTGTCCCATCGCTCGTGCGCCGACTATAGTACCACGTTCAAACTCACTTAAATATTGATAACCTGCCATTGTAGTAGCAGTAACCGATCTGACAACTGCGCCAGACACTTATTGTCGTTTATAGATGTTGCGGACAGCAGCGCCGTACTCTGCCTGTTAACATATCTCCGTATTTTAATACGAATGCTATACCAGTTTCTTTCGCGCTTCAATGTAGTTTGTCTGCAATAAACAATTGAAATCTGTTCTTTCTTTTTGAATCGCCCGGTAGATATTAACCGACCAAATCATTTAAATTTCGTCGGAGACACGAACATAAACGAAGCTTCGACACAGGACAGAGAACTCCTTTTGATGACTTAACTTTACTGTCTGTGAGAGTGTTTCATTATTCTACTGTAAAATATTTAGCCGTAACAGCGACGGAAGAATTTACATCTATTACAACCGGTGCAGAGAAGGGAAGAAGTTTCTAGAAAATGCACTGTGCTACGGCTATCGACGAGTACGTGGCCGGGGTAGGACACGGGCTAACAGCTGTTTGCGAGCAGACAGAAAAACGCCCGCTTATTGCGGCGCTTCGGCACGTGTCGACCGGAAAGACAGCGCAATTAGTGGCGATCGATGGCAGAGGTGAGCCACGTGTGTGCCGTCTGCCGGTCCAGACACACACACACACACACACACACACACAGTCCGCGACCTCGCAGGCTGCGACGTGTTGACACACTGACGGCGCCTGCCCACCCCACACAAAACGTCACTCAGCGCTGCAGCGCAAGGGGCGTGGCCGTGGCAGTGCAGAGGTACGGACAGTCGTCAAGTTTTAATTGTCACCTCGAAAACATAAAGCTGCGTTATAAATTTGTTTGGTTGACAGCAGGCGCATGCTTGCAGTCGTGGTACATACTGAAATTCCCGATCTACAGTACCGTACCACGCCGCCAGAGAAGGCAGCCCGTTGATAAAGTTGGTGGAAGCACAGTTTAACACTACAGTCACTACACTGCGACAGCTCGCGCCAATCCACCAGCATTCTACGCTTCTGAATGCTATATCGGATGAGTGCGAGCAGTACGATTTATATTGATCTGCAACATAGTTTTAAAATAGGGATAGTCATAAAAATGGGCAAAAATTAAAAACATGGCACCACATTTGCCTTCCCTTACTTTCCTAAGGACCCTGCAACGTATGAAACGCTACATTGCAGGGCAGTTTTTTTACGATTCTCTTGTAGCCTACAGATTTTCGCTGAAGAATGTCGTTTTCCTTTAAGAACAAAAAATAGCTACGAGATAGCAGAAGACCTGTCCTTTTCCAGAAAGACGACGTATACCTACCCAACAACGGGAAGTTTGGTTCACTATACTTCCAGCCAAATCAGTGAATCTGCAACGTAGTAAACTTGTATAGAATGCAATTTAACGTACTGAACAAGCCACCGAAACAGTATCTAAGTGAAAACCATACGGACGTGATAATAAATCGTCAAAAGTAGTGAAACTGTTTCCCAACACAAGAGAAACTAATTCTACACTTGTTTCCACATCTGAGCCACAAACGGCAAGAACCTGATGCCACATCTTAGCCGCAAACGACAGGAAAATACAACACATTTCCCTTTGAAGCAACAGTAATTTCATTTACAAAAATATTCGGGTATCTATGTAATGGTACTTGAATTACGTAACCATTGCGGCACCTCACCTCAACCTCTCGATACCAGCAATATTCTACTGTGTTTCTGTAAAGTAGTTAACATATTTCTGAGACAACATTCAGATCTGATTTCATTAATGTAGAGGTACTTTGATACATCGATATATGTATATTGTAATGATATTATTCTTATGTGAATTCTTTCTTTTGTCACTATGATCTTTGACGTACTTGTAAGTCTGATTTTTGGGCGCGTAAGCGGTTATTAGGGAGTCAAGTCTTGGTCGTCATGTTGAAAAGACACAAATTGTAGTCAGTTTATAAAATGTGAACTTTAACAGTGGGGAAGATATTTTCAAGTATGTTTTATATTGTGAAGTGATGTTTTGTGAGTTACGTGATATTGCAACAAAAGTAATAAAAAAGAAGTGTAACTTAAATTCGGAGTGCTGATTACTTTTTTTTACATCACCATTGTCTTAACTTGCAAAGTTTAATCTTCAAGAATGGTTTATGAAACACATCTATAAAACTTTTGAATATCGCAAAATAACACCTACGCCTCTTTGCATCCGAGCTTGGAATCATCACTACCTAGATTTTCGACGATTGAGTCATTCACAACGAGACCAGCGTGGGAAACACGAAAAGATGTGTGCCTAGTTTATCCATTATTTCATGAAATGACTTTATTAACTGTGCTCTAATGGCACCTGCCACATAATATATGTTTTTGCCCGAAAATGCAATATTTAGCAGCGTGAGCAACACTACAAATCATAATTAATTTTTGACCTTTGTTGTGGTAGGGTTGTTAGATCTGAAAGTCGACTGAAGTGTAATAATGGGCGAATCACTAGACGCTATACAAAAAATTTACGTTTCAATTAAAGTCCTTATCATAACAAAAACAGACAATAACACAGATATACAGTTCTCATGCATGGAATACGTGTTTAGCCGGCCGGTGTGGCCGAGAGGTTCTAGGTGCTACAGTCTGGAACCGCGCGACCGCTACGGTCGCAGGTTCGAATCCTGCCGCGACATGGATATGTGTGATGTCCTTAGGTTAGTTAGGTTTAAGTAGTTCTAAGTTCTAGGGGACTGATGACCTCAGATATTAAGTCCCATTGTGCTCAGAGCCACTTGAACCATTTGAATATATGTTTATGCTTAATTGTAGCCTACAGATTTTTACTGAAGAATGTCGTTTTCCTTTAAGAACAAAAAATAGCTAAGAGATAGCAGAAGACTTGTCCTTTTCCAGAAAGACAACGTATACCCACCCAACAACGGGAAGTTTGGTTCACTATGATTCCAACCAAAGCAGCGTAGTAAACTTGTATGGAATGCAATTTAACATACTGAACAAGCCACCGAAACTGCATCTAAAGTGAAAACCATACAGACGTGAGCTGCAATTATGCACATGTTCGAAAGTACTTCTTCATGTTCAGGAAGGAGAAATTTCGATCTCTGCAGCATTCGGGCAATGAAAGAATTCACTGGTCACAAGCGAAAATTTGTACCAAAGCCCGCTTCGAACCCAGGTCTCCTACATACTAGGCAGATACGTTAACCGCCTACGCCACATTGATACAGTGGTCGAACAGCACTGCACGTCCTGCCCAAGCACAGCTCTCCCCTTAATCTAAATTCCCACTTGCCGTGCAGTACCTAAGTAGCGTCCCCAGCTCCTTTTCCTCTCCCTGCTCGCCGCATCACGCCAAGTCCCGCACTAGGTCGGGGGAAGAGTGCTCTACGCCGAATGATCATATTGGCGTTCACGGAGCATATATATCTACAGGAGTGGTGTCTTTTAGGACATGTCCAAAAGAACATACACTACTTAAATAGAAATATTTCTTCACAAATAAATCGTCGCTTATGTCACTGAGTTACTGAGATTCGGCTGTTCTCACGTTTTTTTTTTTAATGATAATTCACGCCTCTTGATAATTTACTAGTACATGCAACGCAAAATATAGTAATTGTTCAGTTAAATACATAGAAAAATAATTAAAGACAAACATTATGCTAACGAAGCATGTGAATGCTTTATCACCGCTCGGAGCGTTAGTGTCGTTCTAGCAGTCAAACGGTAACAACTTTCGCAACAGAGAGTGTCGCTAATGTGTGTGTTAGACTTGCAATTGAAGTGGAACAACGCTACAAACAATCCAGGCTGAGTTAGTAATGGTGTATAGCAACAATGGAGCATCATGTAACGCATTGATTGGGTGGCGCAGACAATGGTGAAGAATGAACTTGTAGATCATCTCTGTGAGAATAAAGAGAAATCGTAAGAGTGTCTCACAATCGAAGCGATAGTGGATAAGGTGTAAATAAGTCAAGGACCACTTTCCAACCTCTCGTGCGACATTTTGAAAATAACGAAAGTTTCTGACCCCTGACGACTGCTCACATCCAAGCAGAAAGCTCACGGCGGCGAAGAAGCGACAGAAACGTTGCACTTGTGTCAGAACAATCTTCATGACTTTTTTAGTCGCCAAATCATGGACGAGTGCTGGATGTAACACTATCACTTTCGGGAAAAAGGTGCAAAACAAACTGGAAACTTGTAGATTCACCACCGTCGACAAAAGCGAAGACCCAACATCAACGGGCTTGCCATAATGTGGTGCTAAGAGATAATGCTTGTAAGTGGGCGCACCGTCGCAGGCGCATACTACTGAAATGAACTACGATGTTCAGAGGGCTGTCGAGACGAAGCGAAGCTGTTCAAGGCGGTGTCTGTGCTCCACGACAACGCCCCAGCTCATTTGGCACAGAACAGTCACACATCTACCTCTACATTTACAGCTACGTGATTACTCTGCATTTTACAGTTAAGTGCCTAGCATAGGTTCATCGAACCATCTTCAAGCTATTTCTCTACCGTTCCACTCTTGAACAGGTCCCGGAAAAAAACGAACGCAAACTCTAATTTCTCTTGTTTCATTACGAAGATCATTTTCTCCCTGTGTAGGTGGGCGCCAACAAAATATTTTCACACTGTGAGTAGAAAGTGGATCATTGAAATTTCGTGGAAATTCTATTTTGATGAGTTCTATATCCTAATTCCCGTATTATATCCGTGGCAGCCGGCCGGGTTGGTCGAGCGGTTCTAGGCGCTACAGTCTGGAACCGCGTGACCGCTACGGTCGCAGGTTCGAATCCTACCTTGGGCATGGATGTGTGTGATGTCCTTAGGTTAGTTAGGTTTAAGTAGTTCTAAGTTCTAGAGAACTGATGACCTCAGATGTTAAGTCCCATAGTGCTCAGAACCATTTGAACCATATATCCGTGGCAGTCTCTTCCCTACCTTGCGATGACAGAAAACGAGCTGCTCTTCTTTGAGCTTTTTTATGTCCTCTGCCAATCCTATCTGATGTGGATCCCAACCGAACAAGCGTAGCGCAAGCAGTCTCTTTAGTACACCTGTTGCGTTTTCTAAGAGTTCTGCGAATAAATCGCAGTCTCTGCTTCGCTTTTCCCCCATTATCTATGTTATAGTTCCAGTTTAAGTTATTCGTAACTGTAAGCCTTAAGTATTTAGTTGAGCTGATAGCCTTTACATTTGTGTGATTTATCATGTACCCGCTATTTAGTTGGTTCCTTTTGGTAGACTACTCATGTGGATGTCTTCCCACTTTTCACTATTAATAGTCAATTAGCACTTTTCGCGCCATACAGATATCTTGTATAAATCGTTTCGCAATTGGATCTGAGCCTCTGATGACTTTACAGGTGGCAAATGACAACATCATTTGCAGACAATCTAAGACGGCTACTCAGATTGTTTCCTAAAATGTTTATGTGAATTAAGAACAGCAGAGAGAATATAATACCTTCTTGGGAAGCGCCAGGTATTACGAGTACTTCTGTTATACTCGATGACATTTCGTCAATTGCTACGAATTGTGACCATCCTGATAAAGACATCACGAATTCATTCCCACAACTTTGATGATACTTCGAGTTCGGTGGAGAGCCTGTGACCATGGTACGTTGGCTGGGGCGACGCAGCACACACGGTGTTGAGGTAAGTAATATTATTGACTTGATACATATGTACGGTGTATTTGTAAAAAAATTTTATGTGGTTTTGGCGCTGTAGGTGTTGATTTTAGCCTTTGACTATGCCTATTTAGGCAAGCTGTTTTATATTTGTTCTGAAGAAGGCGTGGTTACCCACTCTGAAACCTAGGTAAACACCAGGTAGTTCGTGCAATCGAGGCGGATTTTTCATAATTATTTTGATACTTCATAGGTACACAATTTGATAATAAGTTGGAACGGTGTCAAATGCCATTTGGAAATCTAACAGTCGTACGGAATCACGCACGTTGCTTCTTTGGGCAGATCGCCTACGAGTTTCTGATGCTGTCGAACAGGTGCCACGGAGTTTTCTTCGCACACTCAGAAAGTCAACTCATCTTGCATCGCGAGAAATGGAGTTCCTCTATCAACTGTTTCGAAAAGGATTGCATCTGATGCCATACAGACTGCCATACTGACTGACCTCACAGACGCAAATAAGGAGGCGTGTAACACAAGTGCAGGATTTGTGCAGTGAAAAGCCAAACCAGTACGTAGAACACACTCGTGATAGCCCCAGAGTGAACGTTTTTTGTGTCTGAAGTTACCTTCCTTTTTCATGAGAAAACACTACACACTATTATGGATCTGGATATGCCCCCGGTTACATGCCAATGATCAAGTTGGAGGTATTCGCTTTCAGCAAGACAGAACTCACTACCTCAGGGAACTGCGAAATGCTCTCTATAATGACTTTAGAGGAAGTTATATTGGTCGAAGGGGGGGGGGGGGGGAGGCTACTGCATCGTTCTCCAGACTCGAGTACCCTCAATTTTTATCTCTGTTTCATTAAAGACCGAGTGTGTGTTTCCCACCATTACCAGTAGGTAAGAGATGAATTATCACCGCAGCTGCAGAAAGACGCCACATATGCTGAATAAAGTGTGACAAAAAACTGACTTCAGATGGGACGTTTCCTGTATGACCAATGGCAGGCACAGTCAGCCCAAGTTAAAATCAGAGTGGAAGTTAAAGTACAAGGGAATGTATGGGATGAAACTTACACTATTTTGCTACAAGATGTCACCTCTACTACCTGTATAAAACGTCTCAACAAAATTCTGTATATAAATAAAGTTGTAAAGTGCTTTTAGAATCACTCTTATGAATCACACTAAGAGCTAAACCATATTCAGTGGCGCTATCATTCTATAGGATGTTCGGAAGTCGGACGACCGTTGCTTCAACCGCAGCCCACGGTGTCATCGGATGCTGGTAGGAGGGTGTTGTGAGCACACTATTCTCCCAGTAGGTAATGTCAGCTACATAAAGTTAGTAGATTACAGATGCTAAAGATAACACAACACTGCACAGTGAAAACACGCCTTCACCAGGTACCTAGATGGGAAAGGATCAATCTACCAGAATTAATATCGTCTCCCCATATCAGTACAGAAGTCTAACAAATATTTATAGCTGCTCTTTTCTCTAAGTGATTTGTTTCTCAGTAACCTCCAAATATAAGCTATCTTCTTCCTACTGCTAAGTTTTCATGGGTAAATGTCATAACGTCGTTAGATGGCCAGTGCGTGTTTCACACATACTTAACGACATTTCAGATTAATACACTTAATGGATATTCCTTACATATACAGCTATAGATTTGCCGTCGTCGCCAAACGACATATAAGTTCCCGTCTCTAGAGTCCTCGAGGTCGTAATGAAGGCTAGTAACTTCCCAGCTGTACGGGAAAGCTTAGTCCCCAGCGACTGAATCCATTCAGCAGCGGGAATTCTCTTGCACCAACTTTTATGAAGACTCGTTCCGCTTACGGCGTCCCGAATAGTCCGCTAATAAAATTTCTTCCTTCTCTCTGCCTCTCTCTCTCTCTCGCTCTGTGGAATTGCCAGACTAAAGTTCCCTCCGCTAATGGAGGTAATGAAATAAAAGAAATCCACAGTCTATCCTGGGCAATAAATCAAATTTCTTTCAGAAACTGCGAAAAGCCTTCGCAGCGATTTGTAGCAGAGGGAAGTCGGCCCTGTCGCTGTCATTAACGAGTTTCATAAATTCTGGCCACTGCCGTCCAAGTTCTCACATTCATACGGACAACTTACTCGCAGTGTTGCACTGGGGTATCAGCCAAATTCACGTGCCCGGAACATCAACCGCTGTCACATGTGCATCTTTAAAGTGGCTGCCATAATACTGAAGCATCTTCCTCCAGTACCGTCCATCGACATGTACACACCGTTTACCTTTCCCTTGTATCCTAGTAGGAAGAATATAAATCACACGTGGCAGTAGATACGGTAAAGGAGGAACACGAAATTGCAGGGATTTTCATATTTTATCTCTCAAAATATTTCTTCCATTTTTCTGGAGTTTATAAACAAAACAGAAAGCTATTCTTGCAACTCGGAACGGAGACAAAATACAAGAATCGCACAATTATTACCTCTGATCGATTACGAATACATCACATACAATGGACTGTCACGTCAGGCTGACTTTGCATTAAACACCTGCAGTGAACCATATGGTGCCAAACTAAAGACAACACAATGAATCATTGTCTTTTGCAGACCGATACGCTAAGCTGGACATTCGTATTAGTCTACGAATGGCTTCTTCACAGAACTGGAATATGGCTTCTACCGTCAGTGAATGACTGCGTTTGTCGTAGCGGGACGCGAAATTTTGAGGATCAAAAATGGCTCTGAGCACTATGGGACTTAACATCTGAGGTCATTAGTCCCCTAGACATAGAACTACTTAAACCTAACTAACCTAAGGACATCACACACAACCATGCCCGAGGCAGGATTCGAACCTGCCACCGTAGCGGTCTCGCGGTTCCAGACAGAAGCACCCAGAACCGCTCGGCCACACCGACCGGTGAAATTTTCAGTAGGTGCTGGTTTTCATTCGAAGCAAATGCTCGTGAGCCCATCAGTTTCTTCTTTTCTAATTTTTTTGCTGGGTATCTCGAACATAAACTTCACGCGAGTACAATAAGGAATCGACAAGAAATTGTGTAAATAAATTCACTCATTTACGAGGTCTACTGGGGAAGCAAGGTCCGATAGGTCGCAAAATGGATACAACAGTGAAAATCGGTGAAGCTTTGCACAGATGTGTTGGACAGTATGTCTAGTATGCCTGTTGATCGCGTTGCGCCGCAGTTCTGAACACACAGTGAGCACGTAAAGATGCCTAGAACAATACTGTCTCCCGTCAGGTACGGGTAGCAGCTGTGAGGTTTCCCTGATTTCGTGCAATCCCACGTAACGTACATGTCATGCATTTCCTTCTTAACCGCCGGCCGTTGTGGCCGAGCGGTTCTAGGCGCTTCAGTCCGGAACCGCGCTGCTGCTACGGTCGCAGGTTCGAATCCTGCATCGGGCATGGATGTGTGTGATGTCCTTAGGTTAGTTAGGTTTAAGTAGTTCTAAGTCTAGGGGAGTGATGACCTCAGATGTTAAGTCCCATAGTGCTCAGAGCCATTTTGAACCTTCTTAACGACAATTCTCGGCCGCACACGCAGGTGCAATGAGGACGGCCCTTTAGTGCTTTCGATGGGAAAGTATTTAATCACCCACCATACCGCCCGTACTTGGCTCCCTCTGAAGTTCATCAGTGTTCACACGAACCGCTGTCTATGAAGACAGCATTTTGACACATACAACGAACCGCAGACCAGCGTAGTGAAGTGGCGGAAAGCAAAGGCGGCTAACTATTATGACGAGGGTATTGGAAAGATTGTACAACGCTACGACAAAAGTCTAAGTCGGAGCGATGACTGTGCAGAGAGGTAGCTGGAAGGTGTAGCTAACTGTTGCAAAAACATTTCTGATTTTCACTGATGCTTCCATTTGGCGACTGATTGGACCTTACTTTCCAGATAGCCCTCCTACTTAATAAATACTCTACGTCTCCATGTTTGTTAACTTCCTAAGCAGAACGAACTGATGTGATTCAGTACTAATATTACAAGTGTATACCATTGGATTAAACATATGGAAATGGTAAGGGAAGACCAGAATTCTCCGTCTAGTTGATACCGAGGTGAGTGAAATGGGTAAAAGTATAGTACTCATCAACAGGAATACCACAGAACAACGCTAGAAACGCTCTGTTGCAGGTAATACAGTGTTACCTTTCTCCGACGAAAAATTCTGGATCACCCAGCAAGTTATAATAGCTCTGCAGATTAAAAAGGAATCCGAATCGTGAGGTATTTTCCTTTTCTTCTCGCCTGAATACAAAGTATTTCATGAAGTCGATATCATCTTAATTAACACACAAAAACTCAGCAATGCAGATACACACAGCAGCGGTCTGGAATATACACACATCAAAAAAGTTTCGCATCACCTCGGTTTCGACGGTTCCCGTACCTGTACAGAAAATTGGAATAGACATCAACATAAACATCATTTCCGCCCTTTTTATGGCTCTTGAAAACCACTCATTGTAGGTTGTACCAGCATATAGCCAGTCCTTCAGAGGTGGTGGTCCAGATTGCTGTACACACCGGTACCTCTAACACCAAGTAGCACTTCCTCTTTCATTGACGCATGACTGTATTCGTCGTGGCATACTATCCACACGTTCATCAAGGCACTGTTGGTCCTGATTGTCCCACTCCTCAATGGGGAATCGGCGTAGACCCGATTGCGTCACGTCGCCCATAAACAGCGCTTTTCAATCTATCCCACACATGTTCGATAGCGTTCATGACAGGAGAACATGCTGGCCACTCTACTCGAGCGATGTCGTTATCCTGAAGGAATTCATTCACAAGTTGTGCACGATGGGAGCGCGAATTGTCTTCCATGAAGACGAATGCCACACCAATACGCCGCCGATGTGGTTGCACCATCGGTCGAAGGATGGCGCTCACATATCGTACAGCCGTTACGGCGCCTTCCATAACCACCAGCGGCGTACGTCGGTCCCACATAACGCCATCCCAAACCAGAGGCAACCTCCACCTTGCTGCATTGCCTGGACAGTGTATCTAAGGCGTTCAGCCTGACCGGGTTGCCTCCAAACACGTCTCCGACGATTCTCTGGTTGAAGATACGTGCGACTCTCATCGGTGAAGAGAACATGATGCCAATCCTGAGCGGTCCATTCGGCATGTTGTCGGGCCAATCTGTACCGCGCTGCATGGTGTCTTGGTTGCAAAGATAGACCTCGCCATGGACGTCGGGAGTGAAGTTGCGCATCATGTAGCCTATTGCGCACAGTTTGAGTCGTAACACGACGTCCTGTGGCCGCACGAAAAGCATTACTCAACATGGTGGCGTTGTTGTCAGGGTTCCTCCGAGCCATAATCCGTAGGTAGCGGTCATCCACTGCAGTAGTAGCCCTTGGGCGGCCTGAGCGAGGCATGTCATCGACAGTTCCTGTCTCTCTGTATCTCCTCCATGTCCGAATAACATCGCTTTGATTCACTCCGAGACGCCTCTACGCTTCTCTTGTTGAGAGCCCTTACTGGCACAAAGTAACAATGCAGACTTGGTCGAACCGCGGTATTGACCGTCTAGGCATGTTTGATCTACAGACAATACGAACCGTGTACCTCTTTCCTGGTGGAATGACTGGAACTGATCCGCTGTCGGACCCCCTCCATCTAATAGGCGCTGCTCATGCATGGTTTTTTACATCTTTGGGCGGGTTTAGTGACATCTCTGAACAGTCGGAGGGACTGTGTCTGTGATACAATATCCACAGTCAACGTCTGTCTTCAGGAGTTCTGGGAACCGGGGTGATGCAAAACTTTTGATATGTGTATCTACACTATCATGAATCCATGGTCAACAAATATTTAGATATATAATTTATTACAGTTTCCTGTCTTAATACGATCAGTTAATTAGCGTATATATTAAGATATTGTATGTTATATTATTTTTTATTAACCTAACATAGTAACTAAGAGCTGAGGAAAGCGAGTGCCATCATCACATCCATATAATCATAACCGTTATTTTAAAATATATGGAAGCAAATAGCATTGTTTTTATCACTTCAGCTATAATTTATTTCGAAAATGTGAAAGTAGTCAGTTGTTCCGTACTACTTTCACGAACAAGATTAGAAGAAGTCAAAAATTATACAATTTTTGAAGAAAAAGAATGCATTCTCCTTATGCGAACGGTCGCTGGTAATCAACACAGACGGAATGGTGCAAAATACAAAAATCATGATAAGGTTGGTGTAAGGCACAATTGCAGGGTTTCTCATTCTCACAACTTACATTTAATTACTACATCGAAGAGGAGATGAGGACCTACGGACTATCCCGCTGTGGGAATTGTTTTGCCATTCTCACGAAATGAGCATGACACGGCACGCTGATAACACAGTAGGGTTCGCCGAAAATGGCCAAAAATTTATTTAGGGCCTAATTAACTGAAATGTGAATTGGTGGATAGTGGCTGCAAAATGCACATAAAGATAAACGATACTAAGATAATATTGTGCACAACAGGTGGGCATACTGGATGGATAATTATCGTAGTGACAAGAGACTTGAAAAATCGAATGAATTTCGCATCTACATCTACATCCATACTCGGCAAGCCACCTGATATGTGTGGCGGAGGGTACCTTGAGTACCTCTATCGGTTCTCCCTTCTATTCCAGTCTCGTATTGTTCGTGGAAAGAAGGATTGTCGGTATGCCTCTGTGTGGGCTCTAATCTCTCTGATTTTATCCTCATGGTCTCTTCGCGAGATATACTTAGGAGGGAGCAATATACTGCTTGACTCCTCGGTGAAGCTATGTTCTCGAAACTTCAACAAAAGCCTGTACCGAGCTACTGACCGTCTCTCCTGCAGAGTCTTCCACTGGAGTTTATCATCCCCGTAACGCTTTCGCGATTACTAAATGATCCTGTAACGAAGCGCGCTGCTCTCCGTTGGATCTTCTCTATCTCTTCTATCAACCCTATCTGGTACGGATCCCACACTGGTGGGCAGTATTCAAGCAGTGGGCGAACAAGTGTACTGTAACCTACTTTCTTTGTTTTCGGATTGCATTTCCTTAGGATTTTTCCAATGAATCTCAGTCTGGCATCTGCTTTACCGACGATCAACTTTATATGATCATTCCATTTTAAATCACTCCTAATGCGTACTCCCAGATAATTTATGGAATTAACTGCTTCCAGTTGCTGACCTGCTATACTGTATCTAAATGATAAGGGATCTTTCTTTCTGTGTATTCGCAGCACATTACACTAGTCCACATTGAGATTCAATTGCCCTTCCCTGCACCATGCGTCTATTCGCTGCAGATCCTCAAGCATTTCAGTACAATTTTCCATTGTTACAACCTCTCGATGTACCACAGCATCATCCGTTAAAAGCCTCAGTGAACTTCCGATGTTATCCACAAGGTCATTTATGTATATTGTGAATAGCAACGGTCCTACGACACTCCCCTGCGGCACACCTGGAATCACTCTTACTTCGGAAGACTTTTCTCCATTGAGAATGACAAGCTGCGTTCTGTTATCTAGGAACTCTTCAATCCAATCACACAATTGGTCTGATAGTCCATATGCTCTTACTTTGTTCATTAAACGACTGTGAGGAACTGTATCGAATCTCGTAATTAGAACAGATAAAATAACGATGTTGCAGCAAAGGCATAGTAGCAAGGATTGCACAAACCAAAATGCGCATTCCATAAAAATTTTAATTAACTTCGAGTAACAGTGAAAAAAATAAACCTTGAAACCATAGAAATATCAATAAAAAGCAATATTTCAAGCCCTACATGGGTTCAAAGGACAGACAACGGTGAAGACATAGATGAAATTATTAGAGGCTTTTGAAATATGGTGCTGCAGAAGATTTCTAGAGATCAGACAGATTGGTCGAATAAGGTTCAAATGGTTCAAATGGCTCTGAGCACTATGGGACTTAACATCGGAGGTCATCAGTCCCCTAGAACTTAGAACTACTTAAACCTAACTAACCTAAGGACATCACACACATCCATGCCCAAGGCAGGATTCGAACCTGAGACCGTAGCGGTCACGCGGTTCCAAACTGAAGCGCTTAGAACCGCACGGCCACACCGGCCGGCGGTCGAATAAGGAATGAAGACATTCTACAGCGAGTAACGAGAAGAAAAGTACCAAAGAGGTAACACGATGATAGAGAAAAGTTGGGTTCGGCATATATTACGACCGGAGTCAGTGCTGAAAACTGTCGTTGAAGGATGGTGTAAGGAGGAAATATCAGGAGACGGCCTATATATGAGCCTATAATGAAGAGTGTCGATGATTTGAAATTCTGAAGTTACACTGAGTTCAAGAGGAAAGCTGGCAAGCGCCAGAATTGAGAGGAGTGCATTAAACCAGCGGTTGGGTTGATGACCGGAGCAACACCACCGCCACCAAAAACACTGTCTAGGGATCGTGAGATGGGATCTCAAATCGCGCCCCATCTTTCCCGGTGGGTGACCCAGCTCATAAGAAGATGGCCGTTTCCGTCGGCTAAGCTCTGGCGACATGAAATGGCTCTCAGACCGCCGTGACACAGGAATACCGAGCAGGCCCGCTCATAAACCCTCTCACGCATCGCCGTGGACTCTTAGGGGAGCGGAACAAGTTAATGCCTCTAAAACGGACTCTTACATATCGTTATTTCCACTATAATGTAGTCGTTAAAGTCCAGCCTCTTGCAACCCAGCTATTTTCCCACTGCCGACAAAAGAAGCCGTGGAATTCGTTCATTGTAGAGATGATCTGATATTCAGAATATTCTTACTAGCCTATTTTTATTTATTTATTTTTTTACTTTCCCAGTTTTCTTATACCATTTCTAACTTTACTCTTGTTTCCGTTGCTCGTATGGCACCTGTTTTTGTCGTCGGGTTAGTGTTTATTTTGGGAATTATTTTTAAAATCAAGTGTCCAGCGTTACTTTGCGGAGTGATTGTGATTTATTGAATGATTTCTTTGAACTGTATTTTCATCAACACTGGAAATAAGTACACAATCTACAGATGTCCTTATTCAACTTTTTACCGCATTCCAATATAATGGCAAACAAATGTTTTTATTTGTGATTGTGGCAGCATTACCGACCTGTCATCTCTAATTGCTTCCCTGCACACTTGCAAAGAGAGCGCCTTTTGCAGGTCGACAGACATTTGCACTGAAACCGAGAAACGTCCTACTAGTACGGTGTCAGTCCGAAAGCGTCGCGGTTTCACTACAGATGAAGCACTTGACATCGAGAGAAAGGAGATGATGGGAGGCCAAGAATTAAGAGACAAAGTGCTATAAGGCCAGGGTGGCAAGCCAGTCAACACTTTTAGCTGCCAACATCAAACTTAAAAAGCACTACAGAAGGAATGATAGTAGCTCTCAATAATGGTTCATGTCCTGTCTATAGCCAGTGTCCACAACGGAAATGCACGACGAATCCAAACATACACCTGTTCGGAGGCGTCGACAGAAGTCAAGCCACTGTTGATAATACATCTATAGGCGTGAAGCGTATGCTATGTGTGCACTAAACTCGTATTGCTCTACTATTTACCATAAAATAAAAGGTTGACGACATTTGTTTGCATATATTGTTGCTCCTATTACTTTAGCAGACCGATGTGTGTAGATAAACAAAGATTTACTGCTTCCACTACCGCCCCTCCAGAAGCAAGAACATGTTTAAGCGTGGGTATTGAGCGCCTTATGCGCGTTCGAGTTCGAGTGTTCTGTAAAGTTGGTAAGTGTCGAGATGTCAGCTTTCGCCCAATCAGATGCATGGAACAAACGAACACTTACCGCCGCATGAATTACAGATAGGTAACTAAAAATTTCAGAAGCGTCACGTCTATCATAGTTATCATCATCTGTCGTAAAACAACCTTCAGTATATTCTCGGTTAAGCGGAAGAGAATAGAAATACCGCGAATATTTTTAATATTACCCATCCTGCGACCACTGAATCTTTGTGTACTCCACTTCTCCGCAAACACGTGGGGCTACGTCGCGGAGTTATTCTCTGTTCAATACGGCCAGTAGTTTTCGTATGTATGCTGATCTGTTTCGTTGACTACCGGGGATAAATGAACTTCGTCATCTAGCCAAATTAGTGATGACCAGAACCGTGCGGTTAGATGGCGACTTCTGGCAAACGCTTGGGATGAAATTTACGTACAGGGTCGGTTGATAGGTCAGTGTGTGTGCAGGGCCATGCGGAGTTTCTAGCTTCTCTCTTCTGTTCCATCTTATTTCATGCGTGTGTTTCAGTTTCTTTTTTCAGGTACTTGCAGTTTCTGTAACACTTATCAATCTGATGTACCGTTCAGATTTTGTTCAAGCAATACGTGGCTACATACTTGATTAAGAGCCTTCAGCTAGTTATAACGTGTGTTAAGAGTAACGATGCACAGTGGACCTTCCATTATGTATTATTTAATAAAAACTGTCGCTGACAGAATTTCATAAGGCCAGTAAATTATTTCAAAAATGGTTCAAATGGCTCTGAGCACTATGGGACTTAACATCTATGGTCATCAGTCCCCTAGAACTTAGATCTATTTAAACCTAACTAACCTAAGGACATCACACAACACCCAGTCATTACGAGGCAGAGAAAATCCCTGACCCCGCCGGGAATCGAACCCGGGAACCCGGGCGCGGGAAGCGAGAACGCTACCGCACGACCACGAGCTGCGGACTAAAGTATTTCCCCCTTTCCCTCAGCCGCTCCTAAGATAGCAGTTAATTTTTTTTTATGGCGGATTATGCTGAATCGATTTGATGCCTTAATTTTCGGATTCTAAGGTGAGTTTCGCTGTTGACAGAATCTACGAGTTGCAGGGCGGGGCTACTAATCGTGTTTATTCACTTCAAGGTTTGATGCGTTAAGATTGAATCTCAAAATTATTGTAATTGATTAGTAATTTTTAAGCAGGCGAGTACTCACGTTAATCTGTGATTATTCTTTGACCCTTTAGAGTCAGGTTTCGTGTGAGATGAGATGGAATTCACCCATTGGAAAGGAAAGTGTGAATTTTCAGTGGGATTACTCTTGTCAGACTATAATAGTTATTCTTATCGTGCCGCGATTCGTAACTGACAAGAAACCCTTGAGTGCGAGGTCGCAAAAGGCCAATGTTGTTTACGGCATTCGACGCCCCATATATCGTCTACCATGCAATCACAGTATTGGCTGCTAATTGCAACAGGGGGCAGAAGTGGTGGTATCCAATGGTGAGCACAGCATAAGTCTACGGAGCATAGTTGATCTATTTAGTTGACGAGTAACTCACTACATTCCTACAGTGCTAGTAGTGTTGATACAAAGCAGAGGATAGGCCACGATAAAAAAAGCAAACATTGCATTATTTTTACAACAACATTTGCCGAAGTTGACATCCGGTCAGAAAGGAACCCAAGGAATACCGCAGCAGAGTGAGAAAGAAGTGGCAGATGAAACATTAGCGTTTCTGCAAGATGACTCAGTGGAATGTGTGGTGACGTATACGCTCAACTGTGTGGAGAATGTCCGTGAGGAATACAATGATGAGGATAAATGCTTAACTAGTGAAGGTGATGTTGAAACAGTTGTCGAGCCATGTAGTACATCATCCTTTTCGGACAGGGAGCCACAAATACCGTCTGGAGTGAAACAGAGTAAAAGACAATCGTTGTCCAAGAGCGGGTACTAATCATAATTACGAACAAGGAAGAGCATCCGCAGCATAGTAAAAAAAAAAAAAAAAAAAAAATACGAACAGATTTGGAATAAGTCTGCAGCTATATAACTGCGTACTGCATAAAAAAACTACGGATATTCAACGGAGGACAGGCCTCATTTGAAATAAAATCTGGTGTTTACGCGTTTCAAGGATGCTCGATACAATTTACAAGATGCCCATCATAGTGATATACTACGTTATGCACATCAAACTGCGCGTGACATAGATTACAGTGATCTCATGGGAAGCTATGGATGGTTGTATAACTTCAGTCTTACAGAACTGGAAGACCTAAGACAATGAATTTTCAAACAAAGCCTCGACGATGCACAGCAACTGCGGAATCGATGCACAGCAACTGCGGAATCGGCCCGAAAATTTGTAATAGAGATAAACAGACTTATCCCGTCGTTCAGTAAGGGGATTTGAAGAGGAAATACATATAAAAGGAACCCTGAAAATAAGAGGTACGAAGAGAGTCGCATGAAGATCAACCAACATCAATGTCTTAACGCATTCGTATACAATTATGCCGACTGTTAATCCGGATGGTAAATTAGCTGAAAAGTTATTCACTGTGAGAAGTTGCAGGTGCTCTGCCCCTTACAAGTCATTCTCGTGTGGGTGGTCTTGGAAAGACAGTAGGGAATGTTTAACCCACAGCAAGCAGGAATGGGAAAATGGGCGTAAGAGAACTACAGCTATGGTATGAACACTGCTTCTTGCCAATAGCTGGTCTACATAACTTGCTTTTGCTTGGTTCCTGGCCTGCTATAAAGATCATACTTCTTAGGGCAAAATTTTCCTCCTGGAAAGTGCAATTCATACCAACTGGAGCCACAGGAAAAAATTCAGCCTCTAGATTTTTGTCTTTTCCGTGCGTGTAAAACGTAATATTGCACTACCTGCCGTTACACCTTAAAGGACAGCCAGTTTCACGATAAGCTCCACGACAGACTGTTTCGTGTTCGGTTGCATGAAATCACATTCGATCAGTTCTCATCACCCCGTTACAACAAAATGATTCCTTAAGAGTGGTTACCTAGCTGAACGTCCCGCATGGTTTGTAGCTCCCAGGCAGTTCGTCTTTGCTCCTGAAGGTGCGAAACTTTGCGACCACTGTGGTGCGCTATTTTTCACTCAGTATTCATGGTGCAAGTTCAGGGTTTGTTTTCAAGATTTCTTGAATGTCGACGATGTCCGTTTTGTGAGGTGTAATACATACATCCTGAGCCGTGGTAAAAATTGCTGCTTTGAAGAGCGCGCTGCAGCGCGTAGTGTGAAGCAGTCGCCCTCCGTTTCTGGCGGTGGCGCCGATGTGGCATTCGCAGCTTTGGTGTCTCCCTCTGGTGGGAAAGGTTGCCTATTCACGTGCATTTAAGGGGCGCTATGAGCTCACCAGTCGGTCAGTCTGGGTCAGTCTCTCGTCCCCAGCTTGCTAGTCTGTCTCTCGTCCGCATTTGTTAGGCAGTTAGTGTCTGTCTGTCGTTCGGACTACTAGTATGTCTGTCGTTCGGATCAACCTTTAAAGCCGGCAAAATGACAGTCTTTCCACTCCGCCAGTAAGAGAACTCAGCGAGTGTCGCCCGGTCGAGGCTTAGTTCCTGCATCTGAGTCTGGGCGTTAGGCCGCCAGTCTGCTCGAGTTTGCTCAGGCAATGGTCATTGGCGGTTGGATCGATCGGTTGGTCGGTCCGCACTGAGACACAAGATGACTTGTCCGCCTTCAGCGTCGGCGCATGTGAGGTCGCCACGTGAGTCCAGTGGGCCGCGGCGTATAGCGAGGAGTAGTGACTTCGCGGTCGACACGAGAGCAACAGGAGTCAACCCACATCAGTCTGGCCGGTGCGAGCTGCGATGCCGTGAGACGGGAGATCGGCGCGCCTTCCTGCGTCCGTTGAAGAGGCTGGCAGCGGACGGTTCGGGGAACCGATTTAGGGGTGCTGCGCCTGGTCTTCTCGAGAAATCTCATTTTATTAGAAGTTCAGTGATTGGTGATATGTTGTTTGATTTACTCTTGTTAAATTCTACTTGTTTTCTTAGTGAGGTCACCAGACGTTTTGCTTTGGGGTCTCCGTTTGTCCACCCGCGGGAAGGTGGTTGTTTATAAATTGGGTGGTCCGTCTTTCCCTTGTGGAGTAGGGGCGGGTTAGAGCAACCTGCGGTTCGGGTTGTGCGATAAGTAGCGTTGTGCGTTAGTAGCTGTCTCTGTCCTGTTTGTCGGATTTGGCGTGTTAACGAAATTATTGCCTGGAGTGTAACGGCCTAATGCCTGAAATATGTTTTGATCTTTGGAAACTTTGATATTATTGCATATGATCTTGAGAGGCGGTATCTGTGTACTGTAGAGCATCTTAACTATTGTTTGGCCAACCTTGTAAAATTTTATTTAAGATTGCATTTCATGAGCTTTTATTTAAATGATCATTTTAGTATATAAAGTTGCCACCCTTTCACTGTAAGACTTTTCTTAGAAGTTAAAATCAAGTTGCACCTTCGGTGGCAAGGTTAATATTTTAACTGTTAGTGTTTTGTACCATTTCCATCCCTCCTACGAGTGGTGCATAGTTTGTGTGCTTGTGTAAATTATTAAAACTCTTAGTTTAAAGTTATCTGGTGTGCTGCAGATTTCCACCAGTGTAGTCTTTCAAAGGCTGTTGTGAGCGGTCATAACTACGGCCGTGTCAAAAGGGAGCGGCAAGGTTCTCTGCCCGAAAGCTCATGCAGTCAAAACTTGTTTCTTTCTGCCTCTGAATAAATTGTAACTTGATATTTATGTCTCTTTTAAAAAATGCTTTTAAGCACTATTAAAGTGAATAAAATTCCCATTTGTTAAAAGGAATTTGGTTATGAATTCATCAGTTACTCCCTGGTAACTACTTCCTTGCTTACATGTGTTGTTGTTGTGGTCTTCAGTCCTGAGACTGGTTTGATGCAGCTCTCCATGCTACTCTATCCTGTGCAAGCTTCTTCATCTCCCAGTACCTACTGCAGCCTACATCCTTCTGAATCTGCTTAGTGTATCCATCTCTTGGTGTCCCTCTACGATTTTTACCCTCCACGCTGCCCTCCAGTACTAAATTGGTGATCCCTTGATGCCTCAGAACATGTCCTACCAACCGATCCTTCTTCTAATCAAGTTGTGCCACAAACTCCTGTACTCCCCAATTCTATTCAATACCTCATCATTAGTTATGTAATCTACCCATCTAATCTTCAGCATTCTTCTGTAGCACCACATTTCGAAAGCTTCTATTCTCTTCTTGTCCAACCAATTTATCGTCCATGTTTCACTTGCATACATGGCTACACTCCATACAAATACTTTCAGAAACGACTTCCTGACACTTAAATCTATACTCGATGTTAACAAATTTCTCTTCCTCAGAAACGCTTTCCTTGCCATTGCCAGTCTACATTTTATACCCTCTCTACTTCGACCATCATCAGTTATTTTGCTCCCCAAATAGCAAAACTCCTTTTCTACTTTAAGTGTCTCATTTCATAATCTAATTCCCTCAGCATCACCCGACTTAATTCGACTACATCCCATTATCCACGGTTTGCTTTTGTTGATGCTCATCTTATACCCTCCTTTCAAGACACTGTCCATTCCGTTCAACTGCTCCTCCAAGTCCTTTGCTGTCTCTGACAGAATTACAATGTCATCGGCAAACATCGAAGTTTTTATTTCTTCTCCATGGATTTTAATGCCTAGTCCGAACTTTTCTTTTGTTTCCTTTACTGCTTGCTCAATATACAGATTGAATAACATCGGGGAGAGGCTAAAACCCTGTCTCACTCCCTTCCCAACCACTGCTACCCTTTCATGTCCCTCGACTCTTATAACTGCCACCTGATTTCTGTACAAATTGTAAATAGCCTTTCGTTCGCTGTATTTCACCCCTGCCACCTTCAGAATTTGAAAGAGAGTATTCCAGTCAACATTGTCAAAAGCTTTCTCTAAGTCTACAAATGCTAGAAACGTAGGTTTGCCTTTTCTTAATCTTTCTTCTAAGATAAGTGGTAGGGTCAGTATTGCCTCACGTGTTTCAACATTTCTACGGAATGCTTACATAGTGTGATTAAATGTGTTAATGTTCTTGATGAATCGCTAGTAAATAAAATAAATTCTTAAGAATATTCTTTGAAAATAAATCACGGTTCACATCCCATAGAAGGATGATCTACGCACCTCCCAGACACTCATTTTCTGTCACCCTCCTGATGCACATGGTGAGCCACCACAAGCTAATATTTTTCCTGTCATAATTCTTAACACAACACTTTAAAACAAACGAGCCTCACTAAAGGTTGAACTCGCGACATCGCACTCGAGGGGTTCCTTGTGAATGTGCACATCGCACAGACTCGTGCTTAGACGAAGCACTAGCGCGTTAGTTGCCAGCCCGGCCGTGCCGGCTCCCGCGGAGCGAGCCGGACCGCGTCGCTGACCTCTGGCAGGGCAGCGCTATTTATCTCGCGGCCCCGGGAGGCGTGGCCGGCGACGTGTAGCAGAGGTGCCCTAACGTTCCCTGCTGGCGCCTCTCGCTGCACAACAACAGCGCGCCGCCCTCGAAGCTGCCGTCGATTGATGGTTAGATTTTTTTCACATTGCGGTATCAGTTTCACTCGCTGAATGGCGATCGATAGTGCCCTCTCCATAGTAACCTTTAGGTATTTGGCTTGAGCGTTTTAGTGAAACCACAGGAAATCTGGATCAGAATGGGGTTACGGAACCCGTCCTCCTGAAACAGAGCGCACTTTCCTAACTGCCGTGTCCAGCAATTAGGATGGAATATCGGTAACTTGTCCAGCTGAGTGTCGCTCTATTCGGTATGCATCGCCAGGGGTGGGACGCTTCAAGTGGTTCCGAGCATAGTCCCCCCCCCCCCCCCCCATACAAGATTATTATAAATGATTGAAGCGATTTCACAAATTTACTGTGCCTACATTATTTGACATATTGAGACAGGGCTTTGCACACATAAGGAAACATTCAAAAGGTTTTTTTTCTTTTTCCCCACGTCCGGCGCTGCATTTCCCTATCAATCTGTTCAATAGCACTGCTGATGCGAGCTCGCAGTTCTGGTAGGTTTGTTAGTAGAGGAGGAGTAAACACACAAACCCAACTTTCACAGAAACCCGCACTAAAAAGATCGGGTGGGGTTAGGTCTGGAGAGTGTGGAGGACATGATACGAATTGCTGATCATCAAATGGCTCTGAGCACTATGGGACTTAACATCTGATGTCATCAGTCCCCTAGACTTAGAACTACTTAAACCTAACTAACCTAAGGACATCAAACACATGCATGCCCGAGGCAGGATTCGAACCTGCGACCGTAGCGGTGGCGCGGTTCCAGACTGAAGCGCCTAGAACCGCTCGGCCACAACGGCCGGCTGCTGATCATCAACACCGCGACTACCAATCTATCGGTTTCACAGATTCGTGTTTAAGCATTCACGAACGTCATGATGGAAGTGGTGAACAGCACCATCCCGCTGGTAGACGATGCCCACCGCACGGCCGGTCTCCATCTTCCAACCTCCCATAATGTCCAGATACACGTGTGCTGTAACGGGTTTCTCGCAGAAAAAAAAGGACTGCAAACTTCAAACTGCGAGGCTGCATAGAACACGTTAACTTTTCGTGAATCTCGAATCTGCTGCACGATAGCGTGGGGATTCTCCTGCCCTCAGATTAGCGCATCACTGTGCCATCAAAGGAAAAAAAAGTTGCTTCATCACTGAAGATGAGTTTCACACAAAACTATAAGCTGTTCCAAGTGTACCGAAAATTCAAAGCGTCTGACTTTGTCACCGGAAGTCACGGCTAGTAGCAATTGCAAGCAGTAAGTCTTCGGTTTCAGTAGTTTCCTTAAGATCTTCCAAAGGGTCGATTGTGGTATGTTCAGCTTTCTGCTTGCTCTGTTATTCCTCTTCAGTGGGCTACGTGCGAAACTCGCCCGCACGCGGTCAACCGTTTCTTCACCCACTGCAGGCAGACCCCTTTATTTCCCCTTGCAGAGCCACCCTGTAGCTTAAAAATGCGCATATCATCGCAGAACGCAGTTGGAAGTTGGTGGATCTTTGTTGAATTTCGTTCTGAAATGGCGTTGCACTGTTACAGCAGGCCCATGAGACTGCATTTCAAGCACAACATAAGCTTTCTCAGCGCCTCCCGCTGTCTTGCCTAACTGCTCACTGCTCCGCTCTCGTGGCACAAATCTATAGTCTGGCTGCAACAAAAACATGTCAATTACAGTAGATACTGTACATTTATGAAACGGCTTCAATCATTTATGATAACCTTGTATTTGTGCTGCCTCAGAATTCGACAGCCAATTGCAGTCGTACCGGTATGTCTTCAATCTTGTCTGCCTTCAGCCTCCAATCCTGCATGTTGCCTACTTGATAACGAACTCCTGCTTTGGATTACGATGTGGACTGGCAGGAGCCACCATGGTGAGTGACAAAATGGCAATCAACGCCGCCAGAGAGTGTCCGCAAGGAAGGATTTTGTCCCCAGTATTGAGGAACCTAGTGGTGAATGAACTAACGCAAGAATAATATATTAGATGCTGCTTTTTGCCAAGAATACGCAAATTTCGAAGTACCATTACAGCAATGGCACGATGTGCAGTAGACAATATGGAAAACTGAATCCGAAATCTCTATCAGCCTCTGCAACAAGATCAAAGATCGTCGCAGAATGCCATGAAGTTCCGGGCAGATTAGGGGAAAGCGACAGAGTAAACCTGCTGTAAGTCCCTCGTCCATCAGGAATTAGTGGCAATGAACAGGCTGATAAGACTGGCCAAGACAGGCACGACGAGTCCATTTATTGCAACAGAACATCTTCTAACTGTCATCAAGGCGATAGTAAAATCGAAACTGCGTTGCTGGATCGAGAGGCAACGCGAAGAATATTGGACTACCCCTCCCCCTCCCACCCCCCACCACCCACGAAAAAACAAAAACATAAAAAACGTGGCAAGCTAACGATGCCGAAACCATGTTACGAGAGAAGCTCTGTAATCCCAAACTTGAACAGGAAACAGATTAAACTCATTGTAGGAGTCACGACTGGCCGTTGAACTCTTAAGAAACATATACACACGAGGTGTATAGAGGAAGAAGCAGCAAAATGTAGATTATGTAGTAAGGAGATGAAACCACATTACATCCAGACTTCCAATGCGAACCTTTGGTGGGCAAAAGACACAGAATATTCGTACCATTAGAGCCTGAACATATCGCGTCAAATAAAGAACTAGCAAGAGGTCCCCCACTACTTCTTAAGGCTACTGGTTGGCTTTACTAGAATCACACGCAGCACGGGCAACTGTGTTCTAAGACCACTGTCATTTTTGCCTCCCTGCATTAATCAAATCATTTGATTTAGGCTTATTTTGCTTGCCGTTGACGTCCTTGTTTATTATTGTGCGTTCTTGACTGAAAAGGGTAATTTCGTTGACTTACCTAGTTAGTTATTATATATGCGGCTGGCGTCCGCACCACATCACTCCGTTCAGTGTTACTATAGCTTGTAGAGCTATCATTTATTGCAGCTAGCACTTTGCTGTGGCTAAGTAGGGACAACTGAATCGCAACACCACAGTTCAGCTTTTTTATTATTAGTCTTACAGCGGTAGCCATTGTGAGTTCAATGCGGACTTGTAGAACGTACGGAAAACAAAGAGTCCCCCAGGGCATCGATTCTGCGAACTTCCAGACTCGCGTGGATTCTGCGAAATCCCAGGGGTCCACAAAGCAACCCAGCTGAACTGCTTCTGTGAAACCAGAGTCTATAATGGCAAGGGTACGAAGAGAAAATTACGTTGTGGTAGTTACAGACTACTAAAATCGCAGTTTTGACTTAAAATTTTAACAAGCCACGAGCTATGTTTCAAAAGCGTTCAGTGGCTGGAAAGTTTGGAGACTGCTATCATAAGTGGAGATCCACAAGTCTCCTAGAAACTAACACCTTCCGGACAAAAGGCAACAATTTAACTCAGCAAACAGAACATACTGAAATATAAGGAACAACCAATTACCGACTGACCTAGTATTGTCGAACTCGTTTTCAATAACTTATAAAGAAACTCGTACATGTGACAATCTTATTTGCGACAGTTAAAAACACGAATAAAATTAACAATAACCATGATTTAAAATGGAATGATCATATAAAGTTGATCGTCGGTAAAACAGATGCCAGACTGAGATTCATTGGAAGAATCATAAGAAAATGCAATCCGAAAATAAAGGAAGTAGGTTACAGTACGCTTATTCGACCACTGCTTGAATACTGCTCAGCAGTGTGGGATCCGTACCAGATAGGGCTGGTAGAAGAGATAGAGAAGATCCAACGGAGAGCAGCGCGCTTCGTTACAGGATGGTTTAGTAATCGCAAAAGGGTTACGGAGATGATAGATAAACTCCAGTGGAAGATTCTGCAGGAGAGACGCTCAGTAGCTCGGTACGGGCTTTTGTTGAAGTTTCGAGAACATACCTTCACCGAGGAGTCAAGCAGTATATTGCTCCCTCCTACGTATATCTCGAGAAGAGAACGTTGTTGTTGTTGTGGTCTTCAGTCCTGAGACTGGTTTGATGCAGCTCTCCATGCTACTCTATCCTGTGCAAGCTTCTTCATCTCCCAGTACCTACTGCAACCTACATCCTTCTGAATCTGCTTAGTGTATTCATCTCTTGGTCTCCCCCTACGATTTTTACCCTCCACGATGCCCTCCAATACTAGATTGGTGATCCCTTGATGCCTCAGAACATGTCCTACCAACCGATCCCTTCTTCTGGTCAAGTTGTGCCACAAACTTCTCTTCTCCCCAATCCTATTCAATACTTCCTCATTAGTTATGTGATCTACCCATCTAATCTTCAGCATTCTTCTGTAGCACCACATTTCGAAAGCTTCTATTCTCTTCTTGTCCAAACTATTTACCATCCATGTTTCACTTCCATACATGGCTACACTCCATACAAATACTTTCAGAAATGACTTCCTGACACTTGAATCTATACTCGATGTTAACAAATTTCTCTTCTTCAGAAACGCTTTCCATGAGAGACCATGAGGATAAAATCAGAGCGATTAGAACCCAAACAGAGGCATACCGACAATCCTTCTTTCCACGAACAATACGAGACTGGAATAGAAGGGAGAACCGATAAAGGTATTCAAGGTACCCTCCGCCACACACCGTCAGGTGGCTTCCGGAGTATGGATGTAGATGTAGATGTAGATGAAATGAAAGACATCTACACAATACAGGATGTAGCATAATGAACAGGAAAAACTGACATGGTTGGAAACATATGATAGCAAAAGCAAACTCGTTGCAGTAGGCATGGTGATAATTACGGGTCACCACAGACTTCAGAAGGAGATACTGTCCTACTTAGTACAACTGTACACTCATGTTCAGAAATAACAGAACACCTTGAGCAACTAGAGATAGGACGTTCATATTCACAGGACATGTACATTAGTATGTTCTGCAGAAATGATTTGTATTTTAACCATGTTGGCCCGCAGGTTCAAGGTCAACATCGATATTGCGGCACAACACCTTCTACCAGTAAAATGTGCCTGTGACTTTCATTGTAGCTAAAACTGAAGATCATGGACCAGAGTGAATTTAGCATACGCGCAGGATGCCTCGCAGACGTGTGAATGAAACATACCGTAAAATCAGAGGGTTTGAAGGAGGGCGCGTTATTGGCATGAGAGAATGTGATATAGCCATGTGGGAAATTATTCCTAGCGTGGGACGAAGTGTTTGGGCAGTGCAACGGGTGTGTGGAGAACGTTTCACGTAAGGCCGTAGAACACGACGGGATAGGTCAGGTCGCACCATCCAGACCACCCTCCCCGAGAAGTTCGACCCCTCATCCGAATGGCATTGCAGAACAGATCTGCGTCCTCCTCGGCTCTGGCGCAACGGTGGAACAGTGTAACACATCGTACACCATCAGGGGTGACAGTCTGTCGCCGTCTTACGGTAAGCGTTACATGCGCGTCGTCCACTTCTCCGCCTACCTTTGACGAATGTGCAGAAACATTCTAGACGGCAATGGTGTATGGTACGACGTCAATGGGACAGGGATGGCACCAGATAGTGGTTTAGGACGAATCCAAGCTCTGTTTGTTTGAAAATGACGGCCGCAGACAGGGGGGAGCGATATCTCTGCTTTCGCACAATACATACAGCGCCATCTCAAGGCCTACTGGTGTGGAGTGCTATTAAGTGCAACCACAAATCAGGGTTGGTGCGTGTTCAGGGCACTGTGACCTACTGAATCACGTACTGCGACCCGCAGCCATATCCTTTCTGCACAACACCCCAGACGTCATTTTTCAGCAATACAATGCACAAACACATGTTGCTGCAAGAACACAAGCCTTCTTGGTGCCACAGAACGTCAGCCTTTTGCCCTGGCCCGCCAGAACATCGGACTTGTCGCCAATCGAAAATGTGTGGAATATGGTGAAACGACAGGCCCAGTGCTGTGAGCCAATGCACAACCACCACATAAGAACTTTGGAACCAGATGAATGCAAAATGGATGGCTGTACCACAGGACGCCATTGGTGCCTTATACGCGTCGATGCCATCACGCATGGAACAAGTTATCAGGAACCACTGCGGACGCTGTGCCTACTAACTATCTGGAAACATGCTGAACTGAGGTGACTGAAATGCTAATAATTTCTGTAGTACATACTAATGTAGATGTCCTGTGAATATGAGCGCCCTATCTCTAGAAGTTCAAGGCGTTCTGGTTTTTTAAAATTATTATTATTATCATGAGTGTATTTCAGATGTAAACTTTACGATCCCTCAGCTAACACGGACCAAATGTCACTCACCGCCCGTTGTTGAGGGTTGCAGTACATTCATAATGGAGCATTGGCACATCTTGTTGGTGATGTAAAACGTCTAAAGCACCAATCTGGTCTAGTATGGATAGGTCGAACAAGGACTGTATCTTGGCCTCTGACGTCATCTGATCCCAATCCTCTGGCTTTATCTGTATGGGGTCATCTCAAAAGTCAAGCGTGTTAACACTTCCGTTAATAAGATTAAATAACTGGAGCAGCGAATTTTATAATCTTGTCAAGATATACGACATGATCTGTGGGATTTTTGAAAGAATTCATAACTCACTGCAGAGACGAGGGTATTAATGCATCCAAATGCGACAACGATACGTGTTTCATATCCATTAACAGGTATCAATTTACAGCAATTTAATACATGTAACGTGATGAAGTAGTTTCGTATTTCTTATTAACTTAGGTCATGGGTTAAATTAGAGCCCAATAAGATGGGGACTTAAAAAATTAGATTTCAAATACTTCTTAATTTTGTCCATTACTTCTGTGACCATATTAGTTTCTTTAGGAAAAAGAAAGCAAACCACCTTAATTCACTAATAATTCTTTTTATTTCAATCCACAGTGTATTTCGTGTCCAGGGGGCTCATGTTCTGGTGCTGGATCATCCTACGTCACTTCTTTCTTTTTTTAAATTTAGGTCACTACTAGTCCTGTTAAGAGTACATACATCTGTTACAAGGTGGCACATCATGATTACCATATTCACAAAAGGCAAAACCAAAAAATTACTGTTTCCAGCAGTGGTTACATAGTTTTTTAAGCACGGTGTGAGTATACACACCTTTCGTCTCACAGCACATTGTAAACAAAACTGAAATAAATCAAAGAATATCAACTGTACAGTTGTTACATTTCCACATATGCACAGGTGTTGTTACTTCTGTGATACAAAGATGTTACATTATTATTTACAGATATGTGTCATTATTAAAATACTTCTATGTGCAGATATAAGATGTGACCTTATGTTATGAAATGGTTGCAACTATTAAATACTTGTTTCTTTAGGAAAAAATAAATTTTTGAAATTGCTGAAAAACTGTGGCTTTTAAACTCTATTTGTTCATTTAATGTGTTTCCAGAAAATTGTTCCCTGCGTAACAATAGTTCTAATTTATCTATTAACTTGATCAGCTACAGCTGAAGCCTTGATTTCCGAAAACACTGTTTGACGATGTTACGTTTCTAATAAAGATATTGTTGCTGTAGATTTCCCTATGTTGCCTAAACCTCAGTTTCCACTGTAGCCCCTCTAGAAGGGATATTGAGGCTTCTATCGATTTGGACATGATTGCCATGAAATTATGAAGGACAGTGGGCTGAACCATTTCCAAGCGAAGGAATGAATGCACTGCTTCTGTGTTACCGGTAGCCTACACCTTCATTTTGGCGAAGCAGTTGTATGCAGGGTCCCGTATATTTTTAAAAGTGTGTTTACTCATCACAGTACTGTGAGTGACAAAAAGGTTGACAGCACCATTCATTCCACCGATAACATGTTTATGCATACTGTAAAGAAAAATTATTTAAATAAAAATTAATTTTTTATACGACACTTTTTAAATCGAACTGAAAAGTATAGAGTAATATCTCCCCGTTCCATACAGATTCCTAAACCACACATAGATAATCCTGAAAATTCGTGATTGTGAATTTTTAATAGCTATAAAAATACTTGTAGAATTTAAAACGAGAGACGTGGGGCAACAGATGATAGTGACGAAATGAACGATTAAGGTAACAATCTTATGCACTGAATGCGCTCCATGTTTTTCGTTTTAAATCTTATAGCTATTTTCAAAGCCATTAAAAGTTCACTATTACAACTTTTCACGACTATTTATATGGGATTACGAATTTTTATAGGGATAGGAAAACTTATTTTATACTTTGTAGTCCGATACAAATGTGTGATATATTAAAAACTGATTTTTAATTTAAAAAATCTTTTCTGCATTTTAGTCTTGTGTGTGTGGAATTTTTCAGTCGATTTCAAACATTTTGATAAGATTACAACTGAGACATGAGGTAAATTTCAAGTTTCTCTTCACCTCTCACGAAAGAGAACTTTATTAATTCTTATAATACATTGTAGAATCAGCTACAATTTCTACTTTCGCACAACAACCGTCACCTTTAAGCCATACAAAAATAGACTCAGTCTCATTAGTCTTACGAAGATTGCGAGTCCTTAAAAGAAGAGGCATACTAGAAATGAAGTATGATTTTCCGATGTCCCTAATAAGAACTTCTGATATCTGAAGTATGCGGATAGCTATAAGGTCACAACCGTTGAAAGATTCGAGACCCAGCTTATCCTTAACATTACTGCAACGTACAACTACAGCTGTTATCCACCCACATCTATGATGGGCAGTATCATTCTTCGTAAACGTGAAGTTCAAAACTCTTCCAATAAAAACAGACGGCCCGTGAAGAATAGGTTGATTGACCCTGCATAGTAATTGATATGTTGTCAGCAGACTTATAAACAGTACCAGCGACCAATCAATTTTTCCCTCCTACGTATGTCTCGCGAAAAGGCCGTGATGGTAAAAATGTGAGGAGTTAGAGCTCACTTGTAAGCTTACCAGCAATTGTTCTTTTCGCGAACCATTCGAGAGTGGAAAAGGAAAGGGGGAAATTGCAGTGGTACACAGAGTACCCTCCGCCACAAACCAAACAAGAACGTGAGTTAATGCTGCACTGTCGTCCAGCTCGAAGTTGTGGTGAAAGTCTCTAGCTCAATGCGAAGTGACACTGGTATACCCTCCGCCACACAACAGACACGAAAACGAGTTAACATTGCATTGTCATTCAGCTCTGAGCTTCGTTGAAAGCTTCTAGTCTGTAGCTTGCAAAATGTGTACCAAACAGAGAGACAGACAAGAAAGCGACCGAGTAAAAACGTGTTTAAAATCGACTACCTCGGTATGACCACTGTCGTATGTGGCTAAGGTTTTTGATAATACTTCTCAGTTCTCTGATTTCTTTTTTTCAGTGCATAACTAACTTCCTCGATCGTCTCCCGCTGATGTTTGTTGAGCATTTCATAAAGTCAGAAAAGTTGATTATACGAAACCATGATAAATCACGCAGCTTTTCTCCGAATCCTCCTGTGTTGTTCCTGTTTCGCCGGGACCGCGAAGAAACGGTAATAATCAGCTCGGATTAGGACAATACTTTTCATCTGGGATCCTATAAATCTGTGCGGCGTTTGCTTATTAATCCGAACGCGATTTATGTGGACGTTTCATGTCGCAGACACTCCTACATTTTAGAACAGTGTGATGACCTCTAGCAATTTATCACACACGGTTTACATAGACAACAGTGGACCGTTCTTCCTGTTTACACGCATTCCTTGATGGCAATGACCATTCTTTAACGAGAATGAATGGAGTCTTCCAAAGAGACGCATTGTTGGTATAGCATAAAAACGGGTGAAATAGATCTGTGAAGGCAGACTTGGAAAAATAAGTCGCACCTTTCCCCTTGGTCTTTGTGCGGGATGTTTCGCTACAAACCATTGCAACCGTCGTATCAGTAAATTCTACTTTTTATCGGCTTTGAAATCTAGTACAAGAAGTATTATTTCATACAGTACTTTCGAGGCTTGTGTCAGATGTTCAAATGTGTGTGAGTTCTTAAGGGACCAAACTGCAGAGGTCATCGGTCCCTAGACTTACACACTACTTAAACTAACTTAAACTAACCTATGCTAAGAACAACACACACACCCATGCCCGAGGGAGGACTCGAACCTCCGGCGGGAGGTGAGACTTACGTCCTGTTCCCCGGTAACATACATATTTTTTTTTTTTAGTTTAGGCCCTAATGTTCGGCATTTTTTTCTAAGTGACGTTTCATTTCCTGTTTAGATCGACAGCGTCAGAGGATAAGTCGGTAAGTATTTAAAATATCCCACGTTACTTGCTTCGGAAAACGGGTGTTAGAACTGGTAGCGATAGAAGCAGACTATCCGTTTCTTTGCAGCCGCCCTAGGGTCACAGCACCGGGTCGCCATCTGAACGCTGCCAGAAATCGCCAGGTATATCAAAGTGGCCAGAGGAGAACGCAGCATCTGTGACCACAATAGCCTTCTTAGTGCCAAGAGGTGAGCACCACCATGCGTCCCGACCTCTCAGTGCCAAAATATGTTAACAGCAAGAAGAACCTCCAATTTGAAGAACATTTTGTGTGGCCAGAGAGTCACAAATAATCCCATTTTTTGTTTGCTACGATGAAAGTGGAAAGAAATACTAAAGCTTATAGTGTTAACTCTTGCAATACTAACAGGAGGATGTTCTTTATGCCCACCTTTAGAAAATAGTGTAATCTGGTCACATACCCTGTAATTTCAAATTTTCGAAAAAAAACTTATTGTTTTTAATGAATTATTCTACCAGATTCCATATTTTCAGTTAAACTTAACCCACAGTTTAAGTCTCAGTAGTGGATGTCATTTCCCCAATGAAAAAATGGTTCAAATGGCTCTGAGCACTATGTGACTCAACTGCTGAGGTCATTAGTCCCCCTAGAACTTAGAACTAGTTAAACCTAACTAACCTAAGGACATCACAAACATCCATGCCCGAGGCAGGATTCGAATCTGCGACCGTAGCGGTCTTGCGGTTCCAGACTGCAGCGCCTTTAACCGCACGGCCACTTCGGCCGGCTCCCCAATGAACGTCACATTCAATATTTCCACTGGTTCAGAGCCTTACTTACACATAAAGATCTCTGAAAAGTATGTTGAGAGTAAATGTCAACAAAAATAAACGAAATCTCCTTATTTAGTTTTTTTTGTGATGGTCAAAAAGTCGCTACTACACGTTATTGAAAGTGTGCTGATATTCCTAAAAGTGTACTAAAAGGTGTTTTCGGGCTCTAGATGTCATTTGAACATCAATACCTCTTTAATAATATGTTGTTACATAATTAAACAACAACTTTTTTTTGTGGGCATAAAGTACAAACCCCTCTTGGTAATACGTGTAATGGAAAATGCCTTGGAACTGCCAGGGTTGACTCATTTGCATTGTGAGAACATCTACATTTGGTGAGAAAAAATGTATTCGGATGGCAAATAAACGACACCCAGGTTCTGAGAGACATTTCAGGGGGACAAAACCCAGGATTCAAAAGGCCAACACACACAGGAGAGAGCGATTATGTACTATTGTAATTTAGTCACAATATCCTGTCGATTTTACCTAGATATACTGTTTATGAGACATCACTTGCCCTAAACACACCGCAAATTTAAGGGGAAAAATTCCGTTTTCGCGGCACGGAATTCTCGCAGCATTCTCCACGTCCACCATAAACATTCTCTTGTTGCCAAAGCGTAGCCCGTCGTTTCACGTGGGACGAATTTCAGTGAAGTACAAGCAAAATCCTAAAACCACGTCCAACATATTTTAGCAAATTCCAGCCATCCTGTTCAAGCGCACCGCAAGAATTAGTTTATCACTTCTTTTGCCCATCTACTACAAAAATGCAAACAATTCTTTGCAGATTACATGAGCTAGAAGGCCTAGCTAACTTCAGCTACTCATGGAAGCTTTGGATTGAACGTGTTGTTCATATACTGAAGCTTTCAGCAATACAAAACGTTGATTAATAAGAGCAGCATATCCTGTCCTAAAACATCAAAAGCATACTTATCTAAATATTTTATTTAAAATTGCAGGTACCCAACGTGAAATACTTCTTCATACTAAAAGCTAAATGGTTCAGAAACTTGGTATATTCAAAATTACCGTTACTACATAATACTTGCCCCTCTCTAAACTATCGCTTATCAGAAATCTTCTTTCGCAGTCTTTAACGCTTGCATAAATATTGGAGATTTATAGCTTAGGTGACTTGCCCCGTAAATGATCAACACTAATGATACTGCTGCACCACCTGGAGGCACAACGGGATGACCTTGATGTAACCACGTGGTTATGCTCTTCATAACAGTACGGTGTCGCGGTCCAGACGTTCCACGTCTTTACGACACAGGCGATGGCGCCTTACCACGTCGTTGCTCAACTGTCCACATCCGGCTACGTTAATCGCTTGACTTCGGTTACCTTCTGTAGTGTTATTTTACTAAAATAGTTTTTTGGTAATGATGGCCAGCCTTGCATTGACCCGCGAGACAAAGATAATAATCCTCAACCATGAGACAAGTCATAAATACCTTTTAGCGGTACGACTGCACGCAGATAAATTTCATGATTCAACCTCTGGACTGGAAACAAACAACGCTAACGACTTCTTTCTAACTTCCAGCTAGCTCTCTGCACAGCTTTCGACAATTTCACCGAAGAAAAAGACGCAGGACAACAGTTCAAAAGTGTGAAGATTAGTAAGTCGCTCCAAAACCACATTTCAGTTTCCCTCTTTATGAAAAGCCGCCATGTCGGTTTCTCCACCATCGTCTTCTCCGGGCCGGCCGGTGTGACAGAGCGGTTCTAGGCGCTGCAGTCTGGAACCGCGCGACTGCTACGGTCGCAGGCTCGAATCCTGCCTCGGGCATGGATGTGTGTGCTGTCCTTAGGTTAGTTAGGTTTAAGTAGTTCTAAGTTCTAGGGGACTGATGACCTCAGGAGTTAAGTCCCATAGTGCTCAGAGTCATTTGAACCATCCTTCCGCTGATCTGATGCGATTTCTTACAACCACCCTCTGCAACGTTCGACGATCCCTGTCCGTGAGTGCATGACGTCTGCCTGGTCTAGCTGTAGTTGTTCGTTCGCCTTTCGACTTCACAATCGCATCACCAACAGGCAACTTGGGCAGTTTTAGAAGGGTTCAAATGTCCCTGATGAATCTGTAACTCACTCTCAGCCAGTGTGCCGTGGCGGTCAGGGACACGTGCAGCCAGGCTGAGCCCTACGACACTGGTCCACGTCAGCTCTCCTGACCGATCCACTCCGCTGCTACTGCTTCTCTACTGACTCCAAGTCTGCTTTTATACTGGCGGGTCCGCCTGTCCTGACATCTAGCAGTCAATTCATTATTACATACACTATGTGATCAAAAGCGCCCGGACACCCCCAAAAGCCGGCTGGAGTGGCCGAGCGGTTCTAGGCACTACAGTCTGGAGCTGCGCGATCGCTACGGTCGCAGGTTCGAATCCTGCCTCGGGCATGGATGTGTGTGATGACCTTAGGTTAGTTAGGTTTAAGTAGTTCTAAGTTTTAGGGGACTGATGACCTCAGATATTAAGTCCCATAGTGCTCAGAGCCATTTGAGCCATTTTATTCGGAGATAAACAGGCTCGCACAGGATAGAGAAGCGTGGAGAACTGTATCAAACCAGTCTTCGGACTGAAGACCACACAACAACAAATTCACAAGAACTCAAAAGGAATTCGAACTTCAGCTACCAGGAGCACTTTTTGGTCAGAAGTACATTCGGAAGAGACCATGCTTCTATGGCCTTAAGTAGCGTGCAAAGTTTGGAAATGTGCAGTTTGTGAACAACATAAAAATTCAATTAACTAAGATTAAAACACAAAATAAAACAAAAAATAAAACAATATAAAACAAAATCTTTGCAAACCAGTCTTCGCGAGCGACGCTGCGGGCGCTAAGCTAGCCTTTAGCTATGTTCTGTTTGTGCTTGTATATTTTATGTAAGTATGATCTGGTTGTATGGTGTAAGCTAAGGGCCAATAAATTCAGTTTCAAAAAAGTACAGTAGTCTGCCGTACCGAAGTTTAAGCAGGTAACATAACTCTCCGGATTTAAATCTGGATCGAATAACTATGTCTCCGACAACCCACCCCTAGTATGTATGTGGCCCAGGTTAGAGCCGTTCAGCGTATACGATTAACTGACGCGTGAGATGGAGTTTTCAAATACTGTAGCACGTTCCGTCTGTCTCCGGTGCTACGGTAGGAGGAGACGAGCAAGTCGAAGGAAACGCACAGGAAGCGACCATTTCGCCTAGAAGTGTTGGTAGGCGGATTCCGGGATTAGTGATCTCTGGATGGGTATTGCCGGTACTGACAGCAATCGAACTTACATCCTACGTGAAATGTGCCGGCAGATCGACAGTGTGCCTTTCGCTGGCAATGTTCTTACCAACTGAGCAATCCAAGCAAGACTCAGGACTCGCTGCCACAGCTTCACCTCTGTCAGTATCTATCTCCTACATGCCTAACTTTACATGAGGCCCCTTGCATACATAGGCAAACTTTTTCTCTGAGAATATTGTTGTGTTCCTAATCGAGAAGGGGATGAAATTACTGACAGTTTATTTGTTTGACTTTTTTTTACCAAAAGACCGAAGACTTTTTTTCTAAGCGGTAATTACAACTCTTTACGAGTCACTTAAATTATGCCATAATTAAAATATGAATAGTCCATGTTAATTAAATTTTTATAATGGTAACAAAATCTTTGAAAAATAACAGAGAACCTGGAGAAGATAGATTGAATTTTGAAATCTGGAATTTACACCTACAATACATAGAATCATCGAGAACGTTACACTCAAAATACACAGAATCATTGAAAACATCCGGGAGACAGGAAAGGCACCTGAAGGATGGAACAGGTCCCTAACAGACGTCCTCTACAAGAAGGGAAACAAAACAGACCCTAATAACTATTGAGGAATTTCACTACTAACAATCACATACAAAATTCTATCCCATGCCCTGTTGATACATCCACAGATTGAATGCCGAGGAGCGTTCTGGAAGACATCGAGAAACTAAACTTCTCCATAGAAGAAATGACAGAAAGGAAAAAATACGGAAAAAATATCAAAAAACCAACGTTTTAGCAAACGTTCAAAAGAAAAAAATTGAAAACAAGGAAAGAAGTGAATAAAAGAGAGGAAAAGCAAACACACCGAATATTTGAGAGGTTTTGGGGAAGAAACAAGAAAAAGAGAAAAGTGACTAACAATAACAATAATAATAATAACAACAATAAAGGTGTTTAAAATTCGTCTCTGCAACTGCCAGAAACTGTGCGTTTATATCACGATATCCGCTTAGTTTAATTGATCATAAAATCCCATCAGTGATGTTTTATTTCAGTAAATGGAAACACGTTAGTTGATGTAAATAAACAAAAGCGGATTTTAAATAGCTTTAATATTTGCTTTACCGTCTATCACTGAACTAAATTTTTCCCGTCCTCCACCTAGAAGCTAGCAATATTGCCGGTAATTTAAATTCAATCGCGACCGAGAGACTTTTCCAAACGCTTCCGGCACGATCAGCCTACGAGACGTCATACAAAACATCAAGTCATTATTACGCAGAAGCCGGTCGGGGTGGCCGAGTTGTCTGGAACCGCGCGACCGCTACTGTCGCAGGTTCGAATCCTGCCCCGGGCATGGGTGTGTGTGATATCCTTAGATTAGTTAGGTGTAAGTAGTTCTAAGTTCTAGGGGACTGATGACCTCAGAAGTTAAGTCCCATAGTGCCCAGAGCCATTTGAACCAAGTATTACGCAGACGTCACTATTTTAACTTCGGACGCATACATAAATATAGCAAAAGACTTCAAATATTGCTCCTCTGCCTTTCAAATGGTTCAAATGGCTCTGAGCACTATGGGACTTAACATCTGAGGTCATCAGTCCCCTAGAACTTAGAACCACTTAAACCTAACTAACCTAAAGACATCACACACATCCATGCCCGAGGCAGGATTCGAACCTGCGACCGTAGCAGTCGCGCGGTTCCGGAATGAAGCGCATGGAACCGCTCGGCCACAGCGGCCGGCTACTCTGCCTCTTTCATCCCTTCGTAGCGCATATAAAAGGGAAACACTTCTACTGTTTTAGGTTTCAGCACCTCAGTCAGTAAAAACGGAGTCTGTCCAGATCACTTCGTTGTCTGTCTGTCTGTCTGTCCGCCTGTCTAGACAGGTTTTTCTCAGGAACAGGCAAACAAATGAATTTGAAATTTGTCACATACTAAGGTCTATGGTCCGTTTGGAGCGTAAAATACTTAAGCTTCTAAGTCAAAGCAATAAAAAGAGACAGTCATTTATGTCACATGCAGTTCACAGTAGTTTGCAGAGAGTAGGCGTAGATGTAGATGTAGATGTTTTGATGCTCGCAAGCTCACTCAGCAAAACCTTCAGGAAACCTATAGTCACGAAATTTGGCAAGAAGTAACGTTTCACGAAAAGAGTAAGTAAAACAATTCAAAAATTTTAATTGATAATTACATTGTATAAAAATATTTCTTTGTCTTTTGTTATCCGACTGTCTGCCCATGCGTCTGTTAAGATCCCTCTTTCCCGGGAAAGAGTGGACGCATCAACTTGGAATTCATGTCACGTACTAATAAGGTCTATGGTTCCTTGCCACTGTAAAATATCTAAGTTTGTAAGTCAATACAGTCAATAGATACGATCATTTATGGCAGATGTTTCGATATCTTACCAGTATCGATATGGTTAACAGGCAAACATCGTTGAAGGTCTCGATTTCCGACATGGATGAACTATCTATGTGCACAATTGTGTGGACCTCGGTGCACGAATCCCACTAGTACATACCCGGATTATCTTGTATTACGCATTTATAAAATTTTCTGACGGAAACCATAGAGTGGGGTTCCCTCAGTTCCTGTTCAATCGGATAGTTTCACAGACTTCGGTTGAAATAGTGCAAAATCTCCTATAGTCTGTTCAGTATTACTTCAGGACTGACCCTCTTGGTCAGCGACACGCGGAGGTTGGCAGGTCCCGTATGGAGCACAAGCCTAATATTACATTTCAATCAACTCGATCAAATTCGAAAAGTATTGGTTGCAAACGATGGAAATCACACCAGTCTCTTCTGAGACAACCGCCAGTTTTTGAAACAACATTTAGAAAGTTTACGATGATGTTGCCAAATTTTCGATATGTGCGGGAATTTGTTTGTTGTTCAGTTTATGGTATAAATGGCTCTGAGCACTACGAGACTTCACATCCGAGGTCATCAGTCCCCTAGACTTAGAACTACGTAAACCTAACTAACCTAAGGACATCACACACATCCATGCCCGAGGCAGGATTCGAACCTGCGACCGTAGCGGTGGCGCGGTTCCAGACTGAAGCGCCTAGAACCGCTCGGCCACTCCAGCCGGCTGATCTCTTTTCAAGTGATTTCCATATTTCTGGTGCCCTGGAGGCAGACATTCGTGGCCGTCGATTCGCTTTGGACGAAGAGATGGAGCCGTGCGTACAATGGTGGTTCCGTAGGCAGCCACAAAAATTTGTTTATCAAGGCGTTTGCCGTTTTTGCCAGAATGAGATAAATGTATTAACAGTTACGACAATTACTTTTGAAGTAATGACCAGTTTAGTAATTTTTTTACCATTCATGTTGTTTTCATTTGACTACGTAATGCAATTTTTAGCGGGTAGTGCCCCATAGCTGTTATTGATTTGAAAAATGTCATATTACCGCCTTGAGCTGCCGATAAAATAGTTCACGTAAACAGTCAGTTTCGTTCGTCTGACCATCATCAGTATCATAAAAATATTCACAGCACTACGTTAGGCGATAAACCCATCAACGATACTCAGTCATCATATTGTGATATAAATTACGTCATCAATTTATAAAAACTGTGCTACGGAGTGAACACATTCATGTTAAAACCGTAATCTGCTTTAAAGCAGTGAGCTAATTAATATCGCGTGGAGGCGTCCGTACCTACTGACAAACATGATGCTGTGAGTACGTTTATGAACTTGATGATCGTGAGATGACTGAAACTGGCTGCATAAATAAAGTATTTTATCAGCAGCTCAAGTCGGTAATACGACAAGTTTCATATTATTCTTTATACACTACTGGCCATTAAAATTGCTACACCACGAAGATGACGTGCTACAGACGCGACATTTAACCGACAGGAAGAAGATGCTGTGATATGCAAATGATTAGCTTTTCAGAGCATTCACACAAGGTTGGTACCGGTGGCGACACCTACAACGTGCTGACATGAGGACAGTTTATAACCGATTTCTCATATAGAAACAGCAGTTGACAGGCGTTGCTTCGTGAAATGGTGAAACGTTGTTGTGGTACCCCGTGTAAGGAGGAGAAATGCGTACCATCACGTTTCGGACTTTGATAAAAGTCGGATTGTAGCCTATCGCGATTGCGGTTTATCGGATCGCGACATTGCTGCTCGCGTTGATGCAATGACTGTTAGCAGAATATGGAATCGGGCCGTGTTTGACGACATCGCGGTGAACGCACATTGGACGCGTGCATTCGTCATCGCCATACTGGCGTATCACCCGGTGTGATGGTGTGGGGTGCCATTGCTTACACGTCTCGGTCACTTCTTGTTCGCATTGACGGCACTTTGAACAGTGGACGTTACATTTCAGCTGTGTTACGACCCGTGGCTCTACCCTCCATTCGATCCCTGCGATACCCTACATTTCAGCATGTTGCAGGTCCTGTACGGGCCTTTCTGCATACGGAAAATTCGACTGCTGCCCTGGCCAGCACATTCTCCAGACCTCTCACCAATTGAAAACGTGTGGTCAATGGTGGCCGAGCACTTGGCTCGTCACAATAAGCCAGTCACTACTCTTGATAAACTGTGGTATCGTGTAGAAGCTGCACGGGCAGCTGTAACTACACACACCATCCAAGCTCTGTTTGACTCAATGCCCAGACGTATCAAGGCCGTTATTACGGCCAGAGGTGGTTGTTCTGGGTAGTGATTTCTCAGGATCTATGCACCCAAATTGCGTGAAAATGTAACCACATGTCAGTTATAGTATAATACATTTGCGCAGTGAATACCAGTTTATCATCTGCATTTCTTCTTGGTGTAGCAATTTTAATGCCCAGGAGTGTAATTTTGCAGTGGAGGTACTTAAAAGCATGGTCGAAGCGCTGCTGCTTTCAGCGCGGCCAGAAGCGGTGGAAGACAGCAGCCAGACGGCGGCCGCGCACGGTGGCGGAGCAACGGCCGCGCCGCAGAGCGCGGTGTTTGCAGAGCGCTCGCCTCGCGGCTGCTGGGCCGCCGGTGGAGGCGCCGCATTCCTGGCCGCGGGTGCAGGTGACGCCGCGCATTCCTGCACCGCCGGCCGGCCAGCAGCAGCAGCAGCCGCCGGCAGCCAAGGACGGCGCGGCGCGGCGTGCTCCGGCGCTCCACCTTGCTACACCTCACTGCCAAGGCCGCGGCCCGCTGCGCGCTCCCAGTCTGCGGGCGGAGCACGTGGTCCGCGAGGCGCCGGCCGACCTAGAGAGCCTGTATAGGGAGAGAGTGGACAACCGGACGATACGGCGGCGAATTTTCTGCCAAACTGCGGGCGGGGCTTTTGAATGGCCAGTAGTGGAGTAGTGGAGTACACACTCACCGAATCAAAAGCACAAGACGATATGGCGAAATCATTCGTTAAACGCCTTTCTTTACAGCTATAATATACTCATAGTAGCCTACTACATACAGCACAGGAAAATTTGATACAGTGGCTGTAAAAATTGTTCGTTACTTGCATTCATCTCCTTTAAAGTTCGTTTACTAGACATATTGCCATGAAAGTAACGTAAATAAAAAAATATAGTGTATAGCATTTGTTTTGTATCGGAAGTGCATAACGCTAAAGATTTAACGTACCTGTATTACGTCAGATGAATAAAGTCGTAACCAGTTGTTTACTTGTGACATGCAAAAAGTGTGATACGTATTAGTACTTCTTGTCATGTCTTCAAACTTTTTGCGTGTCACGAGTAAACAACTGCTTACGACTTTCTTTCATATATATATAATGTTTCAGCAACCACGACAATTGCGGAAAACGTGCTTACTGTTTTGGTTGGCAGGAGAGACAACACCGTATTACTAGAGGAGGCCGAAAAGCACGCGTTTTAGCTCACGCAGGCTGGCGTGAGGTCTGGAACAGGACAAGGAAATTAGAATGTAGCTGGTGGAATACTTAACTTCAATCCATTAATGGTGAACGTCGGTCTGGACGGTACATGATTCACAATATCAATAGTAACTGATAAGGGCGCCTTGCTAGGTCGTAGCAAATGACGTAGCTGAAGGCTGTGCTAAACTATCGTCTCGGCAAATGAGAGCGTATTTTGTCAGCGAACCATCGCTAGCAAAGTCGGTTGTACCACTGGGGCGAGTGCTAGGAAGTCTCTCTAGACCTGCCGTGTGGCGGCGCTCGGTCTGCAATCACTGATAGTGGCGACACGCGGGTCCGACGTATACTAACGGACCGCGGCCGATTTAAAGGCTACCACCTAGCAAGTGTGTTGTCTGGCTGTGACACCACACTTACAACTTGCCTGCGTCAACAGTCAGGCAATAATACTGAAACCAAAATAATGCCTAGTGTTCTGATTCAGAGCTAAACAAAGTTTGACGCTATAAAGTCGAATGAGCATCGCACAACAATTACAGGAACTATCCGTTTTCAGCAAGGACTGTCAGATATTGGCTTCAGGAAAGCTTGTGATGCTACCAGTATGCACGGAAACGCTAATTACGTACTAAAAACGTTATACAACTAAATCGAACATGCATGCACAACGCATAACAAGTCACTCAATAATTCGAATATTTTTTAATCGTTTCCAAAAGTCCTCTGAACTTCAATTCAACTCAAAAGCACGGCGAACTAGGGAGCGCGAGAGACGTTTGGCAGAAAAATGACGCCAAAGCTAATGAACCAATGACGGGCAACTTCACCTATGGCCACTCTCTCTGTATACAGTATACAGGCTCTCTAGGCCGGCCTGTCTCGACGCGACACACCGCGTCAGCTTCCCTCAGTTTCGTCAACGAATAGACACTGCAGGTAACGGTGCAACGGTTACTATAGTTTTACTCAAAGAGGACGACGCCAAACTAAAAAGGTTGCTGCTGTCTTTTTTCAGTCGGAAGATGTAGTTCTCCATGCTAGTCTGTCCCGTGAATGTATCATCTCCGCATAACGGCAGCAATTTTTGAATCTGGTCAGCGACCGTCCATTAACACTCGCAATACCAAAGGGGCGTGCGGCGGTGGGCGGCGGTGGGGGGGGGGGGGGGGGGGCGGGGAAGCGGACGACGACGACTTTGTGCCCACTTTTTATTGTTCTTAATGATTTCTTCTACCAGATTCCGTAATTGATTTAAATTTTTCAATAGAGCTACACGCACAGGTTAAGAGCCATTCTTACACATGAAAATGCCTTTAAGATGTCTGTTGTGACTCAAAGTCTAGGACAATTAACGAAAATTGTTTTTTTTTTAAATACAAGCCTCTTGTTGGAAGATTAAAACTATCTGGCAGACCGAGACTCGCACTCCGGACCTTTGCCTTTCGCGGACAAGTGCTCTACCAACTGAGCTACCCAAGCACGACTCACGCTCCATCCTCACAGCTTTACTTCCGAGTTCGAGTCTCGGTCCGCCACACAGTTTTAATCTTCCAGGAAGTTTCATATCAGCGCACACTCCGCTGCAGAGTGAAAATCTCATTCTCCAAACAAGCCTCTTGGTTATGGAAAGTACTAAGTACTTTGGTATAGTTAAGATTGTTCCTAAATATATTTTCAGATTGTGAATCCTACGTACGTATCAGTAGCTATTTAAAAAAATTGCTGTTAATAAAACTGAACAAATAATAATGGCATTTAATTTGTTCTTAATTTTTGTGGTGGGCATTAATTATCGCCCCCTCTTCATATAGTAGACGTTACTTACAATACGTTGGTATTGATAGGGTTAATTTCATGAGGAGTACTTTTTAAAGTTTGGATTCCCCTCCCACCATAAACAAGATTTGGTGAGATGTGATCAGACCCTCATCCCCCTCATGTGTGGTTTACCCCGTAGGCGACTAAAATTACTTAAAAATGCAGATTTATTTGTTTCAAACGTGTTTGAATAGAGCCGGCCTCTGTCCCCGAGCGGTTCTAGGCGCTTCAGTCCGGAACCGCGCTGGTGCTACGGTCGCAGGTTCCAATCCTGCCTCGGGCTCCTTACGTTAATTAGGTTTAAGTAGTTCTAAGTCTAGGAGACATGAACTCAGATGGTAAGTCCCACAGTACTTAGAGCCATTTGAACCATTTGTTTGAATAGAAACATGTTTACTTTATAAACTGTATTAAACACTGTTAGCAACACGTGATTAAAACCCTGTTTCAAACAGCTTTTAATCACACCAACCCTGAGTAGTACAAAGACGGACAGAAAAACAGAGACAGATGGACAAAAAGACTCCATGAAAATCGTATTAACCATTTTGACGGATCCCTAACTAACTGATCTTTTGTTGATAATTACCTGCATTAAATGTCATTGACTCTTCATTTACTTTGCAGAGAAAAGACGACATTGCTCGTATCTACATTTGAATCGTGTGATTACGTAGCTGTTCTGTCTCTTGATGTACTCGTTATTACGAAGAGAAATCTTGAGGAACTACAGAGTTGTTTCCTTCCACAAACAATGAACTGCTTGCTCACACGTGTCTTTTGGCTTGCCGGAATGCTACTTAACATACGCACTGTAGTGTGATTCTTGAGTTTCTCCCGGCGTATTTGATAATCAAAATATCCACGGGTGTGCTACCGGTCTACAGTGTCCAACGGGCACAATATTTCGACGATCATACATGTCGCCATCATCAGGTGAACTGACGGACTGAGCTCCTGTGAACGTGCCGGTACGGAGATTCGTCGCTATGGCTGCTCAGAGGGAACTGGGTTCGGTCGCGGCGGCGGCCGATTTAAATACCCTCCGCCCGCGGCGTGCTCCCTCCGCCGTCCGCGCCCTGCGCCACGGTCGCGCGGTGGAACAGATTGCGACGGCGTCTGAGATGACGTCGCTGTGATGGCTCTGTCCGCCGTGGTCGTCACAACTATACGTTTGCTCGATTTACTCTTGATTAACCCAATCGCTGGTTCCCAAGCCTTGCTAAGATTATAGCCACAGTCACGGTTTATGAGGTCGTCATTGGTGCGAATTTCGATGGCCTCTCTAACAACGCTGTCCCAGTATCTCGACGTCTGTACCAGAATCCTCGTGCGGTCATACTCCATAGCGTGATTTTCCGACAAACAATGTTCAGCGACCGCCGACTTGCTCGGATACATCAGTCGAGTGTGCCTCTGGTGTTCACGGCATCGATCCTCGACGGTACGCATCGTCTGACCAATATACGACTTGCCACATTGACAAGGAATCTGGTACACGCCGGCCTTCCTCAAAACGAGGTCATCTTTGGCGCTCCCCACCAGTGCACGGGTTTTATTCGGAGGACAAAACACAGTTCCGACCCGGTGTTTCTTCAGAATGCGGGCGATTTTCGCCGAGAGTGCGCCTGTGTATGGAATAAATGCAGTGCCTACCTCCTCCCTCGTGAAGTCAGTCCGTCAGTTCACCTGATGATGGCGACATATATGATCGCCTAAATATTGTGCCCGTTGGACACTATAGACCGGCAGCACACCCTTGTATATTTTGATACGCACTGTAGTTTTGATACTAGTTAATTTTGAACACAGTAAAAAAAAGGGCTTTATATGTTACAGCTGAATCAATGACTGAGACAGGATTATTACGACAGGCGTGGCACGGAACTCCCCGAATGCAATCTGACACTTGTGCGGCACTTGTTTCAAATCATAAAATCACGTGAATGCACACGTATAAATCATTCGGTTCAGTTGACAGAGGTCATAAAGACTAGTGGGCACTTTAATACTGTGTATGCTCGGGATTAATGTTATAAAACAAAACGTCACCCGTTTAATAATCTGTATCCTCTGAATTAAAATGTTGATGTGAGATTTTCATTGCCCTCCTTCCTTTTAAATGAGATTTGGTGAGATTCTTCCGAATCTAATTAATGGACGTCCCCTTACTGTATTCAAGCCTTGGTCTCCCTCTACGGTCCCTCTCCCCCTCCCCACACATTTCCTTCCATTACTAAACTGACAAAATCTCCAGCATTCTTGTGTAGCGCCATATTTCAAATTCTTCAATCTTCTTCTTGTCTGATTTGCCTATAGTACACGTTTCATGTTCTTACAAGGCTACACTCCAAACAAACACCTACAGAAACTATTTCGTAGCACTGTATATTAGCTGTTAACGAATTCTTGTTTTCCACGAAATGTTTCCTTGCTACAGCCAATATATATTTTTATCCCTTCTACTTCGACCACTACCAGTTATTTTACTTTCTAAATAGCAATACTCATCAAATATTTTAGTATCTCGTTTCCAAATTCAATACCATCACCGTCGCCTGTTTTACTTCGACCCTAGTCCGTTGCTGTTTCTGACAGAATTGAAATTTCATCGGCAAACTACAAATTCTTTTATTTCTTCTTCCTGAACTTTCTTTTCCAGATTTCTCCTTATTGGCACACACTAATATATAGTGACACACAACCTCAATAGTTTTCTTCCCTCAACATTCATACTTTTTTGTGTATTCGCAGCCAGAAGCACTAGTGGTTAAAAAATAATGGCCTTGTAGCAAGAACAAGACGTAGCACGTGGAGTGGTGGAATTCACACCAAAGGGGGACGTTCTGAGCGACGGTGAATCAAATAAGACACAAGAACTTAGATGTAATTGCTGTATGTGCCCCACGAGAAACGCCTCTCCAGTTGCCGACAGGGGCAGTAGAGACGATCTCAGCTGCTTATTTGATCAAGCATAATCCTTGACTTGAGAAAGAAATTTCTGTGAATTTATGCCTGATGCACAGCACTCTACTGACATGGTTCAAAGACGGGAAAATAACCGAAGAATTATAGATGTGATGTTACAGGACGTGATGTTACAGAAGTATTCTGAAAATGAAGTGGATTCGCAATAAACGAGTTTCTCAGCAGAATCGGCGGGGAAAGGAATGTGTCAAGAACATTAACTAGAAAGAGTGCCAGGGTGATAGGAGTCCCAGATGGAGGACAAAGATTACAGTATATACAACAAAGAATTCCAGAGCGCTAACCCGAGATGAAGACATGAACACAGAAGAGGAAATAGTGGCGTGCCGCATCAGACTAAGCAGATGGTTGATGACAAAAACCAAGCGAGAGCTGGCCTTACACTCTGCGGGTTTCGTACAAACTTAATTATGTAAATTAATCGTTCATCTATGGACTCGGATGAGAGAGTTTCCGAGTATCAAAATATATTACATACACTCCTGGAAATGGAAAAAAGAACACATTGACACCGGTGTGTCAGACCCACCATACTTGCTCCGGACACTGCGAGAGGGCTGTACAAGCAATGATCACACGCACGGCACAGCGGACACACCAGGAACCGCGGTGTTGGCCGTCGAATGGCGCTAGCTGCGCAGCATTTGTGCACCGCCGCCGTCAGTGTCAGCCAGTTTGCCGTGGCATACGGAGCTCCATCGCAGTCTTTAACACTGGTAGCATGCCGCGACAGCGTGGACGTGAACCGTATGTGCAGTTGACGGACTTTGAGCGAGGGCGTATAGTGGGCATGCGGGAGGCCGGGTGGACGTACCGCCGAATTGCTCAACACGTGGGGCGTGAGGTCTCCACAGTACATCGATGTTGTCGCCAGTGGTCGGCGGAAGGTGCACGTGCCCGTCGACCTGGGACCGGACCGCAGCGACGCACGGATGCACGCCAAGACCGTATAATCCTACGCAGTGCCGTAGGGGACCGCACCGCCACTTCCCAGCAAATTAGGGACACTGTTGCTCCTGGGGTATCGGCGAGGACCATTCGCAACCGTCTCCATGAAGCTGGGCTACGGTCCCGCACACCGTTAGGCCGTCTTCCGCTCACGCCCCAACATCGTGCAGCCCGCCTCCAGTGGTGTCGCGACAGGCGTGAATGGAGGGACGAATGGAGACGTGTCGTCTTCAGCGATGAGAGTCGCTTCTGCCTTGGTGCCAATGATGGTCGTATGCGTGTTTGGCGCCGTGCAGGTGAGCGCCACAATCAGGACTGCATACGACCGAGGCACACAGGGCCAACACCCGGCATCATGGTGTGGGGAGCGATCTCCTACACTGGCCGTACACCACTGGTGAGGGGACACTGAATAGTGCACGGTACATCCAAACCGTCAGAGGTGACATACGGAAGTGAAACTGTTCAAAGTCACCCAGAAAATCCTAAAGATTGAGACAAGAACAGCTAGAACACACATAAATAAGACATATCAAGAAGTGAAGAATGGCGGATAGTGCCAAATGTGTGATGTACAGCAAACTGGAGGCCATTACAGATACTATACCGAAAAAAGTTTCTCTTTTTTGTCACATTATGCGGACACCAGAAATAAGGTTATCAAGAAAAATTAGAGAAATTCTTTGACACATGAAGCAGCAAATAAGATGTACAAAAGAAAACAGGGGAGATATGAAAGAGCTAAATAACCATGGTTGATTTGCAAAACAAAACAGGAAATGTAAATAAACTGAAAATCATATAAATAAGATTAAAACCGAATGTAGACAAACAAAAAAGCGTCAAATGGGTATTTGCAGATGGGAAACTTCAAAAAAGAATGAATGAAAAGATACTGGGCAGTTCGGAAAGAAAACCTACTGAAGAAGATGAGCAGAAAATGATTGAGTTAACTGGTCCAATGAGGCCGTAAAAGCAGGAGAACGACCAGGAGAATTACAAATTAACAAGTTTCAGAATCTTTCCTTTACTTGCAGCTTGAAACCTTCCTGCTTGCTAAATTTCATGATTCTAGGGTAACGAAAAGTACCCTGTAGTTTTTGTTGGGTGAGTTTACTAGTTTCGAAATGTGTGACTTAAGTGGCCGGATCTTTTGACTGCAGTGACTTAAAGAGGTTTAAATTTTCTACACAGCCGAGGGACTATAGACCTTAATGTTAGACGTAAATTTCAACTTCACACCTCTACTCGTTCCTGAATCTTAACAGTCAGACAGACAGGCCGACAACAAAATGAACCTGTAAAGGATCTGTCTTTAGCGATTGAGATACGGACCCCCTAAGTAATTAGTGCGAACAAATTAGACAGTGCGGGCTGGTTGCCAGTTAGGGGCCCAACGATACACGAAAGCATTTGTTCTGTAAGCCATATTCACTACAGCTTACCCAGTGGTTGAGACCACCAAACAAACCAACGGAATCTACCCTCTGTATTGGCTAATTATTTAAGAGGACGAGTTCGCTGACAGGTTAATTTCAGTCATTAGGCAATGTCATGAAACAGGCAACAATACGTAAACATCTATGTAGATAGTGTTTGCAAAAGATATTAAATTTAATTGTTGTGAGAAAAAATACCATCGGAAAAGTAGTTCCCTACGGTTCATTACAATCTATGGTAGGGACGTGCCGACAATGCGACCGGTTTGTCCCGTTACTTTGCGAACGTCACAGTACAGACAAAGGTCTCCCTAGGCTTTCAAAATTTGGGCAGACCGCAGAGCTCTAAGGTAGTCGCAGCGCTCCCGAAAAAAAAAAAAAACCCTGCTAATCTCTGCCCTTAGGGGAAAGGCAGGAATTCGTGTGTGGAGTTCGTGACCCCACGAGTTAAGAATCACGCAAGATGTTATAATTTCAAAATGGTCCTGATCCTTTCAAATCACGCACAGTGAGAAGTGTCCTTAACTCCCCCACCCTCAGGTTCACTTTACAGCAGATTGAAACATTCATTCTGCAAACAAACCCCAATTCTCCGCCATATTCTTTCTTGGAGGAGTCTTTCTTTTGCCTAGCGTTGTCGTCCGCTTTTTCAGAATTTGGCTAATTTTATTTTGTTGTAGAACTGGGTGTCCGGGTACCCTCCCTGAAGCCACCGTCGTGAAAACAACCTAATAGAGGGAAGTCATGAGCTCCACCTCTCTGTGAATCGTCTAACGTTTGTTCCGCGTGTTTTGAGGCGGAATTCGGGGACCAGCCAAGCATTTTCTTAAACGAGAGTGGGAAATCACCTGAAAACCACAGTCAGGGTGGCCGCTTGTGCCAGCTCAAGCTCATTAATCCGCCGCGCGCAATTTTTATCCGAGCCCTGTCTCGCACGGTAGCATGCTACGCGTTACACTATACGAGTAGGTTATTGATTCTTATAGGAGGACTATAGCCGCGCGGGATTAGCCGAGCGGCCTTAGGCGCTGCAGTCATGGACTGTGCGACTGGTCCCGACGGAGGTTCGAGTCCTCCCTCGAGCATGGGTGTGTGTGTTTGTCCTTAGGATAATTTAGGTTAAGTAGTGTGTAAGCTTAGGGACTGATGACCTTAGCAGTTAAGTCCCATAAGATTTCACACACATTTGAACATTTTTTTTAGGAGAACTATACCAGTATCGAATACAGGAGAAGTTTTGTGAAGTTTGGAAGACAGAGGAGAGGCACGGTCGGAACTGAAGTCATGAATCGTACACGTGTAACTCGCCCGCTAAGAGCAGTGCCCGCCAAAGGGGAGATCTCGGGTTCGAATCCCAGTCCGGCACATAATTTTAAATATGCCAGTAAGTTTTGAAACATGAGATAGTCCGCTGCATAGTGAAAGAGTCATTCTGAATAAAAATAATGGTATTTCACAGGCATTGCCAGCATAACTGTTTTCTAAACGAAATGCAAGTGGTTGCTACAGTTGAGAAACATTGATGCACCAAAAAGTTAGTCCGCAGCTCGTGGTCGTGCGGTAGCGTTCTCGCTTCCCACGCCCGGGTTCCCGGGTTCGATTACCGGCGGGGTCAGGGATTTTCTCTGCCTCGTGATGACTGGGTGTTGTGTGCTGTCCTTAGGTTAGTTAGGTTTAAGTAGTTCTAAGTTCTAGGGGACTGATGACCATAGATTTAAGTCCCATAGTGCTCAGAGCCATTTGAACCAAAAAGTTAACCTATTTAGATATGTCTTGCCCAGTTCAGTCTCAAAATAGTGGAAATAGCCCATTGTGATTCCCTCCCCCCCCCCCCCCTTTGTGCTTTTTGGAAGGAAAAAGGACTATAATTCGGGCAAAGTCATTCGTCAGTTCGAAAACACATAAAATATCGTCGGCTATCAGTTGCAGATATAAAACGTTAAATGACGGATAACACTTTTGTATGTAATGTTATGTCCAAAACGGAAGCTGGGGAATACTAACACAGGACATTGCAAAAATGATTATTTGTGGAGAGGTCGCAAAATAAGAATATTTGAAATTAGTCGAGACGTGTGGACGATTAGACGAGGAAGTCACTTTCATGGCACAATCAAAATTTGTGCTCATAATTCCTGTGCAATCGATGCCACAAGCAATTTAGGATTATGGTCTGGATAAATATTTTCAGTATGGATAATGTATGGTCAGAATTCTTGATTGCAATCGTTGGTAAGATGAAAACTGAAGTTAACATCAAAAAACTACGAGTACATAAGTCTACTTCAAGGAATGAAAATTCAAGCAAGCTGTTGGTCTTCATGACTGCTTCTTGCACCCTCAGTGCATGAAATTGTACAAACTGAAAAGGTATTATGCGTCTGGAATGTATAGATTACAGTTTGGAACAAGACTGCTTTTGACCATAATTTGTGAAGCACAAAATATACAGCAGCTGATATTCAGAGTATTATGAAAATTTTACACATGGCACGTAAAGGAATAAAGTTAGACATACTTGAAGAATAGGAAATACATAAACGTAAGGTGATGAACCATCAGTCCGAATTTAAATACAATAATTCTTTTGCTCTTTTTAAAAATGATTCGTGATTCAGTAGAGCAGTTAGCTTATGACATATAGTAATTTATAGAACAGATCGATGATGTGTGAAACCTTTATCAATATAGCATGTACTAAGTGGTGACATTGTGATCTCCGAGAGAGAGAGAGAGCATATGAATACATAGTAAACAACTGAAGGTACCAGTCAGATTTCTGTGTCTAAATAACTGGAGACGCCTGTCGAAATTTGTATGTATCATGACAATCGTATTATATTCAGATAACATCTGTTATACTGATATGATGCAAGAACAAATGTATTATGTATAGTGAAACATTACAAATGCAGGCGAGTCATAAAAGATTTATCGCACTGCTACATAAATGTGTGGCTAGGGCCTCCCATCGGGTAGACCGTTCGCCGGGTGCAAGTCTTTAGATTTGACGCCACTTTGGCGACTTGCGCGTCGATGGGGATGAAATGATGATGATTAGGACAACACAACACCAAGTCCCTGAGCGGAGAAAAATCTCCGACCCAGTCGGGAATAGAACTCGGGCCATGAGAATTGACATTCTGTCGGGCTAGCCACTTTTTTCTTTTCTTTTTTTTTCGTTTTGTTCGTTGTTGATGGTTGTGTTTGGTCGTTGCGGTCGTCACATGACATCCGTTGAAGTTCGTTTGTTGATCTTTCCACTGTTTTTTATTACAAAGGCCAACCAGCTCTCTGACCGAACACGCTGAGCTACCGAGCTGGCAATCCACTCAGCTATCGGGGGCGGACAGCATGCTGTTGTAATCTGTGCACACAAAATGTTCGACAATGTTGTGTTCCGTGCTTTATTAATGACATTGTACGTTCTACTATAGATAACGATTTGAGAATGAACGAAAATGTTCGAAACTAGTCACCAACAAAAATATTATTTGTAACTCTGGCAGAAACCTTAGTTAATGAATTACAGGTATACTGATTTGCTGATCCTGATCTTCGAATTACATAAAAGAAACATCAGCTGTGGCAACAACATAATAGCGCGAACAAAAATTCCACATTCGATTACAGTACAGGCTTTGTGAACCAAAGAGATATAGGACAAGACTGCACTTCACAAATCCACAAGACGTACAGCCTTAGTCAAGGACGGTTAAATTTTGAAGAGAGAAAGGGAGCCAGTCGAAAGAATGACACCATACATGAATTAAAAGCAAAGATGATTATACACAGTTCTAAGGTTTCAGCGCATCTGTATTTACCGTCGGACCTTTAATTTGAGCGGCACTGTCTTTAACTCCGTTGGGATGAAAGTAGTTGTGGAGTACACTGCTCTTCGCACCAGAACAATAGCTTGCTTTCCTTCAGCTTGTTAGTAAACATACGTGGTCTGGTTTCTAGCAGTGAGGATAGTACACCGCCTTTGTACAAAGCAGGTCTCATACATCAGCAGTGGCTCTTTCTCCTTTGCAGCGTCACAAAGTATGTTTAATTGCAAGGGCTTCCCTGTCATTACGCCCTCCTTTGGATTCCAAACCTCTTCGCAGTGCCTCGTGATGAGAGGCCGTGCGGCACTGTTGATGGAGATCCCTCCGAGGCTCCTCTTGTTGTTACTCGATATAAGGAAGATACGCGCTGCGACAGAGTTACACGCATTGAGAAAAACTATATTACATTCTGCAATCATTTGTTCTAGTCATTTACACCATACAGGCTCACTTCAAACATATCACGCGCTTATCGCAATGATATGCCAATGTTTGCTGACGAATAGGATCTTTCAAATCGACCGCTGAAACCGTCAGACACTTTCAGTTCATCATGCGCTAAGATTTTCTTTGGCGAACTTAGTTAAGTAGCCTTGGTCGTACGGCGGATCTGACGAATTTTCTTATTCTTGCTAGCTACATCTTATGAGATTTATAGATGCTGAACTGCGCTAAACACGGGTGAGTCAAATGACATACTTGTTGCTATGATCTACCATTAAACATCGTATCTCTCTTTCATTGAGTTCCTCGTGTCCTACGGAGTCACGATTTGGAGGGAAGGATAGAGAGAGGGAGAGAAAAACACACACACACACACACACACACACACACACACAGAGAAAGAAAGACAGGTAGCAACACACACACACACACACACACACACACATAGAGAGGGGGGGGGGGGTGTCAGACCTTAGGTGGCCACCACGTTTTTATCAGATTGCGTTCAAATGGTTCAAATGGCTCTGAGCATTATGGGACTCAACTTCTGAGGTCATCAGTCCCCAAGAACTTAGAACTACTTAAACCTAACTAACCTAAGGACATCACACACATCCATGCCCGAGGCAGTATTCGAACCTGCGACCGTAGTGGTCTCGCGGTTCCAGACTGCAGCGCCTAGAACTGCACGGCCACTTCGGCCGGCAATAACAGATTGCGTGCAGCACATACATTTACGTAGCGTTGCAACGTATTATGCAGCCACCAAGATATGGATTTACATGCCCAAAGCATCATTTCTATTGTTTGGAAACATTTTAAAGTAAACGCCATTCCGCCGGCCGCTGTGGCCGAGCGGTTCTAGGCGCTACAGTCTGGAACCGCGTGACCGCTACGGTCGCAGGTTCGAATCCTGCCTCGGGCATGGATGTGTGTGATGTCCTTAGGTTAGTTAGGTTAAGTAATTCTAAGTTCTAGGGGACTGATGACCTCAGAAGTTACGTCCCATAGTGCTCAGAGCTATTTGAACCGTTTAAACGCCATTCCTGTACAAGCATCTATTTAAAGATGGAAGCAAATGAACCAGTACAACCGGGAAGCTGTGCATATTGTCGGAGAACGGTAGAATTAATTACTGATCAGTCGCATAATTCCTGTACTGACATTTCGAATCGCTAAATCGCAAAAATTTTTATGTACTTAATATGTTACATGGATGCATAGCCACAGGTGACAAAGAGCAATAGAAATATATAAAAAAATTAAATAAATTTTGCTATTACGCTTACCGACGCGCCAAGGTTGGTTGGTTTTGAAGACTTTTTTCTGCGACAAAGCGTTGAGTACCACGAACTGCAATGTTGTATGCATTAAATAAGAAACAACAGTATGAGACATGACATTATTACGACTGTTTGGCAGTAAAAATGTGGAACTTTTAGTTCTGTTAGCAACATACAGACCGTACACTGGAACCGCAGCAAAACCTCGAATAACTGACACTACGAAACATTGAATAAACTACGAAACATTATTGGTTGGAAATTACTAATCTCATATTGGGGGACAAAATATTTACTTCATGCCAGACGGGAAATTTTAGTATGCTCCCAGAAGACAAGTTTAAGATTTCCGTCTTACCGATTAACTACCATTGTCCACTGTTATCTCCTGGAAATACTTGCATCGTGGAGTCATCTTCATTCCTAATTTTACAGTGAACAGTGGAAGAACAATGCATGGCTTTAGACTGCCGCTCATAATTTCGGAAGCTATATTAATTATTACCTGCAGTTAAAATTTATCCTGCAAAAACTGTTGTGAAAATCTAATTCGCTAACTAGCGTCACAAACCTGAATTACAGCCTGAATGATGATCCATGTCACACAACATAAAATGAACCTACAGGAGACATTAAACAGTACGGCGAGATGTACCATACGTATATCGATAATACACGACGGTATTCCTATCGGGAGAGGTAAGACAGTCTACAACAGCATCGTGCATTACAGTAACCGAGGAAAATACAAAATGGGCAAAACATGCCGTCCCGAGCTCTTAGCCAATCAAGGACGACATCATCATTATCATCATTGGCCACTCCGTCTATACAGACGTCCATACAGGAGGAATGGTCAGTATTCCGTGATGTAACAGGATCGCTCATTAGAAGCAAAAACAGTCAGATGGGCATATACCCTACACCGAATCTTTTCCGAGACAGGATACCTATAATGTAAATTTGTTTTGGGGCCAGCGATGCGCACGTTTGTATCTTACCTACCAGCCTCTCCCACATGTATCGTTGCTTTCATCGTCTTTGCTCAGGATGTCTTCCTGCCATACGAGCAGGAGCGGATCCAGAATTGAACCCTGTGGAACTCCCTCTGTGGTTTCTCCTCACCCATTAAAATTTTCTACGTGTCCTACATTCTTTGAAATATTCAACACAACTTTTTAGATTCTGTTTGTTAAATATGATTCACACTAGTTTTGTTGTAAAGCCAGTATTGCCGGTAACAATATATATTAAATGTATTCTATTCCAGAAAGCTTTCGGAAGAAGGCATACGTCCATATTAAGGTTTTTCTTTCAAATGAGCGTTTCTGTCATACCCTTGAATTCTGACCATTCTGTATGCCATCGTAAATTAACTGTATGTGTATCGTATTTTCTGAGGCGTAGGGTTGGGTCCCAGCCTAGTATTTGCCTAAACGACAGTTTTCATTTAAAAACCACACAAAGGCTGGCCGGCGTACGTGATCAACGGTCATTATACCGACGTGCAGATTCGGATCAGGAGCATGGATCACCATCCCGTTTCGCCGGATGGCACGTTGCGCGTCAATAGGGACTTAATGAAGTGGAAGCAGGATCAAACGGTTTAAGCAAGACTGGTAGCTATCAAGTGCCTGTTGGATGGCGTGCCTTTGGTCGCGGAGCTGTGTAAATTTAGAGTGGAGTGGCCCAGTGCGTCCTTCGCCGTTCACCCGGCGAGGCCGATAACAGGACCCGCAGTGATCCGGTTCGTGCTGTCTGCTCCCTGCCCTGCTTGTCCCGTTATGCGGCCGGGTCGACTGCAGCGCCCACTAATATGTGTCATTACGTATTCACTCGCTTGGCCGCTGTATTACGCGTAGCTGCTTACAAATGTGGAACTAAACGTCGAAGCTCTGCGAAAGTGTGTGTCTGTCGCGAGGTTATTGGAGCATACGACTGGCATGGTATCACCTGGTGATATTCTGAGAAAGTCGCTGTCAAACAAGACTCTTGCTCTGTAGCAAATCGCCGTGTTCGACAGCTTCACTGTCGGTTTTATGGGACTGATCGTACAGCCAGTCAATGTTTAATGTCATATCTAAGAAAAGAATGCAGAAACTTGTATGCGGTAATGCAACCAACCAAGTCTGTTGACATTATTCTGACTAGGGAGAAGTTACGTATGGAGTTCCCAAGTTTCAGCTGTTCCTCATTGTTCCTGTTGTTCCTCATACACGGGCTGACTTGGCTGCCCATATGTATGGGTTTCATGCGGAAGATTTTCATATTCCCTCACTCGCTACACAGAAACATTTAATGCTACAGAAAAAGGGAACAGGGCCTTTTTATAGGAAATGTAATGTAGTTAAATTTTGTACTGGGATAAGTTTTCCTTAGAGGCTGTAGTTTTTGAATTAGTCAAGGAAAATCCTCAAAAGTGACCTTCAAATGCGTTTTTCTTGAACATCTCGAAAACTGTGGCCGGTATCAGGAACACATTGCAGTACTGAAATTTAACTACATTAAATGTCCTATTAAAAGGTGGTGTTCATTTTCTCTGTTGGACTAATAGTTTGCTTATAGCGAGCGAGATAATATGAAAATATCGCACCTTGTATTTGAAAGTGTAGTGGGTTGCATAAAACCCATCGGTAGAGACAGTTGAGTCACCCTGTATAGAGAAGTCAGAAGGCTAGAAAGCTGTTACAAAATGCAGTAAGACCTGCAGGGTATCGACGCTTGGTGAAGGGTTTGGTAGTTGACTCTAGAAATTAACGAATGTAACGTATTGCCCATAAACAGGTGCAAAGTCCGGTATTGCATGAGCACACAGTTTCCGAACAGTCACTGGGAGCAACGTTAAATATCTGTGCGTGCGTGTGTGTGTGTGTGTGTGTGTGTTTGTGTGTGTGTGTGTGTGTGTGTGTGTGTGTGTGTGTGTGTGTGTGTGTGTGTGCGTGTGCGTGTGTGTGCGTGTGCGTGTGTGTGCGTGTGCGTGTGCGTGTGCGGAGTGCTTCAAAGTGCCATGAGCATGTAAAACCAATAATAGGACAGGCAAATACAAGACAGATTCATGGGAAGAGTCCTTAGTAAGTGAAGTTCACCCATGAAGGAGGCAGCGACCAGTATCCTAGTTCGGCCGATACTTGCGTAATGCCTGTCAATCTCTGACGGATACCAGACAAGACAGAGAGAATTTAGAGACGATCTAGAGAAGAGCGGAGCGTTTCTTCATAAGTTCGTTTAGTTACCGTGGGTGTGTCACGAAGACACTCATTCAACATCAGTGATACACACTATAGCTTCGTATAGCGAAAAGCTACGAAAGCGATCGTCCCTAAAAGAGTCAGCCAGTATGTAGCTCCCTCCTGCGTACATTTTTCGGAAAGAATGCGAAGATAATATTTGTAAGATTCGAATTCACACAGATACTTATCAACAATCGCTCTTTTCGCGCACCATTTGCTACTGGAACAGGAAAGGGCTGAATGTGACACAAACAACTCTCCGACACACATCATAAAGTGGCTTGCGAAGTACAGCTATTCATATCGAGCTTTATTTTTGATTTATTCTTAATCAGAAGTGGTTAAGATGTCAGACAGGGATGCGGCAGACGGCAGAGTTGTACTGTAGATCTACCGCAACTGAGGCTCTCAATCAGTGTGAATACACGTGATGATGTGACTAAAATTGAAAGGCAAAGAAAGACGAGGGTTTGACGTACCATCAACGACGTCGTTAGGCTCAGAGCACAAGTTCGGGTGAGACAAGGATAGGGAAATGACGGTGTTCGTTTTAACGGAACGACCTCGGCAACCACCTACATCGAATCATTAAAAGCAAAGAACATCTAAACCGGGGATTTGAGCCTCGGTCTTGGATTCAGGGTTCAGCCTGTTAACCACAGCAGTGGCTACTCACATCTTGCCTCCTCTCAGCTTTCTCATCCAGTTCTGCTCTTCACTGACGAAGATCTCATTCACACTTACTAAGCTCCGCTCTTTATGACAATCTCGCTAACTGCTAGCAGAAACCGTGTCGCGACGTAAGGCAGCTCTCTCTAGCGCAGCACGCTACTGTGCACTGGTAAAAACAGGAGTCGCAGACATTTAATGTTATTAGTCTCGTACTGCAGATGGGTGGGCTCTCCATTCACTTCCTGCCAGCCGAACTTAAACATTTCCATTGTGCTCCGAAATCAGTTCAGGCAAAATGCCTTCAATAGTGCCAGTGGCGGTTTTCTTCTCCTGTTATACAAGGGACATAGATATCATATCGATGCAGTATCTATGTTCTTATTTCGACAATGAACTATTCTGGAACAAGACAATGAACTATTCTGGAGCAAGACTGAATACATTGCTTTCATCACTTTCTTATTGCAGATAATAAAACATAAAATTGGTCGAAGAAGTCAAAACGAACACTCTCGTGTTTTTTAACTGGATTTGTCAAAGCAGCTATATGTTACTTTATTAAATCTAGAGCATTCGATCAAACAACAGACCCTCCTCATGTACAAAAAAAAAAAAAAAAAAAAAAAAAAAAAAATGTAATTACAGATCGTGAGCATTTGAAACTAGTTCAGGCCTTGCGCTTAGCATTGGTAGCATGTTGCCTAATGTGTAAACAGGTACTTTCCTGTGAATTTTAAAATTTTCCCGACGAATTGACTGTTCAAACAAATTTCGGGCTTTCAGCCGGTCGTCGTTCAATACTTCGCACGATATTTCAACTGGGCACCTGCCAGTCATCTTCAGGTGAGCCGTCGCAGTGCCAGTGGCGTCTGCGACGGCTCACCTGAAGATGACTGGCAGGTGCCCAGTTGAAATATCGTGCGAAGTATTGAACGACGACCGGCTGCAAGCCCGAAATTTGTTTGAACAGGTACTTTCCTGCGTTCTGCAGTTTCGAAGCAGTTAACATAAAACCTTCATCTAGTTACAGATGATAATGATTGGACACATTTGCTGTTATTAAAGCTTTTTAACACGTTTTTATTGCCTCGCTTTCTTGTCTGTCTGTCTAGTACACATTTTGCAGTTGGTTCTTAATTAACTCCCCGATGAGCTACCGGCTTGAAATTTTAAACATCGCTCCGAAATGGATACCAATGCAATATAAACTCGCTTTCTTGTCGGTCTGTTCGGTAGCAATGTTGGTGACAAAGGTTGGTAATGTCTATCTCGGTGCCCTAAAGGAGCGGCCTGTTGTGCACATAGTATAGGAATTCCAGGCGGAATGCGAGCGCAAAGGCATGCCTGAGCAGAGAAGGTTGGGAAGAGGTGATGGACAGAAAGAGGAGGAGGAGGAAACGTGTGCATTAATGTGGCAAAGGCGTACGCGTGGATTGATAAGGTAAGGAATGAGGAGGTTCTACGCAGAATCGGAGAGGAAAGGAATACAAAAAAATGGCTCTGAGCACTATGGGACTTAACATCTATGGTCATCAGTCCCCTAGAACTTAGAACTACTTAAACCTAACTAACCTAAGGACAACACACAACACCCAGTCGTCACGAGGCAGAGAAAATCCCTGACCCCGCCGGGAATCGAACCCGGGAACCCGGACGTGAGAAGCGAGAACGCTACCGCACGACCACGAGCTGCGGACGAAAGGAATACACTATGTGATCAAAAGTATCCGGACACCCCCAACAACATACGCTTTTCATATTAGGTGCATTGTGCTCCCACCTACTGCCAAGTACTCCATATCAGCGACCTCAGTAGTCATTACACATCGTGAGAGAGGTCCGCGCAACTCACAGACTTCGAACGGGGTCAGGTGATTGAGGGTCACTTGTGCCATACGTCCGTACGCGAGATTTCCAAACTCCGAAACATCCCTAGGTCCACTGTTTCCGATGTGATAGTGAAGTGGAAACGTGAAGGGACACGTACAGCACAAAAGCTTACAGGCCGACCTCGTCTGTTGACTGACAGAGACCGCCGACAGTTGACTAGGGTCGTAATGCGTAATAGGCAGACATCTATCCAGACCATCAGACAGCAATTCCAAACTGCATCAGGATCCACTGCAAGTACTAATTAGGCAGGAGGTGAGAAAACTTGGATTTCATGGTCGAGCGGCTGCTCGTAAGCCATACATCACGCCGGTAAATGCCAAACGACGTGTAAGGAGCGTAAACATTGGACGATTGAACAGTGGAAAAACGTTGCATGAAGTGACGAATCACGGTACACAATGAGGCGATCCGATGACGGGGTGTGTGTATGGCGAATGCCCGGTGAACGTCATTTTCCAGCGTGTTAAGTGCCAACAGTAAAATTCGGAGGCGGTAGTGTGGTTGTGTTTTTCATGGAGGGGTCTTGCACTCCTTGTTGTTTTGCATGGCACTATCACAGCACAGGCCTACATTGAGCTATTAAGCACCTTCTTGCTTCCCACTGTTGAAGAGCAATTCGGGGACGGCGACTGCATCTTTCAACACGATCGAGCACCTATTCATAATGCACGGCCTATGGCGGAGTGGTTACACGACAATAACATCCCTGTAATGGACTGGCCTGCACAGAGTGCTGACCTGAATCCTACAGAACACCTTTGGGATGTTTTGGAACGCCGACTTCGTGCCAGGCCTCACCGACCGACATCGATACCTCAGTACAGCACTCCGTGAGAGAATGGCCTGTCATTCCCCAAGAAACCTTCCAGCAGCTGATTGAACGTATGCCTGCGAGAGTGGAAACTGTCATCAAGGCTAAGGGTGGGCCAAAACCATATTGAATTCCAACATTACCGATGCAGGGCACCACGAACTTGAAAGTAATTTTCAGGCAGGTGTCCGGATATTTTTGATCACATAGTGTATGTGTAAAACACTGATAAGGAGAAGGGACAGGCTGATAGGACAACTGTTAAGACATCAGGGAATTACTTCCATGATAGTACAGGGAGCTGTAGACGGCAAAAACTGTAGAGAAAGAGAGAGATTGGAATGCATCCAGCAAATAATTGAGGACGTAGATTGCAAGTGCTACTCTGGGGTGAAGAGATTAGGATAGGAGAAGAATTCGTGGCGGGCCGCATCAAACCAGTCAGAAAACTGATGACCAAGTAAATAACTAGGCGTAGGCAGGTGAATAGCTACTAGTATTGTTCTGTATTGGCGCGGGCACTCACTGCAGGTAAGAGTTTCTACCTGTACTTCCACACAATGGGACGGCCGGACAGCGGCAGAGTTAGGGGAGACTGCCAGGCTGCTGGGGCACACCTGTAACTGTGTCTCACACTGTAGTGTTAGATATACAGTCCACTTTCACGAGCCATGTACTTTTACTTGCTGCCGCTTTTACCTTGCAACGAATGTGCGCATTCATCTGTATCTGGACTGTGAAGAAAGTGAGGCAGCCCACAATTTTGCGGCTATATATATATATATATATATATATATATATATATATATATATATATGGTGTTTCAAAAATGACCGGTATATTTGAAACGGCAATAAAACCTAAACGAGCAGCGATAGAAATACACCGTTTGTTGCAATATGCTTGGGACAACAGTACATTTTCAGGCGAACAAACTTTCGAAATCACAGTAGTTACAATTTTCAACAACAGATGGCGCTGCAAGTGATGTGAAAGATATAGAAGACAACGCAGTCTGTGGGTGCGCCATTCTGTACGTCGTCTTTCTGCTGTAAGCGTGTGCTGTTCACAACGTGCAAGTGTGCTGAAGACAACATGGTTTATTCCTTAGAACAGAGGATTTTTCTGGTGTTGGAATTCCACCGCCTAGAACACAGTGTTGTTGCAACAAGACGAAGTTTTCAACGGAGGTTTAATGTAACCAAAGGACCGAAAAGCGATACAATAAAGGATCTGTTTGAAAAATTTCAACGGACTGGGAACGTGACGGATGAACGTGCTGGAAAGGTAGGGCGACCGCGTACGGCAACCACAGAGGGCAACGCGCAGCTAGTGCAGCAGGTGATCCAACAGCGGCCTCGGGTTTCCGTTCGCCGTGTTGCAGCTGCGGTCCAAATGACGCCAACGTCCACGTATCGTCTCATGCGCCAGAGTTTACACCTCTATCCATACAAAATTCAAACGCAGCAACCCCTCAGCGCCGCCACCATTGCTGCACGAGAGACATTCGCTAACGATATAGTGCACAGGATTGATGACGGCGATATGCATGTGGGCAGCATTTGGTTTACTGACGAAGCTTATTTTTACCTGGACGGCTTCGTCAATAAACAGAACTGGCGCATATGGGGAACCGAAAAGCCCCATGTTGCAGTCCCATCATCCCTGCATCCTCAAAAAGTACTGGTCTGGGCCGCCATTTCTTCCAAAGGAATCATTGGCCCATTTTTCAGATGCGAAACGATTACTGCATCACGCTATCTAGACATTCTTCGTGAATTTGTGGCGGTACAAACTGCCTTAGACGACACTGCGAACACCTCGTGGTTTATGCACGATGGTGCCCGGCCACATCGCACGGCCGACGTCTTTAATTTCCTGAATGAATATTTCGATGATCGTGTGATTGCTTTGGGCTATCCGAAACATACAGGAGGTGGCGTGGATTGGCCTCCCTATTCGCCAGACATGAACCCCTGTGACTTCTTTCTGTGGGGACACTTGAAAGACCAGGTGTACCGCCAGAATCCAGAAACAATTGAACAGCTGAAGCAGTACATCTCATCTGCATGTGAAGCCATTCCGCCAGACACGTTGTAAAAGGTTTCGGGTAATTTCATTCAGAGACTACGCCATATTATTGCTACGCATGGTGGATATGTGGAAAATATCGTACTATAGAGTTTTCCAGACCGCAGCGCCATTTGTTGTTGAAAATTGTAACTACTGTAATTTCGAAAGTTTGTCTGCCTGAAAATGTACTGTTGTCCCAATCATATTGCAACAAACGGTGTATTTCTATCGCTGCTCGTTTAGTTTTTATTGCCGTTTCAAATATACCGGTCATTTTTTAAACACCCCGCAAATTTTTAAACATTTTAATGAGATTCTGTATATAATCTCATTAAAATGTTTAAAATCCATTGAGAAATTTCACACACTCAAGACTAAGAGGCAAAAAATAACTACTTAAATCAAAATAAACTTCTAAAACCACAAAAAAAATGATACAGCCCATTTTTAATCCGGATTAAAAAGTGTAAAGTAACTTCTCCTAACCCACTAAAGATTCCCAATCACACACAGATAGTCGTGGAAATTTGTGCTTTTGAAATTTTAATAGTTTACATGGAAGATTTATGAGGAAAACTTGGGGCGCATGGAATAGATAATAATTAGAATGTGAACTTTCCATGCATCAACTATGTGCTGGATGTGCCCCATTTTTTTCGTTATTGGTTCGAAGTATTGTCTTAGCTGTTAAAAATTCACAAGCACGGATTTTCAGGACTATTTCTGTGGAGCTAGGAATCAGATGCGGCGAGGAGAAATGAAATTACTTTATACTTTCGAGTCCGATTTAAAAACGTGTTGAAACTTCCTGGCAGATTAAAACTGTGTGCCGGACCGAGACTCGAAATCGGACAAGAGCCTTTCGCGGGCAAGTGCTCTACCAACTGAGCTACCCAAGCACGACCCACGCCCTGTCCTCACAGCTTTACTTCCGCCAGTACCTCTTCTCCTAGTGCAGGAAGTAAAGCTGTGAGGACGGGGCGTGAGTCGTGCTTGGGTAACTCAATTGCTAGAGCACTTGCCCGCGGAAGGCAAAGGTCCCGAGTTCGAGTCTCGGTCGGGCACACAGCTTTAATCAGCCAGGAAGTTTCATACCAGCGCACACTCCGCTGCAGAGTGAAAATCTCATTCTAAAACCGTGTTGTATTGGAAGTTTATTATTATTTAAGTAACTATTTACACGCGAGGGTAGTCTGTTTTTTGACCAAAACTCTTGGTTTTAACGAAGTTACATACAGCTATTTTGTTGAATCACGATTTTTCAGAGATGTTTAAAAGGTGTAAATCATCGCCTCCTTAAAATGTCTCTTTTTTCTCACTCTATGTATATCACGTGCATTTCTTTCAACAGTAGACGCCATTGTACTCAATCGTTCGCACTCAGTCAGCTGGGCGAGAAAATACTCATAAAATCGTTAATTTGTTCTACACACATCAAAAAAAGTTTTGCATCACCCCGGTTCCCAGAACTCCTGAAGATGGACAAAAAAGGGCTCTAAGTACTATGGGACTTAAAATCTGAGGTGATCAGTCCCCTAGACTTAGAACTACTGAAATCTAACTAACCTAAGGACTACACACACATCCATGCCCGAGGCAAGATTCGAACCTGCGACCGTAGCAGCCGCGTGCTTCCGGACTCTAGCGCCTAGAACCGCTCGACCACAGCGGTTGAGGAGTGGGACAACCTGGACCAACAGTGAGTGCCTTGATGAACATGTGGGTAGCACGACATGACGAATACAGGCATGCATCAACGCAAGAGGTTGTGCTACTGGGTATCAGAGGTACCGCTGTGTACAGCATCCCAGACCACTCCTCTGAAGGTCTCGCTGTATGGTGGCACACCATGCAGCGTGTGGTTTTTATGAGCAATAAAAAGTGCGGAAATGATGTTTATGTTGGTCTCTATTCTAGTTTTCTGTACAGGTTCCGGAACTCTCGAAACCGAGGTGATGCAAAACTTTTCTTGGTGTGCGTAAGAAACTAGCAGCGATATTAGCCTCCGAGCGTCTTCAGCGCTTTAAAACGTTAATGATCGTTGTTTTTGACCTGTGTTAATCTTAAGCTGGTACTCAACATTCCAACCAGCGTACGGTGCAGTCGAGTTTTCTGATAGCAAGGGTGTTTGTATCACCGAGCATTGTTAGAGGCTGCAATTAAATAAATTATTATCTTGGGAAAGTTGGTGTCATAATATTGACGTCTGTTGTAGGAAAGTGTCACCTATAAAATATAGCAGAAGATTCTGAAAAAGAAGCTACGTTTATTTCTCGATTTTCAACTATTCCTTGATTTCACATGAGCAGCATTACGGCGTCGGCGAGGTCCTTCGGAAATTACTATGAACTAATTTGTTGGACGGCCTGCTCGCGTTCACGACTATTACACGAGTTCAGTTATTCTCTTGTCTTGAATTATATGAAATTTATAGGACTACCAATCATTTATCATTAAGATAGTGTCATTGCACAGACTCTGGTGGATCTAAAGCGAGAAGAATGAAGACAATTTAAGGTTTCAGTGCCAACGAGGACTGTCGCATCAACGGAAACACTTCCACCTGATTCTCCAGCACGCAGAACATCGACTCTACAAACATTTCTGCTCTACTGGATCTATAGTCACGCCGTTATTCGTGCTATTACTTCCACTCAAATAGGTATTGACAAGGCATTCTTAATTCCGCGAACTAATAGTTTCAAATTACCAGTTTCCTTACTCCTGTACTACCAATTTATTAAGCTTTAATTAGTAGAGACAGTAACTTGTCAAGACATTTGCTCTTAATTCAAAACACTAAACAGATTCTCTTTATGATATCATGCTATGTCTGTAGCCTTCACTACCATCGTACACCACATCATAGGCACAAACTGTATGTGGATGAAGAAGACAGCTTGCAATAAGAATTTATTCGACACCCAGGAAAGGATACTTAGAAAATTTGCAAATGAGGCTCCTAATGGCTAGGGTTTACTTCCGCGCCAATAATTCGAATCTTGTCTATCAGACACGAGGTAGCCATTGATAAGCTACCAACAGAAAAATGCAATTAAAAGGAAGAATACACGGGTACAATTTTATGACAAGAGTTTCGTCTTCAGCAGACATTGGACCAGTTATCGAAGGAAGGTCTCCAGTACTCGTAGAAAGCTGCACATATTCGCATTCAAAAGGAGCACAGTCTCAGAATCGTTAGCGGCTTTGGTCAAAAAGCTTCATCAGTTACTGAAGAACAATGTTGGTCCAATACGGAGCTAACGGGGAACTCTGGTGAGTGCTACATCACTAGGAAGAGGACATCTTTGGTGGTCTGCACCTGTAACTCACTTCAAGTTGCAAGGTCATGTTACGGAACACACGTGGAGTATATTTTGTGGAGATCATGGGGACAGCAATACAATTGTTCTTCAGAAACGGCACAGCTTGAAGGATACCCCATCTTGTTTCTTGTGCTGTACAGTTTGTACAGTTGTACCCGTGGTCTAGGGGTAGCGTCTTTGATTCATAATCAAAACGTCTTCGGTCCCGGGTTCGATCCCCGCCACCGCCTAAATTTTGATAAATAATCAGCATTGGCGGCCGAAGACTTCCGGCATAAGAAGTCAGCCTCATTCTGCCAACGGCCTTGTCAAAAAGGGTGGAGGAGCGGATAGAGGTTCGGGGCACTCTCTTGTCCTAGGGGTGGGAAATTGCCCCTAAAGGCGGAAGAATCAGCAATGATCAACGACATGAGGATGCAGAAGGCAATGGAAGGGGTGGGATACTGCCCCTAAAGGCGTAAGAATCAGCAATGATCAACGACATGAGGATGCAGAAGGCAATGGAAACCACTGCATTAAAGACACGTAACGTGTATCCACAGGACATGTGGCCTGTAATTGAAGAAGTGTCATGATGATCTCTCCATTGGCAAAAGATTCCGGAATAGTCCCCCATTCGGATCTCCGGGAGGGGACTGCCAAGGGGGAGGTTACCATGAGAAAAAGATTGAATAATCAACGAAAGGATAACGTTCTACGAGTCGGGGCGTGGAATGTCAGAAGCTTGAACGTGGTAGGGAAACTAGAAAATCTGAAAAGGGAAATGCAAAGGCTCAATCTAGATATAGTAGGGGTCAGTGAAGTGAAGTGGAAGGAAGACAAGGATTTCTGGTCAGATGAGTATCGGGTAATATCAACAGCAGCAGAAAATGGTATAACAGGTGCAGGATTCGTTATGAATAGGAAGGTAGGGCAGAGGGTGTGTTACTGTGAACAGTTCAGTGACCGGGTTGTTCTAATCAGAATCGACAGCAGACCAACACCGACAACGATAGTTCAGGTATACATGCCGACGTCGCAAGCTGAAGATGAACAGATAGAGGAAGTGTATTAGGATATTGAAAGGGTAATGCAGTATGTAAAGGGGGACGAAAATCTAATAGTCATGGGCGACTGGAATGCAGTTGTAGGGGAAGGAGTAGAAGAAAAGGTTACAGGAGAATATGGGCTTGGGACAAGGAATGAAAGAGGAGAAAGACTAATTGAGTTCTGTAACAAGTTTCAGCTAGTAATAGCGAATACCCTGTTCAAGAATGACAAGAGGAGGAGGTATACTTGGAAAAGGCCGGGAGATACGGGAAGATCTCAATTAGATTACATCATGGTCAGATAGAGATTCCGAAATCGGATACTGGATTGTAAGGCGTACCCAGGATCAGATATAGATCACAATATAGTAGTGATGAAGAGTAGGCTGAAGTTCAAGACATTAGTCAGGAAGAATCAATACGCAAAGAAGTGGGATACGGAAGTACTAAGGAATGACGAGATACGTTTGAAGTTCTCTAACGCTATAGATACAGCAATAGGAATAGCGCAGTAGGCAGTACAGTTGAAGAGGAATGGACATCTCTAAAAAGGGCCATCACAGAAGTTGGGAAGGAAAACATAGGTACAAAGAAGGTAGCTGCGAAGAAACCATGGGTAACAGAAGAAATACTTCAGTTGATTGATGAAAGGAGGAAGTACAAACATATTCCGGGAAAATCAGGAATACAGAAATACAAGTCGCTGAGGAATAAAATAAATAGGAAGTGCAGGGAAGCTAAGACGAAATGGCTGCAGGAAAAATGTGAAGATATCGAAAAAGATATGATTGTCGGAAGGATAGACTCAGCATACAGGAAAGTCAAAACAACCTTTGGTGACATTAAAAGCAACGGTGGTAACATTAAGAGTGCAACGGGAATTCCACTGTTAAATGCAGAGGAGAGAGCAGATACGTGGAAAGAATACATTGAAAGCCTCTATGAGGGTGAAGATTTGCCTGATGTGATAGAAGAAGAAACAGGAGTCGATTTAGAAGAGATAGGGGATCCAGTATTAGAATCGGAATTTAAAAGAGCTTTGGAGGACTTACGGTCAAATAAGGCAGAAGGGTTAGATAACGTTCCATCAGAATTTCTAAAATCATTGGGGGAAGTGGCAACAAAACGACTATTCACGTTGGTGTGTAGAATATATGACTCTGGCGACATACCATCTGACTTTCGGAAAAGCATCATCCACACAATTCCGAAGACGGCAAGAGCTGACAAGTGCGAGAATTATCGCACAATCAGCTTAACAGCTCATGCATCGAAGCTGCTTACAAGAATAATATACAGAAGAATGGAAAAGAAAATTGAGAATGCGCTAGGTGAAGATCAGTTTGGCTTTAGGAAAAGTAAAGGGACGAGAGAGGCAATTCTGACGTTACGGCTAATAATGGAAGCAAGGCTAAAGAAAAATCAAGACACTTTCATAGGATTTGTCGACCTGGAAAAAGCATTCGACAATATAAAATGGTGCAAGCTGTTCGAGATTCTGAAAAAAGTAGGGGTAAGCTATAGGGAGAGACGGGTCATATACAATACGTACAACAACCAAGAGGGAATAATAAGAGTGGACGATCAAGAACGAAGTGCTCGTATTAAGAAGGGTGTAAGACAAGGCTGTAGCCTTTCGCCCCTACTATTCAATATGTACATCGAGGAAGCAATGATGGAAATAAAAGAAAGGTTCAGGAGTGGAATTAAAATACAAGGTGAAAGGATATCAATGATACGATTCGCTGATGACATTGCTATCCTGAGTGAAAGTGAAGAAGAATTAAATGATCTGCTGCACGGAATGAACAGTCTAATGAGTACACAGTATGGTTTGAGAGTAAATCGGAGAAAGACGAAGGTAATGAGATGTAGTAGAAATGAGAACAGCGAGACACTTAACATCAGGATTGATTGTCACGAAGTCAGTGAAGTTAAGGAATTCTGCTACCTAGGCAGTGAAATAACCAATGACGGACGGAGCAAGGAAGACATCAAAAGCAGACTCGCTATGGCAAAAAAGGCATTTCTGGCCAAGCGAAGTCTACTAATATCAAATACCGGCCTTAATTTGAGGAAGAAATTTCTGAGGATGTACGTCTGGAGTATGGTAGTGAAACATGGACTGTGGGAAAACCGGAACAGAAGAGAATCGAAGCATTTGAGATGTGGTGCTATAGACGAATGTTGAAAATTCGGTGGACTGATAAGGTAAGGAATGAGGAGGTTCTATGCAGAATCGGAGAGGAAAGGAATATGTGGAAAACACTGATAAGGAGAAGGGACAGGATGATAGGACATCTGCTAAGACATGAGGGGATGACTTCCATGGTACTAGAGGGAGCTGTAGAGGGCAAAAACTGTAGAGGAAGACAGAGATTGGAATACGTCAAGCAAATAATTGAGGACGTAGGTTACAAGTGCTACTCTGAGATGAAGAGGTTAGCACAGGAAAGGAATTCGTGGCGGGCCGCATCAAACCAGTCAGTAGACTGATGACCAAAAAAAAACAGTTTGTTTCTAGACAGCTGGCACATCATGGTTCTCTTAATGGACACGAAGATTTCCCCTTCGGTCGGCATCGACGTGACCCAGCGATCGCCACGGGTTGGGAAAGCTAGTGGAGAAAATCGCGTGGACAACCAGCTGCAGGACACAGAGAAAATCTCCTAATTTCCACAGAAGAAACAAATATTTCATTTGTGCAGACACGCAGGTATCCGGCTAAGAAATATCGCGTGTAAACACATTCACGTCGGTGCAGACGGGATCTTGCGTTCATTAATGCCAGAAGAGGGACATTCCACTTCTCTTTATAGTCACCATAATGGCAGATCCATATCGCCACTTATGTTCGAATAATTTTATTATGAGGTACTCTCAGTCGCACTTCATTACGTCACGACTCGCTGGTTCGCAGTGAGTTCCTCGCTTACGTGCACTTTTCCACACGCAAATTGTGCTGACGGAGTTTGGAAATCGACAAGCACGCGACAGCGTGCGCTACGAAAGTGTTCCAAAACGCCATGCATATGAACGTGATATTTCCAGGGCTCATACCTCCCGTTCTACTGGTGAAAGAATGGTAGGGTCAAATGGTTTTGGATAGCCCTTCGGCTAGGGACATTTTGTATACCCATCAGAGGGATCGTCTTGCTGTAACCATCCTACAGCACAGGGCCAAAGTATGAATATTACACACTTCCTCCAGTTTAAGCAAATGAAGCAAATAGGTTGGTTCTTTTTGCGTTATGTGTGGTCTATGGTGCGCCTTAAGGGGCTTATGCAGACATACTTTGTTCATGGACGGTACCTGAGGAACCTCGAAAAATACGTTTTTTGGGCACCAAAACGGAGCCGCGGATTCCAATACGACTATGCACTAGAAATGGCTGAAATTTTAATCATATATTCCTAAGATTCCGATCTAGAACAAAGACTAAAATTTTCTTTACATCTTTATTTTTTCCGATACAAAGACGTTCGAAGTTACCCTACTTGTGCCCGTAAAATCCAGTGTGTGTCGAATACCTAGTCCATAACCTGGCATAGAACGGAATAATATGACGTAAAGTGTTTCCCAGAAGGATTCTCTGAATCGTTATCATCATAAGGGTTCTGGAAACACATGCATGATTTTTATGGAGGTAAAATCTGGTTTGAGGTGTAAAATTAGTTTTGCGTTATTTCAATTTCATAGAAGTAAACTATCAAAATTTTAGTGGCCCATAAAGTTCTTTTCATATGAGTGTCATGCCCTGCTGTAGAAAGGAAAAGAAGGGAAACACGAAAAATGCTCCTCTCTGAGCACAAGATTGAAAGACTCTCACTGATAAGTTGAGTAACAGGTTCCTCATTTTATCTTTCTCAGCAACTTTAAGAATTTTCCCAAAAATTTTGTCATTCGAATATATTCGCGCGTTTTTGAGAGGGAGGGAGACAGGGGCAGTGGGAAAGAGAAGGAAAAGTAATAAATACGTGAAGATAGTAGACAGTGGCTGCTGTATAGAAACAGCGAAGGAGACAATGGCGGTGTGGGAGAAAGAGAGGGGCAAAATGGCGGTGGAACATAGTTGACAGTGACAGAGCAGTGCTAGGAAAAGAGTGAAGGAAACAGTGCCGGTGGCAGAGGAATAAAGCCGGCCGCGGTGGCCGTGCGGTTCTGGCGCTGCAGTCCGGAGCCGCGGGGCTGCTACGGTTGCAGGTTCGAATCCTGCCTCGGGCATGGGTGTGTGTGATGTCCTTAGGTTAGTTAGGTTTAAGTAGTTCTAAGTTCTAGGGGACTTATGACCTAAGATGTTGAGTCCCATAGTGCTCAGAGCCATTTGAACCATTTGAAGAGGAATAAAGAGAAAGTAGTTTAGAGCCCGTGATAATGAGAGGCAGAGCCTATGACAATGATTACAAGGAACAGAGAGAGAGAGAGAAAGAAGAGACAGCAGCAGTGGGAAGGAATGAATGAGGCAGCAGCAGTAAAATAGCTACAGAGAGAGAGAGAGTGACGGTGAGAGGAGACTGAAATAGTAGGACAGAAGGAAGGAGACTGCGTACGTGACACAGGAGAAGTAACAGTTAGAGAGACACAAGGAGATAATGACAATAAGTTGGGCTGAATGAGTGCGTGAGGATGAGCGAGCGGGAGTGGATGAGTATGAGGGACTTACAGCGGTGGACTAATGAGTGTGTGCGAGCTACAGTTAGCGGAAGGTGAGATGCTACCAAAGAGCGCGAATACGTTTGCATGCCGAAACTTTTGGGGAAATTTTTAAAGTGCTGATGAAGGCAAGATGGGGTTGCTGGTACTCCTCTTTTCCAATCAAAGTCTTTTGAACAAGGACATAATCGTCTATTCTATGCTCCGAAAGGTGCATTTCTCCGTTGGTGTCCACATTACTTCATCCCGAAACTTGACGCTTCACCGGCAACTACTTGCTATGTACACTAGAGTCTCCTTGATTGCTGTGTACACTAGATTCTCTTTGACTGTTATGTACACTAGAGTCTCGTTGATTACATCGCCTCTTGGGTGCCTGCCGGCCTACACCCAGAGCGAGGAGGCGTCTACAAACAGGACTAAACCAGGAACTCCCACCGCGGCACCTGTAGCTCTGGGACTGCAAGCAGAGCAGGTTCCCGTTGCACAAGAACGGAAGCGGGTCGCGCCCGAGTTATCAGTCGCGCGCGCTGCGGACTGCTAATCTGCTTAGCGTCTTATCTGCGGGGGCGGAGGCGCAGCCGGCGCAGCGGTAACCAAGTAGCGGCCTCAGACGAGGGGAGCAGTCGCGGCCCACTCTGGCAGCTCCGCCGCACTTCAGTGGTAAACAGGCTATCGACCCGCTCGTGGCATGTAGAATGGTATCTTGCCAGGCGAGGAGTGCAACCAGACAAGGCTGCAATCCGCTCACCATTGACGACTTCTTGTCAATGAGCAAACCGAGGCTTCGCACAATGAATTTTTACACTCTGCAGCAAAGTGTGTGCTGATATGAAACTTCCTGGCAGATTGAAACTGTGTGCCCGACCGAGACTCGAACTCGGGATCTTCCCCTTTCATATCGTCGCACATTTCGCTGTGGAGTCAAAACATCAATCCATAAACATCTGCCATGTTGTGACTAAGCCATGCCTCCACAATACCCTTTCATCCAAGACTGCCAGTCCTGCAAGTGAACTTCGGTGTAATTTCGAAGGTAGCGGATGAGGTACTGGCGGAAGTACAGCTTCCAGGATGGGTCCTGAGATGTGCTTGGGTAGCTCAGTCGGTAGAGCTCTTGCCCACGAAAGGCAAAGGTCCCGAGTTGGAGTCTTGAGACGACACACAGTTTCAATCTACCGGGAAGCTTTATACTGAGAGTTGTTTCACGGATGTTTCTCACACTTTCTAACATTTCAGGCGAACACTAAAACAAAATCCAGAAATGAAACGCGCGTGTGGTGTTCCTGGCAGGAAATCCCCTTCTGGGGAGCTCTGCCCACCTCGTGTAAGTCTTTATTTTACACCACTTGAGCGACTTGCGCACACTCAATCCCGAGCGGAGAAAATTACCGACTTGGCCAGGATTCGAACGCGGAACCCCGTGATCGAGAGCCAACTATGTTATCCACAGGACCACGAGCGTGGAGTTTGGAAACGGAAGTAAGACTGTGAGCGCAAGGATCGTCAGTGGTAAAGAAATAGCACAGACGGTGCGCGCTTTACTGCGAAAGGCATGGTTCCGGTTTCGAATCCTCGTCCAGAATACAGTTTCAATCTGCCAGACATTTCATTATAACAATATATTTCGTTCGAAACACAAATCTCTAATACTGACTAGGAAAGCATCTAATGTGTTATCAGTATCATTTAGTACCAGACGTATGCATCGTTGTCTCCAACTACACTCATCAAAAAAGTTTTGCATCACCTCGGTTCCGAGAGTTCCGGAATATGTACAGAAAATTGGAATAGAGATCAACATAAACATCATTTCCGCCCTTTTTATTGCTCATGAAAACCACACATTGCATGTTGCACCACCATACAGCGAGACCTTCACAGATGGTGGTCCAGATAGCTGTACACACCGGTACATCTAATACCCAGTAGCACGTCCTCTTGCACTGATACATGCCTGTATTTGTCGTGGCATACTATCCACAATTTCTTCAAGGCACTGTTGGTCCAGATTGTCCCACTTCTCAGCGGCGATTCGGAGTAGATCCCTCAGAGTGGTTGGTGGTTCACGTTGTCCATAAACAGCCCTTTTCAATCTATCCAAGGCATGTTCGATAGGGTTCATGTCTGGAGAACGTGCTGGCCTCTGTAGTCGACCGATGTCGTTATCCTGATGGAAGCCATTCACAAGATGTGCACAATGGGGCGCGAATTGTCGTCCATCAAGACGAATGCTTCGCAAATATGCTGCCGATATGGTTGTGCTATAGGTCGGAGGATGGCATTCACGTGTCGCACAGCCGTTAACGCCCCTTCGATGACCACCAGCGGCGTTAGTCGGCCCCACATAACGCCACCCCAAAACAGCAGGGAGCCTCCACATTTGCTGCACTCTCTGGCGTTTAGCCTGAGCGGGTTGCTTCCAAACACGCCTCCGACGGTTGTCTGGTTGAAGGCATGTGCGAATCTCATCGGTGAAGAGAACGAGATGCCAATCCTGAGCGGTCCATTCGGCATGTTGTCGTGGGTGCACCTCGTGGATGGACCTCACCATGGACGTCGGGAGTGAAATTGCGAATCATGCAGCCTATTGCGCCACAGTTTGAGTCGTAACACGACGTCCTGTGGCTGCACGAGAAGCATTATTCAACAGGGTGGCGTTGCTGTCAGGGTTCCTCCGAGCCATAATCCGTAGGTAACGGTCATACACTGCAGTAGCAGCCCTTGGGTGGCCTGAGCGAGGGATGTCATCGACAGTTCCTGTCTCTCTGTATCTCCTGCACGTCCGAACAACATCGCTTTGGTTCACTCCGAGACGCCTGGACACTTCCCTTGTCGAGAGCCCTTCCTGGCATAAAGTAACAATGCGGCAGCGATCGAACCGCGGTACTGACTGTCTAGGCATGGCTGAACTACAGACAACACGAGCCGAGCACTTCCTTCCTGGTGGAGTGACTGAAACTGATCGGCTGTCGGACCCCCTCCATCTAATAGGCGCTGCTCATGGTTTTTAACATCTTTGGGCGGGTTTAGTGAAATCTTTAATAGTCAAAAGGACTGTCTCTGTGATACAATATCTACAGTCAACGTCTATCTTCAGGAGTCCTGGGAACCGGGGTGATGTAAAACTTTTTTTGATGTGTTTCTTGAGAAACTGATGTCCTGTCCAATCGCCCTGCACTTTCTGCGTTTACAAGCGCCTTTCACTCTCAACATACAAGAAGCAGTCAAATAAACACCCACCAAAAAACTACCCACCATGCGGAAAAGGACACGGTGAAAGATCCGGGCTGTATAGAGGATGTTGCAGTGTTTCTTAACCCAATCGTTGAAGCGTAGCCTTCGTCCGACTAGCAGTGTGTGGATGGGTGTTATCGTGCAAAAGAATGATACCATTCTACAACATTGCTTGACGTTTTGACTCTATGAAGAGTCGCAGTTTCTGCAAAGTATCAAAAATGGCTCTGAGCACTATGGGACTCAACTGCTGTGGTCATAAGTCCCCTAGAACTTAGAACTACTTAAACCTAACTAACCTAAGGACAGCACACAACACCCAGCCATCACGAGGCAGAGAAAATCCCTGACCCCGCCGGGAAGCGAACCCGGGAACCCGGGCGTGGGAAGCGAGAACGCTACCGCACGACCACGAGATGCGGGCTGCAAAGTATCTTCATAGCGCTGCGCATTGATTGTGGTTCCGCGCTCGAGGAACTCGGCGACCCGAGGGCACTGCAGTCATTATGACCTTACCAGAAGTTAGGTGAACAGCTTTGGATTTCTTTGGCGGGAGAGATGTATGATGTTTCCTCCGCTGGCTTTGCCGTTTGCCCTCGGGTTGTCGGAATGTTGCAGGCCTGAATCATTCTTACTCTCGATAACGCCCGCCCCCACACTGCCAATCGGACGAAGGCTGCGATTCAGCGATTTGGTTGGGAAACACTGCAACATCCTCCGTATAAGCTCGACGCTTCCTGTGTGATTTCCACATGTTTGGCAACCTGAAGAAAGACATGCGTGGACATCGGTTTCAGTCGAACGAAGAAGAGGAAGAGTGGGAGCGGTTGAGGATCCATCAGCGGCCGATGGTGTTCTACAAAGCTGGGACTGATCCTCTCGTCTCCCAGTGGGAAAAAATGTCTTAACGCGTGTGATGATAACATTTGAATAGAACCGTTCCATGGTCTCGTTGTGACAGGTGCCCTCGTGCTGTATCACTGAAGCTGCAACAAGGAAGGAAGTTTGTTTAACGTCCCGTCGAGTTCGAGGTCTTTCAGGACGGAGCACAAACTTCGAATTTTTCAAGGATGGGGGAGGTAACCGGCAGTGCGCTTTCAAAGGACCCATCCCGGCATTTTCCTGAAGCAATTTTAAGGAAACCACGGAAAACCTAAATCTGGATGATTCGAAGCGGATTTGAACCGTCCTCTTCCCAAGTGGAAATCTAGTGTGCTAACCACTGCGTCTCTCCACTCGGTCCCAAGTGCCAACATATTTCATCTGCGTGGCAGCGGCCAGAGTCTGTAGTGAACGCTGGAATCGGACTCTAAAGGATGTTTTCTATTCTTCTTACAGCAATATCGTCTATTATTTCCAAATTTGACATGTGTTTCAATTCAGTAATCTAAATGGAAACGATGCCAAAGCCGTAATTTTTAATAATTTTCTCAGTTATAATGTCTTTCCAGACGTTACTCGCGGCACTTCAATCGTAAATGTGGTAAATTAACACTTCTGAGAACTCGAAAAAATTAAAAATTAAACTGTCACAATCCGAAGACTGGTTGAGACACAACGGTAATTTATAAGGCATGGTCATATTGGAGGTTCTATGTCGTTGTCTTCTCCGACGTCTGAAGTGACAAGCTCAGTCAGGTAGCCTATATGGAGACTTATACTTTTCCGTGGACTTCGAACCTCGGTACAATGTGGTTTTTTTCGCATTAACAAACATTGGCAGAGGTGAAAGGAGTGATAAGCGACTGATGAAAATCCTAGGACTGACCGGTTATCAAACCTTTGATTTAGTCGTCTGGCACATAATCACTAGGTCATCAAGTCACACTATCTACCCAGAATGAGTTTAAACGGAACTTACTGTGATTGAGTAGAGTTGCTTATAATGTATTAGCTTTCGTAGTGTGTGGCGACAGGGGTTTGGGGAGGGGATGGGGGGGGGGGGTGGCGGGAGGAAGACAGCTCAGATTTCGATTAATTATCTCCTAGGAAATTGCCCAAGCAAACCACTCAACGTGAAAGGCGGAAAAATGCCCTGTCATTAACCCGCTACGTGCAGTTGCCCGGTTTATCTCGGAAGCTAGCACTTAACGCTACGCTAATCGTGCACATCCAGTGTATGAATTATGGTATATGTGGTTATTTATCACAGGAAGCAACCAGCCAGCCTCATGGCGATGTCAAAACCTGCCCGATATTCTTGATGCACACGAAACGTTTCCGCCTAGGAACAGAAACCACATCTCGGGAGACAGGATTACTGACACAAGATTGTTTGAATTAGAAACTCTCTCCTACATAAATAAAACTCTCTCGTAGCCGTTTGCTATTATTGATAATTATGAGTTATCTGTTTTGCACATTCATCAATAGTAAAGAGAAGAGAATATTCTGAAATTCGGCCGCATCTCCGGCTGAGTGATGTTAGCACAAGAGGATTTGAAATAAGTTCATCATTAGTGCAACGGTATGACTTGTGAGTTACTCAACCTTGTTATTGGCTCGAACCAGATCAATTCTAATAACTATTAGCTGAAGATAGTGAAATACTGTTTACAGGTTCCTCTTCAGCGTTCTGTATGAAACTTAACGTCCGCGGACGGATGGCCGCCGACTGTGTTACCCTGTGTTACATGCTATCACATCTTGCGAAGAGGTTAGCGGTTTAATCCAAAGCGGTCTCGATACGTCCAACAGTATAACACACGTTTCTTCACTTGTCGATCAAATGTCGGTGGCGAAAATTTCTACAAGAGGCAGTATTGGAAAGGGGGTATCTCCCGGCGAGCCCCGTTGGTCAGTGACTTCGATAACAGAGGCGAGTTATGAGGTACAATACTCTTACAACTAGCCGTAGATCACCTGAAATTTTGCTGCTAGCTTCAGAATTACATTAAGCGTCTATGTTACTGTATGACCCAAACAAAGAATGTAACTATGATTTCCCTTTTTGGACGTAACAAAAGTATCACCAGAAGTTCAGGAGCAAATTTGTGATTACGTACGGCTATACGTTGACGAATAAGCCAACATTTCCTAGGAGATAATTAATCGAAATCTGAGCTGTCTTCCTCCCGCCACCCCCCCCCCCCATCCCCTCCCCAAACCCCTGTCGCCACACACTACGAAAGCTCATACATTATAAGCAACTCTACTCAAACACAGTGAGTTCCGTTTAAACATTTCATGGCGTTTAATTGGATGCTGCTCGGAGTTCCGTTTTTGATTGTTCAGTTAATGAAATAAAATGCTTGCCGGTTCCATCACGAACGGAATGTAGCCAACACGCCGTCGACATAAATTACTATTTGTGACCGACGGTCAGTGTATTTGTACTTCTTTCCCACCTATGCCAAATCTTTAATGAGGAAACAAATTCTTTCCCCTATTGTGTGCATGTAATGTCTAGCCAGAAATTGCCCCGAGTGTTTCAAAATCGTATACAAGTTGTATACAAAAGCTTCGTAAGTTGTCTTGGCCCCAAATAGTAAAGCATACTAAATATGAATGTATAAGAATGCTGGCAGACATCGAGCACGATATGCTGAAAATAATATTTTTACTGTGTTCATTAATGATGAGTGCGAAGAAATTAATTTTTGCCACGTATTATAAGAAAGGGAATGCGCACAGACACATGCGGTGTTAGTACAAATTTGGAGGCTGTCGCTGAAACAAATGACGAACAGAAGGTAACAACGACTGAAACTACTCCGTGTTTCACTGACACGTTTGAGTGGTCAGTTTGTTTCCTCTACACAGTTATCACAGGGAATGAGATCCAGCAGTGGTAGTTCCATTCTAAGTAACTATCACGATCGTAACGGAAACGTAACTGCATTGTATTTTCACGAACATCAGAAGCCGTATGGTATCAAAGCTTTCATCGATTCCAAAAGAACATAAAGTGTGTACCGCTGTCTACAGCCAGACTCAAGACCTTGCCACTGATAAGAACGTTAGAGTACAAGGGTCGTAGAATACAGCGGGTTAACTAATGGCAGCAAATAACGCTGCGTTTCAATGCTGGAAGATACACCTTCACACATTTACCATTGTTCGCCACTAATGTCAAGCTACAGAGATTAGCGTGGGCGCTGAAATTTGATGTGCAAAAAAATAATACACCTGATGCACGAGTAACATGCAGACAGTTCTTAACATGGAGAAATGTAAAGCTGTGAACTTCGCGAAAGGTGAAAAAAAGGTAAGAAGTCTCCAGGATTTGGGATTCATAACTTCTGTCACACAAATATCTGGCAGTAAAATTGTATCTGGATATGAATTGGAATGATCACACAAGCTCAGTATAAAGCAATGGGGTCGTTTGCAATGAGTGGAAAACAAGACTAGAGTCTTAACGTCTCGTGATAAGGTCACTACGGACGGAGCGGAAGCTGGAGTTGGAGAAGGATGAGGAAGGAAATGGACCGTGACATCTACAAAGTAACGAGTGGACTCGTATTCGGGAGAACGGTGGTTCAAATTTTCGTACGGACCGGCAGAATTACATTTTCTGTGGTTTCTGTAAATTGTTTAAGGCGAGTTTGAGACGATAATTTGACACCGACATGGTCATGTTCCTCCACCATCCTTTCCCTTTGTGCTACATCTCCGACGACCTCGCCATTGACTTGAGGTGAAATATTAATCTTCCTATGTTCTTTCCTTTTCAAAGAGACAATTGAACTCCGGTCTTCCCCACTGTAAATCAAGTGTCTGCACCAGTAAGCCACCTCACTCGGCCAGAGTTACGCTGAAAATACAGTTCGTCTAACAAAATTCTCTGCTTACGAAATACTTGAAAGGCCCATAGTCTGATGCTGCTGTTGCTTGTGAGATGTATATCAAATTTTTTTGTAAGAAATTTCCGCCATTTGACTGTAAATTACTACTCATTTGTTTCACACGATCATGATATCGCCTTTGTAGCCATTCTCAAGTGAAGGTTGAATTAATGCCATCAAATGTCAGATATCATTTTGTAGCATTCATCTTGCACATGAGACGTCGAAATCATGACTGTGTGAATCAAATGAATAGTTATTTACAGTCAAATGGTGGAAATTTGTTTCAAGAAGTTCCACCTGACTGTGGTTCCCCACGAAGGAAAAATCATGCTGAGTGTGACCAACAAGAGACACTGATCATGTACAACGAAGAGAAACTTAATTTTTCACACTGTAAAGGAAGGAAGAATAGAGTTAAGCGTCCCATGGTCATGGAGGTCATTAGAGATGGAGCACAAGCTCGGATTGTTTCAAGGAAGGGGAAGGAAATCGGCCGTGTCCTTTCAAAGGTACCATCCCGGCATTTGCCTGAAGCTATTTAGGGAAATCAAGGAAAACCTGAATCTGGATGAGCCGATGTGGATCTAAAACATAGTCTTCCCGAATGCGAGGTTAGTGTGGTAACCACTGAGCCACCTCCATTAGTTATAACTATGCAATTTGTCTCGCGGGAAAAAAAAAAAACCGACAACTTGGAAGGAGATAAAAATTTTTTAAAAAGCCGGTTTAATATTTGTTTTTCAAATGATTTGTCTGAAATTAAGAAATAAACAGATTAGAGAAACATTTTACTCACCTTTGAATGACGTTAGCAATTATGTACAACAGCTGAAATGCTTATTGTTAGCCAAGTGAAGAGACGACTTGATAAAATTCCACCAGACAAATATGCTCTACTATTCTATCAAATTGTAAGATAGTAAGTTAAAATTTGAGTTTCAAATGTTTAGTTGGCAGCTCATTTACTGTATATGATTTCGAGCATAATTCAAAGGAGTGTCGGATCTGTCATTAATTTGCTTTATTGCTTACTTTTAAACGAATCATTTCACAAAGCATTATTCTTTTTATTTCTTAAATTATCTTGTTTATTCCCAAGCTTTGTTCAGAAAGCATGAAATATAATATGTAATATCGATCGGCATTCCATTGTTATTAAGACTACACAGGTGAAAAGAAAGCAGAGAAACTTGAGTTTACGCTCTAATTTGATACTTTTTGACATTTACAAGGAGACGGCACGACCGTGGGGTCCGGGACTTTTCCGAAATTTTGTGTGGTGAAGGAGGACCCCTAACATCTCACGTGGTTAAAATATTAGGACGCACGACTCGGAAAATCACGACAAAAATCGATCCAAAGTTTCTTAGGTGCCTTATGAGTATAAAATGTTATTCCATTGCCTTAACATAGACAAATGTAATGTATTGCGAACACATAGAAAGAAGGATCCCTTATTGTATGATTATATGATAGCGCAACAAACATTGGTAGCAGTTACTTCTGTAAAATATCTGGGAGTATGCGTACGGAACGATTTAAAGTGGAATGATCATATAAAATTAATTGCTGGTAAGGCGGGTGCCAGGTTGAGATTCATTGGGAGAGTCCTTAGAAAATGTAGTCCATGAACAAAGGAGGTGGCTTACAAAACACTTGTTCGACCTATACTTGAGTATTGCTCATCAGTGTGGGATCCGTACCAGGTCTGGTTGACAGAGGAGATAGGGAAGATTTAAAGAAGAGCGGCGCGTTTCGTCACAGGGTTATTTGGTAAGCGTGATAGCGTTACGGAGATGTTTAGCAAACTCAAGTGGCAGACTACAAGAGAGGCTCTCTGCATCGCGGTGTAACTTGCTGTCCAGGTTTCGAGAGGGTACGTTTCTGGATGAGGTATCGAATATATTGCTTCCCCCTACTTATACCTCCCGAGGAGATCACGAATGTAAAATTAGAGAGATTTGGGCGCGCACGGAGGCTTTCCGGCAGTCGTTCTTCCCGCGAACCATACGCGACTGTAACAGGAAAGGGAGGTAATGACAGTGGCACGTAAAGTGCCCTCCGCCACACACCGTTGGGAGACTTGCGGAATATAAATGTAGATTTAGATTCAGTTCGATCTTCCCGACTTGACTGATGAGGCTGTAACTTCCCTTACCCTGGCTGGACGAATAGTAGGAGACCGGTAGTGCATCGCGCTGTTTGCCAGACACCCGACATTCGTCTCGGAGACGTAGAATGTAGGCCCGCAGAGCCCCGAGATTGTCAGCAGAAGGAATAACGCAGCGGGAAACAAAGTGCCCCGCATTTGTTTGGCGCACGGCGGAGGCACGGAACAAACGCGGGCGGCACAATGGAGGCTCGTGTGTGGCCGGCGCGGCCGCTGCCCGCCTGCCTCCCTGCCCTCCATTAATTTCTCGCGCGCCGCGCTTTGCTCACTGCCTCATGGTCCCGGCGCTCTGAGGACACGTGTAAGACACCGGCGAGAGGGGCTGCCAGGTACCCCGCATACTGCATTCCTCACGAAAATGGCGAAATACGGCAGGCACTGCACGCACGCATTCTCTCTGTGTAGTCTATCCTCTCTCTCTCTCTCTCTCTCTCTCTCTCTCTCTCTTTCACACACACATACACACACACACACACACACACACACACACACACACACACACACACACTTGTCGCACGCCCCTGCACCTCGCAACACTGGTTTCCTAAATTTCAGACTTTTCACAAACATCCTCGACACTCTACAAACAACTGCGAACAGCATGGCAGAGGGTACTAAGCAATGTAACAGATGTTAGGTATCCAACCCTATACTGTGGGGTATATGCAGCGAGAGAAATGGTTAAAGACCACTATGCTCGCTGTAATAATTCTCGGTAAGTTCAAAATGGTTCAAATGGCCCTCAGCACTACATCTGCATCTACATCCATACTCCGCAAGCCACCTGACGGTGTGTCGCGGACGGTACCTTGAGTACCTCTATCGGTTCTCCCTTCTATTACAGTCTCGTATTGTTCGTGGAAAGAAGCACTGTCGGTATGCCTCTGTCTGGGCTCTAACCTCTTTGATTTTATCCTCATGGTCTCTTCGCGAGATATACTTAGGAGGGAGCAATATACTGCTTGACTCCTCGGTGAAGCTATGTTCTCGAAACTTCAACAAAAGCCCGTACCGAGCTACTGAGCGTCTCTCCTGTAGAGTCTTCCACTGGAGTTTATCTGTCATCTCCGTAACGCTTTCGCGATTGTTAAATGATCCTGTAACGAAGCGCGCTGCTCTCCGTTGGATCTTCTCTATCTCTTCTATCAACCCTATCTAGTACAGATCCCACACTGGTGAGCAGTATTCAAGCAGTGGGCGAACAAGGGTACTGTAACCTACTTCCTTTATTTTCGGATCGCATTTCCTTAGGATTCTTCCAATGCATCTCAGTCTGGCATCTCCTTTACCGACGATCAACTTTATATGATCATTCCATTTTAAAACATTCCTAATGCGTACTCCCAGATAATTTATGGAATTAACTGCTTCCAGTTGCTGACCTGCTATATTGTAGCTAAATGATAAGGGATCTATCTTTCTACGTATTCGCAGCACATTACACTTGTCTACATTGAGATTCAATTGCCATTCCGTCAATTCGCTGCAGATCCTCCTGCATTTCAGTGCAATTTTCCATTGTTACAACCTCTCGATATACCACAGCATCATCCGCAAAAAGCCTCAGTGAACTTCCGATGTTATCCACAAGGTCATTTATGTATATTGTGAATAGCAACGGTCCTACGACAGTCCCCTGCGGCACACCTGAAATCACTCTTACTTCGGAAGACTTCTCTCCATTGAGAATGACATGCTGCGTTCTGTTATCTAGGAACTCTTCAATCCAATCACATAATTGGTCTGATACTCCATATGCTCTTACTTTGTTCATTAAACGACTGTGGGGAACTGTATCGCCGTCCGGTGTGGCCGTGCGGTTAAAGGCGCTTCAGTCTGGAACCGCGTGACCGCTACGGTCGCAGGTTCGAATCCTGCCTCGGGCATGGATGTGTGTGATGTCCTTAGGTTAGTTAGGTTTAATTAGTTCTAAGTTCTAGGCGACTGATGACCTCAGAAGTTGAGTCGCATAGTGCTCAGAGCCATTTGAACCCATTTGGAACTGTATCGAACGCCTTGCGGAAGTCAAGAAACACGGCATCTGCCTGGGAATCCGTGTCTATGGCCCTCTGAGTCTCGTGGACGAATAGCGCGAGGTGGGTTTCACACGATCGTCTTTTTCGAAACCCATGCTGATTCCTACAGAGTAGATTTCTATGGGACTTAACTTCTGAGTTCATCAGTCCCCTAGAACTTATAACTACTTAAACGTAACTAACCTAAGGACATCACACACATCCATGCCCGAGGCAGGATTCGAACCTGTGACCGTAGCGGTCGCTTGGTTCCAGACTGTAGCGCCTAGAACCGCTCGGCCACTCCGGCCGGCTCTTGATTGTTGCTTCGCAGTAAGATATATGTGTACCAAGTTTGGTTGATATTGGTCCAGTGATTTATGAGGAGATGTGGAACATACACACATATATTTATGTAATATATATAGACACTGAATGGTATATTCCCGATACGCCTCTGTACTTGTATTTTTGTTATCTGTAATTCAGATTATTTATCATCACCTACTGCAAACATTACTGTTGTTCTGTGCATTTCACGAAAGCGAAAAATGGCGAAATTCTGATCACTATTTGCAAACTTCACTCGAAGTACGGAAAGCCTGCATGGCGCCCGACAAAAAACGAACAGCTGGTGGATTGGCCCTACCACTCGATTCGCAGAAACGTCAGTCAGTTATTTTTGTTGTATTATGATGTGTGAGAGAGAAGTTTGCAAAGGTGTGCTTAAAGAAACGTGAGCTGGCTGTGAGAACATTCCAAAAGGTGGGAGAAGCGGAAGAGAAGAAGATAAGAGAACGCAAGAGAAAGAGGCGGACTTGTCGCAGCCGTAGGGTAGGGCAGACGAGGTGACGGACAGCACGAGCCCGGGCTGCGGGGTCGGGTTGCCTGCAGCCGCATCTGCTGACGTGACCCGGCCAGCACACAGCTGCTTGTGCAAGCCACGCGGCGCGCGGAGCGCTTAGCCAACTGCTGCCTCACCGACTGTCTGTGTGCCTACAGCTCTGTGGCGCTGCGCAAACCACACGCTAAGGCCCGCCTTACTGTTCACCTGTCAAATGGGCGGCCTCTTTACCGCTGCACTAGCTGGCGCTCGTCCCCTTACACCATCAAACAATTTGTCAAACCGTACTACGGTCTGCAAACTTTTGGCCGTGTACGGTGCTGTTTGACGTGTTTTTCAATCATATACTGCGTTTGCGAGAAATTTTGACTGACGAAAAGTTCGACAAAACGGCGGACTTTGTGTCAATGATTCGGCGAAGAGTCTAATAAAAAAATGTTTTATTACAATTTACCTTATTGTATCGTGAGTTTCTACAACTATGGAAACTACGATCAAGGATAAAAACAAAGTTGTCTTACAATCATCAAAATGGTAGAGGTACCATATCTTGCCCAGCAATAGGCCTATATTATGCAAGGAGACGTTACGAACAAAATCAATAGTTTTACGCATAACACAGAGCGAGGTGGCGCAGTGGTTAGCACACTGGACTCGCATTCGGGAGGACGACGGTTCAATCCCACGTCCGGCCATCCTGATTTAGGTTTTCCGTAATTTCCCTACATCACTTCAGGCAAATGCCGGGATGGTTCCTTTCAAAGGGCACGGCCTATTTCATTCCCCATCCTTCCCTAATCCGAGCTTCTGCTCCGTCTCTAATGACCTCGTTGTCGACGGGCCGTTAAACACTAATTTCCTCCTTCCTTTACGCATAACATGCAAGCTGGGGTGCGATTCGTCAAAGGACGATGTGGGCTACATGTTCCCACGTTGTGGTGAACTACTGGCCATTAAAATTTCTACACCAAGAAGAAATGCAGATCATAAACGTGTATTCATTGGACAAATATGTTATACTAGAACTGACATGTGATTACAAAATGGTTCAAATGGCTCTGAGCACTATGGGACTCAACTGCTGTGGTCATAAGTCCCCTAGAACTTAGAACTACTTAAACCTAACTAACCTAAGGACAACACACACATCCATGCCCGGGGCAGGATTCGAACCTGCGACCGTAGCGGTCGCGCGGTTCCAGACTGTAGCGCCAGAACCGCTCGGCCACCAACGGCCGGCATGTGATTACATTTTCACGCAATTTGGGTGCATAGATCTGAGAAATCACTACCCAGAACAACCACCTCTGGCCGTAATAACGGCCTTGATACGCCTGGGCATTGAGTCAAACAGAGCTTGAATGGCGTGTACAGGTACAGCTGCCCATGCAGCTTCAACACGATACCGCAGTTAATCAAGAGTAGTGACTGGCGTATTGTGACGAGCCAGTTGATCGGCCACCATTGACCAGTCGTTTTCAATTGGTGAGAGATCTGGAGAATGTGCTGGCCAGGGCAGCAGTCGAACATTTTATGTATCCAGAAAGGCCCCTACAGGACCTACAACATGCGGTCGTGTATTATCCTGCTGAAATGTAGGGTTTCGCAGGGATATAATGAAGGGTAGAGCAACGGGTCGTAACACATCTGAAATGTAACGTCCACTGTTCAAAGTGCCGTCAATGCGAACAAGAGGTGACCGAGACGTGTAACCAATGGCACCCCATACCACCACGCCGGGTGATACGCCAGTATGGCGGTGACGAATACACGCTTCCAATGTGCATTCACCGCGATGTCGCCAGACACGGATCCGACCATCATGATGCTGTAAACAGAACCTGGATTAATCCGAAAAAATGAAGTTTTGCCATTCGTGCACCCAGGTTCGTCGTTGAGTACACCATCGCAGGCGCTCCTGTCTGTGATGCACCGTCAAGGGTAACCGCAGCCATGGTCTCCGAGCTCATAGTCCATGCTGCTACAAACGTCGTCGGACTGTTCGTGTAGGTGGTTGTTGTCTTGCAAACGTCCCCATGTGTCGACTCAGGGATCGAGACGTGGCTGCACGATCCGTTACAGCCATGCGGATAAGATGTCTGTCATCTCGACTGCTAGTGATACGAGGCCGTTGGGATCCAACACGGCGTTCCGTATTACCCTCCTGAACCCAACGGTTCCATATTCTACTAACAGTCATTGGATTTCGACCAACGCGAGCAGCAATGTCGCGATACGATAAACCGCAATCGCGATAGGTTACAATCCGACCTTTATCAAAGTCGGAAACGTGATGGTACGCATTTCTCCTCCTTACACGAGGCATCACAACAACGTTTCACCAGGCAACGCCGGTCAACTGCTGTTTGTGTATGAGAAATCGGTTGGAAACTTTCCTCATGTTAGCACGTTGTAGGTGTCGCCACCGGCGCCAACCTTGTGTGAATGCTCTGAAAAGCTAATCATTTGCATATCACAACATCTTCTTCCTGTCGGTTAAATTTCGCGTCTGTAGCACGTCATCTTCGTGGGGTAGTAATTTTAATGTCCAGTAGTGTATTTTAATGAACTGTCATTAGAGTAGCAAGTAGTAGGGAATAAATTTCCGCATACTTGTATCTTCTTTTTCAGTGTGAGAGCCAATAAGTCTACGCAAGTTATTATACGCTTCAGTGTCCACCAGCAGAAAATTGATGAAATCATGTCTCTGAGTGTAACATTTCCATTAATAGGTTTTCATGTGTATATTTCTCCCTCATTTTAAACAGTTCTCTGGACCAACGTCTAATTTTCCTCTGCTTCTTTAAACACAGTCCCAGAGTCAATGTTAGAAATGCTTTGTTTGCATTTGTAGCCATTCCCGCTAGTGCCAAAGTAAAACATGCACGAAAAGCTTCTGCTTCAAATGGGAGGTTAAACTGACAGTCTTTCTTGGTACCTGTGACAGCCTGTTTGGCACATCCTTTGCTAGGTAAGAGCGAATTTGACAGAGAAGTTGTACGAAAATGAAAGACCTACAGCCGTCCTTATCGTCAGGATGGCTGGAGTGTTGACATCACTGTTACAGATAGTCTGCGTAAACCAGTTATGCTGGCCACTGATGGAGCGTATATATAGATCGTGATAACCCATTTAACATCAACTAAGAGCCTGCAGATGGCCCAGTGAAGCGCCGAAACTGGTAGCTACACAATAAATAAGATCATAAGGACCCCTGTAGGCGTTTCATTTTCTTACAACAGTGAACGGTTGTATTTCCTAAGACCTCCAGTCAAAAGGATGGACGTACAAAAAATTGACAGAGAAGTTTCCACTTTTACGAGGGCCTTAAGGGGTTTTCAAAGGTTTCATTGTCCAGTTAAGAAATCTGATATAATCATCGGGTTCTGAGGGTAATATTTCCTTCAGCAGATTTTCGTGGGCAAATCTCTCTCTCATTTTAATCCACTTGCTGGAGCAGCTTCTTGTTTTCTTCTTATTTAAACGCAGTACCAAAGTCAGTGCCAGGACTGCCTTGTCTTCTTTTGCTGGCATTCTCACGACCGCCAAAATACGAACACGAACAGCGTCTCCTTCGAAGTGAGGTGGAGCTGACAAACTTCGTTTGTGCGTAAATATTTGACAAATCCGCGGCTGGACAAGGGCGCATTTGACAGACAAGTTTGTTCGTTTACGGGGCTCTTAAAGCTGTTAGCCACACTGCTGCTCGTGAAACAAAAAGAACAACTCAGTTTTACGAGGGGTACTCATAAAATTATAGCTATGACCTCGAAAATTACCCGGAACCACGAAACTTCTCTACATACGAGGGCTATTCCGAAAGTAAGGTCCGATCGGTCACGAAATGGAAACGACTATGAAAATCCGATAAAGCTTTGCACAGATGTGTTGGGTAGTGTCTCTAGTATAACCCCAGTTAGCATCACGTCGCTCTTCTCATTTCTGAGCTCGCAGTGAGCGCGTAAAGATGTCTAGAAAATAGTGTCTGCCGCCAAGTACGGGGGCCTGGTGAGAAATTTCCCCTGAAGCTATGCAGCTAACATTACATAACTGTCGTGCTGTTTCGTCTTCAAGACAATTCTCAGCCGCATTCTGCAGGGGCAATGAAGATGCTCCTGCATCGTTTTCAAATGGAAATGTGAGATTACCCACACTACAGCCCGTAATTGTCTCCCTCTGAGTTTCAGCTCAGGTCACATGAACCGCTGGTTATGAAGACAACATTTCGGCACAAGACAACGAGCCGTAGGCCAGCGTAGAGAATTGGCGGAGAGCACTGGCGGCTGCCTTCTATAGCAAGGGTATGGGAAAGTTGGTACAACGCTACGATACACGTCTAAGTCGGGTCGGCGACTATGGAGATAAGTAGCTGCAAGGTGTATCTAACTGTTGCAAATAAAACATTTTTGATTTTTACCGTGGTTTCCATTTCGCGACCTATCGGACCTTACTTTCGGAATAGCCCTCGTAATTAGTTTTCAACGCGACACATTTCTGCTGACAATCGATACTTTTAAAGTATGAGGGTTCGAACTTAAATAGTGGCAACTATCTATTTAGAACTTATACAGAATAGACTTATGTTTCAAAGTTTACTGTTCTTCAGAGCAGTCACTAGCATTGTGTATAACCCACTCCAGCGTTGCGGAAGTCGTAGGACATCCTTAGCAGCGCTAGCTGCGTTGATGGTTCGACTGGAGCTGTCCGACGAGTGCTTCAAAAATGGTTCAAATGGCTCGAATCACTATGGGACTTAACATCTGAGGTCATCAGTTCCCTCGACTTACAACTACTTAAACCTAACTAAAGGACATCACACACATCCATGTCCGGGGCAGGATTCGAACCTGCGAGCGTAGCAATGAGTGCTTCCTTCAATTTAGAAATCAAATTAGAGTCACAAGGGCTTAAATCTGGGGAGTATGGTGGGCGGTAGAACACTTCCCAGACCCAGTTGACCAGTCACAACTTGCGCCGTGTGCGCCCGAGCATTGTCGTACAAAATGATGGGCGGGTCTTGCAGAAAGTGCCGCCGTTTTTTTTTCTCTTTGCTCTTCATTTATGGAACACTGAGACCAGTTTATGGAAAGAAGCGGCGGCACTTTCCACAGGACAAGCCCACCATTTAGCAGGGCAGTGCTCGGGCGCACACGTTGCAAGTTGTGACTGACTTGTTCGACCGATGGGGCTGGAAAGGGCTGTGCCACCCAACACACTCCCCGGGCATAATAAGCCCCTGTGGCTTCAACTTGGTCCCTAAATGAAGGAAGCACTTGATGGCACTCGCTTCAGATCTGTTACAGAGATTCGCCGGGCAATAGACCGTTCCACTGGAACTACCAACAAAACTGACGCTGCTAAGGATACCCTATGACTTCCAACAACGCTGGCAACGACTTATACACAAGGCTGGTGACTACTTTGAGGGACAGGGGAACTCTGGAATATATATCTATTTTTTATAAGTTGTAAATAAATAGTTGCCACTATTAAAGTTCCAATTCTTGTAACAGTGCTAGGTAGAGGCGTAAAGATATAAGCTGGGGATGAAATTAGGACTGGAAGAGGAGGACAGTCGTTGTATTAAAGTTCTCGCAAAACTATTTCATGTGAGCAACGTGCCGGCGTGCAGTACTTCAACCCCTCAGGAGTCGGAGAACCTGATCGGACACGGCGTAAGCGGTGACGGGCAACTAGACAACAGTTCGGCGAGCAAAGAGCGTTCAGAAGCTACTGCTGATTAAAAATAAGATACGAAATATATTTTAATCCCTCAGTCGTAGTACTCTATTCTTTCGACGCTGATGCTAATCCCTTATTGCTCAGGGGTGGATTTATTAACATTGAAATTAACTTAATATCGTTTGATTTACACGGGAGTTAGTAATTTTTCAAGAGGCGCAGTAATCGTAAATGTATTTTCCAGAATATATTATGACATTGTTTTATTCAAGTAACTCCTCGTTTTTATTGATATTCTGAGAAGGTATGAGTATATGAGCTTCCGTTTCGCTCAAATTGCTCTGAGTACTATGGGACTTAACATCTGAGGTCATCAGTCCCCTAGAACTTAGAACTACTTAAACCTAACTAACCTAAGGACATCACACACATCCATGCCCGAGGCAGGATTCGAACCTGCGAACGTAGCGGTCGCGTGGTTCCAGACTGAAGCGCCTAGAACCGCTCGGCCACTCCGGCCGGCGAGCTTTCATTTCTACTTGGGCGTAGATGAATATTACGGGAAATTAGTGGGAAATAATTATTCCTTGCTTGAAGCGGATTACCCTTTGGAACTTGTGCCACTGTACCAATTACGCGTGTGTAGAAAGTCAGATGCGTGTTCAGGAACAGAAAAAGTCATCAAGTATTTATCCGTTGCGCATTTTAGGAGGTTATGTTTGCTAGGCTCTTTACTTAAGGTACAGTTAACCTGAGCCATATTATGAGGGCGTGCTGAAAAGTAATGGCTCCGAATTTATGCAAAAACTTTTAAAGCTTTTTAAATAAAACAAATGTTATTAATATTCGACATCTTTGTTCTTCAAGTCAATGCTCGCTCTAAGGCAAAAAAACGACACGCCAAGAATGAATTATCTGAATGGGACGGAAATCGGTGGATGTGGCATACTTGTACATAAACTAATGATTGCAATTTCAGAAAAAGTGGACGATTTATTCAAGAGAAATAGCTTCACAAATAGAGCAACTCAACGACGCGCTCGTCCATCTCTGGCCCCTTTGCAAGCAGGTATTCGGCTTGTCACTGATTGACAGAGTTGTTGGACGTCCTCCCGAGGTACATCGTGCCGAATTCTGTCGAATTTGCGCCTTAGATCGTCAAAATCCCGAGCTAAATGGAGAGCCCTGGCCATAATGTTCCAAACGTTCCCAACTGGGGAGAGATCCGGCGTCCTTTCTGGCCAAGGTCGTGTCCGGCAAGCTCGAGGACAAGCTGTAGAACCTCTTGCCGTCTGCGGGCGAGCATTATCTTGCTGTTATGTAAGCCGAGGATGGCTTTCCATGAAAGACAACAAACCGGGGCGTAGAATATCGTCAACGTACCGCTGTGTTGCAAGGATGCCGCAGAGGACAACTAAAGGGCTCCTAAGGGGCCCTACCCCCAGATCATCACTCCTGGTTGTTGGGCCGTATGGTGGGTGACAGTCAGACTGATATTCCATTGCTCTCTGGGGTGTCTCCAGATACGTCTTCGCCGGTCACTGGCGCTGTTTGAAGCGAGACTTATGAAGACAATTCTACTCCAGTAGATGAGTTTCCAGGCTGAAGACGTGTACGAAGATGCCCTGGACAGTGATGGGATACCATCTCGGAGTTTTGACAACCTAACGCGCCAATTGGACAGAATTTGGCACGGTACTCCTCTGGAGGACATGCAACGAGTCTATCAATCAATGCCAAGCCGGAACAACTGGTTCCATATGGGCCGGATGTGGATCAACGCGTTATTGACTTGCTCTATTTGTGAAGCTATTTCTCTCGAATAAATCATCGAATTTTTCTGAAATTGTAACCATTTGTTTGTCTGTACATGTAAGACACATATACCGATTTCCGTCCCATTCAGATAATTATTTCGTGGTACGTCGTCTTTCCCTTTTGTGTTAGCGTGTATCTGCAGGCTTCTGCAGCTAGAGGGCCCCGAATTGTAGCGTGTAACAAAGAGGTGACTCTGTGGTTCCGTGATGGATGTCAAACATTCTACAGGGACGCAATCAACAAACTGGTCTCTCGTTGGGAGAAATGTGTTCGTCGGGAGGGTGACTACGTTGAGAAATAAATATGTGGACATTAAGAAAATGTTAGGGAGACTATGCTGAGAAATAAATATGTAGACATTAAGAATAAAAGTGTATCATGTTTTATTTAAAAAGCTTTAAGACTTTTCACACGTTGAGAAATAAATATGTGGACATTAAGAATACGTTAGGGAGACTATGCTGAGAAATAAATATGTAGACATTAGGAATAAAAGTGTATCATGTTTTATTTAAAAAGCTTTAAGACTTTTCACGCAAAAAATTCGGCGGCATTACTTTTCTGTACGCCTTCGCATTTGTGAACTTACGCGCTCGCGGACGGGGTGTTGGAACAGTTATCAGCGAAACCCAGTCTTTCAAAACCCTTTAAATACGGGGCCCGCCACACGATTGCGTTTCGATTGTTCAGCAAACGTTTCATCTCTAAAATGGCCTTGTTGTGACTCTGGAAATGCTTCCCATGCAATGGGTTCTTCATCTGGGGAAAGTGAAGAAGTCACTGGGTGGCGTGTCAGGAGAATACAGAGGTGAAGCGATATTCGACAGCCCAAGGAAGCAGCATGAACGACTGCGTTCTGTGTAGTGCAAACTGGAGCACTGACGAGGAGGGAAACGCCCTCTCGGATAGCCTCCTGAAACAACCTCACGAGACTTCGCTAGTATGTTCCTGCGGTGGTTTGCCGCTTACGAAGGTAACCAGTTGGAACCACACCACGGCAGTTAAAAGAAACTCTCAGCACCACCTTGCTCGATGATGATTGGGTCTTCTCCTTTTTCGGCAGCGGTGGATCCACATATTTCAATATTTTGCCTTGGTCTTTTGGCTCGGGGTCGTAGTGGAACACTCGGCATTCCTCCATCGTGATGAGACGTCTTTATCATTGAACTGGCCTGACGTTTCCAATTATGCCGCAGTTAGGCGGGCTTTTTGAATGGATGTGAGCAGTAACAGAACCCAGCAGGGGGTCAATTTGACATGTTCATACTGTCGTGCAAGATGTTCATAAATGCCCCGCGACTGATTTTCAATTTCCCCGCAATCGCTTCCATTCGGGTACGGGCAGTCTTCGGTCACCAAGCCTTCACTTCTTTAGCGATTCCCGGCTCTTCATAGAGAGGCTGTCTGCCACTTTGTTCTTCGTCATTCAGACTTCTTTGACCACATTGGAAGCGTCTACGCCACCTTACCACTGTGACATGTGAAGGTGCATTGGAGCCGTACTCTTCCACCAACTTATCACAGTTTGCTCGCGTACAGATGGGCCGGCAGACTGTATAGAAAATAGATTTTTTCAAGCAAAATTTTTATTCTTCATTGCGAGTAACGACGTTTCCTCGGCAGCCATGGGTCCACTTGGGCTAGCTGGCAAAAAATACTAGCCGTAAGCTAAAACCCTCTCACAGCCGGAAATGCTGACTAGATGACGCTTTGGTTCAGCGTCGCTGACGAGGTAACGCTTGCAGGTCAGCGTCGGTAGGCCACGAATTAATAGACTGGAAATGGTACGAGAGGGTGGGGTCCGGACTATGGAGCGCGGTGGAGCCAGGAGCCCTGCCCCTTTTTCCAGCCAGCTCTCGACCCGATCAGACGTTCCTCTCCTATCCTCTTGGACAGTAGATCCACTCAGTCAGTCGGTGGTCTCCCTAGGCACTGATGTATCCACTAATTATTAGAAATAATGCTGGAAAAATGATCAGTTTTACAATTGGAATATTTCTCTTTTGTTCCAATCATCCTTACAAACCCGATGCTCACTAGATCCTGACCGCCTTTCCATCTACCAACCTTCAAATAGGGAAAATGAATTACTACGCGAGACTTTACTACATCGATGAGCACGGTCATTTTGCTTTGGGTCCCTTAGCGGCGTGCTACGGTAGTGTGACGCGGGGATTTCTGTGTTTACCGCGACTGTAGATACGTAACTGTGGAAAACAATAAATTAATTAACTTCTTATATTCGCCGCGATAATTATATCTTTGAGTCTCCCTCGTAAAAGCAAAATGACAGTGGCGTTTACTCTACAGACTCACTCCTCATGTCATCGTACATGGAGAAGTATACTTCGTACAAACACATCGTCTCGTCTTATTTTCGTGTATGGGGCGACGAAAAAGAAACTACATATGCCTCGGAAAGCTCTATAATTTCTCTTATTTTCTTCTCGCTTTTCCTACACTGAATATACGTCGCATGAAATAGGACTGACGCCCAAAGACGACTTTCTCACACTTTCCTGCGTTATGACGTTATGCGCTGTCTGCTATTATCGTTGTTTGACAGATTTATTTTGTTGAACTTTCTGGTAAGATGCCCTTCTGCGCGACATCCGTCATTTACCTTGAGGAAATCGTGTGCACCATCTGTCTGTGAATCGTGTGAACTTTGTTCTCTGTGTAATCGTATTTTAATCATTTATATGTCGTATTTTCTGAGACTGTCGTTCTACCGATACTTCGTTATTGCCCATCAGTTTGGGACGCTTAACAGTTAGTATTGATAGAGGAAATGGAGAAGATCCAAATAAGAGCAGCGCGTTTCGTTATACGGTGATTTAGTAAGCGCGGAAGTATCACGCACATGCTCAGGCAACTCCAGTGGTAGGCATTTCATGAGAGGCGTTCTGCTTCATGGTGTGGATTACTGCTAAAATTCCGAGAGCGTACGGTCCTACAATGGCTACCCAATGTACTGCATCTTTCTATGTGTATCCCATGAAAAGACCATGAACATAAAATTTGGGAGATTCAGTCTCCTACAGAAGATTACCACCAGTCATTCTTTCCTCAAACCTTTCCCGACTGGAAGGGGGGGGGGGGGGGACGTAAAGTACCCTCCGCCACACGCCTTAACTATAGATATAGATGCACAAATATTTTGATTGTTGCTTTGATGAAGTAGGTTTCCCAATAGGCAGACGTTATTTTTACCTGCCACACTTATGGCACGAAAAGCTTATTACCTATTAGTGAGGCATTAATCCACAAAAAAAGGAACCAAAATGGGATTTCTCATAGTGGTCAGGGTACAATAGACGAGACAACTAAAATGAATCGAATATCTATATATGTTAGGAAACCAAATCCAAGAAAACAGGAAGAAACTGAGTGAATACCTAAGAGAGTGAGTAGACAAAGTTTCCCAAGTCCTTAATATACACTCCTGAAGTTAATAGGATGTCATTAGAAACAAGAGATGAAAGAATTGTCTTTTGTATTATTGAACTGAAACCAACGCGACACTACGAAATTCTTCTGCTCAATTGTTAAAAAATAGTGTGCACTTAAAAAGTTTAACAGGCCGACATTCAAACACGAACCTAACTATATGGTACAATGGTTACAACACTGTCTTCTTATTAGAAGACGGATCCCATAGCCGTGTCCCACCACTGTCCTCCCCACCTGGTCACTTAAAAGGGATGTTTTTACCAGTGATTCCACATCAACTCTTCTACCTTTGTCCTTTTAAGTATTCCGCAGTCGTTAAAGGCCATATCGTCTGGAGGCTGGGCTCTAACCTTCCTTCGAGCACTTGTAGAGCTCTGATGCTAATATCAGAAAACATTTTTCTGATGAGAGCAAATCCTGATTTGCAAGTCACCGTTGCATGAATCTTACTTTCTTCACTACTTTGGTTCTGAGCTGGATTGTATTAGATATGAAAAAAATGGCTCTGAGCACTATGGGACTCAACTGCTGTGGTCATCAGTCCCCTAGAACTTAGAACTACTTAAACCTAACTAACCTAAGGACATCACACACATCCATGCCCGAGGCAGGATTCGAACCTACGACCGTAGCAGCAGCGCGGCTCCGGACTGGAGCGACTAGAACCGCATGTATTAGATATGAAGAAACGAATTCCGGGAACAGTCTGAGAACAGGTTTAAATAAAGACCTCGCCGTTCCTAAGCAATGTCTTTTACGATTAATTCTTGAGTCTGAATCGCTGATTATATGGGAACAATAGGATTGGGGATGTACCAATAGAAAATCAGAACGAAATGTGACTGGCAATTGTGAACCGGAAGTTTGATTATAAAATCGATTTTACAGAGTCCGTTATACAGAATAAGTGTCACACCCATCAATATTCAGCTGATCCATTAATGTAAAAATTACACTCGACTACGCTCAACACCTCGGTCTGTGCATCGTATGTTTTCTTGAGACCAAGTTATTACAAAAGAACGGTCTCGCCCAGGGCAGTGTGCTGGCCCCCCTAATATTTAACCTATACACCAATTATCAAACACCGGAACGTACTACCCATTTCTTGTATGCCGATGATGTGGCCATTACAGCGCAAGGAAATAGCTTCGAGGAAGTAGAAGGGAAATTAGAAAGCTCGCTACACGTAATGTCTGAATACTATAAAGAGAACTCCCTCAAACCAAATCCATCTAAGACACAGGTTAGCGCTTTCCACCTCCGCACAAAACAGACAAACAGGAAGCTGAACGTCACCTGGAATGGCAACAAACTGGACCATACGGACAAACCAACATACCTTGGTGTCGTGCTGGATAGATCACTGACGTACATATATCACTGTGAAAAAACCTGCCATAAAGTTGCTGCCAGGAACAATATTTTAAGAAAACTGACGAATAGTAAATGGGGAGCTAGTCCGACTGTATTACGAACAACTGCTCAAGCACTTTGCTTCTCCACGGCAGAATATGCATACCCTGTATGGTCCTGATCCACACATGCCAAAAAAGTCACTACAGTCCTTAATGAAACATGCAGGCTAACAACAGGGTGCATGAAACACACTCCACTTGGGAAAATATACAAAGCAGCTGGATTCTCATCTCCTGAATCCCGAAGAATTGCGCACGAACATACAGAAAAATTTAAACAGATTTTCGACGAGCGCCACCCTCTGCATGGTTCTTCATGTGGACCTAGCAGACTTAAATCCCGCAAGAGCTTTCTCACTAGTGAATTGAACGAGCCTCCGAAGGACTACCCTGCCTCGCGAGAAATACCCAGCGGCAGTACATCAAGCTGGAACATTTGGAGAACACTGAACCGCATCAGAACAGGCGTAGCACCAGTTATAGCAAACCAAGTCAAATGGGGCTTCAAGGACGAAGGAGACAACAAATGCGACTGTGGTGAAGTTCAGGATATGGAACACCTTCTACAGTGTTCCATCGGCCCCACAAGGTGTACCCTTGACGAACTATGGCTTGAGAAGAGAGAAACATTGGACTTGGCCCGACATTGGGCTGAAAGGCTTTGAAACAAATCTCCGGACACGAAAAAGTAAGTACAAACGTCATCGGCGTTTACAGATACGCTAAACTTCGCGAGCAGAGGCGACTGTAGGGAATGTAAATGCTGCCAACGAGCAACGCCCAGGAGCACGTTCTTAGCAAGATTGTCTCATGATGTCATTCACATTTCAGTTTCACGATTAATAGCTAGCTCTACCTGTCAGGAAACTCAGTACAGCCCGTTCTCCGTTAAGCCCGAAATAGCTATTTGAGTCCCGTACTTGCATCAGCACTGGAGTTTACCGTTTGCGCACAAGAACTCGCATTCCACGGCACCTCGGAACGTCTGGCGGGAATGGAATCTGAACTGACGCCGTCTGGTGGCGCCAGTGACTCAACAGCTGAGCTGTCCTAACAGTCGCCGGCAGTTGCATCATCGCTTCCGCACTACACGATGATCTTCTTCTACTACAGTTTTGTCACACTGTCTGTCGACCTTTCGAGCTGGTGTTTATCCAGGATATCAAAACCCTTGTAAATGAGAATATCTGCTCGGATCGTATTCCTTGATTAAACAATCAGGGATGCAAACATTATCAAATGCACGTCAGTCGTCGAACTCAGTGACATTGAGCATCAGCGACTAGAAAAGAATACCAAAAATCGAAGACAGGGAGGACGCGCAATACTAGGGTGCCACAGTGCAGAATGGGCGCCCTTTTGAAAGTACAAGTTGGCTCCAAGCTGCCAAGAGTTGTCCTTACTGAGCTACAGGAAGTACATTATTGAGAATCGGTGCTGGGTAGTTGTTCCGATAGAGCATTGAAATGTCACGTTAGAGTCAAAAATTCACAACTCAGTACGCCTTACTTTATGCAAATTACTTAATTATGCTCCTCGGGACCATTAAGTTAGTGCTGCAGTAAATGTCGTGTGACTACGGCCTCCCGTCTGGTAGACCGTTAGCCGGGTGCAAGTCTTTCGATTTGACGCCACTTCGGCGATGGGGATGAACACCCAGTCCCTGAGCGGAGAAAATCTCCAACCTAGCCGGGAATCGAACCCAGGCCCTTAGGATTGATATTCTGTCGCGCTGACCACTCAGCTACCGGGGGCGGACAGTGCTGTAGTGAACATAGCATATTCTATTTCCATGGAAAATATCGATGGCTCTTGTCGCATTTTTCGCAGATAAAAAAACACCCTACGTACGTTTCCAATACAACAACTAAATTTTCTTAGGGTAATCAATTCTGTGCGATTGCGTGGGTAGGGGAGGGACTTTGTTCAGTGGGTATATGTGTGTACCTACAAATGGTACATTTGAGCGAATATCACCTTAGTTCTGAACGTATTCAACGTACGGCATTACTTAGTTCCTCTCAAAGCGCATGCTTACCACTCCTTACGCAGTATTTATACTTTCGCTGCAACGTTATATCTCTGTGTCTCATGATTCGTTTTGTTAAATTGTAGGAAGCAACAACACTCAATGTGAACTGCTCTCTAGAAAATTGTAAGCGAAATAATATGGTAAGCGATTCGCATTTTTTGGGTAAGTTCTGCTTCAGAGCACGAAACTGATCCTAATCAATGTCTAATAACTGGGCCAATACACTAAAAATGCCAACAATTACCTGCTGCAGCGTAGAAAGGGTAAAAAGGTACAAGAAGCGCGTAAATTCCAACAGGAATGCCACACAGTCTATGAACTTCAGAGAAATCAAAAGTTTCTAAAATTTTCAGTGTACTTCCTTCTCATAAAAAAAGAGTGCTTAAAGCCGATTTATGCGCAGCTGTGTTTCGATAACTTCGATCGCAGGCTGGGCAAAACTGTTGGTACATAATCCAGTGAGCATCTTCACACAACAAATAGGCACCACCTCCTCTGGATATAGAGACGGTCTTCGTCAAGAATTTTCAATGTCAACTCTATAGAAAGTGACGCTTGTCTCTCTTCTAAGGTGAAAAGTTAGTTAACCAAGCTGCGGTCTGTGTAACGGAATCAGGTGACTATATGTGTCAGCAGGTGCTAGAATCTGGGACTGTCGTTGAAGAGTGATGTCTGTGAACACAACACACACTCAAACATCAGGTTTACTGCTCTTCACAGCATGAGCAGGAAAAAATGTTTCTACAAATCACTTTTAAAATGGTTATTACCTCACAAATAGACAATCGTCTGTGTGCTGTTGGGAAAGGAAAAAAAAAACTGCATTACTATGTACTAAATGCATTTATGTTGATAAACCAAAACTATATCGATGCTTTCCTTTGACTTTGACAAAGCGTTAACGGCAGGACGCGGTAAAAATCTGACAGCTTCTACAGCTCTCGTGCAACAGTTTCCACAGTTGCCAACAATAACAGATGGACGCACCTGGAATGCGCCCCACGTGTGCTAGGGCCTTGCGCCCAAAAACACACAGAACAGTGCTTTCACACCGCCGCGTCTTCGGAATTCCGTGCCGACATGGACTCACCTCGACAAACTTGTCCGAGACGAATCTCTCGACGAGCGCCGTCTTGCCACACTTGGAGTCTCCCACGAGCACGATCTTGCAGTCGATATCCTCGAGCGCGGCCCCGCCGCCGTTATCCATTGTCTGGTAGAGCGCACCACACGATCGCGACCGCACCGACAACACGGCGACACACGCACGCTCCCCGGTGACCTGCTGCCGCTGCGGCAGCCTTGCTACTGACCGTCCATTCAGACCGCCGCGAGCTGCGCCGGGCGCCGGAGGTGGGAGGGTCGCGGCGGGCCGAGTGCGCATGCGCGGCCGGGCTCTCGATTCACAGACTGCCGCCGCGTCGCGGAAAGCAATAGCGGGCCGCCGGCGCATTTGTCTCTCGCCTCGCCTTCGGCCGCGGCCACCCGCCGCCACCCCCGTTCGCCACCCTGACGGCTCGGCTCTTCGGTGGGTCCAGACAGGCGATGCGACGAAATCGGCCGTAGGCGCCAGACGTATGACCGTGAGTGGGCACAATAACTACCAGGACCTGTTGCTCGTCGGAAGGTATATTTATAACATACACTCACGGAAATGGAAAGTGTTATACATCCCTTGTTTATCAACACCATTGTGGTGTATACATAAGTGCAATAATGGCAACTTTAGCTGTATACAGGGTGTTACAAAAAGGTACGGCCAAACTTTCACGAAACATTCCTCACACACAAATAAAGAAAAGATGTTATGTGGACATGTGTCCGGAAACGCTTAATTTTCATGTTAGAGCTCATTTTAGTTTCGTCAGTATGTACAGTACTTTCTCGATTCACCGCCATGACTTCATACGGGATACTCTACCTGTGCTGCTAGAACATGTGCCTTTACAAGTACGACACAACATGTGGTTCATGCACGATGGAGCTCCTGCACATTTCAGTCGAACTGTTCGTACGCTTCTGAACAACAGATTCGGTGACCGATGGATTGGCAGAGGCGGACCAATTCCATGGCCTCCACGTTCTCCTGACCTCAACCCTCTTGACTTTCATTTATGGGGGCATTTGAAAGCTCTTGTCTACGCAACCCCGGTACCAAATGTAGAGACTCTTCGTGCTCGTATTGTGGATGGCTGTGATACAATACGCCACTCTCCAGGGCTGCATCAGCGCATCAGGGATTCCATGCGACGGAGGGTGGATGCATGTATCCTCGCTAACAGAGGACTTTTGGAACATTTCGTGTAATAAAGTATTTGAAGTCACTCTGGTACGTTCTGTTGCTGTGTGTTTCCATTCCATGATTAATATGATTTGAAGAGAAGTAATAAAATGAGCTCTAACATGGAAAGTAAGCGTTTCCGGACATATGTCCACATAACATATTTTCTTTCTTTGTGTGTGAGGAATGTTTCCTGAAAGTTTGGCCGTACCTTTTTCTAACACCCTGTATATTAGAACCGGTTTCGGTGATACAATATGTCGTCTTCACAGCAAACAAATTAATCGCCAGTTCTGCATAGAATCCCAATTCAATTTCACAGAGATAATGGAGTCAGACAAGTCTTCGATGGTGCCATCTCTTTGCAGCAACCTACTAAGGCCTCATTGCTTCAATGCCATGATGCACTGTGGCTGTTATCCTTGCCAAAGGTTGGGCATACTGGCTATTACGTAGGTGGTCATATAATGTTCTGGCTGATCAGTGTACAATGATTCAAGTTAGCGTCAAGAGATTAGGAGATGAACAATACTTCAGAGAGGACAAGTGCAGCAGTAGTTGGAGGGAACTGTGGTGTTTGTTTGCATTAAGTTTCACAGCTGTTACGAATTTGTTGAAGATTAAAACCATGGGTCTGCTAGGGTTGTAACATTTTTGCTAAAAATTAAAATTTATTGAAACACATTTCCATGTTCTTAAATGTACAAGGTCTGTTAGAAAAGTATCTGGTCTTTGGCCGGGGGAAGGAACTGACATACCTGGAGTTTTATACACCTTATCACCCTCCGCCATGAACCATGGACCTTGCGTGCCTCAGCGATACAGATGGCCGTACCGTAGGTGCAACCACAACGGAGGGGTATCTGTTGAGAGGCCAGACAAACATGTGGTTCCTGAAGAGGGGCAGCAGCCTTTTCAGTAGTTGCAGGGGCAACAGTCTGGATGATCGACTGATCTGGCCTTGTAACATTAACCAAAACGGCCTTGCTGTGCTGGTACTGCGAACGGCTGAAAGCAAGGGGAAACTACAGCCATAATTTTTCCCGAGGACATGCAGCTTTACTGTATGATTAAATGATGATGGCGTCCTCTTGGGTAAAATATTCCGGAGGTAAAATAGTCCCCCATTCGGATCTCCGGGCGGGGACTACTCAAGAGGACGTCGTTATCAGGAGAAAGAAAACTGGCATTCTACGGATCGGAGCGTGGAATGTCAGATCCCTTAATCGGGCAGGTAGGTTAGAAAATTTAAAAAGGGAAATGGATAGGTTAAAGTTAGATATAGTGGGAATTAGTGAAGTTCGGTGGCAGGAGGAACAAGACTTTTGGTCAGGTGATTACAGGGTTATAAATACAAAATCAAATAGGGGTAATGCAGGAGTAGGTTAATAATGAATAAAAAAATAGGAGTGCGGGTTAGCTACTACAAACAGCATAGTGAACGCATTATTGTGGCCAAGATAGACACAAAGCCCATGCCTACTACAGTAGTACAAGTTTATATGCCAACTAGCTCTGCAGATGATGAAGAAATTGATGAAATGTATGACGAGATAAAAGAAATTATTCAGGTAGTGAAGGGAGACGAAAATTTAATAGTCATGGGTGACTGGAATTCGTCTGTAGGAAAAGGGAGAGAAGGAAACATAGTAGGTGAATATGGATTGGGGGGAAGAAATGAAAGAGGAAGCCGCCTTGTAGAATTTTGCACAGAGCATAACTTAATCATAGCTAACACTTGGTTCAAGAATCATAAAAGAAGGTTGTATACGTGGAAGAATCCTGGAGATACTAATAGGTATCAGATAGATTATATAATGGTAAGACAGAGATTTAGGAACCAGGTTTTAAATTGTAAGACATTTCCAGGGACAGATGTGGATTCTGACCACAATCTATTGGTTATGAACTGCAGATTGAAACTGAAGAAACTGCAAAAAGGTGGGAATTTAAGGAGATGGGACCTGGATAAACTGAAAGAACCAGAGGTTGTAGAGAGTTTCAGGGAGAGCATAAGGGAACAATTGACAGGAATGGGGAAAGAAATACAGTAGAAGAAGAATGGGTAGCTCTGAGGGATGAAGTAGTGAAGGCAGCAGAGGATCAAGTAGGTAAAAAGACGTGGGCTAATAGAAATCCTTGGGTAACAGAAGAAATATTGAATTTAATTGATGAAAGGAGAAAATATAAAAATGCAGTAAATGAAGCAGGCAAAAGGGAATACAAACGTCTCAAAAATGAGATCGAAAGGAAGTGCAAAATGGCTAAGCAGGGATGGCTAGAGGACAAATGTAAGGATGTAGAGGCTTATCTCACTAGGGGTAAGATAGATACTGCCTACAGGAAAATTAAAGAGACCTTTGGAGAGAAGAGAACCACTTGTATGAATATCAAGAGCTCAGATGGCAACCCAGTTCTAAGCAAAGAAGGGAAGGCAGAAAGGTGGAAGGAGTATATAGAGGGTTTATACAAGGGCGATGTACTTGAGGACAGTATTATGGAAATGGAAGAGGATGTAGATGAAGATGAAATAGGAGATAAGATACTGCGTGAAGAGTTTGACAGAGCACTGAAAGACCTTAGTCGAAACAAGGCCCCGGGAGTAGACAACATTCCATTAGAACTACTGACGGCCTTGGGAGAGCCAGTCATGACAAAACTCTACCATCTGGTGAGCAAGATGTATGAGACAGGCGAAATACCCACAGACTTCAAGAAGAATATAATAATTCCAATACCAAAGAAAGCAGGTGTTGACAGATGTGAAAATTACCGAACTATCAGTTTAATAAGTCACAGCTGCAAAATACTAACGCGAATTCTTTACAGACGAATGGAAAAACTGGTAGAAGCGGACCTCGGGGAAGATCAGTTTGGATTCCGTAGAAATGTTGGAACACGTGAGGCAATACTAACCGTACGACTTATCTTAGAAGAAAGATTAAGAAAAGGCAAACCTACGTTTCTAGCATTTGTAGACTTAGAGAAAGCTTTTGACAACGTTAACTGGAATACTCTCTTTCAAATTCTGAAGGTGGCAGGGGTAAAATACAGGGAGCGAAAGGCTATTTACAATTTGTACAGAAACCAGATGGCAGTTATAAGAGTCGAGGGGCATGAAAGGGAAGCAGTGGTTGGGAAAGGAGTGAGACAGGGTTGTAGCCTCTCCCCGATGTTATTCAATCTGTATATTGAGCAAGCAGTAAAGGAAACAAAAGAAAAATTCGGAGTAGGTATTAAAATTCATGGAGAAGAAGTAAAAACTTTGAGGTTCGCCGATGACATTGTAATTCTGTCAGAGACAAAAAATGGCTCTGAGCACTATGGGACTCAACTGCTGTGGTTATCAGTCCCCTAGAACTTAGAACTACTTAAACCTAACTAACCTAAGGACATCACACACATCCATGCCCGAGGCAGGATTCGAACCTGCGACCGTAGCAGCCCCACGGTTCCGGACTGCGCGCCTAGAACCGCGAGACCACCGCGGCCGGCTGTCAGAGACAGCAAAGGACTTGGAAGAGCAGTTGAACGGAATGGACAGTGTCTTGAAAGGAGGATATAAGATGAACATCAACAAAAACAAAACGAGGATAATGGAATGTAGTCAAATTAAATCGGGTGATGCTGAGGGGATTAGATTGGGAAATGAGACACTTAAAGTAGTAAAGGAGTTTTGCTATTTAGGGAGTAAAATAACTGATGATGGTCGAAGTAGAGAGGATATAAAATGTAGACTGGCAATGGCAAGGAAAGCGTTTCTGAAGAAGAGAAATTTGTTAACATCGAGTATAGATTTAAGTGTCAGGAAGTCGTTTCTGAAAGTATTTGTATGGAGTGTAGCCATGTATGGAAGTGAAACATGGACGATAACCAGTTTGGATAAGAAGAGAGTAGAAGCTTTCGAAATGTGGTGCTACAGAAGAATGCTGAAGATAAGGTGGGTAGATCACGTAACTAATGAGGAGGTATTGAATAGGATTGGGGAGAAGAGAAGTTTGTGGCACAACTTGACTAGAAGAAGGGATCGGTTGGTAGGACATGTTTTGAGGCATCAAGGGATCACAAATTTAGCATTGGAGGGCAGCGTGGAGGGTAAAAATCGTAGAGGGAGACCAAGAGATCAATACACTAAGCAGATTCAGAAGGATGTAGGTTGCAGTAGGTACTGGGAGATGAAGAAGCTTGCACAGGATAGAGTAGCATGGAGAGCTGCATCAAACCAGTCTCAGGACTGAAGACCACAACAACAACAACATCACCCTCAAAGTACCTCCCTTGGGACTCCACACACTTCTGCCAGCGGTGCTGCCATTGTCAGAAGCATGTCGAAAAAGCCTCTGAAAGCAGGGAGCAGAGCTGAGCTCCACTCTGAAAGAGCTCAACTCTGCTCTCGCTGCTGCCTTAATGTTCGCTGTTGTCTAAAACTGTGTGCCTTTTGATGGCCTCTTGAGTTTTGGGAACAGCCAGAAGACACAGGGGCCAAATCAGGAGAGTGAGAAGCGTGTTGAAGCACAGGAATCTGATTTTTTTACCAAGAAAGTCCGAATCAAGTGTGAGGAATGTGCTGGAGCATTGTTGTGATGGAGGCGGCAGTTTACTGTTGACTGCAGGTCCAGTCTCCTGTGCTGCACAGCATCATTTAGGCGATGGAGGACATCCTTGTAGTATTCTTTGGTGGTTGACCCAGTTTGGCGTGCTTGTGGTGTACCACACCGCGGGAGTCAAAGCTGTCAGCATCACTTTCACGTTACTGCGCACCTGGGAGGTCTTCTTTGGTCTTAGTGATAAGAAATGCTTAAACTGTGATGACTGGGATTTTGTTTCTGGGTCATACCTGTACCCCATTATGTTGTTCACGAAGTCGTGGCCACTGTTTCTGGAGTCCAGCTTGTCCTGTGAGACTTCAGCATGAAGTTTCTTTCGCTCTGCTGTCAGCAGCTTCAGCATGAATTTCGCCACCACTGTCTTCGTGGCCGGCCGCCTTGGTCTAGCGGTTCTAGGCGCTCAGTCCGGAACCGCGCGACTGCTACGGTCGCAGGTTCGAATCCTGCCTCGGGCATGGATGCGTGTGATGTCCTTAGGTTAGTTAGGTTTAAGTAGTTCTAAGTTCTAGGGGACTGATGACCACAGATGTTAAGTCCCATAGTGCTCAGAGCCATTTGAACCATTTGAACTGTCTTCGTGACCCAATCTTTGGTCACAATGGAATGTGCCGAAAAATTGCTGATGCCCATCTCATCTGCAATTTCTTTGATAGCCACACGACGATCCCGCATCACCACATCGTTCACTTTGGCAATGACATAGTCATTTCAGCATGTTGATGACCGACCGGAGCATGGCTCGCTGTCCATGATGTGCAGCTGTCTTCCGAAGAACCCGAGACAGAAGCCAATAGGCAGTTTGTCTTTAAACTGATTGTACCATTCCTTAATCTGTATGATGCCCATAACATTATCACTGAAAGTCTTCGACGGTGCTGAGCAACAGTCAAACAGTATTTTTTGAAAGAATGCACCACCATTTGACTGTCTACTTCTTGTGTACAATCTACATTTCGACTTTCACGCCGTTGTCGAGTACAATGTCCTTAGGCCATTAACGTTATTTTTCTGGGTACTGTGCATGATGACAAATACATAGTTCAACACATTTGCTTGCCATGACACAAATGGTACAAAATTAACAGCTTGTAGGAATGCAACACATTATCGTACAAGCACATCATATATGGGAAAGTCGGCGCAAAGCAGGTAAACACAAAACTATATTGCACACAAGAATCATACACTCAAATGGCGGGGTATTCTTAAAAATAATGCAGCCTATTTGTGTTCGAAAGAGGCCCTAGCTGCAAAGATGTGGAGTAGGTCCGATTTCTTCCATTGTATACGTCTTTCATGGTGCTGAATCCGAATCTCAGGTTTGTCAACAAAATTTTGTGACGCATCATTAAAAAGATGCAGTGAGGTAAAAAAATCTCATTTTATACGGTTGTTTGGTTGTAGCTCAGAAACCATCAACTTCTCGTATGTAATCTCGCTATTCTAAAGTAAAAACAGTTTCCTACAAATTACACTACTTAGGTTCTTCCCTCCCACTAACCGCTCGGACTCGAGCGCTAGTTGCAAACTGGCGTATTTCGGCTGTCTCCACAAACACCCACTTTTATCACTCGAAAACTGACTAATTTTTAAAGGCTGTCAGTGAAATCCTCCCAGATACTTGCACGTATTTTATTTAGATTGTATATGTAAAGGTAGAGGCCATTTTTGCAAAAAATATGTGATGACCTATATGATGGATTAAGGTCCAGGTACAAAACCTGTGCTGTCATCAGCGTTGGGCCTTGTCCATCTGAAAAATGAAAGCTATTGTAACAATAAACATTACAGCTAGATGGGTAAAACGACGAGAAAACTAAAGTTGAACACCTTTGTTTCATTAAACCTGTTGCGGGATTGGAGATAAGCTGAGACCAGTGGAGACGTAGATACTGTGGCACACAGGGGTTTGGATCGTTGCTGGATGAGTGCACGGATAGCCGAGATGGTTAAGGCAACTGCCCGCGATAAACGAGAATTCCGGGTTTGGGTCCTGGTATGGCACAGATTTTCATGTACGATCATATCCATGCCCAATGCAGCTGATGTCAAAAATATTCGCAATTGCTACAAAATTTCATTGTGTTACTACAGCTGCAGGTCGTCACCATAGTCTGTTCCTTGAGACATGCAAGCATATCTGTAGGAGCAGGCATTGTAGTAATAACTCAAATGGGGATTCCTGGAGGGAAGCATACACCCTCCCCCGAAAAAACTCTACTGGGAAAACTCAGAGAACCGGCATTTGAAGCTGACTGCAGAACGATTCTGCTGCTGCCAATGTACGAGGAGGGTCCCAAAAGAAACCGGATTGTTGTCATAAAACTTTATTGATGAACCTTTTTACAAAATTACTTCAGTCACCTTCAAAATACTCTCCATTACATGCGATGCACTTGTCAAGTCTCTTTTCCCACTTTTGGAAACATGTCTGGAACTCTTCAAGTTTGATATTGTCCAGTGCCCTTTGCGAAGCTGTTTTTACCGCCTCCACATCGTCATAACGCTACCCTTTTAGCGTTTTTTTTTTTTTCATTCGTGGAAGTAGGAAAAAGTCGCACGGGGCTAGGTCCGGCGAATACGGAGCGTGGGGAACGACAGATCACCTCTGAGATGTCAAATAGTGGGTCACTCGTAAGGCCGCGTGTGCTGGAGCGTTGTCGTGATGCAGAAACCAGTCACCTGATCGCCAAAGTTCCGGGCGTTTCCTCCTCACATCCTCTCGCAGACGCCCTAAAACATCCAAGTAAAAGTGCTGGCTAACAGTCTGGCCAGGGGGTACGAATTCCCGATGCACAATTCCACGAACATCAAAAAAGACAGTGATCATCGTCTTCACATTTGACCTCACTCGCCTTGCTTTTTTTGGCCTGGTAGAGTTGGGAGTCCTCCACTGGCTTGACGCTTGCTTGGTTTCTGGCTCATACCCGTAACACCAACTCACATCCCATGTAATGACTTTGTTCAAGAAGTTTGGATCACGTGCCATCTCTGTTTTCAAGTCCTGACACACACATTCGTGCGGATGGTTTTTTGCTCCTGTGTGAGAAGGCGTGGAACAAATTTAGCAGCAACACGTCTCATGTGCCAATCCTCACTTAAAATCCGCTGGCACGAGCTCCAACTTATTCCTGTCTCTGCTGAAATTTGGTCGATCGTTTGGCGACGATCCTCGTTCATCTTTTGGCGAACCTTTTCAATGTTCTCCTCATTTAGCGATGTTGAAGGGCGTCCAGAACGAGCTTGGTCTTCAACACACATCTCACCACATTTAAAGCGCCCAAACCACTCGAAAACATGTGTGCGGCTCATAGCGTCCTCCTGGAAAGCTTCCCGAAGCATTTGCTGTGTCTCCGTTGCAGTTTTTTAAAGCAGGAAACAAAATTTCAGACGCACTCTTTGTTCTTTTAAAGTTGCCATAATGACTTCGCAGAGGTAACCCGCCAATAGTCAGAGAAACACAATACGACACTTGCACGTTCAGCTCTACACTGACGCCATCTGCACAGCTGTTTCATGAAGGTATCTACTAACACCATCTAGCGTGAGAACCCTGTACTACGTCTACGAGTGGCAGCTCTCTCGGAGTTCTGTTTCTTTTGGGTCCCCCCTCGTACACATCCAGTCATATTAATGTGACCATCTGTCACATGCCCGAATAACCACCTTTTGCAGCAAGGGATGTGGAGCCACGCCGACTCCAGTGACGTGGCCAGCTGCGCTATGTTTCTCGGGTGAGGATCCATGGCGCTAACAGCCAGATCGATCTGGTCCCACAGATTCTCGATTGGGCTTAAATTCGGGACGTTTGGTGGCGAGCGGAGTACGATAACATCATCCTTCTGCTCTTTGAAGTACGCACGTACTCTGTGAGTTGTGTGGCACGTTGCATCGTCCTGCTGGTAGATGCCGTCGTGCCGAGAAAAAACAAACTGCGTGTTGGGATGGACATGGTCTACAAGAAGGGACGCATATTTGTGTTGAACTATTCTGCCTTCTAGATTGACGAAATCGCTCAGAGAATGCCACGAAAATATTTCCAAGACCATAAAGGTCCGTCCGCCAGTTTGTACCCTTCCGACGATTGTTGCATCATCTGAAATGGCCGCCTGTCGCCACTCAGTGGACGTCAAGTTGCAGTATTGCCGATGAACAGCAGCCAGGATGGGGGCGTCAGCCAGGCACCTGCTGCGGAGGCCCACACGCAGCAACGTTCGCGGAACGGTCGTTGAGGAGACACTGTTGGTAGCCACTTGGTTAATCTGCGTGGTCAGTTGTATTGTATTGTATTGTATGGTAACCGGGGACCTAGAAACGGTGGAGAGGCTCCGTCCCCGTCGCAGCCGCAGTGGTCCACAGCCCCACGACGACTACCACGCAGCTCGTGGTCGTGCGGTAGCGTTCTCGCTTCCCGCGCCCGGGTTCGATTCCCGGCAGGGTCAGGGATTTTCTCTGCCTCGTGATGACTGGGTGTTGTGCGATGTCCTTAGGTTAGTTAGGTTTAAGTAGTTCTAGGTTCTAGGGGACTGATGACCATAGATGTTAAGTCCCATAGTGCTCAGAGCCACGACTACCGCAGTCCGCTTCACCCCTCCGCCGCCCCACACCGAACCTTGGGTTATTGTGCGGTTCGGCCCCTGGTGGACCCCCCAGGGAACGTCTCACACCCCTATGTTTGCGTGGAAGAGTAATGGTGGTGTACGCGTACGTGGGGAACTTGTTTGCGCAGCAATCGCCCACATAGTGTAACTGGGGCGGAATAAGGGGAAACAGCCCTCATTCGCCGAGGCAGATAGAGAACCGCCTAAAAACCATCCACAGACTGGCCGGTTCACCGGACCTCGACACAAATCCGCAGGGCGGATTCGTGCCGGGGACCATGCGCTCCTTCCCGCCCGGAAAGCCGTGCGTTAGACCGCACGGCAAACCGGGCGGGCGGGTGGTCAGTTATTCAACAGCTGCACGTCCATTCGCCCGTGCATATCTCCACAGCCATCGTTCACCCCTGTTGTCTATGGCCTGTCGTACACCACAATTGCCGAAGCTCCTGTTTTGGATGGCGTCCTTTTACCGTGAGCTGTATAACCACGGTGGCACGCGAAGTTCAAAGACTTGGCCTATTTGGAAATGCTTGTACCCTTGTCCCGAAAGCCAATGATCATGCCCATTCGGAAGTAATATAAATCGCTCCGTTTCCGTATTACGACAACGACAGCACAAGTTTCCACGTCCCCCGACATGCTTCAGCTGCCGTCTCTGAGTGGTTATTTCGCTGACGTAGAACACAGCCGGTAGTTACATTAATGTGACTGGGCCGTGTATAACAGCTGCTGTCCCAAAACCCATCAGGTGGTGTTTGTACAGAAACATCAGTATGTGGCGTGATGACCATTGGGACGAATTTGTATTCATTGTGGCATGGAAGCAAACAATTTGTATATGTCATCTTGGGGATTATCTTGTCCTACCTAAAATATGTGGTCTGTCAGTTCATGAAGATTGCTCGCTGGAGGTCAGTATGAAAGTATACTTCTGCCTATCGCATCCCAGACGTGCTCTGCCAGAGACAAATCAGATGACTGGGCAAGGCAGCCAACTACCTGTCTCTATGTTCCTCGACGCGTTTGTGGTGTGAACTGCAGTGTGGGGTCTTTCATTGTTCTGCTGTTAAAATGGTATTTCCAAAAACTCAAAAACCATGTCAAAAATGTATACGTATTATGAAGTGCAAAGGACCAGTTGCAGCTCATACAGCGGTGTAACTGCTCGTTTGCACTCCATAACACGTACACACTTTTGACATCGTATTCGTATTTTAGGGAATATATTTTGACTGTCTGTTATGATGATCTGAAAATGGGCCCTGGTCCGAAACTAGTCATCGAGTGAATAAAAAAAGTGAAATTTGCAACTTGACTGATTTTTCGTTGTTCTGATATAAGCAGGGCGTCTACGGACACATTCGAATTTCCAGCGGAAAAAGTCTAAAATACTGCTTGGAAGGCGGGGTATCAGTTGCATCATGCTACCTACCTCAGCACCTTTCCGAAAATATTGGCAGACGAACATATTCGCGCTCTTTTTAACATGCTACTAATCTCTCACTCCTACGACCTCTCCCAACTGTAACTCGCTCACGTCCACTACTCCACCGCTGTAAGTTGCTCACACCCATACACTTCTACTTGCCCACTCTGACTTAATCATTCAGCCCAGCCATTGTCCTTATCTCTTTACCTCTGTATGTCACTGTCTCCTGTCTCACAGCCACAGCCTCAGTTCCCTTCGTTCTGACCTGCTACTACTGTCTCACTCTCATTTTCTACATTTTACTCTCTCATACGGTTGTTATCTCATTCATTCTTTCCGACTGCTGCTGTCTCTTCTCACTGTCACTATCTCTCTCTTCCTCGTTGTCATTGTCATAGACTCTGTCTCTCATTATCACTGGCTCTCACCCACTTTCTCTTTATTCGTCTGCCACTGGTACTGTCTCCTTCACTCTTTTCCTATCACTGTAAACTATGTCCCACTGCCACTGTGTCCCTCTCTTTCCCTCACATCCCATTTGTAAGTAGGCTGTTTAGGTTTTTACGTTGGTAACGCCACGGAGCGCTCTGTATGAAAATCACTGACTGTGCTGTGTGCAGTCTGTGGTTGGTTGGCATTGTTGGAATATTCACTATTGTAGTGCTGGGCATTTGGATGCGAACTGCGTGCAGCGTTGAGCAGTTGGAGGTGAGCCGCCAGCAGTAGTGGATATGGAGAGAGAGATGCCAGAGTTTTGAGAGGTTGCTATAAGCGGACGATCTGGACGTGTGTCGGCCAGAAAAAGGAAATTTGTAAAGATGGATGTCATTAATTGATAGATATATATATGATAACTTTTGAACGCTATTAAGGTAAATACATTGTTTGTTCTCTATCAAAATCTTTCATTTGCTAACTATGCCTATCAGTCGTTAGTGCCTTCAGTAGTTAGAATCTTTTATTTAGCTGGCAGTATTGGCGCTCGCTGTATTGCAGTAGTTCGAGTAACGAAGATTTTTGTGAGGTAAGTGTTTCATAAAAGGTATAGGTTTTTGTTAGTCAGGGCCACTCTTTTTTAGGGATTATTGGAAGTCAGATTGCGTTACGATAAAAATATTATGTGTCAATTTAGTGATGATCAGTTTTGCTCAGCTGTTTGAAAACAAATAACGTAAGAGGTTTTCCAGCACTGTCATTTACAAATTTTTCTAAGGGGACGTTACACATTGTCTTCTTCCCATTGTATACCACAACTGTTTACCGCCTTCCAATATTTATTACTTTATCGTCTCTTTCTCAGTGCCATAGTCACCTTCTCTCTTAGCATAAAAAAGCGCCGATATGTTCGCATACCAAAAGTTTTGGGAATATTTTTAAAGGTACTGAGGAAGGCAGAATGAAACAGCTGATACCCCACTTTTCAGTCAGAGTCTTTCAACTCTTAGCCTTCTTTGTGCTCTGATAAAAGCATTTTTCAGCTGCTTTCCATCTTTTCCCTGCAAAAGCAAGGAATGTCACTCGTATGAAAAGAACTTTATGGGACAGTAAAATTTTGATAGTTCACTTATGAGAAACTAATACAACGCACATCAGACCGGATTTTATGCGCACAAAAATTCTGAATGTGCTTCAGTACTACAACACTGTATGGTTCCCAGAACCCTTGTGATGATAATAGAAACACTTTATTGCATATTTCTCTGTGTTATGTCACTTTATAAGCTATGTTTTTGCCTCACACCAAATTTTACGTGTGTATTTCCATGTACTAGTAGGCTAACTTTGAACCTCCGTATCTCAGACATCGATAAAAGTATCAAGAAGAGTTTCAAGGCTGTTAGAGATTGGAACCTTAGGAATATATCGTACAAATATCATCCATTTGCTGTGTATACTGTCTTGGAATCCACGGCTCGGTTTTGATGCCCAAAAACCATGTTTCTCGGGTTTGCTGAGGAACCGCCAATGAATTAATTGTCCTTTAAGGTGCCCCTTACACCAAACCTAATTAAAAAAGAACCAACCGATTTTCTCCGTTTTCTTAAATCGGAGGAAGTGTGTAATATTCATACTTTGATCCTGTGTTGTAGGATTGTTGCACCAAGACGATCCCTCTGTTGGGTATCCAAATGGTTCCTAGGCCCAGGGCTCTCCAAAATACTTGGCCCTACCTTCCTGTCACCAACGGAACTCAGGATATGACCCCAGAAAAGTTCTTCATTTATGCGCTGGTGCGCTGCATTTTGGAACATGTTAGCTAGCGCATGCTGTCGCATCCTGTACCGATAAAAAAATTGTCTGTGCAGTCTATCAGTGCCTTCGTCCCGTGTCCCTCATGTTAATGACTTCTCAAAGCCCAAAACATGGTTATTCAGTGTTGCGAGGACCACCTGAAAAGTTCCAGTAACGTCAGACACACCCAGTACCCATCACGTCATAGCAGCAATGTTTTTCAACAAATCCCACAAGCGTGGATATAGTGGAGTGTGGTAGTGTTCGGTCAAGGTGTTCGTGTTGTGACGGTTTTCATTTCCATCAGTGTAGATTTCATTCTTTGTCCGTCCGGTTCCAGAGTGTATTTATTTTCTAAATTTTTCTTTTTTTCTCGATATTTCCTGTCTCAGGCAATCGTTTCCAGCAATACTTTACGGCAGCAGAAGGTACGATAATGAACAAAGATAATCGGCGATTTATCTGGTAATAAATATGCAACCACTAGCTTTTTTTTTTAGTTTCTTGATACGATTTATTCGACAATAAACATGTTGTCCTGACACTGCAGGTTCATCATCAGATGGTGTTGTTACAAGAACATTTTGTTGTGGACCAAGGGTAGCTACATGCAGTGCTGATGCTGCTGGCGGAAATGTCGGAAATTTAGTGATTGATGACGGAACGTTTACAGAATCGAAAGTTTATGTTTAAGGTACTTACAGTGCACTGCCATGTGGTATCCATATCAAATCCCTTCCTATAATGTACATTATTAATCTATGTACTCAAATATACACAGTATTTAGCTGCACTTGGTTTTACACTGATTCACAGATGGACCTCCTATAAAAATTAGAGAGTTCCATCCACAAACTAAAACCACCTCAGAAAATCCTAATTAAACAAACTCAATCAACACAAAACTTTTTCTTCCAGATTTTCCAGGACATCGTGGAACTAAAACAACAAAAATGACAATAATAACACAAATTCATCTTCCTGCACCAATGTTGTTTTCCTTGTCATGTAACAACTACGGCATTTTGTAATTTATGGAAATTTTTTTAATTTTATAGTAAATATCCACTATATTTGTTTACCTTTGTGTAACCCATATTAAAAGTATGCTGCCAATATAAAAACACTCCTGCAGCTACCAAAATTAAATGAAATATAATATGTGTACTTGCAATATTTGTACTATAATACAATTTGTCTCATGCCAAAGACCATTATGTAGTAAAATATAATATCTATGGTTCAAATGGCTCTGAGCACTATGGGACTCAACATCTGAGGTCATCAGTCCCCTAGAACTTAGAACTACTTAAACCTAACTAACTTAAGGACATTACACACATCCATGCCCGAGGCAGGATTCGAACCTGCGACCGTAGCAGTCACGCGGTTCCGGACTGAAGTGCCTAGAACCGCACGTCCACCGCGGCCGGCTTAATATCTATAATATCCATAATCTTTGTAAAAACATCCACTGTTTACTTTATGTGAATCACTTTAAAACCAATTTCAGCTAAATACTGTGTATATTTGAGTACATAGCTTAATAATGTACGTTATTTGATATGGATACCACATGGCAGTGCACTGTAAGTACCTTAAACATAAGAAAGTGTCGATTCCGTCATCAGTCACTAAATTTCCGACATTTCCGCCAGCAGCATCAGCACTGCATGTAGCTACCCTTGGTCCACAACAAAATGTTCTTGTAACAACACCATCTGATGATGAACCTGCAGTGTCAGGACAACATGTTCATGGTTGAAAAAATCGTATTAAAGAAAAGCGATTGGCTGCATATTTATTACCAGATAAATAGCCAATTTAAATGACAGTCGCAGTTCGTCATCCACAATGGATATACTGAAAAAACGCAAAGATAATGTTTCCTAAGGACATATTACTCAAATCATGGTGTCAGTGGGGAATTCCTGCAAAAGAAAGCTGTTGCATCAGTTTCATCGTTTGTTTTTATATAATATCTAGTTTTATGTAATAAACTATTGCCCTAAGAGATATCTGCCTCACTCCGCTTGGTCATTTGCTGTTTGCAGGGATATCTGCAGCCGCTGCTGTAGTGCCCAACATGTCTCATCTTTTACAAAAAAAAAAAAAAAAAAAAAAAAAAAATCATTATGTTCTCTCTTGGTGGGTGTACTGAAAACCACTATGGATCATTCTGTGCAAGCAGACAACTCTTCTTTTGTTAGTGGCAGCTAAACTGTTTGTGATTGCACTTCACATCTCGCGCTGACTAAATGAAAAGTTTATTTGAATTGACTCTGTCAGATTAACTCTCTCTCACGGTTCATGATATCTTTACTTTTCTTTGAGTCATCAGTCTTCTGACTGGTTTGATACGGTCCACGAATTCCTATCCTGTTCCAAGTTCTTCGTCTCAGAGTAGCACTTGTAACCTATGTCCTCAAATTATTTGCTGGATGTATTCCAATCTCTGTCTTGTTCTACAGTTTGTACCCTCTACAGCTACCTCTAGTACGATGGAAGTCATTCACTCATGTCTTAACAGATGTCCTGCCACCCTGTCCCTTCTTCTGGTCACTGTTTTCCGTATATCCTTTCCACGCCGATTCTCCGGAGAACCTCCTCATTACTTGCCTTACCTGTCCACCTAATTTTCAACTTTCTTCTGTAGCACCACATCTCAAATGCTTCGATTCTCTTCTGTTCCAGTTTTCCCACAGTCTAAGCTACACTACCACACAATGCTGTGTTCCAAACGTACATGCTCGGAAACTTCTTCCGCATATTAAGGCCTATGTTTGATACTAGTAGACTTCTCTTGGATAGGTGTCCTTCTTGCCAGTGCTAGCATGGTTTTGATGTCCTCCTTGCTCCGTTCGACATCGGTCATTTAGCTGCGTAGGTAGTAGAATTCCTTAACTTCACGATCACCAGTTGTGATGTTACGTTTCTCACTTTTCTCATTTCTGCTACTTCATAATATGCTGCGCCTAAATTACTTATTGGCTACTGGGTGTGAGTTTCATGCTTCAGTGGTATGTATGGAAGCACACTCCGCACATGGCTAGAGAGTCTTCTAGTAGAAGACGGCATGGGCTAGATGATTGAACGTGAGCTCAACAACTGCTGGGGGCTCAGTGACCAAACTAAGAATATCGACTAGCAACTCCCGTGTGTCCTACCAACAGCAAGGCCTGAGACGAAGTTTCCGCATATCCACCAAAACGCTGTCGTGGCTTGCTTTGCTAGCCCATCGCTAGGCCCAATTTATTTTGTGACCCACCTGTCCAGTCAACCGTTTTATTAATTTATTGGTGCCAGACTGCTGAGGGCAAACTGACAGTGATGAAATTCAGAACAAGTTCAGATTACAATAATAAAAAACGGCCAATAAAGAATAATATACATTAAAGAAACAATGGGAAGCAAACAATTGCCCAGTTTACTTTAGATCGGTTGGCATCAGTGGAGGTTCAATTATTATTCAATATGGGGTCCTAAATGAAGCTCTGTGGATACGTCTGTTGATCGAGAAACTGAATAAAGTGTCGGCACCGCGCGGGGTAGCCACGCGGTTTGAGACGCCTTGTCACGGCCCGTGCGCCTCGCCCCCCTCCCTCCCCACCCCCACCCCCTCCATCGGACGTTCGAGTTCTCCCTCGGGCATGGGTGTGTTTTGTTGTCCATAGCGTAAGTTAGTTTAAAATATATTAAGTAATGTGTAGGCTTAGGGACCGATGACCTAAGTAGTTTGGTCCGATAAGACCTCACCACAAATTTCCAGTTGTTAAAGTGTCGGCCGCTGGTAAAAGTGAGAGTTGTACCCATGTGATGCTATCATTATTTTCCTCCTTGCACTCTAATAAGGCAGTGTCCGTCTTGTCGTATTACGCCTTGCTGTCGTGTGTGTCTGTTTGCGAATGGCGTTCACGGGATTAAGACATCCTGGCAGATCAGCGACGAGCAACATAACGTAAATAATCAGCTCACTTCAGTAGCATATCAGTGGACATCTGGTAACAGATCACGATCTCATGGAAGGGTAATGCCCACTCCTCTCATGCAATTGCATGTGTACCCTCACGGTCAGGATGTAAACTGATAGCTGTCATGTGTCCCCTCCAAGGTCACCCACCCACTGTGCCGGTTCTGGCTCGAAAATCATGATCACGTTGCCCCTCCCCCCTCCCACTCCCACTGTCCTTCTCTCTCTGACCAATAGGAAACAAGTTCCCCCACCCTACCCTCCTGTTATTATTATTCTGCTTGTGTTTCACATTTCAAGGTCTGTAGGCCTTGCTGCAAAGATCATGAAGCATCAGCAACAGAGATCAGCTATCTTCTCTGGCAAGAAAAGAAAATGGGGTCTGTGATATTCGAAGCTAAGTATTAGTCCACCCTCCTCTCTCTCATTATTATTATTATTATTATTATTATTCATTTATTAATGTATTCTCTGTGTTTCTAATTACTATTTTTTTATTCATTAGTGCAACGCCCCTGATGCATTGGATCCAGAATGAACAACATTACCAGACATGTTGGATCAGTAGACTCTGCTGCAGTAGCATCTCAGAATCAGCGTACTGGATCTTTCGTTCGAGTATCCTACGCCACCACAACAGCAGTAGCAGATGCCTGAATTATAGAATCAGGAAACGGAGACGGCATTTGCACCCCAGCAGCTGCAGCAGCACAGTGATGGGCTATCTACAACAACTGGTCCTGGACACTGAGTGCCTGTTGCCGCCATCACTGGTGCCGCTCGTCAGACCACCAGCAAGGCCTACCTCACGGATAGAAGTGATGTTATTCTCTAAAATGTACAATCTAAATTTGTTCCGAGGTAAACATTTGGTTGTAGGTTTGTCCTTAAATGTTCAAATGTGTGTGAATTCCTAAGGGACCAAACTACTGAGGTCACCGGTCCCTACACTTACACACTACTTAAGGGGCTCCGGAAAGGCTTAAAATCATGAAAAGTTCAATTTTTACTTTTTTGCGTTTTCTGAATCTGCAGACTATTACCTTTTAATAGATATATAATTTATTCAATTCCGAAGACTACAACTATTTTTAAATTTTTTTTGAAATGTGTTCTACATGGGCGTGACCCACTGTGGCGCTGTTAAACTGCTGTCAAATGGTGTTATTATTAACGTCCGTGTTCATCAGGTACATTTTAGTGATGTGAGATAAAGTATGTGTTGTGGCTAACCTGTGATGGTTCAATATATATCGCTGGTGTGATTGTCGATTGTTTCATGTTTATTTACTCTGTCGTTATCTCGAAAATATTCGTAATTAATTCTGATCTTGAGTCTCTGTTTTGTTGAAGTATAATAATGAGTAAAAGTAAAGTTATTAGAAATCCTCTGAAGGCTTTTAAGAAAAGGAGAAATGTTGGAAAGCCAAAGGTATTTAGAAATATTGGAATGAAGATAGGTTCTAACATGGTACGAGCGATGCTTGCTTTAGACAAGGAACGCCTTCGGGCTGCAGACAGGGCTGTAAAGAGTCTAGAAATACAAGCAAGAGTAAACAGGAGGAGGAACAAGAGGAAGCTGGAGGAGGAGTTTGCAGAGGATGAAGATAATCCATCCTATGGGCCTGGAATGCACTAAAAAGTTAATCCAATGTTTGTCGCTCGATTCCCAAAACTTTTATTTTCTCATACTAATTACATGTTTTCTAAGGATCTTCCAAACATATTTGTTTCAAACTTTCAGTAAATGTTACACAGTACCTTCTGCATAATTTAACACAGCCTTTTTCCAAAAAACTGTATATTTTTGAAAATATAAATAAAAAATTGCAAAAAAAATGTTGTGAATTTTCATTACAATTGAAAAAAAATCATCTTTAATAACTGAACTAAAATTTTGTAAAATCCCTGTGTTAAGTTGTAGCCCATATTCCAATAAATAATCTGTAAAAAGTTCAACTTCCTACCTCAAATACTTTGTGAGGAAAGATGTAATTTATAAGCGTTATTTTAACATTGCAAGTATAGGGCGTTCCGGAGCCCCTTAAACTAACTTATGCTAAGAACAACACACACACCCATGCGCTAGGAACGACTCGAACTTCCGGCGGGAGAGGCCGCGCAATCCGTGACATGGCACCTCAAACGTCGCGGCCACTCCGCGTGGTCGCTTTGTCCTTAGATCGTGGGTTCCACGTAATGGTAAAGATTGAAAATCCCCAGTATAGCGGCATGACTAAAATGATTTCACTCTGTCAATGGCCTGTCTTATGTCGAAATGTTTCAGATATATCTGCAGTGGTGATTGCTCAAACGCCTCCTATTGCCACACAGTATGTGTTGGTTGATTACCCGAGAATAGATGTAGTGGCAGCAGTCGCCTACGCCAGAAGCTCTCGCCTCATCACGCTCCTGAATGAGTGACAAGGAGCTCTTATCTTTGTTGCACACCTGCATACGTATCTGATGTGGGCAACGGCCGTGAGCATTGCGTAGAGAGGGTGAGTGAGAAGGAGAAAGCTCTCTATGTCCTTCGTTGCACCGGGCACCAAATGTCGAAAGTTCGCCCACATACGAAAAATAGCAGCCAGCAGGAAGCAGTCAGTAGAGCCACAGCAATCCTGAGACACAGCCGACGCCGGAGAATGTGGGTCCAGTGTCAAAATGGTTCAAATGGTTCTGAGCACTATGGGACTTAACTTCTGAGGTCATCAGTCCCCTAGAACTTAGAACTACTTAAACCTAACTAACCTAAGGACATTACACACATCGATTCCTGAGGCAGGATTCGAACCTACGACCGTAGCGGTCACGCGGTTCCAGACTGTAGCGCCTAGAACCGCTCAGCCACCCCGGCCGGCGGCCCAGTAGCAATATGCTGCAACTCGCCAGAATGCTGGTCGTATTAACCGCTCAAATACGAGGACTGTTCGTTTACTAAGGGCCGACGGTCGTGAAAATGAAACCACAGTGAAGATACGATAAAGCTTTGCACAGATGTATTGGCCAATGTCTATAGCACGCCCTTCGATAGCGTCATGTCGCTCTCTTCAGTTCTGGGCACACAGTGATCACGTAAATACGCCTAGAAAACAGTGTCTCCCACGACGGACGAGTGTCTGTCTAGAGATTGCACCTGATTTCATGCAGTTCACGTAACATAACTGGCATGCACTTCCTTCATGACAATTCTCGGCCATACACTGCAGGAGCAATGAAGAGGCTCCTGCAACGTTTTCGATGGGAAGTGTTCTATCATCCACCATACAGTCCGGACTTGGCTCTCCCTGTTTCATCTCGCTCACATGAACCGCTGGCTATGAGGACAACATTTTGGCTCAGACAACGAGCTGCACACCAGCATAGAGAATTGGTGGAAAGCACAGGCGGCTGCCTTCTATAACGAGGGTATTGGAAATTTGGTACAACGCTACGACTATATAGAGAAGTAGCTGGGAGGTGTAGCGAACTGACATCAATAAAATATTTTTGATATTCACTGTCGTTTGCTTTTCGCAACCGATCGGACCTTAACAAACGAATAGCCTTGTATCTTTCTATTAGATATCTCTTTAAACCCCGAGAATATTTCCAGTAATGAGTCGTTATTAGAATCATCACATCCCAAGGGGATAATGTTAGACTCATTCCAGAACTACGAAATTGGTCGGTTCTTTGATACCGGATGTAACATATTATTCATACATATAGGAAGAAGAAATCCAGGATTGACCTACATTATCGCTGGAATCGGTAGTTACCATAAAATACCTTGGAGTAACCAACCTAAAAAAGTGGAAGCAAATGTAAGCCTGAGAGAAATGTAAATCATCCGTCCCAAGAAAACACTACTACTGATAAAATGGTTCAAATGGCTCTGAGCACTATGGGACTTGACAGCTGAGGTTATCAGTCCCCTAGAACTTAGAACTACTTAAACCTAACTAACCTAAGGACATCACACACATCCATGCCTGAGCCAGGATTCGAACCTGCGATCGTAGCGGTCGCGCGGTTCCAGACTGAAGCGCCTAGAATCGCTAGGCCACACCGGCTGGTACTGCTATTGTTAAAAATCGCTTTACGTTATTGGTTGCGGATAATCTGCAAAGCGGCCGCATCGTGTTGATGTTATGGTCGTACACTCCATTTGACTATGTAACAGGAAAAAGCAGATGGAAACTATCGAGAGGCAGCATGTCCTGTAGTTCCCAGTCCTCCAAATCAGGTGTACGCACTGTCCACCGCTTTCTTAACGTTCGTCTTTCTGAAGCGACCCATAATCACACAAAGGCCCAAAAACGATTAAATGTTGTGTTATGTGGTTAGTGCCTGTGCGGGTACATGTTATGGTACAGTCTTGCTGCCTCTAGACCGTTTCTTTTTGCCTGGCCGTAAACAAACACCATCTCGGCTTGTTGCCGATATGAATAACAGATTATTGTGCTGCTTACAGTACGCTGCGTCACTTACACAGCTTGTAACACACAAGGAACACACAGCACGCGGTTTATTCGTCAGCCCCATCTACCGTGACAATGATGTATTTCCGGACACGTGTTCATAGGACCTTTTTTCCTCCATTTCCAGTCAGGAATCCGTTCCTGCAATTTGTCGATTTTATTAATGTTTACCCTGTATAGACAATTATTCGATCATTGTGTGAGTATGGAATGGAAAGTAACCTAATATACTACTGCTACCACGAACCCTCCACCACGTACTGTGCAGCTATAAATTTGTTCAGGTGCAGGATACTCGCAGATAATGCAGTTGTCCAAGAAGACAGTAGCGAAATGCAGGAATGCCTGTGAGGGACCGACTACTGCTGCTGCAGTTGACCTGAAGGCCATTAAATGTAACTATTTCAAATAAATAAGTATAGAAATCCTCTACAGTACAATTAAACTATTCGGAAGCAGTAGCTACCGTAAAATACCTAAGAGCAAGCATCTGGAACGAGCTAAAACGTAATTCTACTTTGAATTTATTTTCAGCAATATTAAGAGAATATACACATATCATGGAAATGAAATGTGGACAATAAATAGTTTAGACAAGAAGAGAATAGAAGTTTTCGAAATGTGGTGCTGCAGAAGAATGCTGAAGATTAGACGGGTAGATCACATAACTAATGAGGAGGTATTGAATAGAATTGGAGAGAAGAGAAATTTGTGGCACAACTTCACTAGAAGAAGGGATCGGTTGGTAGAGCATATTCTGAGGAATCAAGGGATCACCAATTTAGTATTGGAGGGCAGCGTGGAGGGTAAAAATCGTAGAGGGAGACCAAGACATGAATACACTAAACAGATTTAGAAGGATGTAGGTTGCAGTAGGTACTGGGAGATGAAGAAGCTTGCACAGGATAGAGTAGCATGGAGAACTGCATCAAACCAGTCTCTGGACTGAAGACCACAACAACAACAACATATACACATCAAAAAAGTATTGCATCACCTCGCTTCCGAGAGTTCCGGAACCTGTACAGGAAATTGGAATAAAGATCAACACAAACATCATTTCTGTCCTTTTTATTGCTCATGAAAACCACACGTTGCATGTTGTATCACCATACAGCGAGACCTTCACAGGTGGTGGTCCAGATTGCTGTACACACCGGTACCTCTAATACTCAGTAGCGCGTCCTCTTGCATTGATGCATGCCTGTATTCGTCGTGGCATACTAACCACAAGTTCATCAAGGAAGTGTTGTTCCCACATCTCAACGGCGATTCGGCGTAGATCTATCAGAGTGGTTGATGGATCACGTCGTCCGTAAACAGCCCTTTTCAATCTACGCAGGCATGTTCGATAGGGTTCTTGTCTGGAGAACATGCTGGCCACTCTAGTGGAGCGATGTCGTTATCCTGAAGGAAGTCATTCACAAGATGTGCACGATGGGGGCGCGAATTGTCGTCCATGAAGACGACTGTCTCGCCAATATACTGCCGATGTGGTTGCATTATCGGTCGGAGGACGGCATTCACGTATTGTACAGCCTTTACGGCGCCTTCCGCGACCACCAGCGGCTTACGTCGGCCCCACACAATGCCACCCCAAAACAACCTTGATGCACTCTGGACAGTGTATCTAACAAAGGGAGGCCGCCAATTGTGAAATTCAGATTCGATTCATACTGCGCATAATAAAAGCTCATGGCCAGAGGTGTAATGTGGCAAAGCACCAAGATGCACTTCTCAGCCGTTGTTGAGAAAATCGACATTTAACTGTCGCTGCGCTGCCGCTACGGTGAAATACTCTCTACGATTAATAATTTTCTACGGTGTCGTGGCGCAGTGGTAAGCGCTCGGGTTGGTAATCTGAAGGTCGCCGGATCGAATCCCGCGCTATGCAACTTCTTTTTATTATTTGTTTTTTTTTTTTTTTTTTTTTTTGTAATTCAAATGTATACACACACACACACGCATTATATATAATTCCCGGCAATCAGTTGCAACAATTATGCATATAATAAGTTGTTGAAAGAAGACGTAGAAACGATATTCCGAAACGAATACGTATATTGTAAGTCAAACGTTCGAATTAGAATAGAGACCCCACGAACACAAATTTGCTGTGGCAGGTATGAAATACACTCCTGGAAATTGAAATAAGAACACCGTGAATTCATTGTCCCAGGAAGGGGAAATTTTATTGACACATTCCTGGGGTCAGATACATCACATGATCACACTGACAGAACCACAGGCACATAGACACAGGCAACAGAGCATGCACAATGTTGGCACTAGTACAGTGTATATCCACCTTTCGCAGCAATGCAGGCTGCTATTCTCCCATGGAGACGATCGTAGAGATGCTGGATGTAGTCCTGTGGAACGGCTTGCCATGCCATTTCCACCTGGCGCCTCAGTTGGACCAGCGTTCGTGCTGGACGTGCAGACCGCGTGAGACGACGCTTCATCCAGTCCCAAACATGCTCAATGGGGGACAGATCCGGAGATCTTGCTGGCCAGGGTAGTTGACTTACACCTTCTAGAGCACGTTGGGTGGCACAGGATACATGCGGACGTGCATTGTCCTGTTGGAACAGCAGGTTCCCTTGCCAGTCTAGGAATGGTAGAACGATGGGTTCGATGTCTGTTTGGATGTACCGTGCACTATTCAGTGTCCCCTCGACGATCACCAGTTGTGTACGGCCAGTGTAGGAGATCGCTCCCCACACCATGATGCCGGGTGTTGGCCCTGTGTGTCTCGGTCGTATGCAGTCCTGATTGTGGCATTCACCTGCACGGCGCCAAACACGCATACGACCATCATTGGCACCAAGGCAGAAGCGACTCTCATCGCTGAAGACGACACGTCTCCATTCGTCCCTCCATTCACGCCTGTCGCGACACCACTGGAGGCGGGCTGCACGATGTTGGGGCGTGAGCGGAAGACGGCCTATCAGTGTGCGGGACCGTAGCCCAGCTTCATGGAGACGGTTGCGAATGGTCCTCGCCGATACCCCAGGAGCAACAGTGTCCCTAATTTGCTGGGAAGTGGCGGTGCGGTCCCCTACGGCACTGCGTAGGATCCTACGGTCTTTGCGTGCATCCGTGCGTCGCTGCGGTCCGGTCCCAGGTCGACGGGCACGTGCACCTTCCGCCGACCACTGGCGACAACATCGATGTACTGTGGAGACCTCACGCCCCACGTGTTGAGCAATTCGGCGGTACGTCCACCCGGCCTCCCGCATGCCCACTATACGCCCTCGCTCAAAGTCCGTCAACTGCACATACGGTTCACGTCCACGCTGTCGCGGCATGCTACCAGTGTTAAAGACTGCGATGGAGCTCCGTATGCCACGGCAAACTGGCTGACACTGACGGCGGCGGTGCACAAATGCTGCGCAGCTAGCGCCATTCGACGGCCAACACCGCGGTTCCTGGTGTGTCCGCTGTGCCGTGCGTGTGATCATTGCTTGTACAGCCCTCTCGCAGTGTCCGGAGCAAGTATGGTGGGTCTGACACACCGGTGTCAATGTGTTCTTTTTTCCATTTCCAGGAGTGTATAAACTCCGTTACTCGCTCGCTGCACTTGAAGGACAGATGTTGAATGGGCCGAAACGAGCCGCCGCATAACAGCGTAGTTGCCTGCTAACTTCGAAAGAAGGTAGATGCGGTCCCTAGCGCAACTTATAACATCGTCGAAAATCAGTGCGTACGTGAGATCTTTGGTACATCCTGTTAAACAAACGGAAAAATGGAGACGGCACAATTGGAGAGCGATCCGGGCCCTTCGCATGAAAGTAATGTGATCGAAGAAGATTCTATACACAGTGAAGTGGCGAAACAACTATTGAAAGATGCGTTGGTGTATTTTGAAAGCCTCCTTCGTAACAGTAATCGCATCGCAGCAGAACCGTCATCATCAATCAACGAAGAAGCCATGATAATTGGGGAAGAAATGTTCCTGAATACGATGCAAATGCTCGCCGAAAAAACCCTCGTTCATGATGAGGAACTGATAGACACTAATGAAATCGACGATAATAATGCCTACGAAGTCGTTGAAACGAGTCCCATTGCCAAAGAATCATCAGGCGAATACGAACCGGACGAGAAGAAAAAAAAGGGTACGATTATATTTCTCTGGACTACAAAATTAGAGCTGTAAATCTGGCCAAAGAACATCCAGGCTGGTGTCTCAAAACTCTACAAAAAAAGGGGTGCTCTCGTTTGAAAAATATGGGCTATTTATCCAGGTGGGAAGAGCAAATCAAACGTGGCGGTAGCAAATTTGATATATATTGTACCATCGATTCATGGGTGCATGATCGCTTCGTAGAAGCTCGACAAAACTTCCAGCAAGTTACTACCAGAAACCTGCAGCAGTGGGCCTTGGGCGCTGCAAGTCAGTTCCCAGATTTCAACTTCAAAGCTTCAAAAACATGGGTCACCGAATTTAAAAAGAAGCATGGTATTCGGCAACGGAAAATCACAAAATTTGTTTCCCGGAAAGAGACGGCTACCCAAGACGAAATTTTGGCCGCAGCGGACACATTTCGGATCCAGACGCGAACGTTGATAACTAACTTCGACAAAGATTTCGTAATTAATACTGATCAAACAGGTACATAAAGAGCTGTTCACAAATGTCATATGACATGATGATAGAATATGATAATCTGATATATGATTGACAACACAGATTTCGTATATTTCTTATATAAACTATATTTTTATATTTTGTTTGTCAGGGTGCCAGTACCAGTCCACGTTCAACAGAACTCTCGCCGAAAAAGGGTCAAAGGCTGTCCTGGTAACCCGACACGACATGAACAAGGTGACGCATTCGTATACGGCACAGTATTCAATCACGATGTCTGGACGAGTCTTGCCTCTTGTTTTCGTATGCCTCCAAGAGTCCACAGGTACGTTTGGACCCAGAGTACAGAAGACAGTCGACGAGTACGCCAAGAAGTATACCAACGTTGTTATTACATCCTCCAAATCCGGTAAACTAACAACGGGTTTGTTCATGGACTTCTTGTGTAATGCTTTGCAACCATACGTACAAAAGAAAGAGTTTCTCCTTCTGATCGACTCTTGGAGTGGGCAAACGAACTCGGCGTTATACGATGAGACGTTCCAGGACGATAAGAAGTTACCAACGTGCACTATAAAAGTCATTCCTCCAAAGTGCACTCCTCTCGTCCAACCGTGTGACGTTTATTTTTACCGGCAGGTAAAAAATTTTATCAAGCGCCTTCAAAATTGTGCTTTTTTAATCGAGCGAAACCGTGACATCAACTCCAGAGACGATTGTATAAAAATCCAATCCATCGTCCACCACCAATTGTCTTCTCCGATTTTTGCCGATATGATACGATACGCGTGGTATGCATCAAACCTGACGAACGATAGAACAATTTTTCAGAATGTCAATCAGGTGTGTTTCCCAACAGGTAATTTAAAAAACAATTGTTCTTGTAAAAACGCATCGTTTATCAGATGTGCTCGATGTCGTGCTGTTTTCTGTTTTCCATGTTTCTATGATAACTATCACTCTGGTTTGTGCGATACTCCAGCTACTTCTGGTCACTAATTGTTCATGATGTGCGAGTGTATACCGAACTTTTCAATAAATTGTATCCACTTGAATATTATTTGTGATATTGTGTTTCATTTCAAGTATTATTTTTCCACGACAAATGACTTTCAACAACTTATTATATGCATAATTGTTGCAACTGATTGCCGGGAATTATATATAATGTGTGTGTGTGTGTGTGTATACATTTGAATTACAAAAAAACAAATAATAAAAAAAAAGTTGCATAGCGCGGGATTCGATCCGACGACCTTCGGATTACGAACCCGAGCGCTTACCGCTGCGCCACGACACTTTGGAAAGTTATTAATCGTAGAGAATATTTCACCGTAGCGGCAGCGCAGCGACTGTTAAATGTCGATTTTCTCAACAACGGCTGAAAAGTGCATCTTGGTGCTTTGCCACATTACACCTCTGGCCATGAGCTTTTATTATGCGCAGTATGAATCGAATCTGAATTTCACAATTGGCGGCCTCCCCTTGTAAGGCGTACAGCCTGACCTGGACCTCGCCATGGACGTCGCGAGTGAAGTTGTGCATCATGCAGCCTTATTGCGCACAGTTTGAGTCGTAATACGACGTCCTGTGGCTGCACGAAAAGCATTATTCAACATGGTGGCGTTGCTGTCAGTGTTCATCCGAGCCATAATCCGTAGGTAGCGGTCATCCACAGTAGTAGTAGCACTTGGGAGGTCTGAGCGAGGCATGTCATCGACAGTTCCTGTCTCCCTGTATCTCCTCCATCTCCGAACAACATTGCTTTGGTTCACTCAAAGACGCCTGGACACTTCCCTTGTTGAGAGCCCTTCCTAGCACAAAGTAGCAATGCGGACGCGATCTAACCGCGGTATTGACCGTGTAGGCATGGCTGAACTACAGACAACACAAGCCGTGCACCTCCTTCCTGGTGGAATGACTGGAATTGATCGGCTGTCGGGCCCCCTCCGTCTAATAAGCGCTGCTCATGCATGGTTGTTTACATCTTTGGGAGGGGTTTAGTGACATCTCTGAACAGTGAAAGGGACTGTGTCTGTGATACGATATCCACTGTCAACGTCTGTCTTGAGGAGAATTTGGAATCGGGGTAATGCAAAACTTTTTTTGATGTGAGGATTTAATCATCCATGAAAGAAGTGAACTATGAAACACCTACTAGACTGGTATCTGCTTGTCAGCCTGAGATCGTTACGGCGTTGGTTTACTAAAAAAAAGCTGAGCTTTATGTCATAGAATCGCGAGAACAAAACGGGGATGGCCAACAACCACAATGATGTTCTGTGGTAGATACTATGAGAGAGGCATTATGCATCTTGGAGATGAATTAAGCGTTTAGAAAAAAGGTGGAGGAGATTATGTTGCGGGCGACATATTGCAATCTCGCACACACGTCTCGCAAAATGACTACAACAAGGAATTACGGATGTTTACCGACAGCCATTCCTTCTACGTGAATGGAGAAGAACAGGTGTCAGTAATGTGTCTACTACACACCGCATGGTGCTAAGTAGTTTTTACGAATCTAATTTCTCAGTACAGTCCCCTCGAGACGCTAGGATCGTCTCGTAAAACTGTTTTATTTCAAATTTTGTTTAAGTTCCTAAAAACAGATGTACACTGAAGCGCTAAATAAACTGGTTTAGGCATGCGTATTGAAATACAGAGATATGTACACAGGCAACGCTTATATGAAAAAACAAGTGTCTGGCGCAGTTAGATGGATTACTGCTGCCACAGTGGCAGGTTATCAATGTTTAAGTGAGTTTGAATGTGGTGTTATAGTCGGCGCTCGAGCGATGGGACACAGCAATTCCGAGGTAGCGATGAAATGGAGATACTCCCATACGACCATTTCACGAGTGTATCGCGAATATCAGGAATCTGGTAAAACATCAAATCTCCGACATCGCTGCGGCCGGAAAAAGATCCTGTGAAAACTGGACCTACAGCGACTGAAGACAATCTTTCAACGTGGGTTTTTTATCTATCATCTGTGACTGCGTGTGAGATCGCTCTCTAAGTTTTCATATATTTTTAGGTTCCAGATACATATTTTAACGGTTTTTGTGATAATATTTACTATATAAGTGACGTATTAGTGGTTTCTTCATTCAGCTCTGCCTTTCTTCTGTTGTGACGTGATATTTGTGAGTGTTTCGTATCGAGCAACTTAACCTCTTGCCTGTGTTTACATTCCGCGCTGACCAGTTGCAGCTGTAGCGGCGCATCGAAAGCTAAGTACTAATTAATTGTTTGTGCATAGTGATTTATTTAGGAACTTTAGTAGTCTTCAACCGGTGTTCGTGGTGTTTTCTGGTGAAATAATTTCAGAAGAACCTTTTGGGAACTGTTTACAGCTCGTTACTGTGTGATTAGACGTTTGATTCTCTTTCTGTATTAGTCTTTTGTTATATTCACATTTGTTGTTTATTAATACTGTTAATAATAGTAGTTACTTCCCTTGTAGAGTAAGTTTGTGATTATTGTAGTCAGGTTTTTAGTATCTTCTTATTGTAGTAGCGGAACTTAGAAAAAGTAAAATTTTACCATGAGTGAGAAGTGTGGGCTTTGCCGTAGGTTCGTGAGTAGTGGATTGCGGTGTGACACTTGTTCGAAGTATTTTCACTGGGGGGAATGCAGTGGGGAAGCCAGTGGGCATTCTGGTGAGATCCTCTCCTGGAACTGCAGGTTATGTAGCAAGAGTAAACTGATAGAGGAGCAGGAGCGTAAGATCTGTGCCCTTCAGGTGCAGTTGAAAAACGCACAGGAGGAGCTAGATAGGATGAGGAGGGAGAAGGGGGTTGGGGAATGGGAGCTGGCTGTTGGCAAGAGATCTGCTAGGAGAAGAAGATTTTCAGATAGTTTTACTATTGGTGTTTACAATAGATATGACCAACTGTCAGAGTCTAGTGGAGAGGAATCTCTAGTAGCTGTAGATGTAGGAAGTATGCAGCAGACCTCAGTAGTTACTGTGCCTAGAACAGTTGCAAAGTCGAAGAGGAAGAAGAAGGTTCTGCTGTTAGGTAGTTCACATGGCAGAGGTGTAGGCCAGCAGTTGCAGGAAGTGCTGGGAAGTGAGTACCAGGTCACCAGCATTGTGAAGCCTAATGCAGGGTTGGCTCAGGTGACTGTTAACATAGGGGGGTTATGTAGGGATTTTACTAAAGAGGATCAGGTAGTGATTGTGGGTGGGGCTGGTAATAGTATTGGTAGGGATGGGGAGTATAACATAGATGGTGACCTGGAAAAGATAGCCACTCAGACTGGCAACACGAATGTGCATTTCGTGGAACTGTTTCAGCGTCACGATCGGCCTCATCTTAATACAGCCGTCAGGCGTAATAACATGAGACTTGGGGGTGCGCTGATGACAGAAAGCATGGGTCACATTTCAGTGGTGTCGGTGGAGTCTATCAGCAGGACGGGTTTCACTAGACACGGCCTGCACCTCAACAGGTATGGGAAGGGGAGGTTGGCAAAGCTTATAGGTGACAGCATAGGTGGGGTTGGTGGGATCACTCATGGGAAAATTCCTGCAGTAGTGTGTGTTAGAGCTGCACCTTTTTTAGATTGAAGTCAGCTGATAGGTATTCCTGCTTAAGGGAAGTCTCTCTAACAAGGGAATCACTTTTGACAAAGCTTAGGTATCCGAGTAATGAGGGAATTAGTATATTTCATCAAAATATACAAGGTATTAGGGATAAAGTTAGTGAACTGCTTATAGATGTTGACTCTGAAATTATTGGTATATCTGAACACTTCTTAAATAAGGAGATAATTCAGAGGCTTCCTTTACCAGGATACAGGTTGGCTGGCTGCTTTTCGAGGAGCTCTTTGCGGTGTGGGGGAGTAGCCATGTATGTGAAAAACGGCATCGCATTTGAGTCAATTGATGTTTCAAAGTACTGCACTGAAAAGGTGTTTGAATGTTGTGCAGGTGTGGTTAAATTTAACGGAGTTAAACTTGTAACTGTTGTTATTTATAGATCCCCAGACTCCGATTTCACAGCATTTTTGCTAAAGCTAGAGGAGGTTCTTGGTTCACTTTATAGGAAATACAAGAAGTTAGTTATATGTGGTGACTTCAATATTAATTGTATAAGTGATTGTGCAAGGAAGAGGATGCTGGTAGACCTCTTTAATTCATATAATCTTATGCAAACCGTATTCTTTCCAACGAGAGTGCAAGGGAACAGTAGAACAACCATAGACAACATTTTTGTTCATTCCTCATTACTAGAAGGGCATTCTGTTAGAAAAAAGGTGAATGGCCTTTCAGATCATGATGCGCAAATTTTAACTTTAAAAGGGTTTTATGCTGCAACTCGTGTTAAATATAGTCATCAGCTGTTCAGGAAAGCTGATCCGGTTGCTGTAGAGACCTTTGTAAACCTTATAAAGGAACAAGAGTGGCAAGATGTTTATAGCGCTGAGACAGTAAACGATAAATATAATGCTTTTCTAAAGACCTTTCTCATGCTCTTTGAAAGTAGCTTTCCGTTACAACGTTTAAAACAGGGTACTAGCACAAACAGGCAGCCTGGGTGGCTGACTAGAGGGATAAGAATATCTTGTAGAACAAAGTGGCAATTATATCAAAACGTTAGAAACAGTCAAAATCTAAATGCAGCAGCCCATTACAAACAGTATTGTAAGGTGCTTAAAAATGTTATTAGGAAGGCAAAAAGTATGTGGTATGCAGATAGAATAGCTAAGTCTCAGGATAAAATTAAAACCATATGGTCAGTCGTAAAGGAAGTTGCTGGTCTGCAGAGACAGGTCGAGGATATAGAATCAGTGCGTAGTGGGAATGTCCGTGTTACTGATAAGTCGCATATATGTACAGTATTTAATAATCACTTTCTGAATATAGCAGGTGAACTAAATAGAAACCTAATTCCAACAGGGAATCATATAGCGCTCTTAGAAAAAAGTGTTCCGAGACTGTTACCTGAAATGCTCCTCCATGATACTGACAAGAGGGAGATTGAGTTAATAATTAAATCACTAAAGACCAAGAACTCTCATGGATATGACGGGGTATCTAGCAGAATACTGAAGTATTGTTCTATGTATGTTAGCCCAGTACTTAGCCATATCTGTAACTTTTCCTTTAGGAGTGGTCGGTTTCCTGATCGATTAAAATACTCGGTAGTGAAGCCACTTTATAAAAAGGGAGACATTGATAATGTTGACAATTTTAGACCTATTTCTATGCCATCGGTGTTTGCTAAAGTTATCGAGAAGGTTGTATATACAAGGTTACTGGAGCATTTAAATTCACATAATTTGCTGTCAAATGTTCAGTTTGGTTTTAGAAATGGTTTAACAACTGAAAATGCTATATTCTCTTTTCTCTGTGAGGTTTTCGACGGATTAAATAAAAGGTTGCGAACGCTAGGTGTTTTCTTTGATTTAACGAAGGCTTTTGACTGTGTTGACCACAAAATATTACTGCAGAAGTTGGACCATTATGGAGTAAGGGGAGTAGCTTACAATTGGTTCGCCTCTTACTTTAAGAACAGAAAGCAGAGGGTAATTCTCCGCAATATTGAGAGTGGTAGTGATGTTCAGTCCCAATGGGGCACTGTTAAGTGGGGCGTTCCCCAAGGGTCGGTGCTGGGGCCACTGCTGTTTCTTATTTATATAAATGATATGCCTTCTAGTATTACAGGTGATTCAAAAATATTTCTGTTTGCTGATGACACCAGCTTGATAGTGAAGGATCTTGTGTGTAATATTGAAACAGTAACAAATAATTTAGTTCATGAAATAAGTTCGTGGCTTGTGGAAAATAATTTGATGCTAAATCACAGTAAGACTCAGTTTTTACAGTTTCTAACTCACAATTCAACAAGAACTGACATTTTAATCAGACAGAATGGGCATGTTATAAGCGAAACGGAACAGTTCAAGTTCCTAGGCGTACGGATAGATAGTAAGCTGTTGTGGAAATCCCATGTTCAGGATCTTGTTCAGAAACTAAATGCTGCTTTATTTACCATTAGAACAGTATCTGAAATAAGTGACACTTCAACACGAAAAGTAGTCTACTTCGCATATTTTCATACGCTTATGTCGTATGGTATTATTTTTTGGGGTAATTCTTCTGATTCAAAAAGGGTATTTTTGGCTCAAAAACGGGCTGTTCGAGCTATATGTGGTGTAAGTTCGAGAACCTCTTGTCGACCCCTATTCAAAAATCTGGGAATTCTGACATTGCCCTCACAGTATATATTTTCTTTAATGTCGTTTGTTGTTAGCAATATTAGCCTATTCCCAAGAGTTAGCAGCTTTCACTCAGTTAATACTAGGCAGAAATCAAATCTGCATGTAGAATGCAGTTCCTTGACTCTTGTGCAGAAAGGAGTGCAGTGTTCTGCTGCATCCATTTTCAATAAGCTACCACAAGAACTCAAAAATCTTAGCAGTAGCCCAAACACTTTTAAGTCTAAACTGAAGAGTTTCCTCATGGCTCACTCCTTCTATTCTGTCGAGGAGCTCCTGGAAGAGCTAAAAAATTAAGCAAATTCCAGTGTTACATTGTTGATTGTCTTCATTTAAACTTATGACTTGTCACCTGAATATGTTTTTTTTTCTATATTTCATTTTATCTGTTACTAATATCGTGTTATAATTTCATGTATTGACTCGTTCCATGACCATGGAGATTTCTCCTTAATTTGGTCCCACGGAACAATAAATAAATAAATAAATAAATAAAAAGTGACAGAGGTGCAACCCTTCCGGAAATTGCTGCAGATTTCATGCTGGGCCATCATCAAATGTCAGCGTGCGAACAATTCAACAAAACATCATCGATATGGGCTTCTGGAGCCGAAGGCCCACTTGTGTATCCTTCATGACTGCACGACACGAAGCTTTACGCCTCGCCTGGGCCCGTCAACACCGACATCGGAATGTTGATGTCTCGAAACATGTTGCCTGGTCGGACGAGTCACGTCTCAAATTGTATCTAGTGGATGGACGTGTATGGGTGTGGAGACAACCTCATAATACATGTACTGTGCATGTCAGCAGAGAACTATTCAATCTGGAGGAGGCTCTGTAATGGTGTGGGGCGTGTGCATTTAGGGTGATATGGGAAGCGTGATACGTCTAGATACGACTCTGAAAGATGACACGTACGTAAAAGCATCCTCTCTGATCACCTCCATTCATTCATGCCCATTGCGCATTTCGACGGACTTGGGCAATTCCAGCAGGACCATGTGGCACCCCACAGTCCAGAATTGTTACAGAGTGGCTCTAGGAACACTCTTCGAGTCCATGTCACGTCGTGTTGCGGCACTTCTACGTGCTCGCAGTGGTCCTTCACGATATTAGGCACGTATACCAGTTTCTTTGGCTCTTCAGTGTAGATTACACAGTGCAATCATGCATCTAAACCAGGCGAGTTCGCACATTGTCTATGTGTGGAGGGAGGAAGGGTGGGACACACTCTACTCTAGTCGAAATCTGATATCTTGCAGACACCATATCTAGCACAGTATAATTAAAAGTTCAGTAACAATGTTTCTTTGATCATTGCTCTGGAGAACTGTGAACGTACTTCTCGCTGTATTCTCACCATCAAAAAGCTGAAACTAGTGTAGCAAACATAAAAAAGATTGCAATCCATACAGGGGCATACAGGCAACCATTCTTTAATCAGTTTGTGCATGAGAGTGGAGTGGCAGTGAAATCGATAATAATGCTACGACTATAGCGGATTGCGGAATTTGTATATAGTGAAACGTCCCCTTAGAACATTTATACAAGACTGTGCTTAACCTGACACACAATATTTTTTAGCGCAACGCAATCTGACTTTCACTAATCTCTACAAGAGAATGGCCCTGACTAACATTAACCTGTACTTTTCACAAATCACTTACCTCACAAAAATCTTGGTTACTCCCACTACTGCAATACAGCGAGCGCCACTACTGCCAGCTAAATAAAAGATTCAAACTATGGAAGGCACTAACTACTGATAGGGATAGTTAGCAAATGAAAGATATTAATAGAGAACAAACAATGTATTTACCTTGATATCATCATATATATATATAGCAGTTCAAGACAAATTTCAAAACTCCGCCATCTCTCTCCCCACATCCACCACTGCTGGTGGCTCACCTCCAACTGCGCAACGCTACGCGCTGTTCACAGCCAGCTGCCTAACACTACAATGGTTGAGTATTACAACAATGCAAAGCAGCCACAGACTGCACACAGCACATCCAGTGATTTTCATACAGAGGTGGCGTTACCAATAAAAAAACCTAAACAGCCTACTTACATAGCCCCCATGCTCCCCACAAAAATTTTACAAATTGGTTGGGGCAGTGGCCAAAACATATTTGTTAAAATTTTTCATAATCGTAATTAGAATAACAAAGAAATCAAATGCACACACTTATTGATACAATGTTGGTCAAAAGCTAAAATTTTCTCACAGTCCATAAAGACAGTCCTGATTGTTCATCACAGTAAAATTTCAGTGTTTTTCTCAAAGTCTGAGCAGTAAAAGAAAATGCACATGGAAGTAGTGGATTTCCATGCAATCTTGAAGAAGTAGCGTTGTCCTTCCAACGGAAAGACAGTACTGACTCTCGACATGCAGACAGGTCATGGGCCACAACAGAGCAAACCCACAGCGGAGTCAGTCGACGTTTTGAAGAATATTGGTAGTTAGGTCATCATAGAGCAGACCCACTGTAGTCCTGGTAGAGATAATGGTATTGGTGGGCCACCAGAGGCGCAGACACACTGCAGTCCTTGTAGAAATAATGGTATTGATGGATCATCAAAGAGGTAGACCCACTGTAGTCCTTGTAGAGATGGCCAGCAGCCATCTGTTGCAAATGTGCAGGTGCACAATCACCATCGAAGAGTCTTGCACACAATGTAGCAAGTCCATAAACCACCACTTGTGCACTCACAAAGTTTTTTAATTGTCCTTAGAAACAGCAATGCTGTTATCCAGTCCCTTGCTGAATTATTAACACACATGCAAACACTAACAGTCCCTACTTCTCACATATTGTCCATATACTATGACCAACAGAAACGTGTGCAGTGAAATGGAACTTACAAGTTACTTAATTTGATGACCTGGTGTCAATTACAATTTTATAACATAAGAATACAATTACAAAGGTACAAAATACATCATTAAATAACATAACAATAAAGAGAACATTTGTAAAACAGGCTTTACAAAAGAATCGAAATAACATATATGTCAGTGTTACAGGAATTATGACATGAGTACATACATAAAAGATCAGAATAACTTTTGAAACATCACCTTCACATATGAGCAACAAACCAGAATAAATAATGTCTACACATCATTACAAAGTAAATAACATAGTATTAGAAAAATTCTACAACATAGCTCTCATCAGCTAAACACATAAAGACAGGAAAAAACAAATATACAAGATTACACAAATACATAGTGGAATAACAGAAAGGGAAAGGACAGGGTTTGTTTTACTGCAGTATCTTGCAAACAAAACTTTCTTTAATTCTTGGAGATCTCCCTTCGTTCTTAATTATTTGAAAAAGTCCTATATATAACTGCTTTCTGTACCTTTTTTCTGTAAGACTTCTCAATGCATTTCTTCCAATTCATCGCACCCCCTCTTAAGCTAACTTAAATCTACTGAGCTCAGATGCTAAACTAAGGGACGAGGCAATGCAGCAGCACAAAACAATTAACACAAACAGCAATGACAAAATATTCAAATTCGCAAAGCAAGCAGCAGTATTACAACTAATATAAGGCAATGAGCAGCAAACAAGAAAAATAAATCAGTAGTAAAATGGCTTAGAAGAGTAACACAAATTAAAATTCAATAGCACTATGCCTGGCAAACAGCAGCAGCAAATAAAAAAAACATATATCTAAACATGACATAGCTCAAGCAGAAAAAATATTACACTAAAAAATGGCCATGTCTAATACCTATGTCACATCTTAACACTAGAGTGATGCATCACAATTTATTCTAGAAAAGAAATTACCAAGTACTTGAAAAGAAAATTATGAATGCAGTTCCTGTGAAGGTAAATGTCTTTTTGTGCTCCCTCATTTTTTTGAAAAAAATTATTATTTACTCGATCTGTAGACAGAAAATATTTATATTAATACATCTATAAAATTTTATTTTTACCAATGCTGCAGTGCAGCTAGAAACTAGATATCAAATGAAATAAGCAACTATGTACAAAGCAAAGCATAAGAACATCGTTCAATAGCCATGTGGCATTTCATAAGTAGTAAAAAAATCTCTCATCTAGAAAGACAGTAGTCATAATCAGGTGTGTAGACAAACTATTTCTTGTCATTTCATTAGGGATTTCAGTAAATATCAGAAAGTACGATATATTTCCAAGTAATGAAAGTGTCGTATTTGCGATGCTTTCTACAAAGGAATGTCAGAAGCTAGGTTAATGGCCTCCCCCTTTTTTTTTTGTTCTCCACCTGCGCCTCTGGCACACACTAATGGCTTTTTCTCTCGGGCGGCTGTCGCCCATCTGGGTGCCCACGACGTATTACGTGCAGGTGGTCACTTAACTTTCTTACGGAAATATTTACGACAGCAGTTTCCGCTACAGTGGCAGTCTTATATAAAAATATTTCACAGGTCAAGAATTAGCGTTGCAAATCTGTAGAAACAAAATCCTATAAATATAAGTGTCCAAAAAAAAATATTCGTCAGCATTGTGATACAGTCACACATTTACACACATTTCATAACCTTGAAGTAGGATTATTGGGTTCCAACAACCTTTTCCACAAGTCAGAGTCCCTAATCACTTTTCATTACTCCTTACCTTATTACACATATACATATTCGTCGACACATCAATCTTGCGACGACACTTCACTATTCCATCGTAATAAATACATAGCATAATCAAATTCCCCATATAGCATCAAATTGTTCATCATAAACATAGCTCAACAGCATAATACACATCGTCGTCGTAAAAATAACATCATAATACCTCAGTCAACTCTCAAAATCGTCGTAGCTTCCTCCAATAATTTCAAAACCTAAAAAAATTCTCTGCTCATGTCAAAAGTGTCATCTGCCTCAAACGCACTTCAAAAATCATGATCCCATACCAAATACATCATTCAAAGTTCTCATAGTATCACAATGGTTCCAAAAAAATATGAACAGTTCACAAAGTACTGACAAAATGCAATTTCATACGTGTGAAGTTATTCAACTGTGTAATTACGTAAACATCTGTCACTAATGTAGTAAAAAAAAAATGTTTATCTCTCAGTTACATGATCAGATAGCTGTGTAATTTGTGTGTTAGAGAAATATGGTACCGATGTGTAAAGTTGTATAAGCAAATACCATATTAGCTAGGGTTCCTTGTGGTTGCCACACACATGGTACACAAAGTAAGCGTGTACCCCCCTGAGGATTAATGTAATTATACCCTCAGGTGTTACAGATTACAGCAATGGAATGAAATGTATCATGGAAAACTTTCTTTGTAATTCAAAAATCTTGAAAAATAAATGGCATAAGTACAAAATTAATCTCTCAAATGCGTGTCCTGTAGCGCTAAATGTGCGTCTTGCTGTAAGATAATTCTGTGGAAGTGTCGTAGTTATCGTCCTCCGAAAGCTAAGTTCTGCAGAAGTCAATGTACTTACCTCATGATAAACAAAAGTGAAATGCTTTGTGTATAGATATCGTAGTTATTATGCTTATTGGCATGATGAAGAAAGTACTGTACAGTAACGTATTGTTGTGCCACGAAAAAGGCTGTCTCATTGTTGCTATACCAAAAAAGTTGCTACTAAAACACGTTTTACTTTCCAGAATAATGCAGAAAAACTGTGCAGATATAAAACAGAAACACTGCAAAAGCAACATTGTAAAGTGTCACTCATTAGTAGCGTCGTGATAAAAATCGTGTAGCTGTCACATAAACTAACCACTGTGTCATCTGGTATCTCACAGAAAGTACTTTAAATCCAGAATGAATTTTCAAGTAAACCAAAATGTTGCATTAAAATTTCATTAGCAGTACTGGTAAATGTTCTAAGAATGTGAGCCTTATAGTCGTTACGTAATCGTGCAACAAACAAGCAAGAATGCACACACACAATAACACTGTGAACAGACGTGTTCACTATAACAATGCATTCGCAATTGCTGTTGAAATAAGTTCTCTTGGTTCTTGACTGAATATTTAACTTCAAACAGTGTTGCATGTTAACAGTTTCTTAAGTCTGACAAAGCATACTAGAAATGTGAAGTGAAAAGTTTTATGGCAAAGACAAAGTTAAAAAGCAGATTATTTTTCAATAAACAGTTTTACATGTGAAATATTGTGTAACCCTTTGCTCTTCCTAGTACGCAGAGTTTCAACTTTAACGCAATTGTCAAGTGGTATACGTCGGTAAAGAATACTGGAATTTTTCTCAAGGTTAGCGTCTATGTTATTTTTCCCTGAGCCAGCTGGCGCATGCGGCTGCCTGCTGTGTGGGTCATTGTCTGTCTCTTTGTTGGCGCGCGTCGTTATTGGGATTAGGCGACCTAGCTTCTACAAATTCACGTTGTCGAAAGTGCCCTGCTCTGTTTGAAATCCGCCAGTTCTGATGAAATTCAGGTCTGTCGTTATGATTATCTCGTCTGTCGTCATGTCGGTAGATTTCATAATTTCTTTCTTGTCGGTCATGTGGTGGAGAATTTCTTCCTTGATCATAACTGCACGCTGAACTGTTGCGTCTGAAGTTATTCTGTCTCCCTTGATAATAATTGTTTTGGTACCCATATTGTCTATGGTTATCTCTGTCATATTCATTATTACGGAAATGTGATCTTTCTCTGTAATTATTACTACTCTGCCAATGGTTGTCATATGGGTGGTGTCTGTTTTGGTCACGATTTGTGTTGTGAGAATAGCCTTGTCGCGTCCAGTTATTATCTCTGTCATTGCGGAATTGTGACGCATGTGACCTGTAATTTTGCAACGTCCTGCCAAAATAATATGTCGTAAATGTTCAGGTAATTTGATTAAGCAAATGCGGATGAGTTCTGAGGGGCTGTATGGGTTTGACAGGTATTGATTCTTGTGCAACATGTCTTCAAAATATTTCACAAGACTGGAAAATTCAGATTGTTCGAAATGTTTCATCATTATGATGCTATGTTTTACTCGGTCTTGTGTAGCTTGAGACCAATATGCTGAGAGGAAGGCATGGTAAAATTCTCCTTCACTGTGGCAATCGTGAATGACCGATCGCATTCTTACAGCTGGTTCATTCTCTAAGTAGCCACACATAAATTCTAATCTGTGTTCTAACGACCAGTTGGGAGGAAAACAATGAGAGAATTGATGGAGCCACGCTTGTGGATGAATGTCGTTGCCAGAATTCTTAAATGTTTTGAATTTACGTGTAGTAATGAACAGCTTATAGTCAAAATCATCATGTCGGCGAGTCGCATATCGGTCATTGTTAGGTCGTGTCGGCCGTTCCATCTCGAAATTCGGTGCACATTGCCAGTTTCTTTCATAACTTCCGAAATGTCCTGTGTTATTATTTTGCGTCTTTTCCGTATTTCTAAGTCCCTCTTTCCGTGTTGGGGCGCGAGTGTCCTCTGAAATACGTAATTCTTCTATTACCTGTGTCAGCTGATCTTGTACTTCCCGGATTTCTGTTTGGTGTTGCGTATTAATTTGATTCTGATTTTGTTTGAATTTCCTAATTTGTTCATACTCTTCTGTGTCATTAAAGACTACCGGTTTTGTGTCATTCAGATTATCATCTACCTTCGTAGATAAATTAGTGAACTGATCCGAAAGTTCGGCTACTTTCTCCGATAGTGTACTTATTTCCTCAGTGTGTTTTTCTGAACCAAATTTCAGAGTATCTACTGTGTCCTTTAAGTTTTCCTGAGTTTTTGCAAGTTGCGTAACCGAATCGGTAGATGCAACTGAGTCAAATTTAGCTTGCAAGGTCTCATGATTTTCATGAACAATAGTTTGCAGTTCTTTTATGGCTGCTTCGTGATTCTGTAATGCATTTTCATGCCGCGAAAAAATAGGTTGAAAATGCTCACAAATTTGAGTTTTTACGTCATTACAGACCTTTTGACATTTCGATTCAATGTTATGTAGCTCAGTAGTTAAATCTTCACGTGTTTGTTCAAGAGTTTGTTTCAATGAGTCTAACTTTTTAAGATTTTGTTCCAGTGTGTCTAACTTTTGAAGCTTTTGCTGTGTTTGTCTCTGATTTTGTTCCATTGTGTCTAACTGTTGCTGTGTTTGTCTCTGATTTTGTTCCATTGTGTCTAACTTTTGAAGACTTTGTCCCATTTGTCTCTGATTTTGTTCCATTTGTTGCATTAATTGCAATAATAATGTATTAGTGTCTGGATACTGTTTCTCTATGCTTTTTGGCAGTGCATTTTCACCGGCAACATTCACATTTTGACAAGCAGAAAATGTGTCTTGACTCATTTGAGAAAACGTTGAGGACCCAAAACCTAAGTCTACAGTATTTGCAATATCGTGTTCTGTCATTTCGGATTCCTGAGGCGAGCTGTTGCCGACCGATCGATCGATAATGCTTCTCTGTTCACTACCTGTTTCACTGTCTACACCATTATTTGCCACCCGCTCCATTTCCCTATGCACAGTTACCAAATTACTACTTCGAATGTCTGTTAATTCATTACACAGTGGTGCTGATAAGCTACGCTCGTCGTCACTATTATTTCTCAGTTTACTTTGGAGCCTAGTGTTACGTTTTTCACACGCCATTATTGTCACAATATTTCACACGATAACACAGAAAAGCACAATCTGAAGAGCAAAAATAAGAGAACACATTAACATAGCACTGAAAATATTATCTACTTAATTGCAAGCGCAGCTGCGAAATACTGGGTGCAAATCCACATGCATGCCACAACTGTTTTACTGTACAACAATGAAAAACTACAACTACAAAGGAAATTCTCTCTATGATTACGCGCTAGCAATAAACAATAGCTACACTAATTACACAAACTACAAGAAAAAAATCAGAAGATTCCAGTGAGGTATCCTGGCAGGGTCGCCATATGAAACGTCCCCTTAGAACATTTATACAAGACTGTGCTTAACCTGACACACAATATTTTTAGCGCAACGCAATCTGACTTTCACTAATCTCTACAAGAGAATGGCCCTGACTAACATTAACCTGTACTTTTCACAAATCACTTACCTCACAAAAATCTTGGTTACTCCCACTACTGCAATACAGCAAACGCCACTGCTGCCAGCTAAATAAAAGATTCAAACTATGGAAGGCACTAACTACTGATAGGGATAGTTAGCAAATGAAAGATATTAATAGAGAACAAACAATGTATTTACCTTGATATCATCATATATATATATAGCAGTTCAAGACAGATTTCAAAACTCCGCCATCTCTCTCCCCACATCCACCACTGCTGGCGGCTCACCTCCAACTGCGCAACGCTACGCGCTGTTCACAGCCAGCTGCCTAACACTACAATGGTTGAGTATTACAACAATGCAAAGCAGCCACAGACTGCACACAGCGCAGCCAGTGATTTTCATACAGAGGTGGCGTTACCAATAAAAAAACCTAAACAGCGTACTTACAATAGATATTGGCAGTTCTCCCTCTATTGGGGGGATGCAACACTAGTAGGCTGTAGCGATGTAAATTGTGTCAAAATATGCTTTTTCTTATTCCATAGCTCGCAAGAAAAAAGCGTAATAAAATGCTACTGTTATTCCATAGGTCTTAAGAAATGGATGCAGTGAACAGAACAAGTGTAAGTAGATAAATATAAAAAAAAAAATTAATCGAACTTTGTCAAACGAAATTGATGCTTACCAGTCTACTCCACAATAGAACCATATAGTAGTGCACGTATTATAAATACTGTTACGTATTTTGAAAAAATACCTCGTACAACTTCTGCATGGTGCTTGTATTGTGTAAACAATCTATCACAGTTTCATCTATTCTTTCTCTATGTAAACTGAAGCTTTCTGCTCGCTTCCATCTGTATGTACAGGCTAATATGTGGTACTACTGCAGGGATTTTGATGGGGTTTTACATAGATTCATTCACGAGAAAGGTTCATGTGTATCTATATAAATAAAAATCAGTTTCCGCGTGTATGAAAGATCACCACCTTAGAACGACTTGACAGATTTGGTTGATTTTTTTAAAATTGATGTGTTCGTTATTGTCAGGACAAGGTTTGTATGAAAGAAAATTTTTCGAAAATCCAACGGAAAAATCGGAAATTAACTACAATTGTCGCATATATGAAATATGAACAATTATGAACAACAATGCTGCTGTCTCACGTTTTCATAAAAAAATCAGTTTTACAGTTATTTCATATCATATAAATACAGTAAATACGGAACATATTAAGAGGAGAGGTTGTTACAGAAGACCTCGAAAAGTTCTTGAGCGACTTACTACAAATTTTTACATGACGCTCTAATGAACGTTCGGACGCACATAGGCTACATATTTTTGTTATATATATATATATATATATATATATATATATATATATATATATATATATAGAAAGTGTTGATGTTATACTGTAGGCGTCGTTTAAGAATGTATTTTTCGAAATTCTGCCCCTAAGTGGGTGAGATAGGGGGTTAAATCTTTTTTGAAAACATGTCGCTGTTAAGGAAATTTCGAAGCTAGACCTACGAAAATCGGTATTGGTTTTCTCGGTCAGAAATAAAGAAATACGTGTTTCAGAATTTTTTGAAATTTGTACTCTAGAGGAGTGAAGCAGAGGGTGAAAGTTTTTTATAATAATTCATTATTAAATATCTACTATAGTATTTTTAAAGCTAGATTTATGAAAACTGTTAACTGACTTCTCGGTTGGAAATAAAAAAAGTGTTTAACTGTTTTTGGAACTGTAACACCCCAACCGTCACTTATCTGGTTTTGGCGTGTGTTCACCCCAGCTAATTGACTAACAGATCAACAGAGAGTGCAAAACTGCCGCAATATCAGTTAACGCAAAGAAAGTAATAACGCCCTGTGACTCTTGATTGAACTGTGGTGGCAGTGTTGACATTAATTGATTCAGAATTGATCCCTTTTAATTAAAAAGGGGTACACATTTATGTTATATTCAGCTATTGAGCACCAGATGCAAATGTTGCACACAAAATTAATTAAGAATGTGGCCTCTGATTTCAACTACTTGATTGAAAACAGATGCAGTCAATTAGCACAAATTTATTTTAACTCAAGACCTTCAATCATCACATTACATGACTCTCCTAACAGGCAGTGGGAATAAATTGCATTTACGTGGAGTAAAGCACGATAAATCAAAATTAATTCCTATCGACTGACCCATGCGTAATGCGAAGTGCGAGAAGAATTCTACAATACACTGCCCATGAAACCCTTGTGAAAACTTTGCTGACGTGATCCAACAAATTAATCAGTGGCCTAACTGAAGCCAGAGCGGGCGCAATATCACCGAATCAGCGTGGCGGGGCGGCGTCATTGTGCGGACGTCCGCCAGCCTCGTGGTGCAGCAAGGCTGCGCTCGTCTATTCACTCCTAGCTATCTTTCTCAGTACATAGCTGAACAAAAACTTTCTATCTCCAAGCTCAAACTTCCTGTTTGCTAAGTCATAAACTGCAGAGATGCTCACTCTCTCTCAGGCAAGCTGAGTAAAGAACGCCACGTTTGCACTCTAGGCAAGCTGGGAACGGAAGACCTCTACGGAGACTTCTGCCAGTCTGCTCTTCGCCTCGGTTTCCCCTCCAGCAAAATCACTTACACCAATTGCAGCGCAAGTTGCATTAATTATGCATTACTTTCCAGCGCCGACCAATGCCTGCTCTGGGAAGTGAACAAATTCCCACAAAATTTCCCTTCCTCTCAACCTCCCAGGCCATCCATCAAGGTTAGCATCTGCATAAAACACAAATTTTTCCGAAATTCTGACTCCCAGGAGAGTACTTCAAATTCCTAGGTCCTACGTTCCGATCAGAGGCCGGCGTATTTCATTCTGTCGCTCTTCACCTGATTTACTTCAGACTCTGCGGACTGTGAATTCAGCCTGAAGTTGCTATAGTCACGAACACGCGTATTTTGGCCTCTGTTGACTGCTCCACCGTAGCTTTGCGCAGCTTTTTATCATGTTTCACTGAAAACAGGACAACGGACATTTATCAACAGGTGTACAAGTTCTCCATCAGCTTCCCGGTACATCAACATGGGGTGAACCACCCCCTCACTGTCACTCATCTTAAGGCAGCTGGAGGCCACGCGCTGTTACCGCTTTCTCAGAGTTTGAGCCGCCCTAAGCTGCCTATTGTCGCTTCCCTTCGCTGCTCCCCAGCCGCGCGCCACCACCCGGCCATGGTCAACTCTGAAAACTTCCCTGGGATAAATTAGCCTCCAGTAAATCGACGTGTTTCCACAAAGTTTTCATGTCGTATGAATTACTTTAAAACCATCACCCAACATTAATTATTCCAATACGTCCATACTATACCCTCTACAAGATGCATTGTGCCTTGTCAGTAATTTTTGTTCAGCCCTACAGTTCGCTCAACGTGAGTTTGGTGATCTTTAATGACTTCATGTAAGGGGCATAGTTCTTGCCATCTTACAGAACTTCAACATCAAAGAGGATGTTTTATGAAATACTTCTTTATGAAAGTATCTTTAAAGATAAATCTACTGAAATTTGAATTTGACTTCTTGGTTAGAAATAAAAAATACTTGTTGCAATGTTTTTGAAATTTAAATCCCTACGGGGGTGAAGTAAGGGATGCAAGTTCTTACTGACTTATTTTATTGTGCAAGCATTTTTGTACGTAAATTTATAAAAAATTGTATTTGTCTGCCCTGTTTTAATATAAAAAACATACTATTTCATGGAGACACAACTCCTAAGAAGTTAACGTTGGGTGTGAAATATTTTATGAAAATATTTCATTGTGAAAACATTTTTAAAGTTATATCTACGATAACTGGTATTTGGCTTCTCAGCTAGAAATGAAATAATACGTGTTTCACTCTTTTTGGAAATTCAGTCCCTGACTCATAATCGCCCAGCCCAAATCGCTACGGATAGGACTTGAAATCTGTAAAGCTGTGGATCTCATACTGTGGGCGTCGTTTAAGAAGGGGTTACTCGAAATTACAGCCCGGTTGTTGCTGTGGTCTTCAGTCCAGAGACTGGTTGATTGTAGCTCTCCATGCTACTCTATCCTGTGCAAGCTTCTTCATCTCCGAGTTACTTCTGCAACCTACATCCTTCTGAATCTACTTAGTGCATTCATCTCTTGGTCTCCCTCTGCGATTTTTACCCTCCACACCTTCCCTCCATCACTAAAGTGGTGATCCCTTGAATCCGCAGAATGTGTTCTACTAAACGATTCCTTCTTCTAGTCAGGTTGTGCCACAAATTCCTCTTTTCTCCAATTCTATTCAGTACCTCCTCATTAGCTACGTGATCTACCCATCTAATCTTCAGCATTCTTCTGTAGCGCCATATTTCGAAAATTTCTATTCTCTTCTTGTCTAAACTATTTATCGTCCATGTTTCACATCCATACATGGCTACACACCAACAAATACTTTTAGAAAATGCTTCCTGACACTTAAATCTATACTCGATGCTAACAAATTTCTCTTCTTCAGCAACGCTTTTCTTGCCATTGCTATATTTTATATCCTCTCTACTTCGAAAATCATCAGTTATTTTGCTCCCCAAATAGCAGAACTCATCTACTACTTTGTCTCATTTCCTAATTTAATTCCCTTAGCATCACCTGATTTGATTGGACTAAATTCCATTATCCTCGTTTTGCGTTTGTTGATGCTCATCTTACATCCGCCTTTCAAGACACTGTCCATTCCGTTCAACTGCTCTTCCAGGTTCCTTGTTGTCTCTGACAGAATTGCAATGTCATCGGCAAACCTCAAAATTTTTATTTCTTCTACATGTATTTTACTTCCTACTCCAAATTTTTCTTTTGTTTCCTTTACTGCTTGCTCCATATACAGATTGAATAACATCGGGGATAGGCTACAACCCTGTCTCACCCCTTTTCCAACCGCTGCTTGCCTTTGATTCCCCTCGATTCTTGTAACTGCTTCCTGGTTCTTGTATAAATTGTAAATAGCCTTTCACTCCCTTTATTTGACCCCTGCCACCTTCAGAATTTGGAAGAGAGCCTTGCCAAAAGCTAAGTCTACAAATGCTAGAAACGTAGGTTTGCCTTTCCTTAACCTATCTTCTAAGGTGAGTCGTGGGGTCAGTATTGCCTCACGTGTTCCAACATTTCTACGGAATCCGAACTAATCTTCCTCAAGGTCGGCTTCTACCAGTTTTTTCCATTCGTCTGTAAAGAATTCGTGTAAGTATTTTGCAGCCGTGACTTATTAAACTGATAGTTCGGTAATTTTCACACCTGTCAACACCTGCTTTCTTTGGGATTGAAATTACACTACTGCCATTAAATTTGCTACACCACGAAGATGACGTGCTACAGACGCGAAATTTAACCGACAGGAAGAAGATGCTGTGATATGCGAATGATTAGCTTTTCAGAGCATTCACACAACGTTGGCGGCGGTGGTGACACCTACAACGTGCTGAGATGAGGAGAGTTTCCTACCGATTTCTCATACACAAACAGCAGTTGACCGGCGTTGCCTGGTGAAACGTTGTTGTGATGCCTCGACTTTGATAAAGGTCGGATTGTAGCCTATAGCGATTGCGGTTTATCGTATCGCGACATTGCTACTCGCGTTGGTCGAGATCCCATGACTGTTCGCAGAATATGAAATCGGTGGTTCAGAAGGGTAATCCTTACATTTGTCCTCTAGCCATCCCTGCTTAGCCATTTTGCACTTCCTGTCTATCTCATTTTTGAGACGTTTGTATTCCTTTTTGCCTGCTTCATTTACTGCATTTTTGTATTTTCTCCTTTCATCAATTAAATTAAATGTCTCTTCCGTTACCCAAGAATTTCTGCCAGTCCTCGGCTTTTTACCTACTTGATCCTTTGCTGCCTTCACTATTTTATCTCTCAAAGCTACCCATTTTTCTTCTACCGTATTTCTTTCCCGTGTTCCGCTCTGAAACTCTCTACAACCTCTGGTCTAGTCAGTTTATCTAGGTTCCATCTTCTTAGATTCCCACCTCTTTGCAGTTTTTTCAGTTTTACTCTACAGTTCATAACGAATAGATAGTGGCCAGAGTTCACATCTGCCCCTGGAAATGTCTTACAATTTAAAACCTGGTTCCTTAATCTCTGCCTTACCATTATATAATCTATCTGAAACATTCCAGTGTCTCCAGGCCTCTCCCATGCATACAACCTTCTTTCATGATTCTTAAACCAAGTGTTAGTTATGATCAAGTTATGCTCTGTGCAAAATTCTACTAGGCGGCTTCCTCTTTCATTCCTTATCCCCACTGGATATTCACCTACTACTTTTCCTTCTCTTCCTTTTCCTACTATCGAATTCCAGTCCCCGTGACTATTAAATTTTCGTCTTCCTTAACTATCTGAATAATTTCTTTTATCTCATCATACATTTCTTCAATCTCTTCATCATCTGCTGAGCTAGTTGGCATATGAACTTGTACTACTGTGGTAGGTGTGGGCTTCGTGTCTATCTTGGCTATGCTGTTTGTAGTAGCTGACCCGTGCTCCTATGGGGCTCAAAAAGGAGACGACATGCTTTTTGAATGCATGTTGCCATTAAGGCGATTTTGAAGCTAGAATGACGAAAACTGGTATTTGTTTTCCCAGTCAGAAATAAGAAATACATATTTCAGCATTTTTGGTAATTCTGCCACTAAGGGGTGAAATAGGGGATGAAAATTCTTAAGAAAATATTTCGTTATGTTAAAAAGTTTTCGAAAACTGTTATTTCACTTCTCTGTTAGATATGAAGTAATGTATGGTAGGCGATGAAGTTTCTATGGAAGTACTGCCACAAGAACGCAAAAGGTGTGATTAAGGGAAACACTGGACACCAGCTACCACAATTGTTTTTCGATCAGAAGTACATTCGGCAAAATCATGCTTCTATGATCTTATCTAGCATGAAAAGTTTAGAAAGTGTTGCAACAACATAAAAATTCAAAGGAAAACAATAAATAAATAAATCTGTGCGGACCATAGAGTATACGCGAGCAAAGTAACGAGCGCTAAACTAGTTATTTATAAACTATGATGTATTACAATCCCCATACATGTTGTTTTCCGTCTGCATGTGAAGGGTACTCTTAAAACCAGTGCAGGGGTTCTGACACTCGCGACCGACAGGCGTGACCGGCCCGCCGGCTGTAGAGACGCGTCGTTTATGACGGAGGGCTCGCAATGCTGGCGGATTGTAGTCAGACACAGCCGGGCTCATGCTTTTAGGAGCTGGGAAGTGGCGTATGCTGCTAAAATAGTTGCTGTCTGATTTTTAATCGGAACTTGTGTAGTGCCTCGTAAACAAAATTACTAGTATGCCAGACAAAACATCCACTACAGATACCCGTACCAAACCTCGGTGGGTCACTAGTAGATATTTAGTTAAAAATATAGGCAGACATAGAACAGCTTATAACCTTTTCTAGGTCTTCATTCTCAGGAAGGTATACTTCTACATCAGACAAGTTTCATGTTCAAAATGTTCAAATGTGTGTGAAATCTTATGGGACCTAACAGCTAAGAACAAACACACACACCCATGCCCGAGGGAGGACTCGAACCTCCGCCGGGACCAGCCTCACAGTCCATGACTGCAGCGCCTTAGACCGCAAGTTTCATGTATTGTCATCACCTCAACAGACAAATTACACAAGAACATATATGTTTTATAATCGAATTTTTTAGTATGGAATGGTTTAAGTCAGCTACGCACATTGGTCCTTTTTTAGTTATTATATGGCTTGATGAATGTTATATCACCTTAACCAGGTCCTGGATGAAAAAAACAAACGTTCCACAGCTAAAATATAGCCGTTAGGTATAACACCTTTGTCATCTTTGTTAATAGCTTATAGTTATATCGTTAAAACTATAGGCGACTGAGAATTATCCCAGTAGACAAATTTCAGAATGACAGTAGAGCCACAGATATGCTTTATCCTCGACATCTATGAGAGAGAATTGCTTAAGTCTGTTCAGTACACTGATTGTTTTTAGGTACATATATTACCCATCTCGAAAGAAAATTTCGATATATGTTGTGTCACTTTAACAGTGTCCTGGTTTGTGGAAAAAAAAGTCTCTCACTTCAACATAATGTTTTGTGTGTGACAGAGTCTACACTCGGCCCTCGAAGCCCTTTTTAGTGGATTTTCCTTCAAGTTGTGTCATGTACATCGTTCAGTTCTCTCTTTTCGTAGAATATTGCCGTCTGGAATACCTCCCACCGTTAACAAATGTTCTACTGTAAATTGCAGTTTTCCGTGTCACATACTCCCCTCCTAATTTTGAAATGCACTTTGCTTACAAAGAATATTCAGTATTGCCCCATAGCATGAAAATCAGATGTATAACGTAGATTTCCACCAAGAAACAGTCTAAAATACACCTGTCAGTCCACTTTTTAGTGGAGTATTGCCATGTGGTACTACCCACAGGTGTTAAAAAATATTCCATTAAAACTGCAGTCTTCTATGTACGTTATCTAAACCACCTCCTGATTTCGAAATGTAATTTACTTAGAATGAACAGCCAGTGCTCCATCAAAACAATGGAAGTGGAGATGTAGCTAAGACTTCTACATAGTTTACATGCAAATAACTAAAAACTATAGACGACAGTGTATACTTTTTTAACCTTGCCTCTGTCTTCATTGTCTGGAACGTAAATTTCCACAGCAGCCAACATTCACCATTACCACAGTAGACAAACTGCAGAATGACAGTCTTGCTTTTTATATGCTTCTTCATACTTGAAAGGAAGTAATCCGAATCCGGTATTATCTATATTTTATTGGTATTGTGGATAATAAACATCTGTTTCGAGGAAAAATACGTATTTTTCATCTTTAATGATGTGAAACGTGTGGTCCACACAGCTGATACATTAGAACACCTAGTTTAACGCTGGCATGTTTTATTAGTTTGAGTAATGCACTGCTGTTATTGTTAAACCATGGGACGGCGAAGGGTGCGTAATGACTGCGGGTCTGTGGCAGCCATCAACGTGTTTTGGCAGGTCAAGCCCGTGACAATATCTTATTCAGCCAGTGAGCGAGCCCATGTGATTAAATTGCAATGGCCTGATTTTTTCCCCACTCGTACTGCCAGAGAGAAGAACTGGAAAATGGCTGCATTTATGTATACTTACTTACAGTTAGGCAAATGCCGAGTAATAGTATCAGTTGCTAACCCTACGTCAAGGAGATGAAATGTGGACAGTCATTAGAACGCAGCTGGTTGGGGCGGAAGGGGAGAAATAGTAACCTATTTTTTGCATGAATTAATGCCAATATATTACTGTCAGTTGTGGTATTGTGGTGGAGGTAACCTATTTTTTAATTTACAATCTAGTACCTTGGCAGATGAGCTGTAACTTCCACACATCTTTATAGCCCTTATGGATGCATTTTATCTCTCAATAAGTGTAAAGTGATCTGAGAGGAAAGTGACTTTAGTGTGGTTATCAACATCATATTTCGTTATTTCGTCATCAACAATATTACCCATATTTTTACATATTTTTCCACATTCCATGTGCCCATATTGCTTACCTTATTTCGCTGGCTCTTTACTATTTGCTTTGTTTTACTATTACTCCTCTAACAACTAGTATATGAGATAAAATATGTTGCTACGAAAAGAGCCCCGAAATACCTTTTAGTGATGCTGTGCTATGACTTTCTTTGGATCATTAATTTTCAACAAAACAAAATATATTATGTTCTTATTATTCTGGATCTGGCTTTCTTTTAAAGGAACATTTTTTCGTTACTGGAACTCTCCATAAAGTTCAACATATCTTCCTTACTTTATAGTTATTGAAAAGTTTAATGAAAATTACTTCGTTATCAATACTGATGTTACAGTACGCAATGATAGTTCAACAACAAAATTTTGCAGTGGATTTTTGTTAACAGTAAAACACCAATAAGTACCACGACTAACACAAGAACATGAGACTATTGTCATAGAAAAAGATGTTTTTACTATAAGGTTTGCCAGACCATAACTACGCACAGCAAGATTTCTTTTATGTTATGAAGGTAAATAATCTTTTTGCACTGTTAATAATACATTATCAGCAGCCCGCGTCAACCTGTAAAACACATCATTAAATCTGCTGCTCTGCTCTGCAATTCCGGAAGCTGAAAGAAATAATTTTAGTTCACTATTACCTGTCCGCTTCTTTGCGGTATGATTGGTTTCATTTAATACAGTCTGAATGCGCCGCGGCAGCGGCTCGTTCGTATCGCAGCTCTGCACCACGAATAATATTTAAATATCTGAAAATGTCTTAAAGGGATGGGATAAAATACCAGGCAAGCTTATTACAAATCATAATGCAAGGCTTCGCTAAGTAACTGTATTCAAAACATTTAAACAAATCAAGTTATTACACACCTTTCCAAAGCTATGTCTAATGGCGTCCCTCTCACAATCTTGACAAAAGAATGCTACGCAAGCGTACAATATAACGTCACAAGCTCTTTCTACTCACGTAACTCCAAGAAGACGACAGAGAAATTAATGTTCGTTCTGTACTACACTCCTGGAAATGGAAAAAAGAACACATTGACACCGGTGTGTCAGACCCCCCATACTTGCTCCGGACACTGCAAGAGGGCTGTACAAGCAATGATCACACGCACGGCACAGCGGACACACCAGGAACCGCGGTGTTGGCCGTCGAATGGCGCTAGCTGCGCAGCATTTGTGCACCGCCGCCGTCAGTGTCAGCCAGTTTGCCGTGGCATACGGAGCTCCATCGCAGTCTTTAACACTGGTAGCATGCCGCGACAGCGTGGACGTGAACCGTATGTGCAGTTGACGGACTTTGAACGAGGGCGTATAGTGGGCATGCGGGAGGCCGGGTGGACGTACCGCCGAATTGCTCAACACGTGGGGTGTGAGGTCTCCACAGTACATCGATGTTGTCGCCAGTGGTCGGCGGAAGGTGCACATGCCCGTCGATCTGGGACCGGACCGCAGCGACGCACGGATGCACGCCAAGACCGTAGGATCCTACGCAGTGCCGTAGGGGACCGCACCGCCACTTCCCAGCAAATTAGGGACACTGTTGATCCTGGGGTATCGGCGAGGACCATTCGCAACCGTCTCCATGAAGCTGGGCTACGGTCCCGCACACCGTTAGGCCGTCTTCCGCTCACGCCCCAACATCGTGCAGCCCGCCTCCAGTGGTGCCGCGACAGGCGTGAATGGAGGGACGAATGGAGACGTGTCGTCTTCAGCGATGAGAGTCGCTTCTGCCTTGGTGCCAATGATGGTCGTATGCGTGTTTGGCGCCGTGCAGGTGAGCGCCACAATCAGGACTGCATACGACCGAGGCACACAGGGCCAACACCCGGCATCATGGTGTGGGGAGCGATCTTCTACACTGGCCGTACACCACTGGTGATCGTCGAGGGGACACTGAATAGTGCACGGTACATCCAAACCGTCATCGAACCCATCGTTCTACCATTCCTAGACCGGCAAGGGAACTTGCTGTTCCAACAGGACAATGCACGTCCGCATGTATCCCGTGCCACCCAACGTGCTCTAGAAGGTGTAAGTCAACTACACTGGCCAGCAAGATCTCCGGATCTGTCCCCCATTGATCATGTTTGGGACTGGATGAAGCGTCGTCTCACGCGGTCTGCACGTCCAGCACGAACGCTGGTCCAACTGAGGCGCCAGGTGGAAATGGCATGGCAAGCCGTTCCACAGGACTACATCCAGCATCTCTACGATCGTCTCCATGGGAGAATAGCAGCCTGCATTGCTGCGAAAGGTGGATATACACTGTACTAGTGCCGACATTGTGCATGCTCTGTTGCCTGTGTCTATGTGCCTGTGGTTCTGTCAGTGTGATCATGTGATGTATCTGACCCCAGGAATGTGTCAATAAAGTTTCCCCTTCCTGGGACAATGAATTCACGGTGTTCTTATTTCAATTTCCAGGAGTGTATTTATACTAGTCACATATTCTCATTTTTGTTTGATTTTTATTAAGTTTCGTCCGTGGCGGTTTCAGTACTCGCCGACACAGATATTATCTAAAAAAAATCAGTACATAATTTTATACAAGAACAAAACATGACACATAATGCTTTCTCTTTATTACATAATATGTCGTTTGCTATGAGACGTTACACTTACCAGGGTTTCTTTAGCATCCAACAGTGATTCAGATTCCTCCACCACACCAGAAGGAAATTACGAAAATATCTGAAATGTTTCTTGTTCCTCTTCTTTTTCATAGTGTCAACCCTGAAAAAACTTACATCAATACACATCACTATCAACCAAAGGTAGCCCTGATATAGACTAAAACCCACAGGGACTGTGATAGAGTTTGATTGCGAACTGCAGCTAACTAAATACAGCTTTACGTTGACTGATACAAAATCTACTTCCATAACCACGTAAACCATCTAACAACGATGACATCCACTTGTGTGTTCTTGTTTGTTGATAACACTGAAGGCCGGCCGAAGTGGCCGTGCGGTTAAAGGCGCTGCAGTCTGGAACCGCAAGACCGCTGCGATCGCAGGTTCGAATCCTGCCTCGGGCATGGATGTTTGTGATGTCCTTAGGTTAGTTAGGTTTAACTAGTTCTAAGTTCTAGGGGAATAATGACCTCAGCAGTTGAGTCCGATAGTTCTCAGAGCCATTTGAACCATTTTTGATAACACTGAATACTATCGAACTAAAGCTGTCAAAGCTTCATACATATACTCTAAACATACAACATGTATGTAAAAAATGGAAATAATATTCGGAATACTGATCAAGTGCAACTAGCAAATACATGGTATGTAGGGCGACTCGAAAAGAAAGAACAGATTTCAATTGTTTGTTACAGACAAACGATAAAAGATAGAAACACATTGTGCATGTCACTACATGGTGGAAGATTCAGTAGGTCTGACACAGTTGCATTGTTGTTTACGAGTAGCAACATGGCGACTACGCCACAATAGGAATCGTTTTGTACGTTGGAATTTGCTCGATGTCAATCCAATGTTCATGTGCAATGTGTATTCAGTCGTCGATTCAGCAAGGAGCCGCCTCTGCAGAAACAGATTTATGGCTGGCGTACAAAATTCTTGGAAGTTGGTTGCATATTCAAGGCAAGAAACACTGGCCAGCCATGCATGTCTGATGAAAATGTCCAGCGTAGCCGAGAAGCATTCACATAGAGCCCTTGCAAGTCTACAAGACGGGCAGGCCAGGAACTTCAGCTTCCTCAAACAACGGTGTGGCGTGTTCTCAAACGACGCCAGCATATCAAGCAGTTACTGCAGCAATTGCATTCCGGCGTCTGTAACAGAAGGTACGAATTTAGCATTTCAGTTCTCCAAGATATGACAGAGGCCACTTTTTCCGAACGACTCGTATTTACGGACGAATCGACGTTTCATCTATCGGGTAAAGTAAACCGCCATAATATAAGAATTTGAGGTCGCAAAACCCTGGCGTAGTCGTCAAGCATGTAAGACACTTACCGAATTGAGTGTGTTTTGTGCTGTTTCTGTTCTCAGAGTTTATGGACCTTCCTTTTTTGCAGAGGAAGTTGTGACAGGTATATCATACCCGGACATGCTGCAAAATTGGTGTTTCCTCAACATCACGAAGATTCCAGTGATCCCATTTTTATGTGTGATGGCGCCCCACCTCACTTTCACCTTGAGGTACGAAGTTATTTTAACAACAACACCCCAACACGCTGGATTGGAAGAAGTGGGCGACAACGCCTTGTTCGTTGTTTTTAGCCTCCCAGGTCACCAGACCTTACACCTTGAGATTTTTTTCTATGGAAATAATTAAAGACACAGTCTTTATCCTGCTTGTGGAAGCTACTCTTCAAGAGCTGAGAAACAGAATTGTTGAAGCTGCTGATTCAGTAATCAGGGACCTGTTGATTCATGTGTGGAATGAAATGGATCTCTTCATCCTCTTGTAAACACAAATAGCCCAACTGCACAATTTTGTGTATGTACATGGTTTGATTTATGATTCTTTGGTTTATGACTGGGTCCTCCTCCCTACCCTCCCCCCAAACCCTATGCCCCAGACCAAACTCTGCTGGATCGTTAAAAAAAAAAAAAATAAGAATGCTACCTCAGATGTAACAATCGCCCGGATCTTATCCTGAACCTATCCTGGTCAGTGGGGGCACTGAATGTTGAACAGAATTTTTTCTTGGTAAGCATTTGGAAAAAGAACAGGAACAAGTGGTCTTGCAGATTATTTCTTATTTGGCAGGAGACGCTAAGGAAACTTGGTAAGATAAGCAATAAGAACACAAATATTGTTATAATTTACACATAGAATATGTAAAAACCTGGAAAATATGAAAAACGTGGAAAAAATAGAGAAAATTTGGAAATATGTGAAAAAGTATATGGAAAGAAATGGAAAAAATCCAGATACGAAACGGGAATACAGGATATCTGTATTTATGCAGAGGGGTAATCGAAAATTGTGACATAAGCTACAGGACATTATTCTAAGTATTAGATATATTAGACAAGTATGACAAGACACATACATTTAGAAAAAAAGCGTTATACAGACGGGGTAATCGGAAATTGCGACAAAAGCTATAGGTCTTTCACGTAATCAATATACAGGATCATTCAGAATTCCTGTTACGCAATTGTACGTGTTGTAGACGAGGATCAGGACAGCAATATTTGTTAATGAATCCATGTCTAGAAATGCGCCTTTTGGAAGATAAGCTGTTTTTAACGATGGCAGGCAATGCACATTGACAGAGGTCAAAGTCTCAGGTAACGCGCTTTATTGTATGATGTCATGACACATGTGACATCATGACATGTGTCATCGTGAAACATCCGAATGAATTGGAGTGCTCAAGAAAGATGATGCCTTACAGAATGGTAGAATACACGAGTGCACTGACATGTGTGGTGAAAGTGGATGAAATGGTCAATTATCACAACGCCTGTACATGAGGATTTCTGGCTCGTGCCCATACATCATATGGCATTTTTGCAATATTGGAGAAACGGTTGTGGGAAACAGGCACTTTCCAGGCTAATAGGGCCGATTGTGGTTGTGGCCAGGTGTACCACACTGCTTACATGGAAGAAGTCCTCCAACTCGTCGATCAGAAACCATCAGTGAGTACCCACAACATCGCAGATTCCGTGAATTCATCCCTGAGCAGCTCTCCATTGACACCAACTTCACTCAGACGATGCAGGAATTGGGTCCAGCTGATTTTGCAGATCACTGTGCATGCTTCCTACACCCCCAATTCGATGTACCAGGCTTTCGTCACATCACTCTTTTCACAGATGAAGTGCATTTCACAAATGAAAATAAAGTCCGACTCGTGGATTTCAATATCGTGTCGGAATTAATGTGTGGGCTGGTGGTCATCTTACTGGCCTGTGTATTCTACTGCCATCTCTAACGGATGACAGTCGCTGGCCTTCCTGCAAGACATACTGGTGCAGCATTTGGAAGATGTACCATCGCACATCCTCGAGACAACGTGGTTCCAGCGCGATGGTGCGACAGCCCACTTTTCACGCGATATATGTCAGCATCTTCATCAAACATTTGGAGACAGATGCATAGGTCGTGGTGGATCGATTGTTTGGCCCCTACGATTGCCCAGTTCAACACCTCTGGAGTCTTTCCTGTGGAGCTACACCAAGAGCATTGTTTACAGGACTCCTACAGAATCACAGGACGATCGCCTTGCCCATGTAATGGCTGCAGCAGAGGTCATTCAGAACAGTCCAGGACTTCCAGACCATGTGTGTGCGAACAATGTCTGTAGGTACACTTTGTGCAACATAACTCGTGGTCATCACTTCGAGCATGTGTTTAGTTCACGCGGGTAAGAAATGGTTGATGGACGTGCACCACATCTTTTGACGTTTTTTCAAAGTCGTTCGTCTTCCAAACGACACATTTCCAGACAAGTGTTTAGTACCAAATATTGCTGTCCTGAGTCCCCTCTACAACATCTATAACGGTGTAATAGAAATTCTGTATCACGCTGTACATAGGCAAGGGATTTTTTTAGACATAGTGTCAAGACGAAACTGCCATATTCCCCTACAGACAGGCTATTTTGCTTCAACAATAGGCATACTGGAAAATATTTAACAGGAACCAGTGGAAAACATTTTCAGGAAATAAACGGATCAATGTGTATGTCATATACACTGATCAGCCAAAAGATTATGACGACTGCCGACCGCTACGTTGGATGCCGCCTGGTGGAGTTGCGGGCACGTGACGCTGTAACAAAAGTATGTAAGCGTAGCAGACACAGACGGGCGATCATCTCAGCGAGGATATGGATCGCAAACGGGGAAATCCATTGAGACAAGCGACTTTGATAAAGGGAAGATTATTATTATGCTGAGCGTGTGAACGATATCTGTAAACCGGAGAAGCTGGTCGAATTTTCACGTGCTATTGTCGTGAACTTCTACGTAAAGAGGTAGAACAACAGTGAAACTGTAGCTAGGTGCTGAATGGTTGGACATCCACGGCTCTTCACAGAATGTGGTGTTTGGAGGCTGAACGTGGGGTTCGGAGGTTTGTCTGCTCTGAAAAGTATGATAGATGTTGATCAGTGCCATCTTTACCGAAAGAGCGCAATGCTGGTATACATACAGATGTTTCGGAGTACACCGTTCATCGGACACTGTTGAATATGGAGCGCCATAGCATACCATACTTACAAGGGAACCTCCCCATCGCACCCCCCTCAGATGTAGTTATAACTTGGCACAGTGGATAGGCCTTGATAAACTGAACACAGATCAATTGAGAAAACAGGAAGAAGTTGTGTGGAACTGTGAAAAAATAAGCAAAATATACAAACTGAGTAGTCCATGGGTCTTATAGGCAATATCAAGGAGAGCGTGATCACAGGTGCGCCGTGGTCCCGTGGTAGCGTGAGCAGCTGCAGAAGTAGAGGTCCTTGGTTCAACTCTTCCCACGAGTGAAAATTTTACTTTCTTTATTTTTACATAGGTATTATCTGTCCGTTCGTTCATTGACGTCTCTGTTCACTGTAATAAGTTTAGTGTCTGTGTTTTGCGATCGCATCGCAAAACCGTGCGATTAGTAGACGAAAGGACGTGCCTCTCCAAACGGAACCGAAAACATTTGATCGCAAGGTCATAGGTCAACCGATTCCTCCACATGAAAACACATCTGATATGTTCTATACGACACTGGTGACGGCGTCACATGACAGGAATATGTTGTCGACCCACCTAACTTGTACACTTGGCGAATGGGTAAAAAGATTCTTCTACCTTGCCCGATTTAGGTTTTCTTGTGGATGTGATAATCACTCCCAAAAATGTGATGGAAACATAAGAGTTTGTCACATAAACTGAAAATAAAAAATAAAACTTTTCACTCGATGGAAGATTTGAACCTGGGACCTTTCGCTCCGCAGCTGCTCACGTTACCACGAAACAACGGCGCTCCTGCCTGTCCAGTCTCCTTGATGTTGCATATGGGTAAAAAGATTCTTCTACCTTGCCCGATTTAGGTTTTCTTGTGGATGTGATAATCACTCCCAAAAATGTGATGAAAACATAAGAGTTTGTCACATAAACTGAAAATAAAAAATTAAACTTTTCACTCGATGGAAGATTTGAACCTAGGACCTTTCGCTCCGCAGCTGCTCACGTTACCACGAAACAACGGCGCTCCTGCCTGCCCAGTCTCCTTGATGTTGCATATCTTCCCATGAACTACTCAGTTTGTATATTTTGCTTATTTTTTCACAGTTCCACACAATTTCTTCCTGTTGTCTCAATTGATCTGTGTTCAGTTTTTCAAGGCCTATCCACTGTGCCAACTTATAACTAAATGTGAGGGGGGTGCGATGGGGAGGTTCCCTTGTTAGTATTCACGTGTTGACCCCACGACACCGTAAATTACGGTTCCCACAGTGGGCACGGAACCATCGGAATTCGACCGTCGATCAATGAAAACGAGTCGGTTCTTAGGGTGAATCGCATTTTTGCTACACTAGGTCGTTGGTTGTCCCCACAAAAGCCGTCATCGAGGTAAACAGTGGCTCGAAACGTGCAGCGCGCCACGGATGCAGGCTAGTGGTAGCAGTATTACGCAATGGGAGACATTCTCTTGCGCTTGCATGGGACCTGTGGTACTAATCGAAGACACGCTGACAGCTGCGAACCACCTGTATCCCTTCATGCTTTATGTCTTCACCGACGGCGATGCCATCTTTCAGCAGGATAATCGTCCGTGTCTTCGAGCCAGAGCCGTGCTATAGTGGTTTGAGGAGCATTAAAGTGAACTCACGTTGATAGCTCGGTGACTGAATTCTCCCGATAAAAATCCTATGGAAAACATCTGGGTCGCTATCGGGCGCCATCACAGCGTACTCAATTCAGCGGCCCGTTATTTGCGCGAATTACATGACGTGTGCGTAGACATCTAATGCCAAATACCTTCACGGATCCCTGATACGCAGAATCGGTGATGTATTTCATTCCACAGACGGATAAACAACCTATTGAGGAGGTAGTCATAACGTTTTGGCTCATCACTGTAAATTTGAGTTGGAGTGTACGCTCTTATGGATCAAGTGCGTAGACTACTGCATTTGAGTAGATGATTGTCACCTTATGGATGTGGACGAAATGCAAGAATTTACTGGAATTTTTTAAACAAAGTGGAAATGTATGACTACCTGATGTCAAACTACAACTGCTGTGTGCAAGAGGAAGACTGTGAAGGAAGCGCTGATGTTATTCACAACCAATGTGTGTGTTTTAGTTTATATGAGGTTTGACTTAGACGGCTCGTACTGGGCGTTGGTAGAAATTTTCTATTACGGTGGACATTTGGAAGAAGGGGAAGAAGTGATCTTGCAGATGGTTTGTAAATTCCCTGGCTTGGTGAGGGAATCCAGATGACTGCTGCATTTTAAGGAAACCTAGTAGGGTGAGCAATAAAAGCACAAACATTATTGTACATTTACATACAGAATATAGAACAAATATTTAAAAACTGGAAAAAATGTCTGATCAGAGAATAACAAAATTTGATGCTGGTAACGCACTGAAATCACCAGCTGTGGAGAGATAACACGCATCCATAAGGGTAATGGCGTGCAGAGGTTATATCTCAACTGGTAAGATGTTAGAGAATAAAGAAAAAGTAGATTACTTCCATCACAATGCCGCATTTGACAGTAACAGATTAAAATTAATTCACACAAAAAATATACTACCCCGTCCCTCGTGCAACAAGCAGGTTTGTTGTGACTGCAGACATTTCGTCTGCATTGATCTCCATGGCTTAGGCCAGCAACTAATATTATTGCTTGGTATTTACCTAACTGTAAGTTAACTAACAAAATTTTGCCATTTTCAGTTGTACTCACTAGCAGTCACTGGTGGAAAAATCAGGCCATTGCAGTTTAATCACATGATGCTCAGTGGAACTCACACATGGTCTCACTGCAAGAATAAGATACAGTCACGGGTTTGACCTGGCAAAACGTTGATGGCTGGCACAGAGCTGCAGCGATAATGCACCTTCGGCGTCCCGCGTTTACCAATTGCAGCAGTGTATTACAAAGAAACAGAACTACTCAACGTTAAACTGAATGTTCTACTAGACAACTACTTAGACAACACGTTCCACATCATCAAAGCAGGAGAATGTCGTTGTACTACATACAATCAAAAATATGGATATAACAGAATTAGAATTGACTCCTTCATGAGTAAAACATGTATATGTCACAGTGTCATTCCACATTTTGTCTACTGCGGTAATAAGAACACTTAAAAGTTGGCTGGCGGGGAAGCACATCTTTCAGACAATCAAGACACAAAGTTATAAAGTATGCTCTGTGAGCCTACAGTGTTTAGTTATTTTCATGTAAACTATGTGAAAATCTTAATTACACATCCAATTCCATTGTTCTGCTGGAGTACTAACTGTTCATTGTAATAAAATTATATTTCAGTATTAGGAGAGGGTGTAGTTAACTTAGAAGACTGCGGCATTAATGGAATATTTTTTAATATCGGTAGGCAGTACCACACAGAATTACTCTACTTAAAAAATAGCACTGAAAGATGTATTTTAGACTTAGTGGAATCCTACGTTATGCATCTGATTTCCTGGCTCCGCGACAGTACTGGTTATTCTTTGTAAGCAAACTGCATTTCAAAATCAGGAGGGGAGTATATGCCATAGAAATTTGCAGTTTTCAATAGAACATTTATTAACGGTGGGAGATATTCCAGACAGCAATGATCTACGAAAAGAGAGAACTGAACGATGTACGTAACACAACCTGTAGGAAAATCCACTAAAAAGGGGTTTGCAGGCCAAGTGTAGGCTCTGTTACACACAACATACGTGTCATATTGAAGCGAGAGAGACTTTATTTTTCGCAGTCCAGGATTCTGTTAAAGTGACGTAACATGCATCGAAATTCTATTTCGAGATCGATAATATATGTACCCGAAAAGAATCATGTCTCTATTGCAGATTTCGAAGGTAAAGCATATTTGTGGCTCTACTGTTACTCTGAAATTTGTGTACTGGGGTAATTCTCCGTAGCCTATGATATACCTATAAACTAGAAAGCGACTGTTAACAAAGATGACGCAGGTATTAGATCTAACTGCTATATTCCAACTGGGGAGTATATTTTTTCTCAATTCAAGACCAGGCTAAAGTGATATAATACTCATGAAGACAGGTAATACCCACAAAAAGACACATTTGCTATCGGACTTAAACTATTCCATAATAAATAATTCAATTACAAATACTATCGTTCTGTAGTTTGTCTGCTGAGATGAAAAAAAAAACACATGAAACTTGTCTGATTTAGAAGTCCACCTTCCTGAGAATGAAGACCATGAAAAGGGTATAAACTATTCCCTGTCTGTCTCAGGTAACCCACCGTGTCCACACACGTCACCCAACAATTAGCCCTAATGAATTCTAATGGTGAGACCACAACTAGTGGCATTGACATCTATGTCATTAAAATTAAAAATTTTCTAACTTCATATGAGATAGCTTTTATAATTCAGTAATTTTTTATCGCAGATGTCTGTTCTTGTGGAATGTAATATAATGGCGAAATCATGTCACTTTGTTGTATGCATGATCTTTAATTCTTGATGCAGCTAATCGTAAATGTTACGTGCTATTACCAAATAGATGCTTTTTCGGATCATATGTTGTTTAAAATTCTTTTAAACATATTTTCTTCCATTTTGTGTTCTGGTAAAAATTGTAAAGGACACTAAAATGGCTACAGAAGAGAATTGTGACATGTAACTTGACACAAAAGAAAGCAAATTCGCTTATACAGAAGTCGAAATTTCATACTTTTCAGAATGAAAGCTAGACTCTCCCTCTGATTGTGATACATGTACTGTAACTGATGATTATTTATGTGTAGTTGAATACATTCAAATAATCCTACATATAATGTAATTATTAAACTCGAGAATGTTTCGTTTGTAGTAAATGTTCCAACAAGTGATACTTCACATGAATTGAACGTTAAAATAATTAATCAGTCATTTGATAAAATCATGCAACTCTTACAACGTTTTAAAACAATGGAAGGACATATAAAAGTCTTAAATCTGAATAACAAACTAACTGTAACAAGCTATCAGTGAAGTTAGAAAAACAATCCAATGGATGAACAAAATCGATTAGTAATTTTAAAAATTTGTAACTGCAGTTTAACACTTCAACAGAAGAAGTTTCACAAGTAATGATGGCTTTTCATGGACTTCCGGAAGCCACATAATCGTTTGAAACGTCCCCTTAGAAAAATTATACATGACTGTGCTTAAACTGACACACAATATTTTTCTAGCGCAACGCAATCTGACTTTCAATAATCCCTACAAAAGAATGGCCCTGACTAACATTAACCTATACCTTTCACAAATCACTTACCTCACAAAAATCTTCGTTACTCGAACTACTGCAATACAGCGAGCGCCACTACTGCCAGCTAAATAAAAGATTCAAACTACTGAAGGCACTAACTACTGATAGGCATAGTTAGCAAATGAAAGATTTTTTATAGAGAAAAAACGATGTATTTACCTTAATATTGTTCAAAAGTCATATTATATATATCAGTTCATGACATCCAGTCTTACAAATTTACTGTCTCTGTCCAGATCATCCGCTCTTACAACCCCGCCATCTCACTCCCCACATCCACCACTGCTGGCGGCTCACCTCCAACTGCGCAACGCTACACGCTGTTAACATCCAGCTGCCCAACACTACAATAGCCAACAACAATGCAAACCAGCCACAGACTGCACACAGCACAGCCAGTGATTTTCATACAGAGTGCTACGTCACGTTACCAATAAGAAAACCTAAACAGCCTACTTACATAGCCCCCATGCTCCCCACAAAAATTTTACAAATTGTTTTGGGCAGTGGCCAATACAGATTTGAAAAAAAATTTTATAATCATAATTACAATAACAAAGACATCAAATGTACACACTTATTGATACAATGTTGGTCGAAAGCTAAAATTTTCTCACAGTCGATAAAGACAGTCCTGATTGTTCATCACAGTAAAATTTCAGTGTTTTTCTCAAAGTCTGAGCAGTAAAACAAAATGCACACGGAAGTAGTGGATTTCCATGCAGTCTTGAAGAAGTAGTGTTGTCCTTCCAACGGAAAGACAGTGCTGACTCTTGGCATGCAGACAGTTAATGGGCCACAACAGAGCAAACCCACAGCAGAGTCAGTCGAAGTTTTGAAGAATATTGGTAGGTAGGTCGTCACAGAGCAGACCCACTGTATTCCTGGTAGAGGTTACGGTATTTGTGGGCCACCAGAGGTGCAGACCCACTGTTGCCCTTGTAGAAATAATGGTATTGGTGGGTCATCAAAGGTGCAGACCCACTGCAGTCCTTGTAGAAATAATGATATTGGTGGGTCATCAAAGGTACAGACCCACTGTAGTTCTTGTAGAGACGGCCTGCAGCCATCTGTTGCGACTGTGCAGGTGCACAGTCACCATCGAAGAGTCTTGCGGAGAATATAGCAAGTCCATAAACCACCACTTGTCCACTCACAAAAAATTTGTTTGAAATGTCCTTAGAACCAGAAATGCTCTTAACCAGTCCCTTGCTGAATTATTAACACACGTGCAAACACTATCAGTCCCTACTTCTCACATATTGTCCATATACTATGACCAACAGAAACGTGTGCAGTGAAATGTAACTTCCATGTTACTTAATTTGATGAACTGGTGTCAATTACAATTTTATAACATAAGAATACAATAACAAAGGTACAAAATACATCATTAAAGAACATAACAATACAGATAACATTTGTAGTAAAACAGGCTTTACAAAAGAATAGAAATAAACATGTACATCAGTGTTACAGGAATTATGACATAAGTAAATACATAAAAGATCAGATTAGCTTTTGAAACATCAACATCACACATGAGCATTAAAACAAAACAGAATAAATAATGACTAAACATCAGTACAAAGTAAACAACATAGTATTTGAAAAATTCTACAAAATAAATCTTATTAGCTAAACACATAAAGACAGGAAAAAGACAAATACACAAGGGTACATAAACACATAGCGGAATAATACAAAAGGAAAGACAGGGTTCGTTTTCAGTGTAACATTTGTTACTGCAGTCCAACGCAAAACTTCATTCGATAGATCTTTTGTCTTATTTCAACATTTGTTTCCACCAAAAAACCTTATCCAAGCACGCTTTCTGTATTTATATGTTCACATATTTCGTACCTCATTATTTATTTTCCATTATCTTACCTCATCATTTATTTCCAAGAAAATCCTACCTAAACCTGTTGTCCCTAAACCCTACTTTTTTGGTCATATCCTCTTTCAAAATACTTTTTTTGGCCAAACCATTTTCTTATTGCTTCTCAATGTATTTCTTCCAATTCATCACAACTCGTTCTCTCATATAGTCTACCTGATCTTAAGCTAACTTAAATCTACTGAGCTCAGATGCTAAACTAAGGGACGACGCAATGCAGCAGCACAAAACAATTAACATGAACAGCAATGACAAAAAAATGCAAATTGGCAAAGCAAGCAGCAGTAAATGTAATAACTTATACCTAAACATGACAAACCCACAAGCAGAAAAAATAGTACACTAAAGACAACAATGCAGATAAGGGAAATGTCTATTCACATTTTAATGTCTATGTAATTAAAGTGGTGCACCACAAGAAGTTATTCTACCAAAAAAAATTACCAAGTAGTTGTAAAGAAAATTATGTATGCAGTAACTGTTATTAATCCCTTTTTATTGTTCTTTCCTTTCCAAGTGCTCCTTTTTCGAAGAATGTGGATCATAAAATTATTATTTAATAGATCTATTGACAGAAAGTGTTCACATTAGTAAATGCATTTAATTTTATTTTGTAAAACCAATGTTGCAACACAACTGGAAACCACATATCAAATGAAATATCAACTATGTACAAAGTAAAGCATAAAAATATCATTCAATAGTCATGTGGCATTTCATAAGTTAGTAGAAATTCTCTCAACTCTCGTAGAAAGTCGCTTGTCATAATCAGGTGTGCAGATGCAAGTATCTTTCCAAGTAATGAGCGTGTCGTATTTGCGATGCTTTCTACAAAGGAATGTCAATAGCGAGGTTAATGGTCTCCTTGTTTCTCCACCTGTGCCTCTGAAAGGCACACACTAATGGCTTTTTTGCAGGCGACTGTCGCGCAGCTGGGTGCTTACAGTGCATTATGTCAAGATGACCCACCTTCCTTACCGAAATATTTACAACATCAGTTTCTGCTACAGTGACAGTTTGATACAAATAAAATTTCACAGGTCGAAATATTTGCGTTACAAATCTGTAGAAACAAAATCCTATAAATATAACAGTGTCCAAAAAATTTTCGCCGGCATTGTGATACATTCATGCATTTACACACATTTCATAACTCTTAAAGTAGGATTCTTAGTTTCCAACATATTTTTCCACAAATCAGAGTCCCTAACCACTACTTATTATTCCTTACCACATTACACATATACATATTTGTCGACACTTCTTCAATATTTCATCGTAATAAATACATAGCATAATAAAATTCCTCATATAGCATCTGCTTATTGATCATAAACATACCTCAACAGCAAAATACACATGGTCATCATAATAATAACATCACAACACCTCAGTCAAATCTCAAAAACGTCGTAGCTTTCTGCAATAATTTCAAAACCTAAAAAAAATTCTCTGCTCATTTCAATAATGTCATCTACCTCAAAATTACTTTAAAAATCATGATCCCATACCAAATACATCATTCAAAGCTCTCATAGTATCACAATGGTTCCGAAAAAATATGAACATTTCACAAAGTACAGACAAAATACAGTTTCATAAGTGTGAAGTTATCCAACTGTGTAATTACGTAAACATCTATCAATGATGTAGTAAAATAAATATTTGTCTCTCTCAGTTAAATGATCAGATAGCTGTGTAATTCTGTGTTAGAGAAATATGGTACCGATGTGTAAAGTTGTATAAGCAAATACCATATTAGCTAGGGCTCCTTGTGCTTGCCACACACATGGTACACAAAGTAAGCGTGTACCCCCCTGAGGATTAATGTAATTATACCCTCAGGTGTTACAGATTACAGCAATCGAATGAAATGTGTCACGCAAAACCTTTGCATCATTGTAATTCAAAAATCTTTAAAAATAAATGTTTTAAGTACAAAATTAATCACTCAAATACATATCCTTTAGCGCTAAATGTGGGTCTTGCTGTAAGATAATTCTGTGGAAGTGTCGTAGTTATCGTCCTCCGAAATCTAAGTTCTGCAGAAGTCAATGTACTTACCTCATCATAAACAAAAGTGAAATGCTATGCATATAGATATCGTAGTTATTACGTACATTACTGTGATCAAGAAAGTACTACACTGTAACGTATTGTTGTGCTACAAAAAAAGCTGTCTCATTGCAGCTATACCACAAAAGTTGCTACTAAAACATGTTTTACTTTCCAGAAGAATTCAGAAAAACTGTGTAGATATAAAACAGATACAGCGCAAAAGCAATAATATAAATTGTGTCACTCATTAGTAGCATCGTGATATAATCGTGTAGAAGTCAAATAAATTAACCACTGTGTCATCTGGTATCTCTCAGAAAGTACTTTAAATCCAGAATGTATTTCCATGAAAACCAAAATGTTGCATTAAAATCTCCTTAGCAGTACCGGTATATGTTCTAAGTATGTGAGCCTTATAGTCATTACGTAATCGTGCTACGAACAAGCAAGAATGTGCACACACAATAATACTGTGTCGTCTGTTCACTATAACAATGCATTCGTAATTACTGTCTAAATATGTTCCCTAGGTTCTAGACTGGATAAATAACTTCAAAACATTGTTGCATGTTTACATTTTCTAAGTGTGACAAAGCGTACTAGTAACGTGAAGTGAAAAATACTATGGCAGAGACTAAGTTAAAAAGCAGATTATCTCTCAAGAAACGGTATTACATGCGAAATGTTGTGCAATCCTTTACCCTTTCTAGTGCGCAGAGTTTCAACTTCAAAGTTATTGTCATGTTGTATACGTTGGTAAGGAATGCTAAAATTCTTCTCAAGGTTAGTGTCTATGTTATTTTTCGCTGAGCCAGCTGGTGCACGTAGCTGCCTGCGGTGCGAATCATTGTCTGTCTCTTTGTTGGCGTGAGTCGTTATTGGGATTAGGAGACCTAACTTCTACAAATTCACCTTGACGAGAAGGCCCTGCCCTGTTTGAATCTCGCCAGTTCTGATGAAATTGAGGTCTGTCGTTATGATTATATAGTCTGTCGTCATGTCGGTAGATTCCATAATTTCTTTCTTGTCGGTCACGTGGTGGAGAATTTCTCCCTGAGTCGTAACAGCGTGGAGGATCGTTGTGTCTGAAGTTATTCTATCTCCCTTGATAATAATTGTTTTGGTTCCCATATTGTCTGTTTCTTTGGTTGTCTCTGTCACATTCATTACTATGGAAATGCAATCTTTCTCTGTAATTATTACTACTCTGCCAACGGTTGTCATACGGGTGGTGTCTGTTTTGGTCTCGATTTACGTTGTAAGTATAGCCTTGTCGTGTCCATTTATTATTTCTGTCATAGCAGAATTGTGACGGATGTGACCTGTAATTGTTGTGCTCCTGTTTTAGCGTTCTGCGATTGTCAGTTTCAATTTCCAATTCTTGTAACAGTCCCTGAAAAGCTTCAATGTCGTCTTTGCAACGTCCTGCTAAAATAATATGTCGCAAATGTTCAGGCAATTTGATTAAGCAAATGCGGATGAGTTCTGAGGGGCTGTAAGGGTTTGACAGGTACTGATTCTTGTACAACATGTCTTCAAAATATTTCACAAGACTGGAAAATTCAGATTGTTCGAAATGTTTCATCATTATGATGCTATGTTTTACTCGGTCTTGTGTAGCTTGAGACCAATATGCTGAGAGGAAGGCATGATAAAATTCTCCTTCACTGTGACAATCGTGAATGACCGATCGCATTCTTACAGCTGGTTCATTCTCTAAATAGCCACACATAAATTCTAATCTGTGGTCTAATGACCAGTTGGGAGGAAAACAATGAGAGAATTGATGAAGCCACGCTTGTGGATGAATGTCGTTGCCGGAATTCTTAAATGTTTTCAATTTACATGTAGTAATAAACAGCTTTTAGTCAAAATCATCATGTCGGCGAGTCGAATATCGGTCATTATTACTTCGTTTCGGCGGTTCCATCTCAAAATTCGCTGTACCTTGCCAATTTCTTGCATAATTTCCGAAGTACCCCGTGTTATTATTTTGTGGCTGTTCCGTATTTCTATGTCCCTCTTCCCGTACTGGAGCGTGAGTGTCCTCTGAAATACGTAATTCTTGTATTACCTGTGTCAACTGATCTTGTACTTCCCGGATTTCTCTTTGGTGTTGCATATTAATTTGATTCTGATTTTGTTTGCATTTCCTAATTTGTTCGCACTCTTCTGCGTCATTAAAGACTACCAGTTTTGTGTCATTCAGATTATCATCTACCTTCGTAGATAAATTATTTAGCTTATCCGAAAGTTCAACTACTTTCTGTGATAATGAACTAATTTCCTCCATGTGCCTTTCTGAACCAATTTTCGGAGTATCTACTGTATCCTTAAAGTTTTCCTGAGTTTTTGCAAGTTGCGTAACCGAATCGGTAGATGCAACTGAGTCAATTTTAGCTTGCAAGGTCTCATGATTTTCATGAACAATAATTTGCAGTTCTTTTATGGCTGCTTCGTGATTCTGTAATGCATTTTCACGCCGCGAAAAAATAGGTTGAAAATGCTCACAAATTTGTGTTTTTACGTCATTACAGGCTGTTTGACATTTCGATTCAATGTTATGTAACTCAGTAGTTAAATCTTCACGTGTTTGTTCAAGTGTGATGTCTAACTTTTGAAGCTTTTGCTGTGTTTGTGTCTGAGTTTGTTCCATTGTGTCTAACTGTTGCTGTGTTTGTCTCTGATTTTGTTCCATTGTGTCTAACTGTTGAAGCTTTTGCTGTGTTTGTCTCTGATTTTGTTCCATTGTGTCTAACTTTTGAAGCTTTTGCTGTGTTTGTCTCTGATTTTGTTCCATTTGTTGCATTAATTGCAATAATAATGTATTAGTGTCTGGAATCTGTTTCTCTATGCTTTTTGGCAGTGCATTTTCACCGGCAACATTCACATTTTGACAAGCAGAAAATGTGTCTTGACTCATTTGAGAAAACGGTGAGGACCCAAAACTTAAGTCTACAGTATTTGCAATATTGTGTTCTGTCATTTCGGATTCCTGAGGCGAGCTGTTGCCGACCGATCGATCGATAATGCTTCCCTGTTCACTACTTGTTTCATTGTCTACACCATTATTTGCCGCCCGCTCCATTTCCCTATGCACAATTACCAAATTACTACTTTGAATGTCTGTTAATTCACTACACAGTGGTGCTGATAAGCTACGCTCGGCATCACTATTATTTCTCAGTTTACTTTGGAGCCTAGTGTTACGTTTTTCACACGCCATTATTGTCACAATATTTCACACGATAACACAGAAAAGCACAATTTGAAGAGCAAAAATAAGAGAACACATTAACATAGCACTGAAAATAATATCTAGTTAATTGCAAGCGCAGCTGCGAAATACTTGGTGCAAATCTACATGCATGCCACAACTGTTTTACTGTACAACAATGAAAGACTGCAACTACAAAGGAGATTCTCTCTACAATTACGCACTAGCAATAAACAATAGCTACATTAATAACACAAACTACAAGAAAAAAATCAGAAGATTCCAGCTAAGGGTCGACATATGAAACGTCCCTTTAGAAAAATTATACATGACTGTGCTTAAACTGACACACAATATTTTTTTAGCGCAACGCAATCTGACTTTCAATAATCCCTACAAAAGAATGGCCCTGACTAACATTAACCTGTACCTTTCACAAATCACTTACCTCACAAAAATCTTCGTTACTCGAACTACTGCAATACAGCGAGCGCCACTACTGCCAGCTAAATAAAAGATTCAAACTACTGAAGGCACTTACTACTGATAGGCATAGTTAGCAAATGAAAGATTTTTATAGAGAAAAAACGATGTATTTACCTTAATATTGTTCAAAAGTCATATTATATATATCAGTTCATGACATCCAGTCTTACAAATTTACTGTCTCTGTCCAGATCATCCGCTCTTACAACTCCGCCATCTCACTCCCCACATCCACCACTGCTGGCGGCTCAACTCCAACTGCGCAACGCTACGCGCTGTTAACATCCAGCTGCCCAACACTACAATAGCCAACAACAATGCAAACCAGCCACAGACTGCACACAGCACAGCCAGTGATTTTCATACAGAGCGCTACGTGGCGTTACCAATAAGAAAACCTAAACAGCCTACTTACACTTTTAGTAGAGAATAAAAACAGTTAAAAGAGACAATACAAAAATTATAAAACGAACTGATACATTTGTGAAAGAGCAGGGAGCTAAAGCACAAAAACAATTTGATGAACTGTGAAAGCACATTGTTGGTGGCATTATGCAGTGGCTTGCACACAAGGACATAGAGATTAATAGCACATTAGATTCAGAGTTGGGGTGTACAGTAAATAAATTGGTCACAACCACAATGTGGGATGGGACAATTTCTGCAAAGTCAGAATTAGCACAGATAAAATCTACTTTAAAGAAAGATCTGCCAGAATGGCATGACTGAGTCACAGTGTAAAAAAATTGTATGAGGTTAGAAAAATAGCTCAAGGCACCCACAAACTATTAATAGAACGTATGATAGTTACAATAGCTCTGCTGCACATGCCGTGATGTATGGAAACGAAATGAATTATGGTGATTTATTTCTGGATTGTGTACGAAATGAGGTAGGAGTTGCACTGGTACTATCCTCTGCCCTACACGAAGAAATTTTACGTAAGCATAGACAGTTTCAAGTATTTTCGTGGGATAAATGTATCCCACATCCACCTGTGTTTATAAAGGCTTTCGATAGTGTTCTACCTTGATCCTGGCGTGAACAGAAAAAGATCGCTTCACGGCAGACTATGTTCAAAGTGATAATACCATCTGGGCATATCAAACTTAAGAATCTTCCCAAACATGTGAACATTTTGAAACAGTTTTTTTGTCTAGATACTGGTCAGGATGCCACTAGGAAAGGCTTAGTAAACAAGTGTTCAACTCGGAACCATTTCATGACAAACAGGAAATTTTGAGGAGTACTTAAACAAAACTTGCTATTGGGATGAGCCAATTTCTCATAAAAATCTACTGAGCATTTTTAAGGTTAAGTTGCCTTTAGACATTTGTGAGAAATTGGTACATCTACCAGAAAAGAACGTAGGACATATTATGTCCATGTCAACTGGAATTCACACATGGTAAACCAGAACCAGGGGCATATGAATAATACTGATTCACACAATAATCAAATTAAAGGTGGTCCATGTGACACCACCTGGCAGAATCAAGGCCTGTCGGTTAATATTACTAAGTGGCCAATGAGCCACAACCAGCTACCAATAGTCAAGCTTCATCAAACTAATTCTAGTAAATATATTAGTCATCGTGATGTATCATGCATAATGAATGGTTATTTCACTGTGACATTGAACTTATTTAAGTTAATATGAGCTCTCAACTAGGGCAATGGAAACGATATGTAAATATTTCTGGTATAATTAATTGTTTGGGTATGGCTGTACTATTCACTAATAGTTTGTATTTGTGGAATGAAGATTCCTGAGCTTGACTGAAGCAAATTTCTAGCCCATTAACTATAAGTAGATAAGTAGATGTAGTCAAGTGATGGATGAATATCTTGCTGTTGAAGTTGTACATATAATATGAAATGGTACTAACTTGATTGAGCACATATTTATAATTTTCAGTTGGATTTGCGTGGATTTTGTGCTTCGTATGGTCGTTATTTCGCTAAGAGCATATGAGCTGTTTTCGGGGAATAGGTAAAGATCTGTTGTTAAGTTTGAAGTCGTACTGAGTCGATATAACGCAAGAATCGACACAGTCTTTATCTAAACAGTAGTTCGTTGAGAACTGTGTACTATTACGCAGAGTAATACTTTTATAAATAACAATAGAAGGAAAATTAATATTCGTTGTGTAAATTAATGAAAAGATTTTGAGTTCCATTAAGACTAGCAAGATATGCTGGAATGAATTTGAAATATACCCATATAATATTAATCACAGAACTCTTATGTGAAAATCAGTGTGAAAGCTATTGTAAAATCTGTTCATTTACCTAAAAACAATTAAACATTTGCGAGTGGGATAAGTGTACTAGCAGACAGAGTATGCCAGCGTGTCTGGCATGTGTTGCATAGTGCAGCCAGACAATTTCACCGACTCAGATGTTTCAAGGAAGTGAAAAATTGCCTTACCTGGGTACAGTCACAATGTGAGCCACTGGCTGTCTGTGGTTCGATGTGTGGGAGAGGGGTGTCATTGAGCCAAGGATGTAGCCAGGATTTTGACAACGAGGGGTCCAATTTGTTAAGGAGAACCTTAAAAAGCTCATATTTTTCATTTTATGTTGAAAATACATATATTTATTTGTTAATTTAAGCTGCATAGTTGACATTCGGTAGTGCTATCAAATTAAGCAAGAAAATCTTTCATTAAAAAAGTGTAACATATATTTTCAACAATATATGTATACAGAAGAAACACCCAAATGCATAAATAAATATTTCCTTATTTGGCAGTATGGTTACCGAACTCTATTGGCGAATGAATTAAATACGAATATAATGCATTGCCTTTTTTCTAACAACACACAGCTCAGTCTTCTAACATAAGGTTCACTTTGGCAGAGCAGAAGATCTTAACGTTGGCTTGAATAATTTATAAAGTTAAATGGATTCAAATCTCTTTTGAAAACAGATATCTTTCTCCTACTAAAATCTTTTATTTAAATTTATAACTTCTCTGAAACCAACTCACAATTTCTTCAGCACATCAAGTACCCCAAGTTCCTCAATTCAGTCTTGAGTTTTTTTAAAGTAACGTTCATTTCATTAAAATTCTTCAATTTGCTAGAGTAATCCAATTTTTTCTTAATGTATTACTTCAACAGTCAACTGGAAGCTATAACAACCAAATTTATTTATAAAATAATTTGGAATATACAGATGCTACCAGAAATAGTTTTTGGATCTTAACATTGATTTATGTATTAATTTCAACTAGCTTTCAAATGTGAAAAACCAGAATTGGCAGTGTTTGGGTTCAAGGAGGTGTTGGTACAAACCACCTCACATCCCAATTCCAGTAATTGCTAGTTCGGTACCTCAAGGTGGAGAGTTACCCTGCTCAGTGGAAAATTTGGCAAATTTGGTTGTTGTAAATTGTTACCAAATAAAATGAAATGCATCACAACAAAAAATGGAATTCTGAATTGCACGTTTATCCTTTAATTGTACATGTTTCTTTATTTTATAGTGCATGAATGCATGCATATTTTAAGATTCAATTGTGCAATGAATTCGTGGGTTCAGTTATGATAAGACTAAAAGAGCATAAATATATTTTGGACCAAAGGGGGTGGGAAGGGGAGATACAGGATGCAGTCAGCCTGACGAATTCAAGCTGTCCACTGGAAAAATCTCTTAGAAAGGAACGAATTATAGAATGTACTGACATCACATACCCCTTCCTCTCTCCACAAACTCCTCATCATTTCATATCGTAACTGGTCTCATAGCAACACCTAAGTAAACCGACTGAGAGATTTTTTGCCATTTGGACTAGTAATCATAGAAGTGTGAGCAAATTTTTAAAGAAATACATCCATCGCCGTTTGGGCGGTTTTTGGGCGACATGGGAAATTCAGGTGTATTTTTATTTACTGATGTTTATTTAATGTTACTTGTAAAGATGTTTACCGCTCCGTTGCATTGTGAAATACTGAAATATTCCAACCTGAATGTTCCGTCCATCTTCAAATAACGACTCCAGTGCTAACATGAAACTGTTATAGACAGATAACTACACTATTATAGTCATGCATGCATATTTTAACTTACATAATGCTAGTGGACAAATTAAAATAAGTTTTCCTCTTCTTTCTTGTTACAAACTTTTTCATAGAAACTACCAGAACATCACAGGACGCACCGCATGGTTGAGTCAGGCAGAAGCAGCCAGTGAGACAAAAGCAGCGAAAGAGAAGTAATGGATTTTGTGACGTTTTACGAGTTCCTAATCTGCGGCTAATTGTATAGTTTCGTAATGTGCTTTGATACTTTAGTTTCTCGAGATTCTGCATGTTAAGGGGACATTGTATGTCCTATGCCGCCAATGTTAAATCATCAAATTTTGTGACCTGTTATCTTGGAAACTTTTTAAGACACCAACTTACAATTTTCCATAATTATTGAATGCACCTTTCTAGATACACTGAACTAGAATTATTACTACAATTTTATTGTGGGGCATGTTATCTTTTTCTTCAAATGCTTAATTTTTTGACAGAATTTTGTAAATAAATGAACATAAAAACAAAACAAGCAAATTCTTATACAGACTTACATTTCTGCACCTTTTATGTACTAGAATAGCAATGGCCATAGTCTCTGTCTTATTCAGTGTCACAACAGCCCAGTGGTTGCCTCCTCAATCTTTGTTGCTTCTTTTATCATTTGCTGAGCAGCTAACTCTCCTTCACATACACGAATCTCATCCAGTTCCCGCAGTTCTTTAGCTGTGTTCTCTTCAAATCTTACCTCTAACTTCTCCAGAACCTTAATTCTTTCATAGTTCCCACCATTAAAAGTTATTACAGCATCAGACCTGCTAACTTTAGAGCCATGAGGCCAACAAATACATTTTTAGGCACACGGCACCACCAAACATTATTGAAGGACTCATTCACATTCTTGGTCTCCCCATGTAAACACTTCTCTAGTAGCTCAGGATTTGTCAAATCTCTGTAATAGGTTTGATTGCCTCTATCATTCCCCAAGGAAGAGAATTTTTATGTGTAAATTCATGTAGGGTGCCAGAAAATTCAGCTTGCCTATATTTACACCAAGTGTTTGGTGGAGGAGGACACAAGCATGACATGGCTTTTCATCGGTTGATATTCGATGAAAGAAAGTGCTCCACACAGCTCTTTTTATCTTCTCTAAACTGTAATAGTTCTCTCTAATTGCCTTCCCACAATGTTCCTGTAATTCATCATTTATTTTGTCCGTTAGTCTTCCTGCACATTTTATTGTCTTTCAACAGAAACTAGTATCAGAAACAAAGGACTGATTTGTTTATTCGTAATGCCAACTTCTGAGACATAGTAGTAGGCACAAAAAAGCAATTCACAGCCTTCTAGACTGTGTAGTTCCCAAGATATGACTGCTCAACGGTGGCAGTATATGCCTAGTTAGGAAATTTGACAGTCACATGTCAACATTCAAAATATTATTTGAAGGTCTCATAATTGTCTGATTTTAATGTATTATATGCCAAAATGTTCGCTGGCCACAGTGGCCGTGCGGTTCTGGGCGCTTCAGTCCGGAACTGCGTGACTGCTATGGTCGCAGGTTCGAATCCTGCCTCGGGCATGGGTGTGTGTGATGTCCTTAGGTTAGTTAGGTTTAAGTAGTTCTAAGTTCTAGGGGACTGATGACCTCAGATGTTAAATCCCATAGTGCTCAGAGCCATTTGAACCATTTTTGAACCAAAATGTTCAGGAAAGTCCAAAGTATGTCATGGAGTAGGAGACGGAAAATATCAAATTTCAACAAGTTTCATGTACATACAGTGCCCCCTTAATGTAATATGTAATAGACACAGTTCTCCCATTTCTGTTTGCATCTGAAAGTAAACCGATTCTGAGACATATCACAAGTTCCTAATCAGGAGCGAATAATTTGTCTCTGGTAGTTCAGAGTTGAAATCTAATTTATTACAGTTCTTGAGTTTTCCTCTGTGTCTATAGTAGAGTTTCATAGCATGTGTCATTGACCTTATTTGTCTGTGTAGTGTAATTTTGCAGGGTCTTTAGTATGGATAGGGATTATGACTGCTGTGTGCAGATGCAAACTGAGTTGGCGACACTTCACTCTCAGCTCCAGGCTGTGATGGCTCCGGTTACACAGCTTGAAGCTGCAGTGGACGGGCATCACTGTTGTGGGATCCAACAGATATCCAGCATGTCTGAATTCATGGATCGGTCCACACCGGTGGCCAGCCCAGTTACTGCTCACACTAGGGTTGACCCCTCACCATGGTCAGGTGGGAGATTGTCTCAGTGCGTGGTAGGAGGCGAAAAACTTCTCAGAGGGCCACATGTAAGGCTCCAGGGTTAGTATAACAAACAGGTTCTAGGTGCCGTCTGTGGCTGACACTGACCCTCAACCAGATTCAGTCACTTGTCTTGTTATAGAGGAAACCTCTCAGCATACAATATCTGGGCAATCACAGAGGGTGGGATTATTGGTAGTTGGGAGCTCCAATGTTAGGCGCATTATGGGGCCCCTTAGGAACATGGCTGCCAAGGAGGCGAAGAAAGCCAATAAGTACACTGTGTGCATACTGGGTGGAGTCATTTCAAATGTGGAACGGGTCCTTCCGGGTGCAGCCACCTGCAGGTGGTGACTCAAGTCGCTACCAATGATGTGAATCGCTTTGGATCAGCTAGCAGAAGTGGTAAATGCTGCCAGTCCTGCTTGTGAGATAAAAGCAGAGCACACCATTTGGAGCATAGTCGGCAGGACCAATTGCAGAGCTCTGGAACAGAGCCATGTGGAGGGTCTGAGTCAGAGGCTCAGATGGTTCTCCAACCATGTAGGCTGCAGATTCCTGGACTTGTGCCACAGGGTGGTTGAGTTTCAGGTTCTGCTGAATAGGTCAGGAGTCCACTACATGGAGGAGGCGATAATACGGGCTGCGTGGTGTGGACTGGCCGATTTTTTAGTTTAGAGTGTCTCAGAGAGACACATAAAGGGTTTCATCTCAAAGGGTGCAGATCAATCACAGGAAGAACCATCTGTTTAAGAGTTGCAAATTGTCTTAGCTGTGTTGGGAAAGTACCAGAGCTCCAAGAGCTAATAGGAAGCACAGATACTCAAATCGTTATAGGCACTGAAAGTTGACTAAAGCTGGGGAAGTTCTGCCGAAATGTTTGCAGAGAATCTAACGGTGTTCCGAAAGGATAAGCTAAACACAATTGGCGGTGGCTTGTTTGTTGCTGTTAGAAATGGTTTATCTTGTAGCGAATTTGAAGTAGCTCCTTTGAGTTAGTATGGGCGGAGGTCATTCTTGGCAGCCGGAATAAAATAATAACTGGATCGCTTTACCGACCTCCCAACTCAAATGATACATTTGCTGAAAGCTTCAAAGAAACTTGAGCTCAATTTTAAACACGTACCCAACTCATACAATTATAGTTGGTGCTGACTTTAATTTATCTTCGATATGCTGACGCAAATAAATGTTTAAATCCGGAAGTACACATAAAACAACATCCGAAATTGTGCTAAATGCATTCTCTGGAAATTATTTCGAATAGTTAGTTCAAGAGCACACAAGAAATGTTAACGGATGTGGAAACACACTTCTTAGCAACAAATAACCTGAGCTAACAACGAGCACCAAAACGGATACAGGGATTAGTAAACACAGGGTTGTCGTAGCAAGACTGAATACTGTAACCCTTAAATCCTCCAAAAATAAAGTAGCAATAAACCTATTGAAAAAACCTGATAAAAATTCACTTGTCGTATTCCTGAGAGACAATTCCACTCCCTCCAAATTAACAATGTCAGTGCAGACCAGTTGAACCTTGAATTCAAAGAAGTAGTATCGACAGGAATTGAGAGATTTAAACCAAATAAATTAAGAAACGACGGAGCTGATCCCCCTTGCTACACAAAACGTGTCAAAATAATGTTACAGAAACAACGAAAATAGCACGCCAAATTTAAAACGAACTCGAAATCTCCAAGATTGGCGGTCTTTTACAGAAGCTCGAAGTTTAGCGATGACTTCAATGCGAGTTACTTTTAATGGTTTCCACAACGAGTCTTGTCTCGAAACTAGGCAGAAAAACCAAAGACTCTTGTGTCGAACGTAAAGTATGACAGTGGCACAGTCAATGCTTCTCTGCACGGTAGCAATGTAAATGCTATCGACGACAGTGCTGCTAAGACAGAGTTGCTCAACATAGCCTTCCTAAATTCCTCCACCAAATCAAGAACAGCTATCAACATGAGTAACTTAGAAGTAGATATAGCTCGCACAGAATACGGTGGCCGATGTTCAGTGATCAGTTTTCGTCCAAAGCGCAGGGCGAGTTCATTCGTTTGTTTGGAACGGGACGCTGATAAGTGTTTTCCACTTTCCAGCCAGTCAGCGATGATAAAATCGAGACACGCTCCCTGAAATCTTTCTCAAGCGATTTAACAGAAACCATTCGGTAAAAAAATTTCATTCTTGCTTTACTTCTAACTTTATATGTGAGGTTCATGATGAAGTGCCCATCATTCCCTTAACGGTCATAGTTAGTGTGATATTTATGTGAAAGTAAGATACTGCGCGTAATTTGGAAAAGTGTACATGAAAAATAGAGGTCGCTATGATTTTGCGTTTGGAACATATTACATAATATGTTGTCACATATTTATCTGACGTATTGAGTTTTTCTTTAGACTTGGGCAGAGGTATCTATCTGCCACCAATCTCGAGAAAATTGATGTGATGTAGCACACTCATTTGCGATCTCGCCGCGCCAGCTATAAAGCCAGAGTGAACTATCCACAACATCCCTCATATTTCATAAACGGTTTCAGATATGGAAATGAGAATTTCGCAAAGAGGAGAGTATTTTACCACATCATCATTATGTAAAATTTCTTTATCTACCGTGTTATTCCAATAACTACAGACTTTTTAGGTGAAAGAATGTAATTTTTTAGGGCCATGATAGTTGGTGAAATGAGCAATGCTGTAGGTTCTGGAACAACATATGTGAAGAAATCGCACCCTTTTTTGTACCGAGGATACGCTTTTTTATAAGCTACTGACTTTACTTTTCTTCAGTTCCTCACTCAATAAACCACTGTTTCAAAATTTTCTCGCAATTGTGTCTGCACAACATGTTAGTGAGGTGAGACAGTGTAAACTGCGCCGTAATTTGGCAAAAGGAGCAAATTTTCTCAAGGGAACCAGACAAATGTGTGGGTTTTACTCAAAATTCGCCATTTATGATGCTTCTCTGTAAATTTCAAGTGGTTAACAATCCAGGCGAAAATAAATCGCTGCGTTTTTGGTAGAATTCTGTTTACATACTAACAAAAACAAAGGTGACAGTAGATCTTCCTGAATGGTCACCATATAAGTGCAGGCGTGGAGAGGCCCTAGTTAATACAGTATTTACAAAAGATATGAGTGTAGGCTTCAGTTTAGAACGGCCCTTCCCCTCCAGCACTCGGTATTTCCCCTACAACACTCTAAGTGACCCTCACCACTGCCACTCTCCACTACTTCCCCTGCATAATGCTCATCTAGCGGCCACAACATTTTGCGCACGCTGTATCATCAGAGTAGTGAAACAACTTAAATCACTTAATAACAGAAAGTCCTCCGATCCAGTACACTGATGTTTTAGTTCCATACTTAACAATCATATACAACTGCTCGCTCAATGAAAGACCCATATCCAAAGACTGGAAATTACACAAGTCACATCAGTATTCAATAATGGTAGTAGGAGGGCAATCCACTAAATTACAGGCCCATATCATTTATAAAGTCGATATTTACCAGGATTTTGGAACACATTATGTTCGAGCATTATGAACTACCTCAAAGATAATGGTCTATTGATACACGGTCAACACAGATTCAGAAAACACCATTATTGTGAAATACAACTAGCTCTTTAGAAACACGAAGTTTTGAATACAAGGGATTTCAAATTCATTCCATATTTCTAGATTTCCAGAAGGCTTTTGACACTGTAATACAAGCGACTTGTAGTGAAATTGCGTGCTTATGGAATATCGTCCCATTTATGTGACTGGATCTGTGATTTCATGTTTAAAAGGTCATAGTTCGGAGTAATCGACGGAAAGTCATCGAGTACAATAGAAGTGATTTCTGGCGTTCCCCAAGGTAGTATTATTTGCCTTCTGCTGTTCCTAATCTACATGAACGATTTAGGAGACAATCTGAGTAGCCATCTTCGGTGATTTGCACATGATGCTGTCGTTCATCGTCAAGTAAAGTCAATAGAAGATCAAAACAAATTCCAAAACGATTTAGAAAAGATATATATAGGCGAAAATTTGCGTGGATCCTAAATAACGAAAAGTGTGAGGTCATCCACAAGAGTGCTAAAAAAATCCGTTAAACTTCGTTTTGACTATAAATCAGTCAAATCTAAAGACCGTAAAGTGAACTCTAAACACCTAGGAATTACAATTAGAACATCTTAAAACCGAAAGAAGCCAACAGCCTTGCCACAGTGGTAACACCCGTCCCCCGTCAGATCACCGAAGCTAAGAGCTGTTGGGCTGGGCTAACACTTGGATGGGTGACTATCCGGTCTGCCGAGCGCTGTTGGCAAGCGGGGTGCACTCAGCCCTTGTGAGGCAAACTGAGGAGCTACTTGATTGAGAAGTAGCGGCTCCGGTCTCGTAAACTAACATACGGCCGGGAGAGCGGTTTCCTGACCACATGCCACTCCATATCCGCATCCAGTGACGCCTGTGGGCTGAGGATGACACGACAGTCGGTCGGTACCTTTGGGCCTTCCAAGGCCTGTTCGGACGGAGTTTTTTTAGTTTTTTTTTTTTTTTTTTTAAATTAGAAAGAACACACAGAAAGTGTTGTGGGGAAGACAAACCAAAGACTGCGTTTTATTGACGGAACACTTAGAAAACGTAACAGATCTACTGGAGAGACTACCTACTGTCCGTCTCCTTTTGGAGTACTGCTACGCGGTCTGCGTTCTTTACCAGGTAGGATTAACGAAGTCCATCGAGAAAGTTTGTATTATCGCTAAAAAGGGCAGAGAGTGTCACGGATGTGATACAGGATTTGGGGTGGACATCACTAAAGCGAAGACGTTTCTCACTGCGGTGGGATCTTCTCACCAAATTTAAATCACCAACTTTTCCTTCGAATGCGAAAATATTTTGATGACGCTGAACTACATAGGGAGAAACGATCATCATAGTAAAATAAGGGAAATCCGAGATCGCACGGAAAGATATAGGTGTTCGTTTTTTCGGGGTGCTGTTCGAAATTGGAATAATATAGAATTAATGTGGTGGTGGTTCGTTGAACCCTCTGCCAGGCCTTACGTGTGATTTTTAGAGTATCCATGTAGATGTAGAAGTAGAAAAACAATAAACGGAAGCACTTCGTTAAATTCAAGTGCAAGTACGAACTGATCTGATTAACAAAACAAGAACTGAACTCAAGTAAAGTCAACAACCTACAATAGATGGTGTCGGCTCAAGAAGGGATGGGCGACAGCCGATAGAGCAATCGCTATATATTGTAATTCTGTCGATGACCTTGTTGGCTATAGCACATATTCATTTTTTATCATAAGATAATGAAAACATAATGGGTCATCAAAACGTTTCCATTCAAAGGCCATACTGTTCATAATTGGTATGCCCGTCGGGCATAATCGCCGTGGGCATAGAGACACTCATCCCATCGAGGCATCAGGCTGAAGATATCCATTTGGTAAAACACTGTGTCGTGATGCGTGAAAGAGTCCGTAACTGCCTGCTGCACACCCTTTTCAGATGGGAATATTATACTCTGTGGGGCCTTTTTTAAGGGACAGCGGGCACAATAATCGCGTGGAGAGACATCAGGACAATAAGATGGGTGTTCGATTGTATCCCACTGGAGTTGGCGTAACTTCTGCTTTACGACTTCTGCGATATGGGGACGCCCGTTATCGTGAAGCAGCAGCACCCCTTGTCGCACCATGGCACAACGGTGGTTTCCGACAGAGATTCCGCCTAATATATATTCCTCATTCTCCGATTGATGTCTACTGATGTTTGTCCTTCGGAAGCCAAGAGAAAAAGAGCAGCACCTTGGTCCCGTTTCGACGTTTTTGGTAATAATATCTCCATACCTCTTCTTTCCATATTTACCGCACACACGTCGGAAGGAAACGAATTCTACACTAATACCTTGCCTACATGTCACTGCTTGTATACCAGCACCGGAGTCGCGCTACATTGCTTATACACTGCAGCAACTCCCTTAAACGGAAACTTTTCGAGTGGCCCTTGTATCTTTCAGTTTCACTACACGACAACTAGATGGTGCGTAATGCCATTCAGATGATAAGGGGGCCGGAGCTCCCCGGAATCCCTTTGTGGCAACGTCCTTGCTTGTGCTGCATGAACTATAAAACAATGTCGCCATAATAATACTAACAACTACGCAAAGATCTCCTCGTTCTATATATGTTCCTCATATGATCTATGCCTGACCTGCACAGAAAGTCCTGTGCTTGTAATAGTAACTTTTAATTCAATTCAGCGCAGTCATTGAGAGTTGTGGAAAGGGGTTTCTGATCCCACTGTACGATTACTCCATACTGAACACCTGATGCCTGCGCGAGTGACATCCCGGTTGATTCATGATGTCTTATCCCAATCAAGCCGTGCAACTTATCAGCTTGGTCGGATCTGAATGGTACCATCCGATAACCACTGAAGTCACCTGTTAACTCTCCATGGGTTCAATTCATCGAATGCTGAAAATGTGTTAACGAAACTAAGTTGTTTTATAGATGAACACTGATACCAATATTCAATATTCATGAAGTAATAATCGAACAATTGCCTCTCAGTAACACATTAGTACTATACTCAGAGTGAAAAACAACGAGATCTGTGAACTACAAAAGAAGCCTTTTACCTACGTCAATTAAACAAATCTGTTTATGTGTACATATGTAATACTGTATAATATGTATTGAACGATTTAAACAAACAAAATGAAGGAATGATACTACTTATGAATACTAGTAAACTGTAACAATAACTGACAATGAAAATCAGTGAAGTCCCCTAAGTGAGTGTATGTATCGAGTGTTGATTCGCTGAATAGCGTCGTCGAGTTTCAACGTTTTTACAGCTTCGTAACGATGAGCAACAACCGAAGTTAGGTGTTGATAATACGATTTTACTGTTGTTCGGCCGCCATTTTGTAGCCTTGGATGCATATTACTTGGTCAGTAAAAGAACTTGCATTTACTTTCGATTAATTTTACGAAATCGAATACCTTTTAAACAATCACTGTAATGCAATGCAAATACTGGCATTGAAATACTGACATTCCTTCCAATGGTCAGTGGACTAACAATTAAAGATTACACTGACTGCAGTAACTGCTCCCGTCGTTAAAGTAATTCCTCTTTCTCTTCTCGCTAGCTAATTAAGGAAACATTTCTCAATATTTCACTAAAGACAAGGAAAAATTATAGCATAGTTTCGTATTTTAATATCTGTCCAGAGTATAGTTCCGCCATTTGCTTCGCAACTGGCGTTTGTAGTTGATTTAACAGCCAGTTACAGTTGTTTGAGACTTAAGTTAAATGGCTACGAAGTCTTTCGCGACGTATTTCTTGAGTAAAAATCTCTCGGTGTACATGCCGCGTCAAATCAGGATAAAACTCCAAGCTTTCGACCACTACCTCCATGGTCGTCGTCAGGGCTAAAACTGACTGTCGTGAACTAGCGAGGTTCCCATTTTTTAGCAACACTTGGAAGAGTGCAATGGATAAAGAAAAATCGCAGAGAAAAGCTTCTCGCACTTTACCTCCTGATTCAAGGGATGACGCTGTAAGCAACGTGGGATAGCAACTACATCTATGGAAGTAGAGGGCACCACTTCACTACGTGCCATATCGCTGACGTATTCCAGCCAATCAGAAGCCGTCCTTTGCATATAAAAGTGGGAACCTCGCTAGTTCACGACAGTCAGTTTTAGCCATGACGACGACCATGGAGGTAGTGGTCGAAAGCTTGGAGTTTTATCCTGATTTGACGCGGCATGTACACCGAGAGATTTTTACTCACTTAAGTTAAATGTTCAAATGTGTGTGAAATCTTATTGGACTTAACTGCTAAAGTCATCAGTCCCTAAGCTTACACACTACTTAACGTAAATTATCCTAAGGACAAACATACACACCCATGCCTGAGGGAGGACTCGAACCTCCGCCGGGACCATGACTGCAGCGCCTTAGACCGAGACTTAAGTTAGACGAGAGCTTTCATTCCTGCTACAGCACATCAGATCACAGCGCTTCATTTGTGTGTTGGCAGGATGAATTTTTCAGTCAGCAGCGGAAGGTGCGCCCACATGAAACTTACTAGCAGATTAAAACTGTGTGCCGTACCGGGACTCAGTCGGGATCTTTGCCTTTTGCGGGCAGCTGAGCTGAGCAACCCAAGCACGACTCACGAGTCTACTTCTGGCCATACCTCATCTCCTCACCTCCTTTCTTCGAGGAGTGGTAGTCCTGCATGTTTCACGAGAGAACTTTTGTGGTGTTTGAAAGGTACGAGATGAGCCGGTGGAGCAAGCACAGCTGTCGTGATAGGTCGTGAATCGTGCCTGGCTAGCTCAGCTGGCAGAGCACTTGCCCGCAAAAGGCAAAGACTCGGGTGCGACACCCGGTCTGGCAGACAGTTTTAAACTGCCGGGAAGTTTCATCAAGAGACTTATTTTGATTTACCTGTTCTTTCTGTATAGAAATTCTTTGATTTCTTGTGTGTTTCTGTCTTTACCAGGCACAGTTCCGCATTTTAATACTGTGTGGTGTATAGCTCCAACATCTTCAGTATGGGTGGGGATCGTGATTGCTGTGTTCAGATGGGATCCAAGAAGGTGACCCTTTGCTCGCAACTCCACTTGGTGCCAACTTCGGTAATGTAGCTTGTAGCTGTTGCCGATGACCACCACTTTGGCGGGCTGGACGAGGTGGTCCAAGAGATGTCCAGCATGTCCCATGTGTCCCGCGATTCATGCATTATCGTGGCTGCCCTGGTTATTGCCCGCACTGAAGTTGACCTCTCACCGTTTGTCGAGTGAGAGGTACGGCAGGCAGCGAGTGGCTTTCCGGGTGTCCAATCAAAAGACATCCACGAATCGTATGCCGAACAGGTTTCAGGCACCATCTGTGCCTTGCGACGTTGCGGAATAAATTATGGTATGTGCAATGACAATGAATGATCGCACTGCTGTTATTACTGATTCCTATTAGATAAGTAATTGTCTAATGGTGAAGTTAATCATTGTTGCTTTCACCAACGATCTACTTGTGAGCCCCCGGAGCATCTGCACGAATAAAAAATTGAATAAAAATAATGCGTGGTTGATTTCAAATTATTGCCTACGTCACCCGAAGTGAAATCAATCATAAGTTGAATAAATATACCGGTAGGAATTTGTGCTGAAATAATGTTCACTTCTCACAACGATTTAATTTTTTCGCAAACTGATTTTACTGCAGAAAAATCAGACGAAATACCCTTTCACACTTTTCATGACAGTTTGTTATTAAAATAATATGTGTCAGTGCGAGAACTTTAGTAAGTTGACCAGCATGAAGTGTTTGCTTAACTTTTCAATAATCCACGAAAATTATTTAAAGTTGCTTCAGTGCACTTCTAAATTGAAGTTCTGTATCTCTAACTAAAGATATTCTGAGTGTTAAGCACTCTCAAAGTTAACAGCAGAACATTTTTCAACGTTTAGGCTAAGTCGCCTAACCCGAAATTATACATTATTTTCCGACTGAAAAAGTTTCAAAATGTTTGTGACCGTCATCTACAAAGTAATACGAGTCCCAACCAAACAGTTCGCCTAACAGTAATGTTTCTAAGCCCTAATGAGTTAAAAATATTTCAGAGTTCTCACGCCCATCATACACGAAAGTTTTACAAGATCATGACAGAAAAATTTATAAAATATTTGTGTGACACACATAAGGCGACGTCCAGCCCAGCATACCTCCAATCTGTTCCTGAACTCCTTCCTAAGTGATCGCCCGATGCCAGATCCCCCGCGCGAAACTGGCCGTTGTTTCTTTTAGATTCGCACCGACGTGTGTCAAGTTCACGCACTTCCGGCTTTCAAAAACATACATAAGCTATAAATTTAAAATTTAGATATCTATGTTTCTCATGAATTTCGACGAAAATTTCATTAGATTTCCAAAGCTGCTCGTAGTTTTCCTGTAGGTCTAATGGTTTTGTTTCAAATACTGTTTTTGTTCATGTGGATGCTATTCTGTGTCATTATATAATTAATAAATACGAAATAATTAAACTATTTACGGTCATGCATCTCTTATCACAACTATTTACTATCACTACTTTCACTATCATCATATTGTATTTACGAGAGAATTCATTTCTTCATGCGCGGAATATACATTTCGGCCTGTAATTAAAATTCACAGACAATCTATCATAAAAGTTCGATAGTATTCGCCGAAACCAATCCACTGACACAAAGTTTGTATGAATCGCTTAAGGCATTAGTGAGTTATTAATGTTAAAAGATTTTTATATCGAAAACATTTAAAATCAAATAACTTGAAAGCTAAATCCTATAGCAAGGGTGCGCCTTTACTCATGCACTCTTATAATTTTTTCTTTAAAACCACATGACTGGCTTTTCTGTCACTGGACTACTTTAGGTATTATTTAGAGTTCCTCTTATTTCATATTTTCTCTATTCAGTCAATTCGCGCATGGCGGCTACATTCCCCAGTTCATTCAAGTGGTCCCGTTGTTTCCACCATGTGGCTTGTTTCCCGGCTAACTGACCTGGACTCAGGATGTCTCTGAGGTCTGCCAAACATCACATGTCAGAGGTGCCACCACCTATTGACAAAACAGCAAATGTTGCTCGGCATGCCCCTCCCCCCCTCCCCCCTCCCCCCCCCCCCACCCCAACGCGTCAAAACACGTTCTCCTGGCTGGCATAACATTCACTGATTAAGATGCTAGCATTACATCAGGATGTGTGCATAGGGCCACATCTGTTGTTATGGTTTTTGTTGTCGTTTCTAGAATGTACCGTCTCAGTCTGGTTAAGATACTGATCAAGTTGCTGTCGCTTGCCCTGTTTCAGAGGAAGCCTCTTGGTGGGCAAGATCTGGTCAGTGACAAAGGGTGTGATGACTGGTACCTTAGAACTCCTTAGAGATATGGCGGCCAAGGAGGATAAGAAGTCTACCTTGTACTCTGTGTGCATTACTGTGGAGGGCGCGGGGTGTGGGAGGGGGGGGGGGGGAGGGAGCCTTTCCTGGTGTGGAATGTGTGCTACCATATGCCATGGAGAGCACACAGGGTTCAACTAACTGCAGTTGGTGGCTCATGTTAGTACTAACGATGTAAGTCACTTTGTATTGGAAGAGATGCACTCAGGGTTTGGGCGGCAATCTGATATGGTAAAGGCTGCCAGTCTTGTTTGTGAGATGAAGGCAGAGCTCACTATCTGCAGCACTGTTGTCACGATCAAGTGCGAATGTTTGGTACAGAGCTGAGTTTGGGTCTGAATCAGAGCCTCAGATGGTTCTGCAAATGTGTAGACTGTATATTCCTCAATTTGGACGTGGTTGCTTTTTAGGTTATATGGTCTTGGTTGGGAAATTACAGAAAAGGCTTCAGGATCAAAGGATGCAGGGCAAACACAGGACTTGCTAGCCTAAGACAGTTCAGTAGTTGTAAATTTTCATTGCTGTGTTGGGAGAGAACCTGAACTGCAAGTGTTAATAGCAATCACTGAATCTCAAATTGCTCGTTGCACTTTGAAATAGTGCTCTGCGACAGTTCATACGTGATGTCTCACGACAGAGAAAGGGGCCTGTACCACAAGAGGAATTCTGTTATAGTTGTTTTATTTATACATTTACATTTACGTTCATTTACGTTCATTTACAGAGCCTTGATGTAGCGGCAGCCGCCGAGCCGAGAGGACGCACAGCAGAGCAGCAGCAGCACTTGTTTGATAAACTGTAAATTAATTTAGTCTTTGTTTCTTTTTTGTTCACGTGCTTCTGCAAAGAATTAACTGTACGTGTGTATTTTACTTTGTAGATTAGTGGTTAGAAAATTAATCGTAGTTATTGTTTTTGCGTAAGTCTTGTCAATATCCTTGTGTAGGGCGGCTTCCTACTGTAACTTTTCCGTGCAGGGAAATTTCTTTCTGTTTAATAGTTTGCGGTCTCAGAGTTCAGTGAGAAATCAACTTTTAGTGTTAATTTATTCCCCTTTGGTATATTTTCAAACTCAGTGGCACCATTTGAGACTATATATCTGTTTTATACACAATACGATATGGTTAGGGATTGTGCTTGTTGTGAGCGGACTCAAGGAGAGTTGGCTGCCGTCCGTAAACAGCTGGAAGCTGCGTAGGCTACTGTCGACAAGCTTCTCGCAAATGCTCGACGTTGCGCTGACGTCGGGGTGCCAGTGACGAGGCCTGCGCCACCTTTGGTGCCACTGGAATCCCCTGGTGGCCCGGACGTCGCTGCGACTTTCGATACGCAACATCTGACCGGTCCGTCCTCACTCCAGAGTGGGTGGCAGACAGTGATGGGTTCGCGTGTCACTGGGCGGAAGGCGAAAGAGGGAGCAGGCCATGCAGCTGGCTCCCTACGTCTTAGCAACAGGTCCGAGGTGCTTCCCAGTGTTGATGATAACTCTGAGCCAACAAGGGATGCCTCTCCTGTTGGGCCAGCGGTCGATTTTTCTGCCCAGTCTGGACAAGTACAGAGGGTGGGGCAGCCTTGTCATTGGGAGCTCCAGTGTTAGGCGGGTGATGCAGCCCCTCAGGCAGATAGCAGGCAAGGCGGGAAAGTATGCCAGTGTGCATTCACTATGTTTGCCGGGAGGTCTCATCCGGGATATGGAGGAGGCCCTGCCGGCGGCTTTCGAGCGCACCGGGTGCAAACGGCTGCATGTAGTGGCACATGTCGGCACGAATGACGCCTGCCGCTTGGATTCTGAGGTCATCCTCGGTTCCTTTCGGCGGCTGGCTGATTTGGTGAAGGCAACTAGCAACGCACGCAGGGTGCAGGCTAAGCTGTCTATTTGTAGCATCGTACCCAGGGTTGATAGCGGCCCTCTGGTCTGGAGCAGAGAGGAAGGTCTAAACCAGAGGCTCAGACGGCTCTGCGACTGTATCGGATGCGAATTCCTCGTCCTCCGTTACCGGGTGTAGAATTGTAGGGTTTCCCTTAATAGGTCAGGCGTGCACTACACGCAGGAAGCGGCTACTAGGATAGCGGAGTACGTGTGGCGTGCACATGGGGGCTTTTTTAGGTCAGAGGACCCCTCCCTTGGGACCATACACGATTTGCCTGTTAAATCAGCCACAGCGACCTCAGAGTATTTGCGTTCTGGCAGATCAGAGATAGAAAAGATTACTATGATTTTAGTAAACTGCAGGGGCATACAAGGAAAGGTCCCAGAATTAGTATCGCTTATTGAAGGTTATAATGCACGGATAGTTTTGGGAACAGAAAGCTGGTTGAAGCCAGACGTCAGTGACAACCAAATCCTAAGTTCAGAATGGAAATTTTATCTTAAGGATGGGTTAGCTGCCAATGGTGGCGGCGTGTGTATTGCAGTAAAAAATTCAATGAAATCTAGCGAGGTTAACACGGATTCCGAATGTGAATTAATCTGGGTGAAATTGAGTATCAAAGAACGGTCAAAAAAGGTGATCGGATGGTTTTATAGATCACCTGAGTCAGGATCTGTAGTTGTAGAGCGCTTCAGACAGGGCTTGCAGAATATCTTCAGTAATTTTTCTGACCATGGCGTTGTAATAAGGAATGACTTCAATTTTTCCAGGTATAGATTGTGAGTGTTATGCCCTCAAAACTGGTGCCATAGACAGGGAATCGTGTGGCATTGTTCTTAATATCTTGTCCTAAAATTACCTTGAGCAGATAGAGAACCAATTCGTGAGGGTAACGCCTTAGACCTCTTGGAAACAAACAGACCTGAACTTATCGAATCGCCGGCCGTGGTGACCGAGCGGTTCTAGGCGCTGTAGTCTGGAACGGCGCGACCGCTACGGTTGCAGGTTCGAATCCTGCCTCGGGCATGGATGTGTGTGATGTCCTTAGGTTAGTTAGGTTTAACTAGTTCTACGTTCTAGGGGACTGATGACCTCAGAAGTTGAGTTCCATAGTGCTCAGAGCCATTTCAACCAACTTATCGAATCAGTTAACGCAGAGGAAGGTATCAGTGACCATAACAGCATCTATGACGACGGGTCCTGCATGGAATGTTAAGAAAGGTAGGAAGATATATTTGCTCATCAAGGGTGACAGGATACGAATTTCAGAATATCTCAGCAGTCAGTCGGTGAGGATGACGAAGATGTGGAGAATAAATGGAAAAAATTCAAGGGCTTAGTTCAATATGCCCTAGACACGTATGTTCCGAGTAAGGTTTTAAGGTATGGGAAAGATCCACCATGGTTTAATAGCCGTGTTAGAAAAGCGCTACGTAAACAAAAAGCACTTCATCTCAGATTCAAGAGAAGTAAAAATGTAGCTGACAAACAAAGTCTGAACAAAGCGAAAATGAGCGTAAGGAGAACAATAAGAGAAGTGTTCAATGATTTTGAAACTAAGACGTTGAGTGAAAACCCTAAGAGATTCTGGTCGTATGTAGAATCAGTAAGTGAGGCAAATGGTTGAAATGGCTCTGAGCACTATGGGGCCTAACCTCTGAGGTCATCAGTCCCGTAGAACTTAAAACTACTTAAACCTAACTAACCTTAGAACATCACACACATCCATGCCCGAGGCAGGATTCGAAACTGCGACAGTAGCGGTCGCGCGGTCCCAGACTGTAGCGCCTAGAACCGCTCGGCCACCTCGGCCGGCTAAGTGAGTCAAAATCATCTATTCATTCTCTCAGTGACCACATCGGCACCGAAACGGAAGATAACAGAGAGAAGGCCGAAATACTGAATTCGATCTTCCGAAGTTGTTTCACCGCGGAAGATTATAACACTGTCCTTCCTTTCAATCGTTGTGCGAACGTAGAAATTGCAGATATTGAGATAACCGATAGCGGAATTGAAAAGCAGCTACAATCGCTTAGTAGTGGAAAGGCTTCTGGACCAGATTAGATACCTATAAGATTCTATAAAGATTATGCGGAACAACCTGCTCCCCTTCTAGCAGCAATTTATCTTAGATCGTTTGAGCAACGAAAGGTACCTAATGACTAGAAAAAAGCGCAGGTCATTCCCGTTTTTAAGAAAGGCCGTAAGACAGATCCACACAATTATAGACCTATATAGTCGATGTCAGTCTGTTTTGTAGAATTATGGAACATGTTTTATGTTCAAGAATTATAACGTTCTTGTAAAACAAAGAGCTCCTCTATAAAAATCAACATGGACTCCGTAACAGAGATCCTGCGAAACTCAGCTCGCTCTGTTCGTCCATGAGATCCACAGCGCAGTAGACAATGGCTCTCAGGTTGATGCCGTGCTCCTTGATTTCAGTAAGGCATTTGACACCGTCCCGCATTGCCGTTTAATGAAAAAAATCCGAATATCGGAGCAGACCTGCGATTGGATTCAAGACTTTTTGCAGATAGAACTCAACACGTCGCTCTTAACTGTACTAAATCGACATATGTAAAGGTAAAATCCGGACTACCACAGGGAAGTGTGATAGGACCGTTGCTGTTCACAATATACATAAATGATCTAGTAGAAATCGTAGGACGCCCTTTAAGGCTATTCGCAGATGATGCAGTTGTTTATACCAAAGTAGCAACGCCAGAAGATAGTAAGAATTTGCAGAACGACCTGCAGAGAACTGATGGATGGTCCAGACTGTGGCAGTTGACCCTGAACGTTAATAAATGTAACATATTGAGCATATATAGAAAAAGAAATCCACTACTATGACAAACAGCTGGAGACAGCGTCTGCCGTAAAATATCTAGGCGTAACTATCCATAGCGATAAAACAGATAGTGGGAAAAACAGACACCAGATTCAGATTCATAGAAAGAATCTTAAGGAAGTGTAACTCATTCACGAAAGAAGTGGCTTATAAGGCGCTTGTTCACCCGATTCTTGAGTATTGTTCATCTATCTCGGATCCGTATCAGGAAGGACTGATAGAGGAGATACAGAAGATCCAACGGCCGGCCGTAGTGGCCGAGCTGTTCTAGGCGCTTCAGTCTGGAACCGCGCGAACGCTACGGTCGCAGATTCGAATCCTGCCTCGGGCATGGATGTGTGTGATGTCCTTAGGTTAGTTAGAATTAAGTAGTTCTAAGTTCTAGGGGACTGATGACCTCAGAAGTTAAATCCCATAGTGCTCACAGCCATTTTTGAAGATCCAACGAAGAGCCGCGCGTTCCGTCACGGGATCGTTTAGCTGGCGAGAGAGCGTTACGGCGATGCTAAACAAACTCCAGAGAGACGTTGTGCCTCACTGAGAGATTTACTATTGAAATTTCGTGACAGCACTTTTCAGGAGGACTCTGACAACGTATTATTTCCCCCCAAATATATCTCGCGTATTGACCACGAAGAGAAAATTCGAGAAATTAGAGCCAATACAGAGGCTTACCGACAATCATTCTTCCCACGCACTATTCGCGAGTGGAACAGGGTTGGAGGGATCAGATAGTGGTACCGAAAGCATCCTCCGCCACACACCATTATGTGACTTGCGGAGTATGATGTAGATGTAGGTGTCTGAAATAGTGATTTTTTTCTTTGCTAAACAGTGATATGGATTACCCCAAACTCGTAACGCAGCACACACTTGTGATATTAACACAAATAAATGCACCAGATGAAGGATGTTTAAGACTATGAAACGCGCTGTGGAAATAAACAGTGGTTGGTAACATACACTTCTTATTTCAATGTTCGCATTTAAATATTTTACGTGTAATACAGTTCCCTCGGATACCTCATATTATTCCCTTGTAATATACGTCCCGTTTTCTCAGCAACATACAAAATTTGAACAAAATTTTTTTCTAACACAATTTACAATTTTATTATATTTTTAAAGTCGCTTCTCGACTAATTAAAAACCTTTTGGGGGTTAAAATATATTAAAAGGAAATTTAAAGTCGCTTTGTTGATTAGCTTATGAGCTACAACATAAATAGGAGCCACACAAATCGATCAAAGCGCTGATGTTTTGGCCGGGATACACAGTGACGCGTTGGGTCGGGCTGCCGTCGGTATGCCTTTTGTGTTGGCAGCCCTGCAGCAACAGGCAACTTTTTTGGCTGCAGTCCCGCGCTATTATGTTGTCAGACACAATGGAGGACAGTTTCGTGTAAGTGTGCGTAAAATTATTTAAAACTTCCAGCAAGTCCCTAGACAATGGAAAACAACGAGCAGTCGGACATCAAAGTATTCGTGGAAACACACAATACTAAATTTGTATCAGAGTGAAATTGCGAAAAAAAACTTATCATTTTCTGCTTCTACCACTTTCATACCAAATGACTGCGGACGATGCATTTCGGCAACACATTGCTACCTTCAGGTGTTAGTATGTTCTTAATACCGGGTACATTAATCTGTGCGGTATATATCTCATTATTTCTGAGTGAGTCAGTTAGACAGTGGCTTACTTAGAAACTATATAGTGCCTCAGTGAAGCATGAACCAAGCACAGTACTGTATTCGTCATACACAAACCTGAAAATGCTAGAGTGCTGTCAAAAAGCATACCAAATAGTTCTCACAGTAAAAAAGAAACAGAAAATGAATGAAGTTCTTTTGAAATCATACTTGTACTTGGGAAACATTATCCATACGTTCCTACAGAACTCTGCAAACAATATTATCACAGCCAGCTACAATTTAATCTGCAGTTTTACGTGGTTTGCCAATCCCGCCAAACTTTAATGTCTTAACGACAGACAGACAAACCCACTACTGTATACTCAAAATTATAGAATTTTAGCACGGCTTTCTCGACATTTCTCCTGCCTCTAACTTCGTTTTTCTGTTATTTATCATCAAGTATTTTTTTTTTTTTTGGTCATCAGTCTACTGACTGGTTTGATGCGGCCCACCACGAATTCCTTTCCTGTGCTAACCTCTTCATCTCAGAGTAGCACTTGCAACCTACGTCCTCAATTATTTGCTTGACGAATTCCAATCTCTGTCTTCCTCTACAGTTTTTGCGCTCTACAGCTCCCTCTAGTACCATGGAAGTCATTCCCTCATGTCTTAGCAGATGTCCTATCATCCTGTCCCTTCTCCTTATCAGTGCTTTCCACATATTCCTTTCCTCTCCGATTCTGCGTAGAACCTCCTCATTCCTTACCTTATCAGTCCACTAGTCCACTTAATTTTCAACATTCTAGCACCACATCTCAAATGCTTCGATTCTCTTCTGTTCTGGTTTTCCCACAGTCCATGTTTCACTACCATACAATGCTGTACTCCAGACGTACATCCTCAGAAATTTCTTCCTCAAATTAAGGCCGGTAATTGATATTAGTACACTTCTCTTGGCCAGAAATGCCTTTTTTGCCATAGCGAGTCTGCTTTTGATGTCCTCCTTGCTCCGTCCGTCATTGGTTATTTTACTGCCTAGGTAGCAGAATTCCTTAACTTCATTGACTTCGTGACCATCAATCTTGATGTTAAGTTTCTCGCTGTTCTCATTTCTACTACTTCTCGTTACCTTCGTCTTTCTCCGATTTACTCTCAAACCATACTGTGTACTCATTAGACTGTTCATTCCGTTCAGCAGATCATTTAATTCTTCTTCACTTTCACTCAGGATAGCAATGTCATCAGCGAATCGTATCATTGATATCCTTTCACCTTGTATTTTAATTCCTCTCCTGAACCTTTCTTTTATTTCCATCATTGCTTCCTCGATGTACATATTGAAGAGTAGGGGCGAAAGGCTACAGCCTTGTCTTACACCCTTCTTAATACGAGCACTTCGTTCTTGATCGTCCACTCTTATTATTCCCTCTTGGTTCTTGTACAAATTGTATATGACCCGTCTCTCTCTATAGCTTACCCCCACTTTTTTCAGAATCTCGAACAGCTTGCACCATTTTATATTGTCGAACGCTTTTTCCAGGTCGACAAATCCTATGAAAGTGTCTTGATTTTTCTTTAGCCTTGCTTCCATTATTAGCCGTAACGTCAGAATTGCCTCTCTCGTCCCTTTACTTTCCCTAAAGCCAAACTGATCTTCACCTAGCGCATTCTCAATTTTCTTTTCCATTCTTCTGTATATTATTCTTGTAAGCAGCTTCGATGCATGAGCTGTTAAGCTGATTGTGCGATAATTCTCGCACTTGTCAGCTCTTGCCGTCTTCGGAATTGTGTGGATGATGCTTTTCCGAAAGTCAGATGGTATGTCGCCAGACTCATATATTCTACACACCAACGTGAATAGTCGTTTTGTTGCCACTTCCCCCAATGATTTTAGAAATTCTGATGGAATGTTATCTATCCCTTCTGCCTTATTTGACCGTAAGTCCTCCAAAGCTCTTTTAAATGCCGATTCTAATACTGGATCCCCTATCTCTTCTAAATCGACTCCTGTTTCTTCTTCTATCACATCAGACACATCTCCACCCTCATAGAGGCTTTCAATGTATTCTTTCCAGCTATCTGCTCTCTCCTCTGCATTTAACAGTGGAATTCCCGTTGCACTCTTAATGTTACCACCGTTGCTTTTAATGCCACCAAAGGTTGTTTTGACTTTCCTGTATGCTGAGTCTGTCCTTCCGACAATCATATCTTTTTCGATGTCCTCACATTTTTCCTGTAGCCATTTCGTCTTAGCTTCCCTGCACTTCCTATTTATTTCATTCCTCAGCGACTTGTATTTCTGTATTCCTGATTTTCCCGGAATATGTTTGTACTTCCTCCTTTCATCAATTAACTGAAGTATTTCTTCTGTTACCCATGGTTTCTTCGCAGCTACCTTCTTTGTACCTATGTTTTCCTTCCCAACTTCTGTGATGGCCCTTTTTAGAGATGTCCATTCCTCTTCAACTGTACTGCCTACTGCGCTATTCCTTATTGCTGTACCCATCTGACCAGAAATCCTTGTCTTCTTTCCACTTCACTTCACTGACCCCTACTATATCTAGATTGAGCCTTTGCATATCCCTTTTCAGATTTTCTAGTTTCCCTACCATGTTCAAGCTTCTGACATTCCACGCCCCGACTCGTAGAACGTTATCCTTTCGTTGATTATTCAATCTTTTTCTCATGGTAACCTCCCCCTTGGCAGTCCCCTCCCGGAGATCCGAATGGGGGACTATTCCGGAATCTTTTGCCAATGGAGTGATCATCATGACACTTCTTCAATTACAGGCCACATGTCCTGCGGATACACGTTACGTGTCTTTAATGCAGTGGTTTCCATTGCCTTCTGCCTCCTCATGTCGTTGATCATTGCTGATTCTTCCGCCTTTAGGGGCAATTTCCCACCCCTAGGACAAGAGAGTGCCCTGAACCTCTATCCGCTCCTCCGCCCTCTTTGACAAGGCCGTTGGCAGAATGAGGCTGACTTCTTATGCCGGAAGTCTTGGGCCGCCAATGCTGATTATTTATCAAAATTTAGGCAGTGGCGGGGATCGAACCCGGGACTGAAGACGTTTTTGATTATGAATCAAAGACGCTAACCCTAGACCACGGGCTTTACACATTTCAATTCTTACAAGTCACAAATCGCACCAGTCACCTGTCCTCATTAAACATTTGTATTTCGCTGTACTCTTCCTTTTATTTTTACTTTACTCAACTTTCCTTTTCCTTCTTCCATTACCTCTAAAACAATCAGATGAGAGAGTCTGTTACAAAGGTTCAATCAGAGCCGTACCGAGGTGATCCTACGCCCCTGGCAGAACTCTCAAAGCAGCGCCCCCCCCTCCCCCCCCCCCCCCTAGAAAAACTTTCGTTCGGCAATTTTTTCTACACGAAAACTAGGAAATTTTGTAACTTTGTAAGATAGATTTAATAGAAATGTAGCGTCATTGAGAATGTTACCTAAATGAGCATTCGGGAGGACGACGGTTCAATCTCGTCTCCAGCCATCCTGATTTAGGTTTTCCGTGATTTCCCTAAATCGTTTCAGGCAAATGCCGGGATGGTTCCTTTGAAAGGGCACGGCCGATTTCCTTCCCAATCCTTCCCTAACCCGAGCTTGCGCTCCGTCTCTAATGACCTCGTTATCGACGGGACGTTAACCACTAACTACCACCTACCACCACCACCACTAAATGAGCCCCCCCCCCTCTTGAACCATAGACGTTGCCGTTGGTGGGGAGGCTTGCGTGCCTCAGCGATACAGATAGCCGTACCGTAGGTGCAACCACAACGGAGGGGTACCTCTTGAGAGGCCAGACAAACGTATGGTTCCTGAAGAGGGGCAGCAGCCTTTTCAGTAGTTGCAGGGGCAACATCCTGGATGATTGACTGATCTGGTCTTGTAACACTAACGAAAAAGGCCTTGCTGTGCTGGTACTGCGTACGGCTGAAAGCAAGAGGAAACCACAGCCGTAATTTTTCCCGAGGACATGCAGCTTTACTGTATGGATAAATGATGATGGCGTCCTCTTGGGTAAAATATTACGGAGGTAAAATAGTCCCCCATCCGGATCTCCGGGCGGGGACTACTCAGGAGGACGTTGTTATCAGGAGAAAGAAAACTGACGTTCTACGGATCGGAGCGTGGAATGTCAGATTCCTTAACTGGGTAGGTAGAATAGAAAATTTAAAAAGGGAAATGGATAGGTTAAAGTTAGACTTAGTGCGAATTAGTGAATTTCGGTGGCAGGAGGAAGGAGACTTTTGGTCAGGTGAATGCATGGTTATAAATAGAAAATCAAAGAGGGGTAATGCAGGAGTAGGTTTAATAATGCATAAAAAAATTGGAGTTCGGGTAAGCTACTACAAAGAACATAGTGAACGCATTATTGTGGCCAAGATAGACACTAAGCCCACGCCTACTACAGTAGTACAAGTCTATATGCCATCTAGCTCTGCAGATGACGAAGAAATTGAAGAAATGTATGACGAGATAAAAGAAATTATTCAGATAGTGAAAGGAGATCAAAATTTAATAGTCATGGGTGACTGGAATTCGATAGTAGGAAAAGAAAGAGAAGGAAACGTAGTGGGTGAATATGGATTGGAGGGAAGAAATGAAAGAGGAAGCCGCCTGGTAGAATTTTGCACAGAGCACAACTTAATCATAGCTAACACTTGGTTCAAGAATCATGAAAGAAGGTTGTATACATGGAAGATAGATTAAATAATGGTGAGAAAGAGATTTAGGAACAAGGTTTTAAATTGTAAGACATTTCCAGGGGCAGATGTGGTCTCTGACCACAATCTATTGGTTATGAAGGAACTGCAAAAAGGTGGGAATTTAAGGAGATGGGACATGGATAAACTGACTAAACCAGAGGTTGTACAGAGTTTCAGGGAGAGCATAAGGGAACAATTGACAAGAATGGGGGAAATAAATACAGTAGAAGAAGAATGGGTAGCTTTGAGGGATGAAGTAGTGAAGGCAGCAGAGGATCAAGTAGGTAAAAAGACGAGGGCTAGTAGAAATCCTTGGGTGACAGAAGAAATACTGAATTTAATTGATGAAAGGAGAAAATATAAAAACACAGTAAATGAAGCAGGCAAAAAGGAATACAAACGTCTCAAAAATGATATCGACAGGAAGTGCATAATGGCTAAGCAGGCATGGCTAGAGAACAAATGTAAGGATGTAGAGGCTTATCTCACTAGGGGTAAGATAGATACTGCCTACAGGAAAATTAAAGAGACCTTTGGAGAAAAGAGAACTACTTGTACGAATGTCAAGAGCTCAGATGGAAACCCAGTTCTAAGCAAAGAAGGGAAAGCAGAAAGGTGGAAGGAATATACAGAGAGACTATACAAGGGCGATGTACTTGAGGGCAATGTTATAGAAAGGGAAGAGGATGTAGATGAAGATGAAATGGGAGATATGATACTGCGTGAAGAATATGATAGAGCAGTGAAAGACCTAAGTCGAAAACAAGGACCCAGGAGTAGACAACATTCCATTAGAACTACTGACAGCCTTGGGAGAGCCAGTCCTGACAAAACTCTACCATCTGGTGAGCAAAATGTATGAGACAGGCGAAATACCCTCAGACTTCAAGAAGAATATAATAATTCCAATCCCAAAGAAAGCAGGCATTGACAGATGTGAAAATTACCGAACTATCAGTTTAATAAGTCACGGCTGCAAAATACTAACACGAATTCTTTACAGACGAATGGAAAAACTGGTAGAAGCGGACCTCGGGGAAGATCAGTTTGGATTCCGTAGAAACATGGGAACACGTGAGGCCATACTGACCCTACGACTTATCTTAGAAGCTAGATTAAGAAAAGGCAAACCTACGTTTCTAGCATTTGTAGACTTGGAGAGAGCGTTTGACAATGTTGACTGGAATACTCTCTTTCAAATTCTGAAGGTGGCAGGGGTAAACTACAGGGAGCGAAAGGCTATTTACAATTTGTACAGAAACCAGATGGCATGAATGGGAAGCAGTGGTTGGGAAGGGAGTGAGACAGGGTTGTAGCCTCTCCCCGATGTTATTCAATCTGTATATTGAGGCAGTAGTAAAGGAAACAAAAGAAAAATTCGGAGTAGGTATTAAAATCCATGAAGAAGCAAATAAAAACTTTAAGGTTCGCCGATGACATTGTAATTCTGTCAGAGACAGCAAAGGACTTGGAAGAGCAGTTGAACGGAATGGACAGTGTCTTGAAGGGAGGATATAAGATGAACATCAACAAAAGCAAAACGAGGATAATGGAATGTAGTCGAATTAAGTCGGGTGATGCTGAGAGAATTACATTAGGAAATGAGACGCTTAAAGTAGTAATTGAGTTTTGCTATTTGGGGAGCAACATAACTGATGATGGTCGAAGTAGAGAGGATATAAAATGTAGACTGGCAATGGCAGGGAAAGCGTTTCTGAAGAAGAGAAATTTGTTAACATCGAGTATAGATTTAAGTGTCAGGAAGTGGTTTCTGAAAGTATTTGTATGGAGTGTAGCCATGTATGGAAGTGAAACATGGACGATAAATAGTTTGGACAAGAAGAGAATAGAAGGTTTCGAAATGTGGTGCCACAGAAGAATGCTGAAGATTAAATGGGTAGATCACATAACTAATGAGGAGGTATTGAATAGGATTGGGGAGAAGAGGAGTTTGTGGCACAACTTGACAAGAAGAAGGGATCGGTTGGTAGGACATGTTCTGAGGCATCAAGGGATCACCAATTTAGTATTGGAGGGCAGCGTGGAGGGTAAAAATCGTAGAGGGTGACCAAGAGATGAATACACTAAGCAGATTGAGAAGGATGTAGGTTGCAGTAAGTACTGGGAGATGAAGAAGTTTGTACAGGATAGAGTAGCATGGAGAGCTGCATCAAACCAGTCTCAGGACTGAAGACCGCCACAACAACAACTACAACCTAAATGAGCTATATTGATGAAAAATATTGCACACCACAAATTAAATGTATCATTGTAGTAAGTATATTACAAACGTCGATCTTTACGGAACAAAAATGGCAGAATTAAAGGTAATTTCCGAAGCAGCCCAGTAAACGCAGTAAGCGACCGTTACTGTTTATAATGTATACAAATGATCTACTAGAAGGCGTTGGCGGCTCTGTAACAAGCTCGTACATGATGCGGTTGTCTATAACAAAGGAGCAACGCCAGAGGACAGTATTGATTTGTAAAATGGCCTGCTGAGGATTGATGAATGGTACAGGCTTCTGACAGTTGACCCTCAACGTAAATAAATGTAACCTATTGCCGTACACAGAAAAAGAAAAGCACTTGTGTATAAATGCACTACTGATGAGAAATTGCTGGAAACAGTGTCTACCATAAAATATCTAGGAGTTACTATCCAGAGCGACCTGAAGTGGAATGATCACATGAAACAAATATTAGGGAAAACAGATGTCAAAGTGAGACATGTAGGGGAAGAATTTTAAGGAAATGTAACTTATCCATGAAGGAAGTGGCTTACAGAGCGCTTGTTCGAACGCTGCTTGAGTATTGGTCATCATATGGGATCCTTACCAGGTGGGACTGATAGAAGAGATAGGGGAGATCCAAACAAGAGAGGCGCGTTTCGTCACGGGATCGTTTAGTCGGTGCGAGAGCGTTACAGAGATGCTCAAAAAAACAGTCGTAGTGCTTGATGGAGAGGTTTACTATTGAAATGTCCAGAGACTAATTCCTGAGAAGAATCGGACAACATATTCCTCCCGAGAAATGATCACGATGAGAAAATTTTAGAAATTAGAGCTAATACAGAAGATTACCAACAATCATGCTTCTGACTCGTCATTTCGTGTGTAACAGAGAAGTGGGGATCAGTTTGTGGTACCAAAAGTATCCTCCGTTACACACCTGAAGGTGACTTGCTGAGTATAATGTACATGCAGAACTGTACAAACTTCCTAAAGGGTTTGAAAGTGAAATAAAATTTGTCTTATTGTTTGTGGCAGCCACTGTACATTGATTTTATCATGATTTATAGTAATCAACACATTTTATTTGCTCCTATTAAATTATTATCAGTGTTTGAACCAATAATAGGATACAAAATTTAAAGAGCTATAAGTAAGTGTTGAGAACACAGTTCTTTTTCAAGGACTGTGTTCTTACTGTAATTTGACTTTCCATTTCCTTGCTTTGAGTGCACCAAGCTCACTGATATTGTCATTGAAGTCAAATTTAGAAAATGTGACGTATTCTATCTTACAAGATAACTGAATTTGATAGCCTGCTACTCGACCTTCAGTAGCTTTTTATCATCTTTAATTTGCTGACACTGTGTTTAAATTGTAATAATTCCCTCAAAGCTATTTCGGTACGTCGATAAGCATCTCGTAACCAATACTTCGAAAAAAAAAGTTATGGTTTCCGAATGGAAATCAGCCTGCATGCTCTTCATCAGCTCTTTCACTAGAATTTGAAAGTAGCTATTCCGTGAAGTAGTTCTGCTGTATCGATACTGCTGTTATATTTGGCACCAAAATTGGATGTATATTTTTCAAAATAAGCTATAGATCGTTCATTTAATGCTTTCCTGTCAAGAAATTAAATTGAGATAACATGGTGTGTTGTACGTGAGATATTTTTCCGATTTCACTTATTTTTCTCTCAAGTATTTTTGAAGCATTGAAGTTTAATTAGTTTCGCTACAGCCCTCGGCAGAAATTAAAAATAGGTAGCGATCGGTTAAACATAGGGTTGCTAGATTGTCCGTTTTTGCCGGATTTATCCGTTTTTTTTCTAATTTTAGTACTCCGTTTTTTTCTTTCTCCGGAGTCCCTTGTAATCCGTTCTTTTTTTATCTTCTATTTTTTTTTTGTAGGTTCATGTTCATGCAAATACTTTCCTGAATTTCACAAGGAAGTACGACAAACTCATCCCGATGCTTTTCGAACACACATGTACACTGAGACCTGTGTGTCGTATTGCAATGTCTTGCTGGTAGAGGCCATCGCCACGAGGAAAAAGTAATTGCACTTAGGGATGGCAATCTTCGCCAAGGATAGATGCATACTTCTGTTTATCCTTTGTGCCTTTCAGAATGCGGAGATGACCCAGGGAATGTCACGAAAGCACTCTCCGAGTCTTAACGCTAGGCCTCCGAGCTGGACCCTTCCGACGATTGCCTTCGGTCTTATGGAGCATAAAACGTCATTATCTCAATAGACTATCGATCGCCAGCCAGTGGAAGCCCAGTTGCGATACTGGCTTGCAAATTCCAGCCTTCGTCGCCGATGAAAAGCAGTCAGCATGGGTGCATGAACCAGATATTGCTGCAGAGGCCCGTACACAGCAACGTTCACTAAACGCTCGTTGAGGAAATTCTGTTGGTAGCCCCTTGCGTCCTCTAAGCGGTCATTTGCTCAACAGTTGCAATGCTATTCGGCCGTCGTTCAGCTGTGTCATGGTGCATCACAGTTGCCTCGGCGCCCGTTTTGGTTCAAAATGGTTCAAATGGCTCTGAGCACTATGGGACTTAACATCTGAGGTCATCAGTCCCTTAGAACTTAGAACTACTTAAACCTAACTAACCTAAGGACATCACACACATCCATGTCAGAGGCAGGATTCGAACCTGCGACCGTAGCGGTCGCGCGGTTCCAGACTGTAGCGCCTAGAACCGCTCGGCCACCCCGGCCTGCGCCCGTTTTGGATAGCACCGTTTTGCCGTGGGTGGTATGCTTAAACCAAGCCGGCACGCGAACGGTTTACAGTCTTAGCCGTTTCGAAAATGCTTCCACCCTTGGCCCGGAAGCCAATGATCGTGAACTTTCGGGCGCCTCCCCCTGACACGCTTCAAATACCCTCCACTGCTAGACTTGCCACCTTCCGTCTTTGAGTGGTTATTAGGCGGTGGTCAGTTTACTGCGACTGCTGTGGTGGTGTTCTTCATTACAAGATGTCTAGAAACAACAGCTGTATAACTTAACACGGGACAGGATAATCGAGAAACTGGAAGAAGGACGAAGTGCGACAAATGTAACCCGGAGCTTGGTATTGTTCACAGTATTGTTTTTACGTGTATAAGGAGCATTCAGAGCCACACGCTCCGCAGTTCGAAGGAGAGGAAATGGTCGACCACAGTCAACTGCAGCTGCAGTGACCGCTACATCGAGCAACAGGCAAGAAAGAACCCACAGGAAAAACCGGGTGGAATTGCAACCATATTTAACAGGACTACAAAGCACGCCATCTCACGCTCCAAAGTGGCACGGAGACTGCATGGGGGTGGTCCGTTCGTTCCCGTCGGATAGACTGTTCGCCTGGTGCAAGTCTTTCGAGTTGACGCCTCTTTAGCGACTTGCGTGTCGATGGGGATGAGGGGATGATGATAAAGACAACACCCAGTCCCTGAGCGGAGAAAATCTCCGACCCAGCCGGGAATCGAACCCGGGCCGTTATGTATGACATTCCGTCGCCCTGACCACTCAGCTGCCAGGGGCGGACTTCGTTCCGTTGACACCTGCACATCGTTAGCACAGTTTTTCGATAGTGCCAAGAGCGTAGAGATTGGCCCAGCGTGGGGTGGGGTCGCGTGGCCGTCTTGGATGAGAGCAGATTCAGTCTGTGTGATGATTCTGGACATATTCTCATATGGCGAGAGGTGGTACGACGTAAATGCAACCATGAACATTGTCAAACATGATTGCTTTGGTGGTACAGGTGTTATGGTTTGAGGAGGCGTCAGGCTGCATGGGAGAACTGACATCCCAGTCTCTGAACACTGTACACATACCGCTCAACGTGATTATGGCGCTACACTCATTCCCCATGCGCGTCTTTTCAGGGGTGCACCCGGCCCGGAGGACTGGCCTGTCGCATGCCCCGACTTAAATGCACCGAGCACGTATGGGTTGCGTTGGCAGACTTGCTGCAGCACGTCCACAGGTACCAACGTCCATCCAGCGGTTGTCAACGGAACGTCCTACGACAAGAACTCCGTACCAGCCTTGTGGCCAGCATGAAGCACGTGCACATTGTGGTGCATGGATTGACGTACGTGGCGACCACACACCCATTAAAAGCCATGTCTCTTTTTTTAATGTCCAGGGGACCATCATAAATCGTGGTGACTGCAGTGCAATTATTGTGTCTGAATAAAAGTGTCATTCTTGTTCGTCCCATTGTCTATTTGTTTCAGTTAGATTCTGTACTGTTCTGAAACTGTTCTTTCTATGTATGGTCCATTGTCAGTGTGTGGATGTTATGTTGACGAGTTGTCGCGGGTTCGAATCCTGCCTCGGGCATGGATGTGTGTGATGTCCTTAGGTTAGTTAGGTTTAAGTAGTTCTAAGTTATAGGGGACTGATGACCTCAGAAGTTAAGTCCCATAGTGCTCATAGCCATTTGAACCATTTTTTTGTTGACGAGTTGCACAACGGATTGATCTGACAAGTACCCTTTGGCTCCTGCAAGAAGCAGTTTCCACCCCACACTACTACAGACGTCAGACAGACGCTCCTAACGTACCAAAAAGAAAACCAGCAATAAATATCTTCTGGAGTCGTTCGCTGTAAGGAAAAGACACAAAAATATTCTATTTTCTTAAATAACTAGTGGGATACTTGGGTACTGGGGTATTGCTAGTTAGTGTAAGAAAAACATTAAACGAACAGAAAATATTACTTACTGCAAAATTTAAGAAGATCAAGTGAAACATTTATTTACAAACTGATACACAAATTTCTGGGTTCTTTTTGGAATATATTCGAAGTCTGGGAAAGCTCTTTTATCCCTTTTCTTTAAGAATGTTATTTACTTGGCAGAATGGCTGAGAGCTGCGGCTATTCAACTTGAATAATTATCCGATTGAATTTTTCTAAGTATGGTCGAGGCTGTCGCGTGAGAAATGTAATGGAGTGACATGAATGAAGTGAGTTATTTCTAATGGAGGAAAGATGGGGCTCGCCTACGCTGCATCGTTCGCCGCTGAAAAATAACAAAACTATCCATCTGGATTGACCTTCGCCAATCGAACTCTCACTACGCCTTGATGAAGTCAAGGACTCCTATCTGCCCCTAGTCTAACTATTGGCGTGGTACATCGGTCAGATAACCAGTCCACTGCGATGCCACTCAATGTTCACTCACTCTGTCCGTGTTCACACCGCACATTAAGTGTGGCGGCCAACACAGTGAACAAACGCTTAATCGCGAGTGACTCAGTATAGAGTAGCACTCTGATTTGCTAGCAACAGAGGCGCTCTCTCAGTGCAGTACTGAGTAGAGACTTTGTTCCTCGCTCTCTGTGTACACGCACGAGCGCACTCGCTCCCGCTATGTGTTCCCGCTACAAGAGCGTCACCGGAATGACTTCCCTCCACGCAAAAAGCGAAAGGGTATATTATCCACTGTCTTTCCCTCACTTCTCCAGCTCATTGCACCAGAAATAGTCCACCAATCGGCGTTACTCTTACAGATGGGAGAATGGCTAAGCCGACCAATCCAGAAATATATAGCATCTGCGTTAGGCATTTACTGTCCATTTGTGAGAATTCTGAAACTGCGCACTAGGTCTGCCAAAAAAAATGTGTATGCTGGGGCTCTCCCAAACAATACAGCGGGTTTTACTTTTAAGATGAACACGCAGGCCATTATCCCTTTCCTCTGGCAAAAGCTGTTTTGGTCCATGGGCGGCCGGCCGGCTGGTACTAACCCACCCTCCTACAGACTTTCCAGTGGGCTGGTTGCCTCCGCCAAACAAAAACTCCTGTGGCTATCGTGTCTTGAATGTTTGTGTACGCCAGCCTCGACATTTTAATCTTGGTGCCCACTTGCGATTTACTTATTAGATTTGCATATCGATTAAATGGAAATATGTAAAATTGACTCTACTCTATCAAGTTTGGCCTCGAATGAAACGTCTTGATACGCAGAATACGATGGTGAGATCGGAATATGTAAGAAATGAAGGCCAGGAGACCATGCCACCTTACACCACGTTTTATCAAACTATGTTACTTGGCAGTGAAAAGTGAAGTGGAAGTTATTTCCATCTTTAAGTTTTGTGCACCAGTGTATTTAAAGACATTCGGTCCGGATGCCCATTTGCAGCTTAACTGGCGATAAGCCACGGATTTTGAGAACGAAAGCAAGGTCTAAATAGGCTGTATTCGTTTTATTACCCATGAAATTGGCCATTTTCAACAGTGGGTCATTTTCAAGCACAAACCTCAAGTTTGTAGCTTTATTTCACGTTCTAATACATCGCTGGACTTGGACTGTCAAATGAAGTTGGAAGCTTAAGATTGTACTTGGAAATGACCCACAGTTGAGAGTAGCTAATTATACGGATAGTAAAAATAATACACGCTACTGGGAACATGTTTTCATTCTCAAAACACGTTGAGGTGGCGCACTCCCACAAAAATAAAATTTGAGTAAGCAACGTCGCTTAAGCACTATTGTGCTTGGTGAGATATCAGATACAATTGATCACATTAATTTAAATTCAATTTTCTTTTTGCTATGCTCTCGTTAAAATGTTGTGCTAATAAACTAAGTGTTTGGTAAGTGTTCGCTGCTTGGGTAATTTCGTATACACTCTTTGTAGTCGTATAACTTTACTTAATTTGATTCGAGTCTCGAAATTTAGTATTTCAGAGGGCATTTCTTCTCACAGCTGATCATATCCTCATTTTCTGTCACAGGTAATGTTTTTCTGAAACCTAGTAGGGACCTTACAAGACGATGATGGGTTCTGGGAATAGTAGTGATAGCACAAAAAATCTTAGTTAATTGCCAGTGATTCGTTATTTATTGCACGACCATGGAAACATAAATACCGGGTGATCAAAAATTCAGTACAAATTTGAAAACTGAATAAACCACGGAATAATGTAGATAGAGAGGTAAAAATTGACACACATGCTTGGAATGACATGGGCTTTTATTAGAACCAAAATGCAGGATGGCGCTCCACCCCATATTGCTAGACGCGTGAAAGATCTCTTGCGCTCGTCGTTTGGTGATGATCGTGTGCTCAGCCGCCACTTTCGCCATGCTTGGCCTTCCAGGTCACCAGACCTCAGTCCGTGCGAGTATTGGCTTTGGGGTTACCTGAAGTCGCAAGTTTATCGTGATCGACAGACATCTCTAGGGATGGTGAAGACAACACCCGACGCCAATGCCTCACCATAACTCTGGACATGCTTTACAGTGCTGTTCACAACATTATTTCTCGACTACAGCTATTGTTGAGGAAAGATGGTGGACATATTGAACATTTTCTGTAAAGAACATCATCTTTGCTTTGTCTTACTTTGTTATGCTGATTATTGCTATTCTGATCTTCATCTGTCGGACATATTTTGAACTTCTGTATTTTTTTGGTTCTAATAAAACCCCATGTTATTCCAAGCATGTGCGCCAATTTGTACCTCTCTATCTACATTATTCCGTGATTTATTCAGTTTTCAAATTTATACTAACTTTTTGATCACCCGGTATGTCGTGGTCGTGCCATTCGGTCATGGGAGGTCAAGCGTGTCGTGCTGCAGTTTCCGATCCGAAGCTCCCATGCGTTTGTTTGAGGTGAGTGTGGCCCTCAACGACTGACTGCCCCGACCGCGATATATTTATGTTTCCACAATTATTTGGTGACACCTGAAGACGAAGCTTTAAGCTTCGAAACTGGTCGTGCAATAAATAAGAAATTATTGGCAAGCGAAGCGGATTTTCTATTCTGTCAGTATGTCCCTCATTTGCGGATATTCGTCTGATCCAATATTTTGTCTGCGAATAGTATTGCAAGCGCTTGTCATTTTTTTGCCGTATATGCACAGTAAAGATAAAACGCACAAGAAGTATTTCTGAAGCACTAAATTTTTCTGTTACCATGTGCAGGAATAAGACCGGGACAGAGATTTTAAACTTCGTAGCTTTGCTGAAGAAAGGAATAATCTAATGAAATAAGTATTGCATGTTTCGAGCTGATCTCGTAATTCCAAGCTACAGTCACAGCTATAGTCCAAGACGTAAGGTTTATGATCCACAATTAGTAAATAACACTAAATGACGTGATGGCCGGCTGAAACTTTCTAACCAACTGCGATATGGCGGACAATGCAGACGACAGGATTCAGCAGGGACGCTCCAGGTCTGTACTCAGAGGCCATATTTCTCCAGGCAGGTAGTGTAGTGGTCACACTTCCAGAACAGTCCCGCAAAACTGTTTCACGTAGTCCTAGGAAAATTCAAACCCCTGATCTTAATCTCGTCGCCGGCCGCTGTGGCCGAGCGGTTCTAGGCGCTTCAGTTCGGAACCGCGCTGCTGCCGCAGTCGCAGGTTCGAATCCTGCCTCGGGCATGGATGGGTGTGCTATCCTTGGGTTAGTTAGGTTTAAGTAGTTCTAAGTCTAGGGGACTGATGACCATAGATGTTAAGTCCCATAGTGCTCAGAGCCATTTGAACCATTTTTCTTAATCTCGTCCTCTGTGACTCCAGTGCAGATCTCGGTGTTGTGCCGTCGACACAATGTTCGCGACCGTTCCTTTTCTCGTGACAGGCCGCATGAACCTTCGGTTTCCGAAACTTCCTAAATAACGGACGGCGACATGTTCTTCCACTAACTCTTTCTTCGTCCCCCCAGCGCTCATATTTAATGCAGCCGCCCTGTTTGCAGCGTGGAGAGCGCTGTGGCAGATCTGGGTCGCCGAGCAAACGAGATGCGCGCGGCAAATCTACGACCGCGCGCGCATTCAATAACGCCACACGGAGAGCTGCTGCCAAAGTCCGCCCTTGCTGTGCAGCATCCGATTGCTCGCAACGGGATTCGGCAGAAAGGGTCCAGGTACAAGCAACCTCTCTTTTCCTCCACACATATAGCGTGGTCCAGGAGCGTGGGCCGGTATTCAGGGATATGACAAGAAAGCTCTTGTAAAGAAAATGATTCGTATGGACTTAACGCGTATTCCGAATAGTTTCCGAGACAGATCACGTTTCATGTACGTTAATTCCATTAACGCTATTCACTGATGAAACCATTTTTACGTGGAATGGAATCAACACCACACGTAGTATAATGGACAGTCAAATGAAAACGAGACAGATGGGCAAAAAGTAGGTAAACTGTTTATTATTCCAAAAGTTCAGAAGAACTCGAAATCCCGAAGATTGGCTAAAATTTACAGACGCGCGAAATTTGGCACGGACTTCAATGCGAGATGCCTTTAATAGGTTCCACAACGAAACATTATCTCGAAATTTGGTAGAAAATCCGAAGAAATTCTGGTCGTATGTAAAGTAAACAAGCGGCAAGACGCAGTCAATACCTTCGCTGCACAGTGCCGATGGTACTGTTACCGACGACTGTGCCGCTAAAGCGGAGTTATTGAACGCAGTTTTCCGAAATTCCTTCACCAGGAAAGACGAATGGAATATTCCAGAATTTGAAACACGAACAACTGCTAGCATGAGTTTCTTAGAAGTAGATACCTTAGGGGTTGCGAAGCAACTCAGATCGCTTGATACGGGCAAGTCTTCAGGTCCAGATTGTATACCGATTAGGTTCCTTTCAGATTACGCTGATTTAATAGCTCCCTACTTAGCAATCATATACAACCGCTCGCTCACCGATAGATCTGTACCTACAAATGGTTCAAATGGCTCTGAGCACTATGGGACTTAACTGCTGTGGTCATCAGTCCCATAGAACTTAGAACTACTTAAACCTAACTACCCTAAGGACATCACACACATCCATGCCCGAGACAGGATTCGAACCTGTGACCGTAGCGGTCGCGCAGTTCCAGACTGTAACGCCCAGAACTGCTCGCCCACTCGGGCCGGCGGATCTGTACCTACAGATTGGAAAATTGGGCAGGTCGCACCAGTGTTTAAGAAGTGTAGTAGGAGTAATCCGTCGAACTACAGACCTATATCATTGACGTCGGTTTGCAGTAGGGTTTTGGAGCATATACTGTATTAAAACATTATGAATCACCTCGAAGGGAACGGTCTATTGATAGGTAATCAGCATGGTTTCAGAAAACATCGTTCTTGTGCAACGGAGTATTCGCACGAAGTAATGGCCGCTATCGATTGATTCCGTATTTCTAGATTTCCGGAATGCTTTTGATACCGTTCCTCACAAGCGACTTCTAATCAAGCTGCGGGCCTACGGGGTATCGTCTCAGTTGTGCGACTGGATTCGTGATTTCCTGTCAGGAAGGTCCCAGTTCGTTGTAATAGACGGCAAATCATCGAGTAAAACTGAAGTGATATCAGGTGTTCCCCAGGGAAGCGTCCTGGGACCTCTGCTGTTCCTGATCTATATAAATGACCTGGGTGACAATCTGAGCAGTTCTCTTAGGTTGTTCGCAGATGATGCTGTAATTTACCGTCTAGTAAGGTCATCCGAAGACCAGTATCAGTTGCGAAGCGATTTAGAAAAGATTGCTATATGGTGTGGTAGGTGGCAGTTGACGCTAAATAACGAAAAGTGTGAGGTGATCCACATGAGTTCCAAAAGAAATCCGTTGGAATTCGATTACTTGATAAATAGTACAATTCTCAAGGCTGTCAATTCAACTAAGTACCTGAGTGTTAAAATTACGAAAAACTTCAGTTGGAAAGACCACATAGATAATATTGTGGGGAAGGCGAGCCAAAGGTTGCGTTTCATTGGCAGGACACTTAGAAGATGCAACAAGTCCACTAAAGAGACAGCTCACACTACACTCCTTTGTCCTCTGTTGGAATATTACTGCGCGGTGTGGGATTCTTACCAGGTGGGATTGACGGAGGACATCAAAAGGGTGCAAAAAAGGGCAGCTAGTTTTGTTTTATCACGTAATAGGGGAGAGAGTGTGGCAGATATGATACGCGAGTTGGGATGGAAGTCATTAAAGCAAAGACGTTTTTCGTCGCGGCGAGATCTATTTACGAAATTTCAGTCACCAACTTTCTCTTCCGAATGCGAAAATATTTTGTTGAGCCCAACCTACATGGGTAAGAATGATCATCAAAATAAAATAAGAGAAATCAGTGCTCGAACAGAAAGGTTTAGGTGTTCGTTTTTCCCGCGCGCTGTTCGGGAGTGGAATGGTAGAGAGATAGTATGATTGTGGTTCGATGAACCCTCTGCCAAGCACTTAAATGTCAATTTCAGAGTAATCATGTAGACGTAATCGCCATAACTGTTAGTACGTTTGTCCCATTGTGAGACAAATCAGTTAGTGCCTCGATGGACAAATGTTTGCGGTTGCCTACGGAATGATTACTGTGACCAGATCTTCACCTCTTCGTCCGAAGCAAATCAACGGCCACGTATATCTTTCTTCAGGACTTGTGATCCAATAAAATAAAAGTGATGTTGCTATTCAATGGAAAATCTGGAATTTGAGATTTCGTTTACTGTTTTATCGATCATAATTGGCGAAAGAATGGATTGACCATTGTCATAAGATACTTCATTATGAAATGTGAATAGTCTTTACTTGCAGTTTCGCGTGGCTTGAGGCAGTCACAGCTAGCGTGCTATTGATTAAGAAATTGCATCATCGTCTTTCTAATTACTTCCTGATCGTAGATACGATCATCCCGGTTGTGAAGTTATTGTTATTACAAAACCATTTCCTAAGGGACCAGGAAGTACTTAAGGGCACAAAAACAACTGTAACATCACACAAAAAGGGAATTCAGTATTAAAGCTGATGCAAGAAGACGATAAAACAGTTTTCTTGTTGTCAATGTAACACGCACACTGGACTGCTGATCTTGGTGTCTGTAATCTTAGCAAAATGCATTATTAAAATGAAAATAATACTGAGGAGATGATAGGAATGAGCACTGCTAAATGATTCAATATTTCCAGAACAAATATTTATTATAACTAAAACATGTATCGTACCTTATGCTTAGTACAACAATGACGGTAGATTTTTATGTCCGTTTCATGTCCATTGAGCCCTCTTTTATATAGCCATTGTCCTCTTGAGTCGCCCGTGCGTCGTCACGATAAGTTATAACAGTTCTTCTTTTTACACTTCACTCAGACTTAGACGGAACACGTTTTTATACATTTAGTAAAAATTAGATCAGACCGCCACAAATCTGCGTCCGGCTTACTTCAGAAAAACAGTACAAGTGTTTAGCTCTCAAGGTTTCATTTGTTCTCCAGCGAGCAAAATAGTGAAGGATCGCATATCGATCCATATTCTTCTCAGTTCATATTGGCGGTCAAAGACGACGAATTACATTATTTAGGAAATTCCACCGTCGCTATGCTACGTCTTATTATACATTAATCATTCTTTATAAACAAGTATTCGCCTTCTGGCTGAATGTGTTAACTGTTTGTTGTTTTAATGAAGCCAAAAATAGCGAATATCACAGACTCCAAAAACATGAAAATTGCGCACAGGTTGCCAACGCCACGCCGTTTCGAGAAAGCTGAAGAAGTTTCGCTGGGAAGCCCTTACACATTCTCCATATTGTCCCAATCTTTCTCCATCCGAGTTCCATATATTTCGAGCTCTGAAGAAAGACATTCGTGGCCGTCGAATTGCTCCGAAGGAAGAGGTGAGTGCTTGGATACAATCATGATTCCGCAGCCACTGAGCGTCTTCTCTCACAATGGGGTATATATATCAACGGTTATGGTGATTACTTTTGAAATAATATACAATTTTATTACTTTTCTCCATTTGCCTCTTATTTGTTTGACTGTTCATTATAGTCATCGATGGAAGCAGGAAAATCCACACGCTACAGTGGAAACCAATTCCCAAATTCGTTTTTCGTTCAAGGTTTGGTCCGACATGATCGGTAACATGCTGATACGTCCAGTCATTTTAGAAGAGCGAAATACGGAACAGAATCACGTTCATTTTTTGGAAAATTAGTTTGTTGAATACCTTGAGGTCGTTACTTTTCCATTGGGGGCTGCAACGTGCTTCAAACATTATGGAGAGCTCCTCCACATTTTACCAGACGTGTGAGAGAACATCTCAACCGCTCTTAACGTAATCGCTGATTTGGTCGTGGCAGTACAATTAGCTGGCGACCACGATCGCCAGACCATCTACATGTACATGGCTACTATTAAAATCATACTTAAGTGCCTGCCAGAAGATTCTTCGAACCTCCTTCACAACAATTCTCTATTATTTCACTCTCGAACAGAGCTCAAATCTCTCTGAGCACTATGGGGCTTGACATATGAGGTCATCAGTCCCCTAGAACTTAGAGCTACTTAAACCTAACTAACCTAAGGACATCACACACATACATGCTCGAGGCAGGATTCGAACCTGCGACCGAAGCGGTCGTGCGGTTCCAGACTGAAGCGCCTAGAACCGCTCGGCCACACCGGCTGACCTTGAACAGAGCACGTAAAACAGAAATACTTATACCTTTCTGTCCGAGCTGTGATTTCCCGTATTTTAATTATAATGATCGTCTCTCACTATGAATGTAGGCGTCAGTATTTTCGCATTTGGAGGAGAAATTTGGTTACTGTAATTTCGTGAGAACATCTCGCTGCAACGAGAAACATAATTTTTTAAATGATGTCACCCCAAAGCTTGTATCATTTCCGTGACACTCTCTTCCCTATTTCTCGACAGTACGAAACGTGCTGACTTCTCTGAACTTGCTCGATGTACTCCGTTAATAATGTCTGGTAACAATCCCACACAGCGCAGCGTACTCCAAAAGGGGACGGACAAGTGCAGTGTAGGCAGTCTCTTTAGTAGATCTGTTGCATATTCTGTGTGTTCTGCCAATAAAACGTAGTCTTTGGTTCACCTTCCTCACAATATTTTCTGTGTGTTCCTTCCAATTTACGTTGCTCGTAATTGTAATTCCTAGGTATTTTTTTGAATTTACGGCCTTAGAATTGACTGATTTATCGTTGGACCGAAATGTAACGGATTCATTTTAGCGCTCATGTGGATGACCTTGCACTTTTCATTACTTAAGGTCAAGTGCCAATTTTCGCACCATACAGATATCTTACCTAAATCGTTTTGCAATTGGTTTTGGTCTTCTGGTGACTTTACTAGACGATAAACGAGAGCATCGTCTGCAAACAACATAAGATGGCTGCCCAGATTGTTTCCTGAATCGCTTAAGTAGACAAGAAACAGCAGAGGGCCTGTAACACTACCTAGGGGAGGGCCAGAAATCACTTCCGTTTTACTCGATGACGTTTCGTCAATTACTACGAACTGTCACCTCTCTGGCAGCAAATCACGAATCCAGTCGCATAACTGAAACGATTCATGAGCACGCAATTTGATTACAAGCCTCTTGTGAGGTACAGTGTCAAAAGCCTTCTGAAAATCTAGAAATACGGAATCAATTTGAGACCTCTTGTCGGTAGCACTCAACACTTCGTGCGAGTAAAGAGCTAGTTGTGTTTTACAAGAACGATGTTCTCTATAACGGTGTTGACTATGTGTCAGTAGAACGTTCTCTTCGAGGTAAGTCATAATGTTCGAACACAATATACACTCCTGGAAATTGAAATAAGAACACTGTGCATTCATTGTCCCAGGAAGGGGAAACTTTATTGACACATTCCTGGGGTCAGATACATCACATGATCACACTGACAGAACCACAGGCACATAGACACAGGCAACAGAGCATGCACAATGTCGGCACTAGTACAGTGTATATCCACCTTTCGCAGCAATGCAGGCTGCTATTCTCCCATGGAGACGATCGTAGAGATGCTGGATGTAGTCCTGTGGAACGGCTTGCCATGCCATTTCCACCTGGCGCCTCAGTTGGACCAGCGTTCGTGCTGGACGTGCAGACCGCGTGAGACGACGCTTCATCCAGTCCCAAACATGCTCAATGGGGGACAGATCCGGAGATCTTGCTGGCCAGGGTAGTTGACTTACACCTTCTAGAGCACGTTGGGTGGCACGGGATACATGCGGACGTGCATTGTCCTGTTGGAACAGAAAGTTCCCTTGCCGGTCTAGGAATGGTAGAACGATGGGTTTGATGACGGTTTGGATGTACCGTGCACTATTCAGTGTCCCCTCGACGATCACCAGTGGTGTACGGCCAGTGTAGGAGATCGCTCCCCACACCATGATGCCGGGTGTTGGCCCTGTGTGCCTCGGTCGTATGCAGTCCTGATTGTGGCGCTCACCTGCACGGCGCCAAACACGCATACGACCATCATTGGCACCAAGGCAGAAGCGACTCTCATCGCTGAAGACGACACGTCTCCATTCGTCCCTCCATTCACGCCTGTCGCGACACCACTGGAGGCGGGCTGCACGATGTTGGGGCGTGCGCGGAAGACGGCCTAACGGTGTGCGGGACCGTAGCCCAGCTTCATGGAGACGGTTGCGAATGGTCCTCGCCGATACCCCAGGAGCAACAGTGTCCCTAATTTGCTGGGAAGTGGCGGTGCGCTTCCCTACGGCACTGCGTAGGATCCTACGGTCTTGGCGTGCATCCGTGCGTCGCTGCGGTCCGGTCCCAGGTCGACGGGCACGTGCACCTTCCGCCGACCACTGGCGACAACATCGATGTACTGTGGAGACCTCACGCCCCACGTGTTGAGCAATTCGGCGGTACGTCCACCCGGCCTCCCGCATGCCCACTATACGCCCTCGCTCAAAGTCCGTCAACTGCACATACGGTTCACGTCCACGCTGTCGCGGCATGCTACCAGTGTTAAAGACTGCGATGGAGCTCCGTATGCCACGGCAAACTGGCTGATACTGACGGCAGCGGTGCACAAATGCTGCGCAGCTAGCGCCATTCGACGGCCAACACCGCGGTTCCTGGTGTGTCCGCTGTGCCGTGCGTGTGATCATTGCTTGTACAGCCCTCTCGCAGTGTCCGGAGCAAGTATGGTGGGTCTGACACACCGGTGTCAATGTGTTCTTTTTTCCATTTCCAGGAGTGTATTTTCCAAAATCTAGTTGCATATCGACATTAATAATATGGACCAGTAATTTAGCAGATTACTCCTATTGCCTTCTTCGAATATTGGTGTGGCCTGTGCAACTTTCCAATCTTTGGGTAAGGATCTTTCGTTGAGCGAGCGATTGTATATGATTATTAAGAATGGAACAATTGCATCAGCAGACTGTGAAAGTAACCTAAATGGTATACGGTCTGGACCGGAAGAGTTCCTTTTATTAAGTGATTTAAGTTCCTTCGCTACTTCGGGGACATCTACTTCTAAGTTACTCATGTTGGCAGCTGTTCGTCATTCGAATTCGGGAACACTTACTTCGTCTACTTTTGTGAAGGAATTTTGGAAGGCTCTGTTCAGTAACTGTGCTTTATCAGCATTGTCATCGATAGTATTTCCATTGCTGTCACGCAGAGAAGGCATTGATTGTCTTGTCGCTAGTATAGTTTACATAGCACCAGAATCTCTTTGGATTTTCTTCCTTGATTCTAGACAAAGATTCGTTGTGGAAACTATTAAAAGCATCTCATTGAAGTCCGTGTTAATTTTCGATCTTCTCTAAAAGATCGCTAATATTGGGGATTTTAAATTCGTTTAAATTGGGCATGCTTTTTTCGTTGTTTCTGCAACAGTGTACTGACCTGTTTTGTGTACTATGAGGGATCAGTTCCATCGTTTGTTAATTTATTTGGTATAAATCTCCCAGTTGCTGCCGGTACTGTTTCTTTGAATTAAAGCCACATCTTCTACAATTACATTGTTAATATGGAAGGACTGGAGACTCAGGAAGGCGTAAAGCGAATTCTTATCTCCTTCTTTGAACAGATATATTTTTCGTTTATTTTTGGTGGATTCGGTAGTTTCGATATTCAGTCTCGCTACGTTGTGTTTATTAATCACTATATCCGTTTTGAAAGTCGTTATTAGCTCAGGATTATTTGTTGCTAAGAGATCAAGTGTGTTTTCACAACCGTCTACAATTAGAGTGGGCTCATGAGTTAATTGTTTGAAATAATTGTCAGAGAATGCGTTTGGCTCAATTTCGGATGATGTATCACGCGTACCTCCGCATTTAAACATGTATTTACGCCAACATATTGAGGATAAATTGAAGTCACCACCAAGACTAGTTGCACTAGTACCTTTCTGAAACTAGAGTTTTCTTTGAACCTTTCAGGAATTGTGTCATCTGAGTTGGGAGGTCGGTAAAAAGATCTACATCTACATCTACATCTATACTCCGCGAGCCACCTTACGGTGTGTGGCGGAGGGTACTTATTGTACCACTATCTGATCCCCCCTTCCCTGTTCCATTCACGAATTGTGCGTGGGAAGAACGACTGCTTGTAAGTCTCCGTATTTGCTCTAATTTCTCGGATCTTTTCGTTGTGATCATTACGCGAGATATATGTGGGCGGTAGTAATATGTTGCCCATCTCTTCCCGGAATGTGCTCTCTCGTAATTTCGATAATAAACCTCTCCGTATTGCGTAACGCCTTTCTTGAAGTGTCCGCCACTGGAGCTTGTTCAGCATCTCCGTAACGCTCTCGCGCTGACTAAATGTCCCCATGACGAATCGCGCTGCTTTTCGCTGGATCATGTCTATCTCTTCTATTAATCCAACCTGGTAAGGGTCCCATACTGATGAGCAATACTCAGGAATCGGACGAACAAGCGTTTTGTAAGCTACTTCTTTCGTCGATGAGTCACATTTTCTTAGAATTCTTCCTATGAATCTCAACCTGGCGCCTGCTTTTCCCACTATTTGTTTTATGTGATCATTCCACTTCAGATCGCTCCGGATAGTAACTCCTAAGTATTTTACGGTCGTTACCGCTTCCAATGATTTACCACCTATGGCATAATCGTACTGGAATAGATTTCTGCCCCTATGTATGCGCATTATATTACATTTATCTACGTTTAGGGAAAGCTGCCAGCTGTCGCACCATTCATTAATCCTCTGCAGGTCTTCCTGGAGTACGTACGAGTCTTCTGATGTTGCTACTTTCTTGTAGACAACCGTGTCATCTGCAAATAGCCTCACGGAGCTACCGATGTTGTCAACTAAGTCATTTATGTATATTGTAAACAATAAAGGTCCTATCACGCTTCCTTGCGGTACTCCCGAAATTACCTCTACATCTGCAGATTTTGAACCGTTAAGAATGACATGTTGCGTTCTTTCTTCTAGGAAATCCTGAATCCAATCACAAACCTGGTCCGATATTCCGTAAGCTCGTATTTTTTTCACTAAACGTAAGTGCGGAACCGTATCAAATGCCTTCCTGAAGTCCAGGAATACGGCATCAATCTGCTCGCCAGTGTCTACGGCACTGTGAATTTCTTGGACAAATAGGGCGAGCTGAGTTTCACATGATCTCTGTTTGCGGAATCCATGTTGGTTATGATGAAGGAGATTTGTATTATCTAAGAACGTCATAATACGAGAACATAAAACATGTTCCATTATTCTACAACAGATTGACGTAAGCGAAATAGGCCTATAATTATTCGCATCTGATTTATGACCCTTCTTGAAAATGGGAACGACCTGCGCTTTCTTCCAGTCGCTAGGTACTTTACGTTCTTCCAGAGATCTACGATAAATTGCTGATAGAAAGGGGGCAAGTTCTTTAGCATAATCACTGTAGAATCTTACGGGTATCTCGTCTGGTCCGGATGCTTTTCCGCTACTAAGTGATAGCAGTTGTTTTTCAATTCCGATATCGTTTATTTCAATATTTTCCATTTTGGCGTCCGTGCGACGGCTGAAGTCAGGGACCGTGTTACGATTTTCCGCAGTGAAACAGTTTCGGAACACTGAATTCAGTATTTCTGCCTTTCTTCGGTCGTCCTCTGTTTCGGTGCCATCGTGGTCAACGAGTGACTGAATAGGGGATTTAGATCCGCTTACCGATTTTACATATGACCAAAACTTTTTAGGGTTCTTGTTTAGATTGTTTGCCAATGTTTTATGTTCGAATTCGTTGAATGCTTCTCTCATTGCTCTCTTTACGCTCTTTTTCGCTTCGTTCAGCTTTTCCTTATCAGCTATGATTCGACTACTCTTAAACCTATGATGAAGCTTTCTTTGTTTCCGTAGTACCTTTCGTACATGATTGTTATACCACGGTGGATCTTTCCCCTCGCTTTGGACCTTAGTCGGTACGAACTTATCTAAGGCGTACTGGACGATGTTTCTGAATTTTTTCCATTTTTGTTCCACATCCTCTTCCTCAGAAATGAACGTTTGATGGTGGTCACTCAGATATTCTGCGATTTGTGCACTATCACTCTTGTTAAGCAAATATATTTTCCTTTCTTTCTTGGCATTTCTTATTACACTTGTAGTCATTGATGCAACCACTGACTTATGATCACTGATACCCTCTTCTACATTCACGGAGTCGAAAAGTTCCGGTCTATTTGTTGCTATGAGGTCTAAAACGTTAGCTTCACGAGTTGGTTCTCTAACTATCTGCTCGAAGTAATTCTCGGACAAGGCAGTCAGGATAATGTCACAAGAGTCTCTGTCCCTGGCTCCAGTTCTGATTGTGTGACTATCCCATTCTATACCTGGTAGATTGAAGTCTCCCCCTATTACAATAGTATGATCACGAAACTTCTTCACGACGTTCTGCAGGTTCTCTCTGAGGCGCTCAACTACTACGGTTGCTGATGCAGGTGGTCTATAGAAGCATCCGACTATCATATCTGACCCACCTTTGATACTTAACTTAACCCAGATTATTTCACATTCGCATTCGCTAATAACTTCACTGGATATTATTGAATTCTTTACTGCTATAAATACTCCTCCACCATTGGCGTTTATCCTATCCTTGCGGTATATATTCCATTCTGTGTCTAGGATTTCGTTACTGTTCACTTCCGGTTTTAACCAACTTTCCGTTCCTAATACTATATGCGCACTATTTCCTTCAATAAGCGATACTAATTCAGGAACCTTGCCCTGGATACTCCTGCAGTTTACCAATATTACGTTAACTTTTCCTGTTTTTGGTCTCTGAGGACGGACGTTCTTTATCAACGATGCTGATGTTCTCTCTGGTAAGCCGTCAGGTATTTTATCGTTTCGCCCAAGGGGGGGTCCCTCTAACCTAAGAAACCCCCGTGTGCACGCCACACGTACTCTGCTACCCTAGTAGCTGCTTCCGGTGTGTAGTGCACGCCTGACCTGTCTAGGGGGGCCCTACAGTTCTCCACCCAATAACGGAGGTCGATGAATTTGCAACCATTATAGTCGCAGAGTCGTCTGAGCCTCTGGTTTAGACCCTCCACACGGCTCCAAACCAGAGGACCGCGATCAACTCTGGGCACTATGCTGCAGATATTAAGCTCAGCTTGCACTCCGCGTGCGATGCTGGTTGTCTTCACCAAATCAGCCAGCCGCCGGAAGGAACCAAGGATGGCCTCAGAACCCAAGCGGCAGGCGTCATTCGTTCCGACATGTGCTACTATCTGCAGCCGGTCACACCCAGTGCGTTCAATAGCTGCCGGAAGGGCCTCCTCCACATTACGGACGAGACCCCCCGGCAAGCACACCGAGTGCACACTGGCATTCTTCCCCGACCTACCCGCTATTTTCCTGAGGGGCTCCATAACCCGCCTAACGTTGGAGCTCCCTGTAACTAATAGGCCCGCCCTCTGTGACTGTCGGGACCTTGCCGGAGAATCGGCCACTGGCCCAACAGGCGAGGCATCCTGTGGTGGCTCGGAAACGATGTCATCACCACTAGGAAGCACCCCGTACCTGTTGGAAAGGGGTAAGGCAGCTGCCACGCGGCCAGATCCCACCTTCGCCTTTCGGCCAGGCACGCGCGAGCCCACCACTGTCCGCCATTCACCCTGGAGTGATGGCTGACCGGTAAGATGCTCACTGCCGGAAGACGCAGCGACATCAGGGGTTCCATGTGATTCCAAGGCCACCGAAGTAGGCATAGGTCTCACCACAGTTGCCCCAACGCCACTACGAGCCGCCGCCTGCGCCTCGAGCTCGATGAGCCTAACAGACAAAGCCTCCACCTGCCCCCGAAGAGTGGCCAATTCTCCTTGCGTCCGCTCACAACAACCACAGTCCCTACACATGACTATGTTTACCCTACTCTATACGGTGACAAATTCCCAAGATAATCTTCTGATGAGCTACTCTGATAATCAAGAAACACCCAGTGAAATACGAGACGCGAAAACTACGCTAGGTTTTCCCAGAAAAACTATTTAAAAGCTAAGCGCAGCAAATAAGTACAAAATAAATTTCTCTCCTAACGATCAAGAACTGTTAGTTTCTATGCAGAGCAGATAAACACAAATAGAATCCCTTCCTTAGTGGAAGGTCGTAAACAAAATGCAAAATAAACGCTTTATACAAACAGTACTCGCTGCTGCTGGTGCTCTCGCTCTGGCTGTCACAAGACAACTGCTGATTCAAGTTATTAGTTTACTCCGGTTGCCAAGAATGATCATGTGCCATTAGAGTTTTGTGTATGGGGTTGCATAGGTCTTAGCCGTACAAATGAAAGGTGAATACGCGAGATGAACTGTTTGGTCGCGCCAAGCACACTGCTGCCCATATTAGGCAATGTGCCGAGGCACTCAGACAAGCAACACTACATGTTCTCCCAAGAGTGCACAAATACACTGAAGTTGACGGTAGGATGTTGGATCATTTATTGTGAACTGTGCAACAGCTGTAATGTTGCATTTACGATAACGCTTAGAGGTGAATGTGTTAAAAATATGTATCTTCAATTGACACTTTTTAAAAGCAAGTTGTATTGTTTAATAACTGAAGTACATATGTAAACCTGACAGCGTATTGAATAATACAGAAATTAAATAACAATATACATTATATATATACCAGGTGTCAAGACTTTCCAACTAAAAGTCAAAGAACCCGACCTTGCCTAGGGTACTGGACTGGTCACAGGTGGCGTATAGTGAACGTTCCGTCAGATAAGGTGGACAGCTGCGAATACAGAATAATCAGTCCTGAACAAAGGTAAAATGAAACCAAATCCACTTTGCTTCTGCCTTGTAGCAAGCGGCAAAGTGGTCAGTGTCTGTTCACGAGTGGTGTGAGTGAAATTTATATTCTGGAACTAACCCTTCCAATCTTAACACACCGAGTTCACTCAATGAGCCTACTCAACCAACCTGATTCCAGATACAGTCATCATGGAGCGTTTTGATAATCACAATACTACCCCAGTTGGTCAGTCCATCTCCAGTATTACTGGCGCAACTGATATTTCGGATTCTGGGGTGGCTAGGTTAAAATGCAATATAATTCAACAGAGGAAGCTGGAGTGCTCTGGCGAACTTAAAACCAAAACAAATACATTTTTTGCAACACTTAACATACAAACACTTTTGCAACCAAGTAAACTTCATAAATTGAGATTCACATTAAAAGAACAGAAGATTCAAAATTTGGCACTACAAGAAACATGAATGATTGACAATAACACCATGGATTTAAGCAATTATAGTCTTTTTAAAAGTAAAAAAGGAATACTTAATAGTACACCCCACCTGGGAGTTGCTTTTGTAGTCTCCAAAAATATTTTAAATTCAATAACGGAGGTAAAACCCATTAATAATAGACTAATGATAACTACTCTTCAATGCGCAAATAAAGCATACACTTTAATTAATGCCCATATGCCAGTCAGTGAGGATGACCGTAAAAAACCTGAAGAAGTTAATGAAGTCTGGGAAACGTTAAAAAACTCCGTCTCGAAAATTCCCACAAACCATGTTAAAATTTTAATGAGTGATTTTAATGCTCTATTAGAAAAAAAGAGAAAAAATGTAAGAAAAGGGTGGCTGGGTTTCCTGGGTATAAATGGACAACCCAAAATGGCCAAAGACTTATTGAAACGTGCAAAAATTTTAACCTTAAAATCATGTCAACGCTTTGAAAAAGAACCTTTCTAAACAAGAAACTTGGCGGGCGCCAAATATATTTCTTGGGGAATTTGAAATTCATCATGTAGCAATTTCATACCCTAACTAAAAAGAAACTTTAAATGTCCAAATTAGGAAATTGGCTAATATTGATTCGGACCATTATTTAACGCGAATAAAAGTAAAACTTCAACCTAAAAAATCTTCAAAACAAAAAATATTATTTCAAAATTTTACACCGCTAAAATAACCCCAATTCTAAGAAGCAAACTTAAAAAGAGACAAAAATATCGTCGGTGGAACGCGGATTGTGAAATCTACGCATGAGGCATACAAAAATTAGAATAACGACAAACGCCTTTCTAACTGTAAGGAAAGAAACGTCTAAATTAATCCCACAGACTAAAAGAAACAATGAAAATGCCCAACTTTTAGAAATCGAAAAAGAAACTTTTATAAAACATTCAAAACAAATCTAACCGGTTACCAACCTGAAAGTATTTGCTTCAAAAATAAAAATGGCAGTTTGGCTCTTAATAGCCAGGAAAATTGTAAGGTACCTGCCAGTTATTTAGAAAAACTATTGAACTGTCCACAACCAGCGAATAAATTCCAACCACAGCAAACTAATAACACCAACCCTAACTCTAAAGAACCTGACGAAATCGAAATAATTAAACAAATTAAAAGACTTAAAAACCATAAAGCATCCGGAGAAAACGATACAATTGCAGCACTGAAATCGGCTGGCCCCACCACTATAAAAGATATCACTGAACTATTAGGACATATGTAGTGAACTGACAAAATATCTGAGCACTGTAAAACTGCTCTAATTCATCCACTGCACAAAAAAAGGGACAGAACCTATGTTATTAATTACCGCGGAATCTCTCTTCTCGCGGTCACATGAAAAATTATCTCGCAATGTTTACTTAATCGAGCCCAAGAACTATAAGAACCTAAAATTGGTGAATACCAAGCAGGAGATAGACCAAACAGATCCTGTCCAGAAAAAATTCTTAATTTAAAACTAATCCTTAGGCGCCAAAGTATTTCTGGGAACAATGATGTATGTACATTTGTGGATTTTATAAAGGCCTACGACTCAGTTGATCGTGAATCTCTTTTACAATTTTAAAGGAACAAGGGCTAGATAATAAAATTCTAACATTTATTACGGAGACGTTAACTGACACTAGCTCTAAAGTTAAATTCACGGGAGAAATTTCTGAACCATTTATATGAACACTGGTGTAAGACACGGAGGCGGACTCTCCCCATTACTGTTTAACTGTGTTTTAGAAAAGGTAATTAACTACATAATGGCGAGAGCAAAAGTCGAGTCAAAATATAGAACAATCAGTCAAGTTAGGTGGAAGTGATATTAGAGTATATTGCCTCGCCTTTGTAGATGATTTGGCAGTTTTAACTAGGGATATTATCACAACTCAAAAACAAATTGAAATTCATAAACAAGTTGCGGAAAAAGTAGGACCACAAATATCATTCGAAAAAACGGAATATATGACATGCCACAAACAAGCATCAAAGTTTTTGAACACGAAATATGGAAAAATAAGAAGGGTTTCTCACTTTAAATACTTGGGGGGAAATTATACAACAAAACAGTCTGAAAGAAGCAGCTAACTAAGATAGCTGTCAAAAAATGGTAACTGCATTCAGATTAACACCAGATAATTATAATAAAAAAACAAGCAGGTTTTAGACAAGGTAGATCCTGTGTTGAACAAATATTTAACCTGAAAACACTAATTCGTTACAGCATCTCAAGAGGCCAGAGATTTGCAATAGTATTTGTAGATTTCAAAAAAGCATACCACTCGGTAGATAGAGAAACATTACTGAAAGTATTGGAAGAATTTGGGGTCGATAAGAAAACAATTCAAATTATCAAACAGACGCTAACAAACAGTAAGGCCAAAGTTAAATTTATGGGTGAAATTTCAAGGAAGTTCGAAATTAAAACAGGTGTTAGACAAGGTGATGGTTTATCCCCAATCCTCTTCAACTGCGTACTGGAAAAGATATTGAGAATATGGAAAGAAGAACTCAAAGGCACCAAGAATGACATCAGAATTGGAACAAAAAAAGAAAAAATAGAAGTGGACTGTTTAGCTTTTGCAGACGATCTGGCAATAATTACAGAAAACGAAGAAATAGCTCAGAATTACTTGGAGAAACTACAAGAAGTTTCGGCCAGAGCTGGACTGCAGATTTCATTTGAAAAAACCGTGTATATGTCTAATCATAGAAATAACAAGAAAAATCTTATTACTAAATACGGCAATATTAAGAGAGTAGAAAAATTTAAGTATTTAGGTGAAATAATTCAAGTGAATGGTTTAGACAAGAGTGCAAACCAGGCGAGAGCAAGGAAAATGGAATTTGCTTTTCAAAAAACCAAAGACATATATAACAAAAAAAACATTTCGATTCAAGCTAAATTAAGACATTATAAAACTGTCATTAGACCAGAATGCCTGTATGCATCGGAGTGCCTAACTCTTAACAAAAAGGGGGAAATAGAAAACATGGAAAGGAAAGAAAGGAAAATTTTGAGAAAAATATTAGGACCGAGAAAGATTGGAGAAGAGTACAAGCTAAAGAGTAATAAGGAAATATACAAAACTATTGAGAAAGTGAGTGATGCAATGCGTAAACGCAGACTAACGTTTTATGGTCACCTGTCGAGGATGGATGGAAACAGACTAACAAGAAAAGTGTTTGAACATAGTAACAGGAACGAAAAAACCAACAATAAATGGATACAGATGGTGAAAAAGGATTTGGCCTATTTTAATGTCACCCGTGAGTCAATCAGGGACAGGAAAAAGTTTAGACAAATAGTGAACGAAATAAAGTGTTTTCCAGAAGAAACGAAACTAAAGAATAATAACAGGAAATGGTCGGAAGAGCGGAGGAGGAACCATTCGAAAATCACGAGGAAATATTGGGAAGAGAGAAAAAAGATCAAAAAGCCGGGCAAGTGAATTGTTGAACGTGGTCCAAAGATGGCCGAAATCGAAAGAAGAAGAGGAAAAAATCACTTTATAAATTCAGTAAACTTAGGTATTACAACATTGTAATCAAACCGGAATGTCTTTATGGAGCAGAATCTTTAATTTTAAATAGAAAGAGGAATATTGAAGAAATCCAAAAGAAAGAAAGAAAGGTTATTAAGAAAATATTAGGCCCCAAAATTACTGATGGAGACACTTACAGGCCGAAAAGTGACAAGGAAATAGAGGCATAGACAGACGTATATGGTGATAAGAAAAAACGAAGACTTAAATTTTTTGGGCAGATTAAAAGAATGGCACCCACTAGGTTGACGAAACAAATAGTAGAATTCTATGAAAATAGAAGGGAGGCCAAAACTGAGCCAATTAAATGGATCGCCACGATTAAGGGGGATCTTAAAATAGCTGGTATAACTCAGGCAGACGTTACATATAGAAAAACATTCAGACAAAAGATATTTATTCGGAAAGTTGGTCAGCGGAAAATTAGAAAACGGACTGTAACACCGTGATCTGATGAAAGAAAGAGATTTCTTCCCGAAAGGATGAAAGAAATTTGGACACAAAGGAAGGCCAACCATCAAAAGCGACGTTGATGGATTGTACCTCGCGTGGTGCTGTTGGGCCCATACGCGGATAATAAATAATAATAAAGAAGTTCTGTCTCGAAAATCGTTCGGAATAGCGCATATGTCGACAAGACGTTTCTTGGTTCAGATGGCCCTGCCTGTCATTTCCCTGAATATTAACCATGCCTTTTGTGACACCTTGTATATTTCATCATGAATTACGGCGTTCATGGAGAACACATTCTCCCCACAGAAAATTACTGGTGCAAGTACTCGAATCTGTTATGCAGTGAACATTACTGAATATTTTCCCAGTAATGTAGAGCGAATTTTGTTCCAATATGTCACTTGTGAGCTGATACTCTTATACACTACTAGCCATTAAAATTGCAACATTTTGGAGAATAGCAAATAATGAAGTTTTATGTACTGTGCAAATATATATGGTAAAAGGAACACACGATTAAAGTTGCAGGTAATTCCAGTGAGACACAGGGTGCGAAAGTTAGTTTACAGAGCTTATAACACTATTGTCTGCTACTGCTATACCATAACCTTAAAGTTGGAGGCGGGTCGTGAAATGAAAATATGTTGTTAAAGCAATTGTGGTATAAAGCAACAGAGCGGTGTTACCCTCTGAGAGGAATTTTGTTGTGTTGACCAAGTTGTACCTAACGGAGGTGGCTTATTGGAAATGAAAGTCAGAATTTCGTAAATATTTGAACAGTACAAACAATGTTTTACCTAGCTATACTGTTTAAAGAATAAGGAAAACAGTCGCCAGCCTAATTAGGCAAGAGAAAGATTAACGTTCTTGTTTAAGAAAGTAGGTATGAGTAACTTTAACGGACAAACACAACCTATACTTTGGCACACGCGAGTGCAATGAACTCTGACACATACATATGTTTACGGTAAGATTGAAGCTAACAGCTAGAGCAGCACAAACTATTTGCAAACATATAACAGATAACGAAACACACTATTACTTTCAGGGCTAGTTCATCTGAATGGTCTTTATAACATTACTAATAATATTCACTGTAAGATCATAGACTGGACATAACTTCAGTATACCTTTTCACGCATTTTCCTAGCTGACATAAAATTTTAAATGTAATGCACTGCAAAATTATGAGCTGGTCACAGGTTAAGTCTCTCTCCGTTAAATACTTTACTATTTAAAATGAAAGTTAGTTGAAATTCACCAACAGGTTACTTCTCACTGTCTTTTGAATAAATAAATTATGGTTTTCATAAGTAGTGATCTTCCCATTACTTGTTACCTAGCATTAGCACAATAGACAAACTGTGGATCCTGTTACACTATTAATATGCACCTCCAATACACAAAAGAGACAAACACTTAGCAAACATGAACATATAACTTTAGACAACTGCAGTTTTCCACTTTTACTACAGTGAGACACAAAATTAACATATTTGTAAGAAACAGACTCACCTTTTAAAACTTACTACAGGCGGCACTATGATCATTAACTAAGCAACATTTTATAAGCCTCAGTTTTAAGAGATTTTAATGTTTAAAAGAAACTGCAAATTGTCTTTATTACCACAGTCTTCTACTTTCAAGTAAATGATTAAATGGGTGACTTTGAAACTCCAAAAAACTTTAAATTAAACTGTTTCCGTCCCTGGGAGGCTTTCATTTTTTTTCCACAAAATGGGACACACTGTAATCATAGTTCAGATGGAGAGGAACCTGAGAGGTGTTGTGATAGGGAAAAAATCAAGGTAGCTACATGAATTCAGTTATAAGTTACCTTATATTTGAGCACACTAACACATCCAATAAGCTGATCCATCACAGTACATTATTATAGTATTCCGTTACAGTGATTGCGCAATGTGGTGGCAACTGCATGTTGGCAGGTGGATTTTCGGGCAGAACTGCTGGACTCTGTCCCTTCTTGGTGGCGATGATGGATACCAATTCCAGCTATTTATTCATCCATCCGAGGCATTGGAAAGTGGAAGAAAAAGCCTCTCTCGGAACCAGCACGATATACAACTTTTACATGGCAGTGCACAGTTTGGTAGCTCGTCCCCGACTGCCTCTTGGTTCCACCTTTTCTACCTAGGCCAACCACAATTTGCGCGCGCTACACAGTTCCGTTCCCGAGGGAAACCACTACACCTTTTATATACTAAAGAACTAAGAACCCTAAGTGAGGATCAGCAGTTTACATAACAGCAACCAAACACATTAAATAAAACAGAACATTTGCACATATTAACATTTCTACAAAAAATTATTCGCACAGAAATTACAATTATATACAGTAATTTTTGTTCCCTCCAAGTGGGACAAAGAATTTAAATGACAGATATACTACATTACATAGAATCTAACAACGACATCAAAGTTTTAAACAAAGAAAGGAGTATACAATTTTGTGTTATTGATTCAATCAAACATATTTACAGAAGCTCAATGATGTAACATTAAATGAAACAAAATCAAAATAAATCAGTAGAGCACTAGAGTTATGATGTTACAACCTGTCACTTCTGGCAACAGCTGTAACGTGGTTGGGCGTGGAGTCTAACTGAGCTTGGATGATAGGTATGGATACGTAATTGCACCCTGCTTCATCTCAATGCCTGAATTCATCAGCTGCAGTGTCTGGTTAGTAGTGGCAGGTCAGCAGATCGGAAACTGGTCATCAGATGTTTCCAGTGGGTGAGAGCTCTGCAGCACATGTTGGCCAGGGAAAGAAGCGAACACTCAGGACAGCATGGACAACATGCAAGCCTGCAATATGTTGTTGAGGGGTAATATCGCGGAGAACTCGAGGATGGGCCACATCCAATGACCCTGACACGTCCCAGGTGTAACGGCTGCTGTCCAAATCATAGCTACGTGAATCAGTCGTGAATGCGTTGTGCATCGAATGGTGCCCAAACCACAGTGATAGGTGCTGCGCCCCAATGAAGATGACGAATGCAGTCTGGCAGCTTTCCTTCTCCTGGGATTGCCCATACAATTCAGCTTCTGTGTGCAGGGTCGGGATTTGTTTGGAAAGAGAACGCTGTGCCACAACAGTGTCTGGTTTAGTCAAGCGTACAACTCTCTGCGAACCCTCACTTTTACTGCGCCAAGCGAAACCACAACAATAGTCGCTATACTGAGAGTCCATGCTGTAACAGGCGTCGTCGCACTGTTAGTGTGGATACGCGCAAACAGTCCCGTTTTGTGGCTTATGGTACGTGACGTGGCTATAGGAACCTGCAGTACCCAACGAAGAGAATGTCCTGTCTCCTCTGGTGCTAATCTGTTCAGGCCTTTGATATACTGCACGGCTTCAGTATTGCCCTCCTGAACGCTTGATTCCTCATTTGCATGACAGTCGTGGGATCTCGAAAAACACGAAAAGCAATATCGCGGATCAGTATATCTCATTCTCAATGGCTACAGATCCTATCACGGCCGAATTCTGATTCATATTCTCTAAATGAGGCATAGCACCTTCTCCACACAATCAACGAACATTATAATGTGGTTTCTGAGTGCAAACCCATTGCCACATCGTTCTCTGTGTACAGGCTCGATGTGGTGTCATTCCTAACAACTTCGTGCAGTTTTGACGAAATGCTAATAATACACATGTTCAAGCATTTAGTAGACTTTATGCCTGTTTGCCATCCGTTCTTGTGCTGCGCCTTCATGTAGTAACATGGTTTAGATATTTCATGAGGTCTTCCTATCGTTTGTTCGTCTCGAGTTTTAACAGTCACTACAATTCAGTCGTGATAGATTATTGTTGGCTGCCCATATGGACTGACATGAGTCATTGTTTCTGGAACTTCCTCCCATTCCCTATCACGTGGTTAGTATTGCATTGCGTACGAAGGAAAAAAATCCGAATAATCAACCACCCATACCCATTTACAATGCCTTATAAAAATATCTGAAGCAACCCAGGGGTCATGATCGGATGTCAACGTAACTTCGCACATGTGCACATCATTGGTGAGCGTGTAAATGATTAGACTTGCAATGCTCTGTGGCTGGTAGAACGGCTACCAGGCTGCATTACTGTTGTTCGTGTTTACTGTTGTTACCAGGCCTGGTAGAGTGTACGAGGGCCTCGAACGGGTGAGATGTTGAGTGGCCACTGTGGAGAGGCCGCGTACTCGTGTGAAAGCGCTTTCACCAGCTATCAGTGTTTCAAAGGGGCCTCACTGTGGATCTCCATTTGGCCAGCTGATCAGATCAGGGGTCGTTCACATGTTACAGTGGCCCGATGTTGGACTGTATTGGAACTTGAGCGTAAACATATTCGTCGTTAAGGTTCCGGTCAAACATACCTGACCACCGGAAAGGAAGATTGTCGTATTGTGTAACAGACACATCGTAATGCTTCACATCTGCACCCACCATCCGAGAGCAGATAACAACGTTCTTTACCATCCCGCACCACTGGTCTGAGACAAGCAGCAGCCACACCAGTGAGCTGTCGCCCCTTGCGTATGCTGCTGTGAACACCGTAACAAAAACTACTTCGTCTGCAGTGGTACCGTGAGGCATATACTACTGATGGATGGCATCACATGGTGTTCAGCGATGAATCGCGTTTCTGCACTACCCTGTCGACGAGTATGGATGCCACCTGAGAAGAGGTCCTATACCTCCAATGTTTTCCAGAGGCACAGCACTGTTACTCCTGGCCTCATGGTGTGGAGAGCCATGGTTCATGACTTCAAGACTTCAGGAAACGGCTGGTAGTGGTTGAGGGAACTACGATGGCACAACAATACGTTTACCTCTCATGCGACTGTATCATGGTGCCATTTTTCAAAAGAAGATTTCTCATCCACATATGGCAGGTTTCTCTATGAACTGTCTGTGTGATGCTGATGTACTCCCATGGCAAGAAAGGTCCACAGATAGATCCCCCCCCCCCCCCCGCCTTTTTTTTTTTTTCATCAGTCTACTGACTGGTTTGATGCGGCCCGCCACGAATTCCTTTCCTGTGCTAACCTCTTCATCTCAGAGTAGCACTTGCAACCTACGTCCTCAATTATTTGGTTGACGTATTCCAATCTCTGTCTTCCTCTACAGTTTGTGCCCTCTACAGCTCCCTCCAGTACCATGGAAGTCATTCCCTCATGTCTTAGCAGATGTCCTATCATCCTGTCCCTTCTCCTTATCAGTGTTTTCCACATATTCCTTTCCTCTCCGATTCTGCGTAGAACCTCCTCATTCCTTATCAGTCCACCTAATTTTCAACATTCGTCTATAGCACCACATCTCAAATGCTTCGATTCTCTTCTGTTCCGGTTTTCCCACAGTCCATGTTTCACTACCATACAATGCTGTACTCCAGACGTACATCCTCAGAAATTTCTTCCTCAAATTAAGGCCGGTATTTGATATTAGTAGACTTCTCTTGGCCAGAAATGCCTTTTTTGCCATAGCGAGTCTGCTTTTGATGTCCTCCTTGCTCTGTCCGTCATTGGTTATTTTACTGCCTAGGTAGCAGAAATTCCTTAACTTCATTGACTTCGTGACTGTCAATCCTGATGTTGAGTTTCTCGCTGTTCTCATTTCTACTACTTCTCATTACCTTCGTCTTTCTCCGATTTACTCTCAAACCATACTGTGTACTCATTAGACTGTTCATTCCGTTCAGCAGATCATTTAATTCTTCTTCACTTTCACTCAGGATAGCAATGTCATCAGCGAATCGTATCATTGATATCCTTTCACCTTGTATTTTAATTCCACTCCTGAACCTTTCTTTTATTTCCATCATTGCTTCCTCGATGTACAGATCGAAGAGTAGGGGCGAAAGGCTACAGCCTTGTCTTACACCCTTCTTAATACGAGCACTTCGTTCTGGATCGTCCACTCTTATTATTCCCTCTTGGTTGTTGTACATATTGTACATGATACGTCTCTCCCTATAGCTTACCCCTACTATTTTCAGAATCTCGAACAGCTTGCACCATTTTATATTGTCGAACGCTTTTTCCAGGTCGACAATTCCTATGAAAGTGTCTTGATTTTTCTTTAGCCTTGCTTCCATTATTAGCCGTAACGTCAGAATTGCCTCTCTCGTCCCTTTACTTTTCCTAATGCCAAACTGATCTTCACCTAGCGCATTCTCCATTTTCTTTTCCATTCTTCTGTATATTATTCTTGTAAGCAGCTTCGATGCATGAGCTGTTAAGCTGATTGTGCGACAATTCTCGCACTTGTCAGCTCTTGCTGTCTTCGGAATTGTGTGGATGATGCTTTTCCGAAAGTCAGATGGTATGTTGCCAGACTCATATATTCTACACACCAACGTGAATAGTCGTTTTGTTGCCACTTCCCACAATGATTTTAGAAATTCTTATGGAATGTTATCTATCCCTTCTGCCTTATTTGACCGCAAGTCCTCCAAAGCTCTTTTAAATTCCGATTCTAATACTGGATCCCCTATCTCTTCTAAATCGACTCCTGTTTCTTCTTCTATCACACCAGACAAATCTTCACCCTCATAGAGGCTTTCAATGTATTCTTTCCACCTATCTGCTCTCTCCTCTGCATTTAACAGTGGAATTCCCGTTGCACTCTTAATGTTACCACCGTTGCTTTTAATGTCACCAAAGGTTGTTTTGACTTTCCTGTATGCTGAGTCTGTCCTTCCGACAATCATATCTTTTTTGATGTCTTCACATTTTTCTGGCAGCCATTTCGTCTTAGCTTCCCTGCACTTCCTATTTATTTCATTCCTCAGCGACTTGTATTTCTGTATTCCTGATTTTCCCGGAACATGTTTGTACTTCCTCCTTTCATCAATCAACTGAAGTATTTCTTCTGTTATCCATGGTTTCTTCGCAGATACCTTCTTTGTACCTATGTTTTCCTTCCCAACTTCTGTGATGGCCCTTTTTAGAGATGTCCATTCCTCTTCAACTGTACTGCCTACTGCGCTATTCCTTATTGCTGTATCTATAGCGTTAGAGAACTTCAAACGTATCTCGTCATTCTTTAGTACTTCCGTATCCCACTTCTTTGCGTATTGATTCTTCCTGACTAATGTCTTGAACTTCAGCCTACTCTTCATCACTACTATATTGTGATCTGAGTCTATATCTGCTACTGGGTACGCCTTACAATCCAGTATCTGATTTCAGAATCTCTGTCTGACCATGATGTAATCTAATTGAAATCTTCCCGTATCTCCCGGCCTTTTCCAAGTATACCTCCTCCTCTTGTGATTCTTGAACAGGGTATTCACTACTACTAGCTGAAACTTGTTACAGAACTCAATTAGTCTTTCCCCTCTTTCATTCCTTGTCCCAAGCCCATATTATCCTGTAACCTTTTGTTCTACTCCTTCCCCTACAACTGCATCCCAGTCGCCCATGACTATTAGATTTTCGTCCCCCTTTACATACTGCATTACCCTTTCAATATCCTCATACACTTTCTCTGTCTGTTCATCCTCAGCTTGCGATGTCGGCATGTATACCTGAACTATCGTTGTCGGTGTTGGTCTGCTGTCGATTCTGATTAGAACAACCCGGTCACTGAACTGTTCACAGTTACACACCCTCTGCCCTACCTTGCTATTCATAACGAATCCTACATCCTGTTATACCATTTTCAGCTGCTGTTGATATTACCCGATACTCATCTGACCAGAAATCCTTGTCTTCTTTCCACTTCACTTCACTGACCCCTACTATATCTAGATTGAGCCTTTGCATTTCCCTTTTCAGATTTTCTAGTTTCCCTACCACGTTCAAGCTTCTGACATTCCACGCCCCGACTCTTAGAACGTTATCCTTTCGTTGATTATTCAATCTTTTTCTCATGCTAACCTCCCCCTTGGTAGTCCCCTCCCGGAGATCCGAATGGGGGACTATTCCGGAATCCCCTACTGAACATCAGCTCTATCCCAGTATTCGAGTATCGACTTTATCAAGAACCAGTTACAACAGCCTGCCTTAGGAAAGGATACAAGGGCTTTATTAGATCCATCCTAACGGAGTGAATGCACACATATGGCCAGAGAGGGTGCAGCGTCATATTAATAACTGGGCTCACGCTGACTCGATTTTATAATCAGTGATATACCATCACATTCCCTCCCAACCTGTGAAGTCTCATTTTGTTTCTTCCTCCACTTCTGGGTACTTCACTTTTTTGTCAGGCGGTGTACATTTGTTTGTCATTTCCAAACTGCATATGGAACATTTAGGGGTAATACTCGGTGACATCGTTGCCGATTCCTACCGCAATGTTTTCCAGTTTAGCTACTGCTTGACGCCGATGTGAACGAGAAGTTGTAATGATACATTATTTCTTCCTATTTCTTTTCTGCTGCGACACTGGTGTCTTGTCTCAGTTCAGTGCTAGCTGTAACTAATGGCCAGTCTCTCTTCTTACATCATTAAAAAAATATTGATGTACTCAAGTGCTGTCATCCATCTGTGTAGTAATGTGATACTTGAGTCAATCAGATATAGTTTGGCCGGCCGGGGTGGCCGAGCGGTGCTAGGCGCTACAGTCTGGAACCGCGCGACCGCTACGGTCGCAGATTCGAATCCTGCCTCGGGCATGGGTGTGTGATGTCCTTAGTTAGGTTTAAGTAGTTCTAAGTTCTAGGCGACTGATGACCTCAGAAGTTAAGTCCCCAGAGCCATTTGAACCATTTAGGTATAGTTTGGAGTTCAGAAGGAGTATTCTACAGAGGCAGGTTGGTTGGTTGGTTGGTTGGTTGATTGGTGAAGGAGACCAGACAGCGTGGTCATCGGTCTCATCGGATTAGGGAAGGATGGCGAAGGAAGTCGGCCGTGCCCTTTCAGAGGAACCATCCCGGCATTTGCCTGGAGTGATTTAGGGAAATCACGGAAAACCTAAATCAGGATGGCCGGACGCGGGATTGAGTCCAGTGTCTAACCACTGCGCCACCTCGCTCGGTTCTACAGAGGCAGCTAATTATACATTTTCTGAGAACATAATAAATAGTAAGTGCTGAAATGGCACCAGTTGGGCTCTTCTGCGACTTATCGAAGTTAATGGATTATGTCTGCCGTAATTTTTTATTAGAGAATATATATTTCTATGGGGTTCATGATTCAGAGCATGCCTGATTTACATTGTCTTTGAGAAATAGGAGGCGGAAATTCACACCACGATGTTCAAATAAGAAAAAAGGGAGGGGCATTTAGCATCACTTATATGAGCACAAATCACAATGGGCGTCCAAAGGGTTCGATCATAGGACCACTACTGTTCTTGTTCTACGTTAATTATAATTCTCTTTATGTAAATCAGGAGTCAGAAAAATTCCTTTTGGGGTTCTGAAACTCATTTGGTAAAAATGGAACCATTAAAGGGTCCCTTTGTTGTCTGTCTGTCGTTCCGACTGTTAAGAATCTTTTTTTCTAGAAAGGGATAGAGGTACCAAGTTGAAATTTTTGTCACATACTAAGGCCTACGGGCGCTTGGTGGCTTGAAACATTTATGCTTCTACGTAAATGCAATCAAAAGATACGGTCATTTATTTCACGTATTTCGATACTGCTAACTCACCCATCAAAATCTATACGGTACTTTCTCTTAACCTAGAGTCATAAAATTAGACAAGAAGCAAAGTTTCACACTACTAGGAAAGGAAAAACTCCGAAAATCATTAGTATGTAATCATATCACATAAAAAAGTATTTCTTGGGCATTAGTCGTCCGTCTGTCTCTCTATCCCTCTGATACGATCCCTTTTTCTTAGGAAAAGGTAGAAGAATCAAGCTGAAATTTATGTCAGGTACTAAAGTATACAGTTTCTTGGTGGGACCAAGTCAATACAGTCAAAAGATCGTATATCTCACGTACTTTGACACTTGGCGTAAACTCACTGATCAAAAACTTTATATGGGTAACCCTCCGACAATATGTGCTACTGTATGAAATGTAGCCCAAATTTACGTCCTAATCTATAAAAATCTACGTATCACCAAAACTATGTACCCACAAACTGTTACGCAACATAAACTCGTATGCAAATCTTTGACTAAACAGAACCTAATTTGAATAGAATTGTAACTGGTCTCATTACAGTTCGTTTTATCTGACCCTAATAAAATTTTTCACTTACCTCGCATCTTGATGACATTATTGCAGATTTCTCGAAAACACTGTAGCAAACAGCAAGCAGGCAGCGACTACGCTAGATTTATATTTCTAAGTAGGTATTCAATCTGTTGCATACCACATAGTGCAATGTGGTAATGTATAATGATAAACAGTGGGGTGGGGAGAGTAACTATTCCTATGAAATGATATTCCTAGACAATGATTTTAGAATGAAATATATATTCAAAAAGACCGAGTAAAACTTCGCGTGATCTTCACACACAAGATTGGTATTGACAGTACCATGCTTAACAAAGTGAACAATGGTTTTAAAAAGGCACCATGTTAACAAAGAATTTCTAAAGAAATCAAACATCTTAATCAATTGAAATCTTAGTGCATGATTCAGGGAAATTGGGTGTCTTTCTCTCAGCTCTGAGAAAGTGGTCAAAGTTAACTAGCTGCTAATAATAGTTTCTTCAAATTAGGTGCGCAATGGTGACGTCTTATCTCAAACATCTTCTCTTCAAAAATAATAACATTATTAAAAATTTATATTCCTTTCGCCTTTCTATATATACATCATATTCATCCTTGCTGTCATTTAGAATAAATCTTTCTTCACCTAACAAATACAATCAGAAGTCAACACAGCATTAGTGAATACGTCCATCACCTACCTCACTTCAACTAAGAATGTATCAGACTGCGGAGAGACAAAGTCTGTGCCACAACAAGACCAAAGATTGTTTAACAGTGACGTAACTTGATCTCTCTTTCACGTGCCCATTGATAACTTACAAAACTCGAAATGACATGCCCACCTTACACGTGAACTGTTTAAATAAGTGTCCGCTTGGTGGTTTATCAGTAAAGTCAATGTCTGGAAATCGAAAGGTCGCGGGATACAATCTCGGTCAGATCACGGATTTTTCTGTCTTGTTTTTAACCTAGTCTAGCTGTCAGCTCGTGAGGAACCGACAGAAACAACACGTGGTTCGTATTCGACGTTAAGTGTAGGTCCCTTCTCCCCGGTTGTATAACTGAGTAGACGGGATGTTAAACACTAACTAACTGGATAACTTGTGATTTAGTTAGTGACACGCTAGTCCCCGAAGTGACGTTCAATAGAAAGACTTGCGCCAGTCCATTGAACCACACGAAATTGTTATTGTTATCTAACTACATCATTAAGTTTGTACGGAACCCTCACAGTGTGAATCCCGTTCACATCCGATCGGCTTTTGTTGGATGATAGCATCATTATTTTCAAGTCGGGAAAAAATATATCAGCAATGAAATAGAGAAATTTGTTTATGTTAAAGTGAATAACTTATTTAAAGAACCAGTGTTAATCTTTCAAAAAGCAGAGCTCATCCAGCTCTGTTGTTTCCCATCTCTTCTTAACGTACTGTACAAACAGAAAATAAAGAAAAAGGTTACATTACATTACGGCAAAGCATAAAAGGCGCTTCCCACGTATAAACGTGTTGGTAAAAATCTAATTGATAAAATGCACACAGGTGATGCGTGGCGTGCTGCAGGCAGCGTAGTGCTGGCCGGCAAGCTTGTGAGAGTCTTATTCGCCACCAGCATGCTCATTGAGAATAATAGAGAATTTTACAAATACGATACTGCTAGGAAAAAGGGGTCGCTCTTTCTCAAGTGAATCTAACTTTGGCCCAGCTATACAACTTTTTGACAAAATTGAAACAGTTTAGGAGAAATAGAAATACTTAGATGAAGCCACAAATAGCCAGCATGTGATATCTTATCTTCTAGACAATGTTTCGTTTAATCGAGACGTTCTGCAACAGTTTTATCGTAAATATGATGTATGGGAAACGGGAATATCTAACCTACTGAGTAATTACACAGTTGCACGTAGTGTGTTCGTAAACACCTACTACATCGTAATATTAATAACTTGAGTTTAAGCCCTTTTCTGTTATTAATTTTATCTGTTGTAAGCATGCAACATGCTCTTTAACTTCAGGACAGAATTATTCACGTAATCACAGTATTAGATAACGAACAACCAAGTCTGTAGCGGTGTATGGGCCACAGTATTGCAGGACTGAACTAATGTATCAGAGGCTGCAGTTTCTGAGCAGGGAGACCCAAGCACTGTTCTTAGCTGGTTTGTCAGAGGAGAGCTGTATGACTGTTGAAACTGCAAACTAACATTTTAACGGGGACTTTTCCATTAGATTATCAATTTTATTTGTCCGGTTTCACTCTATCTTCTTGAACAACTGAATAGACAAACGCGGCAATAGTGACTGAACTAGGCAAACAAGTGGCAGAGACCAGCGAAGCAGAAGATACACGAGGAAACATCATCGTTGTTTCGGAGAATATCACAGCGTCATTCCAGATGTTGTTTTTATGAGTTTTATGTTCTTCCAGGATGAGGAAGCAGACAAATTCTACCACCAGCTGAAGAGTGTCCACAACCTGGAGAAACGATCCTATTATATGATTCATCTTTCTTCTATTTTCCCCGTGATCTCTTCTACAATATTCAAGCTTCCGTACTAAAAAAATTGTTCAAATGGCTCTGAGCACTATGAGACTTAACTTCTGAGGTAATCAGTCCCCTAGAACTTAGAACTACTTAAACCTAACTAACCTAAGGACATCACACACATCCATGCCCGAGGCAGGATTCGAACCTGCGACTGTAGCGGTCGCGTGGTTGCAGACTGTAGCGTCTAGAACCGCTCGGCCACTCTTGCCGGTCTTCCGTAGTAAGCTGGTATGTCATTACAGTACTTTAGAGCCAGAGGTATGGGAGACAATCTACATCCACTTGTATATGCCACAAGCGAATAGGCCACAAGCTGTATAAAGTACTTCGTCCCCAGACTGTGGAGCGGAGGGGGCGGCGTGGGTGCCAGAAGTAGAGGAGAAATGGAAGGTTGAAGGGGAGGATGGGATGGGGAAGAGGTTGTCCGTCCTCTACGAAGTATCTGTTGCAGAGAGAATAAGTAACATTTTAACGGGGATTTCTCCATTATATTATCAAGTTCACTGGCCCGATTGGTCCTAATTAGAAGTAGACTATGTATTGACAAAGCGCTTCACTCTCTCTTTCTTCATAAACAACTTACACGCGCTCATCACACTCAATAGATACCTTGAAGACAACGCACAAACTCTGGGAAGGAAATCGCCAAAGTGCGCGAAGGAACAAATGCTTCACTATTAAGTCATCCAACAACCCACCGCGGTACTCCAGGAAATAACATCACTTGTTTCGATTTTAATTGTGCTCTGTCGATGCTTGACTTAACACGACAAATGTAGCAGAAAGGAGAGATCTTCATGATATTCTGCAGCAGTTATTCTTTTAACCACAATACTGTTTTCAGCTCCTTAGATCATCATCAGATAACAACTGGTATTTAGTTAAAATCGACCGATGGGCTAAGACTCCAAAAAACAGTTTTGTGATTAAGTAAATAGTAAGTGTAGGACATCAAGAAAGTGTTTTCTTTCTGTTATTATCTCTCATTTGTTAATGTAGAATACTTCAGTAGTTATTATAATTAACATACTGTTGGCAATGCGTAGGTTTCTAATTTAATTTACAGCACTTGGCTTCATCTACACAGTAAACATTCATTACAGTTGAACAAGTGTTATGAAATTACTTTGTGCAAATATTACTAACTATAAAGTTATACACTGAAGCGCCAAAGAAAGTGGTATAGGCATGTGTATTCAAATACAGGGATATCTAAATAGACAGAATACGGCGCTGCAGTCGGTGCGGTGTGGGATCCGCATCAGGTGGGACTGACGGATGACATCGAAAAAGTACAAAGAAGGGTAGCTCGTTTTGTATTATCACGAAATAGGACAGTGTCACAGACATGATACGTGAATTGGAGTGGCAATCATTAAAACTGAAGCAGTTTTCGTTGGGAGCGGATCTTCTCATGAAATTTCAATCACCAGTTTTCCCCTCCGATTGCGAAAACATTCTGTTGGCACCCACCTACATAGGGAGAAATGATCATCACGATAAAATAAGAGATATCAGGGCTCGCACTGAAAAATTTAAGTGCTCGTTTTTCCCGCGTGCCGTTCGAGAGTGGAACGGTAGAGAGACGGCATGAAGGTGGTTCATTGAACCCTCTGCCAGGCACTTAATTGTGAATAGCAGAGTTATCACGTAGACGTAGATGTAGATGTAGATGTAATAAAACCGTCTGGCAAAGTTGTTAGATTGGTTACTGCTGCTACAATGGCAGGTTATCAAGATGTACGTGAGTTTGAACGTGGTGTTATAGTCGGAAGGCGATGGGGCACAGCATCTCCTATGTTGCGCTGCGCAGGGTAACCGCGTGGTCGTGGTGCCTTGCAACTTTTCGCGCGGCTCCTCCCGTCGGAGGTTCGAGTCCTCTCTCAGGCACGGGTGTGTGTGTGTGTTGTCTTTAGCGTAAGTTAGTTCAAGTTAGATTAAGTAGTGTGTAAGCTTAGGGACCGATGACCTCAGCAGTTTGGTTCTATAGAACTTACCACAAATTCCCAATCACCAGTTAGCGATGATGTGGATTTTCCCGTACGACCATTTCACGAGTGTACTGTGAATATCACGAATCCGGTAAAACGTCAGATCTCCGACCTCGCTGCAGCCGGATAAAGATCCTGCAAGAACGGGAACAATGACGACTGAAGACAATTGTTCAAAGTGACAGAACTGCAAATCTTCCGCAAATCGTTGCATATTTCAGTGCCGGGCCATCAAAAAGTGTCAGCGTGCGAACCATTCAGCGAAACATTATCGGTATGGGCTTTCGGAGCCGAAGGCCCACTCATGCACCGTTAATGACTGGATGACACCACGCCTCGTTTGGGCCCGTCAACACCGACATTGGTCTGTTGATAATGGAAACATGTTGCCTGCTCGGCTGGACGTGTACGGATATGGAGACAACCTCATTAATCCATGGACCCTACATATCAGCAGGGCACTGTTTAAGCTGGTGGAGGCTCTATAATGATGTGGGGTGTGTGCAGTTGGAGTGACACGTCTAGAATCGGCTCTCCCAGGTGACCCGTACGTAAACATCCTGTCTGATCACCTGCATCCATTCATGTCTATTGTGCATTCCGACGGACTTGAGCAATTCCAGCGGGACAATGCGACACCCCACACGTCCATAATTGCTACAGAGTGGCTCCAGGAACACTCTTCTCAGCTTAAAAATGGTTCAAATGGCTCTGAGCACTATGGGACTCAACTGCTGTGGCCATCAGTCCCCTAGAACTTAGAACTACTTAAACCTAACTAACCTAAGGACAACACACACATCCATGCCCGAGGCAGGATTCGAACCTGCGACCGTAGCAGTCGCACGGTTCCGGACTGCGCGCCTAGAACCGCGAGACCACCGCGGCCGGCTTCTCAGCTTAAACACTTCCACTGGCTACCAAACTCCACAAACATAAATATTATTGAGCATATCTGGGATGCCTTGCAACGTGCTGTTCAGAAGAGATCTCCATCCCCTCGTACTGTTACGGATTTATGGGCAACCCTGCAGGATTTTTTGTGTCCGTTCCCTCCAGCACTACTTCAGACATTAGTCCATACCATGTGTTGCGTCACTTCTGCGTGATCACGGGGCCATACACGATATTAGGCAGGGTATACCAATTTCTTTGGCTCTTCAGTACATATAGTGTACTAAGAAATGCTAGCCGGCCAGTGTGGCCGAGCAGTTCTAGGCGCTTCAGTCTGGAACCGCGAGACCGCTACGGTCGCAGGTTCGAATCCTGCCTCGGGCATGGATGTGTGTGATGTCCTTAGGTTAGTTAAGTTTAAGTAGTTCTAAGTTCTAGGAGACTGATGTCCTCAGATGTTAAGTCCCATAGTGCTCAGAGCCATTTGAACCATTTAAGAAATGCTTAGTAAATTCGCTTCTTATGTGGTTGAAATAGCGAACTGGTCATTCTCAGATTAATTATGAACGCCTTTCTGATCGGACGCTTGTGATCAGTCGTCCCATTTGCAGAATATCATAGATACACTGGCCTAAGGAACTGATATGAATTATCCGCTCCTCGGCAGCAGTGGTTGTGTAGCGCTTGCCCTGCGTTTACCACAGGCGAACAAGAAGCATTTTATCTAGATGAACATTTATCGACAAGCGTCGACATGAAAGCCTTTATACTATCAGCGGCAGCTCCGAGGCCAGCAACCGCCGCCAAACAAACTAGCCAGTTGCCTCCCGCAAACACTTTGCGCCCGCCATAAGCGCTGACCGTCAATATGTGTTTCCGATGTTGACACGCCGAGATTCAGGTTACGTTGCGCCGGAAAATGGTTGCCTCGTAAGCTTATGTTGCAAACCTGATGGCGAGCGTTATCGAACATTGACCAATCAGCTTAATTAGTGCTGACGCCCTCTAGCCGTAGTAGCCAGTCGCTGCGGTTTCTTCCTCGCCGCTTCTGGCAAGAACTCGCAAGATTACGTAATATTTTTGGCGTTTTAAATATTCACTTCGAAAGTTACGTGGAATGAAATATTCATAGTCGAAACTAAAGGAATCACTCTTAAAACAGGCTTTGTTGGTAAATTCTTCTCTAAATATCAGCCGAATAAACTGGTTGGTGCATAGAGATTTTTCGGAAGGTTTCTCACTTGCATTCTTGTGGCGAAGTGGCTTAGATACTTCGCCAGAAATGGCAAGTAATAGTAATCTAGCCGTAACATGAATGCACATCGAGCAATTTACTTGGCTGATATCTCGGTAAACATTCGTCAGTGACATTCGTCGAGAAACCAACAGTGACCCTTAGGCTTCCTTCCTCCTTCTTTAAACAGCAGGTAAAGTGATATCTCTCTGTTGGCTGGATCTCCTCGAGGGATAGGTTCAGATACCTGATTCGAAAGGTTTCATTCTTCAAGCATATTAGCACCTTTCCTTCATGAAATGTGAATGACCTGTCGTGTAATGAAGGAACGGGGGAAGATTTGGGCTCAACGTCCCATCGATCATTAGAGACGCAGCACAGGCTGGAATGGGGGATAGGAAAACCACGAAAAAAATAAATCCGGCTGGCTGGAGGGGAGTTGAACCGCTGACCTCCCGAATATGAGTCGAGTGTGTTACCTCTGCACCAGCATGCTTAGTTGTATCGTAAGTGCGCATGTTTGAGTGTAAGCAACTAATGATTGCGTGTGGAGTTTTCGTGTTGTGTTTGTGCTTTTTGATGAGTATGATGTTGCAGGGAGAGGGCTGTAACCCGCAAATTTTTATACGTGAAATTTGTAATAATATCTTTGTGTATCATTTGTTTTCTTTTATATCTTATTCGTTGCTACGTTCAGATGTGGAAGAGTTTCCAGAGTTTGTACAGCTGGTCGGTCGTGAGCAGCACCACCCAGTGCATGAATGTTAGCAGCAAAGCGGTTACGGAGGAGGCATCCGATGTCCACTTTTTCTACCCAAACCAAGAATAGTCAAGTAGCAGTGGAAGAAAGCTCTCGGGTATGCTGAGATACTGCGACGTTTCGACGAGTGTCTTACTAATCATGTGGCGGCCGCTCTCGTCATCTGGCTGTAGGCTCCAGGGTCAGTTGTGGTAGAGGCGTGGGGGGATGAGACAGCGGCGGCGGGATGGAGGCGAAGCGGAGGCAGCTCTCGATTCTCTGCGTGGCCACTTTTGATCCGTCTCGCCTTCTGGCCACTGCTGCGCGTGTTCTCGGAGTATAGCCACTAACACGTAATTCCACATCTAACTTAGTTGATCAGTTTATAACTGCTTTCGTGTTACTAGTCTCCTTGTTCACTGTCTCTGTTCCTGGCAGTCTATCAAATTGGACGACAGCGCTCTGTTTCTGTACCTTCCTGTTGACGTATTAGCTGCAGTCCGGGAACTAGTAGGTATGTGTTACACATCTTTATGCCAGACCAAGTAACTTTTATTGACAGCTGAATTACTCAAAGTGACGCAAGTACATGACACGATTGGTCAACGTAGTGACCAAGTCACCATAAACATTGATCGGACAGTAGTACAAATCGTTCAGTTCGTCGACGATAAAAATCCGCTCCTTGGTCACAGACCTTTCAAGAACGGCTGTTATCCTCATAGTTGGCATAATGCGACTGCTCCGAATCAGCTCCTCGATTCCATGGATCAATACTATGGTCATACTGGAACAAATAAGCTCTCGGTCACAAATATTAAGTCAAAATTGACCTGGTTTCGACGCTACTATGAGCGTCGTCTTCAGAATTAGACTAACTGTTCTAAAGCAAATTAGGTATATAGTACATTAATAAGATTAAAGTTTGTACTGATTGGAGAAGATGCAGTACTTACAAGTCACATATTAAAAAAGGTCTAAGCCGGAAAGGCGACGTCATGAACAGTTGTGAGATGGCGAGCCGCTAAGGGCTGCTCGTACTGTGAACAAGGGTTGCAACAAGACTGAGGTGCCCACTTTAGAAAGTTTGGGCAAGTAAACATGGTGTTGCTACGAGCGCCATCTAGTAGCCGCAGAAACAACTAGGCTACTGTACATTCAAAATTAGACCCATGAAATTGTGATGCAGCTGATTCAGGAGTATCGTAAGCATTTATGATAACAGGATGAAGTTACATATTTATCTGCTTTAAATAGAGATACATTTTGTAACGTAAAAAACGTTAGTTATGACGTACAAGAAAACAGCAAAGATGTGACAGGAAAACAACATTTCGGTAAACTGCACGAGGAAATCTGAATCAAAGATCAAGCAATGGCTTTATACAGTCAAAATGTTTTTATTTCGCAGCTAACGTTTTTTACGTTACAAAATGTATCTCTATTTAAAGCAGATAAATATGTTACTTCATCCTGTTATTATTAATGCTTACGTTATGCCTGAATCAGCTGCATCACAATTTCATCTGTCTAATTTTGAATGTACAGTAGCCTAGTTGTTTCTGCGGCTACTAGATGGCGCTCGTAGCAACACCATGTTTACTTGCCCACACTTTCTAGTGGGCACCTCAGTCTTGTTGCAACCCTTGTTCACAGTACGAGCAGCCCTTAGCGGCTCGCCATCTCACAACTGTTCATGACGTCGCCTTTCCGGCTTAGATCTTTTTTAATATGTGACTTGTAAGTACTGCATCTTCTCCAGTCAGTACAAACTTTAATTTTATTAATGTACTATATACCTAATATGCTTTAGAACAGTTAGTCTAATTCTGAAGACGACGCTCATAGTAGCGTCGAAACCAGGTCAATTTTGACTTAATATTTGTGACCGAGAGCTTATTTCTTCCAATATAATTCCGACACGGTCACTGAACCTTAGCAGCTATGTTCAAAGTTTTACTATCTACGGTCGATGAGGTTCCTTCCCGATCAACATTTACAGGCCGATAGGAGCGAAACCTTTCCCTAAATTTCAGGCGAAGACGACACAGTAGCTAGTAAACTGTTGACATTTTACGTGGCGTCAGAACTACTTCACAATTTAGCTGGACGATCGTTTAATGTGGACTCATCCTATTAGTATCGCAATCAACCAGCCATCTGAATGCTATCCTCTGTTTTGTTAATACTGTTAACATCTGACAATGATATGGAAAAATATACTGCAGAATGTATGTGAAATTTTTTATTACTATGATTCTAGTTGTACGGTCTTTATTTTTCGTTTAACCAACAGAACGCTGGACCTTTCTGTTGGTGGGATGGCTTGCGTGTATCAGTGATCCAGATGGAGGGGTATCTGTTGAGAGGCAAGACAAATGTGTGCTTCCTGAAGACGGTGCCGCAAGGCAGGTTTGGGATAATTCGTTCGTCGTACTGTTCACTGCAAAAGTTCCACCTTCCTCAATACGGTGTCAGATATCCAGCCCGTTTCTCTGCATAGGTAGTTACTGTTCAGACGATGTTAAAAGCACCATTGAAGAAAAACACCGTCAATACTTACGTTTGCAAAGCCCGCGTAAACTCTGGTAGCAAACTATCCTGTAATATCTTAAAACACAATTTTCGAGTGAAGGGCAACTGCTTTATCTCTTTAGAAAATGACAAAATTCTGCAACGAGTTCTTTTATTTCCTTAGGTTCAAAATTAAACACGTGCTATCAGCCCGAATTTAACTAACGAATAATGTCACTGTTCTCAGCTCGTATTTCAGACATCCCAGTGCACACACACAAGGCAGCCAGGAATGTACTTAAGTCCAACCCGAATTATTACGCGATTTACAGTCATTACACTGCTACAATATACGACTTTCGCATTCGGTCCTTTTTCAGTGGATTTCTAATAGAGAAATTTCATAGACGAACATGAAACATGCCACGTGGAATTTTAAAAAGGCCGAAAGTTCACACACGGAGCTCTTTCCAAAAAAAAATCCAAAAACCTACAAACTTCACAAAACTGTCCGTAAATGCAACTGATATTACGGCCACACAATCTGGACGTGAGAAGCCAATTATTTCTTCAGTGTACACATAATAAAGACGGAAGCGTTCAACATGACCCGCACGTCCGATAGCTGACTAGCGGCTCACTAATGCCGTTCCTTCCACGGCCTGTAACTACTTGCAATGGGCGGGAAATGCTTAACTCTGATTGGTTGTTCAAAATGACCAGTCAATCAAAACAATCATTCAAGTTCTTTCTCGCGCTAAAACTGTCTTACGCCAATCAACATTCACAGATGCGTTTACGTCACTTCATCATGCAAATATTAATAAAATGTTTAACAAAACCAAACGAAAAGAAAACTAATCTTGAAATAACTTTAGAAAACTATTACTCTGCAAATGGCTATTCTGGCTGCCTTCTTACAAACGCAAGTACCCTTGGACGTATGTCATCAGCACGGTGGGGAAATTACATTTTTCATTGCAACTTGCTTGCTTAACACTGTCCCGTGACATAGTTACGTAATGTTTAACATAGGATAATACTGAATTTTTCCGTATGGCCTATATACATTCTCATTTACTCACACAACAGCACATTAAATAAATACTGATCTTTTATGAATTTTATATTACAAAAATGAAAAATAGTTAACGTTTTTACTTATGAAAATTCAAACAAATTGACCTAACATCTTGCGAACTTCAGTAATGATTCCAAATGATACTAAAAGACAAACTGTTATGAATCCTGACTTTAATCTTACAAGTGTCGGTTTCGGGTGTTTTAGGTACTTTTCTCTAACTCTGAAAGTATTCCAGATAGAAAGCTGAGATTTTTACAGAATTTTCTTTTTAATAACGAAGGGCAGTATACTGATTTTTAACTATATTGAATAATATTTAATATAGTTTATTTAGATTCTTAGGGGCTTTAATATTCTGTCGCTCGAATTGACACAGGTACCGCTTCCCATGACTAGGCTAGCGACAGGAATGAGTCACGCTAAGATACAACGGCTGTTTCTATCACCGCCAACGGCTCTAAAGCTATGAGCCGTACTGCAAAGCAGTGCAATAAATGCTACTGCGTATTGACTCGCGACGTTACAAGGGGCAGCAGCTTTTTCAGTTGTTTCAGGGGCAACAGTCTGGATGACTGATACCAGCGAACGACCGAAAGCAAGTGGAAACTACAGTCATAATTTTTCCCGAGGGCACGCAGGTCTACTATATGGTTAAATGATGATGGCATCATCTTGAGTAAAATATTCCGGAGGTAAAACAGTCCCCCTTTCGGATCTCGTCGTTATCAGGAGATATAAAACTGGCGTTCTAAGGATCAGAGTGTAGAATGATAGATCCCTTAATCGCGAAGGTAGGTTAGAAAATTTAAATAAGAAAATGGATATGTTGAAGTTAGATATTGTTGGAATCAGTGAAGTTCGAAGGTAGGCTGAAGAGGACTTCTGGTCAGATGAATACACGGTTACCAACACAAAATAAAATAGGTGTAATGCAGGAGTAGGTTTAATAATGAATAGGAAAATAGGAATGTTGCTAAGTCCCTATGAACAGCATAGTGAACGCATTATCGTAGCAAAGACAGACATAAAGCCAACACCCACCACAGTAGTACAAGGTTATAGGCCAACTGGCTTCGCAGATGATGAAGAGATTAAAGAAATGTGTGATGAAATAAAAGAAATTCTTCAGATAATGAAGGGAGACAAAAATTTAATTGTGACAGTGGAGTGGAATTCGACTGTGGGAAAAGGAAGGCTTGGTTCAAATGGCTCTGAGCACTATGGGACTTAACTTCTAAGGTCATCAGTCCCCTAGAACTTAGAACTACTTAAATCTAACTAACCTAAGGACATCACACACATCCATGCCCGAGGTGTCGCGCGGTTCCAGACAGTAGCGCCTAGAGCCGCTCGGCCACCCCGGCCGGCAAAAGGAAGGGAAGGAAAAATTGTAGGTGAGTATGGACTGGGGGAAAAGAGTAAAAGAGGAAGCTGCCTGGTAGAATTTTGTACAGGGCATGATTTAATCATCACTAACTCTTGGTTTAAGAATGATACGTGGAAGAGGCCTGGAGATTCCAGAAGGTTTCATACTGATTATATAATGATAAGACAGAGATTTCAGAACCAGGTTTCTAGGGGCAGACGTGAACTCCGACTACAATTTATGGATTATAAACTGTACGTTTTTATGGACTATAAACTGTACGTTAATAAATCAAGTGCAAAATGTAAGAAATTAAGATGGGACCTGCATAGGATGAAGTAACCAGAGGTTGTCGAGAGCTCTAAAGCGAGCATTGGGCAACGACTGACCAGAATAGGGTACAGGAATACAGTAGCACATGAATAGGTAGCTTTAAGAGATGAAATAGTGAAGAAACCAAATGATCAAATAGATAAAGGCGTTGGAAAACAAAGGAGTTAACTGAATTTAACAGAAGAAAATGACAGAAGAAAATTTAAAAAATGCAGGAAATGAAGCAGGCAAAAGGGAATACAAAAGTCTCAAAATGTACTGACAGGAAGTGCAAAATGTCTGTGGAGGAACAGCTAGAGGACAAGTATAAGGATGTAGAATCATATCTTACTAGGGGAAAGATACATGCCGCCTACAGGGAAATTAGAGAGGAGAGGAAACAAGCTGTTGTATAAATATCAAGAGCTCAGATGGAAAACCACTCGTAAGCAAGGAAGGAAAAACTGAAAGGTTGAAAGAGTAGATGTACTTGAGATCAGTATTATAGAAATGGAAGAGGACGTAGATGAAGATGAAATGGGAGACATGATACTGCGAGAAGAATTTGACAGAGCACTGCACGACCTAAGTCGAAGCAAAGCCCCGGCCTTAGATCACATTCCGTCAGAACAACTGACAGCCTTGGGAGAGCCAGTCATGACAAAACTTCCATTTGATGTACAAGACGTATGAGTCAGATGAAATATCCTCAGACTTCAAAAAGAATGTAATAATTCCAATTCCATAGGAAACAGGTGCTGACAAGTGTGAGTACTGCCAAACTATCAGTTTAATAAGTCATAGTTGAAAAATACTAACACGAATTCTTTGCAGAAGAATGGAAAATCTGACAGAAGTCGACCTCGGGGAAGATCAGTTTGGATTCTGGAGAAATGTAGGAACACGCGAAGCAATACTGACTCTACGACTTCTCATAGAAGATCGGTTAAGGAAATGCAAACCTACGTTTATGGTATTTGTAGATTCAGAGAAATATTTTTACAATGTTGATTGGAATACTCTCTTTGAAATTCTGGAGGTAGCAGGGGTAAAATACAGGGAGCGAAAGACTATTTACAGCTTGTACGTAAACCAGATAGCAATTATAAGAGTCGAGGGCATGAAAGGAAAGCAGTGGTTGAGGAGGGAATGAAACAGGTTTGTAGCCTGTCTCCGATGTTATTCGATTTGCAGATTGAAGAAGCAGTAAAGGAAACAAAAGAAATTTTTGGGGGAGAAATTAAATTCAGAGAGAGAAAATAAAAACTTTGAGGTTTGCCTATGACATGGTAATACTGTCAGAGACAGCAAAGGACGTGGAAGAGCAGCTGAAAGGACTGGACAGTGTCTTGAAAGGAGTATATCAAGAAAAGAAGAACAATGGAGCGCAGTCGAATTAAATCAAGTGATACGCAGGGGATCAAATCAGGACACGAGACACTTAAAGTAGTAGATGAATTTTGGTATTTGAGCAGAAAAATAACTGATGAGTAGGAGATGAATTTTGGTATTTGGGCAGAAAAATAACTGATGATGTGCCAAAGTAAAGAGGATATGTTATATGTAGACTGGCAATGACAATAAAAGAGCTTTTGAAGAAAAGAAATTTGTTAACATCGAATATAGATTTAAGTGTTAGGAAGTCTCTTCTGAAAGTTTTTGTAAGGATTGTATCCATGTATGGAAATGAAACATGGTCGATGCACAGTTTTGGTAAGAAGAGAACAGAAACTTTTGAAATATGGTGCTACAGAAGACTGTTGAAGGATAGGTGGGTAGAACACATAACTAATGAGGAGAAAACAAATTTGAGGGACAACCTGACTAGAAGAAGGGACCATTTGCCAGGACACACTCTGAAACATCAAGGGATCACCAATGTAGTATTGGAAGAAAGTGTGTGTGTGGGGAGGGGGGGGGGGGGGGACTGTGGATGGAGACCAAGAGTAGAATATAGTAAGCAGACTCACAGACTCAGAAGGATGTAGGCTGCAGTTGTTATTTGGAGATTAAGAGGCTTGCAGAGGATAGAGTGGCATCAAGAGCTGCATAAACCACTCTTGGGACTGAAGACCACAATAAAAGCTACTCCTGTACGAGTACCACGATCTTGATAAAGGTCGCTGATGACCATGCTATTTACTGCCTAACAATTTTGAATCCATCGGCCCGTCAACATCAGCCACTACTGTGCGGATTTGTCAAAATTATGGGCACCATTTCGTTACCTTTGAACGCGCCATTGCACTTGGTCCATACACCACCAGAGTTTCATGGAGGATCTGTGTGCAATTTAGACGAACTGCCTACAAGACCGGAACTGTCCCACGTGCTTCAGCCTTGGAGGACGTTTCCAGTTGCCGCGCCATTTCACTCACAGACACCGCAGCAGAACTTTGCGGTGTCTGCAGGAAATCCGGGACATGTACCCTCTTCGCGCGCTCTTGCCCGGCTCTCTCGGAGCGAAGCGAGCGCACACCTTCACTACGGTAGTTCCCAACCTGAGGGTAATTACCCCCTGCGAGACAAAATTAAATTTTCTGAGGGGTAAAACGGAAAAGTTTCAGTTGTGTTTGGGTCACAACACTAAATTACTTACTGTTAACACTATTTCGTAAGACTGTAATAATGATTATATACGTTACCATACGTTACCAATAATTATTTTTTTAATAGTGGCATTAAGACATGACACAATGTGGTGGACGTTAGAAACGAAAGTATGAATAATGTCCTCCGTTGTCCTTCGCGTATGCACCCAGTATACAAATACTTTATACATTGTACCATGTGTTGATGACAGAAAAATTTAGATATTTATGTTTAAACATCTCGTGAAAATGACATCTCCGAGCGAATTGTAAGAAATTCCCACAATTGACCAGAAATTGCTTCATTATTCACTTCACGAGGAATAAACGAACTAACTGACAGCACAACGCAGCGCTAACTATTTAGTGACTACTACACTCTTGTAGCGCCTACATTGTACTATTATTATTATTATTATTATTATTATTATTATTAATAGTGGCAGAGTTCCGACACAAGGCATTCTCAGCTTGAAGTCCTCCAATTCCTGCCAGTTCAGAAGTAAGGAGACCAGCAATTACGTGATATACAAACAATGGGCGTAGTGCTCGCATTTTAACCTGGCTGGTTTTTTGTGGGGATGCAGGGTGTGGGTGAAGCAAGAGGAGTGGTGTAGAGGAATCATCTCTTATAACAAGCGTCTTACCTCAACGTGGATAGCTAGCTTCCTTTTCTGAGGAAGAGTTGTAGGTAGTACTTACAATGCACTGAGAACTGCTTTATCATTCTATAAAAAATACTTGAAATGTATTCGTAGCTGCGAGCACATTTCATTTTTTTTCATGACCACTCTAGTCAGCACATTGCCTGTTCCTTTGGTCATCCATGTAGTAGTTAACAAGACAGGCACTGCAGTGTCATATAAAAACGGTTATTAGATAGATGTAGTACTAATTATCTCACTGACTAGTACGACCTTTAATGAAGCTCCTGCAAAAAATGAATATCATTTATCTTCCGTAATTTTAAAAATACAGATGTTCAGAGAAAATATTCCATTCTAAAGTTTGGTTAGGCTCTAATGTTGATGATGGTGGGGAAGAGGGGAGGTGGGAATAGTACTATGCAATATCTAAAGTTTGGTTAGGCTCTAATGTTGATGATGGTGGGGAAGAGGGGAGGGGGGGTAGTACCCTGCAATATCTGATTACGCTCAGGAGAAATAGTCTCAGAAAGGTTGGGGACGACTGCCACACTGGGATCACGGTCCCCGCCGAATAATACGAGAGAATGGCCGCAGCTCTACTGCTCAGGTGTTAAAGGGGAGGTGCGGTAGCGGAACACGAGCAGCAGAAACGGCACTCTGTGGGCGAGAAGTGGTGGCTGAGGCGGCTGTAATGTTCTGAAGCGCCCACGAAAATATGCGAACTGTGCGGTCTGGCGTTCTGGTTATAAGAATGTGTGAAACTTCCCTATCTGAGCCCTAAAACCCCGTCAGAGTTCAGTGTTAGGTGCACCCTTTTTCTGGTCTGGCCAAACCAATTTGACTCACAGGCACGATGGTGCATGCTGGAATTGTCAAACGTCAGACAGCCGACTCAGCACGTGTAAATTTATCCTCGTGACACACGATATGTACGAGATGATATGCAGTTCCACTGTTGGTACAGTGGGAAACTGCCACAGGCTCTTAGTCCACCACAAGATACAGACCACAAGTCTCACCCACTAGGGGAAGACCTGAAGTTCTCCACCACGGAAGGGCGAGAAGTCCTCGAAGAAACACCACCACTTTCCACCAAACCTTGATACGGGAGCCGAATTAGCAAAACGAAACCGCCCCCACATTGGACAAAAATATCGAAGTATCCTCCACTCATTGAATATCCATTCTGGACTGTTCTGTTGGTCTGGTGGCCAATACAGACCAGCACCATTGTACCCAGTCTGGCGGAGCAAGCCTCTATTTTGCATATCCTCCAAATCTCTCTTGTATCAAAAAAGAAAACTTTAGACTAGGGAGGCGTCGTTCTCACGTTAAGCATGGCCAAGTTAAGGCAAACACTATCTATCAAGGCGGAACCACAGTCCCTCATTTACGAAGTGATCTATTCCTTGCAGGCTGGCCATTTCCAAGTTTTGAAAGAAGGCTGTTAAACGTCTCAGACAGACGTGCCCATGAAATATATGTTTTTGCCGCTCACTAAAATAACCTGGTATCAGGGAGGGGTTACACTACTACCTTCCTAGACACATACGCCAGCCACTCTGCCCATATCGTCCCAGCTTCTAATATGAGAATGCACAGAGTTTCATGACTCTCCGCCCCCACCATTTCCACACACTCTCTGTTTACAGCAATGTCTCTTAAATGGCTTTCTCCACCCGCCTTCAGCAATCTGACCATTTTCCAAGACAGACTGGCGCCTGGCCAAGGTAAATTGTTTTGTGAACTGGCACCCTTCTATTCGAACCCAAGCGGAAGGAGGAGAGAGCTTTGGCCAGAAGTCCCTCTGCAGGTAAGAACCACTGAACAGAATTTCCTAGAATCACTCGCATAGTCAGGTCGATGCACTCAGCATTTATGGTCCCCTGTTCATCTCTTTCCCTGTTCTCGGGTGCTTCAACTACGGCCCACAGGTACAAGATCTCCACAGGTTTCATGTACAGTTACAAGAACACTTTGCTTCAAATGGTTCAAATGGATCTGAGCACTATGGGAGTTAACAGCGGAGGTCATCAGTCCCCTAGAACTCAGAACTACTTAACCCTAACTAACCTAAGGACATCACACACATCCATGCCCGAGGCAGGATTCGAACCTGCGACCGTAGCGGTCGCACGGTTCCAGACTGAAGCGCCTAGAACCGCTTGGCCACACCGGCCGGCAACATTTTGCTCACAATTTCCTCATGTAGAAAAAGTCATTAACCACGCATGGCAAATGTACTACCAGGGAACACTGAGATCATGTCCTAAAATATGAATGTTAATCTGACTGACAGTGTTGTTAAAGCGGCATGCCACCTCTCAACGTATCGCAGAAAACAAGGAAGCACAAATTGAGCACAGCACTACCAATAATATTGCGAAAGAGCAGCTGCAAAGTTCGGACCTACTACCGCCTGCGCAGTGTCGTTACAACATGTAGCCGCCAGTGATGGAATGTTTTATGAAAACATGGTACATGGAACCCTGCGTGCTGTACTCTTCACGTATAGGTTTTGTGTGCTCGCTGTTGAATAGGATACCATCCACCATACGCCGAGGTTTTGAGACACATTTACATAAATAAGCACACCAGCCAAAAGTTAGTCTCCTTCTGGCGACATCACGCTGATACAAGGTAACATGTCCTCTTGTTGTTGTAGTAATTTTCAGGCCCAAGACTAGTTTGATGCAGCACTCCCCGACACTCTACCCTGTGCAAGCCTCTTCATTCCTGAATAACTACTACGGCCTACATCCTTCTGAAATTGCTCATTGTATTCACCTCCTGGTGTCCTTCTAAAGTTTTTACACTTCCACAGAAGGTTATATTATGTTTCTTTCATTAAATACACATTTTTAAAGTTGTGGTATTCTTTTTGAATCACCCTGTATAACAAAATTGTTTGAGTGAATGTAGAGTGCAGAGTGCAACGGTCACCAGCTCCATAGGAAGGAAAAGTTAAATTTTGTAAATGGTTGTAATGAATTCAAAATCAAGCATGTACTGGACAACAATCATAATACGGCAACTGCACTAGCGCGATATAATATGCAGAAAACACGAATAATATGGACGCTGAAGACGTTAATTTGAAATGGAATTATTTTAATTATAATTATGAAAACCAATAATATGCAACAATTATCAACACTTTATGGAAACATTACTTTATTACGTAAGTCACGGTAATGCTATCTGTTTGGATGTTTGCATAATCGTGACCAAGTTTAATTACTGCTCTTTACACATTACTTTCCAAATGATGCCGTAAAAGTTTTATTCGTGGCAACAACTGTTTGCCAGTAATAATGTTACGCAAACATATCCACATAATGTCATTTACAGAACACAACATAAAATCATGAAATTATTTGACTACAACAGAGTCTTGTCAAGAAATATGAACTGCATTTAAATCACTTTTAGTTTGATCTGGTGGTCGGCAGTAGTAGTGAAACAGTACACGAACAACTATAGTTCCTACTGCTTCTTATTACAACAACCACTTGATTGAAAATCAGCTTTAAATTTAACTGAATCTCTTTTCTTTTAACTATTTTTTTCATCAGGTCTTTCTTGGAAGTTATAGTGAGGAGCTTAGGGGCCTGTCGGTGGTTAACGACTTGGGTCAATAAACTTTCATAGGAAAAGTTTTTACTTTGAATAAATGCACTCTAATGTTCCGAAAAATTTGCTATTGTCTCTCACTGGGCCTTACTTCGCGATGAGTTGCTCGTGATGCAATGAAATCTTATTATGAAATTCAGTATTGGCAATAGGCTCTCTTTTATTAGTGAGCAGGTTCAATAAATCTGGGTCATTTAATTCCATAATCTCCTTGCGACCGCATGCTGTGCCCGTACACGTGCTCGCTCACTTCTGTTTTCCTTCCGACATATTATAGCACCATTTCCAGCAGAATCTCCATTTGGTATTTGTGTGCCAACACACACGTCTGTACCAAACCACAGATGTTTCGTCACTCAACTCTACCGTCGCTTCCACGACTGCAAGCGATGTTAAATACACACTGAGGTGACAAAAGACATGGGATCCTACCTAATATCGTGTCGGACCTCCTACTGCCAGAGTAGCGCAGTAACTCTACGCGGGCCGGCCGAAGTGGCCGTGCGGTTCTAGGCGCTGCAGTCTGGAACCGCGAGACCGCTACGGTCGCAGGTTCGAATCCTGCCTCGGGCATGGATGTGTGTGATGTCCTTAGGTTAGTTAGGTTTAACTAGTTCTAAGTTCTAGGGGACTAATGACCTCAGAAGTTGAGTCCCATAGTGCTCAGAACCATTTGAACCATTTTGAACTCTACGCGGCACGGACTCAACAAGTCGTCGGAACTCCCCTACGGAAATATTGAACGATGCCGCCTCTATAGCCATCGGTAATTGCGGAAGTGTTTCCGATGCACGATTTTGTGCACGGACTGACCTCTCCATTACGTCCTATAAATGTTCGATGGGATTCATATCGGGCGATCTGGGTGGCCTGATCATTCGGCCGAATCGTCCAGAATGTCCCTCAAACCAGTCGCGAACAATTGTGGCCTTATGACAGTCATCGTTTTTTTGGGAACACAAGGTTCAAGAACGGCAAATGGTCTCCAAGTGGCCGAACGTAACCATTTACAGTCAATGATCTGTTCAGGTGCACCAGAAGACCCAGTACATTCCATGTAAACACAGCCCACACCATTATGGAGCCATCACCAGCCTGCACTTTGCCATGTTGACAACTTTGGTCCACGGCTTCGTGGGGTCTGTGGCACACTCGAACGCTACCATTTCTTCTCAACTGAAATCGATACTCACCTGACCACGCCATGGCTGTCCACTCATCTAGGGTCCAACAGACATGGTCACGAGCCCAGGAAAGGTGCTGCAGCCGGCGGGTGTGACCGCGTGGTTCTAGGCGCTACAGTCTGGAACCACGCGACCACTTCGGTGCCATGCCTCGGGCATGGATGTGTGTGATGTTCTTAGGTTAGTTAGGTTTAAGTAGTTCTAAGTTCTAGGGGACTGATGACCTCAGAAGTTAAGTCCCATAGTGCTCAGAGTCATTTGAACCGTTTTTGAAAGTAGTTGCAGGCGATGTCGTGCTGTTAGCAAAGGCTGCCTTAACCCGTTAACACCACATTTCGCCTTTCTGTCATAGCGGATTCGTTCACCGTACTTCGCACATTGATTTCAGCCGTTATTTCACGCAGCGTTGCTTGTCTGTTAGCACTGACAAGTCTACGTAAACGTCGCAGCTCTCGGACATTAAGTGAAGGCCGTCGGCCACTGCGTTGTCGGTGGTGCTAGGTAATGTCTGAAATTTGAAATTCTCGGCACACTCTTTTCACTGCGGATCTCGGAATACTGAATTTCCTAAAGATTTCCGGAATGGAATGTCCCACGCATCTAGCTCCAACAACCATTGTGCGCTCAAAGTCTGCTAATTCCCGTCGTGCCGCCAGAATCACATTGGAAATCTCTTCACGTGGATCACCTGCGAACAAGTGACAGCCCCGCCAGTGCACTGCCTTTTTGTACCTATGTATGCGATACTACCGCCATCGGTATACAGGGTGTTTCAAAAATGACCGGTACATTTGAAACGGCACTAAAAACTAAACGAGCAGCGATAGAAATACACCGTTTGTTGCAATATGCGTGGGACAACAGTACATTTTTAGGCGGACAAACTTTCGAAATTACAGTAGTTACAATTTTCAACAACAGATGGCGCTGCAAGTGATGTGAAAGATATAGAAGACAACGCAGTCTGTGGGTGCGCCATTCTGTACGTCGTCTTTCTGCTGTAAGCGTGTGCTGCTCACAACGTGCAAGTGTGCTGTAGACAACATGGTTTATTCCTTAGAACAGAGGATTTTTCTGGTGTTGGAATTCCACCGCCTAGAACACAGTGTTGTTTCAACAAGACGAAGTTTTCAACAGAGGTTTAATGTAACCAAAGGACCGAAAAGCGATACAATAAAGGATCTGTTTGCAAAATTTCAACGGACTGGGAACGTGACGGATGAACATGCTGGAAAGGTAGGGCGACCGCGTACGGCAACCACAGAGGACAACGCGCAGCTAGTGCAGCAGGTGATCGAACAGTGGCCTCGGGTTTCCGTTCGCCATGTTGCAGCTGCGGTCCAAATGACGCCAACGTCCACGTATCGTCTCATGCGCCAGACTTTACACCTCTATCCATACAAAATTCAAACGCGGCAACCCCTCAGCGCCGCTACCATTGCTGCACGAGAGACATTCGCTAACGATATAGTGCACAGGATTGATGACGGCGATATGCATGTGAGCAGCATTTGGTTTACTGACGAAGCTTATTTTTACCTGGACGGCTTCGTCAATAAACAGAACTGGCGCATATGGGGAACCGAAAAGCCCCATGTTGCAGTCCCATCGTCCCTGCATCCTCAAAAAGTACTGGTCTGGGCCGCCATTTCTTCCAAAGGAATCATTGGCCCATTTTTCAGATCCGAAACGATTACTGCTACACGCTATCTGGACATTCTTCGTGAATTTGTGGCGGTACAAACTGCCTTAGACGACACTGCGAACACCTCGTGGTTTATGCAAGATGGTGCCCGGCCACATCGCACGGCCGACGTCTTTAATTTCCTGAATGAATATTTCGATGATCGTGTGATTGCTTTGGGCTATCCGAAACATACAGGAGGCGGCGTGGATTGGCCTCCCTATTCGCCAGACATGAACCCCTGTGACTTCTTTCTGTGGGGACACTTGAAAGACCAGATGTACCGCCAGAATCCAGAAACAATTTAACAGCTGAAGCAGTACATCTCATTTGCATGTGAAGCCATTCCGCCAGACGCGTTGTCAAAGGTTTCGGGTAATTTCATTCAGAGACTACGCCATATTATTGCTACGCATGGTGGATATGTGGAAAATATCGTACTATAGTTTCCCAGACCGCAGCGCCATCTGTTGTTGAAAATTGTAACTACTGTAATTTCGAAAGTTTGTCTGCCTGAAAATGTACTGTTGTCCCAAGCATATTGCAACAAACGGTGCATTTCTATCGCTGCTCGTTTAGTTTTTATTGCCGTTTCAAATATACCGGTCATTTTTGAAACACCCTGTATGTGCATACTGCTATCTCCTGATGTCTGTCACCTCAGTGTGTATTTTTTGTGTTTCGTACAATATAAATTTTCCTGACATTGCCAGCGTGTTTAATATAACGATTTAACATAATTATTTCTTACATATTCCTTCAACATATGTTACATTTTGATGAACACTAATCACTGTCAAAATTCATAAATACATTTAGTCACAAAAGACTGTTTTAATCTCAAGAAATCCAGTAGCTGGAAAGTACGCGTGGCGCTGGTTGGTTGGTTTGTGGGATTAAAGGGACCAGACTGCTATGGTCATCGGTCCCCGTGGCGCTGGGTTGTTGCTGGAATGCAGAAGTGTCAGTAAGAATAGTTACTGTTGTAACCGGAAGAATAAACTGTTTATATCGGTCTGTGTGGGTGAGTATACATTGTAACCTTACAAGTAACAAATAATTGCTACAGACCCCTGAATATGAGGCGTATACCTTGTAGAATTTACTTGTCTTCTTCCACACGACGCCATCTGAAAATGCAGTCTTCGGTCATGAATCTGATGCTATTATTGTGTATATCATCATGTTAATCTTCCTGGTACGGTTTTCCTGTACCAAGTGTTGTCAAAACGGATGTGGCTTGCGGCTGCCTTTGTTTGTGCTCTGTTCCAAGCAGCTTTTCCTTTATCGCATTGCGGGAACTCAGCCACAGTTTCAGATCTGTAATAAAACTAGTGCAAGTTAAACTACGATTTGTTTTCCTCTGTGGCTAATGGCTCTGAGCACTATGGGACTCAACTGCTGAGGTCATTAGTCCCCTAGAACTTAGAACTAGTTAAACCTAACTAACCTAAGGACATCACAAACATCCACGCCCGAGGCAGGATTCGAACCTGCGACCGTAGCGGTCTTGCGGTTCCAGACTGCAGCGCCTTTAACCGCACGGCCACTTCGGCCGGCAGGTGGCCGTGCGGTTAAAGGCGCTGCAGTCTGGAACCGCAAGACCGCTACGGTCGCAGGTTCGAATCCTGCCTCGGGCGTGGATGTTTGTGATGTCCTTAGGTTAGTTAGGTTTAACTAGTTCTAAGTTCTAGGGGACTAATGACCTCAGCAGTTGAGTCCCATAGTGCTCAGAGCCATTTGAACCATTTTGATACTAACTTGCAAAATAAGATAATTATACAGATGCTCACATACGGCAAGCAACGGCCTTGCCGTAGTGGTAAAGCTGGTTTCCCGATACAACACCAAAGTTAAGCGCTGTCGTGCTTGGCTTAGCTCTTTGGACTGCTTACCGACCGGGTCTGCCGCGCGCTGTTGGCGAGTGGGGTGCTCTCAGCCCTTATGAGGCCAATTGAGAAGCTACTTGATGGAGAAGTAGCGGCTGCGGTCACCAAAACTGACGTCGTCCGGGAGAGTGCTGTGCTGACCACATGCCCCTCCATACCTGCATCCACTGACGGCTATCGGCTGGTCGTCTGAAGACGGCACGGCGGTCGGTCGGTACCGTTGGGCCTTCCGAGGCCTCTTCGGGCGGAGAGTTCACTTACCTCTCATGACGCTACCAGTTATGTGTGCGATGTACAGTCTGTCGTCTACGAGCAACAAAACGTTTTCTATTTTTCTATTTTCCGTCCACTTCAAGTGTATGAAACGACACTTCCACCATCAGCTATAACTATTTGTCCGCCACACTCTAGTTTTAGACATCGTGGTGACCTGTCCTCATGAAGGAGAGTACCCCTTGACAATGGCGTAATAGACGAAGCTGATCAATAGTGGAAAGTAGTCAATAATTGTAGTCTATAGCGAAAGTGTTGTCATTTCAGGAATTTTGTACCTCTGTGGTACCTGTCCGAAAGTGATGTACGAAATGTTTACTCCGTAAATTGAATCTATAGGCCCTCTGAAGAGTGTATAGTGATGCATTTGTATTGTTGATGAAGGTATCAGAAATGGGAGTGGGCAAGAATTCGTGCCGTCACATAGCCTCTTCCTCTGGAACAGCATGAAGGATCGTATAGACTTTAATGTGCTCATACGATGGACGAATCCCCAGCAGTAGTGTGACATGCCCTCATTTCTGGAGAGATTGGTGAAAGCTTGCATCTGAGAACATTGGCAGACAATGTAGCGGCAACAAGTTGTACACAGCCACATATTTTCGCATTTCGTCAAATACTGGTGATTCACATTTCACAAGTGGCATTCAAAACATCTATCTTAGAGTCTAGCGTCAACAGACTAGCTTATGTTGGCGGTCTCGGCTAATGCGATTCGCTGAAAACAATAAATGCGTGAAAGAAATGAGATGCGCTGAAAACCACAGACGTGCACTGTGTTTGGGCGTAAGTGAATCGTCCTTGAGTCTTACCATGAATTGTAATCTGTAGGATTAAATATAACATAGTTATTTCATAGAAACAATAATCATATTGCTGGGGATGGAAGCTCCTGTTGACGATTTTCCATGTTTACGAATGAAATTCGAGATTTCAAACTTCGGCTTTTGCACCACAATGTATTTCTTTCTCCTGTTTCTACAAATACTTCTTCGATACCTATGTGGCATCATTTCTGTGTCTCATTTTCTTCTGTGTGTGGTGCAAGGTAAGAGTGACGTTTAAATGGTGTGAATAACCACCCTTATCTGTAGTTGCAAGTAAAACAGAAAATGCACCGAAGACGTACAATAGGACGGAAAACGTAAGTGCGGAATATACACCACTACTGCTCACGAAAATCTCATCGAGCGAGATGGAGCAGTCGTTAGCACACAGTACTCGCATTCGGGAGGACAACGGTTCAAACCCGCGTCCTGCCATCCAGGTTTAGGTTTTCTGTGATTTCCCTAAATCGCTTCAGGCAAATGCCTGGAGGTTCCTTTGAAAGCGCACAGCCGATTTGCTTTCTGATCCTTCTTTAATCCGGGATTGTGCTCCGTCTCTAACGACCTCGTAGTAGACGGGACGTTAAACATTTATCTCCTTCTTCTCGAAAACCCGCCATGAACTATGGAGATGGCAGAGGTGGGGTTGCTTGTTTGCTTCAGTGATACTTAGGGAAAACCAGGGCACATTTGCGCGGATTTCGTTTCGGAATTAAAAATTTTTTGGTTTATATTTATCGTGTTTAAAACTGTTTACTCTTATACCATGGTTATTAATTTGGTATATATACTTCTACCTCAACTTAAGAATGCAAAATAATTTTAATAGGTTCAAATAGAGTGCGTGTACGTTCCTCAGATATGGGGGAAGTTTACACACCTATGGATGCAATCTTACGGTATCATAGAACGTAATAACGACGCAAGAAAAAAGGTTCAAATGGCTCTGAGCACTATGGGGCCTAACCTCTGAGGTCATCAGTCCCGTAGAACTTAGAACTACTTAAACCTAACTAACCTAAGGACATCACACACATCCATGCCCGAGGCAGGATTCGAACCTGCGACCGTAGCGGTCACGCGGTTCCAGACTGTAGCGCCTAGAACCGCACGGCCACACCGGCCGGCAACGACGCAATAAAACACAATACTAAACAATGCGAAATATATTTTGTCGACAGTAAACAAAATTAGTATTACTTACAAAAAATGGTTCAAATGGCTCTAAGCACTACGGGACTTAACATTGGAGGTCATCAGTCCCCTAGACTTAGAACTACTTAAACCTAAGGACATCACACATATCCATTATTACTTACACCAGTTTGGAGATAACGTATAAAAAAATTTTAGTGAGAGTAAATAAATTTTTTGGTGGACCTGCATCTCTTAGCATCTGATGGTCTGCGTAGACGTTTGAATGTTAGTTAATGGTCTGTTCACCCCCATCGTCCGAGTTGCAATTTATGCGCACAAAGAATAATGCGTTTCCTGTGGCAAACTCGCCGTGAGCCCACCTTTTAAATCTAACGCACTGCGCCCATTATTGATTTTTGTTTGATCGGTTGTATCGTTTCAAGCAATAAATACAAAGGCAGTTTTCACCTCTACCTCAGACTGGTGTAGGTTATAAGAGAAAGGAAGACAAACTGGACGTGACATTCGTTGAGACGAGACTGCTTCCTAACATACGCTTTGAAGGACTAGGTTGTGAGAGGAGATTGAGAGGAAGAAATAAATGCAAGATGATAGACGACATAAAAGGACGCGGAAATTATGCAGGCATGAAGAGGATGGCAGAAGACAGGAGAGCGTATGTGGGAACTTGCCATGACATCTGAAGTAGGCCTACTCACATGTTACCTTGTTCTTACTTTGTGCAGTTTCTTGCCTTATCAGTCCTTCCTCTCATAGGATTTATATATATATATATATATATATATATATATATATATATATATATATATATATATATATATATATATATATAATTCCAAAAGGTATGCCCCCTAGGAACTTCGATATCGAAATATGAGTAACAAAATTTACTCACCATGCACAAAACCGCAAACATGTTATTCAGGCTAAGACGTTGGCTCTGCTGGTCCAGTGGAGTTTGTGAGAGCCCTCACTAGATGAAAGTTGTTTTGTCGGTAGAGCTCTAGCAAGAATGGTTCCCGAAAGAAGTGCTCTGCGTAAGCGTGAGCCCTGCGTAAATGTGTCGCCGTCTCCTATAGCTGTACCATAGACGCTACCGCAACCGAGGGATATCTGCGGAGAGGCCACACTAACTCGTGGTTCCTGTAGAGAGGCAGCGGCCTTTTCGGTAGTTGCAAGGATAACAGTCAGGAAGACTGACTGATCTGGTCTTGTAACATTAGTCAACATGGTCTTGCCGTGTTAGTACTACGAACGGCTGAAAGCAAGTGGAAAATACAACCATCATTTTTCCTCTAGAGCATTCATCTTTACTATATGACTTAATGAAGACGGCACTCTCTTTGTTAAAATATTCCAGATATGAAATAATCCTCCATTCAGATGTCTGGACAGGAACTACCCAGGAAAAACAAAGCTGGCATTCTACGGGACGGATTCTGGACTATTAAAGCCGTTAATCGGATGGGAAGGTTAGAGAATTTAAAAAGGAAAATGGATGAGTTTAAGATAGAAATTGTGGAAATTTGTGCAGTGTGGTGACAAGAAGAACAAGAATTCAAATCAAGCCAGTAAGGGATTGTCAGTAGAAAATGAAATAGGGTAATGGAAGACTAGGCCTAGTAAGGAAAAGACTATTGGACTACGGCTAAGCTTGTACGAACGGCACAGAGAGCGTAATGTCGTAGCCAAGATAGATATGAAGCAAACGTCCATCACAGTAGTAGTTGCCAACTAGCTCAGCAGGCGAAAAAGAGACTGAAACAATATATGATTGAGGTTATTCAGATAGTTAAGGGATACGAAAATTTAATTGTGATAGTGGAATTCGTTAGTAGAAGAAGGAAGTGAAGAAAACATAATATGAGGATATGGACTGGGAGGACTGGGGGGGGGGGGGGGATGTGAAAGAGGTAGTCGCCCGGTAAAATTTTGCACAGAGCGTAATTTAATCATCGCTAACACTTGGTTTAAGGAACTTTAAAGAAGATTTGAACCATCATTCCTCCACACCCATTAATAGCTAGTACGTTGACTTAGAACGGAGAGGAGAAAGGCGACAAGAACAACCAAGCAACGTGTTTTAGAACTATCTGCAGCCGTGAGCGGCGGATAACCGGGATGCACGATCGAGAGATAGCAGAGACCTACCAGCTGCTTCAGTTCGCGCGTTGTCGACCCGCGCAGCTTTCACTTGTTAAAACCTACCTGCGCTTACCTGGTCTGCGTTCGTTGTGAAGCTGCGTTCGAATTGGGGTGGCATAGCTGAACTGCTCGCTACATTGCCAGAAAAACGCAGTGAGAGGTTCGTTGTTGTTGTTGTTGTTGTTGTTGTGGTCTTCAGTCCTGAGACTGGTTTGATGCAGCTCTCCATGCTACTCTATCCTGTGCAAGCTTCTTCATCTCCCAGTACCTACTGCTACCTACATCCTTCTGAATCTGCTTAGTGTATTGATCTCTTGGTCTCCCTCTACGATTTTTACCCTCCACGCTGCCCTCCAATGCTAAATTTGTGATCCCTTGATGCCTCAAAACATGTCTTACCAACCGATCCCTTCTTCTAGTCAAGTTGTGCCACAAACTTCTCTTCTCCCCAATCCTATTCAATACCTCCTCATTAGTTACGTGATCTACCCACCTTATCTTCAGCATTCTTCTGTAGCACCACATTTCGAAAGCTTCTATTCTCTTCTTGTCCAAACTGGTTATCGTCCATGTTTCACATCCATACATGGCTACACTCCGTACAAATACTTTCAGAAACGACTTCCTGACACTTAAATCTATACTCGATGTTAACAAATTTCTCTTCTTCAGAAACGATTTCCTTGCCATTGCCTGTCTACATTTTATATCCTCTCTACTTCGACCATCATCAGTTATTTTGCTCCCTAAATAGCAAAACTCCTTTACTACTTTAAGTGTCTCATTTCCTAATCTAATCCCCTCAGCATCACCCGATTTAATTTGACTACATTCCATTATCCTCGTTTTGCTTTTGTTGATGTTCATCTTATATCCTCCTTTCAAGACACTGCCCATTCCGTTCAAGAGGTTCGTATACCTTAAATAAGTAACGCACTACACTGGTGATACCACGCTATATTGTCGAGGCCCCATGTCCTCCAATTAAGTTGGGATACAGTAACAATAAAACAAACGCAAAGACAAAAGCGCTGTACACCACAATTCACGGAGCTTGTTCTGTAGCCGCAAATTCCTATTAATACTAATTTTCCGTAATTTTGACACTCTAGCGATTCCTGTTTGAGATCACGCAATGATATTGGTGCCACGCGCGACTTTACAGATGAAACGCGAGGATAGTTCTGTGCTTGCTTGGCACTGAGACAAGCAATTTTCTTCAAGACGATAAAATCTGGCAGTCACAACCGTGACCAGAAGGCCATCAGCGACTATTTAACACAGCACTAAGAAAGTTCACAGCAGGATAATAACGCGACATTAACTTTGTTAATCTGATCTAACCACGTCTAAATCTGTAGTTAATTCTGCGAATGATCTCATCCTCAATTTTAAAAACACACAACGTATTCAGTCCAGCACAACTAAGTGTAGGCTACTACACCAGTGATAAGTATAATTCATGGTGAGGCAATAGTAATTAGGATGGGGACTTCAAAATTCTTAGGTGTCCATACTGATGAGAATTTAAACTAGAAAAGCAAATTTTGGAACTCCTAAAACAACTTAGTTCAGCCACCTTTGCACTTACAATCCTTGTCAATCTTAGGGAGAGACAAATCAGTAAGTTGACATATTTTTCATATTTTCTTCATTCAATAATGTCGTATGGAATAATGTTGTGGGGTAATTCATCTTTAAGAATGGAATAATGTTCTGGGGTAATTCATCTTTAAGAACGAAAATTTTCATAGCTAAAAAAGGTGCCGTTTGGATAATATGTGGTGTTCACGTACGATCATCTTATAGACACCCGTTTAAGTAGTTGTGCATTCTGACTACTGCTTCACAGTGTATTTAGTCACTCATGAAGTTTGTTGTAAATAATGTACTGCAGTACAGAAGGAAACATGATTTACGTAATTTCTGTACCAGAAGGAAAAATGACATTCATTACACCACATAAAGGTTGTCTTTAGCACAAAACAGGTGTACAGTTCTGCAACTAAAATTTTTGATCACTCACTCAATGATATGAAACGTCTGACAGACAGAAAAGTAAAATTTGAAAACAAACTATGTAAGTTTCTCCTTGACAACTACTGTTCCGTAGTAGGATTTCTATTAACGTAATGTGATAAAAGTGGTGGGTAGTATTTACTAACTCACATCTGTATATTTACCAAAAAATCTTATAAATGTTCAGTATGTAGCCATATTTACAAATTAATTTGCGGTATATCGTATAAAATTATTAATGGATCATGAAACTAGATGACAGAGTCAAAAAGAAACTTGTAAACGCCAATTACAATCACTTCCCACGAGAGTACACATCAGATGACCTACCAAAAAGCTTATTACACCACTGAGGTGGAGCTGCCTTTAGCTGCAGGTCAGTCCGCAATCAACACCCGCCGCGTTCTGCCTTGAACATGGGCCTTCGACTTCTATTTATAACCATTTAGCCGCCTGTGACGTCACACGTCACTTTTCAACCAACTGGTGCTAACTGTGTCTTGGTAACTGCCTCGGCCAGTTAAAATAGATGTCTCACATGTCTGTAAATTTCTATTTCCAAAGTAAAATTTTATATTTGAATGTTCATCGAATATTCTTCTTCTTCAGGATACAAAACAAAACCTGAATACTGAGACACCTCTATTTTACAATCTGGTGGTGAAGAAGAACTTCTGGAGACAGTTCAGTAGTCTAATTAGTCATATAAATAATTATAAATAATGGGGTAACCACCAATGAACTATATTAAAATGAATGTTGACAGTCTACAATGGGTTTCTGTGAATTCCTCTTTTAGAAGTAGAATAAGTACTGCCAGAATAGCCAATCATGATGGATTTAAGAATCCCAAACAATTTCTTGCTGTATGTTTCCCCTTTTTCACCAATAGAGTGCGGGGGCTGAATCGGCAATTTCAGTAAAATGTCTCAGTTGCCAACTAGCCTCACTTCCCAACTCATGTGCGTTCAGGGAAATGTATATGAACACCAAGAACGAGACTCTATCGCTGTCTGACGACATTAGTGAATCGTATCCAACCAATATTGGAGATTGAATTAGTATAAAAACAATTTTAAAAACCTGGAAACTTTCGAAGTTCTTGTTTACAATGAAAAGACAGTGCAAAAAATATGCTGTGATAAATGTTGATTCAAAGAATGATGATTGTTGCTTCAAATGGTCAAATGTGGCTGCCTTACGTCAAGCAAATGCTACTGTGAGCCATGCGTATAATTATCGTCCAAATCCACACGAATTAAACCCTGTGAACATTTCATTTACAACTGAATTGAACCATGTGGAAATATCTGAGACCAACAATGAAAATATATCTGTTAAGATGTACGGTATACAGTACATTTGGCATGAGTGGATAGTTATGGGAGGGACAGAAGAATAAAAGGTAAAAAGTTTCAAACGGTTCTGTTATGTGTCACAAGAGGATACGAACGTGAGAAACATGTGAATCTGTTAATGTTGCTGGTCGAAAATATAGAAATGTAACATTTCTCATACATATAAAACCTTTTGAGGCTAGCGCATAGTACTCTTATTGCTTATAAACATTCAGCAAAATATGTGAGCGCTGTTTGTGCTATTTTCATTTTAAAGAGAAGTTGGCTGTGAATTCAGTTGATTGTTTGCAAGTATCAGGCCAGAAACATTTCAACTCATGTGACAAGCAAATAAAACTACCATTTGTTGTATACGCTGACGTCGAATGCTTGCTGCAACTGGGTCTAGTAACGAAATTAATGTGCACAAACCATATAGTGTTGCTTTCTACGATCACTTCAGTGACTGCTGAATGTTGAAGTGTTACTTTATGCAAATGCTTTATTTTTCTGTACTGTTCGAGAGGAACCTGTCTCTCGCGCTCATTTGCATTTTATTTTCTTTGAATACATGAAAATTTTCGTAAACTTTTGTAAGTCAACGATTATCTAACGTAAGTCAAGGATGATCTAATGTAAAACTAAATCAGCCTCTGGCTGAAACAAACCACTTGCATGAACTTGTTTTTCTCTTGTCTTTTGGTAAGAGCGTACCTCTGCGTATTTTTTACATGTATTCTTTCTCGGTCTGCCTTAGAGAACAGACACATGTTCTAAGTGTATACATGTTCGCTGTTTTGTTCTTAGAATTAAATATGAAACAAATGTAAAAAAAAATCTCATGTCATTATTATAATCATAAGTTTTCCTAGTGTAGATATTTACATGTTTGTGTATTAATTAAAACTATTTCAGACCGTTTTGGCTGATACAGTGATGTCGGCAGCTCATTGCGAACAGACGTAACGGCTGAACGTGCATTGCGTTACTGATCATAGTAAATCGTGCGCCTGAGAGTCGATGTCGATCATTTTAATGCGTCTTACACTTATTATAGGTAAGTGCAAGAAATTGATGTGAATGATTCGATAATTCGTCTCTAATCAATGATTCTGTCAGACTTCGACTCCGTCAGTTACAGGCCCCACTGCATTAGTAGGGCAACAGAAAATGAATGTTCGGTAGGTGCAGAGGTTAACCTCTTACGGGATCTACGTATTACACTTCACAAAATGTACACCGACGACATTCAAGATATGTTGAAAACAAACCATTAAATTGCATCATGATCACCGAATGAAAAATGGCGGGCCACAGTGATCGTAAAGGTTCGCACCATCAAAATCTAGAGCGAATTCCTTGGGAGTTACAAACCGCGCAAAACGTTCAGCTAGGTTTCCACTCTTAAAGAATGCATATAGAATCATAATGGTGTAGCGGGGTGATGAGAACTGATGGGACGTGATGGCATGCAACCAAATGCAAAACAGCGTACCGTGGAGCTTATCGTGAAACTGGCTATTTTTTAAGGCGTAGCTGCAGACAATGCGATAATATGTTTTATAGGAAGGGAAACAGCAAATATCCAGAGGCTGAATTTTTCCAGTGGTTCGAGATGCTACGAATTGCAATATCACAAACTTATCAGGAGGGATAGTTCGGGCTAAAAGAGTATGATTTTTATACGCAGAGTAGGAACCAAGCAGTAAGGTTATTTTGATCAGCTATTGGTCAGAAGCACTGCTCATACCACAGTTGTAGTTCTCTTACTCCGTTTCCCCACTCCTGTGTGCTGCGACGCTAATATTGCCTACTGTGTTTGCAAGATCACACACACGACAAAGATGGGTGGAGGTAACGCGCCACCAACTTCTCGCTGGACAATAAATAACTTTCCAGCCAATTTACTATCCGGATTGACAGTCTGCTTAATTGTACATGAATGCTTTAAGGCATTTATGTTAGTTTATGTAGACACAACTCTCTTGGTTCCGCTAATTTCCTCTCTTGAATATCCGTAGTTTTGTTTATGCACTGCTCGGTGATATTGCTGCCAATTTATTTGAAACCTGCTTATGTTTTTTGTTTACTATGACGTGTACGATCTTCCATGTACGTAAGTACACTACTGGCCATTAAAATTGCTACATCAAGAAGAAATGCAGATGATAAACTGGTATTCATTGGACAATAGAATTGACATGTGATTACATTTTCACGCAATTTGGGTGCATAGATCCTGAGAAATCAGTACCCAGAACAACCACCTCTGGCCATAATAAAGGCTTTGATAGCCTGGGCATTGAGGCAAACAGAGCTTGAATGGCGTGTACAGGTACAGCTGCCCATGCAGCTTCAACACGATACCACAGTTCATCAAGAGTACTGACTTGTGTCTAGTGACGAGCCAGTTGCTCGTCCACCATTGACCAGACGTTTTCAGTTGGTGAGAGATCTGGAGAATGTGCTGGCCAGGGCAGCAGTCGAACATTTTCTGTATCCAGAAAGGCCCGTACAGGACTTGCAACATGCGGTCGTGCATTATCCTTCTGAAATGTAGGCTTTTGCAGGGATCGAATGAAGGGTAGAGCCACGGGTCGTAACACATCTGAAATGTAACGTGCACTGTTCAAAGTGCCGTCAATTCGAACAAGAAGTGACCGAGACGTGCAATCAATGGCACCCCATACAATCACGCCCGGTGATACGCCAGTATGGCGGTGATGAATACACGCTACTAATTTGCGTTCACCGCGATGTCGCCAAACATGGAAGCGACCATCATGATGCTCTAAACAGAACCTGGATTCATCCAAAAAAAATGACGTTTTGCCATTCGTGCACCCAGGTTAGTCGTTGAGTACACCATCGCAGGCGCTCCTGTCTATGATGCAGCGTCAAGGGTAACTGCAGCCATGGTCTCCGAGCTGATAGTCCACACTGCTGCAAACGCCGCCGAACTGTTCGTGCAGATGGTTGTTGTCTTGCAAACGTCCCCATCTGTTGACTCAGCGATCGAGGCGTGGCTGCACGATCCGTTACAGCCATGCGGCTAAGATGCCTGTCATCTCGACTGCTAGTGATACGAAACCGTTGGGCTCCAGTTTTTTTTTCCTTTATTGATTTTCAATTCCTTCCCAAGGGGGCGGGCTGTCAGCAGCTTAGTACGCTGCTCTGCAGCCTGCAGACTTTTATTTTAAAAACGGAAGAAGAAAAGAAATAAGAAAAACAGGCGACAAAACGGTGACGTAAGTGTAAAATGGCGGAAAAATGCGGAAAGTTAAAACAGAAAGCAAAAGGGGTTGGCAATGTTAATAAAAGACACAGGAATCGGACAAGTAACATAGTACACATACAATTTAAAAAAACACGGCGACAGTCTGGTTTCTGTTCGCAAGAGATAAAAAGCACACCCAGCGACAGTATGATGGCGGTTCGCAACACTTCCCAAAAAACACAACACGGAACACTCACTGTAAAACACTCACTGTAAAACACTCACTGTAAAACACTCACTGTAAAACACTGCACGAAAAGGGCGGCACAAAGATGACACTCGCGTGCCAAAGGCCGATGGGGAGGGGGGGGGGGGGCTCCAGTACGGCGTTCCGTGTTACCGTCCTGAACCCACCGATTCCATATTCTGCTAACAGTCATTGGATCTCGATCAACGCGAGCAGCAATGTCGCGATACGATAAACCGCAATCGTAATAGGCTACAATCCTTTATCAAAGTCGGAAAAATGATGGTACATATTTCTCCTCTGTATACGAGGCATCACAATAACGTTTCACAAGGCAACGCCGGTCAACTGCTGTTTGTGTATGAGGAATCGGTTGGAAACTTTCCTCATGTCAGCACGTTGTAGGTGTCGCCACTGGCGCCAACATTGTGTGAAAGCTCTGAAAAGCTAATATCACAGTATCTTCTTCCCGTCGGTTAAATTTCGCATCTGTAGCACGTCATCTTCGTGGTGTAGCAATTTTAATGGCCAGTAGTGTATGTTTACCACCCACTCCTTGGACAACGATTGTCCTTCACTACGTTTCACTGGAGACGGGGTTTGTGGCTCCCCGCCCGATAAAGATGATGAGCTACGTGGCTCGACATCTGTTTCACTATCATTTGTTCAGCGCGTATCGTCGTCATTGTACTCCTTTTGTACATTGTCTGCACAGTCGAGAGCATACGACACCACACATTCCATTGACTCATCTTGCAGAAACGTTAATATTTCATCTGCTACTTCTTTCTCGCTCTGAGAAATTCCTTGGTTCCTTTCTGGCGAAATATCAACTTCGGTAACTGTTGTTGCTTTTGCTTTGCTTATCGTTGCCATTACTTAGCTTTGTGATAACACCATTAGCACTGTGACGCTGTTGTGAGTTACTCGACTACAATACAATTCAACTACGTTCCGTAGCTCCAAGCTGTGCACACCATTGGATAGCTCCAATCCCTCCCCTGTTGCCATTAGTAGTCAATATTGTGGTTGCGTGATACACTGTACTTGCGGAGTCCAATGCCGCAAATATCATTGACCTTTTGAGACCTCGCACTCAGGGGGTTCCCTGTAAGTAATATCGACGGATGGTGGTTGATGAAAACTAGCTCAGGTATTTGTAACATATCTACTCTTTTTACTGTGCATAACGTGTTCGTACCAAGCAACAATAGCAGTGCGTTATTAAGTCCATATTCCCATCATCCAAATAATGTGTTGCTCTCTCTGGCGATGGTTGCATTTTCTTTGCTAAGGATTTTCAGTTATTCTGTTACCACTACATAAACTGATCGCCACAGTTGAGAACCTAAAGCTCAAGAAAAACTATAATTAACTTATATAGAGAGACAGAGCAGGTAACTCGTCAGTGTTCAGGGTTTCAGCTGTAACGATTGCGTGGAATGGTATAGCAAATAGCCGAATCAGACAGGAAAGTGCATAAAGAGTTACTTGTTGTAAAAGAAGTAAATGATTTTTAGTGTGGAATAGGCATTGTGGACAGTATAAATTTGTTACATTTGCAAGGAACGCCTCAAATGACTGACGTGAAACACAGACATCACTGCCATTTTACAAGCAGCCTAAGTGGCGCTGCAGTGATAGTTGTAATTTAAATTATAAATTTAATTTTACGATGCTCGTTGTATTTCACAATCGGACGATTTACGAAGCACATTTTATAATTATGAACCTGTGCAACCGAATGGAAGAACCAGCAAAAATAAATCCCGCCCTGTTTCTGTGATTGCCACGAACATGGACAAGTATAAAAAATACACTAAATCTAATGCAGTGGGTTATCGTAAAGACATAAAATTTCAGTTTATCGATTTCTTCAACTTTCTGACATGCTCTCTACAAAAATGTGTCTCACATTTAAGGCCTGACGCAAGAGAATATTTCCCAAGCAGTGACCAGTTTAGTTTGATCAATAAGAAAGGTATGTTTCCATATGAGCACGTAACTGACGAGTTCATTTGATACTAAGAACAGTTGCTACCAATTGTAGCATTCACAGGCTTGCTGACCAGTGAAACAAACAATGAAAGAGTTGGAGTACCAAATAGTGCGCGAAGTGTGGACTTTATTTGAAAGCAAGACATTAGAAAATTATGCCGACTTACATTTGGAAATCTATGTCTTGCTTTTGACTGATGTGTGTGAAAATTTCGCGCGCTCTGTCTTAAATCATGGTTCAAATGGCTCTGAGCACTATGGGACTTAACATCTATGGTCATCAGTCCCCTAGAACCTAGAACTACTTAAACCTAACTAACCTAAGGACAGCACACAACACCCAGCCATCACGAGGCAGAGAAAATCCCTGACCCCGCCGGGAATCGAACCCGGGAACCCGGGCGTGGGAAGCGAGAACGCTACCGCACGACCACGAGATGCGGGCTCTTAAATCATACGAAATAGATCTAGCCCTTTATGTGACTTCATCAGGCTCGATGTGGGACGTACTGCTGAAAACTACTACTGTAAAATGGCAGCTTATTACGAACACAAAACACAATTCTTTAAGCATGACATCAGAGGTGGTACTATTCGCTGTTCACGTAGACATGCAGTTGCAAACAATAGGACTATGGAAGATGATAATGCAAATAAGGGTGAATCCTATATGATATACCTCGCTGTTAACAGCCGTTACACCAGTTCGATGATGCAATATATACTACTCTCCGATTTTAAATGAATGTCTGTGGCAGTTTTGATATAATGAGCATACCAGAAGATTTAGACATAAGTTATGTTTTACAAGAATGTAATATAACGCGTATGGCAGTGAAACATGTACTGTGGGAAAACCGGAATGAAGAGAATCCAAGGATTTGTGATGTGTTGCTACAGACGACTGTTGAAAATTAGGTGGACTGATGAAGTAAGGAATGAGGAAGTACTGCGAAGAATCGGAGAGGAAGGGAATATGTGGAAAACACTGAAAGGAGAAGGGACAGGATGATAGGACATCTGTTAGGACATCAGGGACTAACTACCACACTATTAGAGGGAGCTGTAGAGGGAAAATATTCTAGAGGAAGACAAAGATTGGAATACATCCAGCAAATAATTGAAGACGTAGGACGTAGGTGCCACTCTGAGATGAAGAGGTCGGCACAGGAGAGAAATTCATGGCGCGCCGCACAAACTAGTCACAAGACTGGTGACCCAAAAAAGTGTGTGTGTGTGTGTGTGTATAACGCGTATGCTCGATAAATCGGACAGAGAGAAGTTTTAAAATGTATTATAAAAGTGGGGTGCGGATGCAGAGGCTTTCCGGGTGGCCACGTGTTTTGACAAAGGACCAGCCAGCAGCGGAAATTAGTAGGGTTTTTGCCCACTCGTAGGTAGCAAGCGACGGACTTCCAGTCTGCTCTACAGTGTGTGTCCGGTACAGCGGCCGCTTCTGCTATAGTATGAAAGATGACAATATTGAAATACTTCATAATTCTCTAAAAATTCGATGTTCCACAGTACAACAGACCCAGGCACACGAGCGTGCTTGCAGCATTTATTAAGACCTTCATATTATAAATATCATAATAACTGTAGAAGTTAGTTGCACACAGATAACAGATATACCTACAATAGTCACTACAAATTAATAACTGCTGAACGCTTCATGTGAGCTTTATAAACGAAGTAATGATAGCTGAGCCGTAGTATTGTAGCGAACGGGAGGGAGGGCGGAGCATGGAGGCACAATTATGGGGGGTGGGGAGTGCCAGGGAGCAGCCGATCTAGAAAATCCGCCTGCACCATCAGCCCACGATCATTAGACCGGATAACTCTTTTGTCATCGTACTGAACGGGTACTTATGCAGAATTTCAAGGCAATTGGAAAAGTGGTTAAAAACAGAGATGTAAGATTTGACCTAAACAAATACACCGTAAACCGTGAAATAGAGCTACTTGAAACCTACGGATTATCTTGAGCATAAAAAGAAAAAAAATGTTTCGTTTTTTGTTAGACGCAACAGTTATAAATTCGTTAGTTCATACACTGCCACCAGACGCTCGATTTGAATTATTGTCTTACTGTCCTTGAAGAATTCATGGAGGTGACGGTGAGAGCTTCTTGTTATCTAGAAGAGCGATGGTGCGTTGATACTGTTTTTTTAGACGCGCGGGATTAGCCGAGCGGTCTCTGGCGCTGCAGTCATAGATTGTGCGGCTGGTCCCGGCGGAGGTTCGAGTCCTCCCTCGGGCATGGGTGTGTGTGTTTGTCCTTAGGATAATTTAGGTTAAGTAGTGTGTAAGCTTAGGGACTGGTGACCTTAGCAGTTCAGTCCCGTAAGATTTCACACACATTTCCTCGATACTGTTTTTTGTTTACTCGTACTTCCACAAAGTTTCACATGGACTTAAATTACTTAGCTATAGTAAAGTCAATTTCTTTTTTTTTTTGTTTCATACAATTCGTTGAATATAAAGGGGTGTCAATGTAAATGTTGCCAACGGCTTTTGCGCCAGGGGTGGCTACCGTTCCTGTTAGGTCACCGAAGTTAAGCATTGTCAGGTTTGGCTAGATGACCGTCCGGGTCTGTCGTGCGCTGCTGGCGAGTGGGGTGTACTCAGCCCTTGTGAGGCTAATTGAGCAACTACTTGATTGAGAAGTGAAAACTGATAATGGCCGGGAGAGCGGTGTGCTGACCACACGCCCCTCCATATCCGCATCCAGTGACACCTATCGGCTGACGGTGACACGGCAGTCGGTCGGAACCACTGGGCCTTCTGAGGCTTGTTTGAACTGAGTTTAAGGTAAATGTTCGTTTTGTTTAGTTTTAAATTTTTCCATAGCTTTGCGGTTGTACCCACGCAAAATGTTATTTACTCTTTCACTTATTGAACTATAAGTAATTTAATTATGCGCGCACTTAATTCATTGCTCATATTTTTAATTTTTATTTCTATCATGGTTTTGTGTTGTTACAGACCACCTAACAATCAAAATGATAAGGGAAGCGAAGAATTTTAGTGATGGAAGAAGAAAGCGAAGAAGGAGCGAAAAAATTAACTGCCTATGTTAATGTTTACGAAAGTTTCTTCGGATATAGCAGAATCTACGCCAGTGCCACCGTGTGGGAGTTATTTGGAGGCTTGAGCTGCCCAAAACCGAAAAGATGGAGTAATACGAGCACTTAAGACTGATGATTTGCCAGGACTTTTAACTGATGCTACAAGTTGTTAGGCTTTGCGTGCTTCTGATGCGACTGGTGAAATTGCGATACCAGAACAAATTGCAACCACACCAGTTGGGTGAGATTTCATCGGAAACGGTATAGGAAAATGTCCTGAAAGTATAGATTCAAATATTTGATAGCTATTGGTACGCCGGCCGCGGTGGTCTCGCGGTTCTAGGCGCGCAGTCCGGAACCGTGCGACTGCTACGGTCGCAGGTTCGAATCCTGCCTCGGGTATGGATGTGTGTGATGTCCTTAGGTTAGTTAGGTTTAAGTAGTTCTAAGTTCTAGGGGACTGATGACCACAGCAGTTGAGTCCCATAGTGCTCAGAGCCATTACTAAGAAAAAAAAAAAAGCTATTGGTACGGTGAGGTCCCTAAGCCTTTCAGCACATACTTCGCTGAAAAACCAACAGGACCGCGCAGGGTTCAACCAGAATCAGACACGGACTGAGAATGGTTTTGGCGCACATGAAAAATGGCGAAAAAGTTTTACACACTTGGATGGCTTATTCGCTTCCTAAAGCGTCATTGTCTCGCTTCTGATGTCGTTTGTTTCAGAACACATATTCACGGGACACATTTAAGTTTTATTTCTCCGACGAGTTTAATACTTATTGGACACTGAGCTAAGTAGACAACCATGAATAAACTGTTGCAAAACCAAAATTTCTGGAAATCGAAGGAGTTGGAAACAAGGCTTCAAAAAGGGCTGACTATTGTTAAAAAAGAGTAGGAAGTCGGGGCTCAAAAGTTAAGTCCCATAGTGCTCAGAGCCATTTGAAGCATTTTGAAGTCGTGGCAAAACAAATAAAAATATTGTATGGAATTGTAACCAGAATGTTTTTTGTAATAACATTGCTGGAAAAAGAAAATGTGGCGTCATGTGGTCACAAGGAAGATGACACCAGTGCCAGCAGAGGCCATTTTTTGGGAACTGGTGCATCTACCGGCAAACTACGATCCTGTTTTCAAAAATGGCTCTGAGTACTATGGGACATAACTTCTGAGGTCAGCAGTCCCCTAGACTTAGAACTACTTAAACCTAACTAACCTAACGACATCACACACATCCATGCCCGAGGCAGGATTCGAACCTGCGGTCGTAGCGGACGCGCGGTTCCAGACTGTAGCGCCTAGAACCGCTCGGCCACCCTGGCCGGCGATCCTGTCTTACTAGAACATTTAGTAAGAATAAAAACGGGCCAAAAATTCTTTTACTTACTTTACCAGAAATTAAAAACGAGTTTCTTGAAATTTTTGGGAATGAAGTTCTCCCAAAAACTATAGGCCAGGTGCAAAAGACAAGCATTATTCCGTGATATTTGACAGTACACCGCATATTTCCAATAAAGATCAAACAGGTCAAGTATTACGATATGTGATGATAGATAATCGGGAAGCACAAGTGGTGGAATCCTTTATAGACTTCAATGAGAAGTATAAAAAAATAACCGGAGGTATCAGCAGGTCTGTGAGATAATTCTAAGCAAGCAGGAATCCGATGGGTTCGACATTATAAAATGTAGAGGACAAGTTTACAATAATGCTGCCGGAAGAGAGGTAGGTGTGCAGCAACGAATAAAATATTTCAGTCCTAATACCGAATTTGTGCCCTATTCAAACCAGTCAATGAACCTAGTTTGACTGCATGCGGCTTCAAAAAAATGGCTCTGAGCACTATGGGACTTAACATCTGTGGTCATCAGTCCCCTAGAACTTAGAACTAATTAAACCAAACTAACCTAAGAACATCACACACATCCATGCCCAAGGTAGGATTCGAACCTGCGACCGTAGCGGCCACGCGGTTCCAGACTGAGGCGCCTAGAACCGCACGGCCACACCGGCCGGCCATGCGGCTTCGGTGGAGATGAATCCAGTGACTATTTTCGGCACATTGGAACGTTGTTATGCTTTCGTTTCTCAGTCCAGTCAGAGGTGGGAATCTCTTATTGCTATTATAGGCAAGAGTTTGCAGAGGATTCAGGACACACGTTGGAGCGAGAAGCATGATGCAGTAAACTTGACACGAAATTATTACAAAGAAATTTTGACAACGCTAGAGAAGCTAACAGATATACCCTGATCAGCCATAACATTATGTCTACCTACGTAATAGCCGGGATGTCCACCCCTGGCACGGATAACAGCGGCGACGCGTCGTGGCATGGAAGCAGTGACGCCTTGGTAGGTCACTCGATGGAGTTAGCAAACGATCCGCACACACAAGTCTCCCAATTCCCTTAAATTCTGGGGAGGGGGACGACGACATGTCCAGTCATATCCCAGATGTCTTCGATTGGGTTCAGATCTGGGGAGTTGGGAGGCCAGCACATCAACTGAAACTCGCCACTGTGTTCCTCGAACCACTCCATCGCATTCGTGACCTTGTGACTTTGCGCATTACCTTACTGAAAAAGACTGCCTTCGGGAAACGTGATCGTCGTGAATGGGTGTACGTGGGCTGCATCCATGGCTGTCATGGTGCCTCATGGATACCGACCGCCAGCTTATCTCTACTGCGCAGTACATGTGTCAAGGGGCTGTTCCCAGGATGACGGATTCGTGCACTCCCATTGGTATGATGAAGAAGGTATCGAGATTCATCAGACCACACGAAGCTCTGCCTCTGCGCCAACGTCCGGTGCCGATGGTCACGTGCACATTTCATTCTTTGCTGCCGATCTCGTGGTGTTAACACTGGCAAGCAAATTCAGGAGTCTTCGGCTGGGGAGGCCCATCGTTAGGAATATTCTGTGCACTGTGTTCTGACACTCTTGTACTCTGCCAGGCAATGAAGTCTGATGGTAGTTCGGCCACAGTTCGCCACCTCTCCTGTTTCACCAGTCTGCCTAGCCTACGCCGTTCTGCATGTGTAATGAGGGACGGCCGCCCAACCCCATAACGTCTGGACTTGGTTGCGCCACATGTTGAAGACACTCACCACGGCACTCCTCCAACACCCGACAAGTCGTGCAGCCGCCGAAATGCTCCAGCCGAGCCTCCGGATCATCACAATCTGCCCTCGGTCTCAGATAGTTCGAGCACCTTCCCCATTCTACACACGGACAGCACGCTCACTGATACTGCATCAGGGCTTCACAACATACGTGCTCGCGGAGCAAGCTGTGAGCAGCAACGCGCGAGCACGGAGCAGCGCGAGCACGCTACCCCCTCTACCGGACCAGAGCCGAGAGTGGGGAGAGTCACATGGGGCACACAGCAGCTGCCGGCAGTCAATGTAAATCCGCGGCCACCTGCAGGGATATCACTCACGAATTATTACTGCGACAAATGAAACAAATAAAGGAGAATGTACGCGTGCCACATAATTTTATTAGCTTAGTGTATGCCCTACCATCTGTAGACACTGAAACAAAAGAATTCCATGACAATCCTATATTTTCAACACTTTCTTCAACACTAGTTAAAATATCACGTCCGGTTGTAGTGTTCTTCATGGCTACTAGATCGAGGAGCTCCTCCCTCACCTGAAGATCTCTGTTAACACCTCTAATAAATATGGCAAGCTGCGCTGTTCCAGTGATATCAACACTTTCGTCCAGAACTAGAGAATACGCCATAAAATCTTAACAGATATTTGCAAGCTGGCTCTGGACGTCGTCTGCCATGTCCTGTATGCGACGCATAATGGTCATGTTAGATAATGGCACAATCCGAAACTGTTCAACTTGAGATGGACACAAATGTTCCGCTGCAACTACCAAACATTCTTTTATTAAATCGCCATCAGTTAAGGGACGCAGGGATTTTGCTAAAAGCAAAGCAATTTTGTAGCCCACTCTGAGAGCTGCCTCAGTTGATATTTCTTCGTCGTCCAGATCTTCTTCGGATAGCTTCCTTTTATGTTTAATAACTTCCTGTGCGCGATCTGGTCAATCACATTTTCCACATCCGTAGTCTTTCGCGTGGTACGACATATAATGTCGCTGCAAATTAAATTTCGTAAGAGAATTCAGCGTTTTGTGACATACTAAACATTTTGGAACACCATCTTTTTCAGTAAACAGATACAATTCCTCACAATGGGGGTTGGACTGCGAAAGCATGGTTGGGGTTACACAACAGCGACTTCACATGATTCTTAACCAGCGAAGTGACTGTTAAGAGCTGATCGTAGTACTTTAAACGTTACACAGTTGGCGCGAATTCAATAGGCACGCTGCGGCCCTATTCAAACGTGCGCGCGCATTTGCCCTCCCTCCCCTCCCGCCGTACTCCGCGACCTTGCAGCTGCTCACGAGCACGTGCCTGAGCAGACGCGAGTACTCGCGCTCAAAACCGGCCAGTTGTTAAGCCCTGCACTACATGCACCGTGCGTGTGTCTGACTAGCAGCCATTCATCGCCAGGTGATGCTACCATAGCCTCGACTGATTTATATCGATAGTAGGTCGGTGGTCATAATGTTCTGGCTGATCAGTGCAGAAGAAAGCTTGAATACACGGACGGATGCAGCAACTTTGTTAGTCGTGATGCGATCATGTCAGTCTCTATATGTCTTGGATCTCTGGCAACCGATATTGCGTGAAGCGATTGATACCCAAAATCATTTGCAAATGGAGGAACTTATCGTACACCATGTGTTCAGAAAGATACATGAGAGGAATTCGTGGATGAGGTTTTAAGTCACGTTTAAAGGTTACGTGAAGGAGTTGGCATTTCTGCTAAACTTTCCAAGTTGAATTAGTAGGGGGCCATCTGTGGCGATGAAAGTAGAGATGCCCGCCTATTGCAGAAAGACGATTTAAAATGAAAAAGTTTTCTTCATTAGAATTAGTAACTACTGAAATTTAAACAAGTCTGCAGCAGCTTTCAGAATTTGGCCAAAAACTATGCCTTTCTAAGGCGTGTAACAATACATTGACAGAGAAGAGTGTAAGGTTGAGTGCGTACATCTAAGGGATTTCGTAGCTACAACAGACTGTAAGAAACAAGTTTTTGACTCTGGCCCATTGTGTTTATTACAGTTTATTTAAGAGACCAAACTTGAAGGAGGTTACCTAACATGATCTTATAATGCTGAGAATGTATCTCACAGCTGCCTTAAATTAACGCTAGCTGTGAAAGAAGCTTCTCTAAGTTAAAACTGGAAAAAAGAAATATTTACGATCAACAATGTCCACGTCGAGATTAACAAATCTAGCTATTTTGGCAACTGAACAAGAGGCAAAAATTTTCACGAATATAATAAAGAATCTGCTTTGCTAAAATCACGTAGAATGTAAACTTAATTTAAAGAAGATATTTTATTTAGAATCCATTTGAAATAGTCACATAGGGCTTCCGTGAACCGGCTGGTGTGGCCGAGCGGTTCTAGGCGCTTCAGTCTGGAACCGCGCGATCGCTACGGTTGCAGGTTCGAATCCTGCCTCGGGCATGGATATGTGTGATGTCCTTAGGTTAGTTAGAATTAAGTAGTTCTAAGTTCTAGGGGATTGATGACCTCAGCTGTTAAGTCCCATAGTGCTCAGAGCCATTTGAACCATTTTAGCTTCCGTGAACTTCGAGACTTCATTCTGATCCTGCATATCTTTCGAGCAACTACCGTGTTTTAGGTTGTAAGTGAGAACACAAAGACACAGATTCTGCCAGGAAATTAGAAGGTATGGGTATAGTGTCGCATTCAGATGTGTGTGTGTGTGTGTGTGTGTGTGTGTTTCAAGGTACTCTCAAATTTTGCGTTGCGGTATGAAAACGCATCCCTTCTGAATATATCAATCAAATCGAAGTTAGACCGTGTTAATATTCATTCTTGGATCAGAATTTTGTGTAAAAATGGAAAAATTTTTAAAGCATTTTCACTTATCAGTTAATAACAATAAGACGAAGAAACACGACGCATCACGAAGAAATTACCCGAAAGTAGCATTAACGGCAGGGCCCTCCATCAGCTCAGGATTTTGACTATCTAACGCGTCAATTGTACGGAATTTGGCACGATATGCCTTAGGAGGTCATCCAACTACTTTATCAATCAATGCCAAGCCAAATAACTGCTAGCATAAGAGTTTAAGTGGACGCGTTTATTAACTTTCTCAGTTTTTGGAGCTCTCTCTCGTGAATAAATAATTCAGTATTTCTAAAATTGTAGTCATTTGTTTGTCTGTACATGTATACCGCATCTACAGAATTCCGTCCTATTCGGGTAATTCCTTCGTGGTACGTTGATTATTTTTTCCTTTACAGTGTATTTGCGAAATACAGACTGAATAGATGCACACAACACAATTAGTGTCACAGAAAAATGTAATTTATTCTGTAAGATAACCTGTAGTTCTCTGTAAAAATGTTCCCAAACAAGTGTAGTAGTTCACCTTCCCTTTTTTTGTGCGTATTAGTCAACATACGGAGATTAGTGCTGCAGATCCTCAACATAGCAGTTCATTGTACATGGAAGAATTTCAAGACACAGTGACGTACGAAATAATGGTTGAAACGGCCTGCTTAATCGCTCATATGTGATGGGGTCGAGAAAAGAGATCGACAGCAAGCAATGTCGCTGGCGTCTGTCAAGGACCCTAACAAACTGTTTGTTTAAAGCAGATATATGTTATCAGTTATAAAACAATCTTATTGGGTACATATATATACAATGTTCTTAATTCTGATGTTGATAGTGTAGCTTTATTTGAATTCGTTGATTTCTATTCGGCAAAATACCTAGGACATTAGAGGTGATCGAATCAAAAACGTAGTGAAGTTGTGACTTTCCTTCACTTGTTTTCGTGACGTCCTTGAGAACGTCCGCTGCCCTCGTATGCGTGCTCCAGGTGACGTGAAAGGCGCTCTTAATTTGTTACGCGAAGTATTCTTGGCTCTGAGTACTATGGGACTCAACATCTTAGGTCATAAGTCCCCTAGAACTTAGAACTACTTAAACCTAACTAACCTAAGGACATCACACACACCCATGCCCGAGGCAGGATTCGAACCTGCGACCGTAGGAAGTATTCTTAACAACTTTACGCTCGCCAAAGAAACGGTAGTTCAATATTTATCGACGGTTCTAGAAATACTCAAAGATTGATTCGATAGACGAATGCCACCGTTTTTAGCCCTAGTTTTTGACAAGGCCATTCTCTAAATCAAAAGCCTTCTTCAACTAACTATTAGTTCTACAGTCTAACGATGGCTACCACCAAGAGATTACACACATGCTTAAGTTAATATAAAAGCATTCGTCCTCGGAAATTAGATCTACCAAAAGAAAATCTACCACCTTCTTTCCCATATCCTGCAGTTTGCCTACCTGATCTCTAGACTCTGCAGGAGTTTCTTATTAGCTCCTCTAAAAATGTTTCAGCCAACAATGCGGTGGTAACACACTGACGGGCTTCAGTCCCAGAACAAGCCTACCCAATGGTTCGTCTCTCCTATCTGCGACTAATACTTTCCTCCCCGCTACTAGCACTTCCCTTCTAGGCGTCGGTTCCTGGCATGACTACTCGTTACTATTATTTCCATGCCAACGTTACAAAAAGTTGAAAAGTTTATACCTCAAGGTAAGCTCCTGCGAGTAATGGGATTATCATGAACCGAATAAAGCATCGATTAATTGAACTAACCGCGTCAGCCACATGTATGGCGTGTACTGTTCACAAGCAGACTGGGTGTTCCTCGTATAATGTGCAGTGGAAATACCTACTGAGCGCCCACTAACAACGTATTATTATAGGCTTAATGCATGTAAAAGTACTCTCCCAACGTAAATCAGAAAAGCATAATTTTTTGCTATGAAAGACGTTCGCTACAGGTTCAGAAATTATTTACTTCCCAGTGCATGGATGCACAGCTTTTATTTCTTGAAATTGCCTTCAATATATTAAATTTTCCATTGCTGTTATGGATAACCCACACATACTCGCACGTCATTTAAATAATCTTAAAAACGATGTTTTCAGCATAAAGGAAAGCGCAGAAGAGAGCCAAAAAGTTATGCAGGAAAAATAAATGGCAACGTCCCTATCTGCTTTTGATAAGCTTTAACGAAATACTGCATTGTCAGAGTTCTGTATTATTTTTGCTCAATTGCAAAAAATGGGTGACGACAAATTTAGGGTTCGTAGCGGGTGGCAGATACCCATGCTACGCCACTGTGCTCAGGACTGTAGCTACCATCCCTGAAAGTCACTCATCTATACATATATTATTTATTTAAATATTGCGTTTTATGTCCTTTTATTACGTAAATGTGTCAGATAATAGTATTATTCACACATACACAATAAATGAAAGCATATGGCAATTCTCAGCCATACGTGATCATGTTACACTTATCTCAAATATTAATTGTTTCCGGATTACCACTAAAAGTTGTGTTGGCCAGTATTAAAACCTTTGTAACTTAAAAACTGTAAATGATCCATAAGATTTATTATCATAAATGGATAGAGAATGTAAAAGGCATCAGTGGAGAAGGCTAAACTTATTATTTGTTGTAATTGCAAATGCGCTAGGTAATGTTTAGTTAACTAAGTCTATACTTTTATATGTGCAATATTGTGTTTAGTCTCTACAGAAGCGGGAAAAACTGCCTTTTAACTTAAATCATATAAGTAACCTGTAGCTTTATTATTATGCAAATGGTGATTCATCTTATAGATTTTAGTAATTCATGCTGTTTGGTGGGAAAGAGTGTTTCTTAGTGGTGCAAGCGGTGCGGCTCTCTGACATTCTGATTCGTGGAGTGGCTCTTGGAAGCAAGGTGGGATTTCTGGGAGAGATACTTCATGTCGAGAGATACTTCATGTCGAGACGGGACAGAGGGAAGACTTGGCGTTGAGACGGTAGGGAGGAGAATAGTTAGTGCGGTAAAGTGGTAGTTTCTGGGCAGCTAACGGCCACAAATAAATTACAATTTACTCATACTTAGAGAAATTCCGAGTCTAGTGGCACTATGAATCAGTGGGTTACTATGAACTGAATGATCATCATAAGATAAGCTTCACACAATTTTGTAGTGATTTACTTGCTGTTCTGGGATCATTTGTGCCTAGTTAAAAGCATGGAACTGTTACGTGGTGAACTAGTGATGATTTATTGATTTCTCAGGAATCTACTGCCATTTTGGTTACGCAGATTTACGCAAGTTTAACTGAGTAGGTAACTATTTGTATCTTTTAAACTGAATCATTGTAGGACCAACATTTCGACATATTCTTTCACGTGACTGAATGAATATTGTTATCGCTTTATTCAACACAGATTATCAGCAGATAATAACATTTCACTGTCGTGTATTATTATTCATTTAATTGCAATTTCTGTTTCTTTAAAAATTTTATCTCGTCTCGTTGTCTCTGTAGAGCTGTACCATGGGATGCAAGGAGAGGATGTTTTCTGGCGGCCAGTATCCTCTTTCTCTCCTCATCTCGTAGTCTCCCGGTAGCGTTCTAGCTTCCCGAGGAAGGGGTCCCAGGTTCGATTCCCGGCGGCGTCAGGGATTTTCACCTGCCTCGAGGTTACTGGGTGTTGTGTCGTCTTCATCATCACCATTCTTCTCCATTACGGTCGGGGGAAGGCAGTGGCAAACCACCTCCACTAGGACCTTGCCTAGTACGGCGGTGTGGGTCTTCCGCATCATTCCCCTACGATCTGGCAAGGAGCATGGAACTTCATCATCCTCATTCTCTTTCTATAACACAAACTTCACGCATATATTAACTAGGTTCCTTTTTCATAAAGATAATAAATTTACTTATCTCCAGATCGTCGTTATGGTTCAAGCTCTTCTGTGTAGTTCAAGGTAGCCTCACTGCTGGTGAAATACAAAGTGCGATATGTTCACAATTATGGGTGCTATATGCTGCCTGTCTCTTAGTGGTGGAGCTAACTGCTACTGGGATTATCGCTGGGCTTCGACTGATGACACTGGAACTTACTCGATGCAGCAGACTGCGACAGACTCGAACAGGCTCGTCCTCCGGTCCGCGGCGACTGTCCTAAATACTGGCGCCTGGGAGGACGTTGGCGGCATGTTTCCTGTGAGTCTGTTTTTAGCCTCTATCTAGCGTCTCACAACCACTTTGCAACATGGTGTATTGGCGCCAGCTTATGCCAGCACAAAAAACTTGCAAGTGCTTTAGCTATTCGGCAGGAATATCATAATCTGTAACTGTTACTTCATCTATCTTTGCTAATGGACATGGAAAGAGATGTGCATGGCTCCACCCAATGAAAACGTCGTGGCCGGATGAAGTGGCCGAGCAGTTCTGGGCGCTTCAGTCTGGAACTGCGCGACTGCTACGGTCGCAGGTTCGAATCATGCCTCGGGCATGGATGTGTGCGATGTCTTTAGGTTAGTTAGGTTTAAGTAGATCTAAGTTCTAGGGGACTTATGACCTCAGATGTTGAGTCCCATAGTGCTCAGAGCCATTTGAACCATTTTTTTGAAAACGTCGTTCCAAAGTTTCTGAACAGAGCTGTGAATAGCACAAACACCAACAACCACCAATCCGTTGATTCTGTACGTTACAACTGTGGTTTGCCATCAGGGAATCTGATTAGAAAATCTACCTATGGTCATTGTCTAAGTTGATACATCGCAAGTGGATCTTGAGTGTCCCGGAAATTTATCTGAACTTGGCTCTGACCTACCATTGTGTCCAGAGGAAATTGTACCACCACCTATTATCAACAAACCAGGCATTCCAAAGAAGCTGATTTCCGCATTATATGACAAGAAAAATTATTTAACCCACTACAGAAATTTAAAGCAATGCTTGAACAATAATCTTATTCTAAGCAAAGTACATCATATTCCCTGAATGAAATCGTATATAGTTATTAATGCTACGAAATGTATGACTGCAAAAAACGAATACGAAAATAGTTTCTTTAAACTTGTGAATAACTGTGTTTTTGGCAAAATTATGCATAATGTGTGAAAAGTGAGAGATGTGAAGCTAATAAGAAATCCGGAAGGTAGATACAAAACTGCTGCTCTGATTGCAAGGCCAACGTAGTATCGTACTTAACGAAATTTTGGTTGCTAGTGAATTAAGAAGACTTAACACCGTTTTTGACAAACCATTAGCTGTAGAGTAGCTACTTTACATATTTCTAGGGCTCTGTTTGGAGATTTTTTTTATTATGGCTAAATGTCGAAGATCTCTGTGCCAAAAATGTTAATATGTATTATACAGACACAGATAGCTTGATTTATCATGTAATTACCTCAAATAATTATGATGGTATAAAAATGATATGCATAGGTGGTTATTACACTAGAGCCTACCCCAAAATAACAATTATAAGAATATTTATGTTAGTAAAAAAAAAGTGGGTTTAATGACAGCTGAGTTATCAGAGGAGATTGTTTCAGAATTTATGGAACTGGGAGCAAAAATGTACACCCTCAAAACTGAGGCACAATGACTAATGCGCTGAGTGAAAGGTTTGAAACGCTCTCTTGGGAAAAAAAGTTAAGCATTGATGATTACTAGGAATATGTGTTAAATGACGTTGATAAATGAATGGAGCAGAGTATAATTCGAGTATAATTCAACGCAAGGTAGATAGAATTTTTGCCATAAAGCAGCGCAAATTAGTATTTTCTGCTAAAATGATAAGCGTTTCGTACTAGATGATAAAGTGAGCGCTGTTGTGTGGGATCATTGCAGTGCGTGCAACAGTTAATTTAGTAGTAACGTAGTGTAACTGTAACCTATATGATGTAAGATGTAAACTGGGAATGCAAGCTATATGTGGTGTCTGTAAAATGTAACCTTTCACGGCCGGAATTGTCACAGTTAATAAAATATTTCGGGCTACCCTGCCGTGGTCTAATGGATATTAGTTCAAAACCCGACGTTTCGTCCCCATCTGCGGATGACATTTTCAAGGGGGATCGTAGCTTTGTTGAACGTCTGATTCACACCCTGGCTCACTACTGACTACAGCAAAATTACACTTCCACGAGCTTCCGCGCAGTGGCGTGAATAACATGCTTTGAATAGCGAACGCAACTGGCCCTTGTCGACTGCCGTCGTCCGCTGTTACTATCATCCCATGGTGGAAGACTCGTGCACACATTCTTCAGCACCGGAATCCAAATTTCATTCAATTTCACGCCCTCCTCCTTCCTATTAAAATTCCTGGGGTGTTTCGCAATCTCTGTGGCCCCTCTGTATAGACTTTCGCGGTATCCGTTTGTGGCTGTCAGTACTTGAGTCCAGTCAAAATAAAACTGGTGGTCTCCTGTCTGTAAAGCATGTTCCGCTGACCTGTCGATCTCCCCTCTCCTGCAATTGCCCTAGGGCTCTTCGAGTCGTTTTTTGGCAGTCCTTTTCGTAGTACCCACGTACGCCTCCCCACAACTACACTGAATCCTATAAATTCCAGGTTTCTCCAGCGGTTGGCGAGCATCCTTGGTCAGTTTTAGATTATTTTATATCTTCCGTGTGGGTGTGTAAATTACCGCAACGATCCGCTTTCTCAAGACTTTTGCTATGCGGTCAGTCACGTCGTTAATGAACAGCAGGAAAACTTTCGATTTCACCAGCGTTTGAGCATCACTATGATTTCTACGCGGCGGTCTTAACGCTCTTTTCACCTCAGCGAACGAATAACCATTCTTGAGCAATGCAGTGGTGAGATGTTTTAATTCTGCGTCAAACAGCTCTGGTTCACAGATTTTCCTTGCTCTATCCGCCAACGTTTTTATGACGCCTCGCTTTTGTTGTGGGTGGTGGTTCGAGGCCCGTCGTAGGTAACAGTCTGTGTGCGTGGGGTTTCGGTAAACAGTGTGACCCAATCTACCATCCTCTTTCTTGAAAATTATCACATGAAGAAAATTTAGTCTCCCGCGTGCCTCCTTCTGTTTGATAAACTGAATCTTCGGATTGATCCCGTTCAGGTATTTGTGAAAACGATCCAGTTCCTCCCTGCCGTGTCCTCACAAAACAAACGTCTCATCCACGTAACAGAGCCAAATGTTCGGTTTCTTGTTCACAGTTTTCCATAAAGAAGTTCGCTGTAACTGGGCTCAAGGGGCTCCCGATAGCGACACAATCCGTCTCTTCATAGAACTCTTCCTTCCATTTGAAATGCCCGCATCTCGTGGTCGTGCGGTAGCGTTCTCGCTTCCCAAGCCCGGGTTCCCGGGTTCGATTCCCGGCGGGGTCAGGGATTTTCTCTGCCTCGTGATGGCTGGGTGTTGTGTGATGTCCTTAGGTTAGTTAGGTTTAAGTAGTTCTAAGTTCTAGGGGACTGATGACCATAGCCGTTAAGTCCCATAGTGCTCAGAGCCATTTGAACCATTTGAACCATTTGAAATACGTGGTTGTGAGGCAATATTGAAACAGTTCCGCAACGTCGGGAGGAGAAATCCGATTCGGCTGTTGCAACACTTCATTGAGTGGAACCACAGTGAATGGAGACACCACGTCAAAACTAACTGATATGTCCTCCGGCTGTACCACTACGCCATTTAATTTACTAATAAAATGTGCGGAGCCGGCCGCGGTGGCCGAGCGGTTCTAGGCGCTTAGTCCGGAACCGCGTGACTGTGTAGGCGCCCTGGTGGTCCCGGTCGCCTACGCTGCACTGGAGGCCGAGCGGTGACCTCTCCAGTTGTCAGGATGCTAGGAAATGACTGTGGACGCGTCAGAAACGCCAAAGAAACATTATTAATCCATAACACCTTTATTCCTGGCGAGTACAATGTGGCCTGCGTAACACAGGCTGGCTGAGCTTGGTGTAATCAACGACCTTCCGCGAGTCCTCGCTGACGCGTAGCGATGACACCAGCTCCGGGCCGCACCAGTCTTGCTAGCGCAGCGCCGCGTGCCGTGACGTACGGTGGAATGCCCTTAACTTCGGCCGCGCGTGGATGGCGGCGTCCGGCTGGCCGGCCGGCTCCGCAGCGGACAGCAAGCTGTTGCGCGGAGGAGACTCCGGGTTGGAGTCCCGGCGCTGTCGGCACGAGAGGCGTTCTCATAGTGTGGTGGCTCGTCCGCGGTGGACGGGCGGAACGGGCTGCAGTCCCCCAGCGTTGTCGGCTCACCCGGTTGTAACGGCGGATGCACAGGGCCTAGGCACCGCACGATCTCGACGACGGCTCACTGATGTGGTCAGCATTGGCGGCGAGCGAGTCTGCCGCGATGTCTGCTAATCCTGGGTTGATGATTGACAGCGGCAGCAGAGAGGACCAGAGCTGGTACTGTCCCCTCACGTCTGCTGCTGGACGTGCCGCCCTTACGGCAACATCTCCTTAATAAAGATTAACATGTCGATCACCGAGCTGAGCGCTACGCAGCGACCCAGTACACATATAACTGCAAGTCTAACTGCGAGTGCCTTGTTGCTATCAAAGCTGGCGTATTTAAAGGAAGCACGAGCGACGTCCTGACGTCCACTTATACTGCAGATTTATCTGTCGTACTCGCCCCTTAGGTGTTCTTGCGACAGAGTTACGTGTTGTTACGGCAGACTTACGCGAAGTCGTGAAATGCAGAACAGCTGACGCTATACCTCTGTGTTACACTCTACGAAAGTCTCCGTCTAATACAAACCTGTTGTGTGTAACCAGGCCATTGCCCCTGCGTGACGACACATTCCGATACATGTGCAATCCTCTTACCTCTTGGCTAACCTACTGCCTCCTGCTCTCGGTATAGGCAACGAAACTTTGACAATATTCCATGTTTCAAACTCTTTACTATTTCGCGACACTACAACTGCTACGGTCGCAGGTTCGAATCCTGCCTCGGTCATGGATGTGTGTGATGTCCTTAGGTTAGTTAGGTTTAAGTAGTTCTAAGTTATAGGGGACTGATGACCTGAGAATTTAAGTCCCATAGTGCTCTGAGCCATTTGAACCATTTGAAAATGTGCCGAATTCTTGATATACGAGTCCGATCAGCCCACATACGGTCGTAATAATAATGTCAAGAACTTGGCAATCGAATAGGTGGGCGAACCGATAGCACTCACTATAGGGCTTAGAGGAACATGTTCTTTGTGCATCCTCGGCAATCCATAAAGTCTTGGTGCGAGCGCAACTGAATTGAACAGACTTTTCTGAACGTTCTGTTCGACAGAGGACTTCTTTATCAATCACGTAACAGTTCTAAGAATTTTGTCAGTGGGGTCTTTACTTAGTGTCCTATATGTTTGCAGATCTAATAAGTCGTTAATCTTACTATGATGATCACATTCATTTTGACCGGACTCAAGTACTGGCAGTCACAAACGGATACCATGAAAGGCTATACAGAGAGGCCTTAGAGATTGTGAAACACCCCAGGAATTTTAATAGGAAGGAGGAGGGCGTGAAAATGAATGAAATTTGGATTTCGGTGCTGAAGGAAATGTGTACCAGTCTTCCACTACGGACAGCTGCGTTCGCGTATTCAAAACGTGTGACTCTCGCCACTGCGCGGAAGCTCGCGGAAGCGGGATTTTGTTGTAGTCAGTAGCGAGCCAGTGTGTGAAACAGACGTTCAAAAAACTACGATCCCCCTTGAAAACGTCCTTCACAGATAGAGACGAAACGTCCTGTCTTAAAGTGAAATCTCTGAGACCATGGCATAATAGCCCGGAATATTTTATTATGTTTTACACTAGAAAACATGGAAACATGTAATTTGAATGTTGTAAATTTATTACGAACTGACATTGACATCAGTGTCTTGTAAATTTATTACGAGACTGAATTTGTTATTTGTATATACACTACTGGCCATTAAAATTGCTACACCAAGAAGATGACGTGCTACAGACGCGAAATTTAGCCGACAGGAAGAAGATGCTGTGATATAAAAATGATTAGCTTTTCAGAGCATTCACACAAGGTTGGCGCCGGTGGCGACACCTACAACGTGCTGACATGAGGAAAGTTTCCAACCGATTCCTCATACACAAACAGCAGTTGAGCCTTGTTGCCTGGTGAAACGTTGTTGTGATGCCTGGTGTAAGGATGAGAAATGCGTACCATCAAGTTACCGACTTTGATAAAGGTCGGATTGTAGCCTATCGCAATTGCGGTTTATCGTATCGCGACATTGCTGCTCTCGTTGGTCTAGATACAATGACTGTTAGCAGAATATCGAATCGGTGGGTTCAGGAGGGTAATGCCGAACGCCGTGCTGGATCCCAACAGCCTCGTATCACTAGCAGTCGAGATGACAGGCATCTTATCCACGTGGCTGTAACGGATCGTGCAGCCACGTCTCGATCCCTGAGTCAACAAATGGGGACGTTTGCAAGACAACAACCATCTGCAGGAACAGTTGGACGACGTTTGCAGCAGCACGGACTGTCAGCTCGGAGACCATGGCTGCGGTTACCCTTGACGCTGCATCACAGACAGGAGCGCCTACGATGGTGTACTCGACGACGAACCTGGGTGCACGAATGGCAAAACGTCATGTTTTCGGATGAATCCAGGTCCTGTGTACAGCATCATGATGGTCGCATCCGTGTTTGGCGACATCGCGGTGAACGCACATTGGAAGCGTGTATTCGTCATCGCCATACTGGCGTATCACCCGGCGTGATGGTATGGGGTGCCATTTGTTACACGTCTCGGTCTCCTCTTGTTCGCATTGACGGCACTTGGTACAGTGGACGTTACATTTCAGATGTGTTACAACCCGTGGCTCTACCCTTCAATTGTACCCTGCGAAACCCTACATTTCAGCAGGATAATGCACGACCGCATGTTGCAGGTCCTGTACGGGCCTTTCCCGATACAGAAAATGTTCGACTGATGCCCTGGCCAGCACATTCTCCAGATCTCTCACCAACTGAAAACGTCTGGTCAATGGTGGCCGAGCAACTGGCTCGTCACAATACGCCAGTCATTACTCTTGATGAACTGTGGTATCGTGTTGAAGCTGCATGGGTTGCTATACCTGTACACGCCATCCAAGCTCTGTTTGAGTCAATGTCCAGGCGTGTCAAGGCCGTTATTGCGGCCATAGGTGCTTGTTCTGGGTACTGATTTCTCAGGATCTATGCACGCAAAGTGCCTGAATATGTAATCACATGTCATTTCTAGTATATTTGTCCAATGAATAGCCATTTGTCATCTGCATTTTAATGGCGAGCAGTGTATTATATCAATGTAATGACTGAAACAGGGAAAAGGAATAGATTATAAGGCGAAGGGGTAGCTGTGAGAGATGAAGTAGCCAAGGCAGCAGAGGATCAAACAGGTAAAAAAGTAAAGGTTTAGTATAAATCAGTCGTTAAAACAGGAGATACAGCTACAACTTAAACGGCTCTCGCTGTCTGTTCCGAGGATGATAAGAAGTCTTTGTCTAGTTATTACGCGCTTTTTTAAAACAAAAATAAACTGATAAACTCGTCCCTGATGTATTAAAGAGACAGACAAGTAATTACTAGGCCGAACGTAGGTGCATGTCGGCTAAGTAACGTAAGCTGCAGTGTTTAAATTTTAACTAAAATCGTTTATTGCCTTTAAAATTCGTAGGCTGGCGAAAGCAGTTATTCGCTTAATGATTTGAAAATGGCTCGAGCCCCAAATGTAGTGGTCAGCGAACACACTATGTGTAACAATAAATACAAATGGCTGGAAAACATCGACAGTGTCTACAGCTAAAAGTTAACAGAAGCTAAACTCGACACAAACTCTCATTCACTGTCCAGTAGCATGAACGTGACGACTTTTCGAAAGCCTGAATAACCACCTACTGCGGCGCGGACCGCTGCGAGTCGTACAGAAGAAAGTCAGTGAGATTCTGGAAGGTATCTACAAGGATGTGGAGCCACGCCGTCACCAGTGTTATGGCCAGCTGTGATTGGTTTCTCCGTCGAGGATACATGTCGCCGACAGTCCGATAGAGGAAATCCCTCAGATTCTCGATTGTGTTTAAACCCGAGCGGAGCACGGTAACTCATCCTGGTGCTCTTAGAACCAACTACGCACACTGTGCTCTGTTTGCTGGCATGTGCCATCGTGCCGAGGAAAGAAAGACTGCATTAGGGGTGGGCATAGTCTCCAAGGATAGATGCATACTAGAGTTCATCCTTTGTGCCTTCCAGAATGACGGGATAACACGGCGAATACGACGAAAACTTTGCACAGACCGTAACACTTGTGACGTAGCGAGTTAATGCGCAATAACAATTACTGCAGTAAGCTACATTGCAGTACAGCCCGCAGTATTGGAACGGAGGCTATGAAGGAGACCGCAAGTTGTGTCCTATCTATGAGCCACATCCACCTGCTGCTACTGCAGCGTGAGAACGGCTCCTGTGTCACTTCGAGCGACTGTATATTCATGCCACCTATGAACCTAAATAAATTATATTAAATATTATTCAATCATTTTCAAAATCGGTACACTACCTTTTGTTATTCAGGAAAATATTGTATAAAAATTTCAACATTATAACTACCATAGTTTCAGAGATAAAAAATGGCTAAAAAAGTAAAAAATCGACACTTAGGGAACTAAATTCAGTTAGGAAATATAATAGTTTATCTTTTGGTATAATTGGAAAAGATAAACAATTTTTCAGTGAGCAGAATTAATTAATTGAGATTTTCATATTTCATAATATAAAAATCAGACAAAATTATTTGTGTCTAATGTTGTTGTGGGAATAAATATGCGTAAACGAGAGTATATACGTGGGACATTCATCAGAGTTAAATTTTGCATGATATACCATTTTAAGTAACCTGCAAGAGTTACACAAGCCTGTCGTGGGGAAATTACCCACTTTGCTGATGACGTATATCTAGGTGTGATTGCTATTGTAACAAAGCAGCCAGAAAGTCAGCTGGAGTAAAATCAGTATCTAAAGAATATTTCCAGAATTATTGCCTTTTCGTTTTCGTGTATTAAACAGTACTTTGATATTTGCATGTCACATTGAAGAAAGCATTGGTATAAGGATTGGTGCAGGCCAGTTTTGGCGCGAGTATGATCACGAGCGAGCATTCTGATTGGCAGCGAGTATGGGCAGCCAATCAGAATAGAGACGGTTCCAGCTCGTTACCTGATAGTTATACTGGGACTGGGGCTGCAAGAAGGGGAGTCGATCACTAGCTTTGAACGCGGATGGTCACGTTACTAGTGCGAGTCAAAATAATGTGCAAAATGAAGAAATATTTGGCTTCTCGCGTCCAGATTTTGAGTCCGTAATAGCGATTGCATTTACGGACGGTTTTGTGAAGTTTGAAAGTTTTGGAATTTTTTTGTTGGAAAGATATTCGCGTGTGAAAATTTGGCCTTCATAGTATCCGCATAGCATGTTTCCGTATTCAACCACTGATTATTTTTTGGTGAGCAGTTTCCTTTTTAGAAATCCACAAGAAGGACCAAATGTAATAACTCAAGTTAGTGGGGAAATTAATGACTGCGAAAACGTTGTTTGCTCGGGTTGTGTCTGGACAGATTTCTGGCTGCTGTGCATATGAAATGTGTGTATGAATTGTGAACTGGAAGCAAATAGCCAATAGTTTAAATGTGGACTGAATAGTACCGTTTCTATGGCTATAAGGACAAAATAAACATTTTTGTGTGGAAATTTTGGACATTAATTTCCAGAAACAAATCCATTTCCTTACTGCCCGATAAAACTGAATGACAGTGTTTCTACAGATCTTTCTTTCATTACTAGAGTTGTGCGGCCTCAGCAATTGTAGATATTAGATGGTGTTTTTTTTTATCAACGCTGCTTTTACATCATCTTTTAAGTATCTACGTTGCCGAGTGAAGGGATATATATATATATATATATATATATATATATATATATATATATATATATATATATATATACTATTTCCATGGGTTCGCCCCTCAAATTTCTCCCTCATATCACAAAATTGTCGTATAATGTAGTACAAACTGAAAAAAATAAATTCTTTTTAAAGCACAGTTTCGTATATAATTTATATTCAAAACCTTAGACCTGTGTCACAGAACAAATCCTACATCGAGAATACTTTACACAAGTTTAAGGGAAGAAATGCTTCCGATAATTTTTACAGTATTTAAAGAACATCAAAATATGAACAGGCTGAAGTGAACAAACAGAACATGAGACTATGTAATCAATTCAACTGTAAAAAGCTAAGGAGCATATTATTAGCAAAATGAGAAATATGCAAAAGTGAAATGCTAAAATGAGCCCTTCTCAATTGGGAGTAAATCAAAACAATCAGAATGGCTGAAAGAGAGCACAATAACATGAGCCATAAACGAAAAAGAGCTAAGCAACTAAGCAAATTAGAGAATAGGCAAAAATGAGATGCCAACAACATGAGAGCTGGCCAAACTCCGTCGGCACTTATATACGGTTGCGCTCGTGGCGGCACCTCGCGGCCCGTGCGCAACACGCGCGCCTGCGATCGCAATGCACTCTTAGCACTCGCGGCGGCGTCTAGCGGCCCGTACGCAAGTTGTGCGATTGCTGTCGCAGGTCGACCCTTAATCTATGATGTTACACACCGTTCTGAGGTAGGTGAATTTTAATGTGTAGCCTGCACAGAGAACGAAACCCCGCCCCGTTGCACACTCCTTCCTTGTTTCTTTCTGACGTTTCACGCCGTACATGCCAATGACCATCTGACCGATGGAGCACAAAGTGTGTCTCATCTAAAAAGGTTACTTGTCGCCACTCAGTGGACGTCCAGTTCCGGTACTGGCACGCAAATTCCAGCCTTCGTCGCCGACGAACAGCAGTCGTCAGTATGGATGCATGGATCAGGCCTGTTGTGGAGACACATACGCAGCAACGTTCGTTGGACGGTCGTTGACGAGACACTGTTGCTAGCACCTTGATTCATCTGGGCGGTCAATTGCTCAACTGTTGCACGTCTATACGTCCGTACACATCTCTGCAGCTTTCGTTCACCTCTGTCATTTATGGCCCGTTGTGTACCACGGTTGCCATTTTGCCAAGCATGATATACCTTAACCTCGGTGAGAGGCAAACTGTTTACAGGCTTAGCATTTCCGGAAGTGCTTCCACTCTTGGCCCGAAAACCAAGGATGATGGCCTTTTGGAGCCAGATAAAACGCTCCATTCCCACACTGCGACACAGACTGTACTGTTCTCCTGCACTGCAAATCTCTGGTTACATCTAGCAGGAGTGAGACAGGCTAAGCAGCGAAGCTGCTGTTCCTGTGTGGACCTCAAGAACTATTGTTTGGCCTCACGGTTAGGATTGGCCTGTGTGAGCGGCCGCGTGGGGGCGGACGCTGCGTCAAAAGCGGCATAGGGGCTGCGGAAGAAACTACTCCCGCAGCAGATCAGGCCAACGCGTGGTCGGCCTGCGGTGGACTTGGTGTCCCAGTCCGCGTATAAGACGACTGCCAGAGTGTTCTGCAGAGGCATAGAACACCCTGGCGGACTGCCTGAAGCGATCCCGCAACAACGGGACGCCAGCTTCCTCATGAAGGAGCCTCGTGGAGTAACGAGGCGGCTTGTGGAGAGCGAGTCGCAGCGCCCGATTCTGGACACGCTGGAGCATCGCAACGTGCGACGGAGCGGCATACCCCCACACTACGGCGGCGTACTCGAGTACCGGCCGGACGAGGGCCAAGTACACGGTCAGGCCGTGCCGAGGGGGGAGGGTGGACGCGGGGTTCAGCAGCGGGTAGAGCGCCCGGAGACGCCCAATCGTCCGCCCCCTGATGTCTCGGATGTGCGGCAGCCAGGTGAGATGCCTGTCCAGCGTCACACCGAGGTATTTGCCGGTTGGTGACCACGGGATGGGGCCTCCCGAGATCGAGACAGGCGGCAGGGCAGGAGGTAGCCGTCACCGAGTGAAGACGACCGCCTGGCTCTTGGCGGCGTTAAATTTGAGTCGCCACTTGGTGGACCACGCCCCCAGGACGTCGCACGCTAGTTGGAGTCGGCGGCACATCGCGACCACGTTCATGCTGCGGGTGAACAGCGCAGTGCCGTCGGCATAAAGAGCCAACTCCACGCGCGCCACCCGCGGTGCGTCAGCGGTGTACAATGTGTACAGCAGGGGGCCGAGAACGGACCCCTGCGGTACCCCCGCACGAATCGGCCGGTCGGTGGAGGTGCCGCCAGCGGCCCGGACGTGGAAGGTGCGGCCCGCGAGGTAGGACCGCAGCAGAAGGGCGTGGGACGTCGGGACCCCATGTACAAGGAGCTTGTACACGAGGCCCTCGTGCCATACGCAGTCGAACGCCTTGGAGACGTCGAGGAGTACCGCCCCAAGGTACTCCCGCGACTCCAGCGCCCGCAACGCCTGTTCCACCAGGCGTAGTAGCTGTTGCGTGGTCGAGTGGCCCCGCCGGAATCCGAACTGCTCCGCTGGAAGGAGCTCTTTGGCAGTGACGTGGCGCCACAGCCGCTCCACGTACAAAGATCTTGAAGAGAGACGGGAGCAGGCTGATCGGCCGGTAGGGCTCCACCCGACGCGGATCCTTGCCGGCCTTGGGGATAGCCACCACTTCCGCGTGTTTCCACGCGGAAGGGAAGATCCCGGAGCGGAGAACGCAGTTGAAAGTGTCCGCCAGTGATTGATGGAGTGCCGGCGGCAATAACCGCAGGAGGTGGTTCGTGACACCATCGGAGCCACCCGCCTTCCTGGGGTTGAGGCGGCGGAGCTGGAGTCCAACCTCAACGGCGGCCTCCCGCATGCCCACTATACGCCCTCGCTCAAAGTCCGTCAACTGCACATACGGTTCACGTCCACACTGTCGCGGCATGCTACCAGTGTTAAAGACTGCGATGGAGCTCCGTATGCCACGGCAAACTGGCTGACACTGACGGCGGCGGTGCACAAATGCTGCGCAGCTAGCGCCATTCGACGGCCAACACCGCGGTTCCTGGTGTGTCCGCTGTGCCGTGCGTGTGATCATTGCTTGTACAGCCCTCTCGCAGTGTCCGGAGCAAGTATGGTGGGTCTGACACACCGGTGTCAATGTGTTCTTTTTTCCATTTCCAGGAGTGTATTTTAATAGCATCTTTTTACGAGAAGCAGTTTCTCGTTCGTTGTCAATAAAGTATGAACAGGTTTGAAGGCATTTGATGATGTTTTTAACTTGCCTATAGAAACAGAAGTCACATAATATTTGCTGCAATAATAAATATTAGTAAACAGCGAAATGACATTGAAAATTCAACAAAAGTTCATGAAAATACCCGTGTCTTTTCATCGTATTACCTTTCAGATGTAATATTTACGAAATAAAGTGACTAGTGTCGAAGAAGATATAAATTTTAAAAAAAGCTGTAGGTGATTCTGTCCAGCGGTCCACCGATTATGGAGCATTTTTTTTTTTTTACCTGGGGTCTCCTGCTTGTTTTCTTTTTCAGGTAGGCAGGCATGGTGGGAGAGGGGGGGGGGGGGCGGGGAGGGTAGAGTGGGCAGGGGTCTTAACCCGAGGTCTGTCCACGGAGTCCCCTTCGCCACCATGGTATTAGGAGTGGTGAGGGGAAATCAACAGTGGAAATATTTTTTATTTTACTTCTTTTATTTTCTACATACCGCACCTAAAATGCATGTAACTAGTACCGTATCGTGCACTAAGTAAACAAAATAAATGATCTCGGGACTTTCATACGCCGAGGTTTGTATGTGGGAAACGGGAAATGTGTTTCGTACACGATGCAGAAAGGCACACCGCTGCTCTCATTACGCTTACTCATCCAGATATGTCTCCACGCATGTCGTATGTTTTTCCACCGATTGTTCCCAGTCAATGGATATTTTCTCCTATCTGTTGATGATGCAACTGCGTGGAGGGTCGTGTAGGGCACTCCTTAAGTAATTAGAAAAATATTTCCTATACTTTGCATTCCGTACAGTCATGCAATGACGTTCTTGTAGGTAGCTCTCAGAGTCCAATACATCTTTAGGTCCTTCATGATATAAATATTTCACCGCGTGCTCACTGACTCACGTGACTCCGTTGGTTTTGGTGGGCGGGAAATATTCATCCGCAAAAAGTAGAAGGCAGCGTGCGTTGTGTTCCAGGGTCACCCGTAGAAAGTACGAGAAAATTTTGCTGCACCTCTTCGGCCGTGCCACATCTGAGACGGTGCTCGTCCGTGCCTGGTACTCCGCCTTTCGCACATAGAGGAGAGCCCGCCATACGTGGAGGCGCGAAAGGAGGATCTGATTACCGTTCACTGTGATGTACCGTGTTGATCGGACGTCTGTATCCAGTGTAGCAGCATGTATCGTTCGCCACACCACCATCCACATCAGGGTTCGTGGCCTGCACGACGTTTGGTGGACGCCTCTGCTGAAGGATGCGATTTGTCACCCGCGTCGTCGCCTGTTTCGTCGTTGGTACTGGGATACAGACATAACTGTGTTCAATGAAAAAGTGACCGATGTAGTAGAAAGTCGGGGGTACGTCTTGTGTCGTCAGTGGGACGTAAGAGAGGGTGGAGCCAGGGATTCCAGCAGCAAATCCGTGAAACTGTGTGGTGCCACAGCTTGATGTGCGAGCTGACAAAAATGGCCACCGCTCCGTCGTGGACATGGAGTACGCCAAGATTTCCCCTGTCTCTGAAGAGCATGCGTGTACTGACGTAGGCTCTAAATGCCGCTAATATACGTCAATCCTGCAGTAACGGTATTAGAAGTACATACGTTAGATGTGGAATAACTGTTTCTGGGTAAATATTGACGAGTGAGTCCTCCGAAAAACGTCAAGCATCCACAGACGAAGGTTGCCGATCTTGACTCGCCTTTTTCATTACAAGCAGCGATAGCTAAGACCCACAGTGTGCCATATGTCGTCGCGAAATGCTACCCCGAGGTATTTGATAATACCACTCAACTCTAGGGGATCGACATACTGCCCGCATCTCGTGGTCGTGCGGTAGCGTTCTCGCTTCCCACGCCCGGGTTCCCGGGTTCGATTCCCGGTGGGGTCAGGGATTTTCTCTGCCTCGTGATGGCTGGGTGTTGTGTGCTGTCCTTAGGTTAGTTAGGTTTAAGTAGTTCTAAGTTCTAGGGGACTTATGGCCACAGCAGTTGAGTCCCATAGTGCTCAGAGCCATTTGAACCATTTGAATCGACATACTGGGGCCAACCCGTCTCCTATGTTCATGGCGTCCGATTTGGTGACGCTGAGACAGTTTCCGGAAGCCACAGCGTATGCGACAATCCATTCTAGTGCGTTGCTTACATCGTCACAATTGCGGAACACGAGAACCAGGTCGTCTGCATACGCTGCACAGCTAAATGTGACGTCACGTAACGTTAGTCCGGTGAGACGTTGACAGAAGCTGCAGAGGAGCGGTTCCAGTTCCAGAGCGTAGACTGAGGTCGTCAGGGGGCACCCTTAATGCACCGATCTGGAAATCGGAACGGACTGCGTGAGACACCCTTTAACGACACCTTGGAGACCGCCCTTCGAAAGAGGCGCATCACGACGTCTATGAACTGCTCTCGGCACTGCATGTGTTGAAGAATGGACGTCAGGTATACGCGATCAACCCGATCAAAACCTTGGCTAACGTCTAATGATGTCAGTGCTCCCGTGACGTGGCGTGGCCTCGCTAGGGCTGTTATATCACGGTCTAGGAGCCTGATATGGTGAGATGACTTGTGGCAGTATCGGTCATATACGGTTCACTAACAGTATTGGCAGCCGAAGACTTCCGGCATAATAAGTCACCCCTCATTCTACCAACGGCCTTATCAAAGAGGACGGAGGGGCGGACAGAAGTTCAGAGCATTCTCTTGTCCTAGGGGTTGGAAACTACACCTAAAGACGGAAGAATCAGCAATGATCAACGGCATGAGGATGTAAAAGGGAATAGAAACCACTGCATAAAAGATACGTAACGTGTATCCACAGGACATGTGGCCTCTAATTGAAGAAGTGTCATGATGACCTCTCCATTCACAAAATATTCGGATCTCCGGGAGGCGACTGCTAAGGGAGAGATTACCATGAGCAAAAGATTGCATAAACAACGGAAGGATAACGTTCTACGAGTCGGGGCGTGGAATGTCAGAAGCTTGAACGTGGTAGGGAAACTAGAAAATCTGATAAGGGAAATGCACAGGCTGAATCCAGATACAGTACGGATCAGTGAATTGAAGTGGAAAGAAGACAAGGATTTCTGGTCAGATAAGTATAGGGTAATATCAACAGCAGCAGAAAATGGTATAACGGATATGTAAAGGGATATGACAGTCTAATAGTCACCAGAGACTGGAATGCAGTTGTAGGGGAAGAAGTAGAGGAAAAGGTTACAGGAGAATATGGCTTCGGACAAGGAATGAGAAAGACTAACTGAATCCTGTAACAAGTTGCAGCTAGTAATAGCGAATACTCTGTTCAAGAATCACAAGAGGAGGAGGTATCCTTGGAAAAGGCCGGGTGGTACGGGAAGTTTTCAGTTAGATTACATCGTGGTCAGACAGAGATTCCGAAATCAGTTACTGGATTGTAAGGCGTATCCAGGAGCAGACATAGACTCACAGTCAGTTCACAGTATAGTAGTGATGAAGAGTAGGCTGAAGTTTAATACATTAGCCAGGAAGAATCAATACGCAAAGAAGTGGGATAGGAATTACTAAGGAATGACGAGATACGTTTGAAGTTCTCTAAGGCTACAAATACAGTAATAACGAATAGATCAGTAGGCAGCACAGTTGAAGAGGAATGGACATCTCTAAAAAGGGCGATCACAGAAGTTGAGAAGGAAAACATAGGTCACTGCAAAGAAACCATTGGTACCAGAAGAAATACTTCAGTTGATCGATGAAAGGAGAAAGTACAAAAATGTTCCGGGAAATACTCTAAAGCCCACATCTCGTGGTCGTGCGGTAGCGTTCTCGCTTCCCACGCCCGGGTTCCCGGGTTCGATTCTCTGCCTCGTGATGGCTGGGTGTTGTGTGCTGTCCTTAGGTTAGTTAGGTTTAAGTAGTTCTAAGTTCTAGGGAACTGATGACCGTAGATGTTAAGTCCCATAATGCTCAGAGCCATTTGAACCATTTGCTTTGAAATACACTAATACAGAAACACAAGTCACTGAAAAATGAAATATATGGGAAGTGCAGGGAATCTAAGACGAAATGGCTGCAGAAAAAATATGAAGACATCTAAATGGTTCAAATGGCTCTGAGCACTATGCGACTTAACTTCTGAGGTCATCAGTCGCCTAGAACTAATTAAACCTAACTAACCTAAGGACATCACACACATCCATGCCCGAGGCAGGATTCGAACCTGCAACCGTAGCGATCACGCGGTTCCAGACTGAAGCGCCTAGAACCGCACGGCCACACCGGCCGGCGAAGACATCGAAAAAGAATGATTGTCGGAAGGACAAACTCAGCACACAGGAAAGTCAAATTAACCTTCGGTGACATTAAAAGCAAGGGTGGTAACATTAAGAGTGCATTAAGAGTGGAAATTCCACTGTTAAATGCAGAGGAGAGAGCGGATAGGTGAAAAGAAGCCTGTATGAGGGGGAAGATTTGTCTGATGTCATAGAAGAAGAAACCGGAGTCGATTTATAAGAGATAGGAGATCCAGTATTAGAATCAGAACTTAAAAGAGCTTTGGACGACTTAAGATCAAATAAGGCAGAAGGAATAGATAACGTTCTATCAGAATTTCTAAAATCATTCGGGGAAGTGGCAACAAAACCACTATTCACGTTGGTGTGCAGAATGTATGAGTCTGACGACATACCATCTGACTTTCTGGAAAGCATCATCCACGCAGTTCCGAAGACGGCAAGAGCTGACAAGTGCGAGAATTACCGCACAATCAGCTTAACAGCTCATGCATTCAAGTTGCTCACAAGAATAATATACAGAAGAAGGGAAAAGAAAATTGAGGATGCGCTAGATGACTATCAGTTTGGCTTTAGGAAGGATAAAGGCTCGAGAGACGCAATTCTGACGTTGCGCTGGCCATCACATTCAACAGACATGAACATTATTGAGCTTATCTGGGATGCCTAGCAGCGTGCTGTTCACAAGAGATCTCCACCCCGTCGTACCCTTACGGATTTGTGGACAGCCCTGCAGGATTTATGTTGTCAGCTGCCTCCAGCACTAATTCAGATGTTAATCGAGTCCATGTCACGTCGTGTTGCGATACTTCTGTGTTGCCCTACACAATATTAGGCAGGTGTAACAGTCTCTTTGACTCTTGAGTATAAATCCGTGATATTAAAGCAGAGGCGAGCTGCTTGATGATCTTAAGCAAGAACATTTGTGATGGAGATGACCAGAGATGCCCAAAGAAATTGTTCGTTCTGTGTTTTCTTCAAGGTTTTGCATCAATCAGACACACACACACACACACACACACACAGAGTTACAAAAGGGCTTAACGCTCCTTCGACGACGAGGTCATTAGGGACGGAGCACATACTCAGCCTGCGCAAAAATAGTATAGGAAATCGGCTGCCTTCGCTTTAGTATCTTAGTGTATTCACTGCGGGGCCCACGTAAGTTCGCCTCAGACGTTGGGCTTTCGTCGTCGCGCCATACTTGCGAGCGCCATTAACGTCGGCTGTCGCGCGTCGGGCAGGACATGTGTGTCGGCTCGGCGCATTGCGTGCTGTCTTCCTCAGCCCGCGTCGTAAACGAAGCCCTGGTAACTTTTGATATCAGTCGTAAAACTTGCAGCTTTACGACGCGTTCACTTGCGACGTGACACTAATGAGTAATCCACCTCCTTACGTACCTCCTCAACAACGAAACGTAAGGTTCGTCCGACTCATAAATTCTTTTTAGAGGACGCACGACGGAAATTTTATTCTTTTGCGTGTAATACGGATTTTACAGTGCCGTGCAATCGAGTCACATGAACCGCCATCGCAAAATCTGCGACATTTCGCAAGCCGATAAAACCCACAGCCTAAATTTTAACCAGTGAATTTTAATGTATGTCTTTGGGCACCAGTCTTATATTCTGAGCCAACGTCGTAGCTTTGTTCAGAAAGGTGACAGCGTAAGACACTTTGCAGTTTCCCACTCTCTGAGAAGTACTTAGACAAAGCACGGATTCATTCATGCTATGACTTTTATTGATATATTCATAACTCAGTAACCAATTTTTAATGCAATTTAACTTCGAAAATAAGAGATGGAATTAATCACAGTAGAACTCTGATGTGGAAGTCGATGGCAGCATATCATGACCTCACACAAATGCAGGATGCTTTTGTGTCGGTACCCCTGGGATTTGCAGTGGGATGATAGAGGATAGCGCGAGTGGGGTGGTTGTAGGAACCTGGAACATTTTATAATAATTAGTACTGGTATACTTTAGTGAATAACTTTTACTTAACTTTGTCCTGCAGTAGCAGGAAAATAAGCAGCACCCCAGGAAAATAAGTAATAACAACTATCTTTCTTGAATACAAATGACTCATTAACAAACATTAACTGGATTATACAACAAGCAAGATAACGCAATTCTGGTATTATGTGCGTAATACATGCGTGAACTAGAAGCTGCGAATCAGCGAGCTGAAGGCTTTTCTAATCTGACTTCACTCACGACCTGTAGCTGACGCCGGCCGGAGTGGCCGTGCGGTTCTAGGCGCTACAATCTAGAACCGAGCGACCGCTCCGGTCGCAGGGTCGAATACTGCCTCGGGCATGGATGTGTGTGATATCCTTAGGTTAGTTAGGTTTAATTAGTTCCAAGTTCTAGGCGACTGATGACCTCGGAAGTTAAGTAGCATAGTGCTCAGTGCCATTTTTGTAGCTGACGCTGCCGCTGCGATGTGTAAGTCTCTGTCCGTGGCATACGGCGGCGCTTCAAGCGCCAGCGAGTGCAGATAGGTTGCAAGTGCTGGATTGCTACCTATTATTGCAACCTCTATCGTGGTGTCTAACGGTGACATCACAAATTCATTAACAAGATACAGCGCATTAGAAACTGGCCGGCCGCTGTGGCTGAGCGGTTCTAGGCGCTTCAGTCCAGAACCACGCTGCTGCTACGGTCGCAGGTTCTAATCCTGCCTCGGGTATGGATGTGTGTAATGTCCTTAGGTTAGTTAGGTTTAAGTAGTTCTAAGTCTAGGGGACTGATGACCTCAGATGTTAAGTCCCATATGCTTAGAGCTATTTGAACCATTTGAAATTGACAGGCACTTGATGTGAAACTGAACATCAAACAGTACGAAAATCAAACGTAACTTGCTAACAGAAATAGAGTGTAGAAATGATCAGCTTACAGTTAAACACTGTATGGTGGGATGGTTTCCCTGGACTATAATCACAACGCCTTAATTTGAAAATGGTTAATTATTGTTAACACTTCATCAAATTAATTGAATAATGACGTAGTTAGAAAGTTATACTCTGTACGTACTACTAAGGTGGATGGCATGATAATCATGCAAATTATTTCGTGGCGATATGAGCACATATAGGATGTCCCAGGAGAAATTGTCAATAGTGTGAAATATGACTGGAACGCTCATTCGAAGCCAGAAAGGCCAGTAAGCATGGGCTGTAAAATGCTTACCTCAACATCTATGAGCAGCTTCTGTACTGCCTTGATTTTCATATTTTGAGAGGAGAGAGTGTGAATCAAAACAAGAAGTGTAGTAAACATGGGCCTTGTAATGTAATACCTTAAGAGGGATGAGCTCCTGTTTCGCAGTAGTGAAAATGAACAAGTGCTCATAGGTTTTAAGATACGCTCTTTTGAGCCCACGTTTACCTGACATTTTTCACGTATCTGCCTGAAAGAGACATCAACTCCAAGAGTATGCACAACATGTCACTACTAACTACAGAATGTCTTTGCAAAAAGTTTCGCGAGTTAAAGAAACAAACTGTATTGCAACTGAAAGTGGTGTTTAAAGCGCAACTTTCAACTCGTTACTAAATGCAAAGAGACCTATAAGTGATCAGCGCCCGGTGTGAAGTTCGTCCTCAGAATATAAACATAAATAAGAATAATGTTTTTTCGTTCAGTTCGAATACCTACATCATTTAAACATAAAATTCATCAGTTATATGCCAGTTAACACATACATAACCATCATTTTTTATGTAAAATGTACGTCATCTTTCTAATTACAAACCGCACACACAGCAAATAAATACTTAATTATTGATATTTAATAAAAGATTGTTAATAAAGCTGTTTAAATACATAAAAAACATCACAAATTTATGAAGCATCTTTTATAAAATATCGATTGTTAAGAATACATATTTTGTAGCGAAAGCTAGAATTAAGTTACTACGCTCTCAGACTTCACGATCAGCGACAGCCACTGAAAGCGGTTACAAACTTAAAAGTGAAAGGCTTCTGTCTCACCGAAATTATTATTTGTAATGATTAGCTTGGGCTCATCTAGTTCGGCAGACGGATTTTCATATTTTTATTTATTATATTGCTATGCCTGGGAGAAGGATTGTGTAGGTTTCTAACTTTACGGATTTTGTTTCCTTTTATTTCATATCAGCATACTATGTTACCGTTTGTCCCTAACTTAATCATGGTTGGTTCTGTGTTGTGTGAATGTGTGTTTGATTGAAAGTGCATGCGCGATCATATAATCAGAGAAGCTTTCTTGGGCTCTTGTTTTCGAAGCATGGGAGCACAAGTCGAATTTTAACTTTCGAAGTTGGCCTGTGCATGACCGGACCGGAGATAAGAGTTTATCCTGCTCTTTTTAAAAGTTCGTCTCGTGATGGGTTAGTTGGACTAATGGGTCAACTTCAGAACTTTCTACCGAACTCTGGTTCGAATTTTGTTCGGTTAACTGGTAGGATTCAGTAACGGATGCTGGTACTTCTTCAGCATCCAAACAACTGGGCAAAGCGACTGGCGCTGCGGGTAGTTTTTCGTGTAATTGGCCACCCGCCACCTACACTCACGGATGTTGTACCAGACCACAGTATCCGCAAAGTTTTAGAATATTTCGTGTTCTCTTAGTCGCGGTCTGACGAAGCAGCGAGTAACATGTGCTGCTTTTAGACTTGACTTAGAATAAAACATTTTATTTGGGATTCCAGTTAGACGTTTCGTTTCATAATGTAGTTAATCCGCACAATAACTTCTTTTATCAAAGGAAGTACGTGGTGAAATTTTTCATGTCTAAATTTTATCGGCGTTCAGCTTGGTTTTTAGAAGAGCGATTTGTTTGAGCAGAACGAATGGTCACACGGCACGTTTGGTGGCAATCGTCCGCAGTTTCTAGGAATTATTAGAATTTTATCTTTGATTGGTGAATTTACCTTCTAGTGACTTCCTTTACCTGCTGTGGCGAGTGTTTGAGATTCAGTGCATTCACAAGAGTAGCCACGTCCCATCCTTCCAATGACACGACCCTTTGCTAACAGAATAATGTCCCTATAAGAACTGAATATTAAAATTCGGAGAGCGGTTACCTCAGGTTAAATATCGTTTTTGACTGAATATAGCTCGCTGTTTTTTCTCCTCCATGAAATGTACTCGCATTTCCTAATATGGACAACCATTAACTGTATAATGGTATGACGATAATGAAAATTTGTGCCGGACCAGGACTCGACCCCAAATTTCCCGCTTATCGCAAGCGGTCACCTTAAAATTGTCCGCCCCCGGTAGATGAGTGGTCAGTTCAACGGAATGTCAATCCTGAGGGCCCAGGTTCGATTTCCGGCTGGGTCGGAGATTTTTTCTGCTCAGGGACTGGGTGTCGTGTTGTCCTAACCATCATCATTTCATCCCCATCGACGCGCAAGTCGCCGAAGTGGCGTCAGATCGAAAGACTTGCACCAGGCGAACGGTCTACACGTCGGGAGGCCCTAGTCACACGACATTGTTTTCCTTACAATTACGCTATCTGCGCATGATGAGCGGCCACACTCAGACTTCCACAAGTCGTCAGTGGCAATATACATAATGGATGAATGAGAGCAGGTTTTAAACACGTGGTTCACGACGTATGGAAGTTTAGGGTTGGCCGTGATTCGTGCACGGATAGGTTAATGGTAAGGCGAGTGCTCGCGATGAGCAGGAAATCGGGATTCGAGTCCCGGTCGAGCATAAATTTTCAATCTCGTCATTCCGTTACACAGATGATGGTTGTCCATATTCGCAACTGCGAATACAATGAAAGTATTTCATGACGGCTGTAGTCGCCGCAGTGCCTGTTCCTTTGGACAAGCATGCATATGCAAGAAACACATTGCATCATAATTCTGAATAACATAGGCACTACGATATTGTCTTATCTCCTACGTGCGTTCCACCATTCCTTTCGACCTCCCGTGATTAGTAGTACATGTTTCTTCTTGAATTTATTAATGGAATTCATTCCCTGCTCAGTCTTACTGGAGCCGTTTATTCAGATTCCGCTGTGTTTTGTAAACAAATCATTGAACGAAATGTCATAATATTCTCTTACGAACTTCAGACGACATTACACTCAGTGGGACTTACCAATAGAGGGGCACTGGCTGATCTTGATAAAAAGAACAGTAGCCTCAACAGTAAAAGAAAATTCGAATTGAACGGGATCAGGCGAACGATATCTTCAATACATAAGGTTAAATCTAATTCAAAGAATAACAGAGATCTTTTTAAGCACCTGGGAGCTTCTGTTCGGAGCGATTTAAGGTGGAACGACCTCGCAAATCTAGCCGTGAGGAAGACATATCAGTCAGATTTATTAGAAGGATACTAAGGAAATTAATTTGCAAGGAGACCACCTCGCACTCGGATTTTTATAATTTTTTATATGTATGGCAAGTAGATCAGAACTCAAATATCGGTCTGCCAAAGAAAGTAGCTACAACGCTCAAAAGTTATCGAGAAAATCGACTTCGAAATTTTCCGAGAAAATACAATTCAGTTAAATTAAGAGGGTTTCTACCTTAGGGCCAGCCTGGCTGACTCGGTAACGTTGGATAATAGTAGTTGAACAGTCAGTGGGTTGTTGTTTTTAAAAAAAAATGGTTCAAATGGCTCTGAGCACTATGGGACTTAACATCTATGGTCATCAGTCCCCTAGAACTTAGAACTACTTAAACCTAACTAACCTAAGGACATCACACAACACCCAGTCATCACGAGGCAGAGAAAATCCCTGACCTCGCCGGGAATCGAACTGTTGTTTTCAATCCCTCTATATTTTTTTTTGTTAATTTCGAATAACTACACCATTTAAATGTAAAATTTATCAATATACGTTAATTAACACATATATAATCATCATTTTTATGATAAATTCGCATCTCCTTGTTTCTAATTATGTATCTCCATGCAAAATTCTAGCTTTCGCTACAAAATATGTATTCTTAACAATCGATATTTTATAAAAGATCCTTCATAAATTTGTGATGTTTTTTATGTATTTAAACAGCTTTATTAATAATCTTTTATAAAATATCAATAATTAAGTATTTATATTTGCTGTGTGTGCGGTTTGTAATTAGAAAGATGACGTACATTTTACATAAAAAATGATGGTTATGTATGTGTTAACTGGCATATAACTGATGAATTTTATGTTTAAATGATGTAGGTATTCGAATTGAACGAAAAAATAAAACACAAGAAAGACTATAAAAGAGACAAACTTATGGTCCATCGGTTACAGAGTCACCAGTGTCCCACGCTACCGAGCGGGCTACACGGCCCGCCTTATCTTAGTGAATTAAAGTTCCTCGGGAATCTACAAAGTCGATTTTCTCGAGAATTTTTGAGGGTTGTATCGAACGCTCTGGGGCTTGATGTTTCATTTCTGAACTTCACGTACGACAATTATAAAAAAAATATAAAAATCCTATTGCCGGACGGTCCTAGTCAGACACGAAACTTGTCGTTTACAAAACCTTCAACCCACCAAATCCTGATAAATGTCTGTCAGTCTTGGACTCTTCCCATTTTGGATTAACAGAAGAAAAAAAAGAAAGATCCTATGAAGAGATCGACAATTTGTTACGAATTTACTCAGCAGGCGTGTGACTGCTACAGAGACACTCAAAAAACAGCAGTGGGAGACTTTCGAAGACAAACGTGGCGAATCGCACGGAATCTTCCTCCACGAAATTCCGAGGACCAATGTTACAAAACACGCTATAGTATGCAACAGAAACCTCGCGTTATGAACACAACCAGGTCGTCTGCGAAGAGAGGGTTGTATCTGCAGTCGTTATCCGCCAGGTAATTTGTGTTGTGGACAGCAAAGGTGTCATCCTCAGCTACGTCAAACGCTGTACACTGACCAGCCGAATCATTATGACCTGCTGCTCAACAGCGTGTTGGTCCACCTTTGAAACGCAATGCTGCAGTGATACTGCGTGCCACTGATGCAGACAGTCCTTCCTTCGTAGGTTTACGGAGAAATGTGGCATCGGATGTCTATGCACCAGTCATACAGTTCCTGTACGTTTGAGGGCGAGCAGTTGGAGACGGTTAGGGTCCCAGACATGATCCATCGTGTTCATATAAAGTGAATTTGATGGCCAAGACATCAACGTGAATTCACGATTTTACACCCCAGATAGGTGTAGCGTGATTGTGGCGTTGTGCCACGAACAGTTATCTTACTGAAAGGTCTGTGTTGGATTCCTTTCATGTTAATTTCTGAAATCTGTTGTCATTTACGGCATAAATTCCTCTTCTAAATTTACTGTGGTGTTTCTGACTATCTGGGAGGAGACTGAGCAGTGGAACGTGTTACTTTTACACATAAACAAGAACGATCTGTCACACTACTACACTTTAAAACACAGTTTATATGTAATTCATGTCACACAGTCTCATACGGAACTTACATCCGCTTTCTTTTATATATTGTATATGGTAAGATACTGTCATCCCCCTTCGCTTCTGTGTGAGAGGATGAATGAGCAAATGTATTTGTAGTTGCATACTGGATGGTAGCAGACAAGCCTGTCTGCTAGAGAACAGTTGGACCAACGTCGGAACAGGTAGCTACGCTTTCTAAAAGCAGAGAGGTTTCTATACTTAGTATGGTCCTGTCCGTCCCTTGTCATGTTGGTATAGGAAGCTGCCTCTCTGGTCACTTCCGTTTGTATTTGTGAGGCACCCCTCAGGAAGGGACCAGGGCAGTCTGTCCGCGGCGAGCGTCTGAAGTGGTAAGATCTCCGGCTAAGCGCGTGTCTGCTAAGTCCGTAGGACAATGGATTTCTTAAGTTCAGCCTAACTGAAAATTTAATCACCTTTATTTCAGGTTTAGCTCTAAAATATCTAATGTAATCTTAAATTGCAACGCAGTGTAATTCGAGTGTGAAGTTCAGAATATATTCCGGTAGTTGCTACCTTGTGAGTAAAGTGGAACCACGTGTTGATCAGTAACTCTAACTAGCATCATCAATCTTCAATGCGAATGTGCGTGAGATTATAGCGTCTCGTCTTGACAATATTTTTCAATATAGCAACTTTTCTTTATGTTCAACCCACGTGGGGTGTACTTTGTGATACCAGTACCACGTGCTTATACAATTGTTTGACCCATCAGGTTAATAGTAAGACGTTAGTAACCAGTTCGAAGTTTTTCTTTTGCAAATTGCTTTTCGATCTAATTTATTTTAATTATCAAAATTATTGTGGAGTTACACTCTTTGTGTAAACCAAGTTGACCACGTGAAGCACGTGGTGCAATCATCAAAGTAGCCCTCAGCTATTCTTTTCGGGAAGATTTCACAGAGAGTTAGTATGAATTTAGTATACCAGTGTGTGGTAATTACATGACGGACAGGATTGCGCTACGAACGTAACTTCTTTGGGTGGAAATTGAATCGGTTGGTTGTGGTTAATTTCCTCTTGCATACGTTTCAACGTTCTTCGTGTGTTATTTTATGAATGGAGTGTTGTATGTAGTCTCCCAATCTTGGCTCCCTATTTGATGTGTTCCGTAAGATTACAAACTCACATTTACACAATCCTAAATAAGGCACCAGCTTAGTTATGACTCAAGTTTAATATGCTGAAATTTCAATGTTCAATGTTAAAATAAATTTCCAAATATAAACTGATTTATTTCTTTTTATTTAAATTCTCTTTTATATATATATCACTGGTTGTCGTATGACTATTAAAAGATTATAATTAATGTTAGTCTGGTTGGGAATTTGGTAAGCTAGACTGTTTACCTGGTGAAACAGTTGCGCAGTAATGCAAGGTTAACTTCCCCAGACAGCTCACAGCTTTTAAACCGCTTTTATTGTCTATCAGCACCGCTTTCATAGAAAATTAAAACAACAACGTTACATTACTTACCATCGCCATCGGGAAAGACATGAAGCGTGAATGGATGCGGGTGGCCCGTAATAATCTTCGGGTTGCCCAAACCCGTCATGGTGCCTTCGATTGGTATGACTGGTCCCATAAAAGCTCACGTGACTGTGTCCCGTAACATAATACTGCTTGCTTCAGCCTTCATCTGTCGCGCGGTGTGTGTTTTGAGCGCCTGTTACCCAGGATGGCGGCCTATCCGGAAATAATAATCGATTTGATGTAACAAGAAACATGATTCATCAGACAGTTCGAAATCGTTTTCCACTGATCCTCTGGTCAATCTCTTGGTCTCCTTCCGACAGCAATCGGAACAGGTGGGGTTAGTTGCTGCGGTGTGCCGTATTCAACAGTGTTCTCTGAACGATGTGCTCCAAAACACATGTAGCAGCACCAGCGATGCACTGTGTCGTCAGATCTGCTTTAGAGAGCGGGCAAGTCTCAGACCTCCACATTCTGTAATGAGCCTCACGAGTCCAACGTCTTGTCGCCCACTTCTGGTTTACGATCGTTCAACGACTTCCCATACATGTATACGACAATAGCAAGCGGACAACCGACCAGTCTCGCCATTTCCAAGATGCTCCTTTCCAGGCGCCGGGCCGAACAATCTGCCCTTTGTCGAAGTCGCTTATAACAGTGTAACTCCTCATTTGCTACCCGTATCGTGCTAGAACGTTTCCTAATTTGTCTCTGCTCCATGTATACCGTTCCTACAGAGGTTGTAAAGAGAACTTAACAGATAAAGTTTTGATAGGGAACCCGTGTCTGTTCATGCACCCGACCTGTGCCATGACCTATCGGTAAATCGTAACGCGTCTTTGAGGCAAAGATTCTGGTGCGCAGAACGGGTAAGCAAAAGGGTGTGCGTGTACTGGGAAGGGGGTATTTGACAGTACGGCGTGAGGAGAGGCGGAGGGAGCCGGGTGGCGATTGCGCACTGAAGCACTGCGGTGTTAGCCATGGCCTTCTGGCATACAAGGCCCCTGGATCCATTAGAAGACGTCGTGGTCACACAGGACGTAGGGCGTGGAGAGTTTGACGCTGGTTGGGATGTCTGGTCGGAACGACCAGAGCGGTCGGAAATGTCTGGTCTGTCTGCAGTAGGATCGGCTGTTGGAGGTGTGACCTGTTGGAATTACCTCCGCTGACCTTACTGCCACCGCCACCTGATTTTCAACGCCGACTAACAGTCCGATCAGGACATAATTGTTGTGAAATTATCTGAAATATGGTTTCGTTTCTGTTCTGAATTTAAGTGGTGGTCCATGCTATTAATTTGACAGCCAGTTCATCGCACCGCAGTAATGGTTCCCGCCAGAATCATAACGGTTGCTAGTTGCACTGTCGGTTGCCGATATTTGACCAAGTTCTATCGAGTGGTTCTGCTCAGCCTCCCTCTATTATACATATAAGTTCCCAGGCCTACTTGCTTGGGTTCGCTCTGTTGTATAGCTAGCTTCCTTTTCCTGGGAATATTAAAGTGCAAATTAGCCGTTAGAATACTAACACATTCGTCCTGGGGGTGTTTGTTGAATTTTAAAAGCAGTGTGTCGAATCTTGACATTAGTTTAACCTGGACTCTTTCTGGAGCTCCTCGGGAGTGGTTTACTATTGAGGAGAAAGGAGAGGCAGATAACATCTTAACACTAATCATTCACTGCGTTCATAGCTCGCTCATCTGAAGATCTTGTGTCATCGATCTATCCTAAGCTAAATCACATACGATATTGTGACCGGAGCTTTGAATTGATATTTAATTGTTGTGTGTATTTATAAGAGAATGTTTTGTGTATTATAGACGCGTTCTGTTCACCGGCTGGAGTGGGCGAGCGGTTCTAGGCGCTTCAGTCTGGAACCGCGCGACCGCTACGGTCGAAGGTTCGAATCCTGCCTCGGGCATGGATGTGTGTGATGTTCTTAGGTTAGTTAGGTTTAAGTAGTTCTAAGTTCTAGGGGACTGATGACCTCAGATGTTAATTCTCTTAGTACTCAGAGCCATTTTTTGAACACGTTCTGCTGCCGCGCTTAGCCTAAGGGTCTATGCGGTGGGTCGGTTGGTCAGTCGACGCTGGACGTGATAGTATACTCCCGCCTGGGCAGAATAGGCGCTTTGCACTAATTCTGATGTTGCTGTATTTATGATACCACTGTCATTCTGTAACTGCTCTTGTTAGTAAAATTTTATTTTAACTTTGGGGTGGCTGTTGGAGCACTTTATCATTCCCCTTTTGCGTTTCTGATTCGTAAGATTAATTATCATTCCTGTAAAGTCTAAAAACTGCTAAATAATCCTTGTTTAAACTACATCAATTTGGGCGTTGGTTTGCCACTAGCATTTCGGAAAAATTGTTCAAGTGTTATTTAAAAGCTCTAGAGAAGTCTAAAGGCTCTTGTTCTGTATTAATCGAATTATTGTTATCACTACTAAAATTGTTTTAAATATTCTCTGGAGATAGCGTTTCATTCTTGTTATGTAGTTTTAAATAAATTGCCGGCCGGTGTGGCCGAGTGGTTCTAGGCGCTTCAGTCTGAAACCGCGCGACCGCTACGGTCGCAGGTTCGAATCCTGCCTCGGGCATGGATGTGTGTGAAGTTCTTAGGTTAGTTAGGTTTAAGTAGTTCTAAGTTCTAGGGGACTGATGACCTCAGATGTTCTGTCCCATAGTGCTCAGACCCATTTAAATAAATTGTCTTATGTAGTTTACGAATGGTGCTTAATCTTCATTTGGGTCCAACCCTTCCAACCCTTAAATCACAAAAAGCATACCAGTAGCACTTGGATCTAAAATAAGTTTGATGATCTGATCATCTTAAAATCTCCCGCCTCGTACAGCGGAGACTTTGAGCCCTGATTTGTGTGGGGTACAGGAGCCGTGACATGGGAAATATTTGAAGTACTTGTCTTCGGGTTCTCTTCCACGTGGCGACAGAGATTCACTACAAAGCAGAGACCGCGGTGCGTCTGTGGAGAACCACTGTCATTCCTCCTAATGGCGAAGGCTCCGATTTCCCGCAGCTGTTGTTGTAGTCGGATGAAAATGGTAAGTGAAGTCATAATTATAAGAGGGACCTGTTTTTAGTTTGTGTGCGTAGCGTGAAACGAGAGATTTGAAAGTGATCCGATCTTCATACATGCTTTAAATCCAGAGGGTACATCTGTTTTTTACCAAAACGTTACCAACTATGTCCTCTCTGTAACCCTTACAAGCTTGTAACAGGAAATTTGAAACACTTCGTACGCTTTTGTCGCTGCGTCGTCCTCTGTTGCGGAACACGAAAATGGATAGCTTAGCATCCAATGACTGAAGACGACAATGGGGAGGGTGATTTCGGGTTAGTATTATTAGTAAATGCCCAATTCAACTACAATAGGCGACGGTTACAACTGACTCTGTTTGGTTAGGCTTTAATTCCAAAAATCAGAATTAATATCGAGGATGTTCTAGGGAGCAAAAAGAACTGGAGTCATACGCGTCAAAGTCAAAACTATAGAACACAAAGACAGAAAGGAGCTAAAAAACGACTATACGTCAGTCCGAATCGACATAATAGAAGACAGCTAAGAACAGGTACGTGGAAAAAGGGCTTAAAAGGACACCACACTGAAACGGAGGTCCAAAACTAAAAATTAAGTGGCCTTCGCCATATTGCTTTGGTGGATAAATAGTAAAACACGGTCAGCAGCCCACACGTCATTTGCTAAAACGGCCGCTAACTCAGACGGCAAACCCAAACGGGAACGTAAAAGGTTAAAAAAAAAATGGACATTCCATCAGGAAGTGGCAGACAGCTAAAACTTGGGCGCAATGTGTACAAAATGGTGGGGGAGCGCCACTTAGCAAATGACGATGGCTAAAAAGGCAGTGTCCAATACCCAGCCGAGTTAAAATAACCTCCTCCCGGCGGAAGGGCCGAGAGCAAGTCGTCCAAGCCACTGGGAGAGGCTTAATAAGCTGGAGCTTATTCCCCTGAAGTGAGGACCATTGGCGATCCCAAAGACGCGGGTGCCAATGACAAAGACACACCCGACCCCACGGTCAGTCCGAGAGCCATCAGTGTATACAAAGGTACTATCGCGAAGTTCCATGTGAAGGTCGTGAACTGAAGGCGATAGAGCGGGGCTGGTGTCGTTAGAAACCGAATGAAGGCCAAGGTTAACGTGGGCCGCTTCATGAAGCCAAGGTAGTGAAGGGCTCACACCCTTCGGGAAAGGTGCGCGTAGTGGGAAGTTAAGCTGCTGTAGCAAGTACCGAAAGTGGACTGCAGGAGGTAACAGAGAAGAAGAACGAGCCCCATATTGGTGATCAAAGGAATTATCAAAGAAGGGGGCATAGGACAGTGGCGACGCATGGCAGACAAACGGCATGTATACCTGCTGAGGAGAAAGCCTTGGGGATAGGACAGTGGTAGTTCAGCAGATTCAGCACACAGACTCTCAGCTGCACTCGTGTAAAAGGCACCTGTGGCCAAAGAGATGCCACGATGGAGGATAGTGTTGAAACGGCGTAAGAGGGATGGGCGTGCAGACGCATAAACAAAGCATCCATAGTCGGGTTTCGAACAGACAAGGTACGGTACAGAGGACGGTGGTTCGATCACGCAAGGCATTGAGGAACCGCGTACAGCGGGCTGCCAAGTAAGACACATGGGAGGACTTAGAGAGTTTCCTATCGAGCGTGAGCCTCAGTAATTTCGTAGTTTCAACGAACGGAAGGGCAACAGGCCCAAGATGTAAAGATGGTGGAAGAAACTACTTGCGTCGGCGGAAATTCATACAGACGGTTTTGTCAGTGGAAAAGCGAGTAAAGACGATCAAGACATCGGTGAAGACGCCGCTCAGTGAGACAGGTCTGTGGAGAACTGCAATAAATGGCAAAATCAACCAAAAGGGAGCCGGAGATGCCCGATGGGAGATAGGCCATGATAGGGTTAATGGCGATAGCAAAGAGGGCGATGCTAAGAACGGAACCCTGAGGCACACCGTTTTCATGGATACAGGTGTTCGACAAGGCAGAACCCACACGCTCCCTGAAAACTCGATCTTTTAAAAATGCCTGAAGGAAACAAGGCAGACGGCCACGGAAGCCTCACGTGCAAAGAGTACGGAGGATACCAGTTCTCCAGCAGGTGTCAGAGGCCTTCTCGAAATCGAAAAACACGGCCACAGTCTGGGATTTCCGCAGGAAACCATTCATGACGTAGACGGAAAGAGCAACGGGATGGTCAACTGCAGAACACCGTGCTCTAAATCCACACTATGCATTCGTCAGAAAATAACGAGACTCAAGCCACCATACCAGCTGGGCATGAGTCATACGTACTTGCAAACGCAGCTGGTACGAGAGATGGGGCGGTAACTAGGTGTGGGTATGACGGTGGCTTCATGCCAACGTCCGGGAAATGTGCCCTCTGCCCAGATGCGGTTGTACGTGTTAAGCAGAACATGCTTGCCGGCAACGGAAAGGTGCTGCAACTTCTGAATGTGGATGGCGTCTGGCCCTGGGGCGGAGTATCGGGATGAACTGAGAGCACGATCGAGCTCCCTCATAGTAAAGGCGGCATTGTACCACTTACGATTCGGAGAAGAGAATGGTACCGCCCGAGCTGTCTCCGATCGTTTCCGATGGAGGAAGGCAGGGTTATAGTGAGAAGACCTCGAAACTTCCGCAAAATGGTGGCTGCTACTGTAAGGCCAGAAATGGGGGAATGGATCTTGGTACCAGAGAGCCGTCGGAAGTTGGCTGGCTCTGAGCACTATGGGACTTAACTTCTGAGGTCATCAGTCCCGTAGAACGCAGAACTACTTAAACCTAACTAACCTATGGACATCACAGACATCCATGCCCAAGGCACGATTCGAACCTGTGACCGTAGCGGTCGCTCGGTTCCAGACTGTAGCGCCTAGAACCGCTCGGCCACTCTGGCAGGCGTCGGAGGTTGGCCCACACGACAGAGGAAGGGGTGGAACTGTTAAAAGAGCTAATGAATGAAATACAGCTAGCTCGTTTGCTATTCCAAGAATGCGATGACATTTTGCACGCATCTGTTTATAATGAATGCAGTTTGCCATCATAGAATGACAGTTAAAAAAGCGGAGAGCACGTCTCCATGCGCGAATTGCATCGCAGCATGTCTCAGTCCACCAAGGGAATGGGACACGACATGGTAAAGAGGAAGTGCGAGGAATGGACCGTCCTGTAGCAGTGAGATAGTCCACCTGGCCATCACAACTGGGGAAATCTTGTTCGAAGGTCGCCAGGGAGGAGTAAAGCTGCCAGTCAGGCTTAGTAATCTGCCATTTTGGTGTGCACGCAGATGGAGTAGCAGTCAGCCAATGGAGAGCACATGGGAAATGGTCGCTCGAGTAGGCGTCAGAAAGAATGGACCACTCAAGACGATGGGAAAGTTGGGCAGTGCAAAAGGATAGGTCTAAATGGAAATAGGCGTGTGAGGAGTCAGAAAGGAAAGTGGGTGCTCCAGTGTTAACACGTAAGAGGTTAAGTTGGTTAAGAAAGTCAGCCAAGAAGGCATCTCTATGACAGGTCCTGGGAGAACCCCAAAGGGGATGATGCGAATTTAAGGCGCCCAGTAGCAAAAATTGGGGAGGTAGCTGACCAGTAAGCTGAAGGATGTGTGCCCTGGTGACATCGAAGATGGAGGGACGTAATTGATATAGAGGGAGAAAGTCTGGTGGGGAAGGAAAAGGCGAACTGCAACAACTTGAGTAGTCAGGGAGGTGGGTTGACTATGAAGGTCATCCCGTATAAGCAGCATGACGAACCCATGAGATGGAATGCCGATCTCAGGGGAAGGTCAAAACGATTCGGTAAGTAATGTGAAAGATCATAGTGGTCGTGAGGGAGCAATTTCGTATCCTTAAGGCAGAGTACAAGGGTATCCTGCAATGCTAAAAGCAGGTTTGTGGGACCGAAAGCCGCGAACGTTCCATTGGAGGACAGTCATGAGAAAGAGATGTAGGGGTGTCAACTCGGCAGCCGCCGAGTGACAGCCGGTGTAGAATCGCAACTACATGGCATAGAAGTAGAAGGATCCTGCTTCATGGGGTCCACAGATGTATCGGCATACTTGTGTGGTCGTTCTGTCGAGTCAAACGCTGAAAAACGGTTGGTGGTTCGCACGAGCGATATACAAAGCCTGGCTGGGATAGGGTACTACGTGGTGACACCGTCGAAGAGGACCTTCGAGTTGGCGAAGGAGAAGACCGTTTGCCTACTACTTCGAGCCCTTCCGGTTAGAGGAAGACTCCACTGTTGTTTGGCTGGAGGGATTTCACAACCTCAGATCTGAATTGGAGGTCGCATGTTGCATGGCCATGTCCTTTTAGGGAGGGCTAACAAGAACAGAACTATAGGTACCATATTGGAGAATATAGGGTTTGCGACTAGCCAGTAACCTTCAAGGGACTGGATAAGGCACCTTTTCCTTTACCCATATCTCTTGAACAGCCTGCTCATCAAGGTACTTGGAAAACCCCGAGAGGAGGCGGCATGGCTGCTATTGCAGTTGTTACAGCAGGGAGAAGGAAGGGGACAATCGTCCTCGTGTGCATCCCTGCCACAGGTGACACATTTGGCTGGGTGTCGACAAGACGTTCCAGTGTGGTTGATACGATGACACTAGTAGCACCGAACTGAGTTTGGAATGTATGACCGGACTGTGATAATCTCATAGCCTGCTTTGAGCTTGGACAGAAACACCACTCTATCAAAGATGAGAAAAAGAGTGTGGGTGGGCACTAAGGAGGAATCAACCTTCTTCATTACACGATGGATGGAAATGACACCCTGATCACAGAGGTAAGATTGGATTTCGGCCTCGGTTAGACTGTCGAGCATCCTGGTGTAAATTACACCACGGGAAGAGTTCAAAGTTCTATGGGCCTCGACAACAACAGGGTAAAGATGGAGATGTGAGGCAGTGTGAAATTCTGTAAACGAGAGCAGGATTTCACAGGGCCAGCAATTGCATCAACACCTGTCCAAATAATAAACGGATTTACCGTGGCAAAGGACTGACCGTCTTCAGTTCGTGAGACCATGAGGAACCATTGTGCAGTGGGAAGGGTCTTTGAATCATTAGCCTCATTACGTTTACGTTTTGTAGACAGTGGGAAGATGATTGACTCATCAGGAGGAAATCGCCCATGAATGCCAGCGTCTCAGATGAGCGCTCCTTCCAATGGGGGGACCCCTTCACAAGGAGGCGCACCCACCTTAGGTGATTGTTCATACCTCAGGTCACACCTCCTGAACACCTGACAGAGGGACCAATCGGCAAATCGGGAAGATTGCAGCTCAGGCAATCACCCCTCCCTGGGCCTGGCCTGTACCAGGGGGTATATGCGAACTGTACTTGTCGACCTGGGGCTGGGAATTATGCTTTACCCAGTCACTTGTTACGCGTCAGACGCTTCGCCTGGCCTTTAGGAACGCACAGGGAGGAAGAATAAAAAGAGGAACTTCAAACGCTAAAGCAGAGGAACGATAGGAGAAGGGACACGAAGAAAGGAAAAGGGAGCGAAAAACAAATTCGAGTCCGTTCGTTAGCGTCAGAATGCAGAACAGTCCCAATAATACCCAAGACCTGTTCCCCAAGGGAGTGGAAAAAGAATAGCAAGAGGATACACGTGCAGCACGGAAGGGACAAAAAGCTGCAAAGGCTGGGGCTCCATGGTAGCCAAGCACGAACCCGCTGAAGAGTGGCGAACCCCCTGGGGAAGTAGTAAGTAAGTAATCGACCTTTTTTCCGTATTAAGTGTCTAAGAACTAATGACCAAGTATCAGAAGTAAGTGGAAGGTGCGTTTTGTCAATAATTGCGTATCAGACATTATGGCCATTTGTGAAAGTGCACTCATACCAACTTGAGGGATCTGAGAAGGATCTTTTTGGGCACCATTCATCCGTAGACACTGGCCGACGTCAGGTCTGAAGAAATTGAATTAGTATTTCAAACATAACTCTCTGACCGAATCTTCATACCCACCAAAGAAAAATCACCAAACAGCTGTATGTTTTCAGAAGTTATTATTTTATTTTCGCGGTCAGTTTCGGCATCTTATTAAAGCAATCTTTAGGCCCCTATGCACTCCCAGTATAGATAATCAGATACATCAATAATGGCATCAGTGAGATGCCAAAACTGGTCGTGGAAATAACAACGTGTGAAAATATACGGCTGGTTGATAATTTTTCTTTGGTAAATATCTGGCCAGCCGCTGTCCCATACCCACGGCAGATCAACAGGGACTGAATTTTAACTAGGCCATCGCATCAATTTTCCTTCTTCGCAACAAACGAGGAAACTACGTCACATTTAGAGGTAAGGTTCTTGAAAACGGCAACACGCCAAAACACCTTGGTGTGACCTTAGACGGTCTTCGACATGCAAAATTCGTATCAGGAATGTGACAACGAAAGTCAATACTCAGAACAATACGCTTCAGAAGTTAACAGGAAACGCCTGAGGTGCGATTGCAACGGTCCTCAGATCATCAGCTCTGACTCTTTCGTGCTGCTGACCCACCTGGTTAACAGTTCCCATCGTAAAACAATTGACACACAGCTCAACCCATCAATGCGTCTCATCACAGTGTGCATTCATGTCACAAACACGCCTTGGCTACCAGTTCTTAGTAATGTTCCACCACCATCTATAAGAAGATCACAGTCATTGCTGAACGTGTCGACAAGAATAAAAAACAATCCATAATTACCAGTTAATTCAGTAAGTGAAACTTCATGGCAGATTAAAACTGTGTTATCGACCGAGACTCGAACTCGGGAGTTTTGCCTTTGGCGGGCAAGACCACTTACCCACGAAAGGCAAACGTCCCGGGTTCTAGTCTCGGTCCGGCACGCAGTTTTAATCTGCCAGCGCACACACCGCTGCAGAGTGAAAATCTCATTCTGGAAACAACCCCAGGCTGTGGATAAGCCATGTCTCCGTAATATCCTTTCTTCCAGGAGTGATAGTTCTGCAAGGTTCGCAGGAGAGCTTCTGTGAAGCTTGGAAAGTAGGAGACGAGGTACTGGCAGAAATAAAGCTGTGAGGACGGGGCGTGAGTCGTGCTTGGGTAGCTCAGATGGTAGAGCACTTGCTCGTGAAAGGCAAAGGTCCCGAGTTCGAGTCTCGGTCCGGCACACAGTTTTAATCTGCCAGGAAGTTTCATATTTAAAAAAATGGTTTAAATGGCTCTGAGCACTATGGGACTCAACTGCTGAGGTCATTAGTCCCCTAGAACTTAGAACTAGTTAAACCTAACTAACCTAAGGACATCACAAACATCCATGCCCGAGGCAGGGTTCGAACCTGCGACCGTAGCGGTCTTGCGGTTCCAGACTGCAGCGCCTTTAACCGCACGGCCACTTCGGCCGGCAGTTTCATATCAGCGCACACTCAGCCGTAGAGTGAAAATCTCATTCTGAATTCAGAAATTCATTATCTGAACCCCAGCGACAGAGGTCTAAAAAACTTCCGTGGCGTTCAGAAATCAGTCTGCAGGAAAATAGCTGCGACATACAAGGAGCCTGCAACAACCAATGGCAGGAGCAGTCCTCCATGAAGAATCACCAGTTAAGCCAATACCTTTTTTGTAATTAGACATGACTGCCTTAAGGAGATACATCGGGTTGGTCAGTCATATGGTAACCTAGGCTGTATATGCGTCGTCCAAGCAAACGGTTGTTTCTTGGACACAGTGCTATTGATTGCTGTGTTCAAGATTACAAGGTGTGTATTTTCAGCTTTAAGACGTTGAGGTAAGACTATAACAACAACTGGCGTTAATTTATTAACATTTTTATGGTTAGATTCGTAGTTATGTTCTTTTTATTTTGCAGATGTGAAAATTTTTGTCGCAGAGTTGACCAACTGGTTTGGAAGCAGCGTATACAGATAAATATACAGTATTCATATATGGATACTCTTTTTTCATTAACTTCGTCAAGATGCAGTTTTGTACGTTACTTAAGGAAATTTATTTACCTCAAGACATATCTATCGTGTTATTAGGGAACGTTATTATTTTTAAAAACTGATGACTTAATTTTTTTACAGGCGTATTTTGATACTTCAGTTAATGCTTCCATATCATACTTGAGGATGTATGTTTCAGAAAACAACAGAATTGCTAAAATTAATAAGCCAAAAGTTTCACTTCTCAGGTTTGTTATGCAAGTAGTTGGACAACGCCAATCCTAATCCAATATATACTATGATAAAATTTTACTGCTCTGTACAGAGGAAGGCTTCACAGTGATCAATTGCAATGATGTTGCTTCTTTGCCATTACTGCATACCAAGGTTTAATTTGTTATGACAATTTCACAGTAGTATTTCCTACGACAAAGATGCTACTTATGTTTGAGGTTCTCATAATTAATAGCAGAGTTATTTCATACTTGTTACATTTGATAATGGTGACTGAGCTTCACCGAAAGTAGTCATGTAAACTTCTTGTAATTTACTGCGACTATGGCGTGACTACTGTACTGGAGTCAAAGAAATTTGAGTAATCAGGTACCCCTAGGAGCGACTAGCAGGTTTTCATCTACCTGGCGACACTGGTGCATACCAAATCACATCATAACTGATGGGGGCAGACGTGAAGCATTGCTGCATCAATGATGATGGTAGCCCTGCACCGCATGTGACTACAGTGTAGAGCAGCTAACAGTACATCAAATGTAATTTGAATGTTCTCTCATAGCATTCAAAATGACAATGGAAAATCTTTACAATTTGTTTGCAGAAATTTCTGACTGGGTTGTAAAATTGGACTTTTAGCTAGAAAACCGTTATGAACTTCAGATTATATATACAAGGCGTTTGGAAATGAATATATGGGTCTTAAGGATTTGTAGCACATACTACATTCACTTTACAATTGTAAATAATTCACCAAAATAAAGAGAAACACGAACAGTTTTTTTAACAGTTATTCAGTGTGAACAGCGATCACACATCGAGTCGATAGGTGAGTTGTTCCAAAACCTTGATCAATGTGTCAGAAGTAACTATTGCAATAAAACTGTTTCGAAAGTCGTATAGATCAGCTGGTATCGGAGACACGAACACATGATCATGTCAGATCGTTTGTGAACGTGGAGGTCATGCGTAAAATGCAGTGTCAACGGGCCCCGTGCGCCCAACCCACAGGTCGGATACAATGTCATCAAACCAGTCGCGTATTGAGCTATGCCAGTGGGGCGGCACACTATCTTGCTCCCAAATAAAGATGTATTGTTCAGCTTCATCCCATTGAGGCACGGGTCATAGCTGTAGCACATCAAGATAAGAAACATCAGTTGCAGTTGATTCACCGAAAAAGAAAGGCACATAAACTTTCCGCGGGGATATTTCTTGGGGCTCGCAGTCCTTCAACAAGTTTTTCGGCCACTATTTGTCATACCATCCTCTTCCCATTGCGCACGGGTATACAAACAAAACTGTTTGAGTTTCTCTTTCATTTCGTGTATTATTTAAAATTGTAAGTTGAACGTAATAAATGCTGCAATGTCTTAAAACCGGTATATTCATTTTGAAACGCCCTGTATATTAAGGTGACAAAAGTCGTGAGATACATCCTAATATAGTGTCGGACCTCCTTTTGCACAGAGTAGTGCAGCAGCTCTATGTGCCATGGACTCAAGAGGTCGTTGGAAGTACCCTGAAGAAATATTGAGACTTGCTGCCTCTATAGTCGTCTCTGACTCGAAGTGTTGGCTGTGCGGGATTTTTAGCACAAAATGAGATCTCGATTATGTCCCATGAATGTTCGATAGGATTCATGTCAGGCGATCTGGATGGCCAAACCATTTACTCGAACTGTCCAGAATGTTGTTCGAACCAATGAAGAACAATTGTGTACCACTGACCTGGAGCATTGCTATCCATAAAAATTTCATCGACATTTGGGAACATTAAGTTTACGAATAGCTGCAAATGGTCTCCAAGCAACCAAAAATAACCATTCCCAGTCAATGATCTGTTCAGTTGGACCAGAGCACCCAGTCCATTCCATGGAAACACGGCCCACGCCATTATGGAGCCACAACCAGCTTGCACAGTGCCTTATTGACAACATGGGTCCACGGCTTCCTGGGGTCTGCGCCTCACTCGAATCCTACCATTAGCTCTTACCAATTGAAATCGGAGTTCATCTGACTAAGCTACCGTTTTACTGTCGTCCATGGTCCAATCGATATGGTCATGGGTCCAGAGAGGTGCTGCAGGCGATGACGTGCTGTTAGCAAAGGTAGTCGTGCCTGTCGTCTGCTGCTATAGCCCATTGCCGCGAAATTTCACCGCACTATCCTAACGGATACTTTCAGCGTACGTCACTCATTGATTTCAGCGGTTATTTCACGCAGTATTGCTTGTCTGTTAGTACTGACAACTCTACACAAACGCAGCAGTTCTCGGTCTTAATGACCACCACGTTTACCATGATGAGAGGTAGTGCCTGAAATATGGTTTTCTCGAAACACTCTTGGCGCTGTGGATCTCGGAATATTGAATTCACCAACGATCTCTGAAATGGAATGTTCCATGCGGCTAGCTCCAACTACCATTTCGCGTTCAGAGTCTGTTAATTCCTAACATGTGGCCATAATAACATCGGGAACATTTTCACATAAATCATCTGAGTACGTATGACAGCTCTGTCAATGGATTTCCTCTTTTACACCTTGTGTACGCGGTACTACCGCCATCTGTATTTCTGCATATCACTACCGTGACTTTTGTCACCTCAGTGGATACACATTTGTTGTAAATAGTATGAACCGTGAAAATTTACTTTCAAAATCTTTTCTCGAAGAATTTATTTACTAGCGATTCATCAAGAACATTAACACAATATGTGAGCCTGGAACTAGTTGTCAAGGAGTAACTGATGGAAACAAATTAAATTTCAACCAATGGAAATTTTATTCATAAAAGCCTTTTCAAAAACAGATTTAAAATTTATGAGCAGAAAAGCACCCTCGAAATATCAAGTTACAATTTAACAAATGTTTATTCCTAAAAGCTTTTTCAGAACAGTTTTAAAATTATAAGCAGATAAGCACCCTCGAAATATCAAGTTACAGTTATTCAGAGGCAGAATAATTTTTTTTTTCTACACTGCTGCAAATGAGCAACACACCAGATTACTTTAAACTAAAATTTTTAACAACTCACACAAACACATCAACTATGCACCCCGTAAGAGAGATGGAAATGGTACAAACACTCACACTAAGAACTTATTTTCCACCAAAAGTGCAATTTGTTTTTAAAACGGCTCTTACGGTGGAAGGGCGGCAACTTTATAAAAATGGGTATTTAAATAAAACCCATGAAATTCAGACTTACATAAAGTGTACAACATGCTCTACATTACACATATACCGCCTCGCAAGATGATATGCAAGATAAAAATATATTTCAGGAATTCGGCCCTTACCTTAATTCTGTAAATTCGTTAACACCGAATCCGAAAAACATGGCAGAGGCAGCTATTAACGTATGGCAGATTGACAGGGGGGGGGGGGGTTACTATATAACCCGAACCGCAAATTGCTCTAAAGCTCCCCAATTCCACAAGGGAAAAGCGGACCACCCAATTCACAATGACCACCTTCCCGCGTGTTGGCAAACGGAGAAGAATGGTTCAAATGGCTCTGAGCACTATGGGACTCAACTGCTGTGGTTATCAGTCCCCTAGAACTTAGAACTACTTAAACCTAACTAACCTAAGGACATCACACACATCCATGCCGCCCGCATCTCGTGGTCGTGCGGTAGCGTTCTCGCTTCCCACGCCCGGGTTCCCGGGTTCGATTCCCGGCGGGGTCAGGGATTTTCTCTGCCTCGTGATGGCTGGGTGTTGTGTGCTGTCCTTAGGTTAGTTAGGTTTAAGTAGTTCTAAGTTCTAGGGGACTTATGACCACAGCAGTTGAGTCCCATAGTGCTCAGAGCCATTTGAACCATTTTGAACATCCATGCCCGAGGCAGGATTCGAACCTGCGACCGTAGCAGTCCCACGGTTCCGGACTGCGCGCCTAGAACCGCGAGACCACCGCGGCCGGCAAACGGAGAAGAATGATGGGACGACCCCAAAACAAAGCGGCTGGTGACCTCACCAAGAAAACAAGTAGAATTTAACAAGTAAATGAAACAACATATCTCCAATCAACTTCTGATAAACTGCGATAGCTGGCGAAGACCTGGCGCAACACCTCCAACGCTCTCCCCGAACCGTCCGCTGCCAGCCGCTTCAACGGACGCAGGAAGGCGCGCCGATCTCCCGTCGCACGGCGTCGCAGCTCGCCCCGGCCAGCCCGATGTCGTGGTTCCGCTCCTGTTGCTCTCTTGTGAACCGCGAAGCCACTACCCCTTTCTATATGGCGCTGCCCACTGGACTCACATGGGGACCTCACATGCGCCGACGCTCAAGGCGGACAACGCATCTCGTGTCTCAGTGCGCGACCAACCAACCGACCAATCCAACCGCCAATGACGGTTGCCCGAGCAACTCGACCAGACTGGCTGCCTAACGCGCAGACTCAGATGCAGGAACTCAGGCCCGACCGGGCGACCACTAGTTGGGTTCTGTTACTGGCGGAGTGGCAAGACTCTCATTTTCTGGCTTAAAGTTTGATCCAAACGACAGGCACACTCGCACTCCGACGACAGACAGACAGTGACTGCCCCACACTGAGCCGGCTGCCCAACTGACTAGACTCGCCACGACTAACCGACTCCTCTCTACAGAGCTCATAGCGCCCCTTAAATGCACGTCAACAGGCAACCTTTCCGCTTTCCCACCAGAGGGAGACACCAAAGCTGCGACTGCCACAGCGGCGCCATCGCCAGAAACGGAGGGCGACTGCTTCACACAACGAGCTGCGGCGCGCTCTTCAAATTTTTTACCACGGCTCATAGTAGTCTAATATTTCTCCTGTAATCATACGATAAATAATAAAAGAAAATAATCATTTATGGGAATGACAAGGTTTCACTTTCAATTTGTAAAATTCTTAAAAAACAAACCTTCGGATCTATCATTTACGAGAAACGATAAATGTAATCCTGGATAGAACATTAAATTGTAATATCGGGACACAAGCAGGTTAAAAGATAACAAAGGACTCCTAAAAGGCTGACAGCAGGTGCAAACATGGAGCTACTAATCGACAACGTTGCAAAATATTTGATTTTCGGCGTAAAACGTAATTACCTGTTAAACCATCTCTTACTTTCAAAAAATAACACTGCGCATTGTCGTAATAAGAAAATTTAAGTACGTCTTATCTAAATTGTATCTGTACTCCGAAAGCCACCTAACGAAATGTGGCGGAGGGTATTTCTGGTACAACTTTTATCGTTTCCGCGCTTTCCTGTTCCATTCGCAAATGGCTCGTGGAAGAACGGCAGTAAGTAAACCTCCATATGACACCTAATTTCCCCAATTCCCTAGAAATGCTCATTTCGTGAAAGGTGCTTGCGTGGAAGTAGTATCTTGCCCGAATCTTGATGGAACGTAAGATATCAAAATTTAGACAAACCTGTCTTGCAGCGTGTACCACTGGAGTTAGTTGATCATCTCCCTAACACTCTCGGGTTTACTGAACGATTCTACGACGAAAAACACCTTTCTTCGTTACATATTCTCTATCTCTTATATGAATGCAACCTGATAAAAATGCAAAACTGATGAGCAATTGTGAAGACTCGGTCGTACGAGTGTTTTGTAAGCCATTTTTTTGGTGGGTAAATTAATTTCCTTACAATTCTCCCAGTGAATCTCAGCCCGACATGTTTTTCCTGCAATTAGTTTGATGTGGTCCTTCCGCTTTACGTTGGTCCGGACTGTAATTCCTAGACATTTTTCCTAGATATTTTTGAGTTGTTCGTCTTCCCAGTGATTTATGCCAAAAAGTGTAATAGAAGGATAAAGGGGTTCTTCGCCCGTTATGCGCATTACCTCGTACGTCAGTTATATTAACGTTCACGATCGACTTCCAAACCTGACACAAATCGTCTACCAAAGTTGATAAAACATGTCAAATTTAACAGCACGCCACAAATACACTACTGGCCTTTAAAACTGCTACTCCACGAAGACGACGTGATACAGACGCGAAATTTAACCGGCAGGAAGAAGATGCTGTGATATGCAAATGATTAGCTTTTAGCGACATAGCTCCTCGCATTGGTCGAGATCCAATGAATGCTAGCAGAATATGGAATCGGTGGGTTCAGGAGGATAATACGGAACGCCGTGCTGGATCCCAACGGCCTCGTATCACTAACAGTCGAGAGGACAGACATCTTATCCGCATGGCTGTAACGGATCGTTCAGCCACGTTTCGATCCCTGAGTCAACAGATGGGGACGTTTGCAAGACAACAACCATCTGCACGAACAGTTCGACGACGTTTGCAGCAGCATGGACTATCAGCTCGGAGACCATGATGGCCGCATCCGTGTTTGGCGACATCGCGATGAGCGCACATTGGAGCGTGTATTCGTCATCGCCATACTGGCGTATCACCCGGAGTGATGGTATGGGGTGCCATTGGTTACACTTCTCGGTCACCTCTTGTTCGCATTGACGGCACTTTGAACAGTGGACGTTACATTTCAGATGTGTTACGACCGGTGGCTCTACCCTTCAAAAATGGTTCAAATGGCTCTGAGCACTATGGGACTTAACATTTGTGGTAATCAGTCCCCTAGAACTTAGAACTACTTAAACCTAACCAACCGAAGGACATCACACACAGCCATGCCCGAGGTAGGATTCGAACCTGCGACCGTAGCAGTCGCGCTGTTCCGAACTGAGCGTCTAGAACCGCTAGACCACCGCGGCCGGCCTCTACCCTTCATTCGATCCCTGTGAAACCCTACATTTCAGCAGGATAATGCGTGACCGCATGTTGCAGGTCCTGTACGGGCCTTTCTGGATACAGAAAATGTTCAACTGGTGCCCTGGCCAGCACATACTCCAGATCTCTCACCAATTGGAAACGTCTGGTCAATGATGGCCGAGCAACTGGCTCGTTACAATACACCAGTCACTACTCTTGATGATCTGTGGTATCGTGTTGAAGCTGCATGGGCAGCTGTACCTGTACACGCCATCCAATCTGTGTTTGACTCAATGCCCAGGCGTATCAAGGCCGTTATTACGGCCAGAGGTGGTTGTTCTGGACACTGATTTCTCAGGATCTATGCACCCAAATTGCGTGAAAATGTAATCACATGTCAGTTCTAGTTTAACATATTTGTCCAATGAAGACCCGTATATCATCTTCATTTCTTCTTGGTGTAGCAATTTTACTGGCCAGTAGTGTATTTATTCCTCACCCACAAACACACGTTAAATTTTCCGATCCATATTAATACAACATTCCACATTCCATTAATCAATAATGTACTGTTTTATACATACTGCAGACCATTCAAATAATCATTATAATATTCTTTCCTATATCACGACACCAGTAGATAAAAATGTTAGTCTGTCTGTATTCCCTCGACTCTTCCAGCGATCCACAGGACCTACATTTTTTCTTTCTTTCTTTTATCACTCTTCTGCCTGGTTTGATGCGTCCCTTCGCGAATTCTTCTCATGTCCCACCTTTTCATCTCCGAGTAGCAGTTGCAACCAAAATCCTCTATTTGCTGGACTTATTCCAGTCTCTGTCTTCCCATACTGTTTTTACCTTCTACAGTTGCCTCTACTAAGGTGCAAGTTATTCTCTGACATCTTAAGATGTCCTATCATCCTGTTTCTTCTTTCTGTCACTATTTTTCATACATTTTTTTCCTCTCTGACTCGGCAGAGAAACTCCTCATTTCTTAACTTATCGATCAGTCAGTTTTCAACGTTCTTCTATAGCACTGCATCTCAAGCGCTTCGATTCACTTCTGTTCCGCTTTACCCACAGTCCACGTTTAACTACCGTACAATGCTGGCCGCGTGGGATTAGCCGAGCGGTCTATGGCGCTGCAGTCATGGACTGTGCGGCTGGTCCCGGCGGAGGTTCGAGTCCTCCCTCGGGCATGGGTGTGTGTGTTTGTTCTTAGGATAATGTAGGTTAAGTAGTGTGTAAGCTTAGGGACTGATAACCTTAGCAGTAGAGTCCCATAAGATTTCACACACATTTTTTGAACGTACAATGCTGTGCTCGAAATGTACATTCTCAGAAATTTCTTCCTCAAATTAAGTCCCATGTTTGATACTTGCAGACTTCTCTTCGTCAGGTGTGTCAATTGCCACTGCTAGTCTGCTTTTTGTGTCCTCCTCTCTCCGTCCATCGTGGGTTCTTTTGCTGCTTAAGTAGCAGAATTGCTTAACTTCGTCTGCTTTGTGGTCCCCAATTCAAATGTTAAGTTTCCCGTTGTTCTAATTACTGCTACTTTTAATTTTTTTGTCTTTCTTCGATTTACTCTAAATCCATATTCTGTACTCATCAGACTGTTCACTCCTTTAAACACATCCTGTAACTCTTCTTCACGTTCACTGAGGATAACAGAGTCAGCAGCGATCATTCATATCCTTTCAACTTGAATTCTAATCTCACTCTTGAACCTATCTTTTATTCCCGTCATTGCTTCTTTGATGTATAGATTGAACAGTAGGGGCGAAAGACTACATCGCCGCCTACACCCTTTTAATCTAAGCACTTCGTCCTTGGTCATCTAGTTCCCTCTTGCTTCTTGTCAGACTGTGTATTACCCATTTTTCCCTACAGCTTACCCCTATTTTTCTCAGAAATAAGAACATCTTGCACCATTTGACATTATCGTGAGCTATTTTCAGGTCGACAAATCCTTTGAACTCATCTTGATTTTTCTTTAGTCTTGCTCCATTATCAACCGCAACGTCAGACCTTCCTCCTTGGTGCGTTTATTTTTCCTAAAGCCAAACTTATATAGCCATCTAACAGATCCTCAGTTTTCTTTTCCATTCTTCTCTACATAATTCTTGTCAGCAGCTAGGAAGCAAGGGCTGTTAAGCTGATCGTGAGATAATTCTCGCTCTTGCCGGCTCTAGCTATCTTCGGCATTATGTGGATGACGTTTTTCCAAAAGTCTTACGGTATATCACTAGTCAAATGGTTCAAATGGCGCTGAGCACTATGGGACTTAACTTCTGAGGTCATCAGTTCCCTAGAACTTAGAACTACTTAAACCTAACTAACCTAAGGACACCACACACATCCATGCCCAAGGCAGGATTCGAACCTGCAACGTAGTGGTCGCGCGGTTCCAGACTGTAGCGCCTAGAACCGCTCCGCCACTCCGACCGGCTATCACTAGTCTCATACATTCTACATAATAACGTGAACAGTCGTTTTGTTGCCATTGCTTCCAGTGATTTTAGAAATTCTTATGGAATTTTATGTATACTCTCTGCCTTATGTGATCTTAATCCATCCAAAGTTCTTTTAAATTCTGACTAATGCTGGATTCCCTACCTCTTCCGTGTTGACTCCTGTTCTGTCACGTCTTCAGACAAGTCAGCCCCTCATAGACGAATTCGGCAAATTCTTTCCACCTATCCGCCCTCTCCTCTGAGTTTAACAGTGGTATTCCCATTGCTTCTAATTTCACCGAAGGTTGTTTTGACTCTGTATGCTGAGACAGTCTTTCCGGCAGTCATTTCTTTTTCGATTTCTTCACAGTTTTCATGTAGCCATTTCTCCTTAGTTCTGTACACTTCCTGCTTAGTTAATTCCTAAGTGACTTGTGTATCTGTAGGGCTGTATTTTCCAGAACATTTTCATTCTTCCCGCTTTCGTCGATCAACTGAAATAATACTTCTGTTACCGATGTGCTCTTCGCAGTTATCTTCCTTGTACGTGTATTTCTCTTGCCGACTTCTGTAATTGCCCTTTTTAGGGCTGTCCATTCTCCTACCCGCAGATGTCTATATCACGCCAAGTGGTATAGTGGTTAAGACACAGTACTCACATTTAGAGAGACGGCGGTTCAGACGTAGATTTTTCGTGATTTTATTCAGTCGATTAAGGTGCTTTGAGGAGGAATATAATCAAACCGACCGTGTGTTGGGACTTTCAATGATCCTGTCGTCAACGGAACGTTAAGCTCTGATCTTCCTTCGAATTTCTAACAGCAGTCTGTTTTTGTATCCTTATCAATATAAAGTTAGATCACGGCAGCATGTTGTATAATGACGCGAATAATACCTCATAAACCAATACTTTCGTCTCTTTCATGTTATTTTAAATGTATATGCGGTCGAAGGTGCACTAGAACTTCTGTTCTGAAACATTTGGGGAATAGTTAGCCACTTTTTTAGTTTCTTCTTTTAGTGCCAAAGCAATAATTAAAAATCAAGTTTACTGTCGATAGTTATAATTCAAATTGTTGGAGTCGTATGATAACTAAGTTTCTCATATCATTCCGGCACGGATTAAGTAATTATTTATTAAGTAATTACTTTGAATTATGCAAGATAAGAGTAGAGTTATTGGAACATCATCGTCTAATAATTATATCGTCCTTTTTAGTGTTCATTTATATTTGGAATGTCGTCCGTATACTGTATTTATTTCTTTAAGCTGAAGTAGCATTTCACCATACTTGTTACGGAATTGAACAAGAACTGTAAGACAACTGTTGTTTGTCATACAAGAAAATTAATGGTATTAACTATTGAAAATGTTGGGTACTGCTAGGAAACACAATGAAGCAAGCAATGGGTCAGGGAGTAGACAGCACTAAAAGACGTAACGAAAATGAAATCAGGGTGGACGTGATGAGTTGGTAGGACTGTAAATTGTAAATGGACCAATGAAATTCTTTATGACATAACAAGCGACCATCGCTCTCTAATGGAGAGTAGGGAGATGATAGAAAATACGCAGAACCTCTAGTGTTACTCATAGCTGATTACAGTAGAGTGTGCACATCTTCAGAGGAGGCCTATGATGAAAATGATGATGATGATAAAATCTCGGACGTTACTTCTTTGCCTGAAAGGAAATATCACAGTGATTGCGTGACACAGCAGAAATCCAAGCCACTGATTGATGGTGGTCTGCAGAAGCTTAAGGCCATCTGTCAGCGGCTCGCGCGCTATCAGAAGGGTGGGGCTGAGCGGTGGCCATAAGCATCGTCACAAACACTGGGGCAAGTTAAACAGAGCACCGGGGAGCGTCAAAGAGCGCATCGAGGCTTCTGGTCACGAGAAGCAAACAACCTGCTCTCCGGCGCCGCCACCGGTAAATATACTCCCTGCTCGTCTCCCTCCAGTCAACACGCAGACAGCAGCGGGCTACGGGCTGAATCAGGCGTACTACGGCTGTTTAGCGCCCACGTGCTGTCCGATGAATCAACGTTCATAGCGTTATCTGAAAGATTGTCTCCTATTTTTATAAACAGGGTTTCTTGTTTTCAGACGACATATCGTACCAAAAAAATGTTATAGGTGAAAAGTTAATATTTGTAAAGTGGACATTTACAACTTCCTAGCCGCCCCTCCAGTGCAAGATAGGTCAGCTTTATGTTCACGAATTGTAATCCTACATTTTTGTTATACACTACTCGCCATTAAAAATCGTTCAAATGGCTCTGAGCACTATGGGACTTAACATCTGTGGTCATCAGTCCCCTAGAACTTAGAACTACTTAAACCTAACTAACCTAAGGACATCACACACATCCATGCCCGAGGTAGGATTCGAACCTGCGACCGTAGCGGTCACGCGGTTCCAGACTGAAGCGCCTAGAAGCGCACGGCCACACCGACCGGCACTGGCCATTAAAATTACTACACCAAGAAGAAATGCAGATGATAACGGGTATTCATTGGACAAATATATTATACTAGAACTGACATTTAATTACATTTTCACGCAATTTGGGTGCAAAGATCCTGAGAAATCAGTATTCAGAACAACCACCTCTGGCCGTAATAACAGCCTTGATACGCCTAGGCATTGAGTCAAACAGAGCTTGGATGGCGTGTACAGGTATAGCTGCCCATGCAGCTTCAACACGATACCACAGTTCATCAAGAGTAGTCACTGGCATATTGCGACGAGCCAGTTGGTCGGCCACCATTGACCAGACGTTTTCAGTTGGTGAGAGATCTGGAGAACGTGCTGGCCAGGGCAGCAATCGAACATTTTCTGTATCCAAAAAGGCCCGTACAGGACCTGAAACATGCGGTCCTGCATTATCCTGCTGAAATATAGGGTTTCGCAGGGATCGAATGAAGGCTAGAGCTACGGGTCGTAACACATCTGAAATGTAACGTCCACTGTTCGAAGTGCCGTCAGTGCGAACAAGCGGTGACCGAGACGTGTAACCGATGGCACCCCATACCATCACGCCGGGTGATACGCCAGTATGGCGATGATGAATACACGCTTCCAATTGCGTTCACCTCGATGTCGCCAAACACGGATGCGTCCATCATGATGCTGTACACAAGACCTGGATTAATCCGAAAAAATGACGGTTTGTCATTCGTGCACCCAGGTTCGTCGTTGAGTACACTATCGTAGGCGCTCCTGTCTGTGATGCAGCGTCAAGGGTAACCGCAGCCATGGTCTCCGAGCTGATAGTCCATGCTGCTGCAAACGTCGTCGAACTGTTCGTGCAGATGGTTGCAAACGTCCCCATCTGTTGACTCACGGGTCGAAACGTGGCTGCACGATCCGTTACAGCCATGCGGATAAGATGCCTGTCATCTCGACTGCTAGTGATACGAGGCCGTTGGGATCCAGCACGGCGTTCCGTATTACCCTCCTGAACCCACCGATTCCATATTCTGCTAGCATTCATTGGATCTAGACCAACCCGAGGAGCAATGTCGCGATACGATAAACCGCAAACGCGATAGACTACAATCCGACCTTTATCAAAGTCGGAAACGTGATGGTACGCATTTCTCCTCCTTACAAGAGGCATCACAACAACGTTTCCCCAGGCAACAAGGGTTAACTGCTGTTTGTGTATGAGAAATCGGTTGGAAACTTTCCTCATGTCAGCACGTTGTAGATGTCGCCACCGGCGCCAACCTTGCGTGAATGCTCTGAAAAGCTAATCATTTGCATATCACAGCATCTTCTTTCTGTCGATTAAATTTTGCGTCTGTAGCACGGCTTCTTCGTGGTGTAGCAATTTTAATGGCCAGTAGTGTATATTCGAATTCTATGTCCAAGAATACTTGCGGTTTATTAAACCATTGTCTTCCATTCGTGGTACATGGCTCTCCAACCGACAGCCGCGCGGCGTAGCCGCACGGTCTGTAGGCGTCTTGCCACGCTCGCGAGGCTCCCCCCGTCGTAGATTCGAGTCCTCCATCGGGCGTGGGTGTGTGTGTTGTTCTTAGCGTAAATTAGTTTAAGTTAGATTAAGTAGTGTGTAAGCCTAGGGACCGATGACCTCATCACTTTGGTCCCATAGGAACTTACCACCACCACCACCACCATTCAATCGACGTATATGAAGTGTCCCTGTTTTTGCAATTAAGAATTGACGCATTTGATTCTTCATTTCATTTACGTTGTAAATGTAAACCTTTGTGGTGTAACGGTTGATATATACGTTCTAAATTTGCTTTAGTGCTTCAAATTTGATTGTACCCTACATGATTGGTCGTTTTGATGTTCTGTTACAAACTACGTTTAGCGTGATTAAGGAACAATAACATGCGTGCAGTAACTTTTCTGTTCCCATCGGGATGCCTGTTTACGGTGACCCCCTTGCCTCTCGCCATTGGAGTGCTTGATTTCCGTGAGTCCACTTACCGCTCATCATTGGGGGGCATGATTTCGTTGAGTATCTTTGGCATGCGCGCCAATGCGTTTCGTGGACTTTTTACCTTTTTATAGTGGTAGTGATTTGTAATCTGTCGGTAGGAGCGTAGCAGCCAGCGCGACAGTTCGATGGTTGGATGGAAACACACACCGAACTGGCACCCACACAGCGGTGTTCAAGGGCAGCTACTAAAATCAAGCATTCTGATGGCTTGGGGACTCAGCACAATCAACATTTACAACACGTAAGAGATGTTTGAATACCATTGTCAACAAAGGATTATATTGATATCGTAAATGAAATCTAGAATCAAATACATCGGCTCTTAGCTACAAAAACAGACACACTTGATATTTTTCAATAGCAGCGTCATCTACACTAATGGGAAACAATGATTTGACTGAACTGTACGAATTTTTTTGCGTAGAATCCGAATATGCAATAAAAATGGAGGGTTTGAATCTCAAAACCCAAACGTGACCCTGCCCTCGCATTAGGGGTGGATAAGGTGTGGCCAGCTGTGGCACAGATAGATGTCCTCTTTACCAAAATTAACTTTTCATTGAGGTATGTTCCATCTACGTAACTACATGAAGTCTTTCATTTAGCTGCATAGACGGAGCACACCTTGAATTTTGAAGCAACTAAAGAACGACGGAAAATGGAAAAAAATTGAATTTTTTTTCCGCACTATGCGTCGTTTTCGAGGTATTTAGTTGTCTCGAGTTACGACAAACAATCTGTACAAAGGTAGAAAAAATTTATGTACACACCAACATACAGGGTATCCATAAAGTCTTAATGTCATTTCAAAGAACTCATTACCTGGGAACTATTAGAAACAGAGCATCGCAGTTTTTTGTAAAACGTATAGCAGATCTCACAGTTATTTTCTGTTAAGCCAGAATTGCATCGTGTGTCCCACAAAGCGCTATTCGAGGTCCTCCCATGCACGGGTCAGCATTGCTGCATCAACAGTTCTGATGGATTCACTTATTCGTGAACGAAATGCGGCAGTGTCACTCTCTGGTGTTGCGTCTGCGTGATCCTTGTTGTAACCTTTCTAAAAGACATTTAGTGGCGTGACACCAGGAGAGCTTGGGGGAAATGCGATGAAACCATCACGGCCCATCCACCTTTCGGGATACATGTCATTCAGCACATCCCGCGAGTACAAACTCCAATGTGCGGGCTGTCTTCAAATGCAACTTACAATCTGACGACACGTGCTTGAGAAACAGGTGGACATTGTGACATTACAGCCTTTATCACTGCGATTTTTAACATGTAAAAGTTTTTTTTTCTGTATTCGCGTCAGTATGTGCGAACTTTTAACATATACCAATGAATGTTGTAACCAGATATCTTTGCCGCGCTCCTGAAAAGAGCAGAATATCACGATAGCTATAAACTGTTATGCGCTGCTATCGATCAGTAAAAAAAAAACGATGCACCTATGTTTCAAAAATAACAATTGCCAATTTTTACTTCTGGAGGGAGCCGCGCCGCTCTCTAGCTCTTCTGTGAATGTGTTGCGAGTCGGACGCAAAAGTATTGTGCTCCATACTGATATAATCATTTTATTGGAACTTTAAGAGTTTAAGTGATTAAAAAATATATGTAGCCACAAACAAGCGAGAATGTATATCTTGAAAATTCGCTCCACCGCCACAATGGGTGGCCATGTTAATGTAAGTTTCCGTTTCATAATATAATACTTGAAGCCTTGAAGTTTATTTAATTTCAAAGAAAATCTCTCAACCTTATTTTCATTAATTATACTTGTGATAATCTTTTCTGTTTAAAAGATTTATGCAGCTTATGATCCAGCGTGTGTTCTGTCGGAACAGGAGGCTGTCGTGACGACATCGTTATAGTATTTATTCCAAGTTCTTTCAGTTCCTTTTATATGTTCGTACAAATCCAATTAGTTGGTCCCTTAGGTTTCTTTTATGTAACTTCTGTCTGTTTTCTCCGCGCGATCTTCCTCCGAAAAACAAACAACTTCTGTTCATTTTGTTTAGTAATTTTCGATATCGCGAATGAGAAAAGACAGCCGCCTCCTGCTCCGAACGGAACACCACGACTTTTCTAACGTCGGAGAGTACCGCACGAATTTTCCGCTAAAAGGTAATAGAATTTCTTAAAGCTGGATCAATTACACATGTTACTGCTGTTCTCCGACAAATCTGGTGTGATTAATAGTAATTTATTCTGTCACGACAAAAAGAACCAATTTTATTTTTACCAAGCAACGAAGCTTTCAATTAAATTACGAAAAAAAAAATCATACCAGAACATCCACTTCGAGGAAGGTCTTTGACACCGCCTATCTCTTTAAGGTTTAAAAGCCACATCATTATGCTTTTTTCTTTTCCCCAGGTGGAGCCCTGCCACAGAGGCGTCGATGATTCCACAGTACTGTTGGCACAGATTTGTATTCTACATACTAGGTGACACATTGAGTCTTCTCCTGCTCTGTTGTCATTTTGGTGCATTCCAAGTCAAATCTGCAACAAAGGACGAAGGAAAAGAGAAAGGTTGAAAACTGCAAGACGTTTTACAACACACCACGAGTCTCTAACCCTAATAGTGTAGACGTTTTCATTTTTTGAAATCATAACGGGACTTTGTGGGACAACTAAAGGAAAAACAAATACATGTCATTTGCCTTTTATATTCTTTATTTTCAGGGACCCCGGCTTAAGGATCTGTGCTTAGAAGGTAAAACTATATCTATACAGCGCCTCAGAAACCAGCTCAGAAAAATTACCCAACACAAGCAAATTCTGCTACTGGCCATCAGTGAGAGGTGCCGTCCGCCTCCACGAGTAGCACACGGAGACCATATCGCCGGAGCATTCGTATAGCGTATATAAACGCGAAATGGTTTTAACAAACTTTCACTTTGCATTAGACAATAATTATTCGAACAACAGAAGTCCCTCAAAAGCCTTGGGAAGGAGCTTTGGTAGTAGCTACCGTACAATTGATGATAACACCCGGAACTCGTGAATAACTGTCACTATGTTTACAAGCGGCCCCAAAAATGGTTTACGTGAACCCAATCCAGCTGCTGGGTGGTCATCTGAACCCTGCAATATTGATTCTGGAAATGTAGTTCTAGCTGACGGATTTTCTCCTTCAGAACCAATTTTCATTCCCACGTAAAGATGGAACCGTTTTTGAAACGTGCTTGTATTGTCAGGTTATGTATTTTTTTTTTTTTTTTAGATTTTCTGCTATTGTGAACGAAGTGACGACTCTGTGCTGTGAAGAAGAAGCAAAAATGTTAGACTGAACGGGAAGTTTTCTACGTCCGATATTTAACTGAAGAGAGACAACAATTGTGTCGAATAAATATGAAACCAGAATGGCTGGTTTCTATAGGCCACAGTATACAAGAACTGACGACCGAGAACTGATGTATGATCGCTGTGATAAAACAGCTGTAGGCGTTTTAAAATGCAAAGACGACAGCGAGAAAAGGTTTCTGAATTTCGGTTTCCGTCTTCTGGAAGTTGTGCCTCATACGAAAGTAACACATATGAACGTAGCATGTCACGGTGGAGTCGCACCACATTCGCCACCACTTCCAAGTCTACCATTAGGTAAGATCGGACCGGCGCCCTTCGCCCGGATACAGCGGCCTGGCAGCTGCTGCGGCGTCCAACTGGGGCCCAGGATTCTGCCGCGGACAGTGCAGGGGCATGTCTCACCGGTGTCGCTCGACACTGTCGATTTGAAATTCCATCACGGCGCAGCTAGGATAGAAAACCTGCAGAGAAAGCCTTCAAATTACGAAGACGAGATGAAAAATCATTCCTTCAATTTTTTTAATTCTGTTGTGAGTATCGCTTCAGATACTACTCAGTCGACTTTCCCGTTCTGCTGACGCAAGTTGTAACCCTCTGCCGCTAGAGGGCTCCAATTGTAGGGTACAACATCGCTGTGTGCAACAGAACTACGTCGGTGCGTGTGGAACAGCGTGCTGAATCGAGTTTCGAATTTGAGGGGTTTGTCCACATACGGAACGCCCTGTTCTTCAGCATGACAATGTCAGACCACAAACGAGCGCTGCAAAAACAACAACAATTCTACGCCTTGGCTTCACTGCTATCGACTGTCGTCCTTACAGTCCCGACTTGGCTCGACCCGACTTTCATCTGTTTCCAATACTTTAAGGACATCTTCAAGGACTACCCTTTGATAGTCATGAAGCGGCACAAGCAGGAGTGAGATTATAGCGCCGTCAAGAAAGTCGAACATTCCACAACTGTAGCATCAACGAACTGGTATCTCGTTGGGAGAAATGTGTTCGTCGCCACGGTGACTACGTTGTGAGATAAATATGTAGACATGAACAATAAAGATGTAGAATGTTAGCTTTCAGAGTTTTCACAGAAAAAATTCGGAGGCATTACTTTTCAGCATGTCCTCGTATTTGTGCGATTCTCCTTAGTATACTGCTCAAGTCTTGGGTAAGATTCCACATGATGAATTTGCCGTATCGAAAGAAGGGCGACACGAATGGTTAAAGGTTTGTATCTCTCATGTGCACATTGCACATTTTACTAAGAGGGGTTCTGAAATATACAAAGAAGGACAACACGACTGGTGACAAGTTTGTTAGTCTCGCGAGAGAGCGTAATTGAAATGCCAAAAAACCTGAATTGGCAGACGCTTGAAGAGAGATACGTTTTAAAGACTAGTTACAAAACTTCCAAGACCCAGTAGGAAGAGAAGATTCAGGAAACTAATATAGACCCCCAGGTATTCATTCTGCAGACACTGTAGAGACAAAACAGACTGTTACAGCACCCATAAAAATATGTATGAGAAAATGCAGAGGTACATATATAAGATAATCTAACTTTTACTGTTTTCAAGTTAATGGAACCAAATTTTGCAAGTGTTGTGATTGTGCTGTTGGCTATAATCAGATTTTTTTTCAATTTTTTGTCAAATAATTTGATCAGGAATACCTTGAGAACACATACTATCACGTGAAGAACATTTTCTCAAAAGTTACTTTGCTTGTCACTTTCCAAATGTCTTAGGCTAGTAATTAGATAAACAGATCTGTGTACCAGTCTTTTAATATTAGTCTGAGAAATTTCGCTAGGATTTTTTAAAATTTGTTTTTTTGTTTCACAAAAATTTAAATGAACCTGACAGTATTGCACTTTCAAAAATTTTGTACTACTATTCCAGTTGAGCAACCTGTTATACGTACAATGTACAAAGTCTGCACCAAGTTTCACTTTTTATCTGCAATGATTGAGAAGAAAATGTACTTTATACAGTGAGAAATGTAAGTTGCAGGAAACGCATAAAAACTTTTTTATTTGCGTTTATGCCATAATGTTGTCATAACCATACATTTGGTCTTATTGGTCTTCATGTAGCTCTTTTCTTCTAATCTGACTCTTCTGTACGCCATTTTCACAATATGTTCAACTGACATTTCAGAATTATCAGTCTTCTTCAGTGCGTCTTCAGTGAATCAACCTGCATCAAATCCTAGTCTCCTAAGGGTCCTGAGCCTTCCAGTGTTACCAACATGGAACACCACAGAAGTAATACATGAAGAAATTTTAGCGATAGTAGATAAGAAATCTCTGTAAGTGAAATGTTATCTTTATGCGCATCTCCTAAATCAGGTTATTACGGCGTTCGTTCAGGTTATGTGTTGCACCATGTGTGCATTTCCTTAATAAATCGTAATTAATCTTATCATAAACGGGCGCAGAGCCTTCTATACACGGCAGATACCTTGTTTGATAGCAGGAACTAATAAAATATCGCAAACAATGACAGAGTTGTGTTGAATAGGCGACGTGGCACTGCGCAGTGGCTGAAACAAGATCGTTTGTAGCACGTATCAGTCTCCAGAAACTAGAAAAAAATTTCTAACATGCTACAGATCCAAGTGATGGTAAAAAAATTTGAGCATGTTTGACCGATTTTAAGTACGTCCCCGCTTAAACAGTCATACTTCTGGTACTCCATACGCTAATCAACCTAGAAGAGACCATAATATTTTGTACAGTGCGATGTGTCCCCTGCCATATACTTCACAGCTGTTCCCACAGCACAGATTCAGATGTAAGTATGGAGCAAAGATCTGAGTTGGTCAGACCTGCTGACTGTCGAACCTAGGTTACCCCAGTTTCTCAGCCCGGACCTACAAAACCATGACACTCGGGCTAGAGCTTTCGTTTTGGTGAGATGACACATCATTTGACGAACCGCTGTCTCGAGCACCTTATGTATCTGGCAGTGTGCACTTACCCTGATGCGACTGAATCATTCCCTTTTGTAACTATAGGGTTAAATTTTCTGCAATGTCCGTGGACTCCATAATGGCCTATAAAAGGACTATCAGGATCTCGAAAGACCACTCCACTATTACCATTCAACACCGCTTTGCTCGTCGTGGGGAGATCTCTCAGTGGGTCTGATGAGTTACCGCCGAGGATACTGACGCACATTTTTGCTATGAGCCTTCACTTGTTACCACTTGAGTGGGATAGGGGGCGTTCAAACACAGCTTTGTGAGTGAAAGCCATGCGGTCTGCCATGAGATTTTGTTGTAGCCCAGGAAGGCTCTCGGATACTAGGGACTTTTACAAGTGTGACACATCTCTGTAAATGAGTGTTCCTCTGTGTGTTCCAATGGGTCCAGGACATCGAAACACTTATTGGATCAATCATCTCAAGCTTCAACGGTATAATCTATTGTGATGAATATTTGTGAAGCGTGCTGTGTCATAGTCCATTTTCTTTCCTTTCCAAAATACGCGACGTTGTAGACCATAACCTTTTCCTAGATTAGGTTTGTTTATAAATAAATAAATCTTCTGCTACCAGTCACGATTTTTCTTTATTTTACTATTCGCACGACGCGTTTCGAGAAATAATTCCCATTTTCAAGTGCGTTTTTTGATGTGTGTTAAGCCATTTTTTTTTATTATCTTGTCAGTGTGTGTGAGTCTGCTTCATTTTCTTGACTTTTACTGTAATACATAAGAAACGCGATTTTTAGTTGGGTATCAATTCTTTCTGTGAGGTTAGTGGCTAAAGTTTGAGAACAATTTGTACTTACAGTTTTCTAATGGTCCATTTGTGCAGAGTCTCACAAAACAAACCTATTGTATCTACAGTCGCAGGCTTTCAGAAACCATTTATAATGGATCAAATCAAATTTTCCTACATTATTGATGGTCATGTTGGCAAGGCTACGGCAACCATTACATCCAACCAATGCAAAAAAAATACCTTTTATCAATCCAAACAAATGAATGCAGATAACAGATTCAGACACCTGATGAAATTACAAATCGAGTAACCGCAATCACAGGCCGATTACACGTATGTTAAAGAGGTATGTAAACTTTATACGCGGATCTCTACTAGAGAATCATTTATACTCGAAGGTCTGAAACGACCAATGTATGTGTTATGGATAGTTGGACTATCAGATACTGGTATCAGAATCACTACGTGATTACCACGGATCACTTACTAGGTGTGGCATACAGTTGCTTTTGAACTGACCTTCCCGACAATTATAAGTTGATGCTCGATTTCCAAACACGGTATGTCTCAGAATTCTTCACGTCAGCAAATGTTGCCAGAAGTGAAGGAAGTGCTAAGCGACAGATAAAAATCATAGGACCACCCACAAACTGTTGGACTATCAGATACTGGTATCAGAATCACTACGTGATTACCACGGATCACTTACTAGGTGTGGCATACAGTTGCTTTTGAACTGACCTTCCCGACAATTATAAGTTGATGCTCGATTTCCAAACACGGTATGTCTCAGAATTCTTCACGTCAGCAAATGTTGCCAGAAGTGAAGGAAGTGCTAAGCGACAGATAAAAATCATAGGACCACCCACAAACTGAACCCGGTGCCCTAGTTTGGTTCTTAACAATTGAGTCAACGAACCGCATTTTGATAGACAGAATTTTGCTCAGGACATGGGTGGTGCGCGTCTAGTGATCGACACCGATATTCTACCATTTCTCTTTCCATTGTTTGCGAAATCACAGTTTTATCCGCCTACCTGCGAGTTACCTGCCACACCGAGCACTTTGAGACAAATTTAATCTACAGTCTGTTCTCCTGATTACATGTCCCTTTTACTCTTCCGTTGGCCTATACAGGATGCGTCATCAGTCAGTTGTCAAAAACGAGTTTGGTGCAATAATACTAAACAAAAGAAAATACAAATTTATTATTACCACAGAAATACATGTAGAGCTCTATGAACCTACAAATATTGCTCGAAGTGTTTTCCATGCTGTTCTTAAAAAAACTTTGCATATTTTCAACGCTGATTTAGAAATTTTGTTGCAATTCTTCCGTAACTGTAGGTTTGAAAATTCTGATTGGATTCTTTCTTTGAAATTCTCAACGTTACGAAAACTGATGGAATAAACCTCATTTTTTTAGCATACCCCAAACTGAAAACCCCAGGTGTGTGATATCTGGGAATCGTGGAGGCCATTGAATAGTACTCCGTCTGGAAATCTATTTGTCAAAGCTTTCATTTAGCAAGTCCCTGACAATAAATCTATAATGCTGTAGTGCTTGAACTAGTTACAACATCAACTTTCACTTAACCGGTGGCAGATGTTAAAAAAGTCGTCTATTTTCCAGTTCTAACAAAAGTCCTTGTAACATATCAAGGTAATTTACAGAATTTGCAGTAACGTTAAAAAAAATAGGGTCTAATTAGCCCATCGCTGAAAATCCCTGCCCGTACACTCACATCGAGAAAGTTTAACATTTCTCCACCGCCACATTTGTGCGACACATTTGCGTCTGTTCACTCTGCCATTTTCCTTAAAGGTCGCTTCGTCCCTCCAAAGAATTCTTTTGTAAAACTAGGGCCGACTTCTTATCGGGCTGTGTACACCTCGCAGAATTCCATACTCCCAACCAGGTCACCTTCATTTAGCCCTTAATGTAAAGTAGGTTTATATGGTCGCAATTTCATCTTTTCCTGAATTCTTCGTGAATTGTTCCTTCTATTCCTTACTCCTTGCTCGCTTTTCTTTAAGATTTAGTTGGTGATAGCAGAAAGGATTGCGCGGCCGCATTAAGATTCTCTTCCGCAGTACGGGACTTCGGGCCATGTGAACGAGGAATCTCCACTACCGACCAAGCCTCTACAGTTCTTTAATTTGCGATTACCGTGTTGAGATGCAGGTTGGACGTTTGAAAAGCGTTCCAAAAACAAACCTCTAACAAGACGGTAACTGGATCTGCAGTTTTAAGATGGGAACGAATCCAGAGCTTCTTTTTGTCAGGAATGTAAGAAAGATTTTCCTGTCCCTATTTTTAACTTTACGTTAAATAGTTATACGAATTTCTTCATATTAGAAAGAAGAACTGGAGTGTCCTGAAGTACGTAACATGATGTTAAAAGCCGAGGATTTGTTCTCTTCTTCATACTGATTATGAAATGGACATTAAAATTTTCTTATTATAACATCATAAATAATCATATTTTCACAAAACATTCATAATACTATACATACAGGTTATGTCTACAGTGTATTACCTGTGTATTGAACCGGGACCTAGAAACGATGGAGAGGCTTCGTCCCGCCATAGCCCTCAGTGGTTCACAACACAACAACAGGCCACAGCAGACCATCCACCCCACCGCACCGCCTCCCTACACCGAACCCTGGGTTATTGTCCGGTTCGGCCCCCGGTTGCTCCTGCAACTACTGAAAACGTTGCTGTCCTTCAGAAACCACACGTTTGTCTAGCCTCTCAACAGATACGTTTTTGGTTGCACCTGCGGTAGTTTCTTCTGTAGTGCTGAGCCAAGCAAGCCACCCCAACGAAGACAACGTACACAGTTCATGGAGGGAGGGGTGGGGGGGGAGTGGGGGGGTCGGAAGCAGGGACTACTCAGTAGGATGACGTATCGGGCGAAACAAAACAGGAGTTCTACGGATCGGAGCGTCGAATGTTAGATCCCTTATTCAGGCAGGTAGGGTAGAAAACTTAAAAAAGGAAATGGATAGGTTGAAGTTAAATATAGTGGGAATTAGTGAAATTCGGCAGCAGGAGGAACAGGACATTTGATCAGGTGAATACAGCTCTATAAATAGTCACACAGGAGTAATGCAAGAGTAGGTCCAATAATGAATAAGAAAATACGAATTCAGGTAAGTTACCACGAACAGCACAGTCAACGTATTATCGTAGCCAAGACAAACACAAAGTCCACACTCACCACAGTATTACAAGATTATATGCCAACTGGCTCCGAAGATGATGAGGTGATTGAAGAAATGTATGATGAGATAAAACAAATTATTCTGATAGTTAACGGAAATGGAAATTTAATAGTGATGGGGGACTGGAACTGGACAGCAGGAAAAGCAAAAGAAGGAAAAATAGTAGGTGAATATGGACTGGGAGAAAGGAATGGAAGAGGAAGCATCCTGGTAGAATTATGCACAGGGCGTAATTTAGTCCTCGCTAATACTTGGTTAAAGCATTATAAAAGAACGTTGTATAGATGGAAGAGATCTGAAGACACCGGTGGGTAAGACAGAGATTTCAGAACCAGATTTGAACTGTAAGATATTTCTTGATGCAGATATGTACTCTGACAATTTATTGGTTATGAACTGTAGATTGAAACTGAAGATATTGCAAAAAGGTATGAAATAAAGGAGATGAGACTTGGATAACTTGGAGAACCAGGGATTGTTGAGAGTTTCATAAGGGGTATAAGACAGCGGTTGACTAGAAGAGGGGAAAGGAATAAGGAGAAGACGAAATATAAAAAATGCAGCAAATGAAACAGGAGAAAAGGAATACAATCGTCTAAAAATGAGATTGACAGGAAGAGCAAAATGGCTAAGCAGGAATTGCTACAGCACAGATGTAAGGATTTAGAAGCATATCTCACTAGATAAAAACACTTACAGGAAAATTAAAGAGGCCACTGGACAAAAGAGAACCGGTTATCTGAATATCAAGAGCTCAAACGTAAAATCTCTCTTAGAAGAGAAGGTTGAAAGAGTGTATAGAGGATCTATACAAGGGAGATGAACTTGTAGGCAATATTACAGAAATGAAAGAGGACGTAAATGAAGATGAGAGAGGAGATTTGGTACTGCGAGAAGAATTTAACAGTGCTGAAAAACGTAAGGCGAAACAAGGTCCCGGGAGTGGACAACATTCCGTCAGAACTATTGATAGTCTTGGGAGAACCAGCCAAATCAGCCACGACAAAACTCTTCCATCAGACAGGCGAAATACCCCGTTCCAGATCCAGCAAGTACTGAAAGGTGTGAAAGTCCACTAGCTATCAGTTTAATAAGTCATGGTCGCAAAATACTAGCACGAATTCTTTACAGAAGATTGGCAAAACTGGTAGAAGCCGACCTCGAAGTAGGTCAGTTTGGATTCCGTAGAAATGTAGAAACATGTGAGGCAGTACTGACCCTACGACTTATGTCAGAAGATAGGCTAAGGAAAGGCAAACCTACGTTTATAGCATTTGTAGACTTAGATAAATCTTTTGACGACGATGACTAGAAAACTTTGAAATTCTGAAAGTAGCAGGGATAAAATACAGAGAGCGAAAGGGTATTTACAATGTATATAGCAACCAGATGGCAGTTATAAGAGTTGAGGGGCATGAAAGGGAAACAGTGGTTGAGATGGGAACGAAATAGGTATGTAGCCTATCCACGATGTTATTCAGTATGTATATTGAACAAGTAATAAAGGAAACAAAAAAATTGGAATAGGAATTAAAATTCTGGGAGAAGAAACAAAAACTTAGAGAAGTTTACCGATGACAGTGTCATTCTGTCAGACACATCCAAGGACTTGGAAGAGCAGTTGAACGGAATGGACAGTGTCTTGAAAGGAGGATATAAGTTGAACATCAACGAATGAAAAAAATAAGGGTAATGGAATGTGTTCGAATTAAATCAGGTGATGGTGATGGAATTAGATTAGGAAACGAGACGGTTAAAGTAATAGGTGAGTTTTGCTAGTTGGACTGCAAAATAACTGATGATTGCCGAAGCAGAGAGGACACAAAATTTAGTAGCAATGGCAAGAAAAGTGTTTTTGAAGAAGAGACTTTATTAACATTGAATATGGGCTTAAGTATTCGGAAGTCTGTTCTGAAGGTATTTGTCTGGTGTGTAGCCATGTGTGGAACAGAAACATGACGATAAACAGTTTAGAAGAGAATGGAAGCTTTCGAAATGTGGTACGACAGAATAATGCTGAAAATTAGATGGGAAGCTCACGTGACTAATGAGCAAGTACTAAACAGAATTCGTGAGACCAAAAATTTGTGGCACAACCTGAGTAGAGAAAGTGATCGTTTAATAGGGGACATTCAAGAGCATAAAGGGATCGCCAGTTTATTATTTGAGAGAAGATTGTGTGGTAAAATTCGTAGAGGCAGACTAAGAGATGAATACAGTAAGTAGATTCAGAAGAATGTGGGTTGCAATAGCGACTAGGAGATAAAGAGGCTTGCACATGGTAGAGAAGCGTGAAGATCTGCATCAAATCAGTCTTCGGATTGAAGACCACAACAACAACGGAGTGAATATCACTTTCTGAAGTGGATGAAGACATTGTAGTAATAATCTCAACACCAAATAATTGAAACATAGGCATTCAACATAAAAAACATGACATTACAGTAGAAACGCTAAAATAACACGCTTTTAAGTCGTCTAGAATAGTTACTATATCAATAACAATAGTTCATTTATCTTAAACGAAGAATATCTAAAAACAGACGTCAGACATTAAACACAAAACAAAATTCTGATGCACTACAAACGCGAGGTTTTAAGAAACTGAACTGCACATGCGAAAACCAGCAGCGTTGAAAGTGGACGAATTCGAAAGCTGGATATCTTCCCTTGTTCAAACTAACAAATATTTCCAAGTACGATTAAGCCAGAAAATATGTGGATTTTGTTCCTTTTTATAGCTCACAATGTATAACTATATGCTTACACAAGTTTAGTAAAAAAAATAAAATCGATTTCTTGAGACTTGTTCCCTTTTTCAAAATACCGATTCAATTATGGTCATGTTTCCACCATGCTTAGAAGGCAAATACACGCTGTTCTGTAATTAACTTTATATTCACTGTTTCTCGGCTAATAGCCGGCTGGTGTGGCCGAGCGTTTCTAGGTGCTCCAGTCTGGAACCGCGCGACCGCTACGGTCGCAGATTCGAATCCTGCCTCGGGCATGGATGTGTGTGCTGTCCTTAGGTTAGTTAGGTTTAAGTAGTTCTAAGTTCTAGGGGATTGATGATCTCAGATGTTAAGTCCCATAGTGCGCAGAGCTATTTTTTTTCTCAGCTAACAACAGAAAACCTAACCTCAAATTGCTAGTGTCAACTATCGTATTTCTAAGGCACACTAGGCAAGTTCACAGCTAATTACCACTACGCAAGGATTGCTAGCGATAACCGACTTATGGTCCACACCATCTTTATTTTCCTGTCCACTCAGTCGCCGTCTTCAGCTGCACTCACTCCATCATCAGGCCACAAGGGGCCCATCGGGACTATCCGACCGCCGTGTGTTCGAAGAACGCGCAAAGCGCACTTTCTGACGTCAGAAACCGCATCGGGGTGGTGGTGGGGGGGTCGTGGGTTGCTGTTGGCAAGTGATCAGTCAAGGCTATCGAAACAGATGTAGGTATAAAAGGACTGCAGTAGACGGCAGATGTTCAGTACTACTATCACGGAGTAATCTGATCTCCATCTCTTCTGGCAAGTAGTCTTTATGTTATGTAACAGCACTAACAGGTATTTATTAGTATACTTAACTTATTTATTAATTTTATTTCTAGAAATGTCACACAATCCATCCTTTGAAGCTGTAGAGACTTTGGACACCAATTCTAGTGACTCTCTTCCATCTATATCAAATGCAAGGGCAATGTTAGAATGGGATTCAGACGAATCTGATGGTATTATTACATACGCAGATGAAGAATCAAATAGAACTATCACTGATTTACACGTAAAAGAACGTTTGAAACATATTTCTTTCAAATGTACAAATGATATACGAAGTATAAATCCATTGAACTATAGAACTACATCTCGACCTGATGTATATTCTTTTGAATTAACGTGGCCTAAATGTGTTTTTAAATCACGCATTCATCAAGTTACTGAAAAAACAACTTATGATATATATCCCAACGATAATAATTTTCAGTGGTCTTTTGACTGAAAATTAAAAGAATTTAGAAGATATGATCATTTTATGTGGTATTTGTCTATAATACCAGATATATGTTGTGTAAAATGGTCACAACCAAATCAATATAAGTTTCCAATTACAGAAATTATTTTGGTCAATTGTATATACCATGTGTGTAATATTTGAAAACTACATGTTTTTTGTAATTTACATAAGAATAATGTTTATAAACCACAATTATTAACAGCATTATGTCCTGAATGTTATATTAATGAAATTGTTAATAAGAAAGATAATGAAGCACTTAAAGAATTAACTAATGTACATGCATATGTTGGCAGCAGACCTTATATCTATGCAACTTATTCTCCAAGTCAAGATCATTATGCTTTTCAGACAATGGAAATTAGGTGTAAAGATATTACAAATATGTTTGAAACAATATTGCATATGAGTTCAATTCTGTTTTGCAATGTATGTTTAAAAGCAACATTTGGAGAAAGAATACATACACAATTTGTTGATAAATATATCATGATGTGTCACAAATACAGACTAAAATGTAATTTTAAAATGTTTTAGTTTACTGAAAACAGTAAAAGAAGACATTTATTATTTTTGTCCAAATCAAAAAGACATTAACCAATTATTTGGATCTAAAATCATGTCAAATAATAAAATTAGTGCTACTGTTTCCTCTTCAGACTATTCTGATATTGAAGACATTACTGACCAAGAACCTCCTAAAACCCCAGGTAAAGATTTAGAAGTTGTTGAAGCAGAAGAAGAAGAAGAAGGTACCAATACAAAATCAACACCTAAGAGAAGGAGTAGAAAAAGGAAACTTGAAAGCACTGACAGTACTGATTCAGTACCATATTTAGAAATTATAACTTTACTAATTAAAATTGTTAAATTATATCAATCAGAACAAGAATGTATAGATTCCTTGTATGGTTATATAACCACTTTATCAAAAAATATACGAGTATCACTATTCAAAATAGTGAATCGCATACAAGACAAGTGGAACCATTCCGAAAACCAGAACATTTCGTTAATTTCTGCAATATGTTCAAATTCGAAAGCAATTAGTCACATAATGTCTTCAGGCAAAACCAATATAAAAACAATTATAAAATCATTACAAATGTTTATAGAAAATTCACAAAAAACACAAAACATGGAAAATTCGTCTTTCTCTTCCTCGAAAAAGCAGGAAGTAATAGAGAACACATCCACTTCATTCACAACTGTAAACAACGTAACAGATCATGCAGATGTATCTTCCACAACAGCATCACTTCTATCTTTGGGAGGGCCGAATTTACTAGGGTCATCGGACCTTATGACTTCGACGGAAAAATCAATCTCCTCAAGTATTTCACTGCGAAACCAATATGGATATGTTTCTTCGTCATGGTCGGACAAACCGGAAAATGTATTTATGATTTGTCAATTTTACAATGGGCAGAAAATCAAAACATTACCCCACAATGTTTGGTACAAAGCCAAATTAATAGAAATTCAAATGTATGTGAATTTGGAGAATCCCAATTCGAAAGTGACTCAAGCAGCCCGGAATTTGACAACCTGTACACAAATTTATCTGGACAATTTAAATCCAGACCAAATTACAAAAAAAGTACACATTTTCAGAACTAGTTAATATCGTAGAAAATCATGTTACTGTTCCAATTAACAAAATACATTATTTTGGAGAAATAATATTTCTTTATGTACTTTAAGTGATAAGATTTTTTCAAATGTTGTAAAACATATTCAAATTATGCTAAGTGATTTTTCCTTATGGCAATTGTATAATTATCCTTTGAATGCAAAGCAAGTGTATTTTCAAGCATATGCACAACAATTTGATTCATATTATTTCAATGAAAAACAATCTTTAGATATAATTAAACATTTGTTAGAATATCAATTTGGTGGTGACTGGGATGTTATTTATGATTTTATCTGTACATTGTACAATGTATTAAACAAAACAAATGGAAAACGAAATTGTATTCAGTTAATAGGTCCACCAAATAGTTTTAAATCTACATTTGCTCGTGTGATAGCAAGTGCTATGATAAATACAGGATGGTGTAATAAAAATAATAAACATTTTACGTTTGGGTTGATGGAATGTGCTAATAAACGATTAATATGTATGGATGATCCCAATTTTGATCCAGGATCATTTGAACAATTAAAATGTATTTTTAGTGGTGATCCTGCTAATATTCAAATAAAGTTTGAAGGAGATTTTACTCTTGATAAAACTCTTGTATTTGTATGTTCTAATATGGAATATTTCAAAGGGGATGTATGGGAACAAAGGATTTGTAAATATTATTGGACTACATGGGATATAAAATTAGAAAAACAATTAAATCAATTTTCTTTGTACAATTTGTTTATTGAATATAAACTGTTACAAAAATAATACATATTCTTTTATCGTAAATCCTCAACATCCTTTTCACCTAAAATAGGTGATCTACTATGATCGCGATTCCTACCTTTTTTTCTTTATTTTTTGGTACATTTAAATTACTAGAAACGTGTGCAGAAGACCCAGGTAATATATCAGTACTACACATTGCATTAGAATCAAAACAAACACCTCTAAAATCATCTACAAATGATTTAGTAGAAGAAGTCATCCACATTTCGTCAGTACGACTTAATGTACGTGTTTGAGAATTATATGTTTCATAATTAGTGCCTATAGTAATTCTAGTTGTCATCTGAATTACCATTTTAGCATTTAAAAATGAATTTCCTTCTGTAGGAGTATTATTTGGTACAGGATTAATACCTAAACTGAAACTAGGTATTTGAGGTGCTTGATGAATTTCATTTAATTTACCTATTTCCTGACCTTTTTCAATACACTGGTCGTACACAAATAACGTTATATTATTACATATTGGTTTTAATTTTTCGTTTTCTTCTTGCATTGCAAAACCAGATGGACTTACATTTTTCATTAGAGTTGAAAAAGCAGGTCTATTCATTGAACCTAACATATAAACCAATACCATGAGCACGCCGTGCTGTTTTAATTATACCTATTTGTGGCTTGTAATTCCATGAAAAAATTTCTGAATTATCAACTGCCGGACTTGCTATACCTTGTGAATATATTTTATTTAATACTGGTCCTCTTACTTCATTCTGTATACTCCACATATTCTTTTTTCCTGAACCATTATTATCAAAGGGTATAATCCATGAATCATAATTAGGCCAATTACGTACTACTGTTGCACAAGAAGGATAATCGTTATATCCATCTCCCCACATAATTTTTGATACATATTTCTTTCCTTTAATACCACTAATTTACATTCGATTTGTAGATGTGCTACTTATTTCAACTATTTCATGAGCAACAGCTAAATTTCCACCTATATTATAAATAATAAATGGTACATATGTTATAGATCCTGATCCACTTAATGTACTACTTGTGGAAAATGAAGCTTCTAATCCAACAGGAATTAAATCAATAGATATAGATTTAACATAACAATAATCAGGTAAACTATGAAATTAAGCTTTAGATAAAAATTGACTTAATTGATTAGAATACCATTGAGCTGCAGACGTTACATAACGTTTACCATAAATATTACCTTGAGCATCTTTAATATCTTGCCAGCTGTGTCCATAGCCCCATACTAGGAACAAATGTGTATTAATAAAATGTATCTCACCATTTTTAATAGCATCTACACTTTTCCACATAAAAAACTTTGATGACTGATCCACACTATTAGTAACACCATCAGTACCACTGTCACTATTTACAGAACGAATTTGTGCAGAATATTCTTCAGCCATTTCTATTTCGTTACCTGAAGTTTCCTCACGTGGTTGCTTATGTTCTGCTGAATCAGGCTGAAGATCTTCTTCTGCTTTCCGTTTTATTCCAAAATGTTTATCTGTTTCCTCAATAGGTGGAGTGTTTAATTCGCTACTATCAGACGCTTCTTGAATAACATCTCGTGGCTCTTGTGGTTCGTCGTCTAAATTAGAAAACAGATCAACAATGGCGCCAAGCACCTCATCTGTATAAGTAGCAGCACGTGTCGCAGATGTAGCTGCTCTTGAAGCATAAATTCTTCTTATTGCAGCCCATGGTATAGAACGAGTTGCACCTGGCTTTTTGTCCTTCCATGTTTTCGACTTAGGCATTATGTTTCCATTGTCAGTGCAATACAACTGAACCGGTTTCTGACGTCAGCAAGTGTTCGAAGAACGCGCAAAGCGCAATTGCCGACGTCAGCCTGCGTGAGCTTAAATACGTGCCTTTCAGCTTCCTCTAACATTCGTGGGTTGGCTCTCCTGCCAATCCACAAAATTTTGGCGACGAGGCCAAACCGCGTTCATACCTATACTGCCCTGATTGACTTGTGTAATGGCTTCGCCACCATCTCCAGATGTACTGTCCGAATTTTATCGCTTACAGAATCAGCAGACGGCCTTACTGGATGCCCTTGGACAGCTCGTCCAGGGTCAATGTGCAATGCAAAACGATGCGGCAGCCGCCGCTCCACCGGTAACGCAGCCACAACATGCAGTTGCACCAACTTTTCGACCTTTTGATGCTGCACTGAAAAGCTGGACGGAGTGGTCACGCCAATTTGGCTTCCATCTCGCCACCTACAGAATTCAAGGTAGCAAGCGGCAGCCTTTTTTGTTAGCATCCGTCGGCGTACTGTGTGATAATCAAATTATTTTCCCAACGCGACGTAGCAACTCTGTCCTACGACGAAATTTTGTCTGCATTAGATGCATATTTCAAAGAATCACTCAAAGTAGTTGCCAAACGGTATACCTTCTTTCGTACAAAACGTACGGCAGGTCAGACTAATAGGGAGTGGGTTGCAACCTTGCAAGGCCTTACTAGGGATTGTGCTTTTGAGTGTCAGTGTGGACTCCCTTATTCAGATACTATGGTACGTGATGCAATTGCACAGAACGTTTCTGATGTTCGTATAAGGGAACAGATTTTGAAACTAGTCAATCCCTCCCTTCAACAAGTGATGGACATATTGGATCGGCAGGACACACTTGACTTTGCTCAGGAATAATTTGAAACTTAGGTCCGCCGGGCGAGCTGCACGGAGCAGTAAACAGCCCTCGCATCCAGCCGCGCAGCTGCCACCAGGCTCTCAGCCACGTGTGCCGTGCAGGCAAGCAAATGCAGTGCTAAAATCATGCCCGCGGTGTGCTACTAGACATTTGCGTGTGAATTGCCCGTCACGCCAAGCTATTTGCTTTTTCTGTAATAAAAAAGGACATGTTCAGAGTGTTTGCCAGCAAAAGCTCAGATCGGAAACTCACAACCATTCCAGGCCCTTTGCTTCGCGCCAGAATCGGAATCGAACTAAGGATCCTCCGGCTCATGAAACTTCACCCATGGAAATTCATGTAGTGAATTCCACTCCGCCCAGTGCCACTCTCTCTAACAGTGACTGTGTTAGTCCGACAAATAGTGTGCGTCGACATCGCCGGAAATCCCGTCAAGTCGCAAGTGATTTTGTACCAGTGTCAGTTCACGTTGCACGAGACAGTCGCTCTTGTCGTCAGCAGGACAATAGACTTTTTGTGGACTTGGACATTAACGGCAAAGTGATACCATTCCAGCTCGATACCGGAGCTGCAGTTTCACTGATCAATCGGGACATGTACAAACAGCTGGGCACACCTCCGTTGCATGCCGCAAATGTTAAGCTCAGTAGCTATACCGGTCAGCATATCTCTGTGTTAGGTCAGTGCAGCCCTCTTGCAACATACAAGGGACAAACAAAACTTGTGTCATTTTACGTCCTTCGTTCTTCTTCTGCAGTGAACTTGTTTGGTTTCGGTGTATTTCAGTTGTTTAACTTGTCTATAGTAAATCAGGTCCTAGCAGTGAACCAGACTGTGCCTTCAGACAGTGTTTCTCGTCTATGTGAAGAATTTGCAGACATTTTTGCACCGGGCCTTGGTTGCGCTAAGAACTATGAAGCACATTTGGAACTGAAAGTAAACGCGCAACCGAAATTTTTCAGAGCGCGCAATGTTCCCCACGCATTGCGTGATGAGGTCGCAAAAACATTACACGATTTGGAATCACAAGGTGTGATTGAACGTGTGCAGGCTTCTCTCTGGGCATCACCCTTAGTAATTTTGCCAAAACCTTCTGGAAAATTGAGACTTTGTGTGGACTTCAAGGCAACAGTGAATCCACAACTAGTGATTGCATCTTTTCCTTTACCCCGCCCGGAAGATCTTTTTGACAAACTGTGCCCGGGTAAATATTTTTCGAAGTTGGACCTAGCAGATGCGTACTTGCAAATACCGGTGGACGAAGACTCCCAGCGCGTTTTGGTGGTTAACACGCATCTTGGTTTGTATCGATTCAAACGACTGCCATTCGGGTGTGCATCCGCCCCTGCATTGTTTCAGCAATATCTGCAAACTGTTTGTGCGTCGGTCCCTACTGCAGCAAACTATCTGGACGATATTGTGATCCTCGGAAAGATGGAAGAAGAACATTTAGCCAATCTCAGAACATTATTTCAGGTCTTGCGACAAAATGGTCTTCGCTTGCGGAAGGACAAAGGTGTGTTTTTTGCTCGTGACTTACCCTACCTGGGACATGTACTCAATGCCCAAGGCATACATCCCAGTCCCGAGCACCTCCGTGCCATACAAGACTTGCCTTCGCCGCAGAATTTGAAGCTGCTACAGAGTGTGCTGGGAAAAAAATCAACTATTACCATAAATATGTGCGCCACGCCTCTTCCATTTCAGCTCCGCTTCATCGCTTACACCGTAAAGGTGTTCCGTTCGTCTGGACGACGGAATGCGAACGCGCCTTTCGCCAGTTGAAATCGGCGTTGCTTTACAATACTTGCCTTACGCCATTCGATCCCCAGAAGCCCCTTTTGTTGATGGTGGATGCATCGGATTTCGGGATCGGTGCTGTGCTTGCGCACAAAGATGGATCGCATGATCGCCTTATAGCCTTTGCGTCCAAATTGCTCTCGTCTGCGCTAAGAAATTATTCACAGATCGAGAAAGAAGCATTGGCTCTCGTATTTGGTGTTACAAAGTTTCATCATTTCTTGTATGGTCGTCACTTTACCATCCTTACAGACCACAAACCTTTGACATCGCTTTTTCATCCGAACACGCCTGTACCTCCACGTACAGCGCTGAAATTCATTCGCTGGTCTATTTTCCTCTCGCTATGATATCTTGTATCGGTCCACTGCTAAGAACAGAAACGCCAATGCGTTGTTCCGTTTGCCTGTTGCTGAGGATAGAGCATTCGATTCCTCCGAACTTGCTTGCATGTTCATTGATGCGGAAACCGATGACGTGGTCAAATCGTTTCCGATTGATTTTCGTCGTGTAGCTGCAGCCACAGCTGCTGACCCTGACCTTGCTACCGTTCTGCGTTTTATTGCTACGCAATGGCCCTTGTCAAAGTCACGGATCGGGGATCCGTTGGTTCGCCGATTTTTTGCTCACAAGGAGAGACTTTTTGTTCGACGTGGTGTTTTGCTGTTGCGTTCTGATAATGATCAGTCCAGGGTCGTGGTCCCACGTTCGTTACAGTCCTCTGTCTTACGGCTTCCCCACCAGGGACATGGGGTATAGTGAGCACGAGACAACTTGCTCGTCAGCACTGTACTTGGTTCGGAATCGATGCTGTGATTACGAATATGTGCTCTTCTTGCATGGCGTGTGCCGAACAACAATCCGCACCACCGCGGAAATTCTTTGCATGGCCGAAAGCCACTTCCCCTTGGCAACGCTTACACATCGATTTTGCTGGTCCATTCTGGAATGCTCGATGGTTGGTTCTGGTCGATTCATTCAGTAAATTTCCTGTTGTTGTCCGGATGTCTTCCACGATGTCATCTGCCACCATCCGAGCGTTATCTGCTATCTTTTGCATTGAAGGTCTGCCACAGACTATTGTTTCCGACAGTGGCCCACAATTCATGTCCGCAGAATTTCAGTCATTCTGCAAGGCCAATGGTATTCAACATCTGACGTCCGCGCCGTTTTCGCCACAGTCAAACGGTGCCGCTGAACGATTGGTCAGGACTTTCAAGTCACAGATGTTGAAGTTGAAAGAGTCGCATTCTCGGGAGGACGCGTTATTGCTCTTTTTGTCCTCGTATCGCTCTCAGCCCCGAGATGGTCGCTCGCCGGCTGAGTTGCTCCACGGTCGTCATCATCGAACCTTGATGCCTTTGCTACATCCGCCGCATCAGGTTCCTGTGCAGCAGCAGACGCCTGCTTTTGCTCGAGGCGACATTGTCTACTATCGTCACTATCGAGGTTCACGGCGTTGGCTTGAAGGGCGCATTCTTCGCTGCCTCGGCCGCGCTCTTTATCTGGTTTTGGGGGCCTCTGGTGAGGTGCGTCGGCATCTCAACCAGCTGCGCCTCTGTCGTCGCACGGGATCTGCCGCTCCCCGTCTGCTTTCAGCGACGGTGCCGTCCGGTCAGCACCCTGGGGACCCATCTACTGGCTCGCCTCAGCCCCAGGTGTTACCGATGCTGCCTACCATTTTGCCCCATGGCGACGCGCCGCCGCCGTCGCCTGTTCTCCCGCCGGCGACGCCCGCAGTGGACGCGTTGCTGCAACCGCCGGGCGCCTCCCTGGGTCACGCGCCGCCGATCGCTTCCCGTGACCAGTTGTCCTCCGACATGGAACTCTTGCCCGCTCCGGACCATATATCGTCTTCGCCCGTCGGGTGCCCCGGCCCGATGGAGGTCGACCCTTTGGCCCCTTCTGTCTCTCTACGGGTGCATACACCGCATGTTGGCGTGCACCCTGGAGCAGGTTTTCAGACGTTTCCTAGCTCCCCACGGTCCGAATGGCAGGGTGCGGGTGGCACAGCCTCGCCTGTTGCTAGGCTCCCCACCTCGTCGCATACGTCAACATGTGGTCCTCCACATGGCGGGCGGAAGCCATATAACACAACCGTACGCCGATTTGCGGGGGAGGAATGTGGTGCCACCGCCAGACACCACACTTGCTAGGTGGTAGCCTTTAAATCGGCCGCAGTCCGTTAGTATACGTCGGACCCGCGTGTCGCCACTATCAGAGATTGCAGACCAAGCGCCGCCACACGGCAGGTCTAGAGAGACTTCGTAGCACTCGCCCCAGTTGTACAACCGACTTTGCTAGCGATGGTTCACTGACAAAATACGCTCTCATTTGCCGAGACGATAGTTAGCATAGCCTTCAGCTACGTCATTTGCTACGACCTAGCAAGGCGCCATGTTCAGGTACTATTGATATTGTAAATAATGTACAGACAAGAGCTACGTTCAACATTAATGGATTAAAGTTAAGTATTCCACCATCTGCGTCCGTTTTTCTGAAGTCTAAATTCCTTGTCCTGTTCCAGACCTCACGCCAGCCTGTGTGAGCTTAAACGCGTGCCGTTCGGCTTCCTCTAACATTCGTGGGTTGGCTCTCCTGCCAATCCACAACATTGGAAAAGACTGAAATTGGAATATTATGAACAGGCTATGCCTGTTTATTTGTCCACTTGACAGTTAGACTGTGTGAAATTGAGAACTTTCCACACTGTGGAATTAAATCATGCTTTTGTGTATTACTGGTGAACCATTCTGTCTGCCTATGGAGGCAACACATAGATACTAGCAATTGTCATTTTTCTTAATTTTGTCTTTTTATATAACATGTTTAGGATTAGTGTGATACCTTTTGATATTTTGCCTATTATGTTGATGAAATTAAGATGATGCTTGTTGTAAAATCCAACCTCTACTTCTGTCATTTTGACAATATTCCTTCTGTTTTTGTAAGACTCAGTGTAGCCCTGAGCACTTTTCTCCCTTTGTACATGTCATATTGTAGGTTTTTATGCTACAGTTAGATTGGATTTGTATTGGGGGGGGTGAATATTGGGATAGACAATATACACTCCTGGAAATGGAAAAAAGAACACATTGACACCGGTGTGTCAGACCCACCATACTTGCTCCGGACACTGCGAGAGGGCTGTACAAGCAATGATCACACGCACGGCACAGCGGACACACCAGGAACCGCGGTGTTGGCCGTCGAATGGCGCTAGCTGCGCAGCATTTGTGCACCGCCGCCGTCAGTGTCAGCCAGTTTGCCGTGGCATACGGAGCTCCATCGCAGTCTTTAACACTGGTAGCATGCCGCGACAGCGTGGACGTGAACCGTATGTGCAGTTGACGGACTTTGAGCGAGGGCGTATAGTGGGCATGCGGGAGGCCGGGTGGACGTACCGCCGAATTGCTCAACACGTGGGGCGTGAGGTCTCCACAGTACATCGATGTTGTCGCCAGTGGTCGGCGGAAGGTGCACGTGCCCGTCGACCTGGGACCGGACCGCAGCGACGCACGGATGCACGCCAAGACCGTGGGATCCTACGCAGTGCCGTAGGGGACCGCACCGCCACTTCCCAGCAAATTAGGGACACTGTTGCTCCCGGGGTATCGGCGAGGACCATTCGCAACCGTCTCCATGAAGCTGGGCTACGGTCCCGCACACCGTTAGGCCGTCTTCCGCTCACGCCCCAACATCGTGCAGCCCGCCTCCAGTGGTGTCGCGACAGGCGTGAATGGAGGGACGAATGGAGACGTGTCGTCTTCAGCGATGAGAGTCGCTTCTGCCTTGGTGCCAATGATGGTCGTATGCGTGTTTGGCGCCGTGCAGGTGAGCGCCACAATCAGAACTGCATACGACCGAGGCACACAGGGCCAACACCCGGCATCATGGTGTGGGGAGCGATCTCCTACACTGGCCGTACACCACTGGTGATCGTCGAGGGGACACTGAATAGTGCACGGTACATCCAAACCGTCATCGAACCCATCGTTCTACCATTCCTAGACCGGCAAGGGAACTTGCTGTTCCAACAGGACAATGCACGTCCGCATGTATCCCGTGCCACCCAACGTGCTCTAGAAGGTGTAAGTCAACTACCCTGGCCAGCAAGATCTCCGGATCTGTCCCCCATTGAGCATGTTTGGGACTGGATGAAGCGTCGTCTCACGCGGTCTGCACGTCCAGCACGAACGCTGGTCCAACTGAGGCGCCAGGTGGAAATGGCATGGCAAGCCGTTCCACAGGACTACATCCAGCATCTCTACGATCGTCTCCATGGGAGAATAGAAGCCTGCATTACTGCGAAAGGTGGATATACACTGTACTAGTGCCTACATTGTGCATCCTCTGTTGCCTGTGTCTATGTGCCTGTGGTTCTGTCAGTGTGATCATGTGATGTATCTGACCCCAGGAATGTGTCAATAAAGTTTCCCCTTCCTGGGACAATGAATTCACGGTGTTCTTATTTCAATTTCCAGGAGTGTATATCAGTTATGGGTTTCTTAAGCTAATGCAGGGGGATTATCACAGTCGTCCGTTCTGCTATGTCTGCGTTGTATTTTATATTGGTGGGCAGCTGTTGACATTCTGCTCTCAGTTATATTTTTTGAGCCCTCCCCTTTTATTTCTTATCCTACTGCCTGTCGCTGATTCTATTCTATTTTTCTTCTTCTGCTGATGAGAGGGAGCTAGGCTGAACTCTCCAGTAGTACCTATTTCTATCTTTCTTTTCCATCCACGTATTTTGAGGTATCGCTCCTCCCTTGTTGCAGTGTCTATAATTCTAACATGTCCTCATGCTCTTCAATACAGATCAGCAAGCAATTGTTTCCTTAAATGCTGTCTGGTAATACTTTTCTTTGTCACAAATTTCCATGTTAATGTAGTAAACTTTATCTGGTTGAATAACTTTGAAATTAATTTCCAAATATACTATCCAAATATACTATCATACCATATTATAGTAAAGCAAAAATTCCAATTACTTTCTCATCAGAATGTTGAAGGCCTATGGATGATAAAATGCTTGCTAATGACATGTCAGAAACAATATTTTTTTTTAAAAGTGATGTTAGAAAATGAGAAATTTAATGTGTGTTGTAATATATAGAATTTTTATTGAACGTGAATAATAACTTTAGGCTATTATAATCTTTCATAATGTTTCTTTTACGTCATTCTACTAGTGTTTGATCATTCTTGGTGACACGATATAACACTGAATATTTGTGTAGGAATTTATACTGAACTGAACAGTAAAGCCTGTGTAATAATTTCAGATGAAGAACCCACCAGCTAAAAGGAACTATGTAAAGGGAATACCTATGGACCTACTATCAGAGGAAAAACTTAACTAGGAGAACAGGAACTACAGTGGTGAAATGGACAGTGAGTTATATATAAATGATGGACTGAAAATAACAATTGGACTCTTGTTTGAAAAAATTTTAATACTTTTCTTATTTTATTGCCAAGAGACATATTCTGTACTCAGATACATAGTTGTAACTAAGATTCAAAACTTTTATCAGTTTTTCTTTGCATACAATTGTTACAGATTAACAGATTACATTTTGATATTTATATGTACTGTTGTAAAGAGAGTGAAGGGAGGCCTGTTGTAAAATTTAGTAATGTTTGCAACTTTTAAAAGATATAGCTAAAGCAACTTTTAATCTATTATGTTTCATTTCTTTAATATTATACCACGAGGATCAAGAATCTCTATGTACTGTTTCAAACATACTATTATTCTGTATAATGATTACTGTAACTTATTACCTTATTATCTTGCTGTTTGGGATACCCAATCCCATGCAGCTTGTGCATGGAATTGTGTGTGTGTGGGGGGGGGGGGAGATTTTAATGGTACTTGAATTACGTAACCATAATGGTACCTCACCTGAACCTCTCGATACCAGTAATATTCTACTGTATTTCTGTTAACTACTTAACATATTTCTGAGACAACATTCAGATTTGATCTCACTTTTGATACATCGACATGTTTATATTGCAATGATATTATTCTTATGTGTATTCTTTCTTTTGTCACTATGATCTTTGACGTACTTGTAACTCTGATTTTTGGGCACGTAAGCGATTGTTAGTAAGTTGTCAACTTGTTAGAGAGTCGGACCTTGAGAGAGTCTAAGTGTGGGACGTCATGTTGGAAAGACGTATATTGTAGTCTTCTTATAAAATGTGAACTTTAACATAGACTGTGAGGAAGATGTTTTCAAGTATGTTTTGTATTGTGATGTTTCTGTGTCACGTGATATTGCAATAAAAGCAATTAAAAGGAAGTGTAACTTAAATTCGGAGTGCTGATTATTTTTTACATCACCATTGTGCTAACTTTGAAAGGTGTAATCTTCAAGAATGGTTTGTGAAGCGCATCTACATCACTTTTGAATATAGCAGAATAAAACCTAGGCCTCTTTGCACCCGAGCTTGGAATCATAACCACCTAGATTTTCAACGATTGAGCCATGATTTTACGTCGAGACCAGCGTGGGAAACACAAAAAGATGAGTGCCTATTTTTTTGATTATTACATGAAATGACTTTATTAACTGTGCTCTAATAACACCTGCCACATAATATAACTGTTGTTGCCCGATAATGCAGTATTTAGCAGCGTGAGCAACACCACAATCGTTATTAAAATTTTGACCTTTGTTGTGGCAGAGTTGTTAGACGTTAGGATGCGGATAGGAGGTGCGTGTGGTCAGCACACTGCTCTCCCGGTCGTTAAGATGGTTTTCTTTGACCGGAGCCGCTACTATTCATTCTATTAGCTCCTCAGTTGGCATCACGAGGCTGAGTGCATCCCGAAAAAATGGCAACAGCACATGGCAGCCCGGATGGTCACCCATCCAAGTGCCGGCCACGCCCGACAGCGCTTAACTTCGGTGAACTGACGGGAACCGGTGTATCCACTGCGGCAAGGCCGTTGCCACTCTACAAAAGCTCATGTTCTGCCTCTAGGACTTCATTGCTTACTTTTATTATTTTCTTTCAATTGTGTTTACAACAGTGTCATCTGCACCAAGATTCCTTAACACTTTTTCCTTCCTTGTTTTCAATTTGAGGGTCTAAGTTATTCCTTAAGGAAAGATTGAGAACGGTTCTGGTAATAAGGAACATCCTTATCTGATTGCCATTTCAATTCTGAACGTCTGTCTCTATCCAGATTATTTCTAATCGTAGTCGTTGCAGTGACATTCCTCAGTACACTAAAGTAAGTACCAAGAATGATCCAGCACATAGTTATGTGGCACAAACGCGTATGTGGATGAGTTACCAGACCCCCGAGTTGCTTGTGGTTCAGCCGTAGAGATAGGCGACGCGAGGTCACCACTCGCCGGCCCCCAGCCTATCTGGAGAAGCGAAGCGGACCGTGCCCACACGTCACGCACAGACGCGTGCACAAGCACACGCACCAAGGCAGGCACAGAGGGCGTTCGTGACTGACTTCATAGCGGCCAGAGCAGCCGTAATCAGGGACCGCAAACACACACGCAACGAGCGCGCCCGATGCCAGCCGGATCGCCAAGGTTGTTGGACGTTGCTGACGTCACGACTGCGTCTCCCTGCTGTGAAATCGCAGATCCCACGCTGCGAGTTCGACACGCCGTAGACACCATTAAAAAATTATTAATAGTAACCGTGCAATTTATGGACATAAAACAGACATCTTGAAATCAAGTATCTGGCACATAAAAAGAGATCTTCACAGTCTTATCACAACCTACAGTTGATGACCATCTTATCCTTGAATGAGATTTTCACTCTGCAGCGGAGTGTGCGCTGATATGAAACTTCCTGGCAGATTAAAACTGTATGCCGGACCGAGATTCGAACTCGGGTCCTTTGCCTTTCGTGGGCTAGTGCTCTAACATTTTTTTAACCTCATTTTGTTCGTTTTTGTCCGTTGTATCTGCTCGGGGCGGACGTCGTAAGAGATCCGTTTAAATTCGTTGTTGATCGATTAACTCAGGTTTTTTTTAATTACAGAGGGCAGCTAACCCTCTGACCGAACACGTTGAGCTACCGTGCCGGAGACCATCTGAGCTACCCAAGCACGACTCACGTCCCGTCCTCACACCATCACTTCTGCCAGTGTCTCGATTCGGTCCGGCGCACAGTTTTAATCTGCCAGGAAGTTTCATATCAGCGCACACTCCGCTGCAGAGCGAAAATGTCATTCTGGAAACATCCCCCAGGCTGTGGCTAAGCCATGTCTCCGCAATATCGTTTCTTCCAGGAGTGCTAGTTCTGCAATGTTCGCAGGAGAGCTTCTGTGAAGTTTGGAAGGTAGGAGACGAGATACTGGCAGAAGTAAAACTGTGAGGATGGGGCGTGAGTCGTGCTTGGGTAGCTCAGATGGTAGAGCACTTGCCCGCGAAAGGCAAAGGTCCTGAGTTCCAGTCTCGGTCCGGCATACAGTTTTAATCTGCCAGGAAGCATCTTCTTCTTTTTCGTCCTCGTCTTCTTGCATGTATGATGTGGTCATTATTTTTAGTATGTTGCCGAAGTTTTCCGTAAATTTGGTATATGTTGTCATTTTCTGGTGTTCGTTTCCAGTGTATCATAGACAGTCGTTGTACGTTACTGTTCTATGGTGTATTATATATGATGCAGTACACCCGAGCATCCAGACTACAGTGTTCCTCTTTATTCTCTAGTACCTAAGTTTCTCCGGTGGTCCCATTTCACATGTTACCTGCGTGTCCACAAGAAAATCTATGGATAAATGTATCAACGTATCTATATACACTCCTGCAAATTGAAATAAGAACACCGTGAATTCATTGTCCCAGGAAGGGGAAACTTTATTGACACATTCCTGGGGTCAGATACATCACATGATCACACTGACAGAACCACAGGCACATAGACACAGGCAACAGAGCATGCACAATGTCGGCACTAGTACAGTGTATATCCACCTTTCGCAGCAATGCAGGCTGCTATTCTCCCATGGAGACGATCGTAGAGATGCTGGATGTAGTCCTGTGGAACGGCTTGCCATGCCATTTCCACCTGGCGCCTCAGATGGACCAGCGTTCGTGCTGGACGTGCAGACCGCGTGAGACGACGCTTCATCCAGTCCCAAACATGCTCAATGGGGGACAGATCCGGAGATCTTGCTGGCCAGGGTAGTTGACTTACACCTTCTAGAGTACGTTGGGTGGCACGGGATACATGCGGACGTGCATTGTCCTGTTGGAACGGCAGGTTCCCTTGCCGGTCTAGGAATGGTAGAACGATGGGTTCGATGACGGTTTGGATGTACCGTGCACTATTCAGTGTCCCCTCGACGAACACCAGTGGTGTACGGCCAGTGTAGGAGATCGCTCCCCACACCATGATGCCGGGTGTTGGCCCTGTGTGCCTCGGTCGTATGCAGTCCTGATTGTGGCGCTCACCTGCACGGCGCCAAACACGCATACGACCATCATTGGCACCAAGGCAGAAGCGACTCTCGTCGCTGAAGACGACACGTCTCCATTCGTCCCTCCATTCACGCCTGTCGCGACACCACTGGAGGCGGGCTGCACGATGTTGGGGCGTGAGCGGAAGACGGCCTAACGGTGTGCGGGACCGTAGCCCAGCTTCATGGAGACGGTTGCGAATGGTCCTCGCCGATACCCCAGGAGCAACAGTGTCCCTAATTTGTTGGGAAGTGGCGGTGCGGTCCCCTACGGCACTGCGTAGGATCCTACGGTCTTGGCGTGCATCCGTGCGTCTCTGCGGTCCGGTCCCAGGTCGACGGGCACGTGCACCTTCCGCCGACCACTGGCGACAACATCGATGTACTGTGGAGACCTCACGCCCCACGTGTTGAGCAATTCGGCGGTACGTCCACCCGGCCTCCCGCATGCCCACTATACGCCCTCGCTCAAAGTCCGTCAACTGCACACACGGTTCACGTCCACGCTGTCGCGGCATGCTACCAGTGTTAAAGACTGCGATGGAGCCCCGTATGCCACGGTAAACTGGCTGACACTGACGGCGGCGGTGCACAAATGCTGCGCAGCTAGCGCCATTCGACGGCCAACACCGCGGTTCCTGGTGTGTCCGCTGTGCCGTGCGTGTGATCATTGCTTGTACAGCCCTCTCGCAGTGTCCGGAGCAAGTATGGTGGGTCTGACACACCGGTGTCAATGTGTTCTTTTTTCCATTTCCAGGAGTGTATAATGTAGCCGTCAGTCTGACTAAAATACTTTTTGTGGAGTTTTTTGTTGATCGAGAATTTGTCACTGACGATGATGTACCTTTCAGCTTTTAAGGGCCAACATGATGTGAAAGCTGTGTACGTTTCTCGAAATGATGTTCCATATCGATCGAGGATATTTTTCTTCTACTCGGTTATAGTGGGCTTTTGCTGGTAGATTATTTACATACCTCTGTTGGTAAGTAGTTTGATTTGTCCGATTGGTAGTTTTTATGACTAAACTCATGGTGCAGAGACGCGTTCGTGACGTCAGAAACGTCCATCAGTGGCCTGATGCGCTCATATAAAATGTTTATTACACTAGGTTATCTGTGTAGTGGAAATTAACCGACTTGTATTTGAGTACTATACATTGGATTCAGCAGGGATTTTGCTTTCTTATTTGTTTCTTTATATGATTCATTAAGCGTTCGTCGAGGTCCCTTTGCAGATTGGAACGTCAGGATAAATGAAAACTAGGTCTGTCAGCAGTAAATAAAGAACACTCTGGACCATCGTCTCTTAACCATTTTTTGCCAGCCAGAGTGGCCGAGCGGTTCTAGGCGCTACAGTCTGAAACCGCGAGACCGCTACGGTCGCAGGTTCGAATCCTGCCTCGGGCATGGATGTGTGTGATGTCCTTAGGTTAGTTAGGTTTAAGTAGTTCTAAGTTCTAGGGGGCTGATGACCTCAGATGTTAAGTTCCATAGTGCTCAGAGCCATTTGAACCATTTCTTAACCATTTTAAGCTATGAACTACTTTAATTATATTTTGTAATTTCGACCTCTGTATGACTCAGTCTGTGATGCTATAGCACTGTGATTTTCGTCGCCTCCACCATACACGGTGAAGTATGTTACACACATCAATAAAAGTGTTGTATCACCGAGATATGTCGTTCAGGTGTTGCTACTGTGACTTTTTTTGTACGAACCTGAAGGTTACCTTTGAAGTTGTTTGTAAAATACACATAGTTACCATGGACGCTACATACGATAGAACATCGTAATCAAATGGATTTCAGCATTTCACCTGAAAGAAAAGCACCAGTTTTGACGTCTCTGGTTCCCGGGTTCGATTCCCGGCGGGGTCAGGGATTTTCTCTGCCTCGTGATGGCTGGGTGTTGTGTGATGTCCTTAGGTTAGTTAGGTTTAAGTAGTTCTAAGTTCTAGGGGACTGATGACCATAGATGTTAAGTCCCATAGTACTAAGAGCCATTTGAACCATTTTTGACGTCTCTGGAAGACTAGAGAGAATATCCATCATGGTACGAAGGACAATCACTACCAATAATCGAGTCAGCATCATTACGTTACATGCAGAACGCTTGTAATCAAGCTAGCTGCTCGACGTGTGTACCGGAGTCAGGATGATGTGGTGCGGACATGGAATCGCTTCCACATGACAAGTGATGTTGAGGACTTACTCCACACAGGCCGTCAACTTTCAGCAGGTGAACAGGATGATCGATATCTACTACCTTTGAGTCAAAGGAATCGTCGGTTGAGTTCTTCACAATTGAATTCTACCTTCGAAAAGATGTTAGGATGCAACTGCATGATGCGTATCCCTATTCCTGACGGCCACGGCGAGTACCACATCGTACACCACAACACCATGGACACAGTTGCAAGTGGGCAAGAAATCGTTATTCAAGTAGGGTACCGTTTACGGACGAACCCTGATCATCTTGGAGCCCGAAAATCGCAAGCAGCGGGTTTGGAGACAACCAGACCACATCGAACGTCCCCATCACTGTGTCCTACATGTGAAACGAGGAATGTTGTTCTGTGGTGACATTACCTGGGACCATCGACACCTTTCCTGTTTGCTCGGGGCAACTCACTCCTTCACGGTACAGAGACGAGATTCTGCTACCAGTATTGTGACCGTATTGCCAACGTTCTGGTGACGATGTCATCTCGATGGATGATAACTCACGTGGTCATCGTGGTTTTCTCTTGTAACCGTTCCCTCAGCATACTAGGCTCTCCAGAACGAAGTGGCCAGCTTGTTTCCCGGAAGAGCTCTTCTACATTTAGAGATGCACTTGCTGGACACCAGTATTACAACATCTCTAGTTCTCATAGCAGCACGCAAAACAACAGCACAAATACAGACTTTAACTTTTAGTTATAAAGACAGAATCAATTGTGCCTCTATTCTTTCTTAAATTTTCGATGAACCTACAATAATATTTTTCGGAATGAAAGTGTAATACTGATTCTAAAGTAGCCAGACAATTTCATTTGTTCCAATAACTGTAACACCTTACTCCTAGTACGACTTTAAAACATAGCAGTCACCATCATTATCTTCATCATCGCTGATGATGTTTCGGGAGCTCAGTTAGTAGCCGTTTACTACCCTGCACGATATTTCATCTGGACACTTAACAGACATCTTCAAGTGACCTGTCGAAGCCTGACATCGGCTGCCCACTCAGTAATATTGTTAAGATCGACCACGCCTCTAAAGCCCTGAATAGCGAAAATAGCGACAACTGAGAGCCGTCATTGGGCAGTTGAATGTCACGTGGTACAGAAGAATAAGTGGGACAAGTGATCTACTCAGCGGTTATCTTAGTATGTTGGGGTGTGTGAAACAATAAAGAGCCATTTGATATTAAATTGAGACCTCTGGTGCGTAATGCCGCAGTGTTGTGCAGTAAACTGCTGCTCTAGAGAAGAGGACGGTAGCAGGTTTCTTCGAATTCCACGAAGCAACAGGATTACGGAAAGATGCTGAATATGGCTGCATCTCATTGGAAGGCTAGATACATTTCCATGCAAGACTGCTAAACTATGTGAAATAAATAAACATTTCTCTCAGAGTTAATTACTTAACAGTGAACTTATATATCCTATTTTTTTAGCACCTACATCACCCATCATTGGTAGTGTAACTGGTAAGGTACTGGGATTCAGAAACAACTTTCGCAGGATGGATCCTAATTCAGAGAATTTTTTTTCTCTTTTTCCTTTCTGTTCTCTCCGCGTAAAGCTACTGTGTTCTTAAATTTACTTTAATCGTAATACAGTTATGTAAGAGGTTCAAATGAGCTGTATGGTTTTGGTAACGAGAAAAACTTGGACGTCGCATACGACCTACAAGAAAATGTAATAAGACCACAACATTACCAGAAAATAAAAGTTGATTCTGCTTCAGCACTTTTAAATCATAATGCTTCAGCAGCAATTAAGTATGTAATACAATACCAGATGCTGTAAGATTCTGCTGCGTCAGCCACCTATTTTATACTTATAATTTTCCACAAGTTTAAATCAGCGACTTGGACGAACAGAGAAACTGCGATTTGTAAAGCTGTTGAAAAATACTATGACGTTCTGCAGTTCTCCATGAAAATTACAACACCCTTTGAAAATAAGAAAAAGAGGTACCTGCAAAACCCTAGTAGTTCTGGTAGCAACCACAGCAATTAAAAGTCAGAATTAATTTCTGAATGAGAAATCTTTCCTCTGTGTTTTATTGCGGAAGCTTTCACAAGACGCCATGAAAAATTTTTCTGCTTGGTTCGAGAAAATAATCCCATTTCCAGATTCCTTCGGTTTTTGACACAATTCCGGGGCTTCATGCAGTGTCTTAGTGTTTTCGCATCAGTCGCCATTGCAGTTATTGGACAGAATATGCTTAGTTCCTTATCGACTACCTACAACACCAGCCTACTTGTGATGAGTCACAGAGGAACAACGCTGCAGCCGCACCCTTATGTGCAAATTTAGGCAAGACGTAGATAAGATTTCAGAAGAGGAAGAACAGTTTCTGCATCATCTAGTCGGGACAACCGTAAAACAAGTTAAGCAGAAATATGGGATGTGTGCCGTGTACCACTTTAAAAAGGCGAACTGTTTGAATGTGAATGAGTTCGTACATTAACCGAACTCAAAATTACACGACCGAAGACAGCTTATAATGTGTATCGGAAGCAGCGTTAAACGTTATTCAAATGTCAAAAAAACGTTTTTTGTGTCAGTGAAAAACGAAAATCTAGAATGGAAGTTGTCACTTCAAGTACTGGAGGAAGATGCAGCGAAGAAACCCTCTCGTGGCATTCCGTTTTGTCACACTGAATACTGTAATTGTATTTCTCACAAAAGAGTGTATATTATTTTGAAGATATTTAACCACGAGGCAGAGATGGACGCCACTGCAAAATATGGCAATAAGTATATGGGGATGAGAAAATGAGTAAGATTATTTTAAGAGGCAATCACCAGGTAAACAGTTTATTTCCTGTATTTTTTGGCGAATTATGTAAATACAAAAAGAGTTACATGCATGGTATATTCCATCGGTTCATGGAGGAATGTAGACATACTTGAATACGAAGTATTGATACTGCACAATAATATTTATTAGTTAGGAAGTGGCTTTCGGCTTCTTAGGCCATCGTCAGATAACTTGATACCAAACCGATAGTCCACACAACTTCAACGACAGTTCGTTGTTGTATAAAGATACGTGACATTATATCGATACAAAACACAAGCAAAATGTAATACATAAAGAGTCTCTGCACAAATGAATCTTATATTACAGTATACCCAGATATTAAAACTATATGAAAACATAAGCCAAAAATGTTCTACAAGTGAGTAATGATACAGGCTACTATGTCATTTGAAAAAATTGGTGAATGTGACGTACAGGTCGAATAAACGGGGAGGGAAAAAGAAGTCTGTGGAACGTCGGAGTGGAACAGTTATAACAAGCTTATTATCTAATGGTGAGAGAAATACTAACTGGCTGCTACTTCAATAATGGTGAGTAATGGAACTGCGTTTGGTCATTAATGACGAGGCACGATTCTTTGATTGGTGTTTATTAATGATCAGAATTCCAAGTAAGGTTTTTTTCTGCCTTTAGTTCCTTTATGGAGAACATCAGTTTCCACGTCACGTGAATGACATTAATTCAGAGCATGTTCAGTAAACGTTCATGACACGTTCTGCAAACTGCTGACGTTTAGTGGTTGTTGGGGTTCGTTTCAGTTGAGATAAATGTTCGACTTTAGCCTTCTGCAGGAGGTATATCAGGTTTTTTATGGCCAGCGATTCTTCTTGGACGCTTTATCAAATACATCGAATCCACAAGGGCGTGGGACTGACGTAATTGCCACGAGAACAACTTTCAAATGTAAAAACACATTATCACGCGCCAGATAGCACTTTTTCTTTTCTTCATTCACATATGTCCTGTCGGCAACACTCTATACCACAAACCAGATTTTGAAAATGAACTGAAAATAATTAAAAATATAGCACATACTGATGGTTATAGCCGTACACTAATTGACACTCAACAAAAAGAGGGACAAACGGTAACAGCACTCTTTCATCCACCTCAGGCAGCGCAAAACCACACTGATAACAAATGGGTCCCCATGCTATACGTCGGTAGGACTTCACAGGTTCTTGCCAGGAAACTAAAATACAGAAAATTTGTTCCAGCTTTTTACACTAGGCCTTCTGTTCAACAGTAAAGATAAGATTCCACCTTTAGAATGAAATTTATAGAATTTGTTGCAATCTGTTTGCAACTGAGATGTAGGTCAGTCAGGTAGGGCTATAAATACTAGACTGACTAAACCTGAAAGGAGCTGGAGACTGAAAGATTCCACCTTTGCTGATTACTTGAAATTCTGGCCAATACTAAACACCAATGGAAGAATCATGACCTGGTCATTGATGACTAAACACAGTTCCATTATTCAAGCTTAATAATCTTGCAGCCAGTTAGTACTTCTCGCACCATGAGATAGTAAACTTGTTATACATGTTTCACTCCTATGTTCCACACACTTCTTTCCCCATCTCCCTTTATTCGGCCTGTTCGTCACATTCACCAGTTGGTCCATATGACACAGTAACATGTACCACTACTCTCTTGTAGAACATTTTTGGCCTATCCATTCATATAGTTTTAATATCTGAATACTGTAGTGTAAGATTTATTTGTTCAGAGTCTCTTTAGGTACTACATTTTGCTTGTGTTTTGTATTGATGTTGTTGTTGTTGCGGTCTTCAGGCCTGAGACTGGTTTGATGAAGCTCTTCATGCTACTCTATCCTGTGCAAGCTTCTTCATCTCCCAATACCTACTGCAACCTACATCCTTCTGAATCTGCTTAGTGTATTCATCTATTGGTCTCCCTCTATGATTTTTACCCTCCACGCTGCCCTCCAATACTAAATTGATGATACCTTGATGCCTCAGAACATGTCCTACCAACCGATCCCTTCTTCTAGTCAAATTGTGCCACAAACTGCTCTTCTCCCCAGTTCTATTCAATACCTCCTCATTAGTTATGTGATCTACCCCTCTAATCTTCAGCATTCTTCTGCAGCACCACATTGTATTGATATAGTCATAAAATGTCACATATCTTTGTACAGCAATAAATTGTCGTAGTTGTGTGGCCATCTGTTTAGTGTTAAGTTATCTGACGATAGCCTAAGAAGCTGAAAGCCAGCTCATACCGAACTAATAAATATTATCGTGCAACATTAATATTTCGTATTGAAGTTAAGCTGCAAAACAAACAATAACATTAAAGACTTTAAGATGTAAACAGAAGTATGCGTTGGTGTTTCAATATGGTGTGCAGTTCACAGATATCTCCCTGAACCAAACTGAATGCACATCATACACAGGGTGATTCAAAAGAATACCACAACTTTAAAAATGTGTATTTAATGAAAGAAACATAATATAACCTTCTGTTATACATCATTACAAAGAGTATTTAAAAAGGTTTTTTTTTCACTCAAAAACAAGTTCAGAGATGTTCAATGTGGCCCCCTCCAGACACACGAGCAATATCAACCCGATACTCCAACTCGTTCCACACTCTCTGTAACATATCAGGCGTAACAGTTTGGATAGCTGCTGTTATTTCTCGTTTCAAATCATCAATGGTGGCTGGGAGAGGTGGCCGAAACACCATATCCTTAAAATACCCCATAAGAAAAAATCGCAGGGGGTAAGATCAGGGCTTCTTGGAGGCCAGTGATGAAGTGCTCTGTCACGGGCTGCCTGGCGGCCGATCCATCCCCTCGGGTAGTTGACGTTCAGGTTTCATAACTAACCTTTTTCGTAGGACTCTCCATACAGTTGATTGTGGAATTTGCAGCTCTCTGCTAGCTCTGCAAATCGATTTTCCTGGGCTGCGAACAAATGCTTGCTGGATGCGTGCTACATTTTCATCACTCGTTCTCGGCCGTCCAGAACTTTTCCCTTTGCACAAACACCCATTCTCTGTAAACTGTTTATACCAACGTTTAATACACCACCTATCAGGAGGTTTAACACCATACTTCGTTCGAAATGCACGCTGAACAACTGTCGTCGATTCACTTCCGCCGTACTCAATAACACAAAAAGCTTTCTGTTGAGCGGTCGCCATCTTAGCATCAACTGACGCTGACGCCTAGTCAACAGCGCCTCAAGCGAACAAATGTACAACTAAATGAAACTTTATAGCTCCCTTAATTCGCCGACAGATAGTGCTTAGCTCTGCCTTTTCTCGTTGCAGAGTTTTAAATTCCTAAAGTTGTGGTATTCTTTTTGAATCACCCTGTATAATGTTATTACATGTATCAAAGAAGTAAGTGCGAGGAAGTTTTGTCCGTACCACAAGGAAAATAAAATACCATGATTTCCGTGTCGGGCTTAGGAAAGCCGTTTTATTCGCTTCGCACAAGGATATTATACGCACATACGAGGGCTATTCCGAAAGTAAGGTCCGATAGGTCGCGAAATGGAAACCACGGTAAAAATCAAAAATGTTTTATTTGCAACAGTTAGATACACCTTGCAGCTACTTATCTCCATAGTCGCCGACCCGACTTAGACGTGTATCGTAGCGTTGTACCAACTTTCCCATACCCTCGCTATAGAAGGCAGCCGCCAGTGCTCTCCGCCAATTCTCTACGCTGGCCTACGGCTCGTTGTCTTGTGCCGAAATGTTGTCTTCATAACCAGCGGTTCATGTGACCTGAGCTGAAACTCAGAGGGAGACAATTACGGGCTGTATTGTGGGTAATCTCACATTTCAATTTGAAAACGATGCAGGAGCATCTTCATTGCCCCTGCAGAATGCGGCTGAGAATTGTCTTGAAGACGAAACAGCACGACAGTTATGTAATGTTAGCTGCATAGCTTCAGGGGAAATTTCTCACCAGGCCCCCGTACTTGGCGGCAGACACTATTTTCTAGACATCTTTACGCACTCACTGCGAGCTCAGACATGAGAAGAGCGACGTGATGCTAACTGGGGTTATACTAGAGACACTACCCAACACATCTGTGCAAAGCTTTATCGGATTTTCATAGTCGTTTCCATTTCGTGACCGATCGGACCTTACTTTCGGAATAGCCCTCGTACAATCCCGTTCGCTTCTCCATAAATGAGAGTTTAACAAGTTGTGCCCACAGCACTGCTGGAGACACTTGGGACCATAGTGCCGCGCGAGGCAGTCGCGCGATCCAAGGCGCCTTGTCATGGTCCGCGCAGCTCCCCCCTTCGGAGGTTCGAGTCCTCCCTCGGGCATGTGTGTGTGTGTGTGTGTGTGTGTGTGTGTGTGTGTGTGTGTGTGTGTGTGGTCCTTAGTGTAAGTTAAGTCAGAGCAAATAGTGTGTAAGCTTAGGGACCGATGACCTCAGCAGTTTGGTCCCATATGACGTTACCACAAATTTCCGAAGGAAAAAGGAAAGGTCCATCCATAGTGATGGCCACCTAGTTCGTTGTACACTTCTTTCCTCAGCGTTTTGCGCGCTGCCTGTGGGCAGCGTCCCGGCTGTCGGAAATGCGAAACTCAGATGTCCGGCGGGTTCCACTCGTTGTGCCCCTCGGCGTTGCCTGTTGTCTACGGTGAAAGCAAATAGTGGCAGTAATGGAATTCAATACGTTACTCAGTTATTTCAAGATACAACATATCGTCATAGTGAGCCATTTAATATTCACTGTTGTATAAAGGCATAATCTAGCCACTTCCATCCATCGGACTCTTGATGTACGAGGGCAGTTCAATAAGTAATGCAACACATTTTTTTTTCTCGGCCAATTTTGGTTGAAAAAACCGGAAATTTCTTGTGGAATATTTTCAAACATTCCCGCTTCGTCTCGTATAGTTTCATTGACTTCCGACAGGTGGCATCGCTGTATGGAGCTGTTAAAATGGCGTCTGTAATGGATGTGCGTTGCAAACAACGGGCAGTGATCGAGTTTCTTTTGGCGGAAAACCAGGGCATCTCAGATATTCATAGGCGCTTGCAGAATGTCTACGGTGATCTGGCAGTGGACAAAAGCACGGTGAGTCGTTGGGCAAAGCGTGTGTCATCATCGCCGCAAGGTCAAGCAAGACTGTCTGATCTCCCGCGTGCGGGCCGGCCGTGCACAGCTGTGACTCCTGCAATGGCGGAGCGTGCGAACACACTCGTTCGAGATGATCGACGGATCACCATCAAACAACTCAGTGCTCAACTTGACATCTCTGTTGGTAGTGCTGTCACAATTGTTCACCAGTTGGGATGTTCAAAGGTTTGTTCCCTCTCGGTCCCTCGTTGTCTAACCGAACACCATAAAGAGCAAAGGAGAACCATCTGTGCGGAATTGCTTGCTCGTCATGTGGCTGAGGGTGACAATTTCTTGTCAAAGATTGTTACAGGCGATGAAACATGGGTTCATCACTTCGAACCTGAAACGAAACGGCAATCAATGGAGAGGCGCCACACCCACTCCCCTACCAAGAAAAAGTTTAAAGCCATACCCTCAGCCGGTAAAGTCATGGTTACAGTCTTCTGGGACGCTGAAGGGGTTATTCTGTTCGATGTCCTTCCCCATGGTCAAACGATCAACTCTGAAGTGTATTGTGCTACTCTTCAGAAATTGAAGAAACGACTTCAGCGTGTTCGTAGGCACAAAACTCTGAACGAACTTCTCCTTCTTCATGACAACGCAAGACCTCACACAAGTCTTCGCACCCGAGAGGAGCTCACAAAACTTCAGTGGACGGTTCTTCCTCATGCACCCTACAGCCCCGATCTCGCACCGTCGGATTTCCATATGTTTGGCCCAATGAAGGACGCAATCCGTGGGAGGCACTACGCGGATGATGAAGAAGTTATTGATGCAGTACGACATTGGCTCCGACATCGACCAGTGGAATGGTACCGTGCAGGCATACAGGCCCTAATTTCAAGGTGGCGTAAGGCCGTAGCATTGAATGGAGATTACGTTGAAAAATAGTGTTGTGTAGCTAAAAGATTGGGGAATAACCTGCTGTATTTCAATGCTGAATAAAACAACCCCTGTTTCAGAAAAAAATGTGTTGCATTACTTATTGAACTGCCCTCGTATATGCACAATCTGCTTCAGTCTATTACTTAAGTCATTTCCATCCGTTCATTAGATCATGGTCCTTGTCTTTCACTACCTCTTGCAATTATCCGACGACGCTCCTTGGTCAATCAACATCCATTCACCTTGCTAAGTGTCTATTTAAGGTCCAACTCCTTTCATTATGCCCTATATCTACATCTGCATCTACATTCCGCAAGCCACCTTAAGGAGTGTGGCGCAGCGTACTTGTGTACCATTCTCACTGCCCACTTTTCCTGTTCCAGTCGCGAATGGTTCACGGGAAGAACAGTTGCTGGTAACCCTCTACCTGGACACGAAATTCTTTAAATTTACCTTCATGTTCTTTTCGCAAGATTTTTAGGAGGAAGCATTACATGTTGGTCGACTTGTAGGGCCTCTGATTTAATGGACGTCTTACATGAAGGGTTAAGAGCAGCACTTGTACACTCCTGGAAATTGAAATAAGAACACCGTGAATTCATTGTCCCAGGAAGGGGAAACTTTATTGACACATTCCTGGGGTCAGATACAGCACATGATCACACTGACAGAACCACAGGCACATGGACACAGGCAACGGAGCATGCACAATGTCGGCACTAGTACAGTGTATATCCACCTTTCGCAGCAATGCAGGCTGCTATTCTCCCATGGAGACGATCGTAGAGATGCTGGATGTAGTCCTGTGGAACGGCTTGCCATGCCATTTCCACCTGGCGCCTCAGTTGGACCAGCGTTCGTGCTGGACGTGCAGACCGCGTGAGACGACGCTTCATCCAGTCCCAAACATGTTCAATGGGGGACAGTTCCGGAGATCTTGCTGGCCAGGGTAGTTGACTTACACCTTCTAGAGCACGTTGGGTGGCACGGGATACATGCGGACGTGCATTGTCCTGTTGGAACAGCAAGTTCCCTTGCCGGTCTAGGAATGGTAGAACGATGGGTTCGATGACGGTTTGGATGTACCGTGCACTATTCAGTGTCCCCTCGACGATCACCAGTGGTGTACGGCCAGTGTAGGAGATCGCTCCCCACACCATGATGCCGGGTGTTGGCCCTGTGTGCCTCGGTCGTATGCAGTCCTGATTGTGGCGCTCACCTGCACGGCGCCAAACACGCATACGACCATCATTGGCACCAAGGCAGAAGCGACTCTCATCGCTGAAGACGACACGTCTCCATTCGTCCCTCCATTCACGCCTGTCGGGACACCACTGGAGGCGGGCTGCACGATGTTGGGGCGTGAGCGGAAGACGGCCTAACGGTGTGCGGGACCGTAGCCCAGCTTCATGGAGACGGTTGCGAATGGTCCTCGCCGATACCCCAGGAGCAACAGTGTCCCTAATTTGCTGGGAAGTGGCGGTGCGGTCCCCTACGGCACTGCGTAGGATCCTACGGTCTTGGCGTGCATCCGTGCGTCGCTGCGGTCCGGTCCCAGGTCGACGGGCACGTGCACCTTCCGCCGACCACTGGCGACAACATCGATGTACTGTGGAGACCTCACGCCCCACGTGTTGAGCAATTCGGCGGTACGTCCACCCGGCCTCCCGCATGCCCACTATACGCCCTCGCTCAAAGTCCGTCAACTGCACATACGGTTCACGTCCACGCTGTCGCGGCATGCTACCAGTGTTAACGACTGCGATGGAGCTCCGTATGCCACGGCAAACTGGCTGACACTGACGGCGGCGGTGCACAAATGCTGCGCAGCTAGCGCCATTCGACGGCCAACACCGCGGTTCCTGGTGTGTCCGCTTTGCCGTGCGTGTGATCATTGCTTGTACAGCCCTCTCGCAGTGTCCGGAGCAAGTATGGTGGGTCTGACACACCGGTGTCAATGTGTTCTTTTTTCCATTTCCAGGAGTGTATTTTAATAGCGGTAAGAGATAGAGTACAAATTCATGAGAACATGGACATAACTTGTAGTAAGAATACGGCACAATGTTTTTTGCTGAGAAACAATAGGAAAGTACGACAGATATCGTGAACTAGCGTGCTGATGCGCGGTACGTGGCAGCGACGGACAGTGTTTTGGCACGGGACTCCTCAGTGCGGTGTCGTTGGGAGGAGGCCGCATTCCGGCGTCAGTGGCACAGCAGGGGACGCAAGGCTGCCGGCTGAAAGCCATCTCTTGGCAGTACACGTTTATACGGGCTCAGGCCGTGAGAGTTTGCGGAAGGTGGAGTGGGAAGCGAAGACTGTTTCGGCGAAACGGTTCCAGCCCAGCCGCAGTGCAATGTCCGCAGCTCTTCTCTTTTACACTACACTCCACTAAAATCGCTACACCACGAAGATGACGTGCTACAGACGCGAAATTTAACCAACAGGAACAAGATGCTGTGATATGCAAATGCTTAGCTTTTCAGAGCATTCACACAAGGTTGGCGCCAGTGGCGACACCTACAACGTGCTGAAGTGAGGAAAGTTTCCAACCGATTTCTCATACACAAACAGCAGTTGACCGGCGTTGCCTGGTGAAACGTTGTTGTGATGCCTCGTGTAAGGAGGAGAAATGCGTACCATCACGTTTCCGACTTTGATAAAGGTCGGATTGTAGCCTATCGCAATTGCGGTTTATCGTATCGCGACATTGCTGCTCGCGTTGGTCGAGATCAAATGCCTGTTAGCAGAATATGGAATCGGTTGGTTCAGGAGGATAAAAGGGAACGCCGTTCTGGATCCCAAAGGCCTCGTATCACTAGCAGTCGACAGCCATCTTATCCGCATGGCTGTAACGGATCGTGTAGCCACGTCTCGATTCCTGAGTCAGCAGATGGGGACGTTTGCAAGACAACAACCATCTGCACGAACAGTTCGACGACGTTTGCAGCAGCATGGACTATCAGCTCGGAGACCATGGCTGCGGTTACCCTTGACGCTGCATCACAGACAGGAGCGCCTGCGTTGGTGTACTCAACGACGAACCTGGGTGCAAGAATGGCAAAACGTCATTTTTTCGGATGAATCCAGGTTCTGTTTACAGCATCATGATGGTCGCATCCGTGTTTGGCGACATCGCGGTGAACGCACATTCGAAGCGTGTATTCGTCATCGCCATACTGGCGTATCACCCGACGTGATGGAATGGGGTGCCATTGGTTACACGTCTCGGTCACCTCTTGTTCGCATTGACGGCACTTTAAACAGTGGACGTTACATTTCAGATGTGTTGCGACCCGTGGCTCTACCCTTCATTTGATCCCTGCGAAACCCTACATTTCAGCAGGATAATGCACGACCGCATGTTGCTGGTCCTGTACGGGCCTTTCTGGATACAGAAAATGTTCGACTGCATCCCTGGCCAGTACATTCTCCAGATCTCTCACCAATTGAAAACGTCTGGTCAATGGTGGCCGAGCAACTGGCTCGTCACAATACGCCAGTCACTACTCTTGATGAACTGTGGTATCGTGTTGAAGCTGCATGGGCAGCTGTACCTGTACACGCCATCCAGGTTCTGTTTGACTCATTGCCCAGGTGTATCAAGGCCGTTATTACGGCCATAGGTGGTTGTTCTGGGTTCTGAGTTCTCAGGATCTATGCACCCAATTTGCGTGAAAATGTAATCCCATGTCAGCTCTAGTATAATATATTTGTCCAATGAATACCCGTTTATCATCTGTATTTCTTCCTGGTGTAGCAATTTTAATGGCTAGTAGTGTATTTTTTTTAAAAAAAGAAACAGGGGTCATTGCTATTCTGAAAGATTAGGTAGGCGTGGAAGTTTTGCTGGCAATTTCCACTCAAACGCTACGTGGACTAGCACGGATTGACGGAAAGCTGTATGACTAAGTAGGAAGGCAGCACTCGTTTAAAGGAGAGTCCTGTGACTGGACAGGATAGTACGGTCCTTCTGCTGTTCTTTTGCAATAGCAGAATTGTGAGTTTTGTGTAATGGGCAGTCAGGGTCAGACCCTTCTCCGTGAGTGGTGAGGACGTATCTGTGCGCGCCATCTTGTGGACAATAGGGAGGCACCTAGACTCCGATTGATCACAGATATACCAGCGCATCTCTGTGAGCTGTATATTCGTCACACTGTAAGGAGAGTGGGGAAATTAAGAAGCTCTAAGAGCAGTTGGACATTAGAAGTGCGTTGTATTCTTGGGTGCTTGTAGTGAGATTCTGTTCTTATCTGGCCAGTGGGCAAGCAGTTGATCTCACCCGCAGGGCAGTTCACAGGGAGGAGTATTTAGGACAATAGTAGTCCAAGTTAGTAGACAGGTGTCAGAGCTGTAGCGAGCGTCTAGCGACGGTGCCGGAGTCGCCATCAGTCAGCAGCAATCGCTTGCACTGTCGTTTTGCATGTGGTGATACCGTAGCTCGGCGGAATATAGGATCTTAATTTTTAAAAAATGGTTGAGTTCCAAGCCATTGTGCAGTATTCAAAAGCTGTCAGATTCATTTGGGAGTACGCTTCTTTTCTTGCTATAGCTCAATGACGTCCTTTTTTTGGCAACATTTAGTCATATTGCGTTGCGCAATTTATTTAGGAGGATGGCAAGTTCAATACGAATTAATATCCGTCCACACTCAGAGACGTGTTTAAACATAGGGGATATTCTTGTCAATCGTAACTTTCAATTGAGTGAAAAAATAATTTTGACAATAAATTTTGGCCATACTTATATAAAATCTTTTGTCGCTTTATAATTTCCCACCACCTCTCCAGACTCATTTAGGAAAGTACAGTCTCAGACCTTCAACGGTAGACCACAATGCGATTGAGAACGCATATCTCGCAGCGTCTTCCACGGGAGCTGCCTGACTGAGCATCTCCGTCTAGCTGTCGCTCTTACTAAAATGGATATGCAACAAGACATGCTGCACTCCTTTGGATCATCTCTATTTCCTCTATCAGTTCTGCCTGGTAAAGGTCCCAAACTCACGAGCTGTATTCAAGTACTGGTCGAACAAGGTGTTTGTAAGCTAACTCCTTTGTTACTGCACTACATTTTCTGAAGATTCTTCCTATGAAACTCAGTCTGGCATCCGATTTACCCTGCGATTAGTCTCATGTGGTCGTTCCACATCAGATAGCATCGTACGCAACCTCTAAATGTTTTATAGAAGTAACTGCTTCCAGTGACTGTTTTGCAATCGTAAATGTACAATGTGTGTGCCGCTAAAGCTCAGAAACGAATTCCGGTATGCTCAAGGCGTTGTATGGTGTGGTAGTTCTCTATCCCCCATTCGCAAAGAAGGTTCCCGTTTTTACCTGAAGGACGTGCTATTGAAGATAGAAGGGCTGGGAAGTTGAGCCTCTAGAAATTTCTAGAACATTCTGGAGTATTATAAAACGTTCCAGAACATTCGAGAGTATTCGAGAGCATTCCACAACAGTTTAGAATATTCCGGAATGTTCCACAATGATCCGGGATGTTCTGGAATGTTCGGAAATCGTCTGGAACATTCGGCAAGATTCCAGAATGTTCAGGAACATCGTGAAACATCACAAATTGTTGTGGAAGATTCCAGAACACTCTCGAATGTTGTGGAACATTTTCGAAGTATTTTTGGTATGTTCTGAAATTCGTCACTGGTGCAGCTGCCCATTGGTAGGGGTATATAAAGCAAGACCTGTTGTGGGTTCAAACGTCAGTTTCTCATCAGAGACGAAAGGAGAAACCGAAAAAGGAGTGCAGGGAGCCAATATAAAATGTCTTGATTATTTTGATGAAACAGAAGAGATCCAGGTATTTATGTGTGCAATATATGTAACGTCTAAATATGTTGGGAAAGCTATGGGTAAAACCAAACATGGTACACATATCACTCACTATCTGGAAATGGCTACGGTCGCAGGTTCGAATCCTACCTCGGGCATGGGTGTGTGTGATGTCCTTAGGTTAGGTTTAAGTAGTTCTAAGTTCTAGGGGACTGATGACCACAGCAGTTGAGTCCCATTGTGCTCAGAGCCATTTGAACCATTTTATCTGGAAATGTACACAAGATTGTGTTGCGAAAGTAAAAGGGAATGGTGGAAGGGAAAGGAGAGATACAGAATGGGATAAATAAAGGAAAAGGTGAGATTGAGATATAGAGAGAAGAGGCAGGGGAGGAAATACAAAAGAAAGGATGATAAGGAAGAGGAGGAAGAGCGATATACAAAGAGGGCTGTGGGGAAGAAGACAGAGAGGGAGAAAAGAAAGAGATAAATAGAGAGCTGGGGAGAGAGACATGTAGGAGGAGGAGGACGAGGAGGAGGAGGAGGAGGAGGAGGAGCAGGATGAGGGGGATGTGTAGAGAGAAGGTAGGGGAGAATGAAAGAGAGATGGGGGGGAGGAGGTGCTGAAAAACAGGAGGGTGCGGGAGAGATGGAGGATCGACGCATGGTGAAGAGCAAGAGTGAGTAATCAGAATAAAGGGAGTTAGTGAGGGAACATGAGGGAGTGAGTGGAAGGGGGAGAGAGGGGTAGAGAGAGAGAGAGAGAAAGAGCAGTTTTCTTAGAGAGTTTGAATAAATATTTGAAACCTATAGAAATATAGTTTATAATCAAATGGCTCTGAGCACTATGGGACTCAACTGCTGTGGTCATAAGTCCCCTAGAACTTAGAACTACTTAAACCTAACTAACCTAAGGACATCACACACATCCATGCCCGAGGCAGGATTCGAACCTGCGACCGTAGCGTAGTTTATAATCAAATTTTGAGTTAAATACTGCAGCATATTTGTATTTTCATATGTTCTTCTTAATTTCTGTCTACATATACATCTACATGGCTATTCGGCAAAACAGTCACACTTAAGTGCCTGGCAGAGTGTTCATCGAATCACTTTCACAGTAATTGTCTGTTGAATTCTCTACTTACAGATTTGTACATGTATGAGTACATGCCTTTGTTTGTTTCATAATTTGTGCTTTTCTACGAATACATGGAAATGATTTTTTTTCAGTCCTACACTGCAAACACAGTTTATTTTTATTTTTTCATTTACAGTAGATTGTTGGAATAAATGAGCGCCCAGGCAACGCCGGGTTTCTCACACTTGTCAGCTAGTCATAGAATACAGGGTCTTTCTGTGTATTGGCAGTGCATTACATTCTTTTTATGCTAAGGGTCAACTGCCTCTCCCTGCACACGCCTCGATCCTCTGCGGGTCTTCCTGCACTTCGCTATAATTTTCCAGCGCTGCTACTTCTCTGTGTACAAGAGCACCATCTCCGAGAAGCGAAGCTTCTGGGACGTCCGACGTCATCTACTAGTTCATTTACATATATTGTGAAACGTAATGGTCCTATAACTCCCTTGGGGCACGCCCGAAGTTACTTTTATGTCTGAAGACTGCTGTGTGTTGAGAAAGGCTTTCTGTTCGATAGAAAATTTCCATTCGAATCACACAGTTGTTGTGATATTCCGAAAGCTCGTATTTTGTTTATTTGTTAAATCTTTCATGTAAAAATGCTCACTGATCCCTTTTTTGTGCTTGTTTTTATCGTAGTAATTACCAACATACATCTCACATTTTCTCGCTCAATGAACTACAAATTTTTTTAATTCCCTTCGAGTAAACGTACATGTCTTGCAGCCATAAACGAAAAGTGGTAGTACGTAATGACTGAAAGCATTATTTTTAAGCCACACAGGGACTTCATTTCTGAAAGCACTTTCTTTTGCACCAAAAGCACTCCAGGTTTTTTTCTTCTTTTCTTTTCCATAACTCTTTTTCCTTTTACAGTCCATCGAATCACCGTTTTGAACTGCCCTGAGTACAAAAAGTCAACACCGTTTTTACAGCTCCACTCTTGGTTTGGACTGCTCCTTTTCGATAACTGTTTTTGCATGATTTTGGTCATATTGCGAATGTTACGTAGGCCCACTTTCACACCTGCTCTATCAAGTTTTCCCAGTCGTTTCTGAAGTTTATCTCCTCTACAGTAAAACAGTAGAGTGTCGCCAGCGAACGAGGGGGATGTGCTCTTTTGTAGGCCTATACAGGATGGACCATAAGTCAGTTATCAAAAATGCGTTTGATGCTATGATACAAAACAAATGAAAATGAAAATTTACTATCAAGACAGAAATACATGCGAAGTTCAGTGAACCTGTAAGAGATGCTTTCTGTTAACACCTATGCCTTCTTTGCCTCTGCCTGGAGACTTTGTGTAATACTGTTCAGAATAGTTTTCGCGATACGGAAATTCCTCGTCTGACTTCTTTTTTTGAATTTGTCACTATCCTGATAAAATCTAATCGAAGATGTATCGTTGACGTTTATATTCTTCATTATGCTACCATTGCTGAATCAATGTCTTCTGTCCAAAAGGATCTCGGTACAGATTTTGTCTAAAGTATATTAAAGATTTCTCAGAATATACAGGGTGTTTCAAAAATGACCGGTATATTTGAAACGGCAATAAAAACTAAACGAGCAGCGACAGAAATACACCGTTTGTTGCAATATGCTTGGGACAACAGTACATTTTCAGGCACACAAACTTTCGAAATTACAGTAGTTACAATTTTCAACAACAGATGGCGCTGCGGTCTGGGAAACTCTATAGTACGATATTTTCCACATATCCACCATGCGTAGCAATAATATGGCGTAGTCTCTGAATGAAATTACCCGAAACCTTTGACAACGTGTCTGGCGGAATAGCTTCACATGCAGACGAGATGTACTGCTTCAGCTGTTCAATTGTTTCTGGATTCTGGCGGTACACCTGGTCTTTCAAGTGTCCCCACAGAAAGAAGTCACAGGGGTTCATGTCCGGCGAATAGGGAGGCCAATCCACGCCGCCTCCTGTATGTTTCGGATAGCCCAAAGCAATCACACGATCATCGAAATATTCATTCAGGAAATTAAAGACGTCGGCCGTGCGATGTGGCCGGGCACCATCTTGCATAAACCACGAGGTGTTCGCAGTGTCGTCTAAGGCAGTTTGTACCGCCACAAATTCACGAAGAATGTCCAGATAGCGTGATGCAGTAATCGTTTCGGATCTGAAAAATGGGCCAATGATTCCTTTGGAAGAAATGGCGGCCCAGACCAGTACTTTTTGAGGATGCAGGGACGATGGGACTGCAACATGAGGCTTTTCGGTTCCCCATATGCGCCAGTTCTGTTTATTGACGAAGCCGTCCAGGTAAAAATAAGCTTCGTCAGTAAACCAAATGCTGCCCACATGCATATCGCCGTCATCAATCCTGTGCACTATATCGTTAGCGAATGTCTCTCGTGCAGCAATGGTAGCGGCGCTGAGGGGTTGCCGCGTTTGAATTTTGTATGGATAGAGGTGTAAACTCTGGCGCATGAGACGATACGTGGACGTTGGCGTCATTTGGACCGCAGCTGCAACACGGCGAACGGAAACCCGAGGCCGCTGTTGGATCACCTGCTGCACTAGCTGCGCGTTGCCCTCTGTGGTTGCCGTACGCGGTCGTCCTACCTTTCCAGCACGTTCATCCGTCACGTTCCCAGTCCGTTGAAATTTTGCAAACAGATCCTTTATTGTATCGCTTTTCGGTCCTTTGGTTACATTAAACCTCCGTTGAAAACTTCGTCTTGTTGCAACAACACTGTGTTCTAGGCGGTGGAATTCCAACACCAGAAAAATCCTCAGTTCTAAGGAATAAACCATGTTGTCCACAGCACACTTGCACGTTGTGAACAGCACACGCTTACAGCAGAAAGACGACGTACAGAATGGCGCACCCACAGACTGCGTTGTCTTCTATATCTTTCCCATCACTTGCAGCGCCATCTGTTGTTGAAAATTGTAACTACTGTAATTTCGAAAGTTTGTCCGCCTGAAAATGTACTGTAGTCCCAAGCATATTGCAACAAGCGGTGTATTTCTATCGCTGCTCGTTTAGTTTTTATTGCCGTTTCAAATATACCGGTCATTTTTGAAACACCCTGTATCAAACCCATGTAAAGCGGCAATTGATACCCCTTACTCTGTTATTTCTTTCGCTAACGGCTGACAAATCGCGCACAGTAGAAAATGTACCAAAAATTGTCAAGTTATTCATATTTATATCATACACAGCGATGCGTGATTGTGGGCAAAATCATGCAGTGGAATCTTGATCAAAAATTAACTTAAGGTCTCATTGCAGCATAGTGTAGTTATTGCACACCACTGATGGTAGCCGTTCAGGTGTACGTTGGCGTGCAAAACTTAAGGACGACCGTAAGTTCCTCGTTATGTGCCGCTGCCAACTACCATAGCTCGATGAAACTTGGCAACACACATAGAAAGAACTGGCACAGTGCACTACAGTACAGAATGTAACTGAAAGAAAAGCGCAATGAGACGACAAGAAATGACACAGATCTTTGTAGAAAGACGGACGAGTGAGTGAACTGTGCAAAAACTGTTAACATCACACATTAATAATGTTGTAAAAAGAACTGCACGCGGACTGTGGGCTCTGACGAGCTTAGCAGTTAACACAGTGGTCGTAACACTTTTTTGCTCAACAGCCAATACTGACATTGTATGGCGGCACCTCAGGCTGCGTAAGTACTGATCTTATCAGTAATTGGTAACATACATAAATTATTATAAATAAATAAACACCGTATGGTTCATTCTTTCGTCACCGACAACCGATTTCAATGTGTGCTGCAGATCATTTTCAGGTCTGCCGCCCTATCGCTAGTAGGCGATAAAAGAAGAGATCCAGAAATAAATTATTATGTTATGAGTCCCAATAGACCGCATATAGTAAGGGCGTAATAAGTTGGCGCCGGCCTTCAAATAATAGTTACAAGTCGGCACCATTCGGAACACTTCACGTCGACTGTTCTCTATTTCAGGACGCTGCCACCCTCAGCGACCCCAAATTTGCGATATTGTAATTGCCTGACGACTCCACAATAAAAGAAAGGAATATTAGAGTTAAACATCCTCTCGACAGCGATCTCATTAGAAACGGAGCACAAGCTCGTACTGGGGGAGGGCTGCGAAGGAAATCGGCCATTTCTTCTCCAAGGAACCACTCAGGCATTTGCCTGGAGCGATTCAGGGAAATCACGGAGAACATAAGCCTGGATGGCCGGACATCGTCCTTTCGGATGCGAGTCTCTTGTGCCAACTACTAAGCCACCTCTCTCGGTGCAATATACAATATGAAACATGATCATAAATATTTACTAAATGTTTTGAACGTCATTTTTCTTCTACTCATTGAGTTGTATTACAAAAAAAATGGTTCAAATGGCTCTGAGCACTATGGGACTCAACTGCCGTGGTCATTAGTCCCCTAGAACTTAGAACTACTTAAACCTAACTAACCTAAGGACATCACACACATCCATGCCCGAGGCAGGATTCGAACCTGCGACCGTAGCAGTCGCACGGTTCCTGACTGCCCGCCTAGAACCGCGAGACCACCGCGGCCGGCAGTTGTATTACAAGGGCCTTAATTAAATGAATGTTCGTTGATACAAGTAAGTACCGCATTTGAAGATGGCCGTTTCTGTAATGCGGATCCAAGAATCTCTCTCACTTCCGTGTCAACATTTATATCATATACCAAGTGATCGGTAAGAGTCGCGCACGGCCGTGAGTTGTCAGCACTGGAAGGCAAACAGTAAAACGTTCCCCCTCTCACATCGTCTAAACCCACATTGGTCACACTTCTCCTCCTCTGTTCTGAGGTAAGCACCGAAATTCACATAGATTACTATCGAATTCATCGACGTCAATTAAAATTAAGCATGTCTTAAAATATTGTTGTCTCTGTAGGTACTTTTGTTTGTTACTGAGCGGGAAGGCTACTCTTAAGAAGCTCTTATCGTTAAGTGACGTTTCTGGATTTTTTCCATTATTTGTATCTCATCCCCGTCGCCCTGTTTTGGCACTGTGTCGGTCGTCATCGGTACAATTCTCCGTTTTTCAGCCAGGGGAATTAACAAATTTACAATGAGAAATACAAACAAAATTTGGGGCTATTTGCTATTTTAAATTAAATATCAAAGACAGGCAGTTAAAAGCAACGGATATATGTGCATTTTAAAATCACATCACAGGAAGGTGAAATTCTTTGGATAAAAATACTGAAGCACTGCACTTTCACTTAAAATCCGAAGGACCTATGCTAGGATGTGAGATACTGGTGGAAGAGAGAGTATATTCCATGGGATTGAAGGGTGTGGATAGGAAGAGAGGGGTGTGTCAGATAGGAAAACTATGGAGATGAGAGGCAGAAGCTGTGGTGGACTGTGGAAAATAAAGACGTTGGGAAAGAGCGTGAGGAGTAGTGTGTCGTGTGTAGGGAAATTACTGCAAGAGGAAAGGGATGGGGATGAATGGAGAAGGAAAGGAGGGAGGAACCCTGATGTGGAGTGGGAGAGATGGGGAAGAATTAAAATTTGTAGGAGGCATAAATATGGGGGCGGATATCAATGTCTGGAAGAGGGCGTTGGCTGAAGTTGCGTTGGGATAGGATATGGCGCGTCTGAAAATGTAGGGATGGAGAATTGTGTTTGTGAAGGTGTGTTAGTATACCAGGGTTAATGATTAGAAGGGAGACAAGGAAGTTATTGTTAACTAATTTGCGGACAATATAGGGGTAGCGTCTTTGGCTCTAAATCAAAATGTCCTCGCCCGCGGGTTCGAAACCCACCACTGCTTAAATTTTGATTGATAATCAGGACTGATGGCCGAAGACTTCCGGCATAAGAACTCACCCTCATTCTGCCAACGGCCTTGTCAAAGATGGCGGAGGAGCGGACAGAGGTTTAGGGCACTCTCTTGCCCTTGGGGTGGGAAATTGTCCCTAAAGGCGGAAGAATCAGCAATGATCAACGGCGTGATGATGCAGAAGGTAATGGAAACCGCCGGCCGTTGTGGTCGAGCGGTTCTAGGTGCTTCAGTCTAGAACCGCGCGACCACTATGGTCGCAGGTTCGAATCCTGCCTCGGGCATGGATGTGTGTGATGTCCTTAGGTTAGTTAGGTTTAACTAGTTCTACGTTCTAGGGGACTGATGACCTCAGATGTTAAGTCCCATAGTGCTCAGAGCCATTTGAACCATTTGAATGGAAACCACCGCATTAAAGACACATTACGTGTATCCACAAGACACGTGGCCTGTAATTGAAAGAGTGTCATGACGATCTCTCTATTGGAAAAAGATTTTGGAATAGTCCCCCATTAAAATCTCTGCGAGGGGACTGCCAAAGGTGAGGTGACCACGAGAAAAAGACTGAATAATGAACGATAGGATAACGTTCTACGAGTCGGGCTGTGGAATGCTTGAAGGTGACTGTGGTAGGGAAGCAAGAAAATCTGAAAAGGGAAATGAAAAGACTGAATCCAGATATAGTAGGGGCCAGTGAATTGACATGGAAAGAAGACAAGGATTTCTCGTCATATGAGTATAGGATGTTTTCAACAGCAGCAGAAAATGGTATAACAGGAGCATGATTCGTTATGAATAAGAACGTAGGGCAGAGAGCTTGTTACTGTGAACAGTTCCGTGACAGAGTTATTCTTATCAGAATTGACAGCAAACCAACACCGACAACGATAATTCAGGTATACATGCCGACGTCAAAAGCTGAAGATGAAGAGATAGAGAAAGAATGTGAGGGTATTGAAAGGGTGACACAATACGCAAAGGGATGCAGGAGAATATGGGCTTGGGACGAGGAATGAGAGAGGAGAAAGACTAATTGAGTTCTGTAATAAATTTCAGCTAGTAATAGCGAATACTCTGTTCAAGAATCACAAGAGGAGGTATACTTTGAAAAGGCCGGGTGATACGGGAAGATTTCAGTTAGATTGCATCATGGTCAGACAGAGATACCGTAATCAGATTCTGGATTGTAAGACGTGCCCAGGAGCCGATATAGACTCAGATCACAATGTAGTAGTGATGAAGAGTAGGCCGAAGTTTAAAAGATTATTCAAGAATCAACATGCAAATAACTGGGATACGGAAGTACTAAGGAATGACGAGATACACTTGAAGTTCTCTAAGGCTATAGATACAGCAATAACGAATAGCTCAGAAGGCAGTACAGTTGAAGAGGAATGTACATCTCTAAAAAAGGCCATCACAGGAGTTGGGAAGGAAAACATAAGTAACTGCAAAGAAACCATGGGTACCAGAAGAAATACTTCAGCTGGTCGATGTAAGAAGGAAGTAAAAAAATGTCCACACGAATACAGGGTAGCTAAGACGAATTGGCTGCATGAAAAATGTGAAGAAGTCTAAAAAGAAATGATAGCTGGGAGAACTGACTCAGCATATGTGAAAATCAAATTAACCTTCGGTGAAATTAAAAGCAACGGTAGTAACATTAAGAGTGCAACCGTAATTGCATTGTTACATGCAGTAGAGAAACGGGAGAGGTGAAAAGAGGTCATTGTAGCCTCTATGAGGGGGAAGATTTGTCTGATGTGATAGAAGAAGAAACAGGTGTCGATATAGAAGAGATAGGTGATCCAATATTAGAATCAGAATTTAAGAGAGCTTTGAAGGACTTAAGATCAAATAACGCAGAAGGAATCGATAACATTTCATCAGAATTTCTAAAATAATTAGGGGAAGTGGCAACAAAACGACTATTCACGTTGGTGTGTAGAATGTATGAGTCTGGCAATATACCGTCTGACTTTCGGAAAAATATCATGCGCGCAATTCCAATGACTGCAAGAGCTCACAAGTGCGAGAATTATCGCACAATCAGCTCTACAGTTCATGCATCCAAGTTCCTGACAAGAATAAGATACAGAAGAATGGAAAAGGAACTTGAGGATGTGTCTGACGACGATCATTTTGGCTTTAGGAGACATAAAGTGACCAGGGAGGTAATTCTGACACTGCGGTTTATAATGGAGAAAACACTAAAGAAAAATCAAGACACGTCCGTTGAATTTTCTGACCTAAAAAAAGCGTTCGACAATGTAAAATGGTTTGTTTTGTTTTGCTTTAGGGCGCAAAAAACAGTTAGGGGGCGTCATATGCGCCCAAGTCAAAACTATAGAACACGAAGACAGAGGAGTTAAAAAAAGACTACACGTCAGTCCCAATTGACATAAGAGAAGACAGCTAAAAACAGGCAGGTGGAGAAAGGGCTAAAAAAGACACCATACAGGAACAGAGGTTCAAAACTAAAAATTAAATGGCCTTCGCCATATTGCTTTGGTGAATAGAAAGTAAAACGCGGTCGTCAGTCCGCGCGTCATTTGCTAAAAAGGCCAACAACTCAGACGGCAATCCAATCGAGAACGTAAACAGTTAAAAAATGGGCATTCCGTCAGGAAGTGGCAGACAGTTAAAACTTGGGTGAAATGTGTACAAAGTGGGGGGGGGGGGGGGGGGGGGTGGTAGCGTCACTTATCTAATGACGATGGCTAAAAAGGCAGTGCCCAATACGCAGTCGAGTTAAAATAACCTCCTCCCAGCGAGAGGGCCGAGAACAGATCGTCCAAGCGCTGGGAGAGGCTTAATAAACTGGAGCTTATTCCCATGAAGGGATGACCATTGGCGATGCCAAAAGGAGAGCACATCCTGCCAGATAGAAACACAGAGATTATCGGAGGGAATATGGGAACTAGTGGGCTAAGGTATGAGGACTGCAGCCTTGGCAGCAGCTTCGTTTCCTGGCAGACCGACATAACCGGGAACCCACAGAAACATCACACTGGCTCCACCGAGAGTGAGCAAGTGACTGTTTCCCTGGACCCGCTGCACTAAGGGATGGGTGGTGTAGAGCGCACATAAACTTTGAAAGACACTGAGTGAGTCTGAACAGAGGACACAATCGAAAAGTCTGTGTCGCCGGATGTATTTCATGGCTGATACCGGACGAAGAAGTCGGCTGTAAATACTGAGCAGTGTTCCGGAAGCCGATATCGAAAGACACGGGTGCCAATGACGAAGGCACCCATGTGAAGGTTATGAAGACGATAGAGCGAGGCTGGAGTAGTGTCCTCAGGAAGCGAATGAAGGTCAAGGTAAAAAATGGAAATGCCGTGTGGCTTTGGCCTCCTGTTGGGTACACCGTTCGCCTGGTGCAAGTCTTTCGAACTGACGCCACTTCGACGGCTTGCGTGTCAGTGGGGATGAAATGATGATAACAACCAGTCCCTGAGCGGAGAAAATCTCCGACCCAGCCGGGAAACGAACCCGGGCCGTTAGGTATGACATTCCGTCGCACTGACCACAGAGTTACCAGGGGCTGACAAGGTCAAGGTTAACATGGGCCACTTCTTGAAATCAAGGTGGTGAAGGATTAACACCTACTATAAAAGTTGCAGGTGGTGTGAAGTTAAGCCACCATAGCAATTGGCGAAAGCGGGCTCCAGCAGATAACAGAGAAGAGGGACGCGCTCCACACTGGCGATCAAAGGAATCATCGAAGAAGGAGGCATAGAATGGGTGGCCACGCATAGCAGACCTGCTGAGGAGACAGTTACGGCGGTAGGACAGTAGTAGTTCAGCAGCTGCCGCATACAGACCCTCAATGGGGCCAGTGTAAAAGGAGCCAGTGGCTAAATGGATGCCACAATGGTGAATGGTGGATAGTGTTGAGACGGCGTAAGAGGGATAGATGTGCAGATGCATAAACAGTGCACCCATAATAGCGTTTCGAACGGACAAGGGACTGATACAAACGGAGGAGTGTGGTTCGATCTACACCCCAGGAAGTACCATTGAGGACACGTAGGACACTGAGAAACTACATACAGCGGGCTACCAGATAAGACACATGGGAGGACCAAGAGAGTTCCCTATCGAGCATGAGCCCAAGGAATTTCGTAGTTTCAACGAATGGAACGGCGCCAGAAATTCATACAGACGGTTTTGTCAGTGGAAGAGCGAAAGCCATTGTCGATGCTCCAGGAGTAAAGACGATCAAGACATCGCTAAAGACCCCGCTCATTGAGACTGGTCCATGGACAACTGCAATAGATGGCAAAATCGTCAACAAAAAGGAGGCCGGAGATGCCTGGCGGTAGACATGCCATTATAGGGTTAATCGCGATAGCAAAGAGGACGATGCTCAGGACAGATCCCTGAGGCACACCGTGTTGCTGGAGAAACGTGTCCGACAAGGCAGAACCCACACGCACCTTGAAATCTCCGTCTTTTAAAAACTCCTGAAGGAAACAGGGTAGGCAGCCACAGAAGCCACATGTGTAAAGAGTACGGAGGATACCAGTTCTCCAGAAGGTGTCGTAGGCCTTCTCCAAATCGAAAAACACGGCCACAGTCTGGGATTTCCGCAGAAAACCAATCATGACATGGGTGGACAAAGTAACGAGGTGGTCAACTGTAGAACAAAAATGGTTCAAATGGCTCTGAGCACTATGGGACTTAATATCTGAGGCCATCAGTCCCCTAGAACTTAGAACTACTTAAACCTAACTAACCTAAGGACATCACCCACATCCATGCCCGAGGCAGGATTCGACTGAAGCGCCTAGAACCGCTCGGCCACTCCGGCCGGCTCAACTGTAGAACGCCGCGCTCCAAATCCACACTGTGTATTCGTCAGAAAATTGCGAGACTCGAGCCACCATACTTGTCAGACATATATCATACATTCCATCACCTTCCAAACGCAGCTGTTGAGAAAAATGGGGCGATAGCTAGAAGGAAGGTTTTTGTCCTTACCGGGCCTAGGTATGGGTATGACAGTGGCATTCCGCTAACGGCCGGGATATGTGCCCTCTGCCCAGATGCGGTTGTACATGTTAAGCATAAATTGCTTGCCCACAAGAGAAACGTGCTGCAACATCTAATGTGGACGGCGTCTGGCCATGGGGCGGAGGATCTGGATGAGCTGAGAGCATGATCTAGCTCCCTCATAGTAAAGACGGCATCGTAACACTCACGATTCAGAGAAGAGGAGGGTATGGCCCGAGCCTCCTCCTCTCTTTTCCGTTGGAGAAAGGCAGGGTGATTGTGAGAAGAGCTCGAAACTTCCACAAAATGGTGGCCGACGGTGTTGGAAATAGCAGTAGGGAGCATGATGACATCGTCTGCTACTGTCAGACCGGAAATTAGGGAATGTATCTTGGTCACAGAGAGCCGATGGAAGTTGGCCCACATGACAGAGGAAGGGGTGGAACTGTTAAAAGAACTAATGAATGAAATCCAGCTAGCTCGTTTGCTGTTTCAAGAACGCGACGACACTTTGCACGCATATGAATGCAGTTTGCCATCGTAACATGACAGTTAAAAACGGAGGGGGAGCACGTCTCAGTGTGAGTGAATTGCGTCGCGGCATGTCAGTCCAACAAGGGACTAGGACACGACGGAAGGAGTAAAGCTGCCAGTCAGCCTTAGTAATCTGCCATTTCGGTGTGCACACAGATGGAGTAGTAGTAAGCAAATGGATAGCACATTGGAAATGGTCTCTCGAGTAGGTGTCAGAAAGAACAGACCACTCAAGACGGTGGGCAAGCTGGGCAGTGCAAAAAGATAGGTCCAAATGGGAATACGTGTGCGAGGAGTTGGAAAGGAAAGTGGCTGCCCCATTGTTAAGGCAGTGGAGGTTAAGTTGGTTAAGAAGGTCAACAAAGAGGGCACCTCTCAGACAAATGTGTATGAAATCAATCTTACGGGACTTAACTGCTAAGGTCATCAGTCCCTAAGCTCACACACTACTTAACCTAAATTATCCTAAGGACAAACACACACACCAATGCCCGTGGGAGGACTCGAACCTCCGCCGGGACCAGCTGCACAGTTCAGGACTGCAGCGCCTTAGACTGCTCGGCCAATCCTGCGCGGCCACCTCTCTGACAGGTACTGGGAGAACCCCAAACGGATGATGCACATTAAAGTCACCGAGTAGCAAAGATGGGTAGGTAGCTGCCCATTAAGCTGAAGGAAGTCTGCCCTGGCGACATCGAATGATGGAGGGACATAAATGGTAGAGAGGGAAAAAGGCAAGTGGTGAAGGAAAAGGCGAACTGCAACAGCTTGAAGATGGGTAGTCATGGAAATGGATTGACTATGAATATCATCCCATATGAGCAGCATGACGACCCTATGAGATGGAATGCTGACCTCAGAGGGAAGGTCAAAACGAATTGGTAAGAAATGTGAAAGCTCAAAGCAGTCGTGAGGGCGCAATTTAGTTTACTGAAAGCAGAGTACAAGGAAACCCTGCAATGCTAAAAGCAGCCGTAAATCCACTTCGTGGGACCGAAGGCCACGAACGTTCCATTGGAGGAGATTCATGGTGAGGAAGATGTGGGGGTGTCACCTCGTTAGCTGCCGAGTGACAGCTGGTCAAGAGTCGTTACTACAGGCATAGAAGCAGGAGGATCCTGCTCTATGGTGTCCACAGAAGCATTGTATTACTTGTGCGATTGGTCTGTGGAGTCCAATGCTGAAAAACGGTTGGTGGCGCACACCGGCGACACGGAAGCTGGCCGGGCCAAGGTATCACGTGGCGACATCATCGAAGAGGATCTTCAACTTGGTGAAGGAAAAGACCATTTGCCTTTGGTGGACTTTGTCGAGCATTTCTGATTAGAGGAAGACCCCAGTGTTTTTTGGCTGGAGGGATGGAGGAAGTCTTCATGGGAGTACTCCTTTCCTGCCTACCAGTTCGTGGCTTCGCCCCTTGAGGCGAGAGTTTGCTGGCTTGTTGCACAGCTGGATGGGGGGATGGCGATGCTACCTTGACACTGGGCGATTGCACAACCTCAGAGATGAATTGGAGGTCACATTTCTGCGTGGTCATGTCCTTCATGGTGCGAGGGGTAACAAGAACAGAACTGTGGGTGCCAGACGGGAGAATGCAGGGTTTGCGACTAGCCAGTAACTTGTGAGCGACTGGGTAAGACACTTTTTCCTTTACTGGGTCTCTTGGTCATCAAGATACCGGGACAATCCCGAGAGGAGCCGGCACGACCTCAATTGCAGTTGATATAGTGGGAGAAGAAGGTGGACAATCCCCTCATGCACTTCCTACCACAGGTTACACATTTGGCTGGGTGTCGACAAGACGCTCTAGTGCGTCTGAAATGAGGACAACGGTAGTAGCGCATTGGCTTCGGAATGTGTGGCCGGACTGTGATAATTTCATAGCCTGCTTTGATGTTGGACGGAAGTACCACTATCAAAGCAGAGAAAAAGAGTGCAGGTGGGCACAAAGAGGGAATCTACCTTTTCATTACACGATGGAAGGCAATGACACCTTGATTAGAGAGGTACGATTGGATTTCGGCCTCAGTTAGACCGTTGAGAAGCCTAGTGTAAATAACACCACTGGAAGAATTCAAAGTTCTATGGGCCGCGACATGAACAGGGTAGCCGTGGAGAAGTGACGCAGCAAGCAGTTGTTGTGCTTGAGAATCAGAAGCGGTCTCCAAAAGCAAAGTGCCATTCCGTAAACGAGAGCAGCATTAAACAGGGCCAGCAATTGCATCAACACCTTTCTGAATAATAAACGAATTTACCATGGTGAAGAACTGGCTGTCTTCAGTACGTGAGACCACGAGGAACCACGATGCAGTGGGAAAGGTCTTTGAATCATTAGCCTCATTACGTTTATGTTTCGTAGACGTTGATTGGCGTGCTCCTTCCAACTGGGGCCGTTTCACAAGGGGATGCACCCGCCTTAGGTGATTGTTCACACTTGAGGTCACACCTCCAGAACACGTGACAGAGGGACCAATCGGCAATTTGGGAAGGTTGCAGCTCAGGCAATCACCCCTCCCTGAGCCTGGCTTGTACCAGGGGTACATGCGAACCCTACCTGTCGACTTGGGGCTGGGTATTACGCGTTACCCTGTAACCTGTTACTTGTCGCGTGGGCAGCCTTCAGCAGCACACAGGAAGGAAGAAGAAAAAGAGGAACCTCAAACTTAAAAGCAAAGAAACGAGAGGAGAAGGGAAACAAAGAAAGGAAAAGGGAGAAAAAAACAATGGTGAGGCTGTCCTTAAGTCAGTGATAGACAATGCCGAACATTCCCAATAAAACTCCAGAAATGTTCCCAAGGGAGGGGAAAAAGAATAGCAAGAGGATAGAAATGCAGCACGGAAGGGGAAAAATGCTGCAAAGGCTGGGGCCCCGTGGTAGCCAAGCACGAACCTGCCAAAGAGTGGCGAGCCTCCTGGGGGGGAGTGTAAAATGGTGCAAGATGTTCGAAATTCTGAGAAATATAGGGGTAAGCTATAGGGACAGGGAGGTGATATGCAATATGTACAAGAAGCAAGAGGAAATAATAAGAGTGGACGACCAAGAACGAAATGCTCAGATTAAACAGGATGTAAGACAGGGATGTAGCCCTCCGCCCCTACTGTTTAATCTGTACATTAAAGGAGCAATGATGGAAATAAAAGAAAGTTTCAAGAGTGGAGTTAAAATTCAAGGTGGCAGGGTAGCAATGATAGGATTCGCTGGTGACATTTCTATATTACATGATCTGCTGAATGGAATGGACAGTCTAATGAGTACAGAATATGGATTGAGAGTTAATTGAAGGAAGTCTAAAGTAATGAGAAATAGTAGAAATGAGAACAGCGAGAAACTTAACATCAGGATTGATGTTCACAAGGTAGATGGAGTTAAGGAATTCTGCTACCTAGGCAGCAAAATAACTAGTGACGGACAGAGCAAGGAGGACATCTATAGCACACTAACATCGGCAGAAAGGGTATTCCTGGCAAAGAGAAGTCTATTAGTATCAAACATAAGCCTTAATTTGAGGAAGAAATTTCTGAGAGTATGCGTTTGGTAGGAAGACATGGACAGTGGGAATAGAAGAGAATCGCCCGTTTGAGACGTGATGCTACAGATGAATGTTGAAAATTAGGTGGACTGATAAGGTAAGGAATGAGAAGGTTCTGCACAGAAAAGGAGAGGAAAGGAATGTATGGAAAACACTGGCAATGAGAAGGGACAGGATGATAGGACATCTGTTAAGACATCAGGGACTGACATCCATGGTACTAGAGGGACGTGTAGAGGCCAAAAACTGACAAGAAGACACAGATTGGAATACATCCAGCAGATAATTGAGAACGTAGGTCCCAAGTGCTACTCAGAGATGAAGAGGTTGCTACTGGAGAGAAATTCGTGGCATGCCGCATCAAACCAGCTAGAGGACTGATGACTCGAAAAAAAAGAGCGACAGAGAGAGTGTGTGTGTGTGTGAGAGAGAGAGAGAGACAGAGAGAGAGAGAGAAAGAGAGAGAGAGAGAGAGATGCTGCGTATGTGTTCAATATGAGTCGCGAATCGGAGTGCATGGCGTTCGAGGATTCGAGGATTTGGAAGGTCTTCTAGAACTTTGGTGGTGAGGAGATCCATGCAACGTTTGCATTGCAGAGGATGGGTCGGATCAGGATTTTGTAGGTGTGGAGAATAGTGGAGGGGTGTAATCGGCAAGTTCGGCCTGTTAGTAGTTTTAGTAGTTTAAGTCTATTGTGGGCTTTCTTTTGGATGGTTAGCAGGTGAAGTTTCCACATTAGTTGCCGGTCGAGGGTTAGTCCAAGATATTTTACTGTTTTAGTTAGCTGGATATGACGGATGTAAATGGCAAGGTAGAAGTCATGGAGGGACGTTTTTGGATTCAGCTGTTAGCTGCTAGATACATATTATTATAAAAAGCGGCTGAGAACAGCTGACCGCACGAATACTTGAGTCTGGCCGCAGGTGGCCGCGGGCCACTGTTTGACGATCTCTGATTTAACTCTTTCATTCGTAGTGTAGCCAGGCAACGCTACTTTTTTATCGGCGATTCTTGGAAGCTTCAGTCTCAGATCTTTTTCGTGGCGTTGCTATGCGGCTACACATACCTGTACGTGTTTTAACAAACCAACAACGATAGCATTATGCACACCGAGGAGTTTTGAAAGCGGTATTTTGTATGAGTCGCCATTTAGATGTTTTAATCAGCTGTTGTATCAAACGTACTTCTCTAACCACGAATATTTATATGGAAAGTTTTGTGTAATATTGATAAAAACATGTATCACTTACTATAAAGCAATAACACATTTGTAATAATTTATGTTCCGAACATTTACTGAAATATGACTTGCCATTTGGCATCTATGGGAACTCATGTCTTACACTGACATAGTCTGAGAAACAGCTTCGTGTTCTACAGTTTACTGAGAATGGCATTTCCCCAGGAAAGTGTTACTGTCGAGGAAATAGTAGAGAAGCTGCAGGCTCCAGATGGCGATATTTCAGAGTGTATCTTTTTGCCGGCCGGCGTGGCCGAGCGGTTCTAGGCGCGTCAGTGTGGAACCGCGCGACCGCTACGGTCGCAGGTTCGAATCCTGCCTCGGGCATGGATGTGTGTGATGTCCTTAGGTTAGTTAGGTTGAAGTAGTTCTAAGTTCTAGGGGACTGATGACTTCAGATGTTAAATCCCATAGTGCTCAGAGTCATTTGAACCTTTTTTTGTATCTTTTTATCTGATGAGTAAAATAATGAATCTGACATTATTCAACAAGACTAAGAGCATCTTAGTGTTCGCAAAATAACCATTTTGAAATATACATCCAAGGAGAGGATTGTTTTATTGAACATGAGGGCATCTCTTAACCACAAACAACATACATACAAATCAATGGTGTTCAACTTTACAGTAGTAATGTAAGTACTATAAGTTTTCACTGTGAAAAATTATTACCAGTTACTGGCTTAAAATGCACATAACTAATTATTTACGCATTCATTATGTTACAGAAAGCATCACAACCTGCAAAAAGAAGACGAAAAACTACACATGGCTGACAGGTGATTTCAAACCACCACATGCAACGTGGAATGGCAACATACCTCAACCATCGTCTGATGAGGACCTGACTCCAATGAAATATTTTCAGATATTCATTGATGGTGAAGCACGCGAGTCCATTGACCCTGAAACGAATGATTACGTACACATTAAAGATGGGGTTGTCATTGCTGTTCCTTCTAATGAAATATAACAATATACAGATATTTTTTTGGATGAAGCTTCATTCTCACGATATAAAATGTACTGGTCGTTTCAGAGCGCCCCCCTCCCCCCCCCCAACCCAACTGCAAATGTCATGAGCAGAAATAGATTTGAAACTCTAAGGAAATTTTTTTCGGTATTGTATGTTCAAACGCTCTCCAGAAGCAAACAGAGTATTGATGAACAGATAATGCCTTCCAAGGGAAGAAGTTCTTTAGTTCAATATCTCAAGAACAAACCTTGTAAAAGGGGATGTAAGCTGTAAACTCGAGGTGGAGTATTACGCCTAATACATGATTTTGAAATTTATGTGTGAGCATGGTTTAGGTTTTTCAGGAGACACTAGTCTGACGCTGTGTGAAAATTTATCAGAGGACAAGAACTAAGAGATATTTTGATAATCGGTTCAGCCCTTTAGAACTTGTAAACGTTCTCAAACAGAAAGGGATTCTATGTGTTGGGACTATTCGTTCAGACAGAATGTTACACTGCCCTCTAGCAGAAGAAAAGGGCTGAAAAAGAAAAGACCAGGAAAGCTGAATTTTACCATTGATGAACCATCCAACATAAAGGAAGTACGGCGGTATGATCATAAAGCTGTGCAATTAATTTACACATATACAGGTACAAATGCACAGGACACATGCAAGAGATGGAGTAAAAAGGATAATCAGTCAGTTCAAGTAAATCGACTGTTACGATTCTCATCGTCAGTCGTTACGATGACAGGTGGCCAATGCTAAATAGAAACATATATTGCAGGTTTTGCAGTGAAGTCGGTAAGGAGCTGGCTGCATAGTCTGTATTTGCAACGACTGAAATAATTAGTAGTCGTTGGCAAAAAATAATATATGGTACTTAACTTGTGTTACAGGCTTTTTCATATGCTGCTTACATATAGTTAGAGAGGCATTACTTATGCCATACTTGACTAAGCGCCTTGTGGGAAGTTGCTTCCTGTCAGCTAAAGGCTATGCTACATTCCTAGTTGACGTCACGAGCAAGAGTGGGCGAGAGCTCGCTAGATACTTGTCACAAGCCGCGGAGCGGTGCTGGCGGCTCTAGTCGTGACTTGCGGGGCCAGCGATATCAATTACTGACCGCGGTCGATATCTGCAACCTCTGACAAGTGTGGTACCGAACGTTGATACCACATCGACCACTGATTAGGACGGCTCTCGATCTTCCATCATAATCGAGTCCATCAACATGAGGTGGCAAAAATGAGGTAGCCAAGGAGGTGGAAACGTGGGTTCTACTATGCAAAGACTGCTTGGTAGCTACAACAGGAAAACACAATTAATTAGCAGGAGTACAAAATAAGAAAGTATTTATTACTTAACTTTTCTGTATTCCATGATTAGTTTGTTGACAATTATAGAAGACGCGACTAGACTAAGCGTCTGTAAAATGACTTAATTTACAATACATAACTCTTGCAGTGACGAATTAATCTTCGTAATCTTGAATGTCGAATCCGGTGAATTTGAACGGGGCTACAAAGACTTGATGGCAGCAGCGACTGAGCTGCAGACGATGACTAACATCGGCGCTGGCTGACCACTGAGCCGGCCGGGATGGCCGAGCAGTTCTGGGCGCTGCAGTCTGGAACCGAGCGACCGCTACGGTCGCAGGTTCGAATCCTGCCTCGGGCATGGATGTGTGTGATGTCCTTAGGTTACTTAGGTTTCATTAGTTCTAAGTTCTAGGCGACTGATGACCTTAGAAGCTAAGTCGCATATTGCTCAGAGCCATTTGAACCATTTTTTGACCACTGAGCGCGTCTACGAACTGTAGACTGGCACAACTGCACTACTCTCCAGCTGCACATGAAGTGGCCTAGCGGCGCCTCGCGGCGAACATAAGTACTGCGACTGGCTGTGTACTCTTTGGCTAGCACAGCCGTTCTTCTGTTCCGTTTACCGAGAGAATCGCATCCGGCGGATCGATCTCTCAGGCGGCGGTGTTGTCGTATGTCCGACGACATCAAAGATTACGAAAGAACATCATGAGCACATGTGAAGGGAGGATCTAGCAGACATGGTCATAGAACTTTATAGAATGATAGTCCGTTTCAAAAGGTTTTATATGCGAATAGCTTATTGTGCTTCACTGTAGCAGTTGTAAATTCATGGTTGCTTCACAGGCGTCATTCGAATCAGCGAGCCACAACATCACATTTGTCTCTTCTGGGTTTCCACACATTATTGTTTTTCGTCTTACCATGACAGGAAATGTTGTTCCGCGCAAAAGAGGAAGACGATCTATGGAAGACATAAAAGCTCCAAAGAAAGTGCTGGTAGCTCCCGCATCTATTGCAGTCGTCAGATATGGCAACGGCCACAGCAGAGCCACCAGAAAAGCACTGTACGCTACGCTCTAAGGGGTTCAGCGGAGCGTCATGCATAAAATTTAAAGTGTTCGTATGTTTAACAAGTGAAAAAAATGCTTTATATGTTTGCATACCAAGCAATAAAACAAGTTTTCCACAACTAATTTTGACAGCATATTTATGTTATGTTGTACCTTAGAAAAGGTCATATCATCTATATAATGGAATATTCTTCACATCGTATTGTGGTTTTTCCTTGTTCCAGAATTGAATCTTGTTTTTACATTCAATTTTTAAAAATAAATGAATTTATCAAATGCTTGAAAATCATTTCATACTACAACATTTTGTTTTCAAAATTGGAGGAGGGGGGGGGGGGAATTTTGAAAACTCCCAATATACCCTAGGTTCCATATTTGAAAGTAAATGATTATTTAAATCAGAGATATTAATTTGGAAATGAAAGGGTGTGAAACTAACAATTAAGAATTAAGGTATGTAAAGTGAAAAGTTAGCACCCATGTACCATCATGTGTCTTACCTCTTACTACCAAATTTGCATAAATACCTCTGAAACAGGTAGGTCTTGGCAATCAGTTTCAGTTAATAACAACACAAATTGAGTGAGACATATCAGATCTCAATAATATGGCAATAAAACAGGTAGGCCTTGATTAATAAGATTTCCAGTTAACCCAAATTATGAAATAGTTCTTAATTTAATTAAAAGGGAACAGCCAGGCCTTCATTAATAACAGTTTCAGTTAAGTAGCACTGCCAAACAGAAAAAAAGGCATGCCTTCAATAATAACAGTTTAATTTAAGTAAAATAATCAAACATAAAACAGACAAGCTTCAGTTAAGTAAAATTACCAAACAGAAAAGAGACAAGCCTTCAATAATAACAGCTTCAGTTAAGTAAAATCACCAAATACAAACAGGCAGGCATTCAATAACAACAGCTTCAGTTAACTAAAATTACCAGATATAAACCACGCAGGCCTTCAATGAATAACTGATTATTTAAGTAACCAAAAAAAATTAACACAGCAAGGTTAATTACGTGAGAACAATGACAACTAGCCAAACGGGAGCCCGTGTCACTACAAGATACCACCTTTACAACGACGGCGAAGCACCCGAAAGGAGACTGGACTGCAAAACCCAATTACATAGTGCAATAACTGCAAATTTTGAGACCCAGGTACCTCCTAAGCCAGTGTAATTAACAGAATGCTGACGTCTGCAGTGTCCGAATGTAAATCGAAACCAGCACCCGGGTGTATTACAAGAAAAAGGTACTTATCAAGAGTTAGAAGACGTTTTACCGGGAGCTCGGCTAAAACCCAACCATCTAGGTACTATGTGACGACAGCGGAGCGTCCGGCCACTGCGTAGACACCTTCGGCTCCGCTTAACAAATAATCAAGGCCAGTGTCGACTCAGGAAAAGCAAACAACAGCCACTATTCAAGAAACCAACTGGAGGTGAAATAGATCAGCTACGAATTCTCAATGATCGCAACAAGGCCTATAGATATCAACAAGAAAATAACAGTTAAGACCTCAAAATCCAAAACTTAACTGAAGTTCACGAATCGAAGCTGATGCTTGCCAATTCTAAAGGGGGCCCAGAATTCAGCACAGCAAAACTGGCTTCAACTCTCTCACCGGCTTGCAACGTCCCGGAGCTAAACCTACGTATGAAGACGGGATTCGAAGTCAGCCACGGATTCAAATCAGCCCACAAATATGCCCAGCAACTGGTCACTGAACTCCGTGCGCAAGACGCTAGCGCATGTTCTCACCTTACTCGCCGGGCAGGCCTCTCACACCACCCTCCTCCCTCCATTTCCACTCCCCAACTCGCCATGCCACAACGCGCCTCATCCCGATCAACGATCTCGAGCAAAGCTCTTAGCGGCCTCAAACCAGTGGGACGTCATACGACAGATCAAGCTAGTGGCGCCAGGAACTCGAAAGGCGACGCCAGCAACCCCGCCACGGAGCAGGGATAAAAGGAGCAAAATTATTACACGAACGTTCAACTTGGTCACCTAAAGTTGAACTATCAAAACCTGATAGACATGCTATATAAAGATAATTAAATTCATATATGCCGACGTAACTTCCTGGAAGTGAATTACGAGTAGTTAAAGCTAACTACTGTTTAAAATTTTATATGGAATACCTCTTAGCAAAACAGAATTACAAAATATATTCAGATTTTATCAGAATTCTTGACGTTGTTTAAACTTTAAACATCAGCTTCATTTGTTCATTATTTCATACATATTTTACTGCAAATGCTTTCATATAATTTACTGGAAGTTTGTTCAGTGTTCTCTTGGAGTGTTTTGTGTGCATGAATGAGCGTATGAATCTGTATAGTCTAAGCTCTTTAGGCAGGAATACTGAGGACACAACGTTTTCCGAATGTAACAGTTTATTAAAGAGAAGAGAGAGCCAGTTGATAATGGCCGTAACAGAGATTAGCAGTTATAGAAGAAGGGACTAAACTAATTTAAATAAGTACTATCCGGCAAATTTAGTAACAAACGATAAATCTCCGTTTTAATAAAATGCTTGGATCCTTTTGGATCCTGCATCTCAGGGTGGGTCACGTCGCAATTTCTCTATAGGTACCTTAAGGATCAGAAGTTTAAAGACTCTTCTATCCGAGCGTATCTTATGTCCCATTCCATTATCTTCTTCAGAGAAATTGCGTCTAACAACACCTTTGCATACCTGAAGAGTAGTAAAATTATTATTTAGACAGGTTCACTCCGCTCTAGCGGTCGAATTGTGGGCACTGAACAGTATAAATGCTCCAGGAAAAATATCTTCTGGCGTAATTACATGAGTTGAAACCAAACATCTTCTTCTATCGTTTATCCGTTTCTATGCGAACCAATGATGATTGTTAACACCAAGATCCGTAAGCACGATTATCTCTGGTAAGCGTATTAATACTCTCAAATGCAGAAAACTAACAATTATGAAATTTGAAGTCAATTTAGACGCTTCTTGAACGAAAAAACTGACAAGTTTCACTGATATAGCCTATCAGATCACTATGCTTTGAGAATCATTCCTAGATTCACAGTTTATATCATTCTCATGGACTTGATAAGTTAGAGATTAAACATCACTTTCGTTAGACATCGTAAGGTATAATTATGTATTTTCAATCAGTAAAAATCACGTCCTTTCTGATCTCCAGACACATCTGACTATAAATAAAATGGAGTCATTAATTTCCTAAATAATTCATTCCATAACTGTTTTCTTTTAGAAATTTCGTAACACCATACAGAAATGACTGCTACGTAAGTATTTCAATGTACATCTGCCATCAAGCATGGCTCATTCTAAACAGCTAAAATCGAACTCTGACATAGAACTGAAGTTACAACATAACTTTATCGTTTATGAAACATAATTTCACTGTTGAAAACATAGGCCATAGCATCTAAGGGAAGCTTCCGGCATCTTCTTCCTGGGCACCGCCGTCGGCTCTCTGACGTCTCCATCTGGCGACTTCAACACTCCAGCCCAGATGGAAGACTCGCTCCGCTGCCGCTTAGCTGCTGCGCCGCTCATGAAACATAAGAAACAACAAAAACACACATTTGTAAGTTTCAAAACAGAAATTAACGTAATTTAAACAAATATTGTCTGCCGAGCGAAATGGCGCAGTGGTTAGCACAGTTCACTCGCATTCGGGAGGACGGAGGTACAAACCCGCGTGCGGCCATTCTGAGTTAGGATTTCCGTGATTTCTCTAAATCGCTGCATGCAAATGCCAGGATAGTTTCTTTGACAAATGACACGGCTGATTTTCTTTCCCATCCTTTCCTAATCCGAGCTTGAGCTCCGTCTTTAATGACCTCGTTGTCGACGGGACGTTAAAGACCAATCTCCTCCTCCACAAACATAGTCTGTGTTATACTATACTCAATATGAATAACTTCAGGCGGACGCTTGCCACGTGTCGTTGCTGCACTAACTGATACTGTAAAAAAATAAAAAAAGAACTCTGTAGCATCACACTATCCTCGAGGTGGTCCAGACGTTGCTGCTGAATCCTGCCTTAGCCTTCGACGGCGCGCTTCTGACGAAATCCAGAGTGTGAGAAGGATTCCTGTGTCGATGAACGACAAGTTTTCAACCGAACCACACAGGCACAATCTACACTCCTGGAAATTGAAATAAGAACACCGTGAATTCATTGTCCCAGGAAGGGGAAACTTTATTGACACATTCCTGGGGTCAGATACATCACATGATCACACTGACAGAACCACAGGCACATAGACACAGGCAACAGAGCATGCACAATGTCGGCACTAGTACAGTGTATATCCACCTTTCGCAGCAATGCAGGCTGCTATTCTCCCATGGAGACGATCGTAGAGATGCTGGATGTAGTCCTGTGGAACGGCTTGCCATGCCATTTCCACCTGGCGCCTCAGTTGGACCAGCGTTCGTGCTGGACGTGCAGACCGCGTGAGACGACGCTTCATCCAGTCCCAAACATGCTCAATGGGGGACAGATCCGGAGATCTTGCTGGCCAGGGTAGTTGACTTACACCTTCTAGAGCACGTTGGGTGGCACGGGATACATGCGGACGTGCATTGTCCTGTTGGAACAGCAAGTTCCCTTGCCGGTCTAGGAATGGTAGAACGATGGGTTCGATGACGGTTTGGATGTACCGTGCACTATTCAGTGTCCCCTCGACGATCACCAGTGGTGTACGGCCAGTGTAGGAGATCGCTCCCCACACCATGATGCCGGGTGTTGGCCCTGTGTGCCTCGGTCGTATGCAGTCCTGATTGTGGCGCTCACCTGCACGGCGCCAAACACGCATACGACCATCATTGGCACCAAGGCAGAAGCGACTCTCATCGCTGAAGACGACACGTCTCCATTCGTCCCTCCATTCACGCCTGTCGCGACACCACTGGAGGCGGGCTGCACGATGTTGGGGCGTGAGCGGAAGACGGCCTAACGGTGTGCGGGACCGTAGCCCAGCTTCATGGAGACGGTTGCGAATGGTCCTCGCCGATACCCCAGGAGCAACAGTGTCCCTAATTTGCTGGGAAGTGGCGGTGCGGTCCCCTACGGCACTGCGTAGGATCCTACGGTCTTGGCGTGCATCCGTGGGTCGCTGCGGTCCGGTCCCAGGTCGACGGGCACGTGCACCTTCCGCCGACCACTGGCGACAACATCGATGTACTGTGGAGACCTCACGCCCCACGTGTTGAGCAATTCGGCGGTACGTCCACCCGGCCTCCAGCATGCCCACTATACGCCCTCGCTCAAAGTCCGTCAACTGCACATACGGTTCACGTCCACGCTGTCGCGGCATGCTACCAGTGTTAAAGACTGCGATGGAGCTCCGTATGCCACGGCAAACTGGCTGACACTGACGGCGGCGGTGCACAAATGCTGCGCAGCTAGCGCCATTCGACGGCCAACACCGCGGTTCCTGGTGTGTTCGCTGTGCCGTGCGTGTGATCATTGCTTGTACAGCCCTCTCGCAGTGTCCGGAGCAAGTATGGTGGGTCTGACACACCGGTGTCAATGTGTTCTTTTTTCCATTTCCAGGAGTGTATTACACACTGGCATATATAGCAGGTTAATGTTGCCTTCTGGAGGAGTGTGATCGTTGTGCTCGTGCATTATTGTCGTAAAAGCGAACACATAAGAGAAAAGATGACAGCAGAGCTAGACGATAGGTTGGACGATACTGTTCCATTGCTACACAGCGCTCAAATTACTGTCGATAGCGATGAGCGGCATCTGAGTTCTGTACATGATGCAGGCCAAAATTACGACCGAGCCACCTCTCTGCTCTTCTACGACGAACGTCAGGCTAAAGACAAATCCTGCACTGGTCGGTGCGGTGATGCGAACGAGATGCCACTGCTCTGGATTCTATTCCAAGGGTTTCCATGCCCAGCTTCCTCACGTTCCGCATTGGTTGAGAAGTGGGGGAGTGAACGAACACCTAGAAGCCAGATTGACGGATGCGTACGGTCTGCATCGACACACACCTCTCGGCTGATTCCAAATAGGCAACTCACAATTCAGTTACATTTGCCTCTTGTACCTACCTGTAATTATTTATACTACTCTCGGGTGTCGAGCCCGGTTCAGTCGTTTGCCAAGACGCTCATTCTGTAGGTATCACATGAAGAAGACAACAAGGTACACTGTCGAAATATAGTGTTTTGTAAAAGAATGCATCCAGCAGGATAACCTAGAGCAATACATACGGTTGATTCGCTAGGAAAGTTTAAGAAGACGTATTTGTATGTGGTTGTCATCAATTGGTGTTTTTGGCCACGGACGACCACAACAAGGAAGCTCTTCTGTGTTTTACGTCTCTCTTCTGAAGCTGAATGTTCTCTTGACGTCGCTGTGATATGCACCAATTTGGACCTCTGATTAAAGCCCGATCTTGCACGTTGCACTCGACGGAGACTTTGGTTCCGTTGCGCGCTCTGTTAGCACCAAATGTGTTCTCCTTGTCGCTGATCTGTTGACCAAAGTGGCCGTAATCGTTGAACTGTTTTTTCTTTTAAATGACACTGTCAGTTTCAGCCATTTGCTAGCCTGGGCGGGACGATAGTGTCAGTCCCTGTGAAGTTACCTTCCTTTATTATATGTAAATTGTGTCCCCCTCTCGGTTGAAGAAGCTTGCTAGTGTCTGTAAAGCATTTAATCAATTTGGCTCGAGGTATGACAAACAGGCGGATGATACAAGTGTTTGCCGGCCGCTGTGGCCGAGCGATTCTAGGCGCTTCAGTCTGGAACCGCGCTGTGCTGCTACGGTCGCAGGTTCGAATCCTACCTCGGGCATGGATGTGTGTGATGTTCTTAGGTTAGGTAGGTTTAAGTAGTTCTAAGTCTAGGAGACTGATGACCTCAGATGTTAAGTCCCATAGTGCTGAAAGGTCTCTGTTGGATTCCTTTCATGTTTAATTTCTTAAATCGCTCGTCATTTACGGCATAAATTCCTCTTCTAAATTTACTGTGGCGTTTCTGACTATCTGGGAGGAGACTGAGTAGTGGAACGTGTTACTTTTACACGTAAAGCCGGCCGAAGTGGCCGTGCGGTTAAAGGCGCTGCAGTCTGGAACCGCAAGACCGCTACGGTCGCAGGTTCGAATCCTGCCTCGGGCATGGATGTTTGTGATGTCCTTAGGTTAGTTAGGTTTAACTAGTTCTAAGTTCTAGGGGACTAATGACCTCAGCAGTTGAGTCCCATAGTGCTCAGAGCCATTTGAACCATTCTTTTTTTTTACACGTAAACAAGAACGATCTGTCACACTACTACACTTTAAAACACAGTTTATATGTAATTCATGTCACACAGTCTCATACGGAACCTACATCCGCTTTCTGTTATATACTGTATATGATAAGATACTGTCATCCCCCTTCTGTGTGAGAGGATGAATGATCAAATGTGTTTGTAGTTGCATGCTTGAGGGTAGCAGACAAGGCTGTCTGCTAGAGAACAGTAGGACCAACGTCGGAACAGGTAGCTACGCTTTCTTAAAGCAGAGAGGTTTCTATTCTTAGTATGGTCCTGGCCGTCCGCTGTCACGTTGGTATAGGAAGCTGACCCTCTGGCCCCTTCCGTTTGTCTTTGTGAACCACCCTCAGGGAAGCACGCTCGGTGGTAGGCAGTTGCAGTCGGACAGTAGGCAGTTGCAGTCTGGCGGTGGCGAGCGTCTGAAATGGTAAGATCTCCGGCTAAGCGCGTGTCTGCTAAGTCCGTAGGACAATGGATTTGTTAAGTTCAGCCTAACTGAGAATTTAATCACCTTTATTTCGGGTTAGCTCTAAAATATCTAAGGTTATCTTAAATTGCAGCGTAGTGTAATTTTCGTGTGAAGTTCATATTATTTTCCGGTAGTTGCTTTGTCACTACTTTAAGAGTAAAGTGGAACCACGTGTTGGTCAGTAACTCTAACTAAGGTCAATCTTAAATGCGAATGCTTGTGTGATTATAACGTCTCGTCTTGACAATATTTTGCAATATAGCAACTTTTCTTTATGTTCAACACACGTGGGGTGTACTTTGCGAGACCAGTACCACGTGCTTATATAACTGTTTGACCCGTCAGGTTAACAGTAAGACGTTAACAACCAGTTCGAGGTTTTTGTTTTGTAATTTGCTTTTCGATCTAATTTATTTTAATTATCAAAATTATTGTGGAGTTATACGCTTTGTGTAAACCAAGTTGACCACGTGAAGCATGTGGTGTAATCATCAAAGTAGCCCTCAGCTATTCTTTTCGCGAAGATTTCACAAAGAGTTAATATGAATTTAGTATACCAGTGTGTGGTAATTACATGACGGACAGGATTGTGCTTCGAACGTAATTTCTTTGGGTAAAAATTTGAATCTGTTTGTAGTGGCTAACTTTCTCTTGCATGCGTTTCAACGTTCTTTGTGTGTTGTTTTATGAATGCAGTGTTGTATGCAGACTCCCAATCTTGGCTCCATATTTGATGTGTTCCGTAAGATTTTCACCATCCTAAATAAGGCACCAGCTTGTTACGAATAGAATTTAATATGCTGAAATTTCAATGACCAATCTTAAAAATAAATTTCCAAATATAAACTGATTTCTTTCTTTTTATTTAAATTCTCCTTTTTATATGTATATTACCGGTTGTTGTATGACCATTAAAAGATTATCATTAATGTTAGTCTGTTTGGGAATTTGGTAAACCTGGACTAGATACCTGATAAAAAACAGTTGCTTAGTAATGCAAGATTAACTTCCCCAGACAGCTCACAGCTTTCAACCCGGTTTCATTGTCCATCAGTACCGCTTTCAGCATAGCAAATTAAAGTTAAAACGTTACAGTGCTTACTGCCATTTGAACCATACAAGCGTTTGTCGGAAGTTGTGTTTCGACCTGACGTGACAAAGCAGACGTCTGTTTACTGAACACATGCATCCGAATGGTTAATTGTACAGTTAGGGCAACGCTGTGGTGGATGTCGTGTCAGCAACGGACTGTAGTTATATTGTCATGATCGTGTATAATGTTTTTTTATAATTAGCACTGAAAGCCTTGGGTCAGTACTCAGTCCGTTCATTGGCAAAACTTGATCTTGTAATAGAAGGTAAAGCCTAACTGTGGGCCGTATACTATTGCTCTAAGTTTCTGGTGAGCGGCATGGTTATTTAAAAATTTTTGTTTTCATTACAAGTACTGAATGCCGCTTGAGGTGGTGTTTAAACTATTGACCTTATTTAATATGCTAAACAGCTTTCTCATTATACACTGATGGGCCAAAACACTATGACCACCTGCCTAATATCTTGTTTGTCCGTCTTTGGAACGAAATACATCATTGATTATGCTTATCGAGGATTCAACAGTTGGTTGGTAGGTTGGTGAGGTAAGTCGCATTAGATTTCTACGCACTTGTCATGTAATTCGAGTAAATAACGGGCCGCTAATTTTTGCACGCGTTCATGGCGTCCGATATCGACCTAGATGGATCCCATAGGATTTAGGCGAATTTGGTCGCTGAGACATCAACGTGAGTTCGATATCATTCTTCTCTAACCACTGTAGCACGATTCTGGCTCCGAGACATGGACAATTATACTGCTGAATTACGACATAACCGTCGGGGAAGACATCAAGTATTATGGGTTGCAGGTGGTTCGCGGCTGTCTGTGTGTCTTCGATTACTACCACAGGTCCCACACAAGGCAGCAGAATGTCTCCCATAGCATAACACAGCTCCCATCAGTCTGAGTCCGTGGCGCGCTGCACGTTTCGAGCCGCTGTTCACCTCGGTGACGGCGTTTGTGGAGACGACCATCGACCTATTGCAGCAAAAATGTGATTCACCCGAAGAGCCGACACGTTTCCAATGATCGATTGTCGAATCCCGATGGTTCCGTCGCCGCTGCAATGGTACTGACGATGTCGTTAGGTCAACATGTGAGTACATGCGGCTGGTATGCTGCGGAGCTCCATGTTCAACAATGTACGATGAACGTTGTGCTCCGAAACATTTATGCGTGCACCAGCATTGTGCTCTTTCGGCGTAAATGCCACACATCACTATCTATCCTACTTTACAGAGCAGACAAGCCTCCGAACCCCATGTTCTGTGAAGAGTCGTGGACGTCCATTCATTCAGCGCCTACTGGTAGTTTCACTGTCCTTTTACCTCTTTCCGTAGGTGTTCACGGCTGTAGCACGTGAACATTCGACCAGCTTCGCCGTTTTCGAGATAATAGTTCAGGGGCTCTGCGTAATGATAATCTGCCCTTTGTCAGAGTCATTTATTTCCCCATTCACAACCCATATCTTCTCTACGGTGATCCCCCGTCTGTGTCTGCTCCGTTTACGTACTTTTTTTACCTCGTCACCTGCCCGGAACGCCACCAGGCGGCATTCAACGTCGCAGTGGGCAGTGGTCATGATCCTTTGGCTTATCAGTGTACAGCAATCACATTACATTAAGCCATTAAGGTTCCTGGTGCGACAACTGGACTGGAAACAATGCCTCAACCAGTCTCCACTTAACCTTGCCGCCCACCTGCGGGTTTCCTAATTAGGAATCGAAAGTAACTATATAGCGTTTCAATGCGCGAGCGTCTTATTAGCGCTTATCGATCTCGTAGCTGATGCGCCAAATTACTCCACTGTTCAGACAGCAAAAATAAACCAATGCTCTGAAGCATTTAATTTTGTAGCGAGAGTACCGTTTAATTAAACGGGATACCTGCAGCATAATTGAAGTCAGAGGAAACGGGTTGCGATCTATGATGATAATATCTAAGCAAAATGAGAGCCTAATGACACTGCGCGTTTGTAACAACTTTCAGACACATTATAAAATACTAGACGCTGCAGAGAAAACTCACTAAATAATGGCAGAAGACTGCAACTATTCGTATTACGTAAATATTGTGGTGGCTTTGTAACACTGTTTAACGTTAGCCATAAAGTATACATTCAATACTAACAGGAGCTTTATTGATTTAGTTTTTATTATCTGTCAATAAGTAACATTATTACTACATGAGAATTTTCTATTCAGCTGGCATATTACGCACACACGATCAAATTACTGATATTTGAAACAACATGTACGTAACTTTATCGAATTGACTCATGTTACAGAATATTTAGGAACGTAATTAATTGCGATTCGGAATAGTGCTTGAAGAGCAACTATTTTGTAATGCAGCCATTTTTTCCTTCACGTCTGAAAACGCAGCATTCACAGATTTCTTTTGATTTGCTGAATTTAACTTGTATTTCGATGGCACAATACGTTTCAATGAGCATTTTAGCTATAATTTCCTCAGTGAGGCCACCCAATCTGATTAATATTAGAACATTTTATCACTTGGATCGTAATAGATTGTTACCAGATGAAACGAAACACATAAATGCGGAATGAATTTTAGTGTGCTGCATTTTTAATGCAAGACATTATCGGCATTCAGACGAAGAGACTACGACTAAAATCTGCATACTACACAGTTTCTTGCCTGTAGCTAGCATTTAGTCCATTGTCGACGGCTAAGTGCAAATGTGTTAGAAACAAATAAAACTTCAGCGAACTACGAGTTTCATTTACTCTAGTCACAGTAGCATACAGGGTGTTTAAAAAATGACCGGTATATTTGAAACGGCAATAAAAACTAAACGAGCAGTGATAGAAATACACCGTTTGTTGCAATATGCTTGGGCCAACAGTACATTTTCAGGCGGACAAACTTTCGAAATTACAGTAGTTACAATTTTCAACAACAGATGACGCTGCAAGTGATGTGAAAGATATAGAAGACAACGCAGTCTGTGGGTGCGCCATTCTGTACGTCGTCTTTCTGCTGTAAGCGTGTGCTGTTCACAACGTGCAAGTGTGCTGTGGACAACATGGTTTATTCCTTAGAACAGAGGATTTTTCTGGTGTTGGAATTCCACCGCCTAGAACACAGTGTTGTTGCAACAAGACGAAGTTTTCAACGGAGGTTTAATGTAACCAAAGGACCGAAAAGCGATACAATAAAGGATCTGTTTGCAAAATTTCAACGGACTGGGAACGTGACGGATGAACGTGCTGGAAAGGTAGGGCGACCGCGTACGGCAACCACAGAGGGCAACGCGCAGCTAGTGCAGCAGGTGATCCAACAGCGGCCTCGGGTTTCCGTTCGCCGTGTTGCAGCTGCGGTCCAAATGACGCCAACGTCCACGTATCGTCTCATGCGCCAGAGTTTACACCTCTATCCATACAAAATTCAAACGCGGCAACCCCTCAGCGCCGCTACCATTGCTGCACGAGAGACATTCATTCGCTAACCATATAGTGCACAGGATTGATGACGGCGATATGCATGTGGGCAGCATTTGGCTTACTGACGAAGCTTATTTTTACCTGGACGGCTTCGTCAATAAACAGAACTGGCGCATATGGGGAACCGAAAAGCCCCATGTTGCAGTCCCATCGTCCCTGCATCCTCAAAAAGTACTGGTCTGGGCCGCCATTTCTTCCAAAGGAATCATTGGCCCATTTTTCAGATCCGAAACGATTACTGCATCACGCTATCTGGACATTCTTCGTGAATTTGTGGCGGTACAAACTGCCTTAGACGACACTGCGAACACCTCGTGGTTTATGCAAGATGGTGCCCGGCCACATCGCACGGCCGACGTCTTTAATTTCCTGAATGAATATTTCGATGATCGTGTGATTGCTTTGGGCTATCCGAAACATACAGGAGGCGGCGTGGATTGGCCTCCCTATTCGCCAGACATAAACCCCTGTGACTTCTTTCTGTGGGGACACTTGAAAGACCAGGTGTACCGCCAGAATCCACAAACAATTGAACAGCTGAAGCAGTACATCTCATCTGCATATGAAGCCATTCCGCCAGACACGTTGTCAAAGGTATCGGGTAATTTCATTCAGAGACTACGCCATATTATTGCTACGCATGGTGGATATGTGGAAAATATCGTACTATAGAGTTTCCCAGACCGCAGCGCCATCTGTTGTTGACAATTGTAACTACTGTAATTTCGAAAGTTTGTCTGCCTGAAAATGTACAGTTGTCCCAAGCATATTGCAACAAACGGTGTATTTCTATCGCTGCTCGTTTAGTTTGTATTGCCGTTTCAAATATACCGGTCATTTTTGAAACACCCTGTACTTTGGTAGCGCACGTCACCGGTAATCCCCCGTATCAGATCGTGTTTAGGGAAGTCCGTGTATGCAGCTATACCGCATTGAAGGGTTACTCACAATCACAGTCGCAGCGGTTCTGACGACCGAGGCTTTTCTCCCATCCGTAAGTTCTATGGATTTAAACACTTCTCAGCTGTAAATTGTCAACATAACCCCAGCGTAACTGCTTGGAAAGGTAATTACAGATGTTTACAATATTTATAGTTCATTGTTCTTTTACACGTTCTATTGAAAACGGTGGCAACATAATTAAGCTATATTCATAATAAATGCTAAAATGCTAAACAATGATTGACACTCGCTTTACAGTAGCTACAATATGAAGTACGAAAACATGTAGTTACCGTGCCTAAGTGGCTCTGTTAAATTTATTGAAGCTAAAAACGTTTAAGATTATTTTCATACTAATATTGAAACGAAAAATATTTACATAGGCCCTACAATCAGAGTTACAGCTATACAACCGCAGAACTCAAGTACAAAACATTGTAGTAAAAGAACTTACTACAGCGTGTTTGTATATTATGGGGACAAATGAAAGGGGCGACAATGAAACAAGCATACAATTTCAATAATCAGACGTCAGGAAACCAATGGTTTTTCGAATAAGACTTACTACTACTGAGTACATGAACACCCTGCAATAGAGCCGCTGAGCAATCAAACTGTAGACATGAACTTGTTGACACATTCATTACAAGCGGTGGCGAAGAGTCTATTACGGCTCTAAGGCCGAGCCTACCCCAACAATTTCAAAATAATTCGTCCAAACTGATTTTAATCCGATCTGATCACACAGGCTCGTAAATGTTTCCAAATATTTTACATCTGAACGTCTAATATGCGCCCTCTAGTATAACGTATCACTCCTTTAGCTCCGCAACCAATAGCTGCTCCGAATTCCGTACGCAGCACACCAATTTCTTTCACGTGGCGGACTGGATTCCTGTAGGGTTGATACGATTTTTAAAAGCTGCCATTTGACTTGTTTCTACTTCACGCCAGCAGGTGGATATATGCTTGAGTGGAATGACAACTCGTTCAGCAGTTCCCTGAGAGATAGCACTACATCGCATTGCCTACCTGCCTCGGGCATGGATGTGTTTGCTGTCTTTAGGTTAGTTATGTTTAAGTAGTTCTAAGTTGTAGGGGACTGATGACCTCAGAAGTTAAGTCCCATAGTGGTCAGAGCCATTTGAACCATTTTATCAGCACTTCACTGAATTTGGACGTCATATAATAGGGCTCGAGAATCTGGATATTCTTTCTGCGATATTACAAAAATGTTTGGTAGGAATGTGGGCACTGTATATGAGTGCTGGCAGCGATGGTCACGAGAAAGTGCGCTGGCAAGAAGATCAGGATCCGGACGGCCACGTGGCACTACCGAGAGGGAAGACTATCGTGTTGGGTGCAACGTAACGCATTTGCAGCAGCAACATGAGCAGCGTAGTGGTACAATGAACTGTTAAAAATCGGATACTTCAAGGACATCTCCGAACCAGACGCCCTGCAGCATGCAATCTACTGACCCCAAATCACATGGCGTTTGCGACTTTAGTTACATCAGGCAAGAGCTCACTGGAGGGCGGGAATGCAGGATCTGATGCGTTTTCTGATGAAAGCTGAGTGTGCCTCGCTGCCAGTGATGGCCTGTGTTGGTTAGAGGGAGGCCAGTTGAGGCAGTTGAGGACCAGGGCCAGCCAGTCTGCATGCTAGACACACCGGACCTACACCTGGAGTTATCGTCTGGGTGCGATTTCGTATGACAGCTGGAGCACTTTCGTGGTTATCCCACGCACCTTGACTGAAAATGTTTTCGTCAGCCTGGAGATTCGGCCTGTTGTGCTGCCATTCATGAAAATCAAAAAAATTGGTTCAAATGCCTCTGAGCACTATGGGACTTAACTTCTAAGGTCGTCCCCTAGAACCTGGAACTACTTAAACCTAACTAACCTAAGGACATCACACACATCCATTCCCGAGGCAGGATTCGAACCTGCGACTGTAGCATGAAAATCATTCCAGGGTAATGATCGCTGTTGTACCCCAACATGCTCTACAGAGTGTCGACATGTTGTCTCGGCCTGCTAGATCACCAGATCTGTCACCAATAGGGCACATATGGGGCATCATCCGACGACAACACTGGGCCCATCCACATACAGCATTAACCGTCCCTGTATTGACTGCCGGCCGGAGTGGCCGTGCGGTTCTAGGCGCTGCAGTCAAGAGCCGAGCGACCGCCACGGTCGCAGGTTCGAATCCTGCCTCGGGCATGGATGTGTGTGATGTCCGTAGGTTAGTTAGGTTTAATTAGTTCTAAGTTCTAGGCGTCTGATGACCTCAGAAGTTAAGTCGCATAGTGCTCAGAGCCATTTTGAACCTGTATTGACCGCTCAAATGCAAGAGGCATGGAACTCCATCCCACAAACCGACATCCAGCACCTGTACAACAAAATGCATGTACGTTTTCGCGCTTGCGCTCAACATTCTGGCGGTTGCACCTGTTATTAATGGACCACCATTTCACATATGCTATGTGAAGTGTCGGCAGAAGTGCCAACACTGTGTTGTTTGAGGAAGCCGAAATGCACGCTATAAGCTCACGTAGGATGGCGTGAGGTCTGAAACAGGATACTTAATGAATGCTATAAAGAAAAGTACGTAGCTTCTGGAATACTTAACTTTAATCCATAATTGGTGAACATTGGTCTTGTTACTGTACATGCTTCATTAGATACATAGCAAAGGAGAAATGGCGCCTTGCTAGGTCGTAGCAATTGACTTAGCTGAAGCCTATGCTAACTATCGTCTCGGCAAATGAGAGCGTAATTCTCAGTGAACCTTTCCTAGCAACGTCGGCTGTACAACTGGGGCGAGTGCTAGTAAGTCTCTCTAGACCTGCCGTGTGGCGGCGCTCGGTCTGCAATTACTGACAGTGGCGACACGCGGGTCCGACATGTACTAATGGACCGCGGCCGATTTAAAGCTACCACCTAGCAAGTGGGGTGTCTGGCGGTGACACCACACTATGGTTTACCTCACGGTTACATTAACGGTCGTAATGTTAATCACTTAAATACGTTACCTAGACAAAAATATTTCCGAAATTCCATTACTCTGCATTAATTATATTTTGTTTTGCGATTTTTTTTACTGTGGGCGTATTTCACAATTTCTTTTTAAATTTTTTTCTTTTTTCGAAATTCGTAATTTTCAATTTACCCTACAAAATATGCTACGCTTGGTCCCTGCCAACAAATGTTCCACACGATCATCATACACGTGAAGGCTGGCTTCAGCACGTCTTCTCATCGACGCCCACACACGTCGAAAAGTCGCAGGGGCGTTCCTAATGTATTGAGAAGCATCCATAATGCGTTTCCGGAGTTAATCGACACTGTCAACAAGGCTGGAATACAATAAAGATTTAAGTACCTCCACAGAAAAGAAGTGAAGTGGATCTGGGGATCTGGGAAACCATGCTATTAGCTACCCAAGAGCGATTACAATTGTTGTCGAAATGTTATTTATACCGGTACTGAAGTATCTGGAATGATGACAGAATCAAACGAGGGCAGTTTATAACTTCATAATTTACGCTTCACTTGCAGTGTTTCGAAATAAACGTAGCCTTGGACTTTAAAAGTGTTTTAACACTAGGGTGACTGCCAGCCGGAGTGGCCGAGCGGTTCTAGGCGCTACAGTCCGGTACCGCGCGACCGCAACGGTCGCAGGTTCGAATCCTGCCTCGGGCATGGATGTGTGTGATGTCCTTAGGTTAGTTAGGTTTAAGTAGTTCTAAGTTCTAGGGGACTGATGACCTCAGCAGTTAAGTCCCATAGTGCTCAGAGCCACTTGAACCACTTGAACTGGCGTGACTACACTTGTGTATACTTCGCGTCAGGGAAAGTTTCTCGACTTGCGATTATCAGCATGATTTGCTTGTTACATTTTCTTCTTGCTCATACCTTTCGTTTGTACCTATAATAGTCAAACACTCTGTATACTGTATAAATCAGCAAATAGAGCACCGATGCATAAAATATCAATATAGCAACAGAATAGGGAAGGACGGATTAGTTAAACAACTAATGAATTATACGAGAGGAAAGAGAGATGTTCGATGACAAAGGAACAGATGGCGTCAGTGAAGGCGGAATGGGTGAAGTGGTGAAGAAGAAGAAGAAGAAGAAGAAGAAGAAGCAGGAGGAGAAGAAGAAGAAGACGTTACACCAATTTGCTGTGCCGCCACAAACTTCAAAGCTGATATGTTGGATCACCTTCGAAATATCTGCTACAGGGTATTTCAAAAATGACCGGTATATTTGAAACGGCAATAAAAACTAAACGAGCAGCGATAGAAATACACCGTTTGTTGCAATATGCTTGGGACAACAGTACATTTTCAGGCAGACAAACTTTCGAAATTACAGTAGTTACAATTTTCAACAACAGATGGCGCTGCGGTCTGGGAAACTCTATAGTACGATATTTTCCACATATCCACCATGCGTAGCAATAATATGGCGTAGTCTCTGAATGAAATTACCCGAAACCTTTGACAACGTGTCTGGCGGAATGGCTTCATATGCAGATGAGATGTACTGCTTCAGCTGTTCAATTGTTTGTGGATTCTGGCGGTACACCTGGTCTTTCAAGTGTCCCCACAGAAAGAAGTCACAGGGGTTCATGTCTGGCGAATAGGGAGGCCAATCCACGCCGCCTCCTGTATGTTTCGGATAGCCCAAAGCAATCACACGATCATCGAAATATTCATTCAGGAAATTAAAGACGTCGGCCGTGCGATGTGGCCGGGCACCATCTTGCATAAACCACGAGGTGTTCGCAGTGTCGTCTAAGGCAGTTTGTACCGCCACAAATTCACGAAGAATGTCCAGATAGCGTGATGCAGTAATCGTTTCGGATCTGAAAAATGGGCCAATGATTCCTTTGGAAGAAATGGCGGCCCAGACCAGTACTTTTTGAGGATGCAGGGACGATGGGACTGCAACATGGGGCTTTTCGGTTCCCCATATGCGCCAGTTCTGTTTATTGACGAAGCCGTCCAGGTAAAAATAAGCTTCGTCAGTAAACCAAATGCTGCCCACATGCATATCGCCGTCATCAATCCTGTGCACTATATGGTTAGCGAATGTCTCTCGTGCAGCAATGGTAGCGGCGCTGAGGGGTTGCCGCGTTTGAATTTTGTATGGATAGAGGTGTAAACTCTGGCGCATGAGACGATACGTGGACGTTGGCGTCATTTGGACCGCAGCTGCAACACGGCGAACGGAAACCCGAGGCCGCTGTTGGATCACCTGCTGCACTAGCTGCGCGTTGCCCTCTGTGGTTGCCGTACGCGGTCGCCCTACCTTTCCAGCACGTTCATCCGTCATGTTCCCAGTCCGTTGAAATTTTTCAAACAGATCCGTTATTGTATCGCTTTTCGGTCCTTTGGTTACATTAAACCTCCGTTGAAAACTTCGTCTTGTTGCAACAACACTGTGTTCTAGGCGGTGGAATTCCAACACCAGAAAAATCCTCTGTTCTAAGGAATAAACCATGTTGTCTACAGCACACTTGCACGTTGTGAACAGCACACGCTTACAGCAGAAAGACGACGTACAGAATGGCGCACCCACAGACTGCGTTGTCTTCTATATCTTTCACATCACTTGCAGCGCCATCTGTTGTTGAAAATTGTAACTACTGTAATTTCGAAAGTTTGTCCGCCTGAAAATGTATTGTTGGCCCAAGCATATTGCAACAAACGGTGTATTTCTATCGCTGCTAGTTTAGTTTTTATTGCCGTTTCAAATAAACCGGTCATTTTTGAAACACCCTGTAAGTAAACTGCTAAGTAAATGTCATTTGCAATTCCGTTTTCACATTTCACAGCACTAGGAACTGAACACTGGTTTTAATGTTTTGTTTTGAATGATGTTGACAACTATCGAATGTTATTGCCAAATACTGAATCTCTTTTTGTGGTATCTGTGACGTGTTTGTGTAGGTGAGCATGTCTGTGTGAATTGGCATTTGTTTTGGATTAGGTGTGGTTATGTAACACATTTTGGGGGTTAGTTTCCGTGTTTGCATGTGAGGGAATATGTATTTGTTATCAAACACATTTTAACACACACACACACACACACACACACACACACACACACACACACACGCCATCTAATCGCAACTAAATAAAAAGCAGTTTCTTGTTAGTGTCTGCTTTTTCGTGTGTATTTCAATATATATTTGTTTTAAAATACATATCCGCGGACATTAACAAAAAAATTGTCTTACTCTGCTGTGATTAGACAGTCCCAAAGTAATAATTACCAACATACCCAAGATCATGACATAGTCGTTCTTGCTGCAGCATAATAAAGTTTTATAGCGTCTTTTTCGTGATCTGTATGACAATACCTTTATATGATATTGTTTAAGAGAGTGAAAACACGCTGTATCAAACACTGCGCTTCCGCAGAAATAGATTAATTTTCTCATTCATAAACCTTACGGCGTTCAGTTCTACGACCATCACCTCTTACTGCTAGCTGTTAGCTCCACAATCCAATACAAACCTGCCGATGAACAGCATCACCCGAATGGACTAACTGGAAACGTCGGCACAAGCCTGCGACAGCTGCAAGTAATGGTAATTCTCCGCACCTGAAATATTATACTACTGGCCATTAAAATTGCTACACCACGAAGATGACGTGCTACAGATGCGAAATTTAACCAACTGGAAGAAGATGCTGCGATATGCAAATGATAAGCTTTTCAGAGCATTCACACAAGGTTGGCGCCGGTGGCGACACCTACAACGTGCTGACATCAGGAAAGTTTCCAACCGATTTCTCATACACAAACAGCAGCTGACCGCCGTTGCCTGGTGAAACGTTGTTGTGATGCCTCGTGTAAGGAGGAGAAATGCGTACCATCACGTTTCCGACTTTGATAAAGGTCGGATTGTAGCCTATCGCGATTGCGGTTTATCGTATCGCGACATTGCTGCTCGCGTTGGTCGAGATCCAATTACTGTTAGCAGAATATGGAATCGGTGGGTTCAGGAGGGTAATACGGAACGCCGTGCTGGATTCCAACGACCTCGTGTCACTAGCAGTCGAGATGACAGGCATCTTATCCGCATGGCTGTAACGGATCGTGCAGCCACGTCTCGATCCCTGAGTCAACAGATGGGGACGTTTGCAAGACAACAACCATCTGCACGAACAGTTCGACGACGTTTGCAGCAGCATGGACTATCAGCTCGGAGACCATGGCTGCAGTTACCTTTGACAGGAGCGCCTGCAATGGTGTACTCAATGACGAACCTGGGTGCACGAATGGCAAAACGTCATATTTCGGATGAATCGAGGTTCTGTTTACAGCATCATGATGGTCGCATCCGTGTTTGGCGACATGGCGGTGAACGCACGTTGGAAGCGTGTATTCGTCATCGCCATACTGGCGAATCACCCGACGTGATGGTATGGGGTGCCATTGGTTACAAGTCTCTGTCACCTCTTGTTCGCATTGAAGGCACTTTGAACAGTGGACGTCACATTTCAGATGTGCTACGACCCGTGGCTCTACCCTTCATTCCATCCCTGCGAAACCCTACATTTCAGCAGGATAATGCACGACCGCATGTTGCAGGTCCTGTACGGGCCTTTCTGGATACGGAAAATGTTCGACTGCTGCCCTGCCAGCACATTCTCCAGATCTCTCACCAATTGAAAACGTCTGGTCAATGGTGGCCGAACAACTGGTTCGTCACAATACGCCAGTCACTACTCTTGATGAACTGTGATATCGTGTCGAAGCTGCATGGGCAGCTGTACCTGTACACGCCATCCAAGCTCTGTTTGATTCAATGCCCAGGCGTATCAACGCCGTTATTACGGCCAGAGGTGGTTGTTCTGGGTAGTTATTCCTCAGGATCTATGCTCCCAAATTGCGTGAAAATGTAATCACATGTCAAATGTAGTATAATATATTTGTCCAATGAATACCTGTTTATCATCTGCATTTCTTCTTAGTGTAGAAATTTTAATGGCCAGTAGTGTATTTTTTGCACTGCGCAGGTCGTAAGTTCCGGTTCACCTTTCCTGCTCCGACGTCGCGTGATCGTTTGTGAATCCTTGAGTCTTTGTTCTTTCTTGGTTGCGAATTTTATGTGAAAACCTTTAAAAGTGCTTTAACTCGTTCAAAACAACGTTACTTGCACCTGAAAAATTAAATCACGACCCATATCAGGGTCAACATCGTGTATCTTGGGAATTAACGACATTTTTCATTTTTCTGATTGTGCTTTTACTTAAAAGCAATGAACTTCGGCTATTTTCGCTGGTACGCAGCCATTTTTCTGGTTGACATACTCCGCCTCACGCAGCATGGCCATTCTTAATTTTTCCCTGGCGTAAGCACTTGTGTCTACTTGTTTTCGTCCACGAGGCAAGCTACATAATGAATCACTGTCACCTGCTGCTGTCTCTCACGTTACACAATGTGAAACGCGACGCGTGCGAACATTAGTACTTGCTGAGGCGACAGACTCGATTGAGTGAACGTCAAATAACTACGATGATGATCTTGATGATGGTGATGATGATAATTATGATGATGATGATGGAGGGAGGAGAATGAGATACGTACGAATTAGACGAAGGAGGTCTGCTCAAACATGCAACTACCTCTAGGAGATTATGAACTGGCACTCTACCTGGCGACAGCGCCGTCTCTCGCATGTTAAAGAGGCCATTGCCCGAACTACTGCCCTTTTAACTTGGTAGCCTCGGAAATTCGTACTTGTCAGCCGCCCTTATGCCTCCAGAAATGGCATAAAAATGCAAACAAATGGAAATCGAATAAACATGGACTACTGGCCTTTTAACATTAACCATTTCAATTATAGTCTTAATTTTATAGTATAAATGGTTCTCCTTTTAGTATTATTGACTAATTTTCAGATGGGAAAATATTTATAAGACAAAGATGAAGCTCAAATTCATGTATTTATGAGAACGACGGCATTAGTAATACTATTAACAATAATCCCAAGAAAATTAACCCGCATCATTAGAATCCCATATACGGAATTAATTCTTCTTAGGTAAATGTAACATTAGCGTTACGACTTTTCTCGCCTGTTGTTTGTTCTGCATTTACGGTAGATCCTACAAGAAAGTGGACAGTCTAGAAATCTTTGGCAGAAATGAATAAAGCACAGAACGAGTGAAGTGGGGGCGTTCTGATTTATATCACAATAAGACACTCGCGGTGCTACTAACATTCAAAGGTCAATAATAAAACTATTTTCTTACCGCTGTCAGTCACTCTTAGGAAAGATTCTCCGCTTTCATAAGCTGATTTCAGATGAGAAACACTTTCTTCTTCAGTAAAAAGATCGTCATCTATATCGCTGTCCGCCCGCATCTCGTGGTCGTGCGGTAGCGTTCTCGCTTCCCACGCCTGGGTTCCCGGGTTCGATTCCCGGCGGGGTCAGGGATTTTCTCTGCCTCGTGATGGCTGGGTGTTGTGTGATGTCCTTAGGTTAGTTAGGTTTAAGTAGTTCTAAGTTCTAGGGGACTGATGACCATAGCTGTTAAGTCCCATAGTGCTCAGAGCCATTTGAACCATTTATATCGCTGTCCATTATCACGAATGAAGCTACAAACATGGAACCACTTTCGAGCACTGTTAAATACGTAATAAGGCAGTAACAATGTGCTGTGGCTGCGCGCGCTTTTGTATTTACGCCGTATTGTTTACAGCATCCATAGATTGTAGTTACACGGTATTTAATTCTCTACAGTTCCGCGGTATCGCCATCTATTTATTTGCTGTGTCACATACGCGGTATTGTTTTAGATAATTTTTTCATGGCCAATAATTAAAAATTTGGCATTATGGCGTTAAGAGCAGATGCACATACGGTCAACGATATCATCTGACTGAAAAACGAAAAATCGGCAATTTGTCAGTTACGCGGTATCGTTTCTTCATCGGCGATATTAGGTTTTTGCCTAAATCGTTATATGTGTAACTCTAAATTGTATGTATTTCTTAATATTTGCTGTTGTCACCATAGAAAAAATAGATAAATAAATGACTTCACTGAAATAATGGCAACACTCTGAGAATTATTTACTTTTCCTCTTCGGTCCTGTTGGGTGACCCAGCACATGGTACTGGTGTGCACTGCCTTGCTTGTGCTGTTATTCGTACATTGACAGTTAGGTGACAGAAATAATATTGTGAACAGTAAAATACCTTTAAACTTAGATGCCACTTTTTGTGGTACCACTGTTCTGTTATTTTCTTCGTTTTGCTTTGTAGTAATGTAATGTTACTAAACATGAACACAAAATGTGCACCAGAATAACTTCCTATGCAGAGCCAACCAAAAAATGTCCTCAGAATTTGTCAACCGAATATTGCGGGACTCACCGGAAATAAGAGCAAAGAGATTCAAAAGTATTACGTTAGTATACGGCCCCCATACTCTGGCCGATCAGTCAGCCAACCCCCCGCCCTGCGGAGCGGATCTGCCCCGACCCGTTCTCCTGTGTGTGGACGATTTCGTAATGGTCAGATCTGTGGTCTGGGTGCGTCGGTTTGCCAGTGGATCTCTACCTGCTAGCCCTGAGCGCTGCCTGCCAGCCCACACTCCGTCAGTGCAGGTGGATAGGGTCCAGCAAGCAGCCGCTGTTGCCAACAGACAGTCAGACAGGTCAGTAAGCGTGTCAGCACACCTGCTAGCCCTGAGCGCTGCCTGCCAGCCCACACTCCGTCAGTGCAGGTGGATAGGGTCCAGCAAGCAGCCGCTGTTGCCAACAGACAGTCAGACAGGTCAGTGAGCGTGTCAGCACACCTGCTAGCCCTGAGCGCTGCCTGCCAGCCCACACTCCGTCAGTGCAGGTGGATAGGGTCCAGCAAGCAGCCGCTGTTGCCAACAGACAGTCAGACAGGTCAGTGAGCGTGTCAGCACACCTGCTAGCCCTGAGCGCTGCCTGCCAGCCCACACTCCGTCAGTGCAGGTGGATAGGGTCCAGCAAGCAGCCGCTGTTGCCAACAGACAGTCAGACAGGTCAGTGAGCGTGTCAGCACACCTGCTAGCCCTGAGCGCTGCCTGCCAGCCCACACTCCGTCAGTGCAGGTGGATAGGGTCCAGCAAGCAGCCGCTGTTGCCAACAGACAGTCAGACAGGTCAGTGAGCGTGTCAGCACACCTGCTAGCCCTGAGCGCTGCCTGCCAGCCCACACTCCGTCAGTGCAGGTGGATAGGGTCCAGCAAGCAGCCGCTGTTGCCAACAGACAGTCAGACAGGTCAGTGAGCGTGTCAGCACACCTGCTAGCCCTGAGCGCTGCCTGCCAGCCCACACTCCGTCAGTGCAGGTGGATAGGGTCCAGCAAGCAGCCGCTGTTGCCAACAGACAGTCAGACAGGTCAGTGAGCGTGTCAGCACACCTGCTAGCCCTGAGCGCTGCCTGCCAGCCCACACTCCGTCAGTGCAGGTGGATAGGGTCCAGCAAGCAGCCGCTGTTGCCAACAGACAGTCAGACAGGTCAGTGAGCGTGTCAGCACACCTGCTAGCCCTGAGCGCTGCCTGCCAGCCCACACTCCGTCAGTGCAGGTGGATAGGGTCCAGCAAGCAGCCGCTGTTGCCAACAGACAGTCAGACAGGTCAGTGAGCGTGTCAGCACACCTGCTAGCCCTGAGCGCTGCCTGCCAGCCCACACTCCGTCAGTGCAGGTGGATAGGGTCCAGCAAGCAGCCGCTGTTGCCAACAGACAGTCAGACAGGTCAGTGAGCGTGTCAGCACACCTGCTAGCCCTGAGCGCTGCCTGCCAGCCCACACTCCGTCAGTGCAGGTGGATAGGGTCCAGCAAGCAGCCGCTGTTGCCAACAGACAGTCAGACAGGTCAGTGAGCGTGTCAGCACACCTGCTAGCCCTGAGCGCTGCCTGCCAGCCCACACTCCGTCAGTGCAGGTGGATAGGGTCCAGCAAGCAGCCGCTGTTGCCAACAGACAGTCAGACAGGTCAGTGAGCGTGTCAGCACACCTGCTAGCCCTGAGCGCTGCCTGCCAGCCCACACTCCGTCAGTGCAGGTGGATAGGGTCCAGCAAGCAGCCGCTGTTGCCAACAGACAGTCAGACAGGTCAGTGAGCGTGTCAGCACACCTGCTAGCCCTGAGCGCTGCCTGCCAGCCCACACTCCGTCAGTGCAGGTGGATAGGGTCCAGCAAGCAGCCGCTGTTGCCAACAGACAGTCAGACAGGTCAGTGAGCGTGTCAGCACACCTGCTAGCCCTGAGCGCTGCCTGCCAGCCCACACTCCGTCAGTGCAGGTGGATAGGGTCCAGCAAGCAGCCGCTGTTGCCAACAGACAGTCAGACAGGTCAGTGAGCGTGTCAGCACACCTGCTAGCCCTGAGCGCTGCCTGCCAGCCCACACTCCGTCAGTGCAGGTGGATAGGGTCCAGCAAGCAGCCGCTGTTGCCAACAGACAGTCAGACAGGTCAGTGAGCGTGTCAGCACACCTGCTAGCCCTGAGCGCTGCCTGCCAGCCCACACTCCGTCAGTGCAGGTGGATAGGGTCCAGCAAGCAGCCGCTGTTGCCAACAGACAGTCAGACAGGTCAGTGAGCGTGTCAGCACACCTGCTAGCCCTGAGCGCTGCCTGCCAGCCCACACTCCGTCAGTGCAGGTGGATAGGGTCCAGCAAGCAGCCGCTGTTGCCAACAGACAGTCAGACAGGTCAGTGAGCGTGTCAGCACACCTGCTAGCCCTGAGCGCTGCCTGCCAGCCCACACTCCGTCAGTGCAGGTGGATAGGGTCCAGCAAGCAGCCGCTGTTGCCAACAGACAGTCAGACAGGTCAGTGAGCGTGTCACCACGCCTGTCTGGCTGTGAATGGGCAGCGAAAGGTGGATGTTCTCGCTGCAGGAGAGTCACAGCCAAGATTGAGAACGCTCTGTGGCTACAAATTTGTGCCCAGGATTAACCATCTTCAATATGGGACTGTCACCTTTGTCTGTAATTAGATGAAGGATGACACATTCATTCCCGAAGAGAAAACAGATTCGAAAACGTGATATTCCAGGTGATTTCACAGTGGGAAGATAAATGTAGCATAAATCTACAACCCATCAAACAGTATTTGGCCATGACAACTTTCAGTGCTGAAACATCCCATGATGTACACCAAACAGCCAGAACAATATGACCACCGACCTACTGTAAGACGTGTATATTTCTATTGTCTATTGTCAAACCACAATTTATGAAAGATGTTTCTATTTTATTAATAGGATTAAGTAGGAATAATTAATATTTGTCATATTGGAAATAACTGTGGTAGCAAGGAATGTCTGCACCAAAGTATTGTTGGCAGGAGAGACCGCACATTGATATAATTTAAAAAAGGGCGGGAGAGACCGCGTATGGATACATTTTAAGAAAAGAGCGGGAAAGATCGCGCATTGATACATTTTGTAATGGTAGCAGGGATTGTCTGTACCAGAAAGCATTGTTGGCGGGAGAGACCGCACTTTAGCGTTCGTAGAAACTCGGTAGTAAACGATTTGTGAAGCGAGTCGGTAGCAGGTCTGAAGCGAGAGGTTGAGAGGAATGGTGTGCCTGCCAGCCACCAGCTATGATTTACAAGAGATAATAAACGGATGTACAGAGACATCAGCTAACTATTATCATATGAGGAACTAATATCATTGAATTATTTTTTTGAGAAACTCAAGACTACTGAAGGTATGTTTGCACAATGCTAGTTATAAGATTATCATAGAACGTAAGTCCCATTTGAACGTTTGTAAAATCATTTCACTCAGAATATAATTAATTTTTGCCAGCCAAGATTATAATCCATCCCAAAAACCATCAAAGTAAAATTTTGCAAAATTTTATTGTTGTCAAGAAAAAGTTTAACTATGAATTACGTAACTTCAGTCAAATTAATTAAAGAATAACGTCAGCTTTGCTATTAAAGAATAACGCCAGCTTGGGTAATAAATACAGCCACTTATTATGACAGCCCACCAGCAGCTAATAGAGTATAGTAAAACAGAGTAAGTATATTCATGCCGCAGTTCGATGTAGCAGCCAGATGGTGATCCAGTAACAGTAAAAAAGGTAAGGAACAGTTTTGGGTTATTGCAGGTAACGACTGAGGGCCACGACGACGACACATTCTATGTTTCGTCGAAATAATCAGAAAATCACTTTTAATAAGCAGCATTTAAATTTGTATGCGAAGATTGAGAAAAAGAAATAAATTCAAAGGGAAAATTTCATTTGTTATTATTAAGCAAGAGACAGAAATCCTAAGGGAAGGTTTCATAGGTTATTGTAGAAGGGAAGGTTGCGTAAGAAAAGAGATATAGGGGAGACGGGAAGGTTTCACTACTATCGATATAAACCCGTCCAAGCGATAACATCTTCTCCTGGCGAGGAATGACTGTTAGTTAGACACGCATGGTGTGTCTAGTATCACTGAGCGTGGTGTCTGTGTGTAGAATGGGGAACTAGCTGAGTTTGACCAAGTGCAGATTATGATGGTACAGAGACTCGGTATGAGCATTTCAGAAATTGCACAACGTGTCAGTGCTGTGTCGAGTGTCTTCAAACCATAGTGAAACCAAGGTGAAATCATGTGAAGACATCGTGGGGTTGGGGGGCCAACCGTCATTTACAGACGGCGGACTGGTGAAACAGGACAGGCAGTGTACTGTTGCGAAACTAACATCAGACTTTAATGCTGGACCAGAATAGAAGCGTGTCTGAACAATAAGTGCACTGAACACTCCTAACAATGAGCCTCCGCAGCCGATGATCCAAGCATGTGCCAATGTTAACAAGACAACATTGTTACTACGACTGAAACGGGCACTTGACCATCGGCACCGAACGATGAATCCTGATACCTTCTTCATCATACTGATGAGGATATCAGCTACTTGATAGCTGTACTGGAGATCAGAGACATGATGGCAGCAGCTCCATTATGCTCTGGCGAACATTTACGTGGTCATTCATGGGTCCACTGGAGCTTGTGCAAGGCACCATGAGGACCTATGAGTATCGTACACTGATTGCAGACCGCTTCATGAGGATCATTTCTGATGGCAGTGGCAATATAAAGCGCCAGTCACAAGTCCAGGAGCGTGATGGAGTGGTTCGAGGAAAACAGTGGCGAGTTGCAATACATATGCTTCCTCCTCTCCCCCAACCCCACCCCCCCTCCCGCCCCCATCTCACCAGATCCGAACCCCATAGAACAAATCTGCGATGTGATTGAATGAGGCGTCCTAGCTCATGGCCCCCTCCCCGGAATTTACTGGAATTAGATGACTTGCCGGCCGGAGTGGCCGAGCGGTTCTAGGTGCTACAGTCTGGAGCAGCGCGACCGCTATGGTCGCAGGTTCGAATCCTGCCTCGGGCATGGATGTGTGATGTCCTTAGCTTAGTTAGGTTTAAGTAGTTCTAAGTTCTAGTGGACTGATGACCTCAGAAGTTAAGTCCCATTGTAGTCACAGCCATTTGAACCAATTAGGTGACTTGTATGTGCGGATGTGGTGCCAACTCTCTCCAGCGGCCTACGGAAGCCTCACTGCTTCCATGCCATGACACGTCCCCGCTATTATCCATGCCAAAGTTGGACAACCAGCGAATAGGAGGTGGTCATAAAAAAAAAGAACAAACTGATTCAAATCTAGAACTATGGAGGGAACTCGTGACCTTCGCAAAAGTCAGTGTCGCCACATTCTCGCTTCCGGTGGCTACTTGTTTTTCCAGCGAGATCTGCTCAATAGCGTTTCGCGAAAAGGACGTTATCTTCTCTCCAGGGATTCCCATCGAGTACCTCCGTAAAATTCGCGCGTTGATCGAACCTACCAGTAATAAATACGGCAGTCTGCCTCTAAGTTGCTTCGATGTCTTCCTCTAATCCGACCCGGTGGGGATTCAAAACGCTCTTGCAGTACTTAAGAGGGGTGAACTAGTGTTCTACACGTGGTTTCCTTTACAGATGGACCCCTCTTTCTTAAAATTCTACTAAAAAATCGAAGATGAACGTTCGCCTTCCCTACAAGCTTGACGTGAGCATTCCATTGCATATAGCTTTGCAGCGTTACGCCTAGGTATTTAATCGACGTGACTGTGTCAAACAGGACACCACTAACGCTGCATTTTAACATTACGGGATTGTTTTCTCCTACACACCAGTATTCGTTACATTTCCCTACATTTAGAGCATTGTGTGATTGATCACACCAAATAGAAATTTTTATTAAGCCATCGTGTATCTTTTAAAAACCATTCAAAAGCCAAAATCGGATAAAATATTCTTTATTCAAGACAACCCGTTTCAACAGTTTTAGCTTATCTTCAGGTCCTAAACATTTTTTGTAGTAAAACATGTTCATTTTACGCTGAGCCTCATGGGTAATATGTCACGTCGATAACACTCAGCACATTGTAAAGGTTTCGTCATAGCTAAAACGTTTAAACATACACACAACAGCTTGTCTAAAAGACCATGTCTATAAACATATTGCTCACAGATGCCTGTTACAGGATGCAAATATTGTATGCAATAGCACATCTGCTTGCATAAGTGTAGCACAACTGCCAGCATCTCGTGGTCGTGCGGTAGCGTTCTCGCTTCCCACGCCCGGGTTCCCGGGTTCGATTACCGGCGTGGTCAGGGATTTTCTCTGCCTCGTGATGGCTGGGTGTTGTGTGCTGTCCTTAGGTTAGTTAGGTTTAAGTAGTTCTAAGTTCTAGGGGACTGATGACCATAGATGTTAAGTCCCATAGTGCTCAGAGCCATTTGAAACATTTTGTAGCACATCTGTTTACATATGTGTTCATCTACATCTACATGGATACTCGGCAAATCACACTTAAGTCCCTGGCAGAGGGTTCATCGAATCACCTTCACAATTCTCTATTATTCCAGTCTAGTATAGCGAGTGGAAAGAACGAACACCTTTACCTTTCGGTACGAGCTGTGATTTCCCCTCTTTTATTGTAGTGACCGTTTCTACCTATGCAGGTCGGTGTCAACAAAATACTTTCGCATTCGGACGAGAAAGTTGGTGATTGGAATTTCGTGAGAAGATTCCGTCGCAACGAAAAACGTCTTTCTTTTAATGATGTCCAGCCCAGATCCTGTATCATCTCTGTGACACTCTCTCCCATATTTCGCGATGATACAAAACGTGCTGCCCTTCTTTGAACTTTTGCGATGTACTCCGTCAGTCCTATCTGGTAAGGATCCCACATCGCGCAGCAGTATTCTAAAAGTGGACGGACGAGCGTAGTGTAGGCGGTCTCCTTAGAAGATCTGTTACATTTTCTAAATGTCCTGCCAATAAATCGCAGTCTTTGGTTAGCCTTCCCCACAGCATTTTCCATGTGTTCCTTCCAATTTAAGTTGTTCGTAATTGTAATAGCTAGGTATTTAGTTGAGTTTACGGCTTTTAAATTATACTGATTTATCGTTTAACCGAAGTTTAACGAATTCCTTTTAGCATTCATGTCGATGACCTCAGACTTTTCGTTATTTAGGGTCCAACTGCCAATTTTCGCACCAATCAGATATCTTTTCTAAATCGTTTTGCAATTTGTTTTGATTTCCGATGACTTTATTAGTCGATAAACGACGTGTCATCTGCAAACAGCCTAAGACGGCTGCTCAGATTGTCTCCCAAATCGTTTATGTAGATAAGGAACAGCGAAGGGCCTATAACACTACCTTGGGGAACGCCAGAAACCACTTCTGTTTTACTCGATGACCTTCCGTCAATTACTACGAACTGTGACCTCTCTGACAGGAAATCACAAATCCAGTCACATAACTGAGACGATATTCCATAAGCACGCACTTTCACTACGAACCGCTTGTGTGGTACAGTGTCAAAAGCCTTCCGGAAATCCAGAAATACGGAATCGATCTGAAATCCCTTGTCAATAGCACTCAACACTTCATGCGAATAAAGAGCTAGTTGTGTTTCACAAGAACAATGTTTGCTATACCCATGTTGACTGTGTGTCAAGAGATCATTTTCTTCGTTACGTTCCAAAATCCTGCTGCATATCGACATTAACGATATGGGCCTGTAATTTAGTGGATTACTCCTACCACCTTTGTTGAATATTGGTGTGACCTGTGCAGCTTTCCAGACTTTGGGTACGGATCTTCCGTCGAGCGAACGGTTGTATATGATTGTTGTCTTGAATAAAAAGAAATTGTGCGATCTTGGCTTTTGAATGGTTTTTAACAATTAAAACAGATCGCCCGTCAGTATTCTCATAATGAGGAAATTCAGTCATCTCGTATCCTCCTACAGTCACTTAACGACGACCCCTTCCGTTCACCACAGATTCAGCATCAAACAGCCGCAGATTTCCGCTTACCCTGTCCGTCAGATCATTTACGTAATATAATAAATAATAGTGGTCCTACCGCACTTCCCTGGGACACTCCTTACGATACCCTTGTCTCTGAGGAATACTCGTGGTCGAGGACAACGTAGTGGGTTCTTATGCACGCACATATCGGGGAACCTATTCCATGTGATCGTACCTTCCTCAACAGTCTGCACTGGGGCGCGGTGTCAAACGCTTTCCGGGAATCTAGGAATATGATACCTGCCAATATTGTTCGCAAGTATAGTGCGGAAAAAAAGGCAAGCTGAGTTTCTCCCGACGGCTGATTTCTAAATCCGTTTTGGTTTGCTGACGGAAGATTTTCTATCTCAAGGAAATCTATTATATTCGAACAGAGAATATGTTCCAGAACGGTGCGGTAAATCGATGTTAAGAGTATTAGAGTAAGGGTAGAGGTTATACCTGACAATCAGACTAAACTATTGGATCGTTTTACCGACCCCCCGACTCAGAAGATATAGTTGCTGAACAGTTCAAAGAAAACTTGAGTCTCATTTCAAATAAGTGCCCCGTTCATACAGTTATAGTCGGTGGTGACTTTAGTCTACCCTCGATATGCTGGAAAAATTATACGTTTAGAGCCGGCGGCAGGCATAAAACGTCATCCGAAATTGTACTGAATGCTTTCTCAGAAAATTATTTTGAACATTTAGTTCATGATCCCACTCGAAGCGTAAATGGTTGCGAAAGCATACTTGATCTTTTAGCAAGAAATAATCCTGGACAAATAGTGAGTATTGTGACGAATACAGGGATTAACGACTACAAGGCAGTTGCTGCTAGGCTGAATACAGTAACACCTGCAACCATCAAAAAGAAACGCAAAGTATATCTATTTTTAAAAAAATGCTCTTAACGCCTTTTTAAGAGACACTCTTCACTCCTTCCGATCTGATCCTGTAAGAGTAGAAAAGTTGTGGAATGTTTTCAAAGAGATAGTATCGGCAGTAATTGAGAGATACATACCACATAAATTAATAAGTGATGGTACTGATCCAACATGGTACACAAAACGGGTCAGATCGCTGTTGCAGAAGCAGTGAAACAAGCATACCAAATTTAAAAGAACACAAAATCCCCAAGATTGGCAAAGTTTTACTTCAATGCGAGATGCTTTTAATAATTTCCACAACGAAATTCTGTCTCGAAATCTGGCAGAAAAGCCAAAGAGATTGTGGTCATACATAAAGCACACCAGTGGCAAGACGCAATCAATACCTTCACTGCGCGATAACAACTGTGAAGTCACTGATGACAGTTCCACCAAAGCAGAGTTATTAAACACAGTTTTCCGAAACTCCTTACCAAAGAAGACGAAGTAAATGTTCCTGAGTTCCAATCAAGAACAACTGCCAAGATGAGAAACATGGAAGTAGATATGCTCGGAGTAACGAAGCAGCTTAAATCACTTAAAGGCAAGGCATTCGGTCCAAATTGTATACCAGTCAGGTTCCTCTCAGAGTATGCTGATAAAATAGCTCCATATTTAGCAATTATATAGAACCACTCGCTCACAGAAAGATCCGTACCTAAAGACTGGAAAATTGCTCAAGTCACACCAATACCCAAAAAGGGAAGTAGGAGCACTGAATTACAGGCCTATATCACTAACGTCGATTTGCAGTGGGGTTTTGGAACATTTACTGTATTCGAACATTATGAAGTACCGCGAAGAAAACGATTTATTGAAACATAGTCAGCACGGTTTCAGAAAATATCGTTCTTGTGAAACACAACTAGCTCTTTATATTCATGAAGTAATAAGTGCTATCGACAGGGGATGTCAAATTGATTCCATATTTTTAGATTTCCAGAAGGCTTTCGACGCCGTTCCTCACAAGCGTCTTCTAACCAAATTGCGTGCCTACGGAATATCGCCTCCGTTGTGCGACTCGATTCGTGATTTACTGTCAGGAAGGTCACAGTCCGTAGTAATAGACGGAAAGTAATCGAGTAAAACGGAAGTAATATCCGGCGTTCTCCAAGGAAGTGTTACAGGCCCTGTATTGCTCCTGATCTACATATATTAACGACACAGGAGACATCTGAGTAGCCGTCTTAGACTGTTTGAAGATGATGCTGTCATTTACCGTCTTGTAAAGTCATGAGATGATCAAAACGACTTGCAAAATGATTTAGATAAGATATCTGTATGGTGAAAGAAGCGGTAATTGTCCCTGAATAAGGAAAAGTGTGATGTTATTCACATGAGTACTAAAAGAAATCAGTTAAATTTTGATTACGCGATAAGTCACACAAATCTGAAGGCTGTAAATTCAACTAAATACTTAGGGATTACAATTACAAATAACCTAAATTGGAACGATCACATAGATAATATTGTGGGCAGAGCAAAGCAAAGACTTAGAAGGTGCAACAGGTCTACTAAAGAGACTGCTTACATCACATTTGTCCGCCCTATTCTGGAGTATTGCAGTGCGGTGTGGGATCCGCATCAGGTGAGATTGACGGATGACATCGAAAATGTACAAATAAGGGCAGCTCGTTTTGTATTATCGCGAAGTAGGGGAGATAGTGTCACAGACATGATACGTGAATTGGAGTGGCAATCATTAAAACTGAGGCATTTTTCGTTGGGAGCGGATCTTCTCATGAAATTTCAATCACCAGTTTTCTCCTCCGATTGCGAAAACATTCTGTTGGCACCCACCTACATAGGGAGAAATGATCATCACGATAAAATAAGAGAAATCAGGGCTCGCACTGAAAAATTTAAGTGCTCGTTTTTCCCGCGTGCCGTTCGAGAGTGGAACGGTAGAGAGACAGCTTGAAGGTGGTTCATTGAACCCTCTGCCAGGCACTTTATTGTGAATAGCAGAGTAATCACGTATACGTGGACGTAGATGTAGATTCTCTAATTTTGCAAGTCCTTTCTTTAACCCCTCTTATTTGCCTGTGCTTTTTCCTAGTCACTTGGAACTTTCCGCTGGGCGTGAGATTCACGATGAAAACAAACTAAGTAGATGCCAGTGCCACAGGGTACTCCCTGCAAAATCGAATTGAAATTCTTTCCGGAGCTGGAGTCTTATCTATTTTTAACTGTTTCAGTTTCTTCTTAACGCAAAGAATGACTATGCCCTATGTACGACGGTCAAACACGGTTCATTTGTTTCATAAGAGACAACGCACAATATGAAAGGGATTAGATGGAGATTCAACCAACAACCTTTAATCACCAAATTCGGCAAAATTTCCAAAGTAGACCAATTTGAGCGTCTAGACTATACTTTTCTTGGTTTCGTTTTAATACTTTAGTACAGTGAGTGAAGGAAGTGTGCTACAGATATTATTCAGCATATTTTCGTGAGAATTTAAACTTCAAGTTTGGGCAACTACAAGTTGATATCTGCTGCACTTGTGAACAATTTGAAGAGGAAAAAATAATCTCCCCATCTTTCTGAAATATAGTAAGGGCAACTGCCGCGGAATTCTAACTTCACAGAAGAAACATCAAGGTACTTTACAACTCATCGGTGGCAGAAAAACAAAATATCAAAGACAAAAAAGATGAACACTTCCTTGCTTTATGTTTTGACTTGGTGCAAAACGGCCAGCTGCCAAAAATTATCTGTACAGGAGTTTTTCTACCTGAGGCAACTAACTGTTAGTGTCTTCAACATCCACGACGTAAAAACTAACCGCGGTTGTTTTTAGGAATACCACTAGGGAACAGCCAAACTTTCTCATATGTGTTATGCTCCATGTTGATGCACTTTATTGATCACGTTTCCCCAAACTTCACTGAACTTCATCTGTATTCATGTAACTATTTCGGCCAAAACAGAAACAATGGTTTGTTTCGTCAACTTCTTGCTTTGTCGGATACGAATCAGTTCCTAAAACTCGTTCACTTGTTCCTGCCCGAGGCCACATTTTTCTCCCTTGTAATCGTTATTTCTCCACGGTAAGGAGCAAAATGAAGGAGAGACAAACGTTTTCGCTCAGTGATGTGGGAGAATTGATTTTGAGCAGCAGCCAAACAATTAAATTCATGGTCATCGAGGTTGACGATCTCACTATTTTTACCATTTCATATACAGATCTGATTCAGAAGGTGTTGATGAAGATCATGAATCCATAAATTCAGAGGAAAGACTCACCTCATCCTTATCAAGCGACCACATCGTTCGTCTACTTACCTACGCAGCATACGCTACCGGAAAAGTCCCGATAAATACAAGAAATTTTGAGGATTTAAAAAATCTCCTGGAGTACATCCCAGAGGAAGCCGGAGAACTGTTTGAGAAAACCACCTTCCGGTGGCGCACTTAAGACGTACAGTGGCTAAACAAGGATGCTGGTTCTCGAGCGTTCTTGATTTATGTTGAGGTGTCCTTCCTACTTTCTATTTCTTTTTTTTTATACAGAATAAACGTTCATTTTCACTTAACAATGCTGCTTTATCATAAAAACCTTTGCTATCATAGGAAAAACCAAAGAAAATTGACTTGATTTCTTCGTGGCATCTTAAAAGGGCAGCCGTCCTCACTTTTAAAAACGTCTCTAAAATAGAGCGCTTGAATTAAAATTATGTCTTCTCATCAAGTATTTCTCTGAACATTGGCTCCGCACACACACATACCACCTCTTTGGACAATTTTCCAATGGTTTCGGAATGAGACAGTCTTGTTCGTTTTATTGAAAGTTGGCCTGAATGGATTACTGCCCCTTCAACATTCACCGATTTAATTAAAGCAGATACATTTAATCAGAGTTCAATACGTACTGAATGAAGCCAAACGATAGAAGACAGAGCTGTATTAATCAACTCACTGAATGGCCCTGGGTAATTTTCTCAGTGACCAGTCTTTGAAAATATGTTGAACACGCAATTGCAGTGCCTGTATTATTCAGAAGTACGATGTAATGTTCTTCGGACAAGCGTGCACGTCCACAGGAACAGGCACTGCGGCGATTACAGCTGCTATAAAACACATGAAATGTATTCACACTTGCGAATATGGACAACCATCAGATATATAACTGAATGATGAAAACGAAAATTTGTGCCGGACTCGGAATCAAACCCGCATTTCCCGCTTATTGTGAGCGCTCCTCTTACCATTAGGCTATCCGAGTACGACTTACTGCCAGATCGAAACTTCCATATGACGTCAATCATGTGTCTACAATCTGCACTCGTACATCCTTTATGTATGTTCCCATGTTCTCTTGCCCGGTGTCGGTGGTGAATCAGGAGTACGATGCTGTGTTCCTTCAGACAAGCTTACACGTCCACAGCAAGATACTTTTATCTGAAATGTCTCCACTGTACGGGAATGTACACTACTGGCAATTAAAAATGCTACACCACGAAGATGGACTTTGATAAAGGTCGGATTGCAGGCTATCGCGATTGCGGTTTATCGTATCGCGACATTGCTGCTCGCGTTGGTCGAGATCCAATGACTGTTAGCAGAATATGGAATTGGTGGGTTCAGGAGGGTAATACGGAACGCCGTGCTGGATTCCAACGGCCTCGTATCACTAGCAGTCGAGATGACAGGCATTTTATCCGCATGGCTGTAAAGGATCGTGCAGCGACGTCTCGATCCCTGAGTCAACAGATGGGGACGTTTGCAAGACAACAATAATCTGCACGAACAGTTCGACGACGTTTGCAGCAGCATGGACTATCAGCTCGGAGACCATGGCTGCGGTTACCGTTGACGCTGCATCACAGACAGGAGCGCCTGCGATGGTGTACTCAACGACGAACCTGGGTGCACGAATGGCAAAACGTCATTTTTTCGGATGAATCCAGGTTCTGTTTACAGCATCATGATGGTCTCATCCGTGTTTGGCAACATCGCGGTGAACGCACATTGGAAGCGTGTATTCGTCATCGCCATACTGGCGTACCACCTGGCGTGATGGAATGGGGTGCCACTGGTTACACGTCTCAGTCACCTCTTGTTCGCATTGAGGGCACATTCAACAGTGGACGTTACATTTCAGATGTATTACTACCCGTGGCTCTACCCTTCGTTCGATCCCTGCGAAAACCTACATTTCAGCATAATGCAAGACCGCATGTTGTAGGCCCTCTAAGGGCATTTCTGGATACAGAAAATGTTCGACTGTTGCCCTGGCCAGCACATTCTCCAGATCTCTCTATATTAGATTAGATTAGATTAGTTTTTCGTTCCATAGATCCGTGTTGAGGAGATCCTCGTGGATGTGGAACATGTCACTTTTTTTAAATAAAAAAGCTGAAATAACAATACTAATAGTATGAATATATAAAATACATCATTTGTTTCTATTAAAAAATTCGTCACTAGAGTAGAAGGAGTTGGCCACTAGTAAGTCTTTCAGGCTCCTTTTAAACTGATCTTTATTTGTAACTAAACTTTTTATGTTTGCTGGCAAATTATTGAAGATGAGTGTTCCTGAGTAGTGGACCCCTTTTTGAACTAAATTAAGTGCTTTTAAGTCCTTGTGCAGATCATTTTTGTTCCTGGTATTCAATGTATGAACTGAGCTGTTTGTTGGAAAAAGATATTATTTAGGACAAATTTCATTAAGGAGTAAATATACTGAGAGGCAGTAGTTAGTATACCCAGTTCTTTGAAGAGGTTTCTACAAGACGTCCGTGAATTTACGCCACAAATAATATGTATTACACGCTTTTGGACTCTGAAAACTTTTGTTTGACTTGAAGAGTTAGAAAAATGGTTCAAATGGCTCTGAGCACTATGGGACTTAACATCTGTGGTCATCAGTCCCCTAGAACTTAAAACTACTTAAACCTAACTAACCTAAGGACATCACACACATTCATGCCCGAGGCAGGATTCGGACCTGCGACCGTAGCGGTCACGCGGTTCCAGACTGAAGCGCCTAGAACCGCACGGCCACACAGGCCAGCTTTGAAGAGTTACCCCAAAATATTACACCATATGACATAATGGAATGAAAGTAGGCAAAGTATGCAAGCTTTTTCACTTTTATGTCGCCTATGTCTGCTAACACTCGAATTGCAAATACAGACTTGTTAAGGCGTTTCTGCAGTTCTGTGGGGTGCTCCTCCCAACTGAATTTATTATCAAGTTGTAATCCCAGGAATTTAAGACTGTCAACCTCTTCTATCTGCTCTTCTTCGTACTTTTTGCATATACTGGGTGGAAACCCTTTACAGGTTCTGAATTGCATATAGTGAGTCTTTTCGAAGTTTATTGTCAGTGAGTTGGCTTTAAACCATTTATTAATATCCATGAAAATATCATTAGCAGATTTTTCTACAACTACACTCGATAAACTATTTATTACAATACTTGTGTCATCTGCAAACAAAACGAACTCTGATTCTGGCAGTGTAGTTGATGAGAGATCATTAATGTACACAAGAAAAAGCAATGGCCCTAAGATGGATCCTTGTGGGACACCACATGTAATTTCTTCCCAGTCTGATGATGACTGATGACTGATGACTTAATTCACTAGTCCCTTGCACTGACATCCTTTGTTTCCTGTTAGCGAGGTATGACTTGAAGCATTTTGCAGCACTGCCCGTGACACCATAGAATTCAAATTTATTTAAAAGGATGTTGTGGTTTACACAATCGAATGCCTTTGACAAATCACAGAAAATACGTGCTGCTTGTAACTTGTTATTTAATGAATTAAGTACATTTTCACTGTAGGTGTAAATAGCTTTTTCGATATCAGAACCCTTCAGAAATCCAAACTGTGTTCTTGATAATACGTTATTTGTGGTCAGATGGTTGAGAAGCTGCCTGTACATTACTTTTTCTAAAATTTTTGAGAATGCTGGCAAAAGTGAAATCGATCTGTAGTTTGATGGCATCTCTTTATCCCCTTTCTTGAATAGAGGCTTAACATCTGCATATTTCAGCCAGTCAGGAAATTTCCCAGTTATAATTGACTGGTTACACAAGTAACTTAGAATTGTACTAAACTCACAAGAACATGCCTTAATTAACTTTGTTGATATTCATCGTAACCACTTTGTTTTTAAAGATTTTATTATGAAAGCTATTTCTTTTGGTGAAGTGAGTGACATATTCATGTACCTGAAGCTATTTGTAAAGGCTAGTTGCAGATATTCAAGGGCATTATTTACTGATCCTGATAATCCCATTCTATCAGTAATGGATATAAAGTACTTGTTAAATAGATTTGCCACACTATGCCCATCGGTTACTAATGTGTCATCTACCCTTAGTGCTATTTGCTCCTGTTCCTTTCTGATTCTACCAGTCTCCTCTTTCACTATATCCCATATTGTTTTTATTTTGTTCCCTGACATTGCTATCTTCTTCTGATAGTGCATTTGTTTAGAAGTCTGAATTACTTTTTTTAATATTTTGCAGTATTCCTTGTATTTAGCTAAATCATCAGCATTGGAGCTATTCTTGGTCGACAGATACATTTTCCTTTTTGTCTTACAGGAAATCTTTATTCCTTGTGTGATCCATGGTTTTATTATAGACTTCTGTTTAAATTGAGTAACTTTTAAGGAAAACGGTTTTCAAACATGGTACTGACATTGTTCATGAATGTGTTATATTTTTCATTCATGTCATGAGCACTATAAACATCTTTCCAGTTCATATCTTTGAGCAGTTTTCTAAAACACTCAATTTTTGGTTTATTGAAACTCTCCTGTACTCAGATTTAGCAGTCTTGATAATCTGCTTAGAATTTACATCTAAAACAAGGAGCTGCATGTCATGATCTGATAGTCCATTTATTACAGGTTTTATGATATGATTTTGTTCCTTTGATTTGTATATAAAAATTTTATCAATGGCTGTCCTTGAGGATTTAGTGATCCTAGTTGGAAAGTTTACAGTGTGAGTTAGATTGAAAGACAACATTACTAACTGCAGTAAATGTTTACTGGAAGATTGCATTAGAAAATCTGTTTTAAAGTCACCAGCAATCAAAATTTCTTTGTTTCTTCCTGTTAAATAATCCAAAAGAGCTTCTAGATGATTTATGAATAGATTATAATTTCCTGCAGGTGCTCGGTAAATAGTTACTATTATATAGGATCTGTTATGGAACGCTACTTCTGTTGCACATGCTTCTAGATGCTGCTCTAAAAAGAATTTATTAATTTCAATGTTCTTGAATTTATGGCAGTTTTTAATAAATGTGGCAACTCCTCCTCCATCCATATCTACTCTGCAGAAGTAGGAAGCTAGCTTAAATCCTGAAATGTCTAACATATCTATACCAGTGGTCACTTGATGTTCAGAGAGGCAGATTATGTCAATTTGGTTAGATGAATTCATTTCATCGATACAAATGAGTAGTTCATCAACTTTATTTCTGAGTCCCGGAATGTTCTGGTGTAATAAAGATAACTGATACTGCATACTAATGGGATTATAACTGCTTTGATGAATATGAACTTGCAGTTTCTGATTACTTTCTGTTAAACATTGTTTAAATGGAGGCTGTATGCTAAAATCTGACTCCTGTTCATCTGTTTTCTCAAACTGAGTGTGTCTGCCAATCTCTCTTAAAACTCGTTTTCTATCCCCCTTCCCTATCCTAAAAAAGGCATCCCTCTGACACCTGTGACCACTGGTATTTTACCACTTGTGACAGTGTCCCCCCTTAAGTTTTCTGCAATCAACCCAGACAGTTTTCCCTTCCCTTTCCTATTGAGGTGAAGGCCATGCCTAGTGTAGTCCCACCTATCAATAGCATCCACAGGAATCAAACCAATATGGGACCCTATATCCGTCCTAAGCAGCCACTCCAACTCCAAGTTCACCCTCCCGACGGAAGAGTTCAAATGACGCCGATCATGGCGCCTCAACACAGACACAAATCCCACACTCGTATGCTTCGTTGCTGATGCTATCTTCACCAGGTCACTCTTTATGGAATATTCAGAGTCTCTGTCAATGCTATTTCCCGGACCACCCACTATAATCACGGCATCCTCCTTCGTGAAATCCTTGCATAAAGAACCTATATCCTCTGTTCCCTGACCCAGATCTGCACTAGGCTTGAAAAAGTTTGTGACCTGGTACTCTGGACCTAGATTTTCCTGCAGTAGTTGGCCAACACCTCTACCATGGGAACTACCTAACAACAGAACTTTCTTTCTCTTTACAAATTTCCCTACCTTTTTCAAGTCCTTGAAAGCTTGATGTGGTCTTTCTACAGCTTCAGCTACATGAGGCTCATCCAATTCTGACTGAGGCAACAGGTCAAATCTATTTTCAAGATTTATCACAAAGCTGTCTGATGCTCTCCTTTGCCTGTTCCCCCTATTACCTGTTGCCACTTCCCACCTCTGTTCACCCTTCTCCCTCTTTAACCTGTCCAGATCCTCCCTTGCCTTGTCTAGGTCACCTTGAAGAGCTGCAATTTTCCCTTCCTGTTCCAGTATTTTCCTATCTCTACTGCAGATCCTACAATACCACTGGTGAGCCTCATTTATGTCCCCATTTCCCACGCCACTACATTCGCCCCAATGAAAGAAACTACAACACCCATCACACCATACCCCGGAACTAACGATCCTACGGCATGTCACACACTTCTCACTCATGGCAAAAATATAAATCGTATAAACCGATTTAAGTACTGACTAATACGTAAACAAAGGACCCTAGAAACTATTCAGGCAGATATAAATAAATTGGAAGAGTAATGAATAAAAAAACTGGTGATTACAAATAAGTTTAAGTCACTGTTTACTTACGATACGCGCGCTTGAAATTAAGCCTAAAATCTGTGCTATAGGCGCGAGAAGGAAAATAGACTTCTTACCCCGTTTAATCTTATTTAACACTTCACTAGCACTTCCACTAATGTAACAACACCTATAATATGTTTATACCAACTGGAAACGTTTACCTATAAGTTTAGTTCACTGCTTACTTACGATTCGCGCGCGTGAAATTAGGCCTAGGAATCGTGCTACAGGCGCGAGAAGAAAAATACGCTTCTTACACCGTTTAATCTTATTTTATACTTCACTAACACTTCCACTAATTTAACAACACTTATATTATATTTATAACACCTGTAGATGTTTAAAAATAGCTTAATAACAACGCTTTTTATAATTATTTAGTGCAGCAAATACTCGAAGAGTCCGCGTCGGCGCAGTGTTGCCACCCACTCTCCACTCCTCCCTTCTTGGCATCACAGTTCAGGTGGTGGAATCCTACTGATGATGTGCTACCGAGGGATCCGCGTGGATTTTAGTACACCCGTGATGATTCACATTGATTCATGCAGATGAATGTCTAGTTTCCTTGTAAGGGCACTGTGCTGCTATACTGGGGCAGAGTATCCAGCTATTGGGTATACTAGTGTCAAAGCAATAATCCGTAGAGTGGATGTTTCAGGACCTCAGGTTGTGCCAGCCAGTTTCTTTATGATGTTATGTCGGGTCTTCGGGCCGAGCGGTCTAAGGCGCTGCAGTCATGGACTGTGCGTCTGGTCCCCACGGAGGTTCGAGTCCTCCCTCGGGCATGGGTGTGTGTGTGTGTGTGTGTCCTTAGGATAATTTAGTTTAAGTAGTGTGTAAGCTTAGGGACTGATGACCTTAGCAGTTAAGTCCCATAAGATTTCACACACATTTGAACATTTTTTCCGGGTCTTCGGCTTTTGGCAAGTGTTTTTCAGATGTCTTATATTTTAAAGCCCGATCGAGTGTGATACCAAGGTATTTAGGCTCGAAATTGTATCTGTTCTCTGCTGACAGAAGTTTAAATTCAGCTGTTGGTTGGCAGTTCCGATGTTTAAGTGGAATGCACAAACTACTCTCTTGGCTGCATTTAGTTGGAGTCTGCATGCTCTGTAATATGTGTCAAGACTTTCTAAGTCTCCAGATAATATATTTTCTCCAAGTGTGGCGGTTTGTATGCCTACGGCAAGGTCATCGGCACAGCAAGACATTTTCCTAGTAGTGTTTGGCGCGTCACTGATGTATAGGTTGAAGAGCAAGTGTGCTAGGAGGGATGCTTGGGGAAGCCCATCGTTTATGGTAAATGATTTACTTTACTTTTGTCCGAGGCTGATGTTGAAGTAACCGTTGGTTAACGTGTTTCCGACAACTGTCATCAGTTTCTTACTCCGTACACGGTTTTTTAGCTTCAGTGGTAGTCCATCAAGACACACAGTATCATATGCTACTGACTGATCAACAAAGGCTAACGATGCCTTTAATTTCTTCTGGAATCGAGCCTCAATTAGGATGTCAAGGCTAGAACCCGTTCACTGTAAATGCGCTGGCTTCTCAACCCCGCTTCATATGTCGGAGTTATCTTATTTATTATTCCTTGAATTCTTTTAAGGATACACCGTTCCGGTAATAAAATTTGAAACAGCGTTACTGGGCGGTAACTTGAGGGGTTATCTACTAGCTTCTGTATTTGAGGATTGCAAGTGCACAGAATGACACTATTTTTGGTGATAACAAAATGTTAACAGAATTGTTTCCACTCTCAGGTGGCACTGTAACTGCCGTGGAGTTGCAGTATGCTGTTCTTTTTAAACTGTTTTCTGGGTGTCACTAATAGAAAACTAGATTAAATGCCCTGTCGACATGATATATGCATTGTACACTTATCGGAAACGTAAACATATGAAACTAAAGACTGTTTTACGCCACTATACTACAGGTGACTAAGCTGAAATCCCACGTGTCTGTGAAAAATGAAGGTAGCCCAGCAACATATACGTGATTTACTGCAAGTTATCTCCTTTTATACAGTCGTGTAAATACCGCTTCGTAGCACTACTGTGTTCTGGAAGCCGTGGCAGCCACCGTTATGTGACCCGGGAAGGGGAGGCAGTACATGATTTATGGCAATCGTTTTTCAGGCTTCCTGTTCTATTCGTGGATGACGCGCGGGACGTTCGGTATCCTCTGTACCCTTCTAAGTTTTCCATAGTTTTTTCGATATTATTAAGCGCGATGTATCTCGCTGAAAATTAGCTTTTTCCCGACACGATTTGGAACAAGGATCTCGGAATTTTGACCCCTAGACTCTCCGTGATCCACGGCGCTTTTAGCTTGATGTACCCCCTGTGAGCTTTTCACGCAGTTCTATAACGCTCTTGCCTGGACTACGTAATCTTTTCCTACAGTCGTACACTGTTCTGCAAAATTTAAGGACGCGCTATATTAAGTAACGTAACATATTAATCACTTGGTGGAAATGAATGAAAGTGATGGAGGATGATTCCAGAGGTCTCCCAATCGTGCACAGAAAGTCACATGACGTGAGGTCAGCATGACTACATCGCCAGATGGGGCTGGCCACGCAACACGAAGCAGTTGAAGGAATGGGATAAGTCTGTGTGTGTGTGTGTGTGTGTGTGTGTGTGTGTGTGTGTGTGTGTGTGTGTGTGTGTGTGTCAATGAGCAAGCAGTTAGGATGCACTGTGGCGATGTTCTTCGTTACAACATGGCCTGGAGACATCATCTGGACGGCTTCAGCCGGCCGGTGTGGCCGAGCGGTTCTAGGCGCTACAGTGTGGAACCGCGAGACCGCTACGGTCGCAGGTTCGAATCCTGCCTCGGGCATGGATGTGTGTGATGTCCTTAGGTTAGTTAGGGTTAAGTAGTTCTAAGTTCTAGGCGACTGATGACCTCAGAAGTTAAGTCCCATAGTGCTCAGAGCCATTTGAACCATTTTTTTGGACGGCTTCACGTGGGAAAGAATCATTGGCAACAAGGAAGAAGGATGAAGTGGGGCTAGTGTATACCATGTGTGTGGTACTAGGCACCGTCACGACATTGTTTCAAGTGCATGACAGCATCCTGAACCACAAGCACTGCTGCCAAAAGAGGGGGAGGTGGTCGACCATGGTCAACACCGCAAACAAATGACCGCTACACTGTGCAACATGGAAGAAAAACCCACTTCAGACAGCGAGTGCAATTACAGCCACATTTAACAGGCCTGCAAAGCCCGGCGACTGCATGCGGGTGATCTCTTTACTCGATGACCAGTCGTTGTGTCCCGTTCACATGTACACATCGGTGGCACCGTTTTCCAAGGTGCCAAGAGTAGGTGGCCTGGACCAACGAGGGGTGGGATTGCGTGCTCTTCTCATACGAGAACAGATGCAGTCTGAGCAATGTAGACATATCCTCATATGGCGAGAATTGGGAACACGTAATGCCCGATGGTTATTGTCGAACATCACCGTTACGGTGGTCCAGATGTTATAGTGTAAGGAGGCATTATGTTTCATGGGTGTAATGACTGCCAAATCTTTGAACAGGTACACCCCAGGCAGTACGAAGTATGGTATGTCCAGCCTTTTTTAATGTTCAGGGGAGCATCATAAATCGTGGTGACTTTAATGTCATTATTTTCTTTGAATAAATATGTCATTTCTGTTCGTCTAATTACGTTTTTGAGATAATTACCTTCTGTACTACATTTCAGCAGTTCTTTCTACGTATGGTCCAGATTTAATCGAGGTTTGCTATCTGGCAATGACACAGCAGGCAAATGTGACTTTCGTTCTTTAAGTTTTGGACACCAATGTATTTGGTAAGTCCCCACACTGATGAACCATGCTCATGAGCTCTTAGGAATATAAGTGAATAACGTCTCCATCAGAATCTTAGTCCGGCATCTGCATCATTATACTCGTCTCCTAGATTTGTTATCTGCATGGAGGGCACTGTTGAAACTGGTGCATAAAGGGACCGAAAAGCAGTCTGTTTGTATTTCCATCACTCCTGGCATTTGGAGAGGGAACGAGCTACAAGAGGGTATGTCCACTGGTTTTTGTGCCAAATATAGAAACAGCTCTAATTGACAATGTCTGTGCATTGTTTGCAACTATGGCATCGACCAACACGAATAAGACCCCAAGCAGTCTAACGCACTATATACTCACGCGGCTGCGACGCTCCTAGCAACCAGGTCCATATGAGCACTTCACAAACACTAAGAACAAAAATTCCATTTTTGACATGTTTCGTTACCAATTTTGTTAGACCATCGGACCAATCAATGTCGTTCCTATCATTGAGTGCTAAGTGCGCCAGAGTCTCGTAATGAAACACATAAGATGATGACATGTATGGGGGCACATCTTCTAGGGATTACGGGGGGGGGGGGGGGAGACATGTCGAGGAAACTTTTGTACATAATTCCGTTCAATCTGTCGGGAAGTATGTGAAGTGCAATCACATAATAGTTGACAATAATTCCCAGCGAACTTGTGCTGATAGGCTCGACAGACCAGTTCATCCCATACACATCTCTTCGTACTGTTGCACATACCATCTCTTGTAAACATGACCTCATCTATAGTATTGCATGGTTTCGCGGCGATAATAACTGATATAGTTCCCTCGAGTTTCACGCTTAACATCCAAGTGGTGGCTGTCCTTTGGTTGCTTCTACCAAAACAATACTCGGCCGAAAGTTCTTGGATTTTAAAGCACTCGGCGCTTCTGGAAGCTCGAGAGAATTTTACCATGATCTCGTCTGCAAACTACAGGAAAACTGAAAATTGTGGTTTTACGTCCATTGCTGTAGGAACCAATTTGCAAATTCCATTCGACATGGAAAGTCCGTTGGCTGCAATGACTGTATCTTATAGGGATATTATGGGTGCGATTGCTGTTCGTGTAAGAGTCTCAGATCAACAGTTTGCCTTGTGTTCAAAAGTCGCACGACACACCGAATACCGACAGCACGATTTCCACCACACAAAAGTACTGTGATGTGGGAACAACTCAACATAACATCATTGTTCCTCTCTTCCATTTCATTTAATGGAGTCATACACAAGGGGCATATCGATGAACTTTTAATCTGTACACTTATCAGTACTGCTGTGTATCAGAGTTAACGTACAACTAAGACTGCCGAATAAACAAACCAGAGACGGAACTGAGCATCACTGAATGCAAGCTTGAAGACAAAGAGTAAAGTGGGCGTTACTCATGCCAACAGCGGATTCGGTGAGAGATTGGTACAAGACACACAGCACATCTCTGTACGAAGCACGGAACATCACGGGTCCCTTAGAACGAAATTCTCAGAAAATATCAATTAACACTCTTCGAAATTTTGTCGGGTTCACAGGTCATTAATGTTGTGACGTGAAAGTAATAGAAAATGAAAAGCTGCTACATTGAACAATAGGAATGACATTAATCTCAAGAAAATTTACAGTTAACATCTTTCACTGTGTAACAGATTACGTTTCACCCATTTTAGAAAAAGTCACTGATGACAGAGAATTACCAGTGGAATTAGTTGGGGGATAACAAAAGCGTTTGCGTCAAGATGGCCCACAAACGCTGTATTGTATTTGTGCAGATGTAGATCAGTCAGGAGACAACATTAAGTGTGCAGTGATCGTAGTATGATACTAAACAATGTTCACTGGCCACATCAATAAATTGTATGGTATTTCATTGCCGTACCCAGATATTTACTCCTTATCGATATACCCCAAGACTGTAGAATAAACAATATGTTAGCCATTATCTTGTTGATTATGCGTTTTCATATATGCAAACTGTTGCGGTAGAGGTTGGGGGGGGGGGGGGGGAATCGGGATCGGAGGTAAGCACCTTTGCTCTTTTAATCCTATTATATCAAGTTTGACCAGCTCCTGGGGTTACCGAACGCGATGGGGCGATGGCAAGACACTGGACTCACAGTCTGGTGCAACTGGTTCAAACAAGAAACCGATCATCCTGAACGGCCATGAAGAGGAGCTGTGTTCAGTTACGGACACAGAATGAGATGGATGCGTATCATGATACTCCTATGAGTTTTGGTACTTGATTTATAAACATGGCAGGGTTCTTCTCAACAGCGCTTTCTACTCATGATGTAATTTTCTGCGAGGTGCTCGTGATGTTCAGTACACGGATACTTAAGGTAATGTATCAGCATTAACTACAATTCATTCTGAACGCCCCACGCATTCATGGACACCATTAATTTGTTACAGACAGCTATACACCGTAGACGTTTAGAGATTATTATTTTGTAGAGACGACTGTCACTCCAGTTGGAAGATGAAAGTCAATACTATTTATGTAGTTGAACTTAGGAGACAATGCAGGGATTTCGTACTGCTGCCATGAGCAAGGAGGCATTTCAGGAGCAGCGGTTCACATCCCCATCCGGCTTTCCAGGTGTAGGATTTTCCCCTTATGGTGAATGTCGGGTTGGTTCTCTTCAAAAGGCGGAAGGTATTTGTGGTGTGCGTACTGTAAGACCTTCAGTATACACACCATCAGATAATTTGACTTGTCGCTCTAACGAAGTAGGCGAGTGTCAGCAATATGTCTCATGGTCTTATCGTGGCGTGTTTATCTTCTGCCGTTAGGTCAGACGATAGAAATGCCACTTGCACGCTTAAAGTAGCAGATTGACAGTGACCAACTTTAAACAGAACTTGATTAATTTTCACACACATTTATTAAAGTAATAACAAGCATAAAAATTACTTAACTTGGTTCTGGATGCTATTTACAATTGACAATCTGCAGTTCCTTTGGTATTAGTACGTTAATCTTATTCTCACATATATCTCTGATACTTGACAAAAGTGTCTATACAATTATCTTCATGGCTACGTATAGGAATATGGTAATCTTATTAGACGCAGACTGAAACTTGACTATAGACTGGTACAGACAAATGTACAACTTCTACAGACTGGTGCAGACAAATGCAGACTGACTAATCGGAGGTCTGTACACTCGTTATAATACCTCGCGCGTTCATGTATCACTGCGCGAGTGTGCTCCGCGAGGAGAAAAGGTTCTACGCCAGCAGCAATCTCATTGGCTGCGTTACATATTAATACGCGGATTGGTGGAAGCAGAATTTGGTCCGTCTGTATGGCACCGCCATCTCGTAGTGCAGAGACGGACGAGTGCTGCGCCTGCGCTGTTGTGCTTAGCGTGGCGCGCTCTAGTGGGAAAGTAGTGTACGCGCTGACTACGCGGAACTATGTACACAACAGTATTCATTCCCTGATCCGAACTTGTCTTCCTTTTTAATGACCTCCTCGTCATCGAAGAGACGTTGAAACGTTTCTGCTATTCCATCGACTTGTTTCAAAAGTACGAAACATGCCACTTCTCTGTTTTTCAAAGCGGCACGGGCCTTTTACCGCGTTACCATGTGCTGACAACTTGTTGTCGTCTGTCATCGAGTTGTGTGATATATCTTAATCGGGTCAGGGATTTCGGCTGGCGTGTGCCACTCAAGCGGTTGGCCACAGAATTTCGATTGCGTGGAAGCACGGTCAGTCGTAAGGGATACTCTTGGCGCTGTATTTGTATTCTGTTTCGTTCGGTCGTACCTGGCAGCGACTTCCGTATTGTGGGATGGTGGGCACTGGCTACGGTTTTCACCATGTGCATCATACCTGTTGGGTTGGTCACAACAAGCTCTTGATGGAGAATGCTTTTCACACCTGTCCGAGTGCATCATGTTGACTCTTTTATTTAGCGAGTCATGGTTGGGCAGAGTAAATTGTCGAGGTGTGTGACTGCTAAAATTACAAAATAACTTAGCTTTACTTTGTGATCATTTTACAATCAAGTTTCCGCTTAGATAGCAACAACTAGTTGTGCTTCATTCACCTGTGAGAATTCGTGACCACCAACCCATCTCTTTTTCAATTGTACGCGAGCAAAATGCCTTGGTGAGTTCATTTTATGAATACCGTAATAAGTTGGTAAATTACGTCTCTTTGTTGGAAGACCTAAGTAAAGCTGTTTGTCATGTGTCTCGAGTGAACATTAGACAGAATTATCTCAGTATTGAAACCAAATAAGCCGTAGAACCTGCCAGAGAGCTACCGACCTATTGCACTTCTTAGCGCATGCTACAAATTACTAGAAAGGATGCTTCTGAACAGATTAGGCCCTATTATATTGGAAAGTGTCCCAGTGGAACAGGCAGGTTTTAGACCACAGCGCAGCTGTGCTGGCCAAATATTAAGCCTCATAACGCACATAGAAGCTGGATTTGAAGGTCAACTAAACACCACTGCTGTTTCTGCTGACTTAACTGCGGCCTATGATACAGTTTGGAGAGAGGGCCGTATTTACCAACTTCTGAGTAAAATACCATGCATCCAAATAGTATCCTGAATAATGGCCTACCCCAAGGAACGCCAAATAGTATCCTGAATAATGGCCTACCCCAAGGAACGCTGCTCGCACCTACTCTTTTCGATCTACACTCCTGGAAATGGAAAAAAAGAACACATTGACACCGGTGTGTCAGACCCACCATACTTGCTCCGGACACTGCGAGAGGGCTGTACAAGCAATGATCACACGCACGGCACAGCGGACACACCAGGAACCGCGGTGTTGGCCGTCAAATGGCGCTAGCTGCGCAGCATTTGTGCACCGCCGCCGTCAGTGTCAGCCAGTTTGCCGTGGCATACGGAGCTCCATCGCAGTCTTTAACACTGGTAGCATGCCGCGACAGCGTGGACGTGAACCGTATGTGCAGTTGACGGACTTTGAGCGAGGGCGTATAGTGGGCATGCGGGAGGCCGGGTGGACGTACCGCCGAATTGCTCAACACGTGGGGCATGAGGTCTCCACAGTACATCGATGTTGTCGCCAGTGGTCGGCGGAAGGTGCACGTGCCCGTCGACCTGGGACCGGACCGCAGCGACGCACGGATGCACGCCAAGACCGTAGGATCCTACGCAGTGCCGTAGGGGACCGCACCGCCACTTCCCAGCAAATTAGGGACACTGTTGCTCCTGGGGTATCGGCGAGGACCATTCGCAACCGTCTCCATGAAGCTGGGCTACGGTCCCGCACACCGTTAGGCCGTCTTCCGCTCACGCCCCAACATCGTGCAGCCCGCCTCCAGTGGTGTCGCGACAGGCGTGAATGGAGGGACGAATGGAGACGTGTCGTCTTCAGCGATGAGAGTCGCTTCTGCCTTGGTGCCAATGATGGTCGTATGCGTGTTTGGCGCCGTGCAGGTGAGCGCCACAATCAGGACTGCATACGACCGAGGCACACAGGGCCAACACCCGGCATCATGGTGTGGGGAGCGATCTCCTACACTGGCCGTACACCACTGGTGATCGTCGAGGGGACACTGAATAGTGCACGGTACATCCAAACCGTCATCGAACCCATCGTTCTACCATTCCTAGACCGGCAAGGGAACTTGTTGTTCCAACAGAACAATGCACGTCCGCATGTATCCCGTGCCACCCAACGTGCTCTAGAAGGTGTAAGTCAACTACCCTGGCCAGCAAGATCTCCGGATCTGTCCCCCATTGAGCATGTTTGGGACTGGATGAAGCGTCGTCTCACGCGGTCTGCACGTCCAGCACGAACGCTGGTCCAACTGAGGCGCCAGGTGGAAATGGCATGGCAAGCCGTTCCACAGGACTACATCCAGCATCTCTACGATCGTCTCCATGGGAGAATAGCAGCCAGCATTGCTGCGAAAGGTGGATATACACTGTACTAGTGCCGACATTGTGCATGCTCTGTTGCCTGTGTCTATGTGCCTGTGGTTCTGTCAGTGTGATCATGTGATGTATCTGACCCCAGGAATGTGTCAATAAAGTTTCCCCTTCCTGGGACAATGAATTGACGGTGTTCTTATTTCAATTTCCAGGAGTGTATGTATCTCTGACCTGCCTCAAACAAGATCCAAGAAATACCGTTATGCTGACGACCTAGCACTTGCTGCCTGCAGTAAAACAATTGAAGAGGCCAGCAATATACTCACAGAGGACCTCTCCGTGGTGGGCAAATACTTCGCTGGCTGGAGACTTACTCGTAACATGAATAAAACTGAAGTGTCCAGTATCCACCTCAATAATGGACAAGAAAATAAGCAGCCAGTAGTATATTTTAACAACCACCTCCTACTCTACAATCCATACCCGAAATACCTGGGCATCACACTGGATACAACGCTGTCGTATAAAATGCACTTGGAGAACACCGCAGCCGAAGTTAATACTAGGAACAACATAATCCACAAATTATGAAGCACAATCTGGGGTGCAAACGCATCCGCACTTAGAACTTCAGCTCTTAGCCTGGTGTATTCCGTTGCTGAATACTGCTCCCCGGCTTGGCTAAATAGTTGCCACACAAAGAAAGTCGACATCAAGTTGAATGAAACTATGAGCATAATCAGTGGTAGCTTAAGAAGTACTCAAGTTCCGTGGCCTCCTGTCCTGTGTCATATTGCTCCCCCCCCCCCCCCCACATTTGCAGACAAGATCACCTCTTTAGAGAATACAAAAAATATTAGCAAATCACAGTTTATCTGCCCACGACCTTCCTAGTATAGCTCTGAAAAGACGTAAATCTAGGTCTCCACTCCTTACTGCAGAACAACTACTAGCAGAAAATTTCAATAGAAATGACAAATGGAGGAACTGCTGGGAGTCCACTATGCATGTCCTTCCCCCCCCCCCCCCCCCCCCCCCACACACACACACCATCGACCCTACTGACATCATGCCAGGAATGGAACTGCCTCGCCACATATGGAAGACAATAGAATAGGAACTTCACATGGTGTCTGTCAGGATGCACTTTACAAATGGGGATTTGTAGAATCATAGTCCTGCGACTGTGATAAACCTCGCCAGGCTATCCGACACATTACAACCACCTACCCATTAAGATCATATCTTGGAGACCAGCCGATTTCTTCCAAGCTGCAGAAACGGCGCTGGTCTGGATCAATGGCCTCGATATTACATTATAGTTCTAACTGTCGGATATCATAACAAATTCTAAATATGTATATAGTTGTTTGTATTTAAATTGTAAAATTATAAATATGTATATGCATATAGTAGTTTGTTTTGTAATTGTACATCATCATCATATTAACACTGACTTAGATATCTGTACTTGATTTTATGTTATTATTTGATCCATGTTAGCCATACGCTAAATAAATAAATTAGACAGAATTTTCAATGGTATCCGCATTCGTCTGCTAACTATGTTGAAGCTCCCTTTACTCGTTGCTGCAACCAAGCGGTTTGCATGTTCTGCACCGACACGGGTCTTATATTGACGCCTTGTCGAATTCAGTGGCACTGTTTAATCAAACCATGCACTCTTTTCCTGGCTCCGTGTATTATTCTCCTGTTTCACGTGATGTTCGCATTTTAGTGACGAATGGATTTCTGCCGGAAGCTGTATTCTTCAGATCAGATCTCTCAATGGTTTATCATAAATCGCCAGAACTGAGACTTTAACATTTTTTGGTGTATATTTTAGATTTCAGTGTCAGTTCGACTCTTACAAATCGCAAGGACATATGCACTGCGATAATATTTGGCTATAAGACGACAGTCTTTAATGATCTCGTTGACGACGGGACGTAAAAGCCTGAACTTCATTCCTTCTTTAGACTAAGAATCTATTAGTTTTGCAGATCTTTGCTCATATTCATTGATCTATATCCTTCTGAAACTCATGATCAAATGCTGCGTCGCGCTTCCGAAAGTTTAACTGTTGTCTCTGATTATTTTCGGGCCACATTACGTTTTAACATGGATTTACCTAAAAACTGGCTACTGTCAGTTTAAAAGGTTTTAATTAAACTTTCAGTTTTACAGTTTCAGAACAACGATTATGCTTCAGTGTTAAAGGCAAATCTTTTCCCTCCTTATGTAATGGAACTGCACAGCATACCTCGTTTTTCTTGAAGTATTGTAGATTACGATACATCATTACTGTAAAACTTATTGTTTCCTATAATCATTGCTTTTATTAATGAAGTATTAAATATATTCTTATATTTTTGGAAACAATTCCAATCATACCGATACTGTACACATATCTTTGTAACATAAAGGATCGACATACTCAAACCTGTCTGAACTGTGACTGTGAATATGGCTGTACTTATTGTTGATTAGTGGGTGGAACAAGTCGAGTCTCTAGTCTGGAGTAATGCAGTGAAGGTGGAATGAGTTGCAAGCAGCTATTATGAGCTGTACTGAATATTATTGTTTGTAATTGACTTCTCCAAATCAAGGAACGTGTTTTGACTCGTATAAAGTGAAAGAAATCGACATACATAAAAAACTGACGTGAAAATAGAGACTCCTGCTTCATTATTTCGTTTCACCGTTCATGTGTGAAAGCAACAACATTCCCTTCTCATAGGAAGTGAAATCATCGAAGTGGACAACCTGCCAAAGAAGAATTCTATATCAACAAGACCAAAATTAAGTAACTTTTATTGTCTTTAACAGCACTCGCTCATTTTCAAGCAAATCGTCGTACTGTTCGTAAATGCTCAAATTTGCAAACTGTTTGTTGATTATACGATAACTGAAGACAACAGAACGGGGAGGTGTGTTAAACCTGCTGAAAATAGAAACTGCTCCGGGAAATAGCCGCTAACGCACCTGATATGTGTGTGTAGCTGCAGGTTAGTAAACTAGGCGTTCCACTGGGAATCACGAACTATCAATTACAAGTTTGTTGATGGAGTGGAACGTTCTTCAGCGTTGCAGTAGATAGGGAGGCTTCTGGCAGCGTGTAACACGTGTCAGAAGCGGGCCGGCGGTCTGTTTCTGGCAGCGGCGATAAGGCCAGAGGCTGCGGCACTTCCAGACGGACCAGACCGGAAGTTGGTCCTCGGCTGCAGGCGCGAGCTACATGGGGGCGGCGGCAGAGGCGCCCGCGGCGCGGAGGCGTCTGTGTACACAAGCCGCGCTGGATGCGGTTCCGTACCTTTGTAAACACCTGCACCGAAATATAACGGCCGCATCGCCCCAGGAATCACTGCCGGTGTACAGGGTGTTCCGGAGACACACCAATGTGATTGAAAGCAGAGTGTTTTTACCATGATTTGTGCTACGAAAACTAGTAGTGTGATAAAAATATTTGTTAGCACGATGTACCTGTCGACCGATAAAGTCCATGGTGTTGTTGTTGTGGTCTTCAGTACAGGGATTGGTTTGATGCAACTCGCCATGCTATTCTGTCTTGTGCGAGCCTCTTAATCTCTGAGTAACTACATCCTCCTGAATCTGCTTAGTGTATTCATCTCTTGGTCTCCCTCTGCGACTTTTACCTCCCACGTTTGCTTCCAATACTAAATTGGTGATACCTTGATGCCTCAGGACGTGTCCTACCAAGCGATCCCTTCTTCTAGTCAAGTTGTGCCACAAATTCCTCTTCTCCCCAATTACCTTCAGAACCTCCTCATTAGTTACGTGATCTATCCATCTAATCTTTAGCATTCTTCTGTAACACCGCATTTCAAAAGCTTCTGTTCTCTTCTTGTTTAAACTGTTTATCGTCCATGTTTCACTTCCATACATGGTTGCACTTCATACTTTCAAAAAAGGCTTCCTGACACTTAAATCTACACTCGATGTTAACAAATTTCTCTTCTTCAGAAACGCTTTCCTTGCCATAGCCAGTCTATATTTTATATCCTCTCTTCTTCGACCATCATCAGTAATTTTTCTTGCCAGATAGCAAACCTCATACTACTTTAAGTGTCTCATTTCCTAATCTAATTCCCTCAGCATCACCTTATTTAATTGAACTACATTCCATTATCCTCCTTTTGCCTTTGTTGTTGTTCATCTTACATCCTTCTTTCAAGACGCTGTCCATTCTCTTCAAATGCTCTTCCAGATCCTTTGCTGCCTCTGACAAAATTACAACGCGGGCAACAAACCTCAAAGTTTTTATTTCTTCTCCATGGATTTTGATTCCTAATCCAAATTTTTCTTTTGTTTCCTTTACTGCTTGCTCAATAAAATCCATACATATTATAAAAACGGATGTACAGATATACATATGTATGTATTCATGTGTATAAGTATGTGTGTATGTTCCATATCTCGTCCTAAACTACTGGACCGATTTCAACTGAATTTGGTACACGTATCACTTACTGACTGGAAAGAATCGCCGTGGGGGTAAGAACCACCTACCTACCACAGGGATGTGGGTAGAGGTGAAAAAGCAGTGTAGCCCACGACGCGTGAATACACATACTTTGGTCATCCAGTATTTAAGAATGTGAGCTCTTAGTGATTTGCAACAAACTTTACACATAATATGGAACCTTAACGAATCTTTTTCTAGCCGATAGCCCCCACAAAATGGTCAAAGGGATAAAGTTTATCCCTTGATGCATTTTCTACTTCCATGCAGTAAAACTGCCGCATGAAGCATGACGTTTTAATTTATTTCTTTACTACTAACCCTGTTCGCGACACGTTTCGCTAATAGTCATAGGATATACCACTGAAAATACCAGCGCAATTATGTCATTGTATGATATATAGTTCAGGACATATGACGTCATAAACACTGAGATGCGTGAAAAATTGCCACACCATGCATGACGTTTGAATTTATTACATCTTTACTACAGACTGTATTCACAACACATTTCGCAGACAATAGCCACATACATCACAGAATGTATCTGCAAAACTACATTATTATACAGCACTTAGTTCAGGAGAGACGACGTCATCAATATTGAGCTGCTCGAAAATGAAACTGCAAGTCGCAATTTGTTATAGATATTGGTGAAATACGCGTACAAACACGTGTGACATACGTTAAATATATGAGAAACAAAACTCATTCTAAACCTCTCAAACGATTTCAACCAAATTTGGTACACATGCTGTCACGACATGGAAAGAAATACTGTGGGGATAAGAACCACCAGCCTCCTACTGGGGGTAGCGTTATAACCTGGAGGAAGTACGGGGAATAGATGGACACACAGAGAGGGGGAAGGAGAGGGTGGGTAGAGATAGTGGAGAGGAGAAGATGGATACAGATATGGCGGAAGAGGACAGAGACCGGAGGAGAAACAGGCAGAAAAAGGGGAGGAAGTGATGAACAAAGAGTGAGAGAGGACGAAATGACCAGAGAAAGGGAAGAGGAGTAGATAAGCAGTGAAGGGAAAGGCGACGAGATGAACAAGTAGAGGAGGGAGGATGAGATGGACAAAGAGAGGGGAGAGGTGTAGGAAAACATTTGAAATTCAAAACAGCTTTCGCTCTTCTCAGAATGGATAAGTACAGGTTCTGTATTCTTTTCGAGAGAATCTTACATCATTCTTGCTGCAAAATAGTGGCAGGTTCAGGTGACGATGATGTAGAAGCTTCTCTTCAAACTAGAACATAAAGGCTCGATAGTAATGAGACCTGGTGGCTATGGTTGCCAGGATAGATGCGATAATTAAATCTCGTGCTCACAAAACCAGTCCTGGACCACGCGAGCTGTGTGGGCAGGCCCCTGTCATCTCGGAATCCAGCATCACCCTTTTGGAACAAACATTTTACTATGGCTGAACCTTATCAGCCAAAATGGTCAAATAATCCTAGGCAGCAATGCAGAGTAACTGTGGGGCCTATGGAATGCCGCGATATGGTTGTCCAAAACATCACTGTACCCGCGCCATGTTTCATTCCTGGGACATAAACAGGGCGAGACGTTGGAAACAATACGAAACAATACTCATCCGACCAAATGACTTTCTTCCATTGCTGCATAGTGCAGGTTTTATGGCTTCGGCCACAAGTCTTTCTGTTACGAACGTTTGTATCACTGATGAGTGGTTTTGGAATTCGAGCTCGTCCTGCTGTTTTCTCCTTATGGAGCTCCCTTTATGCTAATTTGGTGCTGATAGTATTCGCGAGTGACATTAAGTTCTGCAGTGACTTTTGCAGCTGTCGTTCCCTTACTTTTAGACACAGTCCTTTTCACTGACCGTACGTCACGATCACTGAGCAGAAATTTTCGTCCGCATTGTGACATAGCGGATGATGTTTTTAAGCTTTCCCTGTAAGCACTATAAATCTTCTATACGGTGCCTCTTGGAACAGCAAACTCGTAGGGTACGTTGACTAATGAGGCAACCATCATACGAGCACCAGCAATTTGCCCACCTTAGACTGCACTGAGCTCCGACATAATGCACCCACTACACAGAAGACTGTTCTGACCACTACTGACGCAATATATTGAGGACATTGGACAAATGCTGTTGGTGGTTACATAGGTCTCCACATTTTTGTCCAATCCCTGCAATAATCACCGTGCCCAATGGTTTTGTATACAGCGGCAATGCCGCGAGTCTTCGGTTACTCTTCCGAACTCGTGAACCGATATGAAACGTCCCCTTAGAACAATTATACATGACTGTGCTTAAACTGACACACAATATTTTTTTTAGCGCAACGCAATCTGACTTTCAATAATCCCTACAAAAGAATGGCCCTGACTAACATTAACCTATACCTTTCACAAATCACTTACCTCACAAAAATCTTCGTTCCTCGAACTACTGCAATACAGCGAGCGCCACTACTGCCAGCTAAATAAAAGATTCAAACTACGGAAGGCACTAACTACTGATAGGCACAGTTAGCAAATGAAAGATTTTAATAGAGCACAATGTATTTACCTTAATAGTCATAATATATATAGCAGTTTATGACATCCATTCTTACAAACGTACTGTTTCTAATGAACACACCTCTAGATTATCCATTCTCAAAAATCCGCCATCTCACTTCCCCACATCCACCACTGCTGGCGGCTCACCTCCCACTGCGCAACGCTACGCACTGTTAACATCCAGCTGCCCAACACTACAATGGCAGATAACAATGCAAACTAGCCACAGACTGCACACAGCACAGCCAGTGATTTTCATATAGAGCGCTACGTGGCGTTACCAGTAAGAAAACCTAAACAGCCTACTTACACGTCTCTCGTTTCTACACTCGTGTAGTCAACTTGGACCCGACAGCAGACTCGGTCAAGTCTCCGATCATAAAGAGGCAATGAGTTTAGAGGCCGCCTCATAGGATCTGCTGGGAAGCGGAGAAAATGGTGCTCATTTCTGATCTGAATTAAGAATTCGATTCTTCTCAATCAAATACCAAACGAGGACGGAATGGGGAAGAGTGGATTTCATTTGCGAATATTTTAAAGGTGATTTACAGTTACAGCAATTACCTTATTTTTAAATGAAACCTCCAGAACAACTTGGACATTGAGATTCGAGCTATTTTTAATTTATTTCTAACAATATGTATCACGGATAAGGCTGAAGACCTAGTCCGTGCTTAAGTACCTGATTGCGTATGTAACAGATTAAAAACCATGATCTACCTGTAGCGTGTGATGGGTGTTGTGATGTTTCGTGAGGTGATTTTTTATTCTTTAGATTTCATTCTGTACCCCAAATGATAGGACGGGCTAATCAAGACCCGAGGCATTTTGCATTATAGAGCTTATACGACAATAATAGACTGTCCACTGACATTAATTGACCAGCAGTGAAAAGCCTGAATAACCAACTTTTGCAGTGCGAGGCGTGCAGAGAGAGAGTCATCTGAGATCCTGGAAGGTTTTGCCGAGGATATGACGCCATGTAGACTCCAGGGCCGTGGCCAGCTGCTCTAGGTTTCTCGGTTGAGGATCCGTGGCGTGAACAGCCCGATCGAGGTTGTTCCACAGATTCTGGACTGAGTTTAGATCCGGGGACTTTGGTGTAATTTTCGTGCTCTTCAAACCCGGCACGTGCGCTGTGAGCTGTGTTACACATTGCACTCTACTGTTGGTAGATGCCATCGTACCGAGGAAAAAAAAACTGCATGTATGGTTGGACGTGGTTCCAAACATAGATGCATACTTGTGTGCCTTCCAAAATAACGAGATCACCCAGGGAATGCCACGTAAACATTCCCCAGACCGTAACGCTCTCTCCTCCGGCCTGGGGGCACCAACAATCGTTTCAGGATGTTTCCTTTATGTCTGGAGAAGCATAAAACGTGATTCATCTGAAAAGGCTACCTGTCGACACTCAGTGGACGTCCAACTGCTTCACTGGGGTGCAAATTCCAGCCTTCGTCGCCGGTGAACGGCAGTCAACAAATGTGCATTAGCCAGACCCCTGCTGCAGAGGTCCTTATGCAGCAACGTTCGCTGAACGGTCGTCGAGGAGACACTGTCTGGGCAGTCGGTTTCTCAGCAGTTGCACGTCAGTTTGCCAGTGCACATCTCCGTAGCCATTGTCCATCCCTGTCACCTACGGTCCGTTGTGCACCACAGGTGTATCGGCACAGGTTTTAGATACCGTCATTTTGCCGTGCTCGCTATACTTTAACCACGGCGGCATGCGAACAGCTTACAGACTTGGTCATTTTGTAAACGCTTCCAACCTTGGTTAGAAACGAATGAGCATCCCCTTTTGGATGTCAGATAAATTGCTCTGGTTTTCAGTAGTACGACATCGATTCACTGTTTGCCGCTCCCCCCCCACCCCCCCTCCCTCCCCCGACATGCTTTATATACCCCCACTGATCCACTGATAGTCCTACGACTTGTCGCCTGCGAGTGGTTACTGCACATTGACTTCGAACGTGGACGGTGGTTATATTAATGTGACTGTACTGTGTATGTCTAACAGCTTGGTCTGAAATATATCTTTGTACATATGAGAGTAAGTTTAGTGATATATCCAACATGTGCAGTGGACTTACACGCTGGCTTTTTGCTGCTTGTTATCTGCTTAGTAAATTATCAGTGACCATTTAAAACTCTGTCACCCGAGCACCGGATCAAGCACAGCTTCAGAGCTTTGACTCGGTGCCGCCTGCTCTCCATTCGGGATACTTGGAAGTCCGGCGTCGGCCAGAAGGCAGAAGCAGAGATGCCGCGTGACGGCGGCAGATGGAGGGAGCGATATCCACCCCAGGTTTATCGTCATCAGGACCAGGCGGTGTCCTCTTATCTTCACCCACGTGGTGTCTGGGCCACATACATGGGCCCTGTGGCAGCTGCGTCTCGTCAACTCATAGTGGAGGAATGGTATGCTGCCCAGTTACCGCGACATCTCTATGAGTCCAGCTGGCCTATTTTCCGAGAACTTCAAGGAGATTTACTAATGAGAACCATCGCATCTATAAAAGGAGAAATTACCAAATACATTCCACAATGTTATATCAAGTATCGTCTGATTTTGTTGCCATGCACGAGTGACTAATCATTTTCTTTTACATAGATGCTAGAATAAATTTGTTTTACAATGATTTAAAAATTATTTGTAAGCCAATCTAACAGGGATCAAGAGAGAAATTTAGAAATGTTACCTAATTACTGGTAGATAAACATGAGTGTAAGTGTTTGTCCATTGAAATTACGAGATAAGATAGTAACCAGTCACAGTTCTCTTCGCCATAAGCCCATTTCCATCTAGACATGTGCTGTAGAGTACAGACCGTGAAAAGCGCCGTACATTGTGTGACAAGATGTGTGTCTGTATCACTGTAACTTCCGTTTTTTCCACACTCCTAAACGTCCCTGGTCCAATGTTTCCGATGTGAGTGAAATGGAAAAGTGAAGGACCACGTACAGCACAAAAGCCTACATGCCGACCTCGCCTGTTGACTGTCAGAGACTGCCGACAGTTGAAGAGGGTCGTAATGTGTAATAGACAGACATCTATCCATATTATCCCACAGGAGTTCCAGACTGCATCAGGATCCACTGCAAGTATTATGACAATTAGGCGGGTGGTGGGAAAACTTGAATTTCATGGTCAGCGGCTGCTCATAAGCCACACCTCTGGCCGGTAAATACCAAACGACGCCTCCCTTGCTGTAAGGAGCGTAAAGATTGGACGGTTGAACAGTGGGAAAACGTTGTGTGAAGTGACAAATCACGGTACACAATGTGGCGATCCGATGGCAGAATGTGGGTATGGCGAATGCGCGGTGAACGTCATCTGCCTGCGTGTGTAGTGCCAACAGTAAAATTCGGAGGCGGTGGTGTTACAGTGTGGTCGTATTTTTCATGGAGGAGGTTAGCACCCCTTGTTGTTTTGCGTGGTACTATCACAGCACAGGCTTACATTAACGTTTTAAGCACCTTCTTGCTTCCCACTGTTGAGAGCAATTCGGGGATGGTGATTGCATCTTTCAACACGATCGAGCACCTGTTCATAATGCACGGACTGTGACAGAGTGGTTACACGACAACAACATCCTTGTAGTGGACTGGCCTGCACAGAGTCATGACCTGAATCCCGCAGAACACCTTTGGGACGTTTTGGAACGCCGACTTCGTGCAGTCGGCCGTGGTGGCCGAGCGGTTCTAGGCGCCTCAGTCCGGAACAGCACCTCTGGTACGCTCGCACGTTCGAATCCTGCCTCGGGCATGGATGTGTGTGATGTCTTTTGTTAGTTAGGTTTAAAATGGCTCTGAGCACTATGGGACTCAACTGCTGAGGTCATTAGTCCCCTAGAACTTAGAACTAGTTAAACCTAACTAACCTAAGGACATCACAAACATCCATGCCCGAGGCAGGATTCGAACCTGCGATCGTAGCGGTCTTGCGGTTCCAGACTGCAGCGCCTTTAACCGCACGGCCACTTCGGCCGGCAGTTAGGTTTAAGTAGTCCTAAGTTCTAGGGGACTGATGACCTCAGATGTTAAGTCCCATAGTCCTCAGAGCCATTTGAACCATTTTTTGACTTCGTGCTAGGCCTCACCGGCCAACATCGATACCTCTCCTCAGTGCAGCACTCCGTGAAGAATGGGCTGCCATTCCCCAAGAAACCTTCCAGCACCTAATTGAACGTATGCCGGCGAGAGTGGAAGCTGTCATTAAGGCTAAGGCTGCGCCGACACCATATTGAATTACAGCATTACTGATGAAGGGCGCCGCGAACTTGTAAGTCATTTTCAGTCATGTAGCCGGATACTTTTTATTACACAGTGTATGAGTCAAAAGTGAACCAGTGATACTCAACGGTCTCTTATTCTGCCACTGCATTTTATTGACCATCTCCGTAAGACTCTCACGCTGTGAGTGAGGAAACATGGAACTCTTCGTTGGATCTTCTCTGTGCCTTATTTTAATCTAACCTTGTAATTGTCGCAGCCTAATCATATACTTAAATTTTCATATCATATACTTAAATTTTCTTAATGTTCTTCCTGTGTAATAGAAGTGAGAGGGGAGGGGGAATTTTTTTGTTTGGCTTCGAATGCTCACAAGTCACGACCGTGCGAAACTGCACTCTGTTTAAAATAAGTTAATACTTGACATTTCACTAGTTGTAGCTGGTTTCCTCCAATCAGAGAGTTCAACGTCACCCCCGAACCGTAAACACTACTGGATCCTTCCGCACAAGACACTCTTCAGCCTTATTTATTCAGTTATTATAACCAAAGAGGTTGGATTATATTAGATAAGCTTTGCAATCTTGTGACGGAGACACCATGGCCATAAATATAACAGTATTTTGCAGTACGCTAGCATAGCATAGTGTTTAAACCTGACGTGAACAGGGTCGCAAGCCGTCACGGTAGTCCAGCGTGTTCGGTCAGAGGGCTGGCTGTCCTCCGTAGTAAAAGGAGTAAGTGATACCTTCAACGAGCAATTTGAAGGTGTGTCATGTGACGTACGCCCAGACGAAATGAGGGAAACAATAACGAACAGAATAGACAAACGACGAAAAATATAAAAGAAAACTCGTCAAACTCAACAATTTTTTTTTACTTTCTCAAATTTAATCAAAAGACTTTGATTATCATTTGTTCATTTAATTGGTTTAAATGTATTTTTTTATTTTAATATTTCGCTGCGTCATTTTCACTATCGTATTGCCTTTTTTATTTGCCCATATTTTCTTCCTGTCATTCTTTTAACGTTTGGAATCTGCTTGTGTTGCTTATAACACGCCACCAAGTGTCAAACATGACTGCTCATCGGTTGGTAACGCGGCATCCCGTGCAATCAGTGTGAAGATAGTTCCAGGTAACCAATGACCGCAAGAAATCACAGTTTACATTTACCGCTAGACCTCAAATTCTACTGCGAAAAATGGCTGAGCAAACAAACGTATTATGAAATTTTTCTACCTTGAGCTTCCTCCTAGAGGTTAGACTTAAACGACGCGAGGAAAGCGACCGTGATTTTAGACCTGCCCCAGATTGCTGACCCGCATTGTCTCGTATGCGTTGCACATCACGAGGTTGTGGTTTGATTAGGACATGAGTTTAACTTCAGGGCTACAAAACGCATCATCTGCCGCAGTTATGTCACTGGTCACTCGAAATCAGCTGACAACAGAGCATCTCCCGTTTCCATCATACCTCGCGACGGCAGCTTTCAACATTGCTCCGCATTACGTATTAATAGCATTCGCGAAGTGACCTGCCGTGTTTATGTGTCGCCTATAGCAGAGTGGTAGCCGATAGCGCCTGTGGCAACACTGTAGCGCCAGGTGACAGACGTCAGCTATCTAATAAGTTGTAACAAAACTATAATTCAGATCAGCTGCCATGGTATTAATGTTAAACGGTAGTAACATAGATGCGTGAATGCACATTATAGAGGTAAATGAAGTACATCTGCCCGCATCTCGTGGTCGTGCGGTAGCGTTCTCGCTTCCCACGCCCGGGTTCCCGGGTTCGATTCCCGGCGGGGTCAGGGATTTTCTCTGCCTCGTGATGACTGGGTGTTGTGTGCTGTCCTTAGGTTAGTTAGGTTTAATTAGTTATAAGTTCTAGGGGACTGATGACCATAGATGTTAAGTCCCATAGTGCTCAGAGCCATTGAAGTACATCTTTGCAGTAAGTAACATGATAGTAAATTATGGTTGTTGTAATACAATACAATGAGTAAAACAAAAATTGCATTAAAAACGTTTAATAAACATTTGTGATCGTGTGTCATAATGCAGTTACTGTAATTAATTAATGTAACATATTAACTTATGTAGGTTACCAATTGACGGTAAGAAAGGCAGGAGGAGGTGTGGCAAAGTATCTGGGATGGGGAGATCGTCACTGCATATTTATTTCCCAGAACAGCACTGTTGCACGCCGAGAAGTCGTCAGCCTAGTTCTGATATACTGTACATCACCATTGTTGTCAGTGTGACTGAAAAAAGGTAGCTTGTTCCTTCATTTTTTTAGTATAAACTTTTTTGTTTTTGAATCGCCTGATATAATTATTCACCAGGGTAGCTGAGAGCGCTAATGCGCTGCTTCCTGGACTCAGGTAGGTGCACCGGCCCCAGATCGAATCCGTGTGGCGGATTAACAACGAGGGCTGGTATGCTGCCCAGCCTGGATGTTGTTTTTAGGCGGTTTTCCACACCCCACTAGGTGAATACCGATCTGGTCCCCACGTTCCACCTGTTACATGACTCGCAGACATTTGAATCCGTTCACACTATTCCATGGCTTACACTAGATGCAGACAGCTGGGGTACACTAATTCCATCCCAGGGGGTTCGGGGTGGTGGCAGAAAGGGCATCCACCCACCCTCTGCAACTAACACTGCCAAATCAATAGTAACATGGCCGACCCTGCGTGACGCGGTACAAAGGCCCCAAGAAAGAAAGAAAATCGCCTGATGTAATTAGTCATTTATATTATTGTTACCTCACTTGCGTGGAGAATAATAATTTTTTATAAAATCAGTCTTAAAACTACGTCTTTTGGACCACAAATATAGTTCCTTTTCATTTATTTCAGTTTGATAAGTTTCTTCTAATGATCACTAATGACGACGTAGCGTCCAGTTGAAAATGCTCTGTTATAATTAGCTGGTATTCTTTCATATACTAGGGTATGAAAATGAGTAAAAGATGAGCTGGAAATTAGAAAAACGAACGTGGGATCCTGTTGCGATAACGAAGGCTACAGTACTCGCTTAGATACAGAAAATTGGTCACTGTGTCAGTTTTCAGAAAAATGCATTTTTTTCTCTTGTAAATATTTTGTGTGTACTTGGTACTATGAAGATTGAAAATGTGTAAGCGGTAAGCTTCTATAATAACCATGGTTTGGTGAAAATTGAATTTGTTTTTGAATGGCCACTTTACCCCCCGTCACCTTATGTGGCCCGAGATGTCGCTCTACTGTGTCGTTATTGGCTCTGAAGCAAAAGAGTTTGACCACCACTGCTGTAGACTCTGACTGTTTCTCATCTCGTCCACATGTCTTTCAACTACTGAGCGCTTTTAGTTGGTTGTCTGTTCTACGATAACTTGCCCCAATGTCTGCCATAATGTGACATACTCACAAAGGCACTTCATCCTAAAGTATTACCCACAGAACTTATCGTGAAACGTACAATATTTGTAATTTGGTAACATCTACATCTGCACGATTACTCTGCAGTTCACAATTAAATGGCCGCCAGAGGATTCACTGAACCACCTTCAAGCTATTTCTCTACCGTCCCTCTCTCGAAGAGCGCTTGGGAAAAAGGAACACTTAAATCAGTCCGATTTCTCTTACTTTATTTGACGATCATTTCTCCATATTCTGCTGGGCGCCAACAATATTTTCGCCCTCTGAGGAGAGAGCTGGTGATTGAAATTTCATGAGAAAATCCTGCCGCAACATAAAACGCCTTTGGTTTGATGATTGGCACCCTAATTCGCGTATCATATCCGTGGCACTCTCACCCCATGTTTCGCGATAATACAATGCGATTTGGCCTTCTTTGAACTATTTCGATGTCCTTCGTTAATCCTATCTGACGCAGATTCAAGACCGCGCAGCAACACTCCAGAAGAAGGCGGACAAGCGTAGTGTAAGCAGTCTCTTTAGTAGACCTGTTGCATTTTCTAAGTGTTCTGCCAGTAAATCGCGGACTTTGGTTTACTTTTCCCATAAAATTGTCTATGTGATCGTTTCAACTTAAGTTATTCGTAATTGTAATTCCTGAGTGTTTAGATGAATTTACAGGTTTGTCTGATTTATCATGACTCAAAATTTAGTGGATTGGTTTTAGTACTCATGTGGATGAGTTCATACTTTCCATTATTTAGCTGCAATCGCCAGTTTTCATACCATGCATGAAATCGGTATTGGATGCGTAAGACTTATTCAGCATCTGAAGAGCTTCACCAATGATTCCACCCGGTAGTGTACCTGGAGGGCAGATTGCTTTTCTTCCTCTCCTTGGTAGCCATGTCCCTTGGGGGTCTCATAAGGGCCCTAACATTGGAGCTCCCAGCTGCCAATAATCCCATCCACTTTGATTGCCCAGATCTTGCAAGCTGAGAGGTTTCCTCTGAAACAGAACAAGCAACTGCATCTGGCTGAGGTACAGTATCAGCCACAGACAGCACCTGTAACCTGTTTCTCAGACTAACAGGGGAGAAATCTTTCACTGCTTGCCACCTCCCGAGATGTCCTCCCATTAGACCACGGGTGAGGGGTCAACCTCAGACTGAGCAGTAACTGGGCTGGTCGCTGATGCGGACCGATTGGCAGACTCGTGAGTTGAAATACAAACTAGTTCAAATGGTTCAAATGGCTCTTAGCACTATGGGACTTAACATCTGAGGTTATCAGTCCCCTAGAACTAAGAACTACTTAAGTCTAGCTAACCTAAGAACATCACACACATCCATGTCCGAGGCAGGATTCGATCCTGCGACCGTACCAGTCGCGCGGTTCCGGACTCAAGCGCCTAGAACCGCTCTGCCACCGCGGCTGTCTGCAAAACTAGTGACTGCAGCTATTTCACTTATAACGTTTAAAGTAAGTTTCATCTATGAAACGAGTAACTAAATAAGTAAGGACTTTTTGAATTTATTCATAAATCGGACCTGCTCATATAGCGTAATTCGCAGTACACTACCTTACGAGACGAGGAGGTAAGCCAGAATCTGCGCCGTGGTTAACGAGCGTGAGCCTGCGAGACGGACCGAGCGAGGTGGCGCAGTGGTTAGCACACTGGACTCGCATTCGGGAGGACGACGGTTCAATCCCGTCTCCGGCCATCCTGATTTAGGTTTTCCGTGATTTCCCTAAATCGTTTCAGGCAAATGCCGGGATGGTTCCTTTGAAAGGGCACGGCCGATTTCCTTCCCAATCCTTCCCTAACCCGAGCTTGCGCTCCGTCTCTAATGACCTCGTTGTCGACGGGACGTTAAACACTAACCACCACCACCTGCGAGAAGTTCCGTTTGCAGTACGTCAGTTCTGGTTCCGGCTGTTGAGGAAGTGTGGACTATCTGCGGGAATTGTCTCCTATAAACTCGTGTCGTTGAATCATGTTTTCCAACATTGACTTCCATGCGAAGTTTGCTGGGGAAGCCGGCCGTGGTGGTCTCGCGGTTCTAGGCGCGCAGTCCGTAACCGTGCGACTGCTACGGTCGCAGGTTCGAATCCTGCCTCGGGCATGGATGTGTGTGATGTCCTTAGGTTAGTTAGGTTTAAGTAGTTCTAAGTTCTAGGGGACTGATAACCACAGCAGTTGAGTCCCATAGTGCTCAGCGCCATTTGAACCATTTGCTCGTGAAGAAATGCTTTGCAACCCCTAGAAGTTTGTGGGTATCGTTTTATTACCTTCAGCGTATTTCCCACACTTCCTTACATCCCTTTCGTACACCATCTGATCAAAATTATCCGGACACCCCTATGTAATACTAACTGGCCACTACATGTCACGAGAGGCGGGGTAACGTGTTGTCTGTGGTAAAGCAGACAGCTCAGTCCCCTTCCTGCGCTTCAGAACGCTAAATGTGGGAGAATATGAACAGATTTTACAGCATCATATACTGTGTAATAGAGGAAGAGTTCAAGACGACGATTCTGCGTCCAGTAGAGGAACAGCTGGGAGTCGGTGATTGTTTTATCGGCACGACAATGCACCCTGCCGTAGAGCAGCTTCTGCGCGGCAATGGTTTGTCGACAGCAATATTTCTGTATTGGACTGATCTGCCCGGGACCTCAGCCCAGTTGAACACCTTTGGCGTCAACCTCTCTCGAGACCTCACCGTCCAACAGCACTGCCTTCTCTGGTTTCGGGTGTTGATGAAGAATGGGTTGCCACTCCTTCACCGATATTATGATACCTAATTGGAAGTATGTCCACCACAGTTCAAGCCATCGTAAAGGCAAAGGGTGGCCAGACCACATAGGTGTTGTGACATTTTTTACCACGTAGGTGTTGGGATATTTCTGAGAACATACTGTATGTTGCTTGACTAAACAAAGGCTCTAGGAATTTTTAAAGTAAGCTTCTGTGTGATGTGCAGCACCTCTTCTGTAGCAGCTATTAGCGGAGTTGGATGACATTCTCCATTATGGCTAACAGGTTCTGTGATGAAATGAACAGAATTTCTTCGAATCCTCTCTTATATCGTGAAGCCCACTTAATAAAGGTTTGTCAGCTGCCTCCTTCATGGATGAATTAAATTTGGTAAGGATGTTCCAAGTTACTCTCAGCCTGAAAGCTGCCTTTCCAAAAACAACTTTGTTTAAGGTCGTTTCATCTGAAATCTGCTTCAGACCCATCCTCGTAGGGTTTTTTTTTTTTTTTGTGATTCTTCAGATCATCGTGTGACACGACTCTTCTATGTGTCAAAGAAGCTAAATGAGAATTTAGATGCACATAATACCATCATCGCCTTCTGGGCCTGACGGAGTTTTCAGCGCCGGTCGGCCGACACGTCATCCTCTGCCTATGGCGTCATTTGGATTTGGTATGGAGGATATGAGTCCAGTACAACGGTCTCCTGGGCGCCATCAGCCTTCTTGCAGCCGCTACTTCTCAACTTAGCTCGTCAACTGGCATCAAGCAGTCTATTGCGTCCAGTTCCAATAATCCAACAACAGAAAATCTCTGGAAGTACCCTGAGTTGAAATCGAGTCCTCCACATGGCAGACACGCTGACCATTCAGCTTCGAAACCCCAAAGCACTTGCAGATATTGGAAGTCCGTTTTCCGAAACCGAATGTAACTGGCTATCAATCTTCATACCTAAGGCTGCTTTCACGCTGGCGATTTCGTTGCCGCGATTCAGCCGCGCGATTCAATCGCTACAATGCGCGACTATCGCGCGGCTGAACTGTGCGACTGAATCACCAGGCACGCGGCTCAACCGCGCGGCAGCAGCTCTGTGGCGGGAGCTGTCTGTGTGCTTGTGTCAGCCAGTTCTGATATGGATTCTGACGAGGAAGCGTTGCTTTTTGCTCTGTTGTTGAAAAGGAAATACAGACGCCACCAACGTCAAAGAAAATACTGGATTAATCCTCTACTGAATACTCGAGAGAAACATGGACATTTTTTCACAATTTATTACGAATTAAGAGAAAACCATGCAAAATTCATGAACTATTTCAGAATGTCTGTGACATCTTTTGATGAATTATGTGCTATGCTGAGGCCAAATCTCACAAAGCAAAATACGCAAATGACGAACAGTATTTCACCAGAGGAAACACTAATGATTACTTTAAGGTAAATAAAATGCTTATTTTACATATACCTTTATTTTTAAAGTAGATTTAACAGTAATTTGCTCCAAAGTGCAATATTAAAATAGAGTAAGCCGAAACTGTGATATTTCGCTACCCAGAGAATAAATCAGTGACCACTGATGAATCAGATGATACAGGTGAATGTGTGGCATCAAGATTTGATGTACCTGGGCTTGGATTAGATGCAGGTATAGTTATGGGTGAATTTGAGTATACAGGCATTGATATTTGTGAAGTGAACTGAAAATTATAGTTGTCTAGTGAACTGTAAGACCTGCTGTACTTTCTCAAAACTGACATTATTTCAAATTTAGCGTCCATTTTCAAATGTTGTGGCACAGATTTCAAATCATCTAATTATGATAGTAGCAAATGTTTGTCAGGGTAATCTGCTTCGGCCATGATGCGTTATTTTTCTTGATGTTTGCTGCAAGTACCTGAAATAATTTCTCCTCGTCTGTCATCTTTTGTCTCTTACAGGAATTGGAGGCAACTCCATCCTGTACATTAGAATTACTTGCCTCATCAGTATGTGCATCAGCTTCTTCCAACTCTGGTGGTTTAGTGGCAGTTACAGGTCATAGGAAATTAAGCATATCGAAATTTGCATATTTTTGTGGTTTCTACAGGAAAACCACTTTTTAAGGCTTTTCTCTTGTTGAGTTATCTTGTGTAAAAGTCACGAATGTTCTTCCACTTCTCCTGTAACTACTGTGTTGCTGAAAAAAAAAAAAAAAACCTCTCTGATTTCAGGTACCTTGCTACAGGCTGTACATTTACATAGCTACACTATTCCTTCAAATGTGACATTTCAAGGATATAAAAAATCATGCGAGACACTTGTCAGGAGATACGAGAAAATCTACAAAGCATATGCCTGTCACCTGCATCAGAAGAAGGTTGGATTAATATAGCAGAAAAATTTAAAGTGTATGCTGATCTTCCGAACTGTCTTGGTGCAATTGATGGAAAGTATGCAAGGATTGCTAAACCTGAACACAGTGGCTCTTTACACCGTAAATACAAAAACTTTTTTATCAATAGTGTTACTAGCAGTTTGTGACGCTGATTATTACTTTACATACCTAGACATAGGTTCATATGGCAAATGTGGGGACTCACAAATTAAATTGGTGCAATTGATGGAAAGTATGCAAGGATTGCTAAACCTGAACACAGTGGCTCTTTACACCGTAAATACAAAAACTTTTTTCTCAATAGTGTTACTAGCAGTTTGTGACGCTGATTATTACTTTACATATCTAGACGTAGGTTCATATGGCAAATGTGGGGACTCACAAATTAAAAAAAAACAGTAAGCTTTAGAAAAGAGTAAAAGACAATAATTTAAATTTGCCAGAGCCTCGACCTTTGACTGACTTTGGTGAGCCTCTTCCATTCTACTTTGTTGGACATGAAGCATTGCCTCTTGAAGAAAACATGCAACGCCCGTACAGTGGAAAAAATTTGAAAGAGAAAAGAAAGGATTATAATTACAAGTTATTGAGGGCGCGATGTTACATTGAGTGAACTTTTGGAATCCTGTCCAACAAATGGCGAATTTTTCATGGACTTCTATGCAGTAATAATTAAAGCATGTTGCGTTCTGCACAACTTCGTTAGCAAAAGAGATGGGTTGAAACTGGATGAAACTTTAGAAATAATTGGGTTGAGCGATCCACAGAGCAACACACCTGTAAGAAGCCGCTATGCCGCGAGTGTACGAGACAAATTTGCTGAAGGTGCTCTTACTTGCTAAATGAACAAGGTATAAAATGTATTATAATTTTTATAAAAAAACAGTCTAGAGCGCAAACTTTTGAATTTATTAGCAACTAGTTTCAATCCATAGGTGGATCATCTTCAGGCAATACCACAGTTGCCGTGGAGCGGGGCAGGTGCTACAGATGCCGCCGGGTGCTGTTACTGCTTATGAAAATTGAAACAAAGTTTGCGCTCTGGACTGTTTCTTACTAAAACAGTAAGAGGAAAAGAGCACTGTTTACCCAAGATGTTCCCAAAAATATAACCTGTATTCTAATGAGAAATAAACAGAATAATACATACCACTTTCGTTTGTCTCCGATACTGTTTTATTTTCGAAGTCAGGAACAAATTTCTTACACATCTCCTCCCAAGCATTACGTTTTTCGATCTTATTACTGTAATACTTGTTTCTTGAATCCCAAATTACAGGGGAACGTTCTACTTCAATGACGAGAAGGTCCACGTCGAAAGTCATTTTTGTAGCAAAAATAGCACAATAGCACGCAAGTCAGCAATCACACTGGCGAGGCGAGGCGTCAGCTGTTTACGCCCTCCCCAGCTGCGCAGCTGCGCTGTCAGATCGCCGCCTGTGAAAGGGTCAAAGGCGGCCGAATCGCCGCGACCAGTCGCGGGGACCGACGGGCGCACAGCGGATGCGCGGCCAAATCGCTAGTGTGAAATGCCTTATGGGAACTGCCTGTTAAAGGACGGACGCGACTCCTCCTAGCGGGCAAGTCGCGCGACCAAATCGCCAGTGTGTAAGGGGCCTAAAAGTCAGGCAGCAGCAGCCGGCCGAACAGGGAAGCAACCGATTTTGTGACATGACATTTTAAGAGTTCCTAACCAGCAACGAATTATACAGTTTCATCTTTTGCTTTCGTAGTTTAGTTTCATGAATTTCTGTGTATTAACTTATTCAATAGACACAGTTCTCGCGTTTTCTTTTGTGTCGGAAAGTAAACTGAGTTTTTGACATATTGCAAGTTCCTAATCAGGAGAGAATTATTTAATCTCACCTTAGCGCTTTGGTAGTATTGTTCTTAATCTCTGCGTTTTAATCTAACTTATTAGACACATTTTCATCAGCGTCTACAGTTGAGTTCCGTAGAGCGCGTCGATAGTTCTTTGTCTGTGTAGTGTAGTTTTCCACGGTCTTTAATATGCATAGGGACTGATTGCTGTGTGCAGATGCGAGCCGAGTTGGTGACATCTCACTCTCAGCTCCAGGCTATGATGGCTTCGGTTACACAGCCTGAGGCAGCAGTGGATGGGCATCACTATTGTGGGCCAGCTGTGGAGGTCCAAGATCGTCCAGCACAACCCACAAGTCCGCCAATCAGTCCGCACCAGCGGCCAGCCCAGTTAATGCTCATTCTGAAGTTGACCCCTCACCTGTGGTCGAATGGGAGGACACCTCAGGAGGTGGCAAGCGGTGAATGACTTCTCCCCCAATTAGTCTGATAAACAGGTTTCAGGTGCTGTCTCTGGTTGATACTGTCCCTCAGCCAGATGTAGTCACTTGTTCTATTTCAGAGGAAACCTCTCAGCTTGCAAGATCTGGGCAATCACAGAGGGTGGGATTATTGGTCGCTGGGAGCTCCAATGTAAGGGGCATTATGAGACCTCTTAGGGACATGGCTACCAATGAGACGATGAAAACCAATGTGCACTACCTGTGCACTACCGGGTAGAGTCATTCCAGACGTGGAACGGGTCCTTCCGGATGTCATAAAGAGCACAGACTGGAGCCAACTACAGGTGGAGGCTCACTCAGTACCAATAACGTGTGTCTCTTTGGATCAGAGGAGATTCTCTCTGGTTTCGAGCGGCTATCAGAAGTGGTTAAGGTTGCCAATCTTGGTTGAGAGATGAAAGCAGAGTTCACCATTTGCAGCATATTCGACACGACCGATTGCAGACCTTTGGTACAGTGCCGAGCGAAGGGTCTCAATCAGAGACTCAGACGGTTCTGCAACCGTATAGACTACAGATACCTCGACTTGCGCCGTAGGGTGGTCGGTCCATCACACACAGATGGCGGCTACACAGCTAGCAGGGACTGTGTGGCGTGGACTGAGCGGTGTTTTAGGTTAGAGGGTCTTGGGGAAACACGAAAAAGGCTTCAGTCTCAAAGGGTGCAGGCCGAACACAGGAAGAATGTAGATACAGGAACCGTCGGTATAACACTTGTAAATTGTCGTAGCTGTGTTGGGAAAGTACCAGAGTTCGAAGTGCTAATAAAAGGCACTGATGGTCAAATCGATATAGGCACTGGAAGCTGGCTAAAGCCGGTTATAAGTTCAGCCGAAATTTTTGCGAAGGACCCAACGGTGTTCGTACGGTGTAGGCTAAACGCAGTTGGTGGTGGTGTGTTCGTTCCTGTTAGAAGTAGTTCATCTTGTAGTGAAATTGAAGTAGGTAGTTCCTGTGAGTTAGTCTGGGTAGAAGTCTTTCTTGGTAACAGGAGTAAAATAATAATTGGATCCTTTTACCGACCTCCCAACTCAGATGATACAATTGCTGAGAGTTTCAAAGAAAACTTGACTCTAATGTCAACTCGTAAGCGACTCATACAATTATAGTTGGTGGTGACTTTAATTTACCCTCGACATGTTGGAGGCATGCAGAAACCTTCATCCTAAATTGTGCTAAACGCAGTCCCTGAAAATTATTTCGAGCAATTAGTTCATGATCCCACGCGAATAGAAAACCATTGTGAAAACACACTTGATCACTTAGACACAAATAAACCTGAGCTGACAACAAGCATCAAAATGGATACAGGGATTAGTGAACACAGGGTTACCGTAGCGAGACTGAATATTGTAACCCCCAAATCCTTCAAAAATAAACAAAAAATATACCTATTCAAAAAATCCTTCCTGAGAGACAATCTTCACTCCTTCAAAATTGATAATATAAGTGTAGAGCAGATTTGGCTTGAATTGAAACAAATAGTATCGACAGCAATTGCGAGATTTATACCAAATAAATTAACAAAAGACGGAGCTGATCCCTCTTAGTACACAAAACGGGTCATAGCACTGTAACAACGAAAAAAGGATGCCACATTTAAAACAATAGAGAAATCCCCACGATTGGCAATGTTTTACGGAATCTCGAAATTCAGAGCGGAGTTCAACGCTAGATGCTTATAAAAGTTCTACAACGAAACTTTGTCCCGAAACCTGGCAGAAAATCCAAAGAATTTCTGGTCGTATGTAAAGTATGCTACCGGCAAGACACAATCAAATACTATGGACCACAGTCCTGCCAAAGCATGTTACTGAACATAGCGTTCAGAAATACCTTCACCAAAGAAGAAGAAGTAACCAGAACTCGAATCAAGAACAGCTGCCGACATGAGTAACGTAGAAGTAGATAGCCTCTAATTATTGAAGCAACTTAAATCACTTAATAAAAGCAAGTCTTTCGGTCCAGACGGCATACCAGTTAGGTTGCTTTCAGAGTACGCTCATGGAATATACAACCGCTCGCTCGGCGAAAGATCCGTATTCAAAGACTAGAAAGTTACACGGGTCACACCAATATTCAGGAACGTTTGTAGGAGTAATCCACTAAATTATAGGCCCATATCATTAACGTCGACATGCAGCAGGATTTTGGAACATACATTGTCTTCGAACATTATGAATTACCGGTCTATTGATACACAGTCAACATGGATTTAGGAAGTATCGTTCTTGTGAAACACAACTAGCTCTTTACTCACACGAAGTGCTGAGTGCTATTGAGAAGGGATTTAGAATTGATTCCGTATTTCTAGATTTCCAGAAGGCTTCTGACACTGTACCGCACATACGTCTTGTAGTGAAATTTCGTGATTATGGAACATTGTCTTAGTTATGTGACTGATTCGTGATTTCCTGTCAGAGAGATGGCAGAACACTTAGAAAATGTAACAGATCTACTGAAGAGACTGCCTACAGTACCCTTGTCCGTCCTCTTTTGGTATACTGCTGCGCGGTGTGGGATCCTTACCAGATAGGATTAACGGAGTACATCGAGAAAGTACAAAGAAGACCGGCACGTTTTGTACTATCGAGAAATAGGAAAGAGAGTGTCACGGACATGATACAGGATTTGGAGTGGACATCATTAAAACAAAGGCGTTTTTCGTTGCGGCGGGATCTGCTTACAAAATTACAATTCCCAACTTTCTCCTTCAAATACGAAAATATTTTGTTGGCGCCCACCTACATAGGGAGAAATGAAACGATCATTATAATTAAATAAAGGAAATCAGAGCTCGCTCCGAAAGATATTGGTGCTCGTATTTTTCCGCGTGCTCTTCGAGAGTGGACTAAGAATTATTGTGAAGGTGGCTCGATAAACCCTGTGCCAAGCACTTAAATGTGATTTGCTGAGTATCCATGTAAATGTAGATGAATTGTAAAACATTTACGAAGAAAATTTAATACCTAAGATCGCTTTCGGTGCTATGGTCGTTTTCAACATTTAAGACTGTCATCTTCTGATAGTTAAAAGAGTCGCTATACATCCTGTTCCATTATGAATGTATCACTCGTGCCATGTTGACATTATAGTGGATAGTATGTAGCACATGCCACACAGGTTTGTTAAAAATAAAAGTTAATTTAACAAAACTGTGTGGAATGTACTATATACAATCCTCTACAATGTCAACTTGTCACGTGTGATACAGTCGTAATGGAACAGCACATACAACCACAAGTTTTTAAATTATCAGGCGATGACACTCTTAACTCTCCAAACCGGTAATTCCCAATATCCTGTCGGACCCCCTTTTTCCTGGCGAAGTGCAGCAACTCGACGTACCATTAACTCTACAAGTGGTTGGAAGTCCCCTGATGTAATATTGAGCCACGCAGCCCCTCCATAGACATCCATAATTGGGAAAGTTTTGCTGGTGCAGGATTGTGTGCACGAACTGACCTGTCGATTATACACCATAAACGTTCAATGGGATTCATGTCGGGCGACCTGGGTGCCTAAATCATTCGCTCGAATTGGGTAGAACGTTCATCAAACCAATTGCGGGCAGCTGTGGACCAGTGACAGAAGCATATTGTCATCCATAAAAATACCATCGTTATTTGGGAACATCACGAACGGCTTCAGGTCTCTTCCAAGTAGCCGAACGTAACCATTTTCAGTCAGTGATCGGTTCTGTTGGACAAGCGGACCCAGTTGATTCCATGTAAACACAGCTCCTCATTATGGAGACACCACCAGCCTGCCACCTGGGTCCATGGGTTCATGGCGTCTGCGCCACACTCGAACCCCTACCATCAGTTCTTACCATCTGAAAATGGGGCTAATCTCAGCAGGTCATGGTTTTCCAGCCGCCTAAGGTCCAACCGATGTGGTCACGAGCCCAGGAGAGGCGCTGGGGGCGACGTCGTGCTGTTAGGAAAGGTACTCGCGTCGGTCGTCTGCTGTCACAGCAGATTAACGCCAAGGTACGCAGACTCTGGAGAGGATGAAGAAGAGTCAGCCGTTAAGTAAAATCTAGATACCTGCTTGGAGAGAGCAGCAATAGAGCATTAACCAAATTCATCTTGATCTTCAAAATGCATCCTGACATTCTTGAATCATTGCTAATGAACACTTTTATTTAGCATATTTAAAAGTGGTTGGGCATTCATAACTTCATCGTTAAGAAATTTCTGGTAAAGCAATGTAAAACCTAAAAATCCTTTCAATTTTTTATGTGCTCAAGTTGCTGGCATATTGTGTAGTGTGCTGATCTTTCTTATCGTCTTGCAAAATTCCTGCTGCTGAAATGAAATGGCCAAGTGGGTGTGAACCCTTCACCACCTTGGCTTCGTGAAGCGGCCATGTTATCCTTGGCCTTAATTCGCTTCTTAAGGACACTACTCCAGCCTCGGTCTATCGCCTTCTGTTTCCCGACCTTCGCATGGAACTTCGCGATAGTACCTTTGTACTGATGGCTGTCGGACTGACCGTGAGGTCGGGTGTGCCTTCGTCTTGGCACCCGTGTCTTTCTATACCGGATTCCGGCACATTCCTCAGTATTTACAGCCGAGCTTTTCGCCTTGTATCAGGCCACGGAGTACATCCGGCGACACAGCCCTCCCAACTGTGTCCTCTGCTCAGACTCGCTCAGCGTCCTCCAGAGTTACGTCCCACTTTGCTTTTTGTGGTTATTTCACACAATGTTGCTTGTGCGTTAGCACTGACAACCCGACGCAAACGTCGCTACTGTCAGTAGTTAAGTGAAGGCCGCCGGCCACTGCGTTCTCCGTGGTGAGAGGTAATGGCTGGTATTTAGTATTCTCAGCATACTCCTGACGCTGTGGATCTCAGAATATCGAATTCCGTAACGATTTCCGAAATGGAATGCCCCATACGTGTATCTCCAACCACTGTTCCTCGTTCAAAGTCTGTTAATTCTCGTCGTGCGGCAATAATTACGTCGGAAACGTTTTCACATGAATCACCCGAGTACAAATGAAATATCCGCCAATGTATTACGTTTTATATCTTGTGTGCACGTTACTGCCGCCGTCTGTGTATGCGCATACCGCTATGTCGTGACTTTGTCACCTCGGTGTTGTCTTGAATGCGATCGTGGCTATTAAGTTTTCTTCAGAGCAATCAGGGGCAACGGCCTTGCCGCTGTGGATACACCGGTTCCCGTGAGATCACTGAAGTTAAGCGCTGTCGGGCGTGGTTGGCACTTGGATGGGTGACCATCCAGGCCGCCATGCGCTGTTGCCATTTTTCGGTGTGCACTCAGCTTCGTGATGCCAATTTAGGAGCTACTCGACCGAATAGTAACGGTTTCGGTCGAGACTACCATCATAACGACCGGGAGAGCCCCTCATATCCGCATCCTCCTCTGAGGATGACTCGGCGCTCGGATGGTCCCGATGGGCCACTTGTGGCCTGTAGACGGAGTGGTTTTCAAAGCAGCAGAGATCGCTCGTTCTTATCTCTGATTATGAGAAATTTCAATCAAAACCGTTTCACGTTGCTGACGTGAAGAATCTAGTAGTTGTGTACAACAGCATCACTTTAAATTCCTGTGTTGATACCTTTTGGTACATCTTCCCAGTTTTAAGATCTACTCTATTTCATATAAAAACGTCTACGTAAAAACGAGTTTTCACTCACGCAGGTTTAAAAAATGCATAAATCTATCAATAACCCGAAGGTTTGTGTAAATTCTGCTTTACTGGGAATTCTCCTATTGAAGGTGGTATGCCGCTGGTTCCTCCGACCTTTGAATCGTCTTACCCAACCACTTTTGTGGGGGCCTACATATAACTTGGATACCGAACCAAGGTGCAATTCAGAATTTTCGCATTACGTATCATTGTCAGAGGTGAGAATCTCAGGACTGACGGAAGATCGAACCTGAGATATTTCGATTCGTATTTATGTGTCCGAGCCAGACAGCTCCTGCGGAAGTATGACAGTATTAGACGAGAAAGTGCCATCAAAATTACTACGTAACTACTATTTTTTAAATAGCTAAGGCAATGTTGTAATCCTTCCCATTGGAAATAGCAAGTCATGCGTCGTGGTACGTTCTTTGAAAATCTGCAGTACGTCTGGCAATAGTGGGACTGTTAATGCAAAATATTTAATACATCAGTTCAATCATTTTAATACGCCACAGTTATGAAATTCATAATTTAGACAAGCTGCGATGTTATATATTTCCATTTATACGAGTTACTTTCTAAGAGTCTGGAGTAGGTGTAAAATTGCGTATAATAGTATGTTATTGCTTGAAGTCACGAACGTACGATCTAGAGCCTCGTAGATTTTTGGTACGCAAGCGGCAATCTTTGCGAGATATGCATCACTCAGCACATTTCCTAACGAATATGTAAATTTCAATTCTTGTAGGTGCCACCTTCAGAGTTAGCGAGAACCATATTTGCATCTCCGTTAAGAAACTACAGGAACGTATTCTGCATACGGATTAAGAAATTGTGGAGCATACAGGCCTGGAAAGAAGGCTACTTTATAAACAGCCCTCAGGTCCACGCAGGTGAGTGTTGGCGTAATGACAGCTTTAATACGGAGGCGGCGGCGACCGGGAGCGCACGGGAGCGAGATTGGTTCTTTTTTTTTCTCTTTCCTTCTAACGCACGGTTGTCTACCCACGTAGAAAACTGTCCTTCCCTTAACAGGTCTGCCGTCGATGTCTGATAGCAACATAGTTGTCGAAACGGGTCCGTCAGGTATAGCTGAACCGTAGTGCAAAACTGTGCTTCAGAACATGACAGTATTCTCTTACTGGCACTTGGCTTCAGAATATTGTGTGTCAGTCGCACTCTGCTTGCTGACTTTCAGTACAAGCTGCACTGCAAACTAACGAAGCCTATCGCTCTACATGGTAGTTACATATGCAGTAGCAAGAGATTAACTATGAATCCATTTATGGCTCTATGGTCTTCTCACCAAATATGGGACACAAAACCCAAAATAATCTCGTCAGAAAAGCCTCGAAATGGAAATAAAGTATTGCAATATGGGTAGATAGAAATAATCAGCGAGGCGAAAAGTCTTTAGCATCTATCACACACACACACACACACACACAAACCTAATTTATTCCTGCATTTTAGTCAGACACAAAACTAAATGTAACGTTGGTTTATAATACTGATCACTCCTGTGATGTACTGATATGAACAATAGGTCAAAAATCTCCTGAAGGTTGGCTTTGGGTCTACAGACCTTCTGTTTGAAGGCTATCATGGCGAATATATGTATTCATTTGAGAGGTAGACGCAAGCATTTAACTGAGTGCCCACATTTGTCACTTGAAAATGTACCAGTTTTTCGTTAATTCGTTGGCTTTTGGTTTGTGCCCAGACAGCCATGTCAACTGTGGAAAGATGATACGACAGTGTGTGTTTTGACAACGGACAATATGCAGTAGTTTGAAGTCGTATCCTGGTAGGAAATTACATATGCTTAAGACTTGTCATGCGCTACTAGTTAGGCGGCTTTTTCGTGCCGGTAATGACGATACGGAAACAAGAACAAAATAAAACCCAGTCCCCGAGAGTAGGAAATTTCCGAGCCGGGCGGGAATCGAACACAATCCCATGCCGTTAGCAGTCTGCCACGCTGACCACACAACTACGAAGCGTATCACAGTAAATTCTGAATATTATGACAAAACATGTATGTAGGAAAACATTGTAGAAAATTGTTAAATCACTACAATGTTCAACAGTTTTAACAGCATCTCCGTATTACACAAAAACGACTCAGTATTAAAAACCGTAAATGCATTTAACGGTTCTACTGCAACATTCACTTCCTCCGATAAAAAGTGTACATTCAGTCTTGTTAGTTCTACAATATGTATTTTTTAAATATATATTCTTTATCCTCCCACGACTGTATATGTAAAAAAAACTTGAGTTTATTTAATTTAGGCTTTAAGCCATTTTCACGGAAAGCTGCAGGTGTCTACAGCATAAGTAAGCATTCATTTACACCACAAACGCCGACCGCTGTGGCCGAGCGGTTCTAGGCGCTTCAGTCCGGAAGCGCGCTACTGCTACGGTCGCAGGTTCGAATCCTGCCTCGGGCATGGATGTGCGTGATGTCCTTAGGTTAGGTTAGGTTTAAGTAGTTCTAAGTCAAGGGAACTGATGACCTCAGATGTTAAGTCCCATAGTGCTTAGAGCCATTTGACCCATTTTTTGACACCACAGACTGCCTTCTACCACGTACACAAAAATACCACTGATACTACACTGTAGCGCCAGAAACACTGATATGGGCATGCGTATTCAAATACAGAGATGTGTAAACAAACAGAATACGGCGCTGCGGTCGGCAACGCCTAAACAAGACCACAAGTCTCTGGCGCAGTCGTTACATCGGTTACTACTGTTACAATGGCAGGTTATCAAGATTTAAGTGACTTTGAGCATGATATTATAGTCGGTGCACCAACAATGCGACACAGCATCTCCGACGTAGTGATGAAGTGGGGATTTTCCCGTACGACCATTACATGAGTGTACCGTGAATATAAGGAATCCGGTAAAACATCAAATCTCCGACATCGCTGCGACCGGAAAAAGATCCTGCAAGAACGGGACCAAAGACGACTGAAGAGAATCGTTCAGCGTGACAGAAGTGCAACCCTTCAGCAAATTGCTGCAGATTTCAGTGCTGTGCCATCAACATGTGTCAGCGTGAGAACCATTCAACGATACATCATCGATATGGGCTTTAGGAGCCGAAGGCGCTCTCGTGAACCATTGACGACTGCACGACACAAAGCCTTAGGCCTCGCCTGGGCCGTGAACACCGACATTGGACTGTTGATGACTGGAAACATGTTGCCTGGTCGGACGAGTTTCGTTTCAAATTATACTGAGCGGATGGACGTGTACGGGTATAGAGCAACCTCATGGACCCTGGTCCCTCAATGTCAACAGGGTAACTTTCAAGCTGGTGGAAGCCCTGTAATGGTGGGGGGCGCATGTAATTGGAGTGATATGGAACCCCTGATACGTCTAGATACGACTCTGATAGGTGACACGTACGTAAGCGTCCTGTGTGATCACCTGCATCCATTCATGGCCATTGTGCATTCCGACGGACTTGAGCAATTCCAGCAGGACAATGTGACGCCCTACACGTCCATAATTGCAACAGAGTAGCTCCAAAAACACTCTGCTGAGTTTAAAGACTTATATCTGGGATGCCTTGTAACTTGCTGTTCAGAAGAGATCTCCACACCCTCGTACTCTTACGGGTCCATGAACCACCCTGCAGGATTGGCTTCAGATGGCTCTGAGCACTATGGGACTTAACTTCTGAGGTCATCAGTCCCCTAGAACTTAGAACTACTTAAACCTAATTAAACTAAGGACATCACACACATCCATGACCGAGGTAGGATTTGAATCTGCGACCGTAGTGGTCGCGCGGTTCCAGACTGTAGCGCCTGCAGGATTCATGGTGTCATTTCCTTCCAGCACTACTTAGGCATTAGTGGAATCCATGCCACGTCGTGTTGCGGCGCTTCTGTGTGCTAGCGGAGGCCCTACACGATATTATGCTGGTGTAGCGGTTTCCTTGGTTCCTCAGTCTATAATCTTGAAATGTTCAGTAAATGCCGTTTTCAGAACTATTTCGTGGTATGTTACCGTGTAATAAATTGTAACAAATGTAACAGGTTTGTGCTTAGGAACGGTATTACTCTATGGACTAGATAAGATCGAGGGAAGTCTCTCCGTAAGGGAAAGTTTTAGGCGCGAATGGATAAGGTACATGGGCGTGAGTTGTCGCGCCTGGTCTTTGTGTGACAAAGGAGTCTGTGGCCTTTGAATAGGAAACATACCGAACGCTCAAGGAGGCAAGCATTTCTTGGAAAGTGGATTAAATATGCCTCGGATGTATATTGTTACCAGCCGATGTATCATGGCGCGTTTGCATTGCTCTGTAATTTTCATTTCCGACGCCAAGAACAAATATTCAGAGTGTATTACTTCAAAAGTCAAGCTTACCTCGTATGGTATTGTTCCTTCACACAGATGATGGCTCTACATCCACCTTCAGGGAAAATACTATATAGTTTTGTATATACTTGCGGGACACTGCTTGGCTGAAGTTTTCACATTATAAATGCTTAATCTTAACGGTGTATCACGAATTTTGATATGGCCTACGTCGCCCACCTTGAGAGGATTCTATTCCTGTTACAAGAATATTCCGAGTTGTAAAACATAGCTCCGTGACAGACTGTTTCTTATTCGGTTGAATGCTATCGCTTTCCATCAGTTATTATCACCCTGTTACACCAATATGATTCCACACATTCTGTAAGTCTGGATACCTAGCTGAAAGTTCTTTACGGTTTGTAATTCCCAAGGCGTTTATCTGCGATCTTTACGGTGCGAACCTTTATAATCACTGTGGCGCACCATTTTTCGTTCTGTATTCATGGTACAAGTTTATGGTTTGTTTGTTGACGATGTCTATTTTGTAAAGTGTAACACTTACATCCCATGGAAGTGTGACCTCCACACCTTCCGAATATTCCTTTTCTGTCGCCCTTCTGAAGCACATTGTAAGTCATTATTAGCTAATATTTTTCCTATCAGAATTGTTAACACAACACTTTCAAATGAGTCTTACTAAATATTAAACTTGCGACCTCGCACTCAAGCGGCTCCACTGAGTGCTTCTATACGTTCCCCAATGAGGACAAAAGCGTTCATGATGCGACCTAGCAGTTGATCTCGCGCATTCAGCTTTCGTTTGTAGATCTCAGACTTCATCCAACCTCATAAAGAAATCTCTAACTGCGTAAGGTCTGGCTATTCTGGTGGCTAGCTGACTGTGCTACCAGAAATCCAGGGATCAGGGCTGGAGCAGTTGAGACGTTCCCTCACACGTCTGGTAAACTGTGGAGGGGCTTCGTCATGCTCGAAGTACACTGCAGTCATCGTGGCCAAAGGAATGTCCTCAAGGGGATCAACAAAAGTGTGTTGGTACCAGGGCTACGCTGCACCATTTCAACAGTGCGATGCAAGTAATCTTGTTCCGTCATTTGCTGTTCTAAAATACTAGACTTATCAACATGTTACCGATCATGTCGCACAAAACATTGATCAAAAAACGTAGTTGGAAATTGGTTTCCACTGCAGCATGTGGATCTCCCTGTGACCATCGATGATTATTACGTTTGTTGTTGAGTCCTTTCCGTATAAATGTACCTTAATCAGTGAATAGCATTAATGAAAGCAAATGACGATCGACGATTTAACCAGTGACAAAATTCAACTGGTGTGGATTTGTCTGTCGCTAACGTGAAGATTGAGGGCATGGTGTATGTGAAGTAGATTTAAGTTTCTCGCATGTTATGTTCGTCATACATATGTTTGTGCGACATTGATACGGACAGAAAATCACCATGTGTTGGTACTAGGGCTACCCTGCACCAACTCAACAGTGTGATGCTGGAAGGATACCTGTTCCACGGAATGTGCTGAAAACTGTGGTAAGCACTCTACGATCAGGAATTTGATGTTTGGGAAAGCGCTGACGGTATTCTTCGGCAGAAGTGGGAGCACTACCGTTGCAGAAACTGTAAACATACGCCATACTTGGACTGTTTTTCACTTGTGTAAATGTGTAGTATTTTAGACAGCACAGCTAACAGATGCTTCTGTCCGATTCAGTTTCAGTCCCTCGCACTACTTGACTCAGCAGAACAGTTGCGCGTTCAACGGGCTCGATTAGTGGCAGAAAGACATTTCGGAGAAAGAGACTGAAAGCAAAGAGGAAGGCTTTGCCACATTAAGGCGTCTAAGAGGTTGGATGTGTAAGACAGGTGCTTGCGCGCCACTTGCCTAAAAACAAAAGTACATTAAATGTATTCTATCTGGAAAACCATTCTGCATGGGGGATAAGTCCATATGAAGCTTTTTGCTTGAAATGAGCTTTTCCTGTCACATTCCTGAGTACTGACCGTCCCTCCTGGGACACGCTGTATGTCCTTTCCATTTGCTTATTGTTAATTAGTATTTATGGCTGTTGAAAAGAGTGTACTGGGGTTCACTTATATGTGGCACCCGTATATTGTAATGATACTAATGTAAACTAAAATGATATTGTAAACGATGTATGTCTCTGATGGGGTCTATAAAGCAAATCGCTGACTTTGCACGACTGTAGAGCCAAAGATAATGCTTCTTGTCTGCGATTGTAGTGTTGGAGTAAGAGAGCGCTTGGCGCACAGTAGTAAGTGTGTATCAGCCTGTGACCGAAAGAGGATGCAGTAGGCAGTTTTTTGTGGTGTTCTCTGTAAAGCCACCAAGTGTTATTATAATGTAGGAATTTTCTCAAATCAATATTTTGTGTTACATCGCACTTAAAATAGGTACTTAAAAATGATGCTGTGCGGCTGGTCCCGGCGGAGGTTCGAGTCCTCCCTCCGGCATGGGTGTGTGTGTTTGTCCTTAGGATAATTTAGGTTAAGTAGTGTGTAAGCTTAGGGACTGATGGCCTTAGCAGTTAAGTCCCATAAGATTTCACACACATTTGAACATTTTTTTAAAAAAATGAGTTTATAATGGAATGTAAAGTGAAATTTAATTGTGACAAGAAAGGATTACTGGACTGATATTGCAAAGAAGCTCTAAGACTACATGTACGAGGGAAATCCCAAAAGTAAGGTATCCTATTTTTTTATAAGTACATAGACCTGTATATTTCTACAATGGTTTACATCAGTTAACAGCTTGACCATTTAGCTATTTTTCGACACAATCACCATATCTGTCGATGCATTTTTGTAGACGCTGTGGTAGTTTTTGTATGCCCATGTCATACTAGCTCGCCGCCATGCTGTTCAGAAAGTTATGAACCTCTTCTTTCACCTCGTCGTCGGAGCTGAATCGCTTTCTGGCCAAATGTTCTTTTAACCTAGGGAACAGATGATAGTCACTGGGCGCCATGTCAGGACTATAGGGTGGGTGGGTGATGATGTTTCACTGAAACTGTTGCAGGAGAGCAACGGTTTTGCCGAGGGATGTGTGGTATAAGGTGTATGCTTCGCCGGTGATGGGCGAGGCATGACAGAATCTCTGACCAGAGAGTAGTTTATTGTTAGTTGTTGCTTGTCGCGAGTCTGCGCTAGTCTGCGCGAGTCGACAGTAGAAGTCAGTCTGCGCTTGTCTGCGCGAGTCTGCAGTAGTAGTCAGTCGGATACAGTAGCAGTCGGTCGGCTTTAGTAGCGAGTGGACAGGAGTAGTCTGCGGGAGTCGGCATGCGTCGGCTGTGTGCTCTGGTCGCGACTCTGGTCAGGACTCTGGAGGATGAGTATTGTTGTAGAAGGTAAAGAAGCAGCCTTGCGCACATTTAGTAATGTATGTTAATTGTAATTAATTTTTGTTCAGAAAAAAATGCCCCAATAATAATTTTTTATAATATAAAGTAACTTTTTTTGTAAAGAAAAACATTCATTTCAATTTAAAGAATATTTCCTATGCATTCCATCCAAGAATCAAAAAAAATATACGCCAGCATTGCATGAAGCTGTGTCGATAAATAAGAGCAGAAATAGTTGCAGTTTTTATTGAGGTAAGAATTTTTGCTTTTGTTATTCAGAATACAGGGCCGAAGGTCAGCGCTGCTGTCCTTATAAAATTTACCAGATATTATTATTTCTTTTGGGAGGTTACATTTCGTTCATGGTTCATTATTTAATTGATATTATTGTGGGTTTTTGGTCAATTTTCATTCCTTAATTTTTGTGGGGAGGTAACGCTTGGCTCCATTTCCATTTTCATTTAACAAAATTTCGTGTGGAGAGGTTACACTTGGCGACATCCGGCCAGGATCGTATTTTTTTTGTGAATCTTCTGATGAGTAGTCATATATCTGCTCTTATTACTTGAACGTAGTTAGCATCTGGCGCAACGCATTTTTACTAATTTGTCACTCTTTCTTTCACAGATCATCGGCAATTTTTTTGCTCTTTGTTGTATTTGTGTTGGTTGCATTTTGCATTGTCTTTGTTTCATTTGTGAATAATTCTGATTTGTGAAAAATGCCGCGAAAAACTGTTAACAGTACATCGCGATGTGTAATGAGTGAAATAGCCGACTCAAATAATTTGACCGATAGTACTTGCGACACGCAGTGTAATGATGACAATCCTCCATTTACAGACAATCAGTGCGTACCGACCACTTGTAATAATTTTGATCCTAATGATGAACAAATGAATTCAATTGTGTCCTATGTTAATTTGACGACAATTGATGACGCGGGACGTTCTGTTACAATGAACGCTGCCCAGCTTGACACACCCGGTTTGCAAAATTTTCGTAATGAACAGACCAATTTTTCTAACGAAAATGAACAGTGTAATCAGAGTACGACAGATTTATTTAATTCCGAGGTAGTGACTAACAGTGCACATCCGATTAGCCAGTGACTAACAGTGCACATCCGATTAGCAAACATTTTCAATAATCACAGAATATCCAAATGGATACACAAAACGTGACAATTGCAGATACACCATCACACAGCACAGAGAATAGAGTAAGTAATGTTACTTTGGATCAAATTATGGCAGTATTGCTACAACATAGTGCATATTTCGAACAACTTAAGGAATCGTACAAACAGCGGAATGAAATGCTAGACAACCATTTCAAACAACTTAATGAACTAATTAATGAAAGTTTCAAACTGACGAACGAAAAACACGACAACCTTAACGAACAGAACAAACAAGTTAGTGAACAGATTACAGCCGTTACCGTGCAACGTGATGATACTAAAGAACAATTACATGAGGATACTAAGACTTGTGCTACGAACAATAGTGAAGAAACTAGATCTGTTGCACAAGGATTAGGTAATAGACATGCAGGCACAACAGAATCATTTAGAGATGAAATTAATGCAGTCACTGAACAATGTTCAGAAAACGCAACACAGATACGCGACGAGTTTAATTTAAAGTCACAAGAACTTTCACACACTCTGGATACGGAAGTCGATAAGAAATTTGAACAACAGATCAGCCAAATTGAGGAATGTTTTAAGGTGACAGAAATGAAAAATGTTTCACTTAATAACACAGCGCAGCATACGCCACATTCCGAACATTTCTCACACTCGTACAGCCAGTATAACTTATCTAATTTACAGAGACTACGCGACTTAAAATCCGAAGTGACACAGACAAACAGATTCTTATGCAATCGTGAATCTGTTCACACATTGAGTGACGAGAACGTTGATTATAAGCAATTTGTATGTGTAAAAAAAATCTAAGGTATTTAAAAATGACAGAGCACAGGTATACGCTTTGAACTGGATACGTCGATTTATTTTTGTACTTTCACCAGCTTGGTCTGTAACGCAGAAACTAGCTTTGAACTGGATACGACAATTTGCTCTTGAATTTTTACCAACATTTCGTGTAATGCAGAAACTAGAATTAGCATGGATACAGCAATTTGCTTCTGAATTTTTAACGGCATTGCCTGTAACGCAAAAACTAAAGTTTATTTGCAGCGCGTAATTGACCTCAGGGGATTCATTACGCTTTAATGAGTATGTGCCGTAGCGTGCACAGGGCCCCGAGCCGTAGTAGTGCTGTTTCATCTTTAGTTTTCTGCACTGCTGCCTTCTCTTCTGCTATCCTTTATATCTATCAAAACAGCTCTTTAACTATTGCTCTACCTAGGATTAAGAAATGAGTAAAGAAAACCTGATACGACAAATTTTATCGAAAGTGATAGTTATCATTAGACGGTCCAGAAATGACAACCACGATAATTTTAATAACAGACAAAATTTTAATCATGAGTATGTGTAAAATTATTAGCAACAGGAACCATATTTTGGTAACAATAGAGGTTTTTCCCAACAACAGCAACGAAACCAACCGGTTAGCATACCTAACCAACAATGCAGTCTACAAGGTCAACCAAGCTTTAATGTTTCGCCGCGTGCACATATAGCGTCAGCTTCAACAAATAGTAACGCACAGCAACAAGGAAATCAGTACGTACAGAAAACACACTATTTCAATTCCTATCGCAATGCACCATATAGAAATGACTATCACGACAGACGTAAATATAATGAGCACAATTTCAGCATACATTTAATAACAGTCTATCTTATCAGCAGCAAGAACATCCGCCACAACAAATAATCATGAATGAACCAGACAGTAGATATCATCCAGAACGTAAGACGCCAGGAAGAAATAATAGAACAGTACAATTAGTTGAAATGCCACAGCATCCTCCTGAAAATAATAACACGCCAGATAGAATTTTATTAAATACAGTACAGGTTGCATATTCCAGTACCGCAAGCAATACTTTTGATACGCAGAATCTTGTTCACGAGAATGTTATTTGAAACATGCTTTGTTGAATGCACCACTTTTATCGCACCCAGATCTTACCAGAAATTTTTCCATTGCCACCGACAGTTCTAACACCGCTTTAGGCGTACATATTTTTCAGGAAATTGAAGAAGATGGTTGTACAGTAATTAAAAACATAGCCTTTGCGAGTCGCATTCTGTCACCTGTTGAACGCAATTATTCTGTTACTGAACTTGAAACATTATATGTTGTATGGGCTTTTACCAGATTTAGGCATTTTCTTTATGGAAGACACACTACCGTTTACACAGATCATAGAGCGATACAGTTTTTACTTTCGGCTAAATTTACACACGACTGATTAAGCAGATGGAAACTTTATCTACAGGAATTTAATTTTACAATTGTTCACATTCCCGGCACACAAAATATTGTAGCAGACGCACTATCCCGTTCTCTTAACAACAATCAGCAAGACATCGCAACCAACTTCTGCAAAGCAAATTTCAGCGTCATGTATATTCAACAAGTTGCATTTGAAAATTTCATTTCGTCGTCATTACAAGACATAGCACAAGAACAGAGTAAAGACAACGTGTGGAAAGAGATTAAACACCTTTGGCAAGATAGGAATAATGTCACCATTAGAAACCATTACACTGTACGCAATGACATTCTGTTTCGCCGCTCTCATCCTGACAGCAGCAATTGGTTATTCTGCATTCCTGACGAACTTGTTAACAAATTAATCTGGTATACTCATTTAAGTTATGCACATTACGGAGCTAGAAAATGTTTTCTTATACTGTTACAGAATTGTTATTTTACCAACATGGAGAAACGTATACGACGAGTTTTAGCGTCATGTAAAATCTTCTAGAAAGATAAATCAGACACGACTTCACATATTCCTCCATTACATCCCATTGTACCTGTTAAATTAAGACACATGGCCGCTGTAGACATTTTTGGTCCGATTCCCAGAACTAATAGAGGTTTTTGCTACATCTTTGTCGCTGTTGAACTCACTTCAAAATTTGCTACCTTCACTCCGTTACGCAAAGCTACTGCTAAAACTGTTTCGAAAGCATTTGTACAACAATTTCTATTTCATGTAGGGCATGTGTTGAAAGTAATTTCCGACAATGGACCACAGTTTCGATCTGCTATATGGACACGTATGTTACGAGCTAGAAACATTTCTCCGATCTATATATCCAGGTACCATGCTTCTTCGAACCCTTGTGAACGATTAATGAAAGAAATTGGTAAACTGTGTAGAATTTACTGCCATAAAAAACATATTGATTGGGACACACACATACTCTCATTGCAAGATGTAATTAATTCCATACCGAATGAATCTACTATGCTATCTCCGTCGGTTATACTGAAAAATGTTGAACCACCTAACAAAATTAAAGAATTAGTAACATTTCCTACGTCTCGTCGACTACGACACCATGAAATAATTGACATTGCGCTGAACAACATCAAACGTGCCGCAGAGCGCCGGAGAAGACAGCAAAAAAAGGTTTGTATACGTCGTGACTTTCACATTGGACAGAAGATATTAGTACGTACACACTATTTATCCAACAAAGGAAAGAGTAGATGCAGTAAATTTGAGCTTTTATACGCAGGTCCATATCGAATTCGCAGCATTCCTCACCCCAATGTAGTACACGTCGAAACTTTGAGAACCAGAAAAACCAAAGGGAACCACCACATATCGAACATCAAACCTTTTATTGAATGAAGATACTTTATGATTTATCACGCTGTAATCCCATTTCCTAATTTTTTATGACCGCTTATGCAATTATATTCACATGAACACCTACTGATGATTATCGTAATTTTTTCTTGGCAAGTGCCCGGCAAGGTAAGGTTAGCAGGTCGCTTTTCTTGTCGTTACACACCAGACCGTGCATATTTTTCCAGATGAACTTACACATTTTATGACCACTTATGCAATTATATTTATGTGACTACTTACTGATGATTATCGCATTTTTTTTTTTTTTTTTTGGTCAAGTGCCCGGCAAGGTAAGATTAGCAGGTCGCTTTTCTTGTCGTTACACATTAGACAGTGCACATTTTCCAGATAAAATTACGTATCTTACGAATAATTATGCAATTCTATCTAGTGATATATTAATTTTATCAAATTTTCTCTCTATTAAAGTCTTCAATTCTCGCCTCTATTAACTACACAACATACAAGCTGTACACAAACAAGATCACATTTCTTGTCGTTATACACCCTAGACCGTGCATATTTTCCATTTTTATGTATGTATGATTGTTTTCCTGTTTTGTTTGTATGTGCTATGAAATATTTAAGATATAACAAACACCAGTTGACCTTAATATTTTTGCCTTATGATAGCTAAACATCGTGACTACTTTACTTTTTTTTTTTTTTGCTGCTACATTGTGATACACTGTGTACATTTTTGCTTCTGAACACTGTCAATGTTTTTGACATATTACGTTTCCTGTCATGCTATGCTGTATGCTCAATTATGTTACTATAAACCAGTTTTTATCTAATGGGTATATGAATTAAATGCAAGACATTAATCTTTGTTCATCATTTTCAGAAAGAAATAACGTGTAAACGAAATAAATTAAACAGATTGGGAATTTCACCTTCGGAATGAACGAAAGAGGATGCAATACCTCGTGATGAAGAGTAAATGGATCAGAATTACCAAGCATTAACAAGAATATACTATACACATCGTAGAATAGCAGTCTTAACTAATTTTTTCTTTCAGAATACGAGGCGATTGATGCAGGCTGTCAGACAGAACTACACATCTTAGTTTTAGTGATGAAATACGCTAGAAATAAGGAATAGTTGTATAATAAATAATGAAGTGACTTTTTTGCAGATGATAATGAATGGTGATGAATAATGATGAAGAATATGCTACTATGGATAATGAAGTTTTTCTTTACAGGTGATGATAATAATGGAGTTATGGTGATATGGATAATGAAGTTCTTCTTTGCAGATGAAAATAATGATGAAGTTTATATATTTGCTGTTAGTTAAGAGATGCTATGTAGTTATTTAAGTATTTGTTGCAGTTCGTTTTGACAGTATGTCTTATATCGCATGGTATGATGGCTGAAGGTTTTGGAAAGGACAGCTAGAGAACATATATATTTTTATACACATTTCACTACCTGTTAATTCGAAGTTCACTACTTTTCAGCATAATATGCGTTTCCTCTTTCAGTTTAATAATCCATTTTGTATATTTTGCAGGAGAAATTATTCATGAAATTAATGTGCTATAAGCAGCTGTTTATTAAACCTATGTCGTTTATGAATGTGATCACATATACTCTACTTGTTTCATAACCTTGCTACAGCTGACTCATGACGATTGACGTTACACATCTTCATTTGCAGCAATAACTCAAAAGCAAACAAAGTAATTACCAGTCCCAAATAATGCTACTAGTTTAAGAGAGTTCTGAATAATACCGATCAGCTCTGAATAGTATGTCACTTCAATAATGACTTCTGAATAATACAAAAAAAACTGCTTTGTAACTGGCCAATGAATGCCACTGTTTATTGTAATAAGGTTACCTATGATGCCAATGATTACTATAATTAGATTAATTATGTATAAATGCTATGCCAATAATTAACTCATTTTGAGTAATGACTTCTGAATAATACAAAAAAAATGCTTTGTAGCTGGCCAGTGAATGCCACTGTTTATTATAATAAGATTACCTATGATGCCAATGATTACTATAATTAAATTATTTATGTATAAATGCTATGCCAATAATTAACTCATTCTGAGTAATGACTTCTGAATAATACAAAAAAAATTCTTTGTAGCTGGCCAATGAATGCCACTGTTTATTGTAATAAGATTACCTATTATGCGAATGATTACTATAATTAAGTGAATTAATTTAATACTATGCCATTCATTAGCTTCTGTTTTGAATGATGACTTCTGATGGTTTGTAACTGGGCAATGAGTGCCAATAATTACTATATTCAGATAATTTCATGAACATTATTCTGTAATACTACATACATGGTACAGAAATGTTCAGTAACTGGGCGATGAGTGTCACCAACTACTCAAATCAGTTGTTAGACTAGTGTAATTCTCAATGAAGACTACTACGTGACTTAATGTCATTCATCTTCTGACCTAATTATCAGAAATTACTGCAATATCCATTTGTCCTGTCTATCCTCATGATCATGGAGCACTATATTTGGTTTTTGCACTAATTCTACGTTGGTCTACTTTACAAGAACATGGTGTTGACACGACATGCTGTCCACCACCTTGAGCGATGGAGATGTTATTATGGTCCCACTGTTTGGTGTACCTAGTGTACTACCAAAATGATAGCATGGAATATCATTACGACATATCAGTGTCTTGGCTACTCTGATTAATACTTCAAGGAAAAGAGCTTCAGATTGTCTCACTTGGTGTTGTGCTTCTGTAGAAAGATATGGACTTTCAGTGCAGCTGCGTGCAACCTAAAGTGCTACAACCATGACGCAATCCTTCCCATTCCTTTCCCAATTCTTGTAAAATGATAAAGACATACACAGTGCATGTGCACTTCCTTTCATTTGTTAACAAGATCAGTTGTCCTAAAAATACTAAAGACTTCTATAGTGCATGTGCACTTTATTTCACTCCTTGATATGTTTATTTTTTGTAAAAAAATGCTAGAGAGTTTTACAGTGCGTGTGCACTCTATGCCATTTGTTAATATGATTTGTACTCATTACGTATACATTTTGTGATTCCCAGATATGTTCTGTATTACAGTGCGTGTGCACTTTCGTCATTTTGTTAACATGATTTGTATTCATTGCTTATACATTTTATGATTTGCTGATATGTTCTGAACTTCAGTGTGTGTGCACTTTTGTCATTTGTCAATATGATTTGTACTCATTATGTTTATTTGTTGTAAAAATATTAGAGAGTTTTACAGTGCATGTGCACTTAATGCCATTTGTACTCATTATGTATACATTTTGTGATTCCCAGATATGTTCTGTATTACAGTGCGTGTGCACTTCCGTCATTTTGTTAACATGATTTGTATTCATTGCTTATACATTTTGTGATTTGCTGATATGTTCTGAACTACAGTGCGTGTACACTTTTGCCGTTTGTTAATATGTTTTGTACTCATTGTGTATACATTTTGTGATTCCCAGATATGTTCTGAACTTCAGTGCATGTGCACTTTTGTCATTTGTCAATATGATTTGTACTCATTATGTTTATTTGTTGTAAAAATATTAGAGAGTTTTACAGTGTGTGTGCACTTTATGCCATTTGTACTCATTACGTATACATTTTGTGATTCCCAGATATGTTCTGTTTTACAGTGCGTGTGCACTTATGTCATTTGTTATATGATTTGTATCCATTGCATATACATTTTGTGATTTCCGGATATGTTCTGTACTACAGTACGTGTGCACTTTATGCCATTTGTTAATGTGATTTCTACTCATTCCGTATATATTTTGTGACTTGCTGATATGTTCTGTACTCAGTGCATGTGCACTATATTATATTTCATGTTCTGCACCTATATATATGTACATATTCTGTGATTGTAAAGTTAATTAATTATGAAAATTTTGTTGCTCATGGCAAGTCCAATTGACTCACCATCGCTGCCAAATTTTTGCCCCCCCCCTCCCCCCTCCCAGTGGAGGGTTATGTAAGGTGTATGCTTCGCCGGCGATGGGCGAGGCATGACAGAATCTCTGACCAGAGAGTAGTTTATTGTTAGTTGTTGCTTGTCGCGAGTCTGCGCTAGTCTGCGCGAGTCGACAGTAGAAGTCAGTCTGCGCTTGTCTGCGCGAGTCTGCAGTAGTAGTCAGTCGGATACAGTAGCAGTCGGTCGGCTTTAGTAGCGAGTGGACAGGAGTAGTCTGCGGGAGTCGGCATGCGTCGGCTGTGTGCTCTGGTCGCGACTCTGGTCAGGACTCTGGAGGATGAGTATTGTTGTAGAAGGTAAAGAAGCAGCCTTGCGCACATTTAGTAATGTATGTTAATTGTAATTAATTTTTGTTCAGATAAAAATGGCCCAACAATAATTTTTATAATATAAAGTAACTTTTTTTAAAAGAAAAACATTCATTTCAATTTAAAGAATATTTCCTATGCATTCCATCCAAGAATAAAATATATATATATATATATACGCCAGCATTGCATGAAGCTGTGTTGATAAATAAGAGCAGAAATAGTTGCAGTTTTTATTGAGGTAAGAATTTTTGCTTTTGTTATTCAGAATACAGGGCCGAAGGTCAGCGCTGCTGTCCTTATAAAATTTACCAGATATTATTATTTCTTTTGGGAGGTTACATTTCGTTCATGGTTCATTATTTAATTGATATTATTGTGGGTTTTTGGTCAATTTTCATTCCTTAATTTTTGTGGGGAGGTTACGCTTGGCTCCATTTTCATTTAACAAAATTTCGTGTGGAGAGGTTACAGTGGGTGAGCGTTGTTATGGAGAATGTGTGCACTCGTGCTCAGCATCCCTCTTCTCCGATTCTGAATTGCCTGTTTGAGTTGTTTCAGAGTCTCGGCGATGTTCTTGAGGACAATATTATGGAAATGGAAGAGGAGGTAGATGAAATGGGAGATATGATACTGCGTGAAGAGTTTGACAGAGCACTCAAAGACCTAATTCGAAACAAGGCCCCGCGAGTAGACAACATTCTATTAGAACTACTGACAGCCTTGGGAGAGCCAGACCTAACAAAACTCTACCATCTGGTGAGCAAGATGTATGAGACAGGCGAAATACCCTCAGACTTCAAGAAGAATATAGTAATTCCAATCCCAAAGAAAGCAGGTGCTGACAGATGTGAGAATTACCGAACTATCAGTTTTATAAGTCACAACTGCAAAATAAGCGAATTCTTTACAGACGAATGGAAAAACTTGTAGAAGCTGACCTCGGGGAAGATCAGTTTGGATTCCGTAGAAATGTTGGAACACGTGAGGCAATACTGACCCGACGACGTATCTTAGAAGAAAGATTAAGGAAAGGCAAACCTACTTTTCTAGCATTTGGAGACTTAGAGAAAGCTTTTGACAATGTTGACTGGAATACTCTCTTTCAAATTCTGAAGGTGGCAGGGATAAATACAGGGAGCGAAAGGCTATTTACAGTTTGTACAGAAACCAGATGGCAGTTATAAGAGTCGAGGGCCATGAAAGGGAAGCAGCGGTTGGGAAGGGAGTGAGACATGGTTGTAGCCTTTCCTCGATGTTATTCAATCTGTATATTGAGCAAGCAGTAAAGGAAACAAAAGAAAACTTCGGAGTAGGTATTAAAATCCATGGAGAAGAAATAAACACTTCGATGTTTGCCGATGACATTGTAATTCTGTCAGAGACAGCAAAGGACTTGGAGGAGCAGTTGAACGGAATGGACAGTGTCTTGAAGGATGGTATAAGACGAACATCAACAAAAGCAAAACGAGGATAATGGAATGTAGTCGAATTAAGACGGGTGATGCTGAGGGAATTAGAATAGGAAATGAGACACTTAAAGTAGTAAAGGAGTTTTGCTATTTGGGGAGCAAAATAACTGATGATGGTCGAAGTAGAGAGGATATGTAATGTAGACTGGCAATGGCAAGGAAAGCGTTTCTGAAGAAGAGAAATTTGTTAACATCGAGTATAGATTTAAGTGTCAGGGAGTCGTTTCTGAAAGTATTTGTATGGAGTGTAGCCATGTATGGAAGTGAAAGATGGACGATAAATAGTTTAGACAAGAAGAGAATAGAAGCTTTCGAAATGTGGTGCTACAGAAGAATGCTGAAGATTAGATCGGTAGATCACATAACTAATGACGAGGTATTGAATAGAATTGGGGAGAAGAGGAGTTTGTGGCACAACTTGACTGGAAGAAGGGATCGGTTGGTAGGACATGTTCTGAGGCATCAAGGGATCACCAATTTGGAACTGGAGGGCCGCGTGGAGGGTAAAAATCGTAGAGGGAGACCAAGAGATAAATACACTTAGCAGATTCAGAAGGATGTAGGCTGCAGTAGGTACTGGGAGATGTAGCAGCTTGCTCAGGATAGAGTAGCATGGAGAGCTGCATCAAACCAGTCTCAGGACTGAAGACCACAACAACAACAAAAACAGTACCTGTCAGCGTTAATTGTTGCCCCAGTGATTCAGCTCCGACGACTAGATGAAAGAAGAGGTTCATAATTTTCTAAACTGCATGGCGGCGATCTGGTATGACATGAGCATACAAAAACTGCCACAGCATCTGCAAAAATGCATCTACAGAAATTAAGATTATGTGTAAAAATAGGTAATGGTTCAAATGGCTCTGAGCACTATGGGACTTAACATCTGTGGTCATCAGTCCCCTAGAACTTAGAACTACTTAAACCTAACTAACCTAAGGACATCACACACATCCATGCCCGAGGCAGGATTCGAACCTGCGACCGTAGCGGTCACGCGGTTCCAAACTGAAGCGCCTAGAACCGCACGGCCACACCGGCCGGCTAAAAATAGCTAAATGTTCAAACTGATGTAAATCACTGTAGAAATAAACAGATCTATGTACTTAAAAAAAATAGGAGCCTTGCTTTTGGGATTATCCTCGTATTATTGGAAATATAAATGTGGAAGCAGAAATCTTCTCGCAGTTAGGGTAAAGAAGTTAATAGTTTATTACTTTCCTTTTGCCAGCACGTGAGCGTGAATGAGTTGGCAGTTCTATGTTGAGTAACCCCAAAATGTACGTAAACAGATTTGTTGTATAGGCTAGTTAGACATTTCCCTTTTGGAGCGTTTCTAAGATTTGTTAACACAGATATACGTGATTTGAAGATTTTTCTTTATACTCTTTATTGATGTTAGATAATATTTGCTGTTTTCATTTAGTAAAAACGAAGTAATTTTTCTGAGTAATGTAATTTCAGTTGTCAGTTGCTTTGAAAAGCCAAACTTTACTTCGAATACAACATCACTATTGAAAAAGTCAGTGTCAGTAATTCGCCCAAATCATTGTCGCCTCCATGTCCAGGTCATATGTTTTTTTTTTTTTTTTTTTTTTAATGCGTTGAAGTTTTCTTAAATGTTTTCATTTATCAGCCAAAAGAATTTCATGTATAGTCCAAACTATTACGGCCAGCATTGCACACCTCTGAGTCGGTAGGTAGTTACCTTATTCTTCTTCATGAGAGAGCAGAATTTAACAGCCGGCCATAGTGGGCGAGCGGCTCTAGGCGCTACAGTCTGGAACCGCGCGACCGCTACGGTCGCAGGATCGAATCCTGCCTCGGGCATGGATGTGTGTGATGTCCTTAGGTTAGTTAGGTTTAAGTAGTTCTAAGTTCTAGGGGACTGATGACCATAGAAATCCCATAGTGCTCAGAGCCATTTGAACCATTTTTTTAGAATTTAACGCGATCCACCGTTGCTGCTTTAGAGGTAAGAAAATTTTATTTATTTGTTATGTGCACAGTGATCAAAGTTATCAGTTTTGAACAGGGCCAGATGATTCAGTACTTAAGGAGCTGAATGTATTTGCAGTGACTGTATTTCTTTATTGGTATTGGCAGTTGCATTGCCCAATCAGTTCGTATAAAATTTTTCTAACAATAACACAGTGTAAGCACACCACACGCAGTAACAGCAAGCTACACGATAACTCCAGTTTTGTATGCATTCCCAGTTCAGGCGTTCATCTAAGTATTTCTATCACTTTTAAAGAACGTTACACTGTCTAAATGCTATTCTTCTTGGTCGAAATTACCTTTTTGATAAGTAATAGGACGTTTTACTGTGGCGATGCGATATCTGCGCCTTTGATGTGGTCTTGCTTTGCGCTCATCGAGGGTACCAACTCCCTCGGTAGATATTTCAAGATAATAAGCGGCATTAAAGCGCAAAGAAGGGCCGTAATATCCTCCGAAGTTGCAAGTGTGACTCCGTGTTCGCCGAGGACGGCTCTCCATCACATTAATAAATAGGGACGTGCCCCCGGAATGGCCCGTAACTACAGCGGCGGCGGTAACCGCGATGTATTAAGGGGGAATGCCGCGCCGGTAGCGCTGTGCCAGGGTCAGGGGCCAGCCGGCCCACGTAAGCGGCGCGTCTGTCCTCATTAGGAAAGCCGGACAGGCGGCGCGGGCGCGGGTAATGGCGGTACTCGCTGGCGCAAGAAAACTGCCGCCACTGCGCTTTAGGACAGGTCGCAGCGCCGGCCGCGCCCCGTATGGAAACTTGAGGCGCAGACTTGCCCGTCACCGAGTCCACGCTGCCTCACTACTCGTACGGCGACAGGGCAAAAGGTATCCGACCTCAGACCGAGGACAAACAGGTTCCTATATACCATTACAATACACAGTCCCCTTTAGAGAAGTGCCCTTGCGATTCCACACGCTTCGACCAGATGTTCGCCCGTTGACGGCAGCGATGCTGAATGGCTTCCTCTCCCGTCACGTCACAGGTCTTCCCGGCGGAAGACTTTCTGGTATCAATCTCTGGAGAGAAAAGGGGAAATGTTATGAGCCAAAGAAGAGACGGAGGCTGTGGTCGGCTTGGCAAGTATGAATGAGGAGGGCAAGTAAGAACAACTGCCAAAGACTGTCTCCCTGTTCCCCAGGGTCACCACGCCAATACTTTGTAAGGCAGCCTGTATTCTTCATGGTGACCACAGTCTTGCCGGCCGGAGTGGCCGTACGGTTCTAGGCGCTACAGTCTGGAGCCGAGCGGCCGCTACGTTCGCAGGTTCCAATCCTGCCTCGGGTATGGATGTGTGTGATGTCCTTAGGTTAGTTATGTTTAATTAGTTCTAAGTTCTAGGAGACTGATAACCTCCGAAGTCGCATAGTGCTCAGAGCCATTTGAACCGCAGTCTTCAAGTTTCTTCCAGTACACCACATCCAGCTGAAGCCAATCATTGTTGATTACATATCATAGCCAACAGCTACCAGATTGCTAGGATGTTGATTGTGTGGAAGCAAGTCAAACGACACCTGAAGACACCTGTCAGAGCTCCAGGATCCCAATTAGGCCACATACAGGAGTGAGCTGGCACCGGCCAGCGACCCTCGAACTGAGTCGATTTCTACCAATTTCATGTCATAGTCGCCTGCATGACGAAACCAGGCAGGCGTGGCCGCGCGGTCTGAGGCGTCATGTCGCGGATTATATGGCCCCTTCCGCCGGAGGTTCGAATCCTCCTTCGGCCATGGGTGTGTGTGTTGTTCTTAGCATAAGTTTGTTTAAGTAGTGTGTAAGTCTAGGGACCGATGACCTCAGTAGTTTGGTCCCTTAGAAAGTCACACACATTTGAACATTTTGAACCAGTCTGGTCACAATGAAGAACTGCAGCTCGACCCGCTGCCCAGTACGACAGCCGGTCATTGAGTTCATTCCAGATGATAGCTCGTTGAAGGTTGACGGCTTCAATGCTGCTACAGCTCGCTGACGTCGCGGAAAGCGCGGCATTAGTGTGGCACGCAGAGTCATGTGGCGCCCAGTCTGTGATAACCATAGCCACTGTCATCATCACTGCCGAAGCCGGGCTCCGATCCACGGATCTCGGCCGGTCTGCTCAGCCTGGGCATACAACGCTGCACCAGCTCCCCGCCCCTGCTATCGAGGATCAGTCCAGATTTCGACTCTTGGAAACACCATCGCCGTGCTGTAGAGACACCCCGACCTTCCATTACGCCGGTCGACCTCGCCAGCCGATCTCTCCATGTGCCCGAACCGCAGAAAGCCACGAATACTTCTTGCCCACCGCTGTCAATTCACCGTCGGCTTACCGGAGATGCTGGCTCACGAGGACAATATGGAAAGTGTCAAAACCAGATTTCCCAGAAACTTTGCTCAATGGAAGAGGGTTCACAATAAGCGAACCCGTGCCCCGCTTACCACTAGATACTCCATCGTTTCGAGGTGCTTCATGTCCCTTTTCGTACAGAACTTGTTCAGTCGATGTGGTATCACAGCACCTATCGTCGCGGCTACAAACTTTTGAAACTGGATTATTGTTTTTATTTTATTTATTTATTCAGTCATTACCTACCCATGTCCATAGAAGATTACTACCGAATGTGTAAAATAAAAAAAAATGAATGAGAAGTTTTGAAAATGTTTTCAGTGGAATTCCTGTTGTTTGTCTTGTCAGTAATATTGGTGGTGTTGCATACTTGTTCCCGATAAAAGGATTTCGGCCAGGCATCAAGTATTCCTGCACTGTGCAAGGAGGGACTTGTGTTCAACCGATTCTGACCAGCTCTGCTGGTTTTGTCCTCTTGACGAAATGTGTGATGCTGACACCTCCTTCCCGAATTATTTCTCAAATCAAGCAGACAGCAATGAACCATACACACATATACGCTGATAGCATACCACTTAATAGCATGTCGAACCTCCTTTTGCAGGGCGTAGTACAGCAACTCGACGTGGCAAAGACTCAACAAGTCGTTGGAAGTACCCTGCTGAAATATTGAGCCATGCTGCCTTTAAAGACATCCATAATTGCGAAAGCGTTGCCGATACAGGATTTTGGGCACGAACTGACCTCCCTATTATGTCCTGTAATTCTTCAATACGATTCATGTCGGGTAATCTGTGTAGCCAAATCATTAACTCGAATTGACCAGAACGTTTTTCGAAGCAATTGCGAACAATTGTGGCCCAATGACATGTCGCATTGTTTTCCATAAAAATTCCATCTTTATTTGGGAACATGAAGTCTATGAATGGCTGCAAATGGTCTCCAAGTAGCCGAACATAACCATTTCCAGTCAATAATCGGCTCAGTTGGACCAGAGGATTCAGTCCTTTCCATGTAAACACCGCTCACACCGTTATGGAGCCTCCACCAGCTTGCACAGTGCCTTGTTGACAACTTGGGTTCGTGGCTTCGTGGGGTCTGCTCCACATTCGAACCCTACCATCAACTCTTACCAACTGAAACTAGGACGCGTCTGAACAGGTCACGGTTTTCCAGTCGTCTAGAGACCAACCGATATGGCCACGAGCCCACGAGAGGCACTGCAAGCAAGTGCGTCGGTCGTCTGCTGCGATAGCCCATTAACTCAAATTTCGTCCCACTGTCCTCACGGATACGGCCGTCATGCGTCCCACATCTCTTTCTGCTGTTATTTCACTTAATGTTTATTGTCTGTTAGCACTGACAACACTACGCAAACGCCGGCGCTCTCGGTCGGTAAGCGAAGGACGTCGGCCACTGCGTTATCCGCGTGAGAGATGTAATGCCTCAAATTTCTCATTCGCGGTAAGTTCTTGGCACCGTGAATCTCGGAATATCGAATTCCCTAGCGATTTGCGAAACAGAATCTCCCATGCATCTAGTTCCAATTACCATTCCGCGTTCAAAGTCTGTTAATTCATATCGTGTGGCCATAACAACGTTGCACACCTTCTCGCGTGAATCACCTGAGTGCAGCCAGCCGGAGTGGCCGAAGGGTTCTAGGCGCTACAGTCTGGAGCCGCGCAACCACTACGGTCGCAGGTTCGAATATTGCCTCGGGCATGGATGTGTGTGGTGTCCTTAGTTTAGTTAGGTTTAAGTAGTTCTAAGTTCTAGGGGACTGATGACCTCAGAAGTTGAGTCCCATAGTGCTCAGAGCCATTTGAACCATCGTGGACCAGAGTGCAAATGACATCCCTCATCAATGCACTGTCCTTTTACACCTTATGTACGCGATACTACCGCCATCTGTATATTTGCATGTCGCTATCCCACAGCTTTTGTAACCTCAGCGTTTTACATTATTAATATACGACACTTATTGTGCAACCCAGTTGTAGCTTTACAATTAATGTGACTCTCTCGTAACCCTTACTTGATAACAAACATTAGTGTAATAATCTTCTATGGACATGGGTAGAAACACTGAAAATAAAGTAAAAACAATAACCGGGTTTCGAAAACGGGGCTCAAAAGTGTGAAGCCACGACACTACCCACTGTGTCAACGTTTCAATTGAGCTTCCGTGAAAGATACTAAATTGCATCGAAATCATTTACCATCGTTTCCTCAAAAACGATCGAGTATATACACATAAGCCGAGACGCGTGTTCGCTTATTCTGACTTCTTTTCCACTGATCAAAGTTTCTGGGAAAATGGGGTTATGGCACTTGCTTTGTTCTCCTTGTCAGTAAGCTGCCTTGCTACTTTGCCTGTCGCTGCAGTCCCTGAACATTACGTGAAGATGGACACATACTCGAATGACTGTAGGCATTGACTGGATTAATTAAAGACTTATTATACTACTGGCCATTAAAATGGCTACACAAAGAATAAATGCAGATGATAAATGGGTACTCATTGGACAAATATATTATACTAGAACAGACATGTGATTACATTTTCACGCAATTTGGGTACATAGATCCTGAGAAATCAGTACCCAGAAACAACCACCTCTGGCCGTAATAACGCCCTTGATACGCCTGGGCATTTAGTCAGACAGAGCTTGGATGGCGTGCACAGGTACAGCTGTCCATGCAGCTTCAACGTGATACCACAGTTCATCAAGAGTAGTGACTGGCGTATTATGACGAGCCAGTTGCTCGGCCACCATTGACAACACGTTTTCAATTGGTGAGAGATCTGGAGAATGTGCTAGCCAGGGCAGCAGTCGAACATTTTCTGTATCCAGAAAGACCAGTACAGGACCTGCACAACATGCGGTCGTGCTTTATCCCGCTCAAATGTTGGGTTTCGCAGAGATCGGTTGAAGGGTAGAGCCACGGGTCGTAACACATCTGAAATGTAACATCCACTGTTCAAAGTGCCGTCAATGCGAACAAGAGGTGACCGAGACGTGTTACCAATTGCACGCCATACCATCACACCGGGTGATACGTAGTATGGCGATGACGAATAATGAGCGTTCACCGCGATGTCGCCAAACACGGATACGAACATCATGATGCTGTAAACAGAACCTAGATTCATCCGAAAAAATGACGTTTTGCCATTCGTGCACCCAGGTTCGTCGTTGAGTGCACCATTGCAGGCGCTCCTGTATGTGATGCACCGTCAAGGGTAATCACAGCCATGGTCTCCGAGCTGATAGTCCATGCTGCTGCAAACGTCGTCGAACTCTTCGTGCAGATCGTTGTTGCCTTGCAAACGTCAACAACTGTTGACTCAGGGATCGAGACGTGGCTGCACGATCCGTTACAGCCATGCGGATAAGATGCCTGTCATCTCGACTGCTAGTGATGCGAGGCCGTTGGGATCCAGCACGGTGTTCCGTATTACCCTCCTGAACCCACAGATTCCATATTCTGCTAATAGTCATTGGAGCTAGACCAACGCGAGCAGCAATGTCGCGATACGATAAACCGCAATCGCGATAGGCTGCAATCCGACCTTTATCAAAGTCGGAAACGTGATGGTACGCATTTCTCCTCCTTACACGAGGCATCACAACAACGTTTCACCAGGCAACGGCGGTCAGCTGCTGTTTGTGTATGAGAAATCGGTTGAAAACTTTCCTCACTTCAGCACGTTGTAGGTGTCGCCGCCGGCGCCAACCTTGTGTGAATGCTCTGAAAAGCTAAGCATTTGCATATCACAGCATCTTCTTCCTGTTGGTTAAATTTCGCGTCTGTAGCACGTCATCTTCGTGGTGCAGCAATTTTAAATGCCAGTAGTTTACATTCATCCTCATGCCTTCCGCGACCGCTTCAGACCAGTTACATGTTGCAGTCCAAGCTGTATATATTAGTAAGAGTAATAAAGAAGTTATTGCATCCTTACCAGGACCTTCCTCTTCTGCTGTGCACATCCATCCCATCTTCAGCAGAGAACCACGCCACAACCAGCCGAAGCTTTCTTCTCCTCTAATAATTGCTACATTCTACACTCTATTCCAAATACATCACACATATTTCCTTTGCGATCAAAATAGAGTGATTTAAAAGGGATTGTCGAGGTGCGATAACGTTTTAAAGTGTTCATCAAACCAGGTAATAATGTGTCATATCCTGTGAACAGGGTTATTATTATCTTAGTTCAAGATATAGGACAAAGAGCAACGGTTGATTATTGATAATGTAGAAATAAACATTCTGGTCTATATTCATACTAAACTGAATGTATGGACCCAAATCAAGATACGAAAAACACATTTAAAACATCACAGAACCAGCTCCGACCTGAACTACGCCCTCCACACACTGTTGGTTATTCGACACATTGAGTCTTCGATGCAGTCGACGTCTTGCATTATTTAAAAAGAGGCAAAATCGCGTCACGTCAGACCACAATACACGTCTCTAGTCATTTGCTTCTAATTTTTGTGTTGTTTGGCCCATTGGAGAAGTGTGGCTGTATATACTTCTGTGAGCAGTGATTTTTTATGAGGTACCAATTGCATGCGGTTCTTTTCTGAATGTTTGCTCCCAGACAGCAATATATCCTTATGGGTTTGAAACCAACCGTCACTGACAAGGTATCATTCGTCTGTGGTTCCTGTCAGTTAGGATTTCTTAGAATCTCTATCCTCGCATCGTGTCATATGACTGTGGGTTGTACACCTTTCCCTGTAGACGGGTTTGGCAGTCCGCGTTGATACATCAAAAAATCGGAGAACTTGAATCACGGTGTGGTCACGGACACGTCCAAACACGATAGCTTCTTAATGCTGTTCTGCTAAGTCTCCACGTCGACCTGTCTTACTGCTCTGATACCAAACAATACCGTCTTCACCTACGTCAGCAGTGGAGTGTCAATGACAGCCAAGTCCGACGTGCCGTTCCTTAGGGGACGATCAATATTTTACTCTGTGGGCTTATCATGCTGTGGCCACCGAGCGAGGTGGCGCAGTGGTTAGACACTGGACTCGCATTCGGGAGGACGACGGTTCAATCCCGCGTCCGGCCATCCTGATTTAGGTTTTCCGTGATTTCCCTAAATCGCTCGAGGAAAATGCCGGGATGGTTCCTTTCAAAGGGCACGGCCGACTTCCTTCCCCGTCCTTCCCTAATCCGATGAGACCGATGACCTCGCTGTCTGGTCTCCTTCCTTGAAAAAAAACCAACCAAACCATGCTGTGGCTGGTTGTTTCTCGGTCTGTTTCGCTTTATTTTTTCATCAACATTTTGGGGTTGTTTTCCGCAATTTCCTTTTATTCGTGGTGTCGCTGTCAGTAGTGTACTTGGGGTATTCAGTAAAAGGGCACTCCATGTAAGATACTGGCATCAACTTCGATCGTACAGAACACCTTAAGTCTTTCTGGGACTCACTTATGTTATCTATACATCAGGCATAGGTTGCGCATTAGCGTATAGACTTACTTACTTTTACTTTTCAAGGTTTCTCCACTCTTCAGCAGTCGCCCTGTATTGCTTCTCGTCAGCTTTCACGATCATGGCAATCTTACCCTTTCAGATCTTTTTTCCTCATCATTCCAATTACTCCCTCTCTTCATGTTAATTGTGGCACTACACGCTTCCTCCTTGCTGTCGGCGTCCATTCCAGGGTTGTTTTTGGCCGTCATTCCTGCACACTGCCATATCACTGAAGGGCTCCTAAATTCTTTGCACGACTAGTTGTTCCATTCCATTATCTCACTAATTTCCTCATTTGTTCTCCGCTCTGTTCTGGGTATCCTGGTTGCCCTCCTCATTCCATCCATCTCTGCTGTCAGTACTCTACCGTCCGGGGTGGCCGAGCGGTTCTAGGCGTTACAGTCTGGAACCGCGCGACCGCTACGGTCGCAGGTTCGAATCCTGCCTCCGGTATGGATGTGTGTGATGTTGTTGGGTTAGTTAAGTTTAAGTAGTTCTTAGTTCTAGGGGACTGATGACCTCAGAAGTTAAGTTCCATAGTGATCAGAGCCTTTTTTTTTTTTTGCCTGTACTCTGTTTCTCTGCCGCTGGCCCAGGGTCCATTCTTTCGCACCGTTTGTAAGCCCTCTATTATTTGCAGAACCTTCTTCTTTGTTTGTTTTGACATTACCCGGCTCCATAGGCCTTCATTTAGCGTTTCAATTGCTCCTGTTTCTCGGTAGATCCAGCTTTCCATATCAGCTTCACAGCTTTCAGAGCAATAGATAATCGATTCTAAGTATTTAAATTTCTTCACACTTTTAATAAATCTTTGTGGCAGTATTATATCCCTTTCATCTCCTCCCAATACGACATATTCCGCGACAGGGTTTCGCAAGAACTACGTCTGCTTCCAAAGATTCCAATCTCAGTTCCTCGAACATTTCTGTTACATCTTCGCGTAGGATATACCAACCTGTTACGATACTGCCAGCGCCTCTCTGATTTCTTTCATCTCGTAAGCGCTCCAAGTACTGGAACAATAGAACTGTTGTATGGATTTTCCTTCCAACAAATCTATATCTTTTATATATGAATGCGTGGTCTCTGTTCTTTCGAGCATAGGCCAATAGAACAGACATCTCGCATTCACGTAGTTGATTCGCCTCGATGGGCAACTAATCCGCAACCTTCAGTGCGGATGCACAATATCGTTCGACCTCCTGCGGGAACCTAAAATTAGCGAGCACGGAGGACATACACTACTGGCCATTAAAATTGCTACACCAAGAAGAAATGAAGATGATAAGCGGGTATTTATTGGACAAATATATTATACCAGAACAGACATGTGATTACGTTTTCAGCCAATCTGGGTGCATAGATCCTAAGAAATCAGTACCCAGAACAACCACCTCTGGCCGTAATAACTTCCTCGATACGGCTGGGCATTGAGTCAAACAGAGCTTCGACGGCGTGTACATATACAGATGCAGCTTTAACACGATACCACAGTTCTTCAAGAGTAGTGACTGGCGTATTATGACGAGCCAGTTGCTCCGCTACCATTGACCAGACGTTTTAAATTGGTGAGAGATCTGGAGAATGTGCTGGCCAGGGCAGCAGTCGAACATTTTCTGTATCCAGAAAGGCTCGTACAGGACCTGCAACATGCGGTCGTCCATTATCCTGCTGAAATGTAGGGTTTCGCAGGGATCGAATGAAGGGCAGAGCCACGGGTCGTAACACATCTGAAAAGTAACGTCCACTGTTCAAAGTGGCGTCAATGCGAACAAGAGGTGACCGAGACGTGTTACCAGTTGCACTCCATACCATCACGCCGGGTGATACTCCAGTATGGCAATGCTGAATACACGCTTCCAATGTGCGTTGACCGCGATGTCGCCAAACACGGATGCGACCATCATGATTCTGTAAACAGAACCTGGATTCATCCGAAAAAATGACGTTTTGGCATTCGTGCACTTAGATTCGTCGTTGAGTACACCATCGCAGGCGCTCCTGTCTGTGATGCAGCGTCAAGGGTAACCGCAGCCATGGTCTCCGAGCTGATAGTCGTCGAACTGTTCGTGCAGATGGTTCTTGTCTTGCAAACGTCCCCATGTGTTGACACAGGGATCGAGACGTGGCTGCACGATCCTTTACAGCCATGCGGATAAGATGCCTGTCATCTCGACTGCTAGTGATACGAGGCCGTTGGGATCCAGCACGGCGTTCCGTTTACCCTCCTGAACCCACCAATTCCATATTCTGCTTACAGTCATTGGATCTCGACCAACGCGATCAGCAATGTCGCGATACGATAAACCGCAATCGCGATAGGCTGCAATCCGACCTTTATCAAAGTCGGAAACGGTTCGCATTTCTCCTCCTTACACGAGGCATCACAACAACGTTTCACCAGACAATGCCGGTCAGCTGCTGTTTGTGTATGAGAAATCTGTTGGAAACTTTCCTCATGTCAGCACTTTGTAGGTGTCGCCACCGGCGCCAACCTTGTGTGAGTGCTCTGAAAAGCTAATCATTTCCATATCACAGAATCTTCTTCCTGTCGGTTAAATTTCGCTTCTGTAGCACGTTATCTTCGTGGTGTAGCAATTTTAATGACCAGTAGTGTAAATTGGGCAACGGATAGGTGGCAATAGGTGGGAGTGTGGGTAGGCTGGGCAGCGTGCCAAGATATTCCATCCATGGGTGATAACCACTGCCTCCGAGTGGCGTAGTGGTTCACCCAACTGCTTAGTAAGCAGGAGATCCCAGGTTCGAAACGCGGCGCAGCACTCATTTTCACTCGTCGGCACTGTTTCAGCACACCGTCCCGCTGCTGATGACATCAATAGTTCCCTACGTTTCCTTTCTCCCCCCTCAACTTTCTATTTATATAAAACCTAAATTTGTCATTCGCTGTTCCTAATACTCATTTTACTTGATCACTCCGTTTCGTACTGCTTCCTAGAATTGTTCTTAAATATTTAAACGGCGTGGTATGCTGAGGACGTTGATCACTAATCTTGTAATCTCTCTCGCATTCATCGATATTTAAAGAGAGTTGCCATTCATTACACCAACTGTAAATTTTGCCTGTATCTTTCTTTGATTATTTCTGATTTGTCCAATGACGATACTTCCCTATACACAATAGCAAAATGTTTCAAATGGCTCTGAGTACTATGGGACTTAACATCTGAGGTCATCAGTCCCCTACAACTTACAACTACTTAAACCTAAATAACCTAAGGACATCACACACAACCATGCCCGATGCAGGATTCGAACCTGCGACCGCAGCGGTCGCGCAGTTCCAGACTGAAGCGCCTAGAACCGCTCGGCCACTCCGGCCGGCTACACAATAGCATCGTCAGCGAAAAATGTTATAGTGTTGCTGATCGAACCTGATCTGAAACTGTACACCGCAGTTTCCCCCCAGCCTCCGATAAGGTGGCAATTATAATTTGCTCCTGCGCAAGATGTCAAACCTGCTACCTCCAGGTGGAGCGCGTTGCCGATCTCGGCAAGAGGTGCGGTTTTCTCGGTCAGTAGCTCGAATTCCCTTATAGCTGACGTAAAGAGGCGCGAGACGAGCCGTTACAGTCGATGGTCAGAGCCGCCGTACGGCTATCGGAAAGTCAGTGGAGAGACGCACTGCCGAGGCGGACACGAAGCTGTGATTTACGAAAGGGTCGCTGCACGCTGCCCAGCCTATATGGCAACTTGTGTAGTCAGACCAGCCGTGATGCACGGCGTGTCGTTTCGGAATTCATGCCAGCGACGTGACATAAACTACGGCCTCCGAAAAGGGCGCAAGTAATTTTAGAAGGAAAAAATTCAATGAGTTATGTACCTCTTAACCTCAGGTCAATGACGCCTTTCAAGGTCGTATTTGCGTTACGTGTGGTACTTTGTGACGCTAACAACGTGCTGATTCTACAAATGAAACAGAAAAGTATACGGTAGAAGCTTGAAAATTCATATGGATTTGAGGGTGTAAAATGACTACGATGCTGAATGCACTCTATCGCGACTAAATAATTTTATGAATTTTAGAAGTAGATCTGCATGACGGATATGAACACAACGCACAATACTGTATTTTTTTTAGGTTGTTCCTTGAGTGAGATGATGATACAGTATGGGGAACCAAACGCCTACTAACAGTCTGACATCCATGTGTTAGACACACAGCATCTTCAGGACAACGACAGACCGATTGTTATATTATATTCAGCCACTACAGTCTCAGGGCTGTGATGAAAACATGTATAGAGCGACATACAGGGTGTCCGTAATGAAAATTCCAGTCTATAAGTGCTGTAGAAAGAGAGCTACTGCCCAGAATGACGATAAATTTGAACAGCATATTACTGACTTAGATGGAAACGCCATGGAACAAAAAAAATTAACAAAAATTTGGCCAATAGAAGCGCTGTAAGTGTCAAACATGCGCACCATCAAACCCGCGGTACACGGCTGTTTCTCAGTTTGCATCCGAGAGCCCAACACGGCTGTTTCCGTGAGGGACGCGCGTTGCTCGGAAAGCTCTTTTACAAATCGGTAACTGTGCGCCAGTAGCACTGCAGAAGTACCGGACACTCCTGGATATGAAAAAAAGCGTTGGTCCGTTGTCTGCGGCCTGGAGAAAATTATAACCAGATTCGAAATGACAGGTTGTTTGGAAGTGAAGTGTGGCAGATGGAGGAAAGCAATTGATCCGACCTCTATATAAATGTGGCCCCAGCATGGCAAGAGCGGTCGCATATCCGAAATTCCTTAGCAGCAGCCGCTTCACTGGCTGCGCAATGTACGAAGGAGCGCCATCTTGCATAAAAATCATCCTACCCACGCATCCACGCTGTTCAAGCGTTAGAATGACATTGATACGCAGAAGACTCTCATCGCGTTTACCGGTGAAGGTACATCTATATTTACATCTACATATATACTCCGCTAGCCACCAAGCGGTGTGTGGCGGAGGGCATAATTCGCACCAAAGTCCACTCGCATTTCGCGCGAGGAAAAAACTGTCTGAACGCAATAATATATGCTCTACATCCCCGGTGAAGATCAGATTTCGGAATTTAGTGAGCAGCCCCTTCTGTTTAGCGCGCCGTCTATCGGCAAGTGTGTCCCACTTCAAACTTTCTATGAGATTTGTAACGCTCTCGCGATGCTAAATGTACCAATCACGAATCTTGTCGCTCTTCTTTGGACCCTCTCAATCTCTTGAATCAGACCCCAACTGGTAAGGGTCCCATACAAACGAACAGTACTCCAAGACTGGACGAACTAACGTATTGTAAGCTATTTCCTTTGTTGAAGGACTGCATCGCTTCAGGATTCTACCAATAAACCGCAAACCAGAGTTCGCCTTACCAGTTGCTTGTGTAATCTGATCATTCCATTTGAGAGCATTTCGAATAGTCACACCCAGATACTTGAAGGACGTTACCGCTTCCAAAGACTGGGCATTTATTTAGTACTCGTAAATTAATTGGGGTTTTCGCCTTGTTATACGCGGTAGGTTACACTTACTAATATTGATAGATAACTGTCAGTCATTACACCATGCATTTATTTTCTGCAAATCCTCAATGATTTGTTCACAACTTTTGTGTGATACTGCTTTCCTGTAGACTACAGCATCATCGACAAACAGTCTAAGACCGCTGTCAATACCATCAACCAGATCGTTTATGTAAACCGTAAAAAGCAGAGGACCTATCACGCTGCCCTGGAGCACACCTGAAGTTACGCTTGTTTCTGTTGAAGTCACCCCGTTCAGGACGAGATACTGTTCCCTGTCTTTTAGAAAACTTTCTATCGAACCGCATATGTCATCGGATAGACCGTAAGCGTGCACTTTTTGAAGCAAGCCACAGTGCGGAACTGAGTCGAACGCCTTTCGAAAGTCGAGAAATATGGCATCAACCTGGGAGCCGGTATCTAGAGCCTGTTGTATATCACGCATTGAGGGCCAGCTGTGTCTCGCATGACCGCTGTTTCCTAAAACCGCTCTGGTTTCTGCAGATGATCTTCTCAGAGTCTAGAAAGGTCATTATGTCTGAAAGCAAAATATGTTCCATGATTCTACAACAAATCGATGTCAGTGAAATTGGCATCCGATTTTCTACCCTTTTTGTAGATTGCTACGATCTGGGCCTTCTTCCAGTCCCATGGAACTTTCCGCCATTCCAATGATCTCTGATAGATGACGGATAAGAATGGTGCTATATTTGTAGCATATTCAACATAAAATCTTATGGGGATACCGTCTGGGTCGGATGCCTTCCTGGCGTCTAAGCATCTTAACTGTTTTACAATCCCAGATACACTAAACACTATGTCTGCCATCCTTTAGTTAGTTCGATAATTGAAAGGGGAAATGGTGCCGCAGTCCTCTATCGTAAACGAGTTTTTGAAAGCTAGGTTTAGAATTTCGGTCTTCTGTTCCTCATCATCAGTTACATTACCCGTACTGTCAACAAGAGAAGTCATTCAATTATTTGTAGCGTTCATAGATTTTACGTACGACCAAAATTTTTTGGGGTTATTTTTAGAATCTGCAGATAAAATATTGCTTTCAAATTCGTTAAAAGAATCTCTCATTGTCCTTCTGATAGCTGCTTTCATTTCACATAATTTCTGTTTGTCTGCGGGGCAGTGACTACGTTTAAAATGACTGTGCAAAATTCTCTGCTTTCTCAGCAACTTCCTAATATGTTTGTTGTACCAAGGTGGATCCTTTCCCTCATCTATACTTTTGATAGGCACATACTTCTCTAGCACAAGGTGGACAATACCTTTAAATTCCGACCAAAGATGCTCAATATCTTTGTGTCCCGCGGTGAATGCTTGAAGCTATGAAAAGATATTCAATAATTACACTTTTATTTGCTTTCCCAAACAAGAAAACTCTATGCTGTTTCCTTGGTTTTTTTGAAACTTCCACTGACATAGAAGCCACAACGACATTATGGTCGCTAATACCTTCTTCTAGATTAGCTTCCTCAAAAAGATCAGGTTTGTTTGTCGCCAAGTGTTCCCATCTCGAGTTGGTTTTCTAACCAATTGCTCAAGGTTGTATGTTGAGAGCGCTCCTAGAATAACTTCACACGAATCTTTGCTTCTACCCACTATGATACACGTGTAATTTTCCCAGTCAATGGATGCTAGATTAATGTCTCTACTTATAACTAACGGATAATTTGGATATTTACAGGTAACAGGATCCGCGGTATGCTAAGCGATGCTGTCCATCCGCATCACACTCACCTTTGTAGAGTGAAGTAGTACCGGTTGATGTGCGTGCGGATTTTCCGTTGCCCATATTCTGCAGTTCAGCGTATTGAGATGTCCTTAGATAATTCCAGACATTCAGATCAGTTACCTGTATAGAGATTTACGCTAGAACACCAGGAATCACGAAGACGTAGAGAAGTTTCTACATCTGCATCTTCATTCCAGAGAACTGTCGCATACCGACACTTGCAGGGCGAAAATAATTATGGGTAAAATAAGAATTTCCTGTTCCGCTTCAGACACGTGCCTCCGATGTCAATTTACTCCTAGCCGGAATCTGCTGGTAGGCAAGAGCTCGTGTGTCACGGGCAGACCAAAGATTCTGACGCCGTATTCCAGTCACGTACTCTGACGTTAATACAGAGGTCAACTGCTTCACTGCAGAATGGCAGTCCACGCGGCGTACACAGACGCATTGCCACGACTGTTGAAGCGTAACACTACTCAAGTTCTAGCACTCGTACTATCTGCGAAGTGAAATATATCACACAGTCTGCTATTTCACCAGCAGACTGGTTTCATTTTCGCCTAACGGTTGGAAATCCTAAGTTACCCATCAATGTTGTGATCACTCAATATATATTTCATAACAAAAGCAGGAGCAAGCATTTTTGGTTCAAATGGCTCTGAGCACTATGCGACTTAACTTCTGAGGTCATCAGTCGCCTAGAACTTAGAACTAATTAAACCTAACTTACCTAAGGACATCACACACATCCATGCCCGAGGCAGGATTCGAACCTGCGACCGTATTGGTCGCTCGGTTCCAGACTGTAGCGCCTAGAACCACACGGCCACTCCGGCCGGCTGACGATAGCATCTCTGAGCAAACTCGTAACCAGAAGACGTGATATGTCATCAGTGAAAAGAAAACACTAATTGTGGCAACCTACCATACAGTAAAACAACACAACAAGCGTCACTATAGGGAAGAAACGGATCCATGCTATTCCTAGAGGGTTTTTATGTCATCTACGCACTTTCTATCGGATCGGTGTTTCAGTCTCAGGTATATTTAAAAAGTAATTGAAAAATATTAGATCTGTTAGTTGCTATAGCTTTTCGGAATAGCGTTCTAGTTGATGCAGTTCTGCCATTTTATTCAAGGTAATGTATTAAGTTGTTTACTATATCATTCACATAATTAACTAGCTGTGCGCTCGTGCTGCGAAACGGAACTTGAACAAGGGTTCAGGAGTATCGTCGAGAGCGATATACTGACCACCTGCCCCTCCATATCCGCATCGAATGACGCCTATAGGCTGAGGATGATGATGATGATGATGATGATGATGTTTGGTGTGTGTGGCGCTTAACTGCGCAGTCATCAGAGCCCGTACAAAGTCTCAATTTTGACACAGTCCAATTTAGTCACTTTCACTAATGATGATGATGATGAAAAGATGAGGACAACTCAAACACCTGGTCCCCGGGCAGAGAGAATCCCCAACCCGGCTGGGAATCGAACACGGGACCATGAGCTGAGGACTGTGGGCTGAGGATGACATGGCGACCGGTCGGCCCCGTTGGACCTTCAAAGTCCCTTCGGGCGCAGTTTGTTTGTTTTTAGCAATACCATAACTTTTTATGAGAACTGGCTGGTGGAATAATATAGTGTAAAGAAACGCAAGCCCAAAAATGAGTGTTAATTGAACACGTCCTCAGTTAAATGTCCCACGTTTCCCTCTACCTGACCCTATGTCTGAAGATTAAAAAAAAATTGCTCTGCGCACTATGGGACTTAACATCTATGGTCATCAGTCCCTAGAACTTAGAACTACTTAAACCTAACTAACCTAAGGACAGCACACAACACCCAGTCATCACGAGGCAGAGAAAAACCCTGACCCCGCCGGGAATCGAACCCGGGAACTCGGGCGTGGGAAGCGAGAACCTTACCGCACGACCACGAGCTGCGGACGAAGATTAAAACCTTCCCACCAAATGAAATGAGATTCCGTAGAATCTGCTAATATGAATCGGATAAAAACAAACGCATCGGTCAGTTACGTCACTATGACAAAAAAAAAATGTGTGTGAAATCTTATGGGACTTAACTGCTAAGGTCATGAGTCCCTAAGCTTACACACTACTTAGCTGAATTATCCTAAGGACAGATACACACACACCCATGCCCGAGGGAGGACTCGAACCTCCGCCGGGACCTGCCGCATCACTATGACAGATGGTAAATTTATTGCAACTTTTCAACAGTTCTTCCAAATAGTCTTAGACATTTTCAACGTGATTAAGATCGGGCAAGGTAGCGGGCCAGTCGTGGGGGTGGTTGACTGAGTGTTCGTCAAACCAGGACACGTATGGGTGCAAACACGCGAACACAGCTGTTGTCATCTTGGAAAACGGAACTGTTCACAGCATACTCATAACAAAGATGTAAAAGAAAGTGCACCATATCATCGCCGAGAAGGGTGAAATAAACATACAGATTCGTGTTCACAATGATTTCAGTGAGTCGGTCCAAGTCATGGATACAACCCCTCCCCCCTCAAAATAATCACAGAATCACCCCGTGCCTGAAAAGTGTATGTCCTTCCTTAGAAAGTCTAGCTGATTTACAGTATGCCTATTAATTTCCAAATCGGACAAGAAAGGAGACAAACTTACAAACACATGAAGCCTGGTAAAATGGTGATAAACTGTATGGCAAATTTTAATCATCTTTCCGGCTTGCAACTGGCATATTGTTAATTCTTGTTCCGATATTTCCGCTCTTAACCTTCCGGCCATTTCCAGGAACGGTCGCTTGCCATATTTCAAAATCATACGGTACTAAAATATTTTACACCAGAGACCCTGCACATACGTGCTACTCGAGAGAAGAAAGCCATGTGCTCGGACGAGGTTTCACCCTGTTCCTACTCTCACCAAACACACGAATCCAGCAAACTCACGCACATTCGACAGATACTGTAACGTGCGTGCGCTGATATCGATATCTTTGCTTGTGGAACGTCTCTGAGTTTCGTTACCTAGCTACGGCTTCTCTGACGCCTCGGGCGCTTTTTAAGTGCACAGGCAGCTCACGCTTGTAGTCAGTCTGCTGGGGGTTGACTCTGAGAAGTGTAACTCTGGCTAGTGACCTGAGCTTGCTAACAGTGCAGGTCCGCTAGCCGCGTTTGGAGGGCCACTTCCATCTACCTCTGCCGTAGCAGGCCATACTCGGGAGTTCGACGAGGCTTGTTTCCTACTGCCCTCGTTGGTGGACGTGACCTGTCGCAGGAATAACGGTGAGCACAATTTTTTGTGTGGGGTGAAGTAAGAGAGCTTCCATTTTACCTTGTTCTGTTCATGAAAAATGTGGTTTGAGCTGCACTGCTGGTGCGTGTGTTTTGTAGGTTTAGGTATCTTTAAATTTTTCCATTGTCTGTTAATCTTGATCTTTACCTACACTACTGGTGCGTGTACTTTATACTTTATTTCAGTTAACTTTGATCTAAAATGCAAAATCCTCCTGATTTAGGTATCTTTGATATTTTTAATTGTAACTTAAATTAAAAAAGCCCATGTGGGTGTTGTAATTTACTTAATTACATCAATTCTACTCTGTTAACCAAACAGCAAACGGACTCAATTGTCTACTCCTTCCGCTGTTGTGGTTCGGACCCCTATGCTATTTGCCATTTGTATTTTATGAAAATTTAATGTGTATATTTTAGAATCTGTACTGACTCGAGCAACCGTTCGGGACGTGGGCCGAGACCAAGTCGGTTACCATGTGTTGGTTAATCCATGTTTTTCAGTCCCTTTATTTGCTTTGGATTTGTCTTTGGTTGATCTTAAGAATAATTGCCCATAGTTGTTGATTTGCTGACGCTCACTTTCTTACCTTAAAGCCTGCGTAGGCGTATTTGTCGTATTGCATATTCCGTTGCCCTGAAAATTTTGTTTAGTGGTTAAATGTGTGCACATTGTGGTTTTTGTAACAGAGATTTCCAAGTGGAAAAGAAAGTGTAAATCGCAGTGAGAACCTCTGAGGCCATTTCTAGTGTTAGAGAGATCAAAGTGTTGGTTTAGTTTTTGGATTCTCTGTACTATTATAGAAAGAATTTTGCCAGGATGCTAAATAAATAGTTTTAAAGATTTTTGTCTTTATCTTCAGCATCTTACCATTACTAGATCCCTCTTCCTCACTATTTCAGGTTCATTGAACAAGCAAATAACAATTTTTGAAGTCATGTTGGAGCAACAGCGATCTTCGTAATCAGTACCTAGATCGCAACTGTTAAATCCAGCCTCGTCGTCAAATATAGGGTCTCCAGGAAACCTTCTTTCTCGGATCGCTAGGCAACGTTTAAAGAAATCGTATTGACTTATGACCTAAGATGTTGAGTCCCATAGTGCTCAGAGCCATCAAAGAAATCGTATTAATGAGTTTTATTATAAAATGAAAAATATACAATACTTAACTTTGTGTTACACAGATGTGTCGCAAGCAAAGGGCGACAGACAAAATAAGCAATCCCTGCAGGATAACAATGCCAAAGTCCGTGTGATGTAGACAGTACAAGCAAGTGATTAGGCGCGGCGCGGCGCTTATTTCCTCTTCACATAGGGGCCGCTGCCGTCGTGTTGTCTTCCTGGAGAGGGGACGGTCAGCGTGCGATTGGCTGACGTCTTGTCCCAGCCATCTCTTCTCTGTCGTTCCCGACTGGCGTGCCGGCGATTTGACTTTACGCCATAACATTCCTCCCCCCCCCCCCCCCCCTCCCAAAGCGACGGACCGTCGTCGTATAACGAGCTGGACAGTGGGAGGGGAGGCAGGACTGGAAGCTGTGGCTGCAGGGGACATCAGACTTCCAGTCATACCCCGCCATCCGGCCTTCGCTCTGGTGGAAACATCCCCCGGGAAACGCCCAGGAGAGTAAACATCCACCTACTGAGACCCATGCAAAGATGTAGAAGGCGTCGGCTGCTGCGGCGTGGGCGGGTCCAAATCCATCAGGAGGACAAGAGGAGGCGGAGGAGGCGAAGACTCCGTCTCCAAGAGGTCGTCCCGCAGTGTAGTGATGATACACCCTCTGGCGGCTACTGTGGCCGCACTGTCCTCGGGATCCATCAATCGGGAAAGACATGCAGAAGGATCACCGTGAACATGACAGTGGCGAATTTGATTGATGTCGCCGCTCTAGCCGTCTGGGCCCGAAATGAGATACATGCATGCGCCAAGTCGACGAAGGATCTCGCCTCGTGCCCAACGTCTGCTGCCGCTAAAAACCCTGTAAAACACAATATCATGCAGCGCGAAGCGATACTTGCGACCTTCTTTCGGCACCGGGTGCTGATGACGGTGGTGGCGGCGGCGGCCTTGAAGCAATTGCGCCGGCAATGGCCCATCTTGTGGATGAGAACCATAGGACGAGAGAAGCAGTTGCTAAGCTTGATCCCTGCTGTGTGTGGTGCAAAGTTTGGCCATCTGCTGCTTGAAGGTTCTGACAAAACGTTCCGCTTCGCCGTTTGACTGTGGATGCAACGGTTCACTAGTTAGATGATGTATGCCATTGCGTTCAGAGAAGGTTTCAAATTTATTTGACGTGAACTGAGGGCCGTTGTCCGTCTCTATGACTTCTGGCAAACCTTAGAGGCAAAAAATAGAGGACAACGCCTGAATTGTGCTACGTGATGTTGTCGAGTTCATTGGCACAGCAAAAGGAAGCTTGCTATGAGTTTACCACAATCAACCAATGAGTCTTCCAAAAAGGTCCTGCAACGTCTATGTGCACACGTTGCCATGGTGATTGCGACTGGGCCAAGCAGAGAAGTTTTGTGGCGGAGTGGACTGATTTTCCGCACATGCGTGACACTGTGACGTCATCTGTTCTATTTAGGTGTCCATACCCTGCCAAGTACAGTGTCGACGAGCTAACTGTTTCGTACGAACAATCCGCCAGTGTCCTTGGTGAATTAACTGCAACACTTCTTTTTGCAAAGCTTTGGGAATCAACACACGTGTTATTGTCAACAAGAACCACACCTTGCTGTATAGCGAGGTTATAGCGACGTCCAGAATGTTGGAGCACTACAGAGTCCTTTATGTTATGCAATTAGCGAGGCCAAGATGTGCGAATGTATTTTAGCAAAACGTTCCAATCGGAATCAGCTTCCATGGCTGTGCAATTTTACTATAGTTCAGAGGAAAGGATTCAAACAATTCAGGATCTTGAGCATCGATGTGACAACAAGATGCAGCAGAAGCGCCAAAGTCTGTAAGGGCCAATCGGAAGACGTGAAAGTGGGTCCGCTTTACCATATTGAGCCGCCGGACGGCACACAATCTCGTACTGATATTGAGACAACAACAAAGCCCATCTTTGCAATTTTCGGGCAGTTCGTTCAGGAACCGGCTTCGTTGGATGAAACGAGAACTACAATGGCTTGGGATCCGTTACTAAGTAGAATTTTCTACCTGGGAAATAGTGGTGGAATTTGGTAACACCATACATATTAGCCAACGCCTCTTTCTCTATTTTTGAATAGTTACACTGAGTTTTTGACAACACTTTTGATGAGAAAGTAATAGGCCTGTCTTTATCACCAAATCTGTGCGAAAGCACTGCACCGATTCCGTAAGAGGAAGCGTCAACATGCAACACAATTGGTTTGTCAGGATCAAAGTGAACCAAGTACCAATCACTGAGCAATGCATCTTTAAGTTTTTGAAAAGCTTCTTGGTACTTATCTCTCCAACCAAAGGGAACGTTCTTGCGACATAACCGATGCAATGGAGCTGCGATTTATGCAGTATTCGATATGAACCGAATGTAATATTTCATTTTCCCTAAGACTGATTGAAGTTCTGTGACATTGCGAGGTACTGGCAGACACGTATGGCTAACAGATGTGGCTGAAGAGGATGTACACATTGACTGTTTATGACATGACCAAGATACTGAAACTCAGGTTTAAAAAAAATCACACTTGTCCAGTCTACACTTTAGTACTGCATCAGGTAACACACGAAAGAAGGCACGCAAATTCGCAATGTGTTCTTCAGGTGTACGACCCGCTACGACAATATCGTCAAAACAGTGTGAGCAGTTTGGTACTTGAGAAGTCAGTTGTTCCAAATACCGCTGTAAAATGGCGGGTGCGGAAGCACAGCCAAAAGGCTAACGCAAATATTTAAACAAGTCCAAATGAGTGTTCACAAGACATGCGTTTTGAGATTCTTTATCTAGTGGTATTTGAAGATATGCATCGCGCAAATCAATTTTTGGAAAGTAGCAACCAGCGCCTAATCTGCCCATGAGATCCTCTGGGCGTGGAAGTAGATAAGTATCAATCACAGTTTGTGAGTTGATTGTAGACTTAAAAGTCAACACAGAGGCAAATGCGACCTGAAGGTTTGGGAAGAAAAACCAGTGGACTTGCTCCGTTATACAATGGGAACAGATCTGGCCCAGCAAATTTTAGGCTGAGCATTGTCTTTCATAGTGCAACAAAATTGTTACCCTTGCCTAAACCTTCAGAAAAGAGTCTAGGGAATCTTTTCAGCAAGCGAGCTACACTGTCGTTGGCACTGAATGCAGCCACTGACAACACATTCTCCTGAATTTGAAACCCAAACAACTCAAACGTATCAAGGCCAAATATGTTCTCACAATCGCATAGTTGTAGCATAGTGAAAGTCACAGTTCGCGTATGTGAGCGGTACATGGCAGGCAAAGTACATTTTCGGAGAATGGGAAAGTGTTATCCATTATAAGCCGTCAGGTGCGTGCTGGTTTTAGACAGGCATGGGGAACCTAACAGCTCATATGTGTTATGATTCAGCAATGCAACAGTGGCACCCATGTTCTACTGAATTTTCACACGTATTCCACTAACATGCAAATAAACAATAAGTCTCCAGAATGATATTTTCACTCTGCAGCGGAGTGTGCGCTGATATGAAACTGCCCGCATCTCGTGGTCGTGCGGTAGCGTTCTCGTTTCCCACGCCCGGGTTCCCGGGTTCGATTACCGGCGGGGTCAGGGATTTTCTCTGCCTCGTGATGGCTGGGTGTTGTGTGATGTCCTTAGGTTAGTTAGGTTTAAGTAGTTCTAAGTTCTAGGGGACTGATGACCATAGATGTTAAATCCCATAGTGCTCAGAGCCATTTGAACCATTTTTTTGATATGAAACTTCCTGGCAGATGAAAACTGTGTGCCCGACCGAGACTCGAACTCGGGACCTTTGCCTTTCGCGGGCAAGTGCTCAACCAACTGAGCTACCGAAGCACGACTCACGCCCGGTACTCACAGCTTTACTTCTGCCAGTACCTCGTCTCCTACCTTCCAAACTTTATACAGAAGCTCTCCTGCGAACCTTGCAGAACTAGCACTCCTGAAAGAAAGGATATTGCGGAGACATGGCTCAGCCACAGCCTGGGGGATGTTTCCAGAATGAGATTTACACTCTGCAGCGGAGTGTGCGCTGATATGAAACTTCCTGCAAGGTTCGCAGGAGAGCTTCTGTAAAGTTTGGAAGGTAGGAGACGAGGTACTGGCAGAAGTAAAGCTGTGAGTAACGGGCGTGAGTCGTGCTTCGGTAGCTCAGTTGGTTGAGCACTTGCCCGCGAAAGGCAAAGGTCCCGAGTTCGAGTCTCGGTCGGGCACACAGTTTTAATCTGCCAGGAAGTATCATATCAGCGCACACTCCGCTGCAGAGTGAAAATCTCATTCTGGAAACATCCCCCAAGCTGTGGCTAAGCCATGTCTCCGCAATATCCTTTCTTTCAGGAGTGCTAGTTCTGCAAGGTTCGCAGGAGAGCTTCTGTAAAGTTTGGAAGGTAGGAGACGAGGTACTGGCAGAAGTAAAGCTTTGAGTACTGGCCGTGAGTCGTGCTTCGGTAGCTCAGTTGGTAGAGCACTTGCCCGCGAAAGGCAAAGGTCCCGAGTTCGAGTCTCGGTCGGGCACACAGTTTTCATCTGCCAGGAAGTTTCAAACAAAAAGTCTGTTGGACTAGAGTAGCACTGAAGAAACAATTCACTTGCTAGTTTTGCTAATGCCTGCAGCAGGCTTTAAATGCGCTGCACTGATTACATGGGCCTTGTGACGAGAATTATGGGAGTGAGCAGAATTATTATGTTTGTTCCATTGCAAACTTATGGATTGTACATTCTTTCTTGCCACAAGCGTAACACTGTGCTTGTCAGGACAGGCAATCTTGGCGTTTGTGCTGTGAATAGCACCGAGGGCATGACTTAATTCTGTTCGCCCATCTAGAGAACTGTTTATACGGCTCGGCACATGCGAGCTGTTGCTGCCTACTGGGCCAGTCGCGAGCAAGGAACGACTCAAGCCGACAAATTGGTGGCTGCTCAAATTTATTGGCCAACATGGCATCTGTATCGTAGAGATCTAGTATTTGCACTGCGTGTTCAGATGATAGATCTGACTTTCAAAATCTGTTCTCTGAGTTTATCAGTTACATTGTACACGATCACATCACACAACATAACATTGGAATATAAAGCGCCACAAGCACATATGAATTTGTATTTTCTCATCATACCCTGCCAATCTGTTACACACTTGCAATAAGTTTGATCTGACCGTTTTTTGCAACAACAAAACTGGTACCTAACAGCAACAACATTCACTTGTTGGTCATAAGAGTTAGTGGATATACAACCTGATCATAGGAAAGTTCACTCAGTGTGGCGTTAGGGAACAATTTCTTAATGAGGCGAAAAACTTCACTTCCTACCGTTGACAGAAAGAAATGTAGTTTCACAGTAGCTGGTACATTGTGAGAAATTACGTGGGTGTGCCACTCCTCTTCTTTTTGATTAAACTGCCGGAAAGGCAGGAAGGCACTCGGAGCTTTTTGCGCTGTATTGGTGGCTTTATTGGCGAGGAGCTGCTGTACTGCGTTAAGTAGCACGGGAATCTGTTGCGTCTGAAACTGAAACATCTGTGTTAGCTACATTGCATCTCTCGCTTGCAATGGAGGGGCCTGAACAGGGATGGAAGAGGTGGGTTGCTCATATTGGAATAGACAAATGCAATAAACAGACAAGGCAAGCAAGAAAAATAAGCATACAAGCAAAGAAAATTTGTGCAACACCCCCCTGAAAACACTGAATAGAAAAAAAAAAACACTATAAGACACCGTGAAAACATGTAAACACACTCCTGCAAAGAAAAGACAAGGTAGAATTAAGCGCCAGCGAAACACAAAAGCCCAAGACACAAGAAAATGGCGGAAGCTATGCGCTGGGTTCTTCTTACAACTCATCGTCAAAAGTTAAATCCAGCGTAGGCATCAAATATTGGGTGTCGAGAAAACCTGCTCTCTCGGATTGCTGGACAACATTCAAACAAATCGTATTATTAGTTTCATTATAAAATTAAAAGAACAAAATACTTAATACAGACGTGTCACAAGCAAAGGGCGACAGACAAAATAAGAAATCGCTGCAGTGTAACGATACCCATGTCTGTGTTACGTAGACAGTACAAGCAAGTGATTAGAGCTGACGCTTCCATCGAAGTTGCTAGCCTTGAAACTTCTGCAGAACTGGACCGTGACCCTCTTACGTCCTCCTCACATAGGGACCGCTGCTGTCGCGTTGTCGTCCGGAAGAGGGGTTGGTCAGAGTGTGCTTGGCTGACGTCTCCTCCCAGTCATCTCTTCTCTATCGTTCCCGACTGGCGTGCCGGCGTTTTGACTTTATGCCATAACAGCAACTAATATTTATTTTTTTACCCTGGCAAGTGTTACAATCAAACATGATCATATTCGGACCACCAAGTAAGAAATTGACAAAACGCTTTGTAGGGAAGCAGCCTACTCACGCTGCAGCAAATTCACATCAGTTTCCATTGTGTGTTAGTCAGTCTGCTAGCTCTGACGTCATAGATGTTGCGCAATACCTTAAAAATCAAGCAAATGACATAAAACTTTCCTAGTATGTCTGGAATAATGATAAACTAATGTGTGTTAAATATCAGCTTGATAACTTCAGCCGTTTCCTTTATTTGGACGTTTTTCTATAAAAATAATTGGCGGCACAGAAAAGAGCTAGAGACTGCAAAATTTGTATTTAGATTCAACTTTCATAATGATTTAATAAAAATAGTACTTTGGATTTCACAAATTAAGATGTTAGTGTAAATTCATGATTTTGTGGTTTTCATCTCAAAACTAGAGGAAGCAAGATAGATTAAGTGAGCTTATAAATCATACTAGGATGTTTAGATTTTAATAGGTTGGAGGTCCGCTATGATGATGAAGCTGTAAAAAGTTTCTTTCAAATATCTATTAAATTATAGCAATAGCGGATCTCAGAAGGGACAGTTCAGAGCCCATCTGCTGCGTGCAGTGCAATTAAATTAATTCTCTCGTCTAAGTTATTAAAGTTAGCCACGTCAAAAATTTATTATCAATACTTCCCTGCGTGCTGAATGCACAGTTAAATTAGGAGCTTCATCGGCCTTCAGCAAGAGAAGCTAAAATTTATTATGCAACTTGAAGTGGTGCGTTACTAGCACAGCGGCTAGTCGAGACAGCCGATTTGATCGAGCGTTTTCTCAGCGGTCCGCACCCCGGCTTTATATATAAGAGCACTGTGCGAGGAAGCCAAGGCCCCAGTTCTCTCCAGACGCTGAATGACACGCCATCTGTGTCGGGAATCGCGCCGCGCCAGTATCAGTGCTACTAACAGCCTCGGGTGCCGTATTCTGTTACTCGAGATGCGCGTAACCAGTAAAGCGTTTCAAGTAAAGTGTTAATTCGGGAATGATTTTCATTATCTAGCCTCAGTGTGCGTATTGTCGTATTTTCACGTGCCGTCGCGGGACAGACATTCTACTACTAATATAGCGTGGCGTTTGATGAGATATTTCATCAAATTATGGCGAGCATTCATTTCAACAATTATTTCGGACATTTATAGTTGCATTGGCGCAATAGACTCTGAACTGTTCTGTTAGTTAGGTTGGAGGGATATTTGTGTGTATATTTGTGATTTTGAGAATATACTCAACTATTTTGGAAAGTCGTCTTTGATTAGAAATCCCGAACAACTTCCTGACTCTACAGAGCTACAAGCTGCAGCTATAATTGTAATCTCAAGGAAGTGGGCACTAGGAACTCTATTTACAGGCTTCAGGTTTTGTCAAATCGCTTTCTGGGGGTCTACAAAGTAAATAGAGAGCCAGTGTTGAGAACGGCGAAAGACAGCATAACAACATTCTACAGCTAGAAACTGACAGCAAGCAAACATTAATGCAGCAGTAATATATTTAACAACCAACATCAAAATATTTCTACTCCTCCGCCGCCCCACAGCTTGAAGTATGATGTAGCTAATCACCATAAAAACTAGCATACACCAACACAGTTACGATATATATATATATATATATATATATATATATATATATATATGGTACATGAAGCTATTGTACATACCAGAAGATACCAGTCAACAACTTCTGACTAGCACGTTAATGCTTGGGATTATACAGGGAAAACTCCGCCCACTGTTCCACACATTATCAATAGAGTAAACAAATGAGCGAGAAAAATTATCAAATAGTATATGTATAGCAGAGAAACTCCGTATTGTACATTCAAACATAATATAAAATTGATGACAATCCATAAATATATTTAAAAGGACATTAAAGACTTATAAATGACGATAATAGCGACTAGACTGGAATGAAACTGCTATCTGTGTGCATTAGATAAAACTATTACGAGCACGTCGTGCACATCTAGCCAAAGAGTGCAATGTAGGCATACAAACAGCCAAGCAAAGATACGTAGAGCAGACCGCAAACGGTTGCCAACTCACACTTTGCGAAGGAAGAAGAGTCTTTTCAATTAGTGGCTGAACCTAGTCCTCAGGTTCTTCCAGTCGTCCACGCCCTGTGACTGTACTAGCTTTAGTACGGGGATAATCACTCTTCGTTAAACCAGAATAGTCAAGGCCACAATCAATTTCGGAGTAGGGCGACCAACATTTTATTATGGTTTTAAGGGAGATGGTCAATAACTGACCATGGTTTCAAGGAGGTTTAAAGGAGATTTACTTGCAATAAATTTCATCTGGTCCACTATATTGCATTTTCTTCGAATGGGTGATACAGAGAGATACCTCTATATTTTCCAGACGAGCAACTTAATTTCTACATCTGAGGCGCTACATACATGTTTTGTTGCATTATGCACAACGTACTTTGAACATTTGGTTTCACCAAATGCTTCTTGTCTTCTTGAAGCAGTTTAAACACAGAACTATGTTTCCCATAATTTACATTTGCAGTATTTGCACACTATGCAGTGAGGTTATTTACATCTATATTATGAAAATTTAGTGAAGACTTGATCGGACTGTGAAACCATTTATCTGTCTGATCAATGAAGTCCTTAAGACTAATACTTATTGTCTTTTCAATATCAAAATACTTCACAAGTAGATGGAGCTTTTTGTGTTTTTGTCGTTGGACGCATCAGATGCAATAGAGAAAAAGTTTCTTGATTTAGCTTGATATTTCAAGACATCAATGAAGTACTGAACACTTTTTGGAGCCAAAACCTTATTCACGCTTGCTTCTGCCTTAGTTCGACCACATACCATTACGTAGCAAAATTAGAATCATTGAAAACATCGTTCGACATTTTATTTGCACAGTCCATAGTTCTGTAGCTGATATTAAGTCTGACAGTATGCAACGCTGTTGCTAACTCATCCGCAATGTTGTTTTTCTTTCATCTTTTTATGAGCGATGTTGAAGTCACACTTATGCGAGTCATTTGGGAAGTAGATCATGTAACAAGTATGTTTAAACATGAATTTCAGAATTCGAGTCCCTGACATTTCCGTCCCTAATTTATACGACAGCTGCTGATCGGTACGAGGCGGGTGCATTCGTTGGTTCCTAGTACCGACTCAGAAACTAGCAAACATTCCCCCTCTCACCATCCCTCTAGACGAGTAGGCTACTTCATTCTTTCTCCGCTACTGCATTGCCTCTATCCAAACTGTCTTCTTTCCGCAGTAGCACGGACAGAAAACAGTTCTATATGTCGACAATAGTATCGATTATTATACGGAAATGTTTCGAGATTTGTCGGACAGGAATTTTTGAACTATTGATAGTACGTCGCGGAATTGTTGTATACAAAGCCTAGTTTACACGACGACACTATGTTGCAGGCAACTGCGCTACCGGCCGAGCGTTTGCACAACTCGTTGGTGAAACTAAACGCTTTAGGCGTGTTCCAACTTTGGCGAGATTAGTTGCTTGAGTTTTGAGGTTATGTGTGTTCGTAGAGTGCGGACAAACTGAAATATGAAGTGGGGAACGAAGAATAATGTTCGTTTTTGTATATATATGCTTTGCATAAGTGTTTGTGGGATTTCAGTGATGCTGATTACAAAAATATGGAACATATTGCTGCCGCTGAGACCGTCACGTGCGCTCATACCATAGATGGTCTGACAGAACCTGATCTGCAGGGTAAAATACATTGAGTTAGGAGCACATATACAACTGAATTAAGTAAAATACAAGCAAGCTTAATTCTAGCCAATTCTCTCGGCTGTTGTTGTTGTTGTTGTTATGGTCTTCAGTCCTGAGACTGGTTTGATGCAGCTCTCCATGCTACTCTATCCTGTGCAAGCTTCTTCATCTCCCAGTACTTGCTTCAACCTGCATCCTTCTGAATCTGCTTTGTGTATTCATCTCTTAGTCTCCCTCTACGATTTTTACCCTCCACGCTGCCCTCCAATGCTAAATTTGTGATCCCTTGATGCCTAAGAACGTGTCCTACCAACCGGTCCTTTCTTCTTGTCAAGTTGTGCCACAAACTCCTCTTCTCCCCAATCCTATTCAATACCTCCTCATTAATTATGTGATCTACCCACCTTATCTTCAGCATTATTCTGTAGCACCACATTTCGAAAGCTTCTATTCTCTTCTTGTCCAAACTATTTATCATCCATGTTTCACTTCCATACATGGCTACACTCCATACAAATACTTTCAGAAACGACTTCCTGACACTTAAATCTATACTCGATGTTAACAAATTTCTCTTCTTCAGAAACGCTTTCCTTGCCATTGCCAGTCTACATTTTATATCCTCTCTACTCCGACCATCGTCAGTTATTTTGCTCCCCAAATAGCAAAACTCCTTTACTACTTTCAGTGTCTCATTTCCTAATCTAATTCCCTCAGCATCACCCGACTTAATTAGACTACATTCCATTATCCTCGTTTTGCTTTTGTTGATGCTCTGAGCACTATAGGACTTAACTTTTGAGATCATCAGTCCCCTAGAACTTAGAACTACTTAAACCTAACTAACCTAAGGACATCACACACATCCATGCCCGAGACAGAATTCGAACCCGCGACAGTAGCAGCCGCGCGGTTCCAGACTGTAGCGCCTAGAACCGCTCGGCCACTCCGGCGGGCTCCACTGTACAGATCTATCTTCAAGAGAGTAGTTTGCAAACCATTCTCTCCTTAATGCGGCCTGCTTCGAATAATTATTGTTGCTAATGTTAATAATTATTACTGTTAATGTTAATAATTATTGGTTAATGAAAAAGTGTCGCCAACTAAAACCGCATCTGCCGTGTGTTCTCGATTGTAATGCACGCAATATGATATGTAATTTCAGTTCTGGCGACAGTGCTTCATGCATTGCAGTAGCTTTATTCCTTATCGCATAACTGACTCTATTTAGAAGAATGTCAACAGCTCTGGTGGCATTCTAAGATAATTAAAAGAACTTCTTGGATCTTCCGTTATTAATTATTTAAGCAAGGATGCTTAGCAACTGAACTGACGTCTTTTCTCCATCCAGTCACGAATCTAAACACGTTTATTATTTTTTCTTATGCAACGATTCCACACAACAAGCTTTAACTCCATCACAACTCGTGCGACGTGCAGCTGCCAAAACTTCCATTTCAGACACAAAACGACGAAACTGAAATGTATACTGGTGTCGCCGTGTCTACTGTCATATATGAAACCACTTGCGTGCAACTCATCCCACGCAACGAGAGGCGCAACCCAATGTCGTCGTGTAAATTAGGATTAACAGTGATCACTGACCAAATATACGGGAGGGCCGGCCGGTTTGGCCGAGCGGTTCTAGGCGCTTCAGTCTGGAACCGCGCGACCGCAATGGTCGCAGGTTCGAATCCGGCCTCTGGCACGGATGTGTGTGATGTCCTTAGGTTATTTAGGTTTAAGTAGTTCTAAGTTCTAGGGGACTGGTGACCTCAGATGTTAAGTCCCATAGTGCTCAGAGCCATTTGTACCAATATACGGGAGGAAAAGGCGGTCGATAAGACAGACTGGAGGATTAAAGAAAAATTGCTATAGTAAGAGAGATCCCGTGGAAAACGGTAGAGTCGGTCGCCCTTTTTAGGAGGATGACTGAAAGACACTGTTCCACCACCTCCAACGCAGTTTCCCCAGCTGCTGGAAACTGTCTGTGGCGTCTATAACAGCCAATCGGATGGTCTCTGGGCAGCGGACAGGGATGACATGTTAGAACTTAAATTACTATTACAATCGTGCGTCTCCTCGAGGTGTTGCACAACCTCGTCCAGCAGTGCGTTTTGAGACGGTCCTTTCGCTGTAGCTGGAGGTGTTGCGTGGTGGTGGAGCACCACGAGTGTTCTTCACGCCAGGGTGGAGCGTTCACAAGTGCCGCGGAGGCCGGGAGCTCGTATATCAAGCGGTCGGGGGCTGGAACACGGACGGTGGAGGGGGGAGGGGGGAGTGAGGCGGAGGATCGGCCTCCAGCGCCGTGGGTCTCCCACCCCCACCCCTACCCCCCGGCCGCACAGCGCGCAGAAGAGGTGCTCGACGACACACGAGGGCGGAGCAGCGCTGCGCCGCGGCGCGCCCTCACACTTCATTAGCGGCGATGTGACGGCCGCGGCGACGCGACAGCCCGCCGGCTTTTGATTTGTTGGCGGAAGGAGCGGCCGCACACTCACTCACACCCCTCTGTCTGCCGGCTAACACTGGCCGCGCCGCGCGGAAGCCAGTCCTTCATCCCATTATCACTTCCACTACGCAACCGCAAGCCGCAGCAAGCCGTGCGCTTGGGCGTCGTCCAACGCTGTGACAGGCTGGCCAGCCAGAAAACAGTGTAGTATCAGTGTCCTGCGAACTGCACCCTGAGGACTCTACTCCCAGTGAAATTTGCACCCAGAAAACATCGAGGAAGGGGCCACTAATCCGCTCGTCCCAAATCCGCGACTTGCCCGACAAGTACAAATGGTTCAAAACTGGTTCAAATGGCTCTGAGCACTATGGGACTCAACATCTGAGGTCATCAGTCCCCCTAGAACTTAAACCTAACTAACCTAAGGACATCACACACATCCTAGCCCGAGGCAGGATTCGAACCTGCGACCGCAGCGATCGCGCGGTTCCAGACTGAAGCGCCAAGAACCGCTCGGCCACATCGGCCGGCTAGTACAAATGGTTCAAATGGCCTTAAGCACTATAGGACTTAACATCTGAGGTCATCAGTCCCGTAAACTTAGAACTACTTAAACCTAACTAACCTACGGATATCACACACATCCATGCCTGAGGCAGGATTCGAACCTGCGACCGTAACAGCAGTGCGGTTCCGGACTGAAAGACAAGTACGAGAGCGGAACCGTAGTCTACCTCATCTGCCCCGGCATGTCCTCGATGGTGAGTGTTCATCGGAGGTGAGGGTATCATCTGGAGTGCCCCAGGGAAGTGTGGTAGGTCCGCTGTTGTTTTCTATCTACATAAATGATCTTTTGGATAGGGTGGATAGCAATGTGCGGTTGTTTGCTGATGATGCTGTGGTGTACGGGAAGGTGTCGTCGTTGAGTGACTGTAGGAGGATACAAGATGACTTGGACAGGATTTGTGATTGGTGTAAAGAATAGCAGATAACTCTAAATATAGATAAATATAAATTAATGCAGATGAATAGGAGAAAGAATCCTGTAATGTTTGAATACTCCATTAGTAGTGTAGCGCTTGACACAGTCACGTCGATTAAATACACTCCTGGAAATGGAAAAAAGAACACATTGACACCGGTGTGTCAGACCCACCATACTTGCTCCGGACACTGCGAGAGGGCTGTACAAGCAATGATCACACGCACGGCACAGCGGACACACCAGGAACCGCGGTGTTGGCCGTCGAATGGCGCTAGCTGCGCAGCATTTGTGCACCGCCGCCGTCAGTGTCAGCCAGTTTGCCGTGGCATACGGAGCTCCATCGCAGTCTTTAACACTGGTAGCATGTCGCGACAGCGTGGACGTGAACCGTATGTGCAGCTGACGGACTTTGAGCGAGGGCGTATAGTGGGCATGCGGGAGGCCGGGTGGACGTACCGCCGAATTGCTCAACACGTGGGGCGTGAGGTCTCCACAGTACATCGATGTTGTCGCCAGTGGTCGGCGGAAGGTGCACGTGCCCGTCGACCTGGGACCGGACCGCAGCGACGCACGGATGCACGCCAAGACCGTAGGATCCTACGCAGTGCCGTAGGGGACCGCACCGCCACTTCCCAGCAAATTAGGGACACTGTTGCTCCTGGGGTATCGGCGAGGACCATTCGCAACCGTCTCCATGAAGCTGGGCTACGGTCCCGCACACCGTTAGGCCGTCTTCCGCTCACGCCCCAACATCGTGCAGCCCGCCTCCAGTGGTGTCGCGACAGGCGTGAATGGAGGGACGAATGGAGACGTGTCGTCTTCAGCGATGAGAGTCGCTTCTGCCTTGGTGCCAATGATGGTCGTATGCGTGTTTGGCGCCGTGCAGGTGAGCGCTACAATGAGGACTGCATACGACCGAGGCACACAGGGCCAACACCCGGCATCATGGTGTGGGGAGCGATCTCCTACACTGGCCGTACACCACTGGTGATCGTCGAGGGGACACTGAATAGTGCACGGTACATCCAAACCGTCATCGAACCCATCGTTCTACCATTCCTAGACCGGCAAGGGAACTTGCTGTTCCAACAGGACAATGCACGTCCGCATGTATCCCGTGCCACCCAACGTGCTCTAGAAGTTGTAAGTCAACTACCCTGGCCAGCAAGATCTCCGGATCTGTCCCCCATTGAGCATGTTTGGGACTGGATGAAGCGTCGTCTCACGCGGTCTGCACGTCCAGCACGAACGCTGGTCCAACTGAGGCGCCAGGTGGAAATGGCATGGCAAGCCGTTCCACAGGACTACATCCAGCATCTCTACGATCGTCTCCATGGGAGAATAGCAGCCTGCATTGCTGCGAAAGGTGGATATACACTGTACTAGTGCCGACATTGTGCATGCTCTGTTGCCTGTGTCTATGTGCCTGTGGTTCTGTCAGTGTGATCATGTGATGTATCTGACCCCAGGAATGTGTCAATAAAGTTTCCCCTTCCTGGGACAATGAATTCACGGTGTTCTTATTTCAATTTCCAGGAGTGTATTTGGGCGTAACATTGCAGAGCGATATGAAGTGGGACAAGCATGTAATGGCAGTTGTGGGGAAGGCGGATAGTCGTCTTCGGTTCATTGGTAGAATTTAGGGAAGATGTGGTTCATCTGTACAGGAGACCGCTTATAAAACACTAATACGACCTATTCTTCAGTACTTCTCGAGCGTTTGGGATCCCTATCAGGTCAGATTGAGGGAGGACATAGAAGCAATTCAGAGCCGGGCTGCTAGATTTGTTACTGGTAGGTTTGATCATCACGTGAGTGTTACGGAAATGCTTCAGGAACTCGGGTGGGAGTCTCTAGAGGAAAGGAGGCGTTCTTTTCGTGAATCGCTACTGAGGAAATTTAGAGAACCAGCATTTGAGGCTGACTGCAGTACTATTTTACTGCCGCCAACTTACATTTCGCAGATAGACCACAAAGATAAGATAAGAGAGAGTAGGGCTCGTACAGAGGCATATAGGCAGTCATTTTTCCCTCGTTCTGTTTGGGAGTGAAACAGGGAGAGAAGATGCTAGTTGTGGTACGAGGTACCCTCCGCCAGGCACCGTATGGTGGATTGCGGAGTATGTATGTAGATGTAGATGTAGATGCCCTTAAATCGACTGCTGGTGAGGTGGACTGGAGATACTCGATCAAGAACTTTAACGCCTAATTTTTGCAGTCGCAAGGGATTACGCTGTTTTAAAAATTTCTTTCAACCAAATAATAAGTTTTTTACTTACGACCAGATCTATTTGAGCAACAAAATAACTAATGATAGTCGAAGTACAGAGGACATAAAATGTAGACTGGCAATGGCAGGAAAAGCGTTTCTGACGAAGAGAAATTTTTTAACATAGAGTGTAGATTTAAGTCTCAGGAAGTTTTTTCTCAGAGTATTTGTATGGAGTGTAGCCATGTATGGAAGTGAAACGTGGGCGATAAACAGTTTAGACAAGAAGAGAATAGAAGCTTTTGAAATGTGGTTCTGCAGAATAATGCTGGAGATTAGATGGGTATATCGTGTAACTACTGAATAGAATTGGGGAGAAGAGCAATTTGTGGCACTTCTTAAGTAGGTTTCGTAGGACACATTCTGAGGCATCGAGGGATCACCAATTTAGTACTAGAGGGAAGAGTGGAGCGTAAAAATCGTAGAGGGAGACCAAGAGATGAATACACTAAGCAGATTCAGAAGGACGTAGGTTCCAGTAGTAACTCGGACATGTAGAGTCTTGCACAGGATAGCGTAGCATGGACAGTTGCATCAAACCAATCTTTTGACTGAAGACCACCATAACAGCAAAAACCAGATCTTGAGAAATACGGAGAAAAGTATTAAATGGAATATCAGACACGAATTTTTGAAATTGTATGTCTTCTACCCGACAAAGTATACTTCATAATAAAACGTGCCCTATACCCGTGGTTCAGCATATGGTACATGTATTTTACACGAGACGCATCGTCTTTCTAAAGAAAAGGCCATCATACTTGTATACGGGGTGAACTAGAAGTCAACCGAACAAATTGCAGAGGTTGTTCTTTGGTATTTTCCGAGCATTTTCATGTAATGGACCCGTGATCTCCGGTAGCTCGTTACAGAATAATTCACTTCGTTTGGTTTGCTACCCCTTCAATGGTAATGCACTGAAAGTATATGCACAACGATGAAAATGTCCACGATTTTTCACTTTGCATGTTGTTCGGAAACAAACTTGTTCCGTTGACTCACGGTGCCTGCTGTTGACAACAGTAATGTCCACTTCACTCCTTACCCTCAAACTTGCATTCAGTACTGCTCAGTTCATTGTCGATTTGATTTTACCGGCAATGTCAGCTGTACTTCAACAGAGACACACAACGGTGTTGATAGGTCGATATGCAGCTCCTCTATGGATTCACAGAATACAACGGAGAAACGGCACGACGACGATATGCTCTGCTGTTCCCGCAGCGATGGTGACCACGTAACAGGAGTTTTGCATCTCTACACAGGCGCCCACGAATAATAGGACCGTTTCGCACCATTATGTTTTCGATATTACAGGTTTTTTACTATTGTGAAAGTATTTTCACAGAAACAAATATACTTCTTGTAATCAAGTCAAATAGGCTGTAATTATATTATTTCTTTGTAAAGATGGACCGGATACCAAAGGCCCTTGTAGCAAAATATTCGGAACATATCCCTGAACAACTTCCGCACTTTTGTCAGTGGAGTCCTGGTTCACCCTATACAGGTGACATGAGTTGCACGTAGCTTCTTTCCCCATTCCTAGCGCCACCTGTGCGAGTCTTCTCTGCAACAACATTTCTACATCTACATCTACACTGTGCAAACCACTGTGAAACGCGTGGCAGAGACTACCTCCGATTGTACTGTAACGTCCCCTTAGAAAATTATGGATTACTGTGCTGGTAAACTTCTACGTTATTTGATACAGAGACAGCTGACTAAAACTGAACATACTCAGACATTTCTCTCTTTACTTATTCTGATCATCACTAAACTGACACAATATTTTCAGCGCAACGCTATGACTTTCAATAATCCCTACAAAGGAATGGCCCTGACTAACAATAACCTATACCTTTCATGAATCACTCACCTCACAATAGTCTTTGTTACTCGAACTACTGCAATACAGCGAGCGCCTATACTGTCAGCTAAATAAAAGATTCTACCTACTGAAGGCACTAACTACTGATAGGCATACACAGCAAATGAAAGATTTTGATAGAGAACAAACAATGTATTTACCTTAATAGTGTTCAAAAGTCATAATATATAATCAATTAACGACATCCAGTCTTACAAATTTCCTTTTTCTGACGGACAGACACACGTCCAGATCGTCCGCTCTCAAAACTCTGCCATCTCTCTTCCCACATCCACCACTGCTGGCGGCTCACCTCCAACTGCACAACGCCACGCGCTATTCACATCCAACTGCCCACCACTACAATAGTGAATATTCCAACAATGCCAACCAGCCACAGACTGCGCACAACACAGTGATTTTCATATAGGGCGCTACGTGGCGTTACCAACATAAAAACCTAACAGCCTAGTTAGAGTACCAGTTGTTAGGGCTACTTCAAAAAAAAATGGTTCAAATGGCTCTGAGCACTATGGGACTTAACATCTATGGTCATCAGTCCCCTAGAACTTAGAACTACTTAAACCTAACTAACCTAAGAACATCACACAACACCCAGTCATCACGAGGCGAAGAAAATCCCTGACCCCGCCGGGAATCGAACCCGGGAACCCGGGCGCGGGAAGCGAGAACGCTACCGCACGACCACGAGCTGCGGACAGGGCTTCTTCCCCTTCCATTCACATATGGGTCGCGGAAAGAATTATTGCTTAATCCGCCTCCGTGGGCGCTCTAATAAATCTGAGCTAGACCTCGCGATCTCTATGGGACCGATACCTGGGGGCTGTATTGTATTCATAGATTCATCATTTAAATTTGGTTGTTGTAACTTACTAACTAGACTTCCTCGAAATAGTCTGCCTCGATCTTCAAGCTTTTTTCAGTTCAGTTTCATCAGCATCTCCGTGACGCTCTCCTATTGGCCAAACAAACCTATTAGCGCTGCCTTTATCTTTTCCGTTCAACATTCCCTATCAGTCCTATTTGGTGCGGCAAACTTGAGAAATACTCTAGGATGAGTCGCATGAGTCTTCTGTTTGCAGTCTCCTCTGTATATTGATTCCATTTCTCTAGTATTCCTCCAATCAACTGAAGTCTGACACCTGTTTTACCTACGACTGAGCCTATGTGATCATTCTATTTCATACCCTTACAAATTGTTACGCCCAGGTATTTGTATGAGTTGACCGATTCTCACTGTGACCTGATATTTTAGTCGTACAATACCTCGTTCTGAAGCGCATAATTTTACATTTCTGAACATTTAAATAAAGTTTCCCATCTTTCTACCACTTATTACGATCTAAGGCAATATTTCTGCAGCTTTTTTTCACATAGAACCTCATTATAGATAAAACTACGTCATCTGCGAAAAGTCTGAGGTTATTAAAAATTTGTCTGCAAGGTCATGATTATACAACATTAACAACAGGTGCCCCAACACACATCCATGGGGCACACTCAAAGTTACTTCTACTTCTGCTGTTGAGTTTCCATCCAAGATATCTTTCTGCGTCCTCCCACCAAAAAATGTTCAATCCATTCACAAATTTCGCTCGATCCGCCATACGATCGTACTTTTCATGGTAATCGTAGATTAGGTACTGATTCAAATGCTTTTCGGAAATCGAAAAATATTGCATCTACCTGACTGCCTTGATCCTTGGCTTTCAGGAAGGCATACTTAAAAAATAACGAGTGGGTTTGACGAGGTCGATGTTTTCGGAATCAATGCTGTTTGGAACGGAGGAGATACCTCATTAGTTTTGAGCTCAGAATGTATTCTAAGATTCTACAACAAGGGTACTGATAGGTAGTGTTACGATTCACTTCTGATGTGCTTATTGTAGGTGGGTGTTTTCTTCCAACGACTGGTCGCCATTCTTTGTTTGAGGGATCTGTTTTAGACTGGGGTTAAAAGTGGAGCTAACTCAGACGGAATTACGGTATGGAATCCGATGGGGATTCCATCGGGTGCTGAAGCTCTACTAAATTTTAGCGATTTCAGCTGTTTCTCAAAACCACTGACGCTAATGTCTACATCACTTCTCTTTGCAATGGTGCGAAAATTATATAGAGTGAGTCACGTAAGACGTACACCGGTTTTATTTCGTGAACGGTTACACATATTCTTATCAAAAAGCGGTTTTCGGCAGATGTTTGAGCATCGAGGGGCACGTATAGTTTTGTTTGGTTAATGTTTTTAGCTTTGGTATCAGCTGAGGTATTGAAGCAATTCCTTTTTTTAATGGAATCATATACTTTCTATATCTGCATTCGATAGCTCTTGAGAAGTCAGTTACAGTGATATAGGGCCTGTTAATGTTGACGTTGAAACCTCTCGTAAAAAAAAAAAAATATCAAGAAATGTCGTAGAGTGTGAGAGCACGAGGGCTGGAAACGGTGTTTGCGATGCAAGCACTGCCAACCAGGCGTCTTGGACTAGGCTGCGTAATTGTATACCGTAAGGCAGGTCTCCGCTACGAGAATAAAGCTTTATTTCCCCTTGAACCAACTTATGACCTAGATGCAGGTTCACATACGAATGTTGTGTATGGAAACACGACCAAAGCTAGAATCTTGCGTGTCACAAAGGGCTTAAGAGAACTATTTCACATTTTTGTATCCTCCCAGACTTACGTGCTCTAAAACAGAGAAATCACCTGTTCGTTCATCAAAAACAAAGAGCTCTTATACGCTACAAAAGGCAACTACTGTAATATCAAAATGTTTAAAGCAAAAATTTTACCTGTCTTTCCCTGTTGGTGGCTGTGTGCTTCTTGGATGTAAAATACACGCCGTCGGATAACAGTCTATACCTATACCGCTCTAAATTATAACATGCGGGATAGATCTGTTGAACTAAACATTTTATTAAAAATACTTTGGTGGCCACCTACACACCGCAAAATAAATTTTCTTCTTAACGAAATGTCGTTTCATGCTGAATTCAAGCGCGTAATTACTGTGTTACCAGCTACGTGCAATACACGCTGTCGACTTCCATAACATTGTAATACAATTACGTCCACACGTTAACGAAACAATTTACTAATAATGACTTGGTAACCACCCAAATAACATATTATGAACTTTGTCTTCCAAAAAACTAACTTTATCCTTTATTTACGCATGTGTTCAAACTGTTGGCCATGGACTGAAAGGCACATTTGAAAACGCCATTAGAAAGAACGATGAACCGATCTAATTACAGTGGATGATATGGTAGAGGATGCACTGGTGATTCGACGACACATGTCGTCTGGTGTAGTTGAGGCTTCATCGTAGACTGCATCTTTGAGTGCTCCCCAAAGGAATGAATCAAGAAGAGTCAAATCGGTGGACCTTGCAGGCCTTTTGACAACAGAATTTTGTCCTATCCAACGTACAGGAAAGTTCTCATTCGGTATTTGCGTTGCAACACGAGACGATTGAACTGGACATGCACTGCCGAATATCCAGTGGTACCTCTCCTAGAAGAACTGGCAGAATGTTCGTCAGAAAGTGTGTACATGAATGTCCATTTAGAACGCCTGAAACGAAGTAGTTCCGACATTGTAATTTTCTATGAAACTGCACCATACGTTTACACTCCAATAGCCGTTGTTGCACCTGATGAAACCAGTGTGGATTTTCGGCTGCCCAGTTGTGCATTAGCGTCCGATGTGACGAAATTCGCTTCCATTCGTTGGATTCTCTCTATCTTTTCTATAAGTCCTACTTGATAAGGCAGTAGTATATCTAAAAGGACTCTGGCGCACTTATGACTTACACATCGTACAGAATGTTGCAAGGCCATCCACGTCAAGTGCAAGTTATAGCGATGGTTTCCAACATGCATGATGTCGCAAGCCGTACCCCTCATTCAATGACGTCATCATCACGTGACAAACCACGACCCGGCCCCCTCCCCTCACCCTCCCTCTCACCCTCCGCCTCCTTTCTGTAGCCAATAACAGTGTAGAATAAAAATAAACAGTAAATTACAGCGTAGTATTTTACTGACCTTTAAAAGGAAACAGCCAGTCACAATGTACCCCTAGGCCATACTGGCCATGCTCAAAAGTACTTGAACGATCTGAATTCATTTTAAGTCATGTTCAAAATATTTTGTGAAGGTTGTATCTTGCAATATTTCCACACCTAAAAACCTCAGCAACACACACACACACACACACACACACACACACACAATGTTTGTGCCATGAAATCAGCGGTAAAGCAGCAGTTGTGAATATCTGAAGTTTGATTATTATACCAGACTTGGTGTAAGGCTCTCAAATTACATACTTCCCACAAGTAAATTCTTCTATGATGCTATTCAATGTCACAATGTCCTTTCCTCATCGAAAATGTCTGAAAAAATATTACAAAAATACAAAAAATGCAATGTGTATGAAGTGCCAACATATTTACAGACACACATAGAGAATCCAAAAAAATGTTTTGCATCACCTCGGTTCCGAGAGTTCCGGAATATGTACAGAAAATAGGAATAGAGATCAACATAAACATCATTTCCGCCCTTTTTATTGCTCATGAAAACCACACATTGCTTGTTGTACCAGCATACAGCGAGACCTTCAGAGGTGGTGGTACAGACTGCTGTACACACCAGTACATCTAATACCCAGTAGCACGGACTCTTGCATTGATGCATGCCTGTATTCGTCGTGGCATACTATCCACAAGTTCATCAAGGCACTGTTAGTCCACATTGTCCCACTCGTCAACGCAGATTCGGCGTGGATCCCTCAGAGTGGTTCGTGGGTCACGTCGTCCATAAACAGCCCTTTTGAATCAATCCCAAGCATGTTCGATAGGATTCATGCCTCTCTAGTCGAGCGATGACGTTATCCTGAAGGAAGTCATTCACGAGATGTGCACGAGAGGCGCGCTAATTGTTGTCTGTGAAGACGAATGCCTCGCCAATATGCTGCCGATATGGTTGCACTATCGGTCGGAGGATGGCATTCACGTATCGTACAGTCGTTACGGCGCTTTCCATGACCACCAGCGGCGTACGCCGGGCGCACATAATGCCACCCCAAAAACAGCAGGGAACCTACACCATGCTGCATTCGCTGGACAGTGTGTCTAAGACGTTCAGCCTGACCAAGTTGCCTCCGAACACATCTCCGACGATTCTCTGGTTGAAGGCACATGCGACACTCATCGCTGAAGAGAACGTGATGTCAATCCTGAGCGGTCCATTCGGCATGTTGTTGGGCCCATCAGTACCGTGCTGCATGGTGTCATGGTTGCAAAATGAACCTCGCCATGGACGTCGGTAGTGAACATCATGCAGACTATTGTGCACAGTTTGAGTCGTAACACGACGTCCTGTGGCTGCATGAAAAGCATTATTCAAAATGGTGGCGTTGCTGTCAGGGTTCCTCCGAACCATAATCCGTAGGTAGCGGTCATCTACTGCAGTAGTAGCCCATGGTCAGCCTGAGCGAGGCATGTCATCGACAGATCCTGTCTCTCCGTATCTCCTCCATGTCCGAACAACATCGCTTTGGTTCACTCCGAGACGCCTGGACACTTCCCCTGTTGAGAGCCCTTCCTGTTACAAAGTAACCATGCGGACATGATCGAACCGCGGTATTGACCATCTAGGCATGGTTGAACTACAGACAACACGAGCCGTGTACCTCCTTCCTGGTGGAATAACTGGAACTGATCGGCTGTCGGACCTATCCGTCTAATATGCGCTAGTCATGCATAGTTGTTTACATCTTTGGGCGGGTTTAGTGACATCTCTGAACAGTCAAAAGGACTGTGTCTGTGACACAATATCCACAGTCAACGTCTACCTTCAGGAGTTCTGGGAAGCGGGATGATGGAAATTTTATTTTTTGATGTGTTTATGCATCATGCCGAATGGACCGCTCAGGACTGGCATCGCAGCAAGGTGGACGTTCCCCCCTGTTTTGGGGTGGCGTTATGTGGGGCGGACGTACGCCGCTTGTGGTCAAGGAAGGCACCATAACGCCTTTACGATAGAGGATGCCTTCTTCTAACCAATAATGCAACCATATCGGCAGCACATTGGCGAGGCATTCGTCTTCACAGACGACAATTAGCGCGCGTTTCGTGCACATCTCGTGAATGACTTCCTTCAGGATAACGACATCGCTCGACTAGAGTGGCCAGCGTTTTCTCCAGACATGAACCCTATCGAACATGCTTGGGATTGATTGAAAAGGGCTGTTTACGGACGACGTAACCCACGAACCACTCTGAGGGATCTACGCCGAATCTGCGATGAGGAGTGGGACAATGTGGACCAACAGTGTCTTGATGAACTTGTGGATAGTGTGCCACGAGGAATACAGGCATGCAGCAATGAAAGAGGACGTGCTACTGGATATTAGAGGTATCGGTGTGTACAGCAGTCTGGACCACCACCTCTGAAGGTCTCGCTGTGTGGTAGTACAACATGCAATGTGTGGGTTTCATGAGCAATAAAAAGGGCCGAAATGATGTTTATTTGACCTCTATTCTAATTTTCTGTACAGGCTCCGGATGCAACGATTTGGGAATTGTCTCTGCAACTCATTTCTATCCATCAGCGAAATATGTGTCGGACACCCATCGTGTTGATACCACATTCTGTTCCTTGTCGTCAGTTGTTATGATGACAGGTGGCCAATGCTAACTAGAAACATATATTTCAGGTTTGGCAATGAAGTCGGTTAGGAGCTAACTGCATAGTCTGTATCTGCAACGACTGAAATAAATAGTAGTCGTTGGTAAAAAATAATATATATTGTACTTAACTTGTGTTACAGGCTTCTACATATACTGCATACATATAATGACAAACACATCTAGAGAGGCATTACTTATGCCATACTTGACTAAGCACCTTGTTAGAGGTTGATTCCTATCAGCTGAAGGCTATGCTACATTCCTAGTTGGCGTCCCGAGCAAGAGTGCACGAGAGCTCGCTAGATACTTGTCACAAGCCGCGGAGCGGTGCTGGTGGCTCTAGTCGTGACTCGCGGGTCCAGCGATCTCTAGGACGGCCCGCGGTCGATATCTGCAACCCCTGACAAATGTGGTATCGAACGTTGATACCGCAAAAGGTATTTCTTCCAATAACAGACCTATGTTTCTTGCAGGAATGCGGTGTACTTCCTACCATTAAGATTTCATTCGATGAAATAGGGGCCTATAATTCAGTCCTCTAGAATCCCACACCATACATTCACCAACCACGGTTTTTGGTGTGCAATTTGCCGCAGTCAACATGGATTTTCAATTGCCCAGTTATGCATCTTCTGCAAATTAACGTATTCATGGTTCGTGAATATAGCATCGTCACTAAATAAAATCAAATTAATAAATGTGTCATCTCCCTGTATCTGAAGTTGAGCCCATCGGCAGAATTCAATACGACGCATACAGTCCGTACCAGTTAATTCTTGGTGGAGACTGGTATGGTAAGGATGATGTTTATGGCGATGCAAAACACGAACAACACTACTCTGGTTCATGCCAGATTCCCTTGCGATTTGAGGCGAACTAACACAAGGATCTCGAACCACAGTGGCAAGAGTACCAATTTCCGTTTCCTCATTAGTAACTTCCCTTTGTCGGATATGTTTGCGAATCGTCAAACATCAAGTTGTTCTCAGTTTAACATATGCATGCTTAAATGTACGACGTGTAGGGTGAGTACGTTGAGGATATCTTTCAGCGTATAAATCTCTATCTATCACTGAATTTCATTAGCATTCTCCATAAATGAGAAGCATATCGACTTGTTCTTCGAAGGAAATACATCATCCACATTCGCTTGATTCGACAATACGAGTCTTACAGTTCCTATTAGTGTTGTATTGTGAAACCGTCGAATGGTGTTTACATGTCAATGGCACGTTAGATGGATACGCCGTATTCGGCTAATATTTACTATCTGCACGACATACGAGAGAGAACTGTGCTTCGATAAGTGCCGAAGTGATAAAGAATACCACTCAATCCATGATAATAAGATTGCAGCACTGCTTTGACAGCAATAATCATCACTTCGAACACCTTCAGTAAATGGACGTTCATGCCACCTTTTTGAGCTTCGTTGACCTTCAAAGACCTTATTGTTACACATCATTGGATTCGTTTCGATACCCGCTATCAGAAAATAAGTACCAAACTATAGCATCTCATTTAAAAAACAAAGTTGACCTTCATATCTCTGAAGCGACCCCACCTAGCAACTAAAAACCAACGTCATATTATGGCCCCCTTTGCCCCACGCAACATTTGTCCCACGAACTTTTCACCTACTATCACACTTTCGGAGTTATTCAAGGTGGCAATAGTTAGTGACTCACGCTGTATATTTTGCTAATTTGCTAAACAAGCAAGCACACAAACAAGTAGGCTGCCTGAATTAGTGCCGGCCACTGGAAGAATGTAGTTAATTCCATTTTTAGGTATACACTTGGTACAATGAACCCTCAAATAAAATATTTCCGCACCAGAATTGTTCTATGGTTTTTGTCAGATTTTACAATGGTATCTACAAGTCTAAAATAAATGAAGGGTGTTGACATTTAAGTCTAAGGTTATGTTATTGGTGGTTCATAGAAAGAACTGTCATCACCTAATCTATTTACAAGTTTTTCGTATTGGTAAGAAATGAACGACCTAATTTCGAGTACTTTTCAAGGACACTACCCAAATACGAATATACACTCCTGGAAATTGAAATAAGAACACCGTGAATTCATTGTTCCAGGAAGGGGAAACTTTATTGACACATTCCTGGGGTCATATACATCACATGATCACACTGACAGAACCACAGGCACATAGACACAGGCAACAGAGCATGCACAATGTCGGCACTAGTACAGTGTATATCCACCTTTCGCAGCAATGCAGGCTGCTATTCTCCCATGGAGACGATCGTAGAGATGCTGGATGTAGTCCTGTGGAACGGCTTGCCATGCCATTTCCACCTGGCGCCTCAGTTGGACCAGCGTTCGTGCTGGACGTGCAGACCGCGTGAGACGACGCTTCATCCAGTCCCAAACATGCTCAATGGGGGACAGATCCGGAGATCTTGCTGGCCAGGGTAGTTGACTTTCACCTTCTAGAGCACGTTGGGTGGCACGGGATACATGCGGACGTGCATTGTCCTGTTGGAACAGCAAGTTCCCTTGCCGGTCTAGGAATGGTAGAACGATGGGTTCGATGACGGTTTGGATGTACCGTGCACTATTCAGTGTCCCCTCGACGATCACCAGTGGTGTACGGCCAGTGTAGGAGATCGCTCCCCACACCATGATGCCGGGTGTTGGCCCTGTGTGCCTCGGTCGTATGCAGTCCTGATTGTGGCGCTCACCTGCACGGCGCCAAACACGCATACGACCATCATTGGCACCGAGGCAGAAGCGACTCTCATCGCTGAAGACGACACGTCTCCATTCGTCCCTCCATTCACGCCTGTCGTGACACCACTGGAGGCGGGCTGCACGATGTTGGGGCGTGAGCGGAAGACGGCCTAACGGTGTGCGGGACCGTAGCCCAGCTTCATGGAGACGGTTGCGAATGGTCCTCGCCGATACCCCAGGAGCAACAGTGTCCCTAATTTGCTGGGAAGTGGCGGTGCGGTCCCCTACGGCACTGCGTAGGATCCTACGGTCTTGGCGTGCATCCGTGCGTCGCTGCGGTCCGGTCCCAGGTCGACGGGCACGTGCACCTTCCGCCGACCACTGGCGACAACATCGATGTACTGTGGAGACCTCACGCCCCACGTGTTGAGCAATTCGGCGGTACGTCCACCCGGCCTCCCGCATGCCCACTATACGCCCTCGCTCAAAGTCCGTCAACTGCACATACGGTTCACGTCCACGCTGTCGCGGCATGCTACCAGTGTTAAAGACTGCGATGGTGCTCCGTATGCCACGGCAAACTGGCTGACACTGACGGCGGCGGTGCACAAATGCTGCGCAGCTAGCGCCATTCGACGGCCAACACCGCGGTTCCTGGTGTGTCCGCTGTGCCGTGCGTGTGATCATTGCTTGTACAGCCCTCTCGCAGTGTCCGGAGCAAGTATGGTGGGTCTGACACACCGGTGTCAATGTGTTCTTTTTTCCATTTCCAGGAGTGTACATCATCATAAGTACGAGCCTTTTCAGGATATCTGACAGGGAAACGAATTCAAAAATAAATATTCTTGTACAAAATCATTATTAATTTATGTTTACACATTTAACCGCAGAAGAAACTCATTACTCACGTCTGTTTGATTTAGTAACATCCAGCTTCATTTTTAACTTATTATTTAAATCTTAATTTGACAAATACAAAAAAGACATATTCTCTAATTCCAGTAGATATCTAATTTTTCCTATGGACTATCTATTCAATAACCTTAAGTTATCTCAGTCCCTTCAGGTGATTCTTCTAAACTGAGAACTTTCGCGAATTTAATGTTGTCCTTTATTTCCCACATAGTAAGGCTGTTAAAGCATTCCACATTCTTTCGGCTCTGAAATGGTAACTCTTCTCATCCGAATTCTGGTGGAACTTCTGTACAGAAATTTAAATTTACAGTTTTTGCAAACGAATAGTCATTAAATGTAGTTAGTCCACAGTTTTTATGCTCTGAAAATGGCCTTTCTATTAATAAATTCGCTGTTTTCAGATCACTACTCTTAGGTACAACGTAACCATCCTTTTTAAGTAGATCTAAAAGGAAACATGGATTTGTAAATAGATTTTTTTTTCTATATGCTGTAAAGTAGTAAATGTCCCTGGCTCCCTTCTTATCTGCGAGGACTTCAGTGTGCCATCACTTTCCACAGACATTTACATTAAATGCTGATGCCTTGTATTCCCCAGTCATATACAGATTTTTCCATACATTGTATGTAAGTCTTATTTGCACACATCCAGTGGCTTCTTGTTTTTCCAACAGCAATTCATATTCATCCGTGTGGCACTTGTTTTCAACATACTCTCCAGGGATTGGTCTTTTGATTTCAACTCCTTCCTTTTCCATCTTTCTTTTGAATATGTATGACACAGTAAGTGCACTCAAAAGTGTAATTTCTTTTATAGGGAATGGTTAAAGACTGTTTGATAGATTTGTTCTTTTAATTAAAGCTTTTGGAATAACGTTACTTGTTGGAACAAATCACAATTTGGTAACGACTGTATTTGATGCTATTGAGGAGAACAATGTCCTGTACTCAGAAAAATATCTTTCTCCTACTTTAATGTTATACTTCTGTGTAATACTTACGTCGACTTTCTTGGAATTTTATTTAAGAATTCCACATAGCTTGCAGGAAAATAATTACAGCTATAAGGTAGCCCACTTGATCACAGATTTTAACCACCGGAATTTTGTCACAAAATGGTTTTGTAAACATTTAATTCGTTGTTGCTAAGTACCGTGCCATTTTCAGTGTAATTTATGTTACCAGCCTCAATAACAAGAATGTCAAGGTTATCCAATAATAACTACACACCAAAGCGTTCATAACTTGGTCTTTTCTTCCTATTTAATGGCCAAGAGATGCATTTGACCCTGTGGTAGACTGTTTACGTTTATTAAACACCAACAAACCGTATTTACAATGTCCTACACTATATTCTGTGCTCATTGCTTCTATGTGGTATAAATTATTACATAGCTTGCACAGAAGTGCTGTGTTGTGTTTAACATTATACTGCAATTTGTCTACTGGTGCAATAAGAATTCCAAAAACTTGATTGGTGTACAAGTCAACCTTCCAGTGAATGAAGACGCAATAAAGAACGTAAACTATGTTCTGTCTGCCTATATTTTTAATAGAAACTGTTAACGCAGATTCCAACAAAGTCGACCTAAGCATTGCTCACAAGTGATTTATTAAAGTTAGAGAAGAATATTTCTCTCAATACGGGACATTTTTTTTCTCAATACTATCAAATGTAGATATTGCCGTATTGGGATTGGTTCCCATAAATAATGTTATTCCACAGACAGTAATAAAAAGAAGCAATGATTAAACAGACTTAAATCATTCCCTATTAAAGAAATTACTCTTTTAAGTGTCATGCATATTCTAAAGAAAGATGGAAACGGAAGAAGTTGAACTCAAAGGACGAAAACTGGAGAGTATGTGGAAAGTAACTACCTCAATGGAAGGATATAAACTGCTGTTGGAGAAACAAGAAGCGGCTGCAGATGTGCAAGCACGGGCTACATATTACTGTAATCACAATGTAGGGAAAAGTGATTTCACAATCATGTCGTTGTAGGTATGGCCATCATGGAGCTTTAGAGCATATAACAAAGCTGATCAGTAATCTCTCGTACATCTTATTCAAGGTAAGGGGAAAAATAACTTGCTTCAAGTTTAACGCGGGAATCTGATTTTTTGGGAGGTTGCTCAGTGCTACGTTTCCTTTTTTTCCACAAACTCCTTGATTTTGAAGATATCTGGAAGCTGCATATAAGTTGCGAGTCAGTTCACAGTTGCGTGCACATTGCAGGAGGTGGACATCGTAATCAAGGCAAGGGTGAATTTCCTTTCACACTTAGGATTATTTTGTTGCTAGCGTCAGATTGCTCATTACTAGTCCTATACGACGTTTTCATTGACAGCAAAGGATTATGCACCACTGAAAATCATATGTTCCAAAGCAATTTGTATTTAGACTCTGGGTGGCGCTCGAAGTACGATGGTTACTTTTGGTGGTTTCATTTTAGTGTGAACAACCCCTTACTATGAGTTAGATATAACTTCTGCAAAACAGGCAATGAAAAATTGCCACCATAACTGTAGTGGCTCAGCTGGTGTGCCAATGAAGACAGCACTGAATTGTATATACTTAGTTATTCTATCTGTCACGTGTCTTTGTGAGGGGTTTGGAGAAAGTGAAGTGGATTAAAAACTTGTTGCCAGAATATGCTGTTCATTGCGTGGAAAACATGAGTTGCCCCTCATTTCCTACTCTCCGTTGAAATATGTGTTTTCACAAATATGTATCAGTGACTAGCGAGCTAAATGTAAAGCCGTTGGAACACTGGCGGCGTGAATGTTACCTGCGATACTTCCCGTATGACGCCATTTAGCAGAATGGACAAAGTTGTTGTTGTTTTTGTTAAACAATGGAACAAATATAACTTTTTTCATAATAAAATTTGTATCTTTGTTTTTTCCTCTCCTCCCCCCTGTGTAACATCTTATATGAAGAAGTTACCTCGTTTCGACAAAACCTTGTTCTTGTTACTGGCTTCATTGTAATTAGTGTCATAGTGTAAATAGCTGAAGAACAGCATCACTCAACTCGCAAAGTTTGTCGGAGGTGGGTCGTTATCATGAAAGGAATTGATGACCATCTGGCTCATTGGCTGACGTAACTGCATATTCCAAATACATTTCAGGTTATAAACATTTGTTAATAGCATTTAGGGAGTAAAATAACTGATGATGGTCGAAGTAGAGAGGATATAAAATGTAGACTGGCAATGGCAAGGAAATCGTTTCTGAAGAAGAGAAATTTGTTAACATCGAGTATAGATTTAAGTGTCAGGAAGTCGTTTCTGAAAGTATTTGTATGGAATGTAGCCATGTATGGAAGTGAAACATGGACGATAAATAGTTTGGACAAGAAGAGAATAGAAGCGTAACTAATGAGGAGGTATTGAATAGGATTGGGGAGAAGAGAAGTTTCTGGCACAACTTGACTAGAAGAAGGGATCGGTTGGTAGGACATGTTCTGAGGCATCAAGGGATCACAAATTTAGCATTGGAGGGCAGCGTGGAGGGTAAAAATCGTAGAGGGAGACCAAGAGATCAATACACTAAGCAGATTCAGAAGGATGTAGGTTGCAGTAGGTACTGGGAGATGAAGAAGCTTGCACAGGATAGAGCAGCACGGAGAGCTGCATCAAACCAGTCTCAGGACTGAAGACCACAACAATAACAACAATAGCAATTAACATGTACTCAAAATATGCTGCTTTTAAATACTAAAACTGGTGCTGCGGTTGGAATTGCATTAAAAAAAACATACAGGAGAAGTGACGGGATTCCAAATCATTTCACAATTTAGGTAAGGAATTTTACAACACACATTTAAAGAACTTAATGGAAAAACATGAGATTAAACACTACTCATCATTATCAACATATGAAGCTCCAGTTGTGAAGCTGGTCAGAAGGACTATTAAAGAAAAGGTGTTTAAACATTTCACTTTTCGGGCGCTCTCAAATGTACTGATATTGTGTAAGATCTATTCAATCTGTGTACTCACACAAACCGTAGAACAATTAATATAGGACCCACCGATTTGATAGATAAGTCTTTTGTCTACTGTGTATTAGTAAATTAAGATGATAGATCCACATAAAGCTAAAAAGAAAGTCGTTGATTTTCTTAGAATTGGTGAACATAAGGCAGCTTTCGAGAAAGGCTATGCCCCAGATGAGTCTAATTAGCTATTCAAAATCTGAGCAGTTCAGGACAGCAACCCAAGAACGTATCTGTGTATGTGCTGTAGAAAAGGTTTCTATAGCACAGAAAAAGATCCTTGCGCATATCTAGTTGCAAAAATCATAAAAAAGGTGCAGAACTAAAGCTTTCGCAAAGAAACACAAGAGAGAGAGAGAGAGAAATCATATGTGTAAGGAGTACCGTTTTTGAAGCATGAAATGCAGAGCTATGTGTGTGTGATGGAGCTAGTTTATGCAAACCAGATGCAAATATCTTTGAACATGATGCCAATTCAAGTGAAGCACACACAATTTTTTTCGGAAATAATTTATATCTTCGATCTTGGCATCATTTTTATGCAATTCAAATTAAGCACAGCTATACCGCAATTAGTTGCCTCATTTTAATGCTCACTAAAATACCACTTTGTGGTTAGCAACCCTATTTTAACCCTTTTGTGGTTAGGTCATACATGTATGCCCTGCAGGTAGAGCGCCCACACGGTTACAAGCGTCATGTACGCCCGGCAGAAAGAACAGGCAAATGGCTGCGTGCATTCATATACGCCCAGCGCGTAGGAGGGCCTGAGAGGTAAAAGCATTCATGTACGCCCACAGTGTATGCCTGGGCGTGGGAGAGGTAAACATGCACTGTAGAACGGCGATTCACTGTTGTCTGTATTTCAACGTTCCTGCCAACACTGTCATTATCTACTCTTCCACGTAATATTGGTAAGTGCTACACGTTTGCTCCTGCTTCCATTCTGATTACAGGTCGATCTAATAGATACGAGGGGCGTTTGAAAAGTCCGTGAAAAAATAAAAACTACCTACGTGTTTGGGGTAAACCTGTTTTATTTTTCGTCATAGTCTCGTTTTAGACTTATACACTTCGTCCAACTCTGTTCTAATTTGTTGATCCCTTCCGAATAATAGGAATTGTCCAAGTCTGCAGAATAGCTATTAGTTGCTGCAATCACCTCCTCGTTTGAATAAAATCTTTGTCACGCCAACCATTTCTTCAAATTGGGGAACAAATAGTAGTCCGAGGGAGCCTAGTCTGGAGAATAGGGGGAATGTGAAACGAGTTGGAATCCTATATCCAGTAATTTTACGACCACAACTGCTGAGGTGTGTGCTGGTGCATTGTCGGAATGGAAAAGGACTTTTTTCGGTTCAATCGATGGCATTTTTCTTGCAGCTCGGTTATCAAACGGTCCAGTAACAATGAATAACATGCACCTGTAATAGTTTTACCATTTTCCAGATATTCTATGAGGATTATCCCTTGCGAATCCCAAAAGACAGTCGCCATGATCTCTCCGGTCGAAGGAATGGTCTTCGCCTTTTTTTGGTGCAGATTCTCCCTTGGTAACCCATTGTTTAGATTGTTCTGTGGTCTTAGGAGTATAGTAATGTATCCATGTTTCATCCACAGTGACGAAACGACGCTTAAAGGCCTGTGGATTCTTCCTGAACAGCTGAAAACCATCCTTAGAACACTTCACACGTTTCGTTTTTGGTCAAGCGTGAGCAATCGCGGAACCCATCTTGCGGATAGCTTTCTCATGTCCAAGCGTTTATGCAAAATATTATGTCCCCGTTCATTGGAGATGCCCACGCACCTTAAAAATTCTGTTATCCATCACCATATCATGGATTTTATCAATGATTTCTGGAGTCCTAACCTCCACAGGGCGTCTAGAACGTTCAGCATCACTTGTGCCCATATAGCCGCTCCGAAAATTTTGAAACCACCTATAAACTGTTCTAATCGAAGGTGCAGAGTCACCGTAATGTTTATCAAATTCTCTTTAGTCTCTTGAGGCGTATTGCCTTTCTTAAGTAATCTTTAATCGCCACACAAAATTCTTTTTCGACCATTTTTTGACAATCACTCGACTTCCTTGATTCACACGAATTCCAAACACAAAGAAATAGACCAATATGGCTGAAACTTAGTGTGCGTTCTTATCAAAGATGCTACTAACTAAACATGACCTGGATGCGCGCCGGTCGTGTCATCTTTCGGACTTTGCACGGACTTTTCAAACGCCTCTCGTACAATTTGGTTTCTTAACGTACACAAACCAGTGACACAAACGTATGCAATCTGGAGGGCGTGAATTATCCTAATAAACTGGTGTATCAGAGTTAAAAAAGGAGAACAGTGCAACAGACACATGTTAGTTTCTCAGCAACACTCGCGGCCGCGCGGAACAGAAAGCGGCACGCCCGATCAAGTAAGTGTGGTTTGATTCCCTAATCTACACAATACACATGATACAAATCTACATAAAGTGAAAGGGCATGAATTATTTCCTACAGGACAGATCTACCAGATGTTTCAAAAGGTGAACAGTGTAGCAAAATACTTGCTGTTTTTCAGGAACTCCCGCGGCTACGCGGAACAGAAGACTGTCCGAATTTTGGACGTCTTCGCTAGAAACTGTTCGCTTTAAAACTACATATCTTGAAACGTATTTGTGTGATGTTAATGGGATTTTAAAAGTTTGTAGCCACGTATATCGATAGTGTAAATCTCAAGCTACAGAATTTTCCAATCAAAAATAAAGCTCTCTTTTTTTCTGAATTAGTATTTTATCAGCTTGGATTAGTTTTGAGGTTCTCTTTCATGGTTGTCAGAAACTGCAACCACTGTGGTGGCACAGAGTGATAATGATTTTATAAAGAGTGTTATTGAAGAGTGGTTCTGCATGCACAGGAATGCCTGATTAGCCGAAAGCGGCCGTAGCCTGCAGTGGATGTAGGGCTGTGTCAGCCATCCGCCAGCGAGGCGCACAATACGTCAGCCTCTTTAGCTGGTCGGGTGAGCAGGACGCTCATACATCAGCCCTAGCAGGCAAGAAAGGGCAAATACTTCCTAAAACTGGCTGGAGAAGTGGAGGGGGTACAAAGCACAGCTGAGTTGGCTCCACCTTCTTGGCCTTTTAAATTTTCCATCACTGCCATCTTGTTTCCTTTACATTTCCCTTCATAGCCATCTTGCATTTTTAAATTTCCCACCAACGCGATCTTGCATTTTTTTTATTTTCCCGCCACCCACAATCTTGCATTTTTGGACTTTCTGCCAGTGCTATTTTGGATCTTTCAGTGACTGCAGCGCTGACTAGTGGTGGATACTTGAACTGTTGGTATACATACTTTAGTGGAGCAGAAGTGGCACAAAGTGTGCTAACGTGAAAACAACTTGCAGACCAGTGTGCTGAACCCATGCACCTCCATAATGCATCTCGACGCTGCCATTGGCTGAGGATGAGACGGTGGTCGTTTGGGCCTCACTGGTCCATTTGCTGCTAGAACGCCGGTGCTCTGCGTTGCTTTCCATGTATGCAGTACGTATTTATCTTGATAAATGTTTACAAAGTGCAGCACTAATTCTAATACCTTATTTACAGTTGCTCATACATTGTTCCAAGTTTAACTGCTCGTGTGTGCTCATTTTATTCTTCGTTGCGTACTGTATCAAATGTAGTGTACCATATCAGACTCGTAAATTTAGTGTTTCCGGGTTGGGATTTATGTTATTGATACATTTCATCTATTTTACAACCTACTAACAAACTTTGTTTGATATTATAAGGAGTGATAGTTGCTGTAATAAATGTAGTTCTCATACCAGAATTTTCTTATTAAAATTAAGTGTATCCTGCACCAAGAGAGTATTAACGTGTTACAACGTGCCAGTAGTGAGTGTACAAGGCTAGGACTGCATATAGCTTTGTGAATGAAGTAGGCCCCGTACATAATGGAGTGAGGGGTTGGAAAGCTTGGCAGTAAACATTATTTAACAGGCAGTGAGAGAAATAGTATATTCTTACGTCATAGATGGTTCAAGACGAGATCCCATTGTCCGCTGGTCAATTACGATTCACATCAGCTGAGAAACTGGGTTATTTGGTTCCCTACAAGCAATGAACCAGGACTTAACGGGTAAATTGCAGCCAAATACGTATGTTTATTTCTTGTGGGAACTACTTTGAGATGCAAAGAAAAATCACATTTAAAGAAGAGAAAATCTATATAACAATATTACTGGCCCAATCGTACTCATGGATCCGAATTATAAGGATAAGTCTGATAAAAAGAAACATTTCGTTTTTGAAAGAAGAGGGTGTACTTTTCTGGTACCGGTTAGGTCATTACGGCGAATTCCTTCCCGTTAGAAAGGAAATTCACGAAGTTCAGTTTCCTCACCAAAGGACCTACAGATTTCCAGAGCAGCAGTTGCAGATACACTGACAGAGTTCCTATAAGGGAGTAGATCCGTATATAACATTCAGAGCTGGACCTGCCATACAGCTGCTGCAGACATCCTCGCTACATCAAGTAGCCTCAAAGAGAAAGTAACCAGACGTTCAATTGGTCCCATCGAGCCGTCCATTCTCTGGTAAATGCAGCGGACAGTGTTTGCATATTAATATTCCCTTAATAGGCCGGCGGAGCGGGGCATTTCCGTCGACGTCGGCGCTCTTGAATCAGCGGAAATTTCAATTAAAACGCCGCTGCATATAGATTGTATATCGGAAAGCAATAGCGGCCGCGCGGCGGGCATTAGCCAGACACTGTCTGCGGTAGACACAGGGCGCGGCCGCTAAATTGGATCCCCAGCCGTGATTGGACGACGCGGACAGCGGCTGTGCTCGTCTCCAGTCCCGTCCTTTTCCAGTCAGAACGAGGAAGACCATTCTTATCGGACTACCAGCACATCTGCGTGTATTGTGACCTCTGTAAAAGGGTATGTAATTGTAACAGTGGAAGAGCATTAGAGATGGAAGCGCAGGACTACAGGTCATGCACTGAAGTATTTGTCCAATAAATCGCTGTCGTAGATACTAGTGCTGGCGCAGCTTTACTGTGAAAGAAGGTGTTGTCATTTTTGTATGATGTGTTTCACATATAGTCTGAAATTTTAGGGTTCTGTACCTCAATCGGTAAAAACGGCACCCTTATAGACTCACTTCATTACCCATCTGCCTCTCTCAATCTGTCTATTAAGACCCCCTTCTCCCAGGAACTGGTAGATGCATCAAGTTGAAATTTATGTCATATTATAAGGTTTACCGTACATTGGCGGTGTGAAAAATTTAGGCTCCTGAGACAATGCAATCAAAAGACAGGGCCATTTATGTCACAAATCTCGACACTCGCAAACTCAGTTATCAAAACGTATAGCTGAAGACTGCATAGACACGGAGGGCCTGCTGGACTTCTGGTTCGTATCTTGCTGTGATCTCTGTCCGTCTTCGGACGTGCTTAGCGCTCCGGATGTGCTCCGTTAGGGCGAGCCTTGTTGACATCCGTGTGGCTTCATGTAGCGACGTATTGCTTACCACAGGTGAAGATGGCTCTTTCCTACCCGAAGGCGACAATCAAGTTCAATTTCGCCACACAATACACAAGACCGAAAGTGCATGAAATCGGAAGTTTGATGCGCAATGTGGTGAAGCTAGATTCACGGGAGCTGATAGGGGACCACCTATCCATAGTGTCCAGCGTAGAATACGTCAAACTTACAGACGAAGCAACGTGTGACAGGCTCATTCGTCGCTCCACTTGGGTGTCGTTTCAGTTGATCACTTCGTCTTCGGAATTAGAACGGTACTTGTATTCGAACTTCCGTTCGAAGTTCCTGCAGACATGGTAATCGAAGCATTTCGCTCATATGATACGGTTCTTAATCATGCTGCGGAGAAATGGACCAGCTTCGAGACTTATACCGTTCTTAGTGCGGTCCGCCAAATAAGGACTGAACTCCGGAAGCACTAACGATCTTACCTGTCAATAGGAACTTGTCGCGCCGTCGTAATTTATGATGGTCAACCGCGGACCTGTTTACGAGCAGGAAGGTCACGCCCAAACTGATTGTCTTCAGCGTCGTCTTGTAATGTTATCTCGGGACACCCAGTACCTTCCACAGCTGACGACATGCTGCCTGTTATGTACGTGGAAGAGCTACGGAACGACGTGGGCGACCTGCATGACAGGCCGTTGCGTATGGCGCCTACGAGTATCGCCTCCTATCCCATGTCATCGATGGCGTAGATGAATTTGTCACGCCATCAACCACACGCCCCACAACAGCTGCCGCGTCAGGGTCCTCCCCCGTTCTCATCGAACCCATCTTCAGATACGGAAGTGTAGGTGCGACTACGAAAACAGCGGTCGCTGAAGAAGCGAAAGACGCGGCGGCTGTCAACAGGAGATGAGTAGCACAGCCGAGGCGGCGAACAAGATAGTGGGAATGATCACAATTCGCCTGCACCAAGTGGGAAGGACATTTACCCACTCACAACATCTTTATTACAGACCGTAGAGGAGCCACAATCCCAAGGCGAGGTGATAAAGACCACTTTGCAACAGGATGACGTCCCACTTGTCACTAGAACGTACGGGCACCCGTCAATTCATTGAGAGGCTGTCCACAAGAAATGGACGAAACTGACGAGATGCAAGAGTTGGGCGTTCACTCACTGACTCCCACCGACAATGAGCCGGAAGGGGATCTAGTCCACGGTGGCCAATGAGGCCTTGTCCTGTAGTTCCCATCCAGGAAAAATGCTCCATTGCCAGACTATTCGTTGATGCACAATGTTCTAGTAGTGCAAAGGTGATGCAAAGTTTAACGTCTGTGGTATTGTTACAGTTAACATCAATGGTATTTCACTCGAGTAAAGATCCAAATGTTGTGAGACACGCTACGGACGGCGGACGTCGAAATAATTTTGCTTTAGGAGGTATGGAACGATATCCTATAGAGTTTTATGGTCATGACGTCTAACGTGTAAAGAGGAATACTTACCATCGGCTCTTTGTGTTGCCCTAAGTGTAGGGGATACCCGCTTGGTGAAAGTTTACGCACCGTCTGGTTAGACGAAGAGACACTAACGTACGACTTTTTACACAGGGGATGTGACACTGCTCTTCCAAGGACGTCAGGAGAATATATTGTTGGCGGCGACTTCAACTGTGTCCTAAGGCCCGAAGACCAATACCCACACTTCGTCCGCTGCCCAGTATTACGAACGCCGGTGTGGGACGTTGCACAGCTTGATACCTGGGAGATGATGCACGGTGACAGCCGTGGATGTACGTACCTTACCAGCCATTCGGCCAGCGACTTGACAGGGTGTACGTGTCGCGTGGGCTACGCTCGAAGACGACTGACGCTGACGTGTGACCGTTGGCTTTTACAGACCACCAAACTTACATATGTACCACCGTTCTGCCAAGACAAAGGAAGTGGTGCAGTAGGGGTCCATAGAAGCAAAACATTACCGACAATTGGCACGGACTTCAATGCGAGATGCCTTCAATAGGTTCCACAACGAAACATTGTCTCGAAATTTGGTAGAAAATCCGAAGAAATTCTGGTCGTATGTAAAGTACACAAGCGGCAAGACGCAGTCAATACCTTCGCTGCGCAGTGCCGATGGTACTGTTACAGACGACTGTGCCGCTAAAGCTGAGTTATTGAACGCAGTTTTCCGAAATTCCTTCACCAGGGAAGATAAATGGAATATTCCAGAATTTGAAACACGAACAGCTGCTAGCATGAGTTTCTTAGAAGCAGATACCTTAGGGCTTACGAAGCAACTCAAATCGCTTGATACGGGCAAGCCTTCAGGTCCAGATTGTATACCGATTAGGTTCCTTTCAGATTACGCTGATACAATAGCTCCCTACTTAGCACTCATATACTGTACAACCGCTCGCTCACCAATAGATCTGTACCTACAGACTGGAAACTTGCGCAGGTCGCACCAGTGTTTAAGAAGGGTAGTAGGAGTAATCCATCTAACTACAGACCTATATCATTGACGTCGGTTTGCAGTAGGGTTTTGGAGCATATACTGTATTAAAACATTATGAATCACCTCGAAGGGAACGATCTATTGATACGTAATCAGCATGGTTTCAGGAAACATCGTTCTTGTGCAACGCAGCTAGCTCTTTACTCGCACGAAGTAATGGCCGCTATCGACAGGGGATCTAAAGTTGATTCCGTATTTCTAGATTTCCGGAAAGCTTTTGACACCGTTCCTCACAAGCGACTTCTAATCAAGCTGCGGGCCTATGGGGTATCGTCTCAGTTGTGCGACTGGATTCGTGATTTCCTGTCAGGAAGGTCGCAGTTCGTATTAATAGACGGCAAATCATCGAGTAAAACTGAAGTGATATCAGGTGTTCCCCAGGGAAGCGTCCTGGGACCTCTGTTGTTCCTGATCTATATAAATGACCTGGGTGACAATCTGAGCAGTTCTCTTCGGTTGTTCGCAGATGATGCTGTAATTTACCGTCTAGTAAGGTCATCCGAAGACCAGCATCAGTTGCAAAGCTATTTAGAAAAGATTGCTGTATGGTGTGGCAGGTGGCAGTTGACGCTAAATAACGAAAAGTGTGAGGTGATCCATATGAGTTCCAAAAGAAATCCGTTGGAATTCGATTACTCGATAAATAGTACAATTCTCAAGGCTGTCAATTCAACTAAGTACCTGGGTGTTAAAATTACGAACAAATTCAGTTGGAAAGACCACATAGATAATATTGTGGGGAAGGCGAGCCAAAGGTTGCGTTTCATTGGCAGGACACTTAGAAGATGCAAGTCCACTAAAGAGACAGCTTACACTACACTCGTTCGTCCTCTGTTAGAATATTGCTGCGCGGTGTGGGATCCTTACCAGGTGGGATTGACGGAGGATATCGAAAGGGTGCAAAAAAGGGCAGCTCGTTTTGTATTATCACGTAGTAGGGGGAGAGAGTGTGGCAGATATGATACGCGAATTGGGATGGAAGTCATTACAGCAAAGACGTTTTTCGTCGCGGCGAGATCTATTTACGAAATTTCAGTCACTAACTTTCTCTTCCGAATGCGAAAATATATTGTTGAGCCCAACCTACATAGGTAGGAATGATCATCTAAATAAAATAAGAGAAATCAGAGTTCGAACAGAAAGGTTTAGATGTTCGCTTTTCCCGCGCGCTGTTCGGGAGTGGAATGGTAGAGAGATAGTATGATTGTGGTTCGATGAACCCTCTGCCAAGCACTTAAATGTGAATTGCAGAGTAGCCATGTAGATGTAGATGTAGATGTAGACATATGGGATCAGAACTGTTCCCGGGAGGTTGAAGGCACATAGCGTCAGTGTCAACGTCGTCAACGCACGTACGCTATGTGGTCAAAAGTATGCGGATACCCCAAATAACACAAGTTTTTCATATTAGGTGCATTGTGCTGCCACCTACTGCCAGGTACTCCACATCATCGATCTTAGTGGTCATAAGACATCGTGAGAGAGCAGAATGGAGCGCTCCGCGGAACTCACTTCGAACGCGCTCAGGTGATTGGGTGTCGCTTGTGTCATACGTCTGTGCGCGAGATTTCCACGCTCCTGAACATCCTTAGGTCCACTGTTACTGATGTGATAGTGAAGTAGAAACATGAAGGGACAGGTACAGCACAAAAGCGTACAGGCCGACCTCGTCTGTTGACTGACAGAGACTGCCGACAGTTGAAGAGGGTCGTAATGTGTAATAGGCAGACATTTATCCATATTATCACACAGGAGTCCCAAACTGCATCAGGATCCACTGCAAGTATTGTGACAGTTAGGCAGGAGGTGAGAAAACTTAGATTTCATGGTCGAGCGCCTGCTCATAAGCCACACGCCACGCCGGTAAATGCCAAACGACGCCTCGCTTGATGGAAGGAGCGTAAACATTGGAAAATTGAACAGTGGAAAAACGTTGTGTGGAGTGACGAATCACGGTACACAATGTAGCGATCCGATGGCAGGGTTTTGGTATGGCGAATGCCCGGTGAACGTCACCTGCCAGTGTGTGTAGTGCCAACAGTAAAATTCGGAGATGATGGTGTTAGGGTGTGGTCGTGTTTTTCATGGAGGGGGCTTGCACCTCTTGTTGTTTTGATTGGCAATATCACAGCACAGGCCTAAAGTGATATTTTAAGCACCTTCTTGCTTCCCACTGTTGAAGGGCAATTCGGGGATGGCGACTGCATCTTTCAACACGATCGAGCACCTGTTCATAATGCACGCCTGTGGTGGAGTGGTTACACGACAATAACATTCCTGTAATGGACTGGCCTACACAGAGGCCTGACCTGAATCCAATAGAACATCGTTTGGATGTTTTGGAACGCCGACTTCGGCCTCACCGACCGACATCGATACCTCTCCTCAGTGCAGCAATCCGTGAAAAATGGGCTGCCATTCCTCAAGAAACCTTCCAGCACCTGACTGAACGTGTGCCTGCGAGAGTGGAAGCTGTCATCAAGGCTAAGGGTGGGCCAACACCTTATTGAATTCCAGCATTACTGATGGAGAGGCCTCGAACTTGTAAGTCATTTTCAGCCATGTGTCCGGATACTTTCGATCACATAGCGTAAGAATCAACACTTAAATTGTGGCTGTGCTGTGTCAAACCAGCTTCATGCAGAATATTCATTCATTATTTGACACTTAATAGAGTACATATGAATCGTGTAGCACTGATAATATGCGTTTCGATTTACTATACGAAATCGGATCGGAAAGAGTAATTTCGGCTTATCTGTTGTAACCTTGACGGTGGCTGTGCTATAAAATAGCGCTAAATGCCTTTGATCATTTCCACTACAGGCTTAAGTGCTGTTGGAAAATATTTCTGCACTTGACGTCATCCTTCCAAAAACTGTTGCTGAACTTAATAGCCCACATGCTGCATGGCGTTTGGCTTCTCAATTTCCTATAACTTGAAGTCTTGTTTTTCAGTCTCTGTAACAGTCGTTTGCGAATGACTGCTGTATGGCTGTTGGTACTGTACTGCAGACACATTCTGTGAATTCTTCAGCTACCTCCCATATTACTCTAGTATTGTTCAGTATATTACGTCCCTATTCGTTGGTATGACACTCTATCGTCATTTGCACACCTTCTACTGTATCTTGTACGTGACTTATCACTATAATAAGTTCCTGCACATCTTCTTAATTTGCTGTCCCTCGTTCTGTGGCACTACACCCATCACTTGCATCAGCTGTGGTCTTGACTAGTCATACAAAAGTTGCAGCTCCTGGTAGTCGTCATTAATTTCCGGGACAAAGGCTTCTTTCTGCGCCTCCGTGTGTAACTGCCTGAAAATATCTTGTAGCCTGCGAGTATCATTTCTGACTTCCCATAACTAGAAAGTTAGTCCTAGTGTCTAGTAACAACTAATCAGCAATACATCTGGTTGTTTGTAGAACAACACCCCAGAGTTTCGTGGTTGGTTCTGGATATCACTTCCAACTTATCTGTTGACATGTAGTGGCATCATGAATACAGTCATTCTTTTAGGTATTCCTGCTGTTACGCCAACTAGTGGGAATGAATGCTCATTAATTCCCCTCCATTCTTCAAAAGGAGTGTTCACATAAAAAAAATGAATAGCTCACACTAATATATTTTTAACCCCTGACATACAATGACAAGTATAATACTACCAAACAAAGAAGAGAAAATATCATGGACCGTTATACCACGAAAAAAATTTCTTGGTTTTTCCTTTTTGGCCTGTATCGATTGATGACCAACACCCACTGGTCAGCTTTGAAACATGGAAACTAACTTGCTCACTGTCTCACACGCTTGTCTTTCCAGAGCTTTTGTATTGGCTTGTCATACTCTTTGCATATATCACAAATTTCTTTGCTGACTAGATGGCAGATCCTACCTTTGGTTTTAGTACATCGTTGGGAGGTGGTATTTTCCTTCTGTAGATTACCTCTTAGGGCGAGAGACCAATAGTAGTAGTGTGGGCTTAAGAACTGTACATGCTGACGACATAGCTAAAGATGTGTCCCAGTCTTCATTTTGGCTGTTGACAAGAGACTCACCATTATCAATACTGTTTGATGAATTTCTTCTGTATGTACATTTGCTTGTGAATGAAATGGGCACATCCATAACTCACAAACACGAAGTATATGGCACAGATGTTTCATCAGGTCAGATAAGAAGTTAGTACCTTGTTCATTTAGTTAGATCTCTGGCTCACCAGCTGTAAGAATCCAGTTATTCACTAACGCCATAGCAACTGTAGCAGCTTGCTCGTCAGGAATTACTGTCGTGGATATAAACTCTGAAAAATGTATTTGTTACTAAATTCAGTTATGTTGAAAGGATCCAAAATATCAAGCCCTATCATTTCAGGGTTTGGCTACTTCAGGCACTCTTTTTACAGCTGAGATCAGCCTGCTATGTGTTTGGAATGTAATTTTGCCCATATCGATCCATATCACGTTTCCTTGTGCACCACCAAAACTTATTGCCTACTCTCAGCGACCATGACCTGATAAAACATGATCATGTTCCTGTTGTAACACTTGGTTCCTTAGTGGCAAGAGAACCACATTGTCCACTGTTCATAGATCTCAAAAGTAAGCAATTTGTATGTTGTGAACTAGGGCTGCAACCTAAATTCCTGACAGTCTGTATCAACTGCCTGTTCTCTCTGGCAGTCACTTAAATGTTTCCCAAGAGATTGCCTGTGGCTGTGCCTGTGGCTGTAAGTATCTGTGTTTGTACATTTTCTCCCATGTTTCTGAACAACTGTGTAATCAAACTCACTCAAGGGCCCATCTGGTTAATTTGCTAGAGGGATTCTTCAAGTCCGATAGATGCCTTAAGGAAGTTTCATCCATCACTGCTTTGATTTTCTGCCTGTATAAGTAACATATAAAGTACATAACTCTACAGATCACCACAAACATTTCATTCTCTGTGGCAGAGTAATTGTGTTCCACTCTGTTTAACTGTTGAGAGACGTATGCCACAAGACACTTTTTTCATCAATATCCTCACATAGAATACAGCTGAGAGCAGTACTGCTAGCGTCATAAGAAAGGATATATTCCTAGTCAAAATCAGGAAACACCAGTACTGGGTGGTTGAACAGAGCCTTCTTTCATACCTGAAATCCACACTCACATTCCATCAAACACTCAGTTTTAATCCATTTCCCTAACAAATGATTTAGTGGTTGAGCACTTCATGTGAGATCTTGAATAAACTTGTGGTAATAATTACTTAGGCCCAGAGTTGATTGTAACTCTATAGTTGTTTTTGTAGTTGCAAATTCAGAAACTGCTGACAAAAAAGAGGGGTGACTTCATACAGAATCCTCACTAATGACACAGCTCAAATATTTGAGCTGAGTACCAAGTTGTATTAGTCAATACTTGGCGCAAGATGCCGTGCTCTTGGTCTATCGAACGCTACCTCCAACTATTTCACTTATTCATCCATATCTTCTGAAAAAAACTATAATATCATCAAGATACACAGTACACTTTCTAGGTCTGAGGTCATGTAAAACTCCATCTAGCAATCTCTGAAGTGTGGCTGGGGCATATTTAACCCCAAACGGCATCTGGGGATATTGAAAATGTCCCATGGGACCATAAAAGCTGTTTTAGATCTGTCTTCCAGTACTACATTCATCTGACAGTACCTTTTCAGCAGATCCATTGTAGAGAAGCATTTGCATCTACATCTACATCTACATCCATACTCTGCAAGCCACCTGACGGTGTGTGGCGGAGGGTACCTCGAGTACCTCTATCGGTTCTCCCTTCTTTCCAGTCTCGTATTGTTCGTGGAAAGAAGGATTGTCGGTATGCTTCTGTGTGTGCTCTAATCTCTCTGATTTTATCCTCATGGTCTCTTCGCGAGATATACGTAGGAGGGAGCAATATACTGCTTGACTCCTCGGGGAAGGTATGTTCTCGAAACTTTAACAAAAGCCCGTACCGAGCTACTGAACGTCTCTCCTGCAGAGTCTTCCACTGGAGTTTATCTATCATCTCCAGTAACGCTTTCGCGATTACTAAATGATCCTGTAACGAAGCGCGCTGCTCTCCGTTGGATCTTCTCTATCTCTTCTATCAACCCTATCTGGTACGGATCCCACACTGCTGAGCAGTATTCAAGCAGTGGGCGAACAAGCGTACTGTAACCTACTTCCTTTGTTTTCGGATTGCATTTCCTTAGGATTCTTCCATTGAATCTCAGTCTGGCATCTGCTTTACCGACGATCAACTTTATATGATCATTCCATTTTAAATCACTCCTAATGCGTCCTCCCAGATAATTTATGGAATTAACTGCTTCCATTTGCTGACCTGCTATAATGTAGCTAAATGATAAGGGATCTATCTTGTAACTAGGCTGTTTATGTTTTTTTATTGGTAACGCCACCTCTGTATGAAAATCACTGGCTGTGCTGTGTGCAGTCTGTGGCTGCTTTGCATTGTTGTAATACTCGCCATTGTAGTGCTAGGCAGCTGGCTGTGAACAGCGCGTAGCGTTGCGCAGTTGGAGGTGAGCCGCCAGCAGTGGTGGATGTGGGGAGAGAGAGAGATGGCGGAGTTCTGAAATTTGTCATGAACTGCTATATATATTATGACTATTGAGGTAAATACATTGGTTGTTCTCTATCAAAATCTTTCATTTGCTAACTATACCTATCAGTAGTTAGTGCCTTCCATAGTTTGAATCTTTTATTTAGCTGGCAGTAGTGGCGCTCGCTGTATTGCAGTAGCTTGAGTAGCGAAGATTTTTGTGAGGTAAGTGATTTGTGAAAGGTATAGTTTAATGTTAGTCAGGGCCATTCTTTTGTAGGGATTTTTTTGAAAGTCAGATTGTGTTGCGCTAAAAAAACATTTTGTGTCAGTTTAAGGACAGTCGAGTATAATTGTTGAAAGGGGACGTTTCATATGGCGACCCTTAGCCTAGGATACCTCACTGGAATCTTCTGTTTTTTTCTTGTAGTTTGTGTAATTAGTGTAGCTTTTGTTTATTGCTAGCGCGTAATTGTAGAGAAAATCTCCTTTGTAGTTGCAGTCTTTCATTGTTGTACAGTAAAACAGTTGTGGCATGCATGTAGATTTGCACCAAGTATTTCGCAGCTGCAGTTAACTAGATATTATTTTCAGTGTTATGTTAATGTGTTCTCTTATTTTTGCTCTTCAAATTGTGTTTTTCTGTGTTGTCGTGTGAAATACTGTGACAATAATGGCGTGTGAAAAACGTAACACTAGGCTCCAAAGCAAACTGAGAAATAATAGTGACGACGAGCGTAGTTTGCCAGCACCACTGTGTAATGAATTAACTGACGTTCAAAGTAGTAATTTGGTAACTGTGCATAGGGAAATGGAGCGGGCTGCAAACAATGGCGTAGGCAGTGAAACAATTAGTGAGCAGGGAAGCATTATCGATCGATCGGTCGGCAATAGCTCGGCTCAGGAATCCCAAATGACACGACACGATCTCGCAAATACTGTAGATTCAGGTTTTGGATCCTCACCGTTTTCTCAAATAAGTCAAGACACATTTTCTGCTTGTCAAAATGTGAATGTTTCCGGTGCAAATTCACTGCCGAAAAGCACTGAGGAACATGTTCCAGACACCAGTGCATTGTTATTACAATTAATACAACAAATGGGACAAACACAACAAAAGCTTCAAAAGTTAGACGCAATGGAACAAAATCTTAAAAAGTTAGACACAATGGAACAATACCAGAGACAAACACAGCAACAGTTAGACACAATGGAACAAAATCTTCAAAAGTTAGACACAGTGGAACAAAATCAGAGACAAACACAGCAAAAGCTTCAAAAGTTAGACTCATTGGAACAAACTCTTGAACAAACACGTGAAGATTTAACTACTGAGTTACATAACATTGAATCGAAATGTCAAAAGTCTGTAATGACGTAAAAACTCAAATTTGTGAGCATTTTCAACCTATTTTTTCGCGGCATGAAAATGCATTACAGAATCACGAAGCAGCCATAAAAGAACTGCAAACTATTGTTCATGAAAATCATGAGACCTTGCAAACTAAATTTGACTCAGTTGCATCTACCGATTCGGTTACGCAACTTGCAAAAACTCAGGAAAACTTAAAGGACACAGTAGATACTCTGAAACTTGGTTCAGAAAAACACACTGAGGAAATGTGTTCACTATCGGAGAAAGTAGCCGAACTTTCAGATCAGTTCACTAACTTATCTACAAAGGTAGATGATGATCTGAATGACACAACACCTGTAGCCTTCACTGACACTGAAGAGTATGAAGAAATTAGAAAATTCAAACAAAATCAAAATCAAATCAATACACAGTACAAAAGAGAAATCCGGGAAGTGCAAGATCAGTTGGCACAAGTAGTACAAGAATTACGTATTTCAGAGGACACTCGCGCCCCAATACGGGAAGAGGGACATAGAAATACGGAACAGCCACAAAATAATAACACAGCGCATTTCGGAAATTATGAAAGAAATTGGCAATGTGCACCGAATTTTGAGATTGAACCGCCGACACGACGTAACAATGACCGACATGCGACTCGCCGACACGATGATTTTGACTATAAGCTGTTCATTACTACACGTAAATTCAAAACGTTTAAGAATTCTGGCAATGACATTCATCCACAAGCATGGCTCCATCAATTCTCTCATTGTTTTCCTCCCAACTGGTCATTGGAGCACAGGTTAGAATTTATGTGTGGCTACTTGGAGAATGAACCAGCTGTAAGAATGCGATCAGTCATTCACGATTGTCACAGTGAAGGAGATTTTTATCATGCCTTCCTCTCAGCATATTGGTCTCAAGCTACACAAGACCGAGTAAAACATAGCATCATAATGATGAAACGTTTCGAACAATCTGAATTTTCCAGTCTTATGAAATATTTTGAAGACATGTTGCATAAGAATCAGTATCTTTCAAACCCATACAGCCCCTCAGAACTCATCCGCATTTGCTTAATCAAATTACCTGAACATTTACGGCATATTATTTTAGCAGGACGTTGCAAAGACGACATTGAAGCTTTTCAGGGACTGTTACAAGAACTGGAAATTGACACTGACAATCGCGGAACGCAGGAGCACAACAATTACAGATCACATCCGTCGCAATTCCGCGATGAAAGAAATAATAACTGGACGCGACAAGGCTATTCTCACAACACAAATCGTGACCGAAACAGACAACACCCGTATAACAACCGTTGGCAGAGTAGTAATAATTACAGGGAAAGATCACCTCTCCGCGGTAATGACTATCACAGAGACAATCAGAGAAACAGACAATATGGGAACCAAAACAATTATTATTACGAGAGTCAGAATAACTTTAGACGCAACGGTCCAGCGCGCAGTTACGATTCAGGGAGAAATTCTCCACCACTTAACCGACAAGAAAGAAACCACAGGAACTAACGACATGACGATAGACGATATGATCGTAACGACAGACCTGAATTGCATCAGAACTGGCGGGATTTAAACAGGGCAGGGCCTTCTCGTCAGAGTGAATTTGTAGAAGTTAGGTCTCCTAATCCCAATAACGGCGCGCGCCAACAAAGAGACAGACAATGACTCGCACAGCAGGCAGCCGCGTGCGCCGGCTGGCTCCGAGAAAAATAACCTAAGACGCTAGCCTTGAGAAAAATTTTAGCATTCTTTACTGATGTATACAACATGATAATTGCTTTAAAGTTGAAACTCTGTGCACTAGGAAGAGTAAAGGTTTACACCACATTTCACATGTAAAACCGTTTATTGAGAGATAATCTGTCTTTTAACTTTGTCATTGCCATAAAACTTTTCACTTCACATTTCTAGTATGCTGTGTCAGACTTAAGAAACTGTTAACATGCAACAATGTTTGAAGTTAAACATCCAGTCTAGAACCTAGGGAACATTTTTAAACAGAAATTACGAATGTATTGTTATAGTGAACAGACGACACAGTGTTGTATTTGTACATTCTTGCTTGTTAGCTGCACGATTACGTAACGACTATCAGGCTTACATACTTAGGACACATACTGGTACTGCTAATTAGATTTTAATGCAACATTTTGGTTTACTTGAAAATACATTCTGGGTTTAAAGTTCTTTCTGTGAGATACCAGACGACACAGTGGTTAGTTTATGTGACAACTACACGGTTTTATCATGACGCTACTAATGAGTGACAATTTACAATGTTGCTTTTGCGGTGTATCTGTTTTCTATCTGCACAATTTTTCTGAATTCTTCTGGAAAGTAAAACATGTTTTAGTAGTAACTTTTGTGGTATAGCAACAATGAGACAGCCTTTTTCGTGGCACAACAATACATTACAGTACAGTACTTTCTTCATCACAACAATAAGCGTAATAACTACGATATCTATACGCAAAGCATTTCACTTTTGTTTATCATGAGGTAAGTACATTGACTTCTGCAGAACTTAGCTTTCGGAGGACGATAACTACGACACTTCCACAGAGATTATGTTGTGACAAGACGCACAGTTTAGCGCTACAGTACACGCATTTGAGTGATTAATCTTATACTTAAAACACTTATTTTTAAAGATCTTTTTTATTACAAAGAAAGTTTTCCGTGATACATTTCATTCCATTGATGTAATTTGTAACACCTGAGGGTATAATTACATTTATCCTCAGGGGGGTACACGCTTACTTTGTGTACCATGTGTTTGGCAAGCACAAGGATCCCTAGCTAATATGGTATTTGCTTATACAACTTTACACATCGTTCCCATATTTCTCTAACACATAAATTACACAGCTATCTAATCATTTAACTGAGAGAGACAAATATCAATTTTACTACATCAGTGACACATGTTTACGCAATACAGTTGGGTAACTTCACACTTATGAAATTGTATTTTGTCTGTACTTTGTGAACTGTTCATATTTTTTCAGAACCATTGTGATACTATGAGAGCTTTGAATGATGTATTTGGTATGGGATCATGATTTTAAAGTACGTTTGAGGCAGATGACACTTTTGACATGAGCAGAGAATTTTTTTAGGTTTTGAAATTATTGGAGGAAGCTACGACGATTTTGAGGTTTGACTGAGGTGTTATGATGTTATTTTTACGACGACGATGTGTATTATGCTGTTGTGGTATGTTTATGATCAATAAGATGATGCTATATAAGGAATGTGATTACGTGTTTATATGTATATGAATAATGAATAGAAGATAGGGACTCTGACTGGTGAAAACGGATGTTGTAAACCGAGAATCGTACTTTAAGAGTTATGAAATGTGTGTAAATGCGTGAATGTATCACAATGCCGGCGAAAATTTTTTGGACACTGTTATATTCATACGATTTTGTTTCTACAGATTTGTAACGCAAATTCTTGACCTATGAAATTTTTATATGAGTCTGTCGCTGTGGCGAAAACTGCTGTCGTAAATATTTCGTTAAGAAAGGTAAGTGACCGTGAAGTAATTCGTTGTGTGCGGCCAGGTGTGTCAGACGCCTGGAGAAAAAGCCATTATTGCGAGCCCTTTTCAGCGGCACAGGTAGAAAAAAAAGGGGAGGCCATTATCCTCGCTATTGACGTTCCTTTGTAGAGAGCATCGCAAAAACGACACGGTCGAACTTGAAAACATATGTTGACACTGTGGAGCTCTTAATTTATGATATTTACAGAAATGCCTAATGAAATGACGAGAAATATTTTTACATCTGCACACCTGATTATGACAAGCGTCTTTCTACGAGAGTTGAGAGAATGTCTACTAACTTATGAAAAGTCACATGACTATTGAATGATATTTTTATGCTTTGGTTTGCGTAATTGCTTATTTCATTTGATATCTGGTTTCCAGCTGTCTTGCAGCATTGGTTTCATAAAATAAAATAAAATGCATTTGCTAATGTGAACACTTTCTGTCAACAGATCTATTAAATAATTACTTCATGATCCACATTCTTCGAAAAAGGAGCTCTTGGAATGGAAAGAACAATAAGAAGGGACTAGTAACAGGAACTGCATACATAATTTTCTTTTCAACTACTTGGTAATTTTTTTTGGTAGAGTAAGTTATCGTGATGCATCACTCTAGTGTTAAAATGTGACATAGGTATTAGACATGGCCATTTTTAGTGTAATTTTTTTTCTGCTTGAGCTATGTCATGTTTAGAGATAAGTTTTTTTTTTTTTTTTTTTTTTTTTTTGCTGCTGCTGTTTGCCATGCATAGTGCTACTAAATTTCACTTTGTATTATTCTGTTAAGCTAGTTTTACTACTGATTTATTTTTCTTGTTTGCTGCTCATTGCCTTATATTAGTTGTAATTTATGCTGCTTGCTTTGCCTTTTGTATTTTTTATCATTGCTGTTTGTGTTCATTGTTTTCTGCTGCTGCATTGCCTCGTTCCTTAGTTTAGCATCTGAGCTCAGTAGATTCAAGTTAGCTTAAGAGGGGTAGACTATATAAGAAACAGATTTGGCAAAAATGAGTATTGTGCACTAAGAAATACTTATTTTGAAAGAAATATGAACAGAGTAGAGAAAGCAGGTATAGATAGGACTTTTTGGAAATAATGAGGAACGAAGGGAGATCTCCGAGAAGTAAAGAAAGTTTTGTTTGCAAAATACTGCAGTAAAAGAAACCCTGTCCTTTCCTTGTGTTATCCCACTATGTGTTTGTGTTCCCTTGTGTATTTGTGTACTTCCTGTCTTTAGTTGTTTATCTGATAAGACCTATGTTGTAGAATTTTTCTAATACCATGTTATTTACTTTGTAAAGATGTTTAAACATTATTTATTCTGTTTTGTTTTAATGCTCATGTGTGAAGTCGATGTTTCAATAATTATTCTGATCTTTTATGTACGTACTTATGTCAAAATTCCTATAACATTGATGTATATGTTTATTTCTATTCTGTTGTAAAGCCTGTACTACAAATGTTATCTGTATTGTTATGTTCTTTAATGATGTATTTTGTATCTTTTTAATTGTATTCTTATGTTATAAAATTGTAATTGACACCAGTTCATCATATTATTAACTTGTAAGTTACATTTCACTGCACACGTTTCTGTTGGTCATAGTATATGGACAATATGTGAGAAGTAGGGACTGATAGTTTTTGCACGTATGTTAATAATTCAGCAAGGGACTGGATAACAGCATTGCTGGTTCTAAGGACATTTCAAAAAAAAAATTTATTTTGTGAGTGCACAAGTGGTGGTTTATGGACTTGCTATATTATCTACAAGACTCTTCAATGGTGATTGTGCACATGCACAGTCACAACAGATGGCTGCTGGCCATCTCTACCAGGACTACAGTGGGTCTGCATCTTTGATGGACCACCAATTTCTACAAGGACTGCAGTGGGTCTGCACCTCTGGTGGCCCACCAGTACCGTAATCTCTACCAGGACTGCAGTGGGTCTGCTCTGTGATGACCTACCAAACGATATTCTTCAAAACTTCGATTGACTCCGCTGTGGGTTTGCTATGTTGTGGCCCATTACCTGTCAGCATGTCAAGAGTCAGCACTGTCTTTCCGTTGGAAGGACAACACTACTTCTTCAAGACTGCATGGAAATCCACTACTTCTGTGTGCAATTTCTTTTACTAATGAGACTTTGTGAAAAAAAACTGTAATTACTATTATGATGAATGATCAGGACTATCTTTATGGACTGTGAGAAAATTTTAGCTTTTGACCAACATTGTATCAATAAGTGTGTGCATTTGATTTCTTTGTTATTGTAATTACGATTATGAAAAATTTTAACAAATATGTATTGGCCAGTGCCCAAAAAAATTTGTAAAATTTTTTGTGGGTAGCATGGGGGCTATGTAATTAGGCTGTTTATGTTTTTTTATTGGTAACGCCACCTCTGTATGAAAATCACTGGCTGTGCTGTGTGCAGTCTGTGGCTGCTTTGCATTGTTGTAATACTCGCCATTGTAGTGCTAGGCAGCTGGCTGTGAACAGCGCGTAGCGTTGCGCAGTTGGAGGTGAGCCGCCAGCAGTGGTGGATGTGGGGAGAGAGAGAGATGGCGGAGTTTTGAAATTTGTCATGAACTGCTATATATATTATGACTATTGAGGTAAATACATTGGTTGTTCTCTATCAAAATCTTTCATTTGCTAACTATGCCTATCAGTAGTTAGTACCTTCCATAGTTTGAATCTTTTATTTAGCTGGCAATAGTGGCGCTCGCTGTATTGCAGTAGCTTGAGTAGCGAAGATTTTTGTGAGGTAAGTGATTTGTGAAAGGTATAGTTTAATGTTAGTCAGGGCCATTCTTTTGTAGGGATTTTTTTGAAAGTCAGATTGCGTTGCGCTAAAAAAACATTTTGTGTCAGTTTAAGGACAGTCGAGTATAATTGTTGAAAGGGGACGTTTCAATCTTTCTATGTATTCGCAGCACATGACACTTGTCTACATTGAGATTCAATTGCCATTCCCTGCACCATGCGTCAATTCGCTGCAGATCCTCCTGCATTTCAGTACAATTTTCCATTGTTACAACCTCTCGATACACCACAGCATCATCCGCAAAAAGCCTCAGTGAACTTTCGATGTCATCCACAAGGTCATTTATGTATATTGTGAATAGGAACGGTCCTATGACACTCCTCTGCGGCACACCTGAAATCACTCTTACTTCGGAAGACTTCTCTCCATTGAGAATGACATGCTGCGTTCTGTTATCTAGGAACTCTTCAATCCAATCACATAATTGGTCTGATAGTCCACATGCTCTTACTTTGTTCATTAAACGACTGTGGGGAACTGTATCGAACGCCTTGCGGAAGTCAAGAAACACGGCATCTACCTGTGAACCCGTGTCTATGGCCCTCTGAGTCTCGTGGACGAATAGCGCGAGCTGGGTTTCACACGATCGTCTTTTTCGAAACCCATGCTGATTCCTACAGAGTAGATTTCTAGTCTCCAGAAAAGTCATTATACTTGAACATAATACGTGTTCCAAAATTCTACAACTGACCGACGTTAGAGATATAGGTCTATAGTTCCGCACATCTGTTCGACGTCCCTTCCTGAAAACGGGGATGACCTGCGCCCTTTTCCAATCCTTTGGAACGCTACGCTCTTCTAGGGACCTACGGTACACCGCTGCAAGAAGGGGGGCAAGTTCCTCCGCGTACTCTGTGTAAAATCGAGCTGGTATCCCATCAGGCCCAGCGGCCTTTCCTCTTTTGAGCGATTTTAATTGTTTCTCTAACCCTCTGTCGTCTATTTCGATATCTACCACTTTGTCATCTGTGCGACAGTCTAGAGAAGGAACTACAGAGCAGTCTTCCTCTGTGAAACAGCTTTGGAAAAAGACATTTAATATTTCGGCCTTTGGTCTGTCATCCTCTGTTTCAGTACCATTTTGGTCACAGAGTGTCTGGAGATTTTGTTTTGATCCACCTACCGCTTTGACATAAGACCAAAATTTCTCAGGATTTTCTGCCAAGTCAGTACATAGAACTTTACTTTCGAATTCATTGAACTCCTCTCGCATAGCCCTCCTCACACTACATTTCGCTTCGTGTAATTTTTGTTTGTCTGCAAGGCTTTGGCTATGTTTATGTTTGCTGTGAAGTTCCCTTTGCTTCCGCAGCAGTTTCCTAACTCTGTTGTTGTACCACGGTGGCTCTTTTCCATCTCTTACGATCTTGCTTGGCACATACCCATCTAACACATATTGTACGATGGTTTTGAACTTTGTCCACTGATCATCAACACTATCTGTACTTGAGACAAAACTTTTGTGTTGAGCTGTCAGGTACTCTGTAATCTCCTTTTTGTCACTTTTGCTAAACAGAAAAATCTTCCAACCTTTTTTAATATTTCTATTTACGGCTGAAATCATCGATGCAGTAACCGGTTTGTGATCGCTGATTCCCTGTTCTGCGTTAACTGTTTCAAATAGTTCGGGTCTGTTTGTCACCAGAAGGTCTAATATGTTATCGCCACGAGTCGGTTCTCTGTTTAACTGCTCAAGGCAGTTTTCAGTTAAAGCACTAAAAAAATTTTCACTGGATTCTTTGTCCCTGCCACCCATTATGAACGTTTGAGTCTCCCAGTCTATATCCGGCAAATTAAAATCTCCACCCAGAACTATAACATGGTGGGGAAATCTACTCGAAATATTCTCCAAAATGTCCTTCAGGTGCTCAGCCACAACAGCTGATGAGCCAGGGGGCCTATAGAGACATCCAATTACCATGTCTGGGCCTGCTTTAACCGTGACCTTCACCCAAATTATTTCACATTTCGGATCTCCGTCAATTTCCTTCGATACTATTGCACTTCTTATCGCTATAAACACGCCTCCCCCTTCAGTGTCCAGCCTGCAACTCCCTAGAGAAACACTTGCAACTGCCTAAATTGTCAAACATGTCTGTGATATTTGGTATTGGGTAGGCACTGGTGATAGTTCACACATTCAAATATCTGTAGTCGGAACAAGAATAATGTTTCTTGTCATCATCAGTCGATATTTTTGGGACCTGGACCACAGAGACTACCTATTTGCTATCCCTGGTTTCTATAATACCTTATTTCAGTTGTTGGATAGTAATTATTCTATGAGTGGTTGTAAAAGCTTTGGTATGTAACATGGTTTCTTATAGACTGGATCATTATTCCCTGTTGGTATGTGATGTTGGATAATTGGAGGCACAGTTAATGAATCCCGTGCAGAAAACAAATTCTTAAACTGTAAAAGAGTGCTTCCATAACTTGCCAGTCATTGCCTTACAGACGACTTACTTTACTTCATAACACGAAATCAGTGATGGTACGCTTGTGTTTGTGGTCAGTATATGACCTACTTAGATCTCCTTCTTGCAAAATATATCCAGTGTGGTGATCATTAAGTTCTTCGGTAGATTCACATCATCGATACTGAAATTATCCATGCTAACCAGAACTATACGAGGTGCGGCTAGAAAAAAACCGGACTGATGCTGGAAAAAACATTTATTTACAATTATTTACAATTTCGTGTTATCTCCTTCAATGTACTCTCCTCCTCGGTCTCTACACCGCTCCATACGAATTTTCCACTGTTCATAGCAATGCTGCAGATCATTTTCGGTAAGTCCATACATTACTTCCGTCGCTTTTTCTTTTACTGCTTCAACAGTCTCAAATCTAGTTCCTTTCAAAGCTGACTTGACTTTAGGGAAAAGAAAAAAGTGACAGGGGGCCAAATCAGGTGAGTAGGGTGGATGATCTAAGATGGGAATGTTGTGTTTTGCCAAAAACGTCTTCACTGACAACGCACTGTGAGCTGGGGCATTGTCTTGGTGAAGGATCCATGACTTTTTTCTCCACAAATCGTTCCGTTTTCTCCGTACTCGCTCACGTAGGGTAGCCAGGACGCTAATGTAGTAATGCTGATTCACTGTTTGTCCCTCTGGTACCCAATCAATGTGCACAATCCCTTTGATGTCAAAAAAAAAACAATCATCATTGCCTTGAATTTCGATTTTGACATTCGTGCTTTTTTTTGTCGTGGAGACCCAGGAGTTTTCCAATGCATCGATTGGCGTTTAGTTTCGATATCGTAAGTAAAAAACCACGATTCATCGCAAGTAATAACATTTTGTAAGATGGTGGGATCACTTTCAATGTTTTCCAGGATGTCAAAACAAATCATTATTCGGCGTTCCTTCTGTTCAATTGTGAGACACTTTGAACCATTTTTGAACACACTTTGTTCATGTTGAAACTTTCATGAAGAATCTGCCTAACACTTTCCTTCTCAACTCCTGTTAACTCAGACACTGCTCTGATTGTTAAACGGCGATCTTGTCGAACAAGTTTACCGATTTTTTCAATGTTTGCATCAGTTTTTGCTGACAATGGTCTACCAGTGCGAGTGTCATTACTGGTGTCTTCGCGGCCATCTTTACATCGTTTAAACCACTCAAACACTTGTGTTCGCGATAAACAATCATCGCCGTACACTTGTAATATTACAAACGTTTCACTTGCAGATTTTCCTAGTTTGAAACAAAATTTGATGTTAACACGCTGTTCTTTCTGTACACTCAACATTTTCCGACGCACAGACAAAACGTCAACTACTTAAAACAGACGCCACGGGCAGACTGAGTGCAGGAGGTAGATGAAACTCGAGCAGTAGGCGGAGCGAGAGTCACGTGACAGGCCACGCGACTTTCAGCCTTACTGCATTCGTTTTATTGTTTCACCAGTACTAGTCCGGTTTTTTTCTAGCCACACCTCGTATACTCCCCATTCACGCTACTTCTGCACTTAACACTTCTGCATACAAAGCAGTGCATTGTATCCAATAGCTTGTTTTTCTCCAGTGATTCCACTATGCATAACATTTCTTGTGATAAGTCTGTTCCCATGGATACCCAAACTAATTTCCCTATACCTGATGGCATGTTATTTTGTGATTCCATTTTCAGCGTACTTGTATGCGGTGTAGTCGGCAACATTTCCATGGCTGGTGTTCTTTGCAACATTGCCTTGCTTGCTGCGATATCGCTAAGTGGAAATAAAGGTCCTCCAAGTTCAGCTCTGTGCTGTGATAGATCGATTTCGGGATTATGTTTAGTAAGGAAATCAAGACGAAGAGTCACAGAATACCTGTGCCTCGCATGTGGAAACGCCTCGATACGTAGGCTTGAGCTATGTTTTCCTCAATGATTCTTTACCATTCCTACCTATTCCAAGTAATCTGTAAAAAGGAGCTCCTAGTCTCTTTCTACCTAAGAGATCTAGTGTGATGACTGATACATGTGCCTCTCAGTTCTAACTCTATGGCACATTTTAGCAGTCATGACACGCAAAAACACACCGAAAGCTGTATTTTCAGCTTCTTAGTGCAACACCATACACACTTCTTCATTTCGTGTCAACTCACATGTCAGAACAATTAGCCTCTGGATCCTATCCAAGGATGACCCAACTTAACTGAAGCTAAAACTCCACCAAGAAATACAATTACGTCTTCTGTTGACTTGCCGGAAAAAGGTATCATTAAACCGGCTATCACAGGATTGATAGAAGGAGAGGGTACACACTGTATAATTTTAACGTTCTGAAACGGTTTTGGTACCTGTTTCTTGTCAGACTGTAGTGTTTCGCCTGATTTTTGTAACGTTCTAATTTCTCACTTTTCGTGCAACCGCAGCTTTTAATCTAACAATATGTTCCATCATAATGGCAAGAGAATTACTTACATTAGCAGAGCATATTTCCGCTGGATTACTGCATACTCTGCTAATGCTCACTCAAAGAAATACGCATTACAAGGGAAGTGAACACTACATTCAAATTATAAGACACACAGTATAAAAGTTGGAACTCTAATTCTTATAACATATCATAGTCCACTACATTCATTAGAAACCCATGACCAGTGAGCCCGATGTTTGCATCTGAAACACGTGGCTGGCATAGTCTCGGTGCACACCAAAATTCCCACAAAGATTACAAATTCACACCTGATGGGCGTCAAATACATTTTGAAACAATTTCCTCTGAACTTGGGCGGGTCAGAGGATCACCATGCTGTACCACAGTTATTTTCGTATTTAAATGAGCGCCTCTGAGATCTGCCATGGCCAACATATTATACAATGAAAGAAAAAGGTCAGCTGCAGCATAACAATACAACTTTTACCGAAAAGCCCTCATTCTGAAGTGCCGGTCGCAAGATGAGCAAAACTGAGTGCAGCGATGTCGACATGACGACCAGTTGTAAAGATGTTGGATGTCGTGAAAACCACTCCTGACCAGTAGTTGGGATAGTGGTGGTTGTCGAGAGGCCCACTTCTCTATGCCAGTTGTAGTAGTCACTGTTTAGGTCAGGAGATCAGTGGGTGTCAAGGTTGGACACGTGAGGCAGTGATGTAACAAGGGTTGGATGCTGAGCTTCAAGGGCTGGTGACTGTTCCAGTCTTACGCTCTAAGGCATTAGTGAATCAGTGATATCTGTAATAACATTTAATCAGCGCGATTGCTACATTGAATACCGTCTCCTCCAATGTGGAGAAAACATGCCAGACTGCTCGCTCAAGTGCCGATGAAGAATGCTAGAAACAGAACTCTGGCAGGTCATGTAGACTGTGGTAGGTGACACACACTGGTTGACAGCAAGATGGCGTGAGCTGCGGTAGCAGAAGCGAAAAAAGTTGCCTGAACACGCGTCTCTGTAGATACGAGGTGCCTAAATATTCTTGAAGGTGAATGTGCACTTAAACCTGTTCCCACAACATCTTCTGAATGGTGGCTGTCATGAAGGCAGAAGCGCAGAGCTCCCTCAGCACAAGCAGAATACAACCAGGAAAGCGGTACACGTACAGCCAGGGAGGTAGCACTCAGGTGCCAACCCAGCATGCAGAAGATGGCAGATTGCAGTCATGCGTTTGGGCCCTTTATCAGAGGAAGCCTCATTAGGTCTGCAGGTTCTGTCAGTTGCCGCAGTGACACGTCGGTAATTGCAGCTTGGAGTGATGAAGTCCAACCACAACCTGCAGGCTGCAGTCTCGTAGCTGATGTCTTCAAACAGGCAGCAAGCAGTGTATCATGATTCATTAGCGGAGTTAAACTGTAACTAACGAGACTATCGTTCTATCAGGACTGGCGATGCAAACGGAATAACTAGACACTGAGGACGAGATGTCTGAAACAGGGGCATTTAAATCCAGAATTCGCATTATTGTAGCAGGTTAGGCAGCCATTTGCCCTCGTTTAACCAGAGGTATCAGCAGTCCTCTCTGGACCGAGAAATTGTGCACAGTTTTCCCTGCACCTCGGTTTACTTGTGAAGGGTAGCTCATCTACCATTATTGTCAAAAAATGTTTGTAACACATGGAAGAGTTTTCTATGAATTTATTCTAAACAGCAGAAACTAATGCAAATTTATCCATCTATAAACGTACAGAGCATATAGACATGTCAGCAGACCCCATGAATCTCATAATTGCATAGAATCTATTTCTATTCATGGTTTTTACGCAAAACTGTAAGTCCCAGGAGTGTGATCATAAGTTGTTGAGATCCTTCCTTCTACACTCACTCTAACCACAAGTACAAATAATAGAAATAAATGATTCTACACTCCTGGAAATTGAAATAAGAACACCGTGAATTCATTGTCCCAGGAAGGGGAAACTTTATTGACACATTCCTGGGGTCAGATACATCACATGATCACACTGACAGAACCACAGGCACATAGACACATGCAACAGAGCATGCACAATGTCGGCACTAGTACAGTGTATATCCACCTTTCGCAGCAATGCAGACTGCTATTCTCCCATGGAGACGATCGTAGAGATGCTGGATGTAGTCCTGTGGAACGGCTTGCCATGCCATTTCCACCTGGCGCCTCAGTTGGACCAGCGTTCGTGCTGGACGTGCAGACCGCGTGAGACGACGCTTCATCCAGTCCCAAACATGCTCAATGGGGGACAGATCCGGAGATCTTGCTGGCCAGGGTAGTTGACTTACACCTTCTAGAGCACGTTGGGTGGCACGGGATACATGCGGACGTGCATTGTCCTGTTGGAACAGCAAGTTCCCTCGCCGGTCTAGGAATGGTAGAACGATGGGTTCGATGACGGTTTGGATGTACCGTGCACTATTCAGTGTCCCCTCGACGATCACCAGTGGTGTACGACCAGTGTAGGAGATCGCTCCCCACACCATGATGCCGGGTGTTGTCCCTGTGTGCCTCGGTCGTATGCAGTCCTGATTGTGGCGCTCACCTGCACGGCGCCAAACACGCATACGACCATCATTGGCACCAAGGCAGAAGCGACTCTCATCGCTGAAGACGACACGTCTCCATTCGTCCCTCCATTCACGCCTGTCGCGACACCACTGGAGGTGGGCTGCACGATGTTGGGGCGTGAGCGGAAGACGGCCTAACGGTGTGCGGGACCGTAGCCCAGCTTCATGGAGACGGTTGCTAATGGTCCTCGCCGATACCCCAGGAGCAACAGTGTCCCTAATTTACTGGGAAGTGGCGGTGCGGTCCCCTACGGCACTGCGTAGGATCCTACGGTCTTGGCGTGCATCCGTGCGTCGCTGCGGTCCGGTCCCAGGTCGACAGGCACGTGCACCTTCCACCGACCACTGGCGACAACATCGATGTACTGTGGAGACCTCACGCCCCACGTGTTGAGCAATTCGGCGGTACGTCCACCCGGCCTCCCGCATGCCCACTATACGCCCTCGCTCAAAGTCCGTCAGCTGCACATACGGTTCACGTCCACGCTGTCGCGGCATGCTACCAGTGTTAAAGACTGCGATGGAGCTCCGTATGCCACGGCAAACTGGCTGACACTGACGGCTGCGGTGCACAAATGCTGCGCAGCTAGCGCCATTCGACGGCCAACACCGCGGTTCCTGGTGTGTCCGCTGTGCCGTGCGTGTGATCATTGCTTGTACAGCCCTCTCGCAGTGTCCGAAGCAAGTATGGTGGGTCTGACACACCGGTGTCAATGTGTTCTTTTTTCCATTTCCAGGAGTGTATTTCTTCTGTGGCCATCGACAAGTTATCATTTACTAGTACTCTGTGGTATGGTGCATTTCAAAATATGATTATATGGCCCCCTATGGGGAAGTGCCACGCACTTGATACACTACTGTTTCCATTCATACCGCAGTAATATAATCAAAAGTTAATTATTGCACCACCCACTAAAATAGCTGAATTTAGGGAGTGCATAAACTAATCGTAAGGTGTAACAATAAACATAATTTTAGTATTATCTTAAAACAGTCAATACGACCACTCTGGGCATTAAATGTGAAACAGTCAAAAAATAATTATCAGTAGTGCAAAGTGCACTGTTTTTTAGCATATTGAAAATACATTCCAAATGAATAAAACTCCTAAAAGGAAATGTTCCTCCAAACATTGTGTGGGACATAGCTATCACTTTAAAACAAAAAAGGGTCATTTTGACCCCTTTGGGCATTCTAGTGTTAATTTGAAATAAAATCTATCAGACTGATAAAAATTTGAGGCTGTGTGGGTAAAACCAGCGTACCACTAATAGCAGAAACACCAGTATAGAAGAATATTAAGTAGAATAATATAGATGCTCTGCAAATTCCAAAGTAAGGATATTGAAACAAATCCTGCACTACGAATCTTCATGAAGAACATGTGAGAACAAGTTGGAGAAGCCAATACTGGGTGCCCCATCATCTACCTAGCAAGTCCAGATAAGGAGAAGAGCTTTTAATGACTCAGTGCTTTCATCCAAACAACTATAAATATATATACTACATAAGGACAATTAGTAGGTTAATGTTGTTACTAAAAATCTTGAAAAGTTCTTAACATTTTCAAAGTGACATGAAAGTAACGCTAAGCATGATGAGAGCATTTTAATCATTTTTACTTCTATTCTGACTACTTCATTACACATTATAATTTGTTAATTTTCTTAAAGAACTATGTTTGGGGAGCATTGAGAATGTGAGAGAAAATCGTGTCCCCCAAAACTGCCCCCCCCCCCAAAAAAAAAGGAAAAGAAGCAGAGAAGTATGACAGAGGCAATATTCATCGGCCACACGAAAGAAAAATGGGCTGTTGCTGTATAAATCGCGTGACAACCCCGTAGTTTTTGCAGCACCGGATGTAACAGATCTGAACTCTGTAACTTATCTTAAAACTTATTCTCAGTGGTAAAGGAAACATATCGACGTTCCTCAACCCTCCATCCTGAAAGAGAGTATGGCAAGTACACGGTTGGAACTGATCGAATAGATTACAACGTGAATCAGTTTGGGATAAGCGATAAGAAAGGTTACTTCTCTCTTATCAGTTAGTTGCTGTATGCACTGTTCATAATGCCTGGATGCTCTGCCGCAAATACGGATATACAAACTTTCATGTAAATTTTCAAAGAGATATTGTGTTGCTGTTCTTGTGGAGGTATGCAACACAATAGAAAGGAGGGATGAATACTGCACTCCAGTATGGCACCAGACGCGCTCCAGATTGAAGGAATAATCAATATGATTGTGTAAGTACAACAACTTACAAGATAATGATGTGCTGGAATAAATTGTATGATACCAGTACACGCACAGGGTAATGTAAATTTTTGCAGCTAATCGTACCAAATAATTAGTTATTTTTGTTTTTATTTGTAATTTCACTAATGTTAATTTATTGCATTCATTGCAAAAATTTGTGTTTTTATATAAATTTGTTTTTTGTCAGTGGTGTTGAGTATTACATATGTTGTATGACATATCACAGTAAATCTAGAAAGGTGGTGGTGGGGGTGGTGGTGGTGGTTAGTGTTTAACGTCCCGTCGACAACGAGGTCATTAGAGACGGAGCTCATGCTCGAGTTAGGGAAGGATTGGGAAGGAAATCGGCCGTGCCCTTTCAAAGGAACCATCCCGGCATTTGCCTGAAGCGGTTTAGGGAAATCACGGAAAACCTAAATCAGGATGGCTGGAGACGGGATTGAACCGTCGTCCTCCCGAATGCGAGTCCAGTGTGCTAACCACTGCGCCACCTCGCTCGGTAGAAAGGTGAAAATCGCTTTTCCGCTTTAAAAGTTTCTTTCTCAATGTAATAAATAAGGTAAAAGCGATTAATGTAAGAAATTTACAAACATGAATTTGGGCAATGATGCTGTCCAGAACAAACTCTATGCCTTAAACAAATAATTAGGTACATGAAAATATCAAATAAAGAGATAGCGCTGATATTTGTTGATTTAAAAGGCATATGATTCAGTAAACAGAGACTCCTTCTGCAAACCCTGGAGGACTTACCAGAAGACATGGAAATGCTGGAAATAAATAAACAAACTCAGTATCTAAAAGTTAAATTTCCTAAAACAACTTCTTGTCCCTTCGAAATTGAACCAAGTGTCAGACAAGAAGGTGGGATGCTACCATTATTTTTCAACCGTGTGCTGGAAAAAGTTATAAGAAAATGGGAAATAGAGGAAGATAAAAAAATTACATGAATCTGCGCAGATCCAAAGTAGCTGTAAGCCTTTTAACTTTGCTAACAATTTCGTAGTAACAGATGGAACCTCAGAGAATGCAAAGAACAAACTATAATTTTAAAGGAAAAATCTGAGAAGAAAGGTCTAGATATATCGCAAATATAGTTCGAAAAGACAGGTCATATCGTCAATGAAAGTAACTCAGCAAGTATCTTAAAAACAGAGTATAGCAATATCAAGAAAACAAACAACTGTCAATTTCGGGGTAAAAATATAAACGTAAAAATTGAAATATAAACAATGAAAATTAGGACTTAAAAACGAAAAGGAAATACATGAAACTAAGAAAACTGTACAATAAAAAACTGTAATGCCAAAAGCGCTCTATTGGTTAGAAGTACTACTTTTACCCAGACGGAAAAGGGCGTTGGAAGATTATTGGGAAAGGCGGAAAGAAGAACCCTACGAATAAAAATCAGGTCCAATCAAGGACATAGGCGGCAAACGGGTTTTGAGACCAAAAAAGGAAATATTCTCCCGTAAAATAATAGATAAGATCAGGAAAAGACATGTCATGGTCTGCGGATGTCTAGAAAGAACTAAGGAAGAAAGATAAACAAAGAAGACCTGTCCATTTTTCCAAAACAGGAAAACAGATAAAGACAATGAATGGTTGGGCAAGACAAAAAAGGTCTTAGAAGAAATGCAGATTGAACAGAAGACTTTTCTCAACAGAGACAAATGTTGAAGTTATAACACTTATATTCGATATCGATTATACCTATCACGTGTAACTTCTTTGTCTGCTTATGCTTTGTGTGGCATCTGTGTTGCCATATTCTTTGAATCAAACCCTATGTAAATGTATATTCACATTTCCTGTTAAACTGTCTCACTGTAATTAAATTATGCATATAATTTTAAAAAAACTGTGTTCTGTAAAAACACTGAGGCGGTTAAAATAATATTTCTATAACTGATTCATGCGTAGGGAAACTTGAAGGCAAAAAATTTCCTTTACGGCACGTCTACGGTTGATAATTTTTTTATCATCAGACTACCGGCTTTGGTCTATAATGACCATCGTTAGATCTGTTTCAGGACAGACTGGTAGTATGACGACAAAAAATTTGTGATCGTAGACGTGCAGTAAATGAAATTTATTCTATATTCGGGTCCTGTTCAATTCACGACCATATCGCAACTAGTGAGAAGTGCAGGGAGGTCCCTCCACTACGAAACCTGCACAGATGGAATACAAAAGGTGAATTTGGTGTTAGAACCGCAAGGAGTCTTTGTGGCACATCACACGGTACCCAGCGTACCAACTGTTCACATCCAGTGAGCTGAATGAGGCAAGGAAGGCAGCAAGACTGAGTAATAATGCACTCAGATGTGGAAGATTACTGGCTAATTATTCATGACGTTTATTGGTTGGCTCTTAATCACAAAAATCCGGCGGCCCGAAGATAATTTTCAGAGCCTTTATACACGAAGAGGCGTGAGCATGTTTTCAACCTTTATTTCTACCACTGAAGATCGCCACAGCCACCACCATCATATCAAGTAAAAGTTTAGTATTGTGTATGTTTCTACAGGCCAGTAGTTCCTTTCGTATGCAAATAATAAGAAATTCACTATCAAGTTTATAGATCACTGACTCGATCCTCAGTCAGTCATTCTACGTAGACAAGATCATTTTCCTAGTGATGCAATATATCAGACTGTCCTATTCAATAGAACTGCGAAGTGTTTATTGCTTTTGTAGTGCTCGTTAACTCCAATGGAGTAGTAAATTTCTTAGCTGTTCAGTTAGTTTGGTTTCTGGCACCACATAAATTTTCGTAATGCAGTAGTTAAAGTTTTGCTAAATGTAGACGAAAAAATGAAGTAATTACTTAAATAAACGTCTTTCTAACTAGAATCTCCATTCAGTATTAAAAGCAACTGAATAAAACATTGATCATAATATGTGTTGTTGGCTGTTACAGTTTAAAGACTAACATAATGAATACCAGCTTCACAAATTTGTAACAATGTTATATTCATTTGTTTGTGTTACAAAGTATCTTGCTAGAAGTGTTTAGTTCTGACCTCACTCAACTGGTAGCACAGATTCTGAGTCCCCATACCAAATTGTGAGTCAGTATTACAGTCACTGTTACAGTGGAAGTGTTTATAAACAACAGTAATAATTTGAATAGCTATTGTGTTCTTGAAAAACTAATTGACTACAACTGTTAAGACCATAACAGATTTAGGACACCCTTATCTCATTTATGGTCTACTTAATGCAAAGAAATACATGCTTCCAAGAAAAATGTATAGTGTTCATATCAGTCAACAGCAAATCATTTATATGTCAGTGGTTTTCAATGGTAAATTAATAAAAGTCCCTCGTGTCTCAATCAGTTGTGCATCCTCCACAGTAACTGATATTGTATAAAGAAGGTTAGGTCACTCGCGTTGCATGCAGAAAGTATATGTTAGTAAGAGACAGTTTGCTGGCAGAACATTTTGAGTTTACATATGTGTTGCTTATAACAAACTGCATCAACATTCTAATACTTGCTAGAGTGTACTGCTGTTTTTTTTTTTCAATACAGCCTTTAGTACCAATTAAACTCATATATGGAAGCTAATTTTCTTAATGAACAGTACTGCGCCGGCCGAGGTGGCCGAGCGACTCTAGGCGCTACAGTCTGGAACCGCGCGACCGCTACGGTCGCAGGTTCAAATCCTGCCTCGGGCATGGATGTGTGTGATGTCCTTAGGTTAGTTAGGTGTAAGTAGTTCTAAATTCTAGGGGACTGATGACCTCAGAAGTTAAGTCCCATAGTGCTCAGAGCCAATGAAGAGTAGTACCATTTGGTAGTACTTCACCTAAATAGGCTGGCGACTGTTTCTTACTTTATGTAATTTACAGATTACTTTAAACTTACCATAACCTTGGTTCGATTGCCACCAGTTCAACTACTGCTCCCTATGGATACATAATTTTATGGATAACGAAACATAATTCGATACCTTAAGCATTCTACACAGTCACTGTCATTCTTAATTCTTTCATAGTGGAATTGCATCAGTGGTGGTAGCCCACAGCCTTTTACAGTCAAAAATTCAATGGTTTTCTTGAAGCTAAAACAAACAGATAAACAACTGGTGTCAAATGGTCAGATGAGAGAAAAAAAACTCTCTTTGAGAAAATGAGGGAGTTTTGGTGGAAAATGAAGGAAATGAGAAATAAATAATTCTGTTGATGTTGTCCTTAGTTGGCCTGTAACGATATAAATAATAACATTCGCGCAATGATACGTTAATGCAATAGTCGCACACATGTGTGTGTGTGTGGGGGGGGGGGGGGGGGGGGGGGGTCCCAGAAATGTTCTGACAAACTTGGAGGGTTTGTAGAGGGTCTCCTGAGAAATGAATTGACCGTAGGAACTATGTCCATAAACATCATCCAACGACGCTACAGAACATCGAAGTTATAGGCGCCAGTGCCTGCCACTAGCCACCCCTTTGGCGGCAAACCTGGCTACGAACACTGACAGACTTCATGCAGAACATCTCATAACATTGTTTGTTATCCAGTGATCGCGACTGATAGTCACAATCGCCAGTGGAGAAGTTGGAGCTAGCTGCTGCATAGAAGGCCTTTCCTTCTATGAATCCAATGCCCTGTTGCCTCAGAGAATGACAGTTTTGGACACTGGTTTCCATCTGCAGTTTATTTTTTTCCTGAAACCCTCTAAAATTTCTTATCTTTTCGGGTATACAGGAGAAAAATAAGCTGCAGGAAGAAACCGATGCCCTCTAAGGCAACAGAGCATCATATTAGTAGGAGAAAAGACTGGTTACACCGCAACTACCTTCATCTACTCCACTGGCTATCGCAGTAATCAGCCGAGATCGCTGAATAACAAACAACATTGAGAGACGTTCCGGATGCGGTCCATCAGCGTATCAAGTCACATTTGTTGCCGAAGCAGTGGCCCAGTGGCAGGCGCTGGCGCCTACAACTTCTGTGTTTCGTAGCGCCGTTGGATGAAGTTTCTGTTCACAGTTTCCTATCTTTGATTTGGTCGTCAAGACGCCCTCTACAACGCCTCGGAGTCTGTTGCAATATTTCTGGGACACCCCATATACAGGGTGTAAATTTTAAGTTGTCAGACCAGAATAACTCGAAAAATAAGCTTCACACGAAGAAATGTGTAGAAGTTGATTAGTTTCGAGGGTGACAGCAGCTGGTGCTAAAATTAGCCCGCCACCCCAGCCCCCTGGGAGTAGGGCGGGAGGTAACTTTAAAATTTCAATTGGCAACTCACATTTTTTATTGCAGAATCAGATTCTACATAAAAAAACTACGTACATTTTGAAACTTCCTGGCAGATTAAAACTGTGTGCCCGACCGAGACTCGAACTCGGGACCTTTGCCTTTCGCGGGCAAGTGCTCTACCAACTGAGCTACCGAAGCACGACTCACGCCCGGTACTCACAGCTTTAGTTCTGCCAGTATCTCGTCTCCTACCTTCCAAACTTTACAGAAGCTCTCCTGCGAAACTTGCAGAACTAGCACTCCTGAAAGAAAGGATATAGCGGAGACATAGCTTAGCCACAGCCTGGGGGATGTTTCCAGAATGAGATTTTCACTCTGCAGCGGAGTGTGCGCTGATATCAAACTTCCTGGCAGATTAAAACTGTGTGCCCGAACGAGACTCGAACTCGGGACCTTTGCCTTTCACGGGCAAGTGCTCTACCAACTGAGCTACCGAAGCACGACTCACGCCCGCTACTCACAGCTTTACTTCTGCCAGTATCTCGTACATTTTGTCTTAAGCATTTGTTTGATTCTTGGTAGTTGGCGCTGTAATTCAAGAAAACCCATGTTCTCATTTTTACGTGGAAAATGGTTACAGATAAATAAAAAATACTTATTCACTTCCTAAATTTTTGTTCGCTTAAACTAAAACCCTCCCTCTCTCCCCATTGGGTGGAGTTTGAAAGAGAGGAATTAAAGGTTTACAAATGTTGACCGAAATATTGATTTTTTTCCGCAGATTCGGATAAGTTTTGTTTGTTTCGTGGTGATGAGGCCACACAACTTTTAATTATCAAACAAATCACCTGTCTAGCTAACTAACTAACCAAACATCCTACTTACTAACGAGTGAACTCATTAACTAACAGAGTAAACAAAGTAAAAGAGTAACTGAGGACAAGACTAACCCACTCGCTAATTCAGGATGAACGTATTCCCGATTAAGATTTGGTGGTCTTGAAAAGGAACGATTGGTTTCGTTTTATTGCTGATTATTTGCAAATACTTGCAAGTAAATGAATTTCGGGGTGCTTGTTTCCAGTGAGTCCCCTCGCCTCTCACTTTCGGCCGGCTTGTTGTCCGTAAATCCCTTGCATCTCACCGTTTTATGAAATGAAATGTTCAAAGTGATGACCTCCAACTTCGATGCATTTATTGACTCGTGCTGTAAATCCCCGCACACATCTTGATAACATGTCTGGTGCAATTGCAGCGCAAGAATCTCTTATTCTTTGCATCATGTTTTCGCGAGTGGTAGGCGTTTCCTGATAAACGATATCTTTTAGATAACCCCATAAGAAAAAATCTGGCGAGGTAAGGTCCCGGGATCTGGCTGGGCAATTCACAGGACCTGCCCTACCGATCCAGCGACCATGGTAAAGTCGATCTAGTACATCGCTCGCTACTAATGAATAATGCTCTGGACAACCATCATGTTGAAACCACATGTTTTGTCGAAGTTCGATGCTCAGGTTTTCAAGTAGATCTGGCAGTTCATTTTCAAGTAGGTTTCGATATTTGTTGCCATTCAAACTACCGTCGATAAAATATGGACCGATCAGTTTATCGGCAATTATACCATACCTAACATTAATTGACCAAGGTCTCTGATGGTTGACTTCTCGAATCCATTGTGGGTTCTGTTCACTCCAGTAATGCATGCTATGGCGAATAACTTTGCCGTTGTTTGTGAATGTTGTCTCATCAGAGAAAAGTACTCTGGCAAAAAAAAGTTTTGGTTTGTTTGCATCCGTTGAACTTCCCAGTGACAAAACGTTAGACGGTTTTGGAAGTCATCGCCATGTAGTTCCTGATGCATGGATACATGGTATGGATGAAATTTGTGGAGCTTCAGGATTTTTCAAACACTCATGAGTGAAATTCCTAATTGCCTTGATGTTTCTCTTGTGCTCGCATGTGGATTATGAGGCACAGCAGCTAGGACTGTCACTTGACTGTTTTGTCCACAAACAGCAGCTGCACAGGTTCTTTTATCCTGGTACACACTACCTTCCGCAGTAAATTGTTTAATAACTCGAATAAAAGAGGACCGTGATCGTACATGGCCAGGAAAACGCTGCGCATGAAGCGCGACTGTATCGTTAAAATTTCTACCACTTTCTCAATAAATGTACAGCATCTCAACTGTTTTTCCACAAAAAGATAATTCATAATACATATGCCACCTATTAATCTCAAGAGAGGAAAGATAAGGGGCGTCGAGAAAGGCAGGGTTAGAATTTCGACGAGCGAGAAGCGGCCCGTTCGGCGCCATTCCGCCTAGCAATACTAAAGCCTAGTTTACACGACGACATTGGGTTGCGCCAATCGTTGCGTGGAATGAGTTGCACGCAAGTGGTTTCACATATGACTGTAGACACGGCGACACCAGTATACACTTCAGTTTCGTCGTTTTGTGTCTGAAATGGAAGTTTTGGCAGCTGCACGTCGGACTAGTTGTGATGGAGTTAAAGCTTGTTGCGTGGAATCGCTGCATAAGAAAAAAAAAACGTGTTTCGATCCGTGACCGGATGAAGAAAATGGCTCTGAGCACTATGGGACTCAACTGCTGTGGTTATCAGTCCCCTAGAACTTAGAACTACTTAAACCTAACAAACCTAAGGACATCACACACATCCATGCCCGAGGCAGGATTCGAACCTGCGACCGTAGCAGTCCCACGGTTCCGGACTGCGCGCCTAGAACCGCGAGACCACCGCGGCCGGCCCGGATGAAGAAAAGACGTCAGCTCGGTTGCTCAGCATCCTTGCTTAAATAATTTATAACGCAAGATCCAAGAAGTTCTTTTAATTGTCTTAGAATGTCACCAGAACTGTTCACGTTTCTTCTAAATAGAATTAATTACGCGATAAGGAATAAAGGTACTGTAATGAATGAAACACTGTCGCCAGAGCTGAAATTACATATCAGTATTGCGTGCACTACAATCGAGAAAACTGGGCATGCTATAAGATACGGTTTTAATTGGTGACGACGCTGTTTCGTTAACACCAATAATTATTAACATTAGCAACAATGATTAAGAAGAGAACGGTTTTCAAACTACTCTCTTGAGCACAGATCTGTACAGTGGCAATATTTCAAAATTCTAACATATGTGAATGGAGAACACTGCAGCGACGTTGTAAATAGATGAATATTGAATAATGAATGCAGCTTCTTGAATTTGTACAGCCTTCCTCCTGTCAACAATATTTCTTAACAAAGAGATCGCGAACTCGAACTACGGGACTTTAGTTTGTAGACAAGAGCATTGTCACCGCCAGAATTGCACTTGCTTGTATTTTTCTTCATTCAGTTGTATATGTGCTCCTAACGCAATAAATGTTGCCCTGCAGCTCAGATATTGTCAAACCATCTATGTTACGATGGCAGATGACGGTCTCAGCGGCAGCAATATGTTGCTTATTTTTTAATCACCATCACTGAAATTCCACAAACACTCATGCAAAGTCTAAATATCCAGAAAGCGAACATTAGTCTCCGTTCCCCACATCATATTTTCTGAAATTCCACAAACACTCATGCAAAGTCTAAATATCCAGAAAGCGAACATTAGTCTCCGTTCCCCACTTCATATTTTAGTTCGTCTACACTCTATGAACACACATAACCTCAAAACTCAAGCAACTAGTGTCGCCAAAGTTGGAACACGCCGAAAGTGTTTAGTTTCACCAAAGAGTTGCGCAAACTTCAGGCGCGCATGCGCAATGGCCGGTAGCGCAGTTGCCTGCAACATAGTGTCGTCGTGTAAACTAGGCTTTACTCCGCGTGAAACCAAGAATCAGAACAAATGTTTAAGACAAAACGTACGTAGTTTTTATGTAGAATCTGTTTCTGCAATAAAAAATGGGGGTTCCCATTTGAAATTTTAATGTTGCCTCCCGCCCCACCCACAGGGGACTGGGGTAGCAGGCTAATTTTAGCACCAGCAGATGTCCTATTCGAAAATAATCAACTTTAGATTCTACACTTTTTTTCGTGTGAAGCTTTATTTTTTAAGTTATTCTGGTTTGTCAACTTAAAATGTACACCTTGTATATGGAAGAAATAGAACATTTCCGAGATATGATCTTAAAATAAGGGCAATTCTCCGATTCTGACCGAGGTTTCCCTCGGTTGTTAAACAAATAGAGAGAACTGGTGGTCTCCTCTCATTTATCCTCAGTTGGAAGCCCCTCTGTCTCATGGACAGCTCACGTGGTATTTGGCGAAAGAGAACCGAGTCCGTACAATGCGGGACATATCTAACAGCCCGCTGTACCCTCCGGAGTAAAAGCCAGGTGGTACAGTACTTGGGATTTCTTTTGTTTTGCTGTCAGCGTTCTCAAGTAGCTCTTAATACACTGCAGTAGGAAAAGTAATTCTGATTCTAATGAAAATGAAATGGCGGAATCCATGACACGTAGCTCTGAAATAGTGGGAAGATAGACCAAGCGAGCCCTTAGTAGGGAACTTTCAGCCCTTAGTAGGGCTCTGAAAGGAAAGACATAGCTGAACGACGACCTAATGGAAGATGCGCAGATCACGTTAGAAAACATATGGAAGCAATATGGATGCGTGTAGCTAAACATGATTAATAGGGCCAGTCTTTAAATGATCTAAAAACATTGAAATGTACAAGAATTTATGACCTAAATCTAATATAAATGTTAGCCGGCCGAAGTGGCCGTGCGGTTAAAGGCGCTGCAGTCTGGAACCGTAAGACCGCTACGGTCGCAGGTTCGAATCCTGCCTCGGGCATGGATGTTTGTGATGTCCTTAGGTTAGTTAGGTTTAACTAGTTCTAAGTTCTAGGGGACTAATGACCTCAGCAGTTGAGTCCCATAGTGCTCAGAGCCATATTTTAATATAAATGTTGTTGTTGTTGTTGTTGTTGTGGTCTTCAGTGCTGAGACTGGTTTGATGCAGCTCTCCATGCTACTCTATCCTGTGCAAGCTTCTTCATCTCCCAGTACTTACTTCGACCTGCATCCTTCTGAATCTGCTTAGTGTATTCATCTTTTAGTCTCCCTCTACGATTTTTACCCTCCACGCTGCCCTCCAATGCTAAATTTGTGATCCCTTGGTGCCTCAGAACATGTCCTACCACCGATCCCTTCTTCTAGTCAAGTTGTGCCACAAACTCCTCTTCTCCCCAATTCTATTCAATACCTCCTCATTAGTTATGTGATCTACCCATCTAATCTTCAGCACTCTTCTGTAGCACCACATTTCGAAAGCTTCTATTCTCTTCTTGTCCAAACTATTTATCGTCCATGTTTCACTTCCATACATGGCTACACTCCATACAAACACTTTCAGAAACGACTTCCTGACACTTAAATCTATACTCGATGTTAACAAATTTCTCTTCTTCAGAAACGCTTTCCTTCCCATTGCCAGTCTACATTTCATATCCTCTCTACTTCGACCATCATCAGTTATTTTGCTCCCCAAATAGCAAAACTCCTTTACTACTTTAAGTGTCTCATTTCCTAATCTAATTCCCTCAGCATCACCCGACTTAATTCGACTACATTCCATTATCCCCGTTTTTCTTTTGTTGATGTTCATCTTATATCCTCCTTTTAAGATACTGTCCATTCCGTTCAACAGCTCTTCCAAGTCCTTTGCTGTCTCTGATAGAATTTTTCTTTTGTTTCCTTTATTGCTTGCTCAATATACAGATTGAATAACATCGGAGAGAGGCTACAACCCTGTCTCATTCCCTTCCCAACCACTGCTTCCCTTTCATGCCCCTCGACTCTTATAACTGCCATCTGGTTTCTGTACAAATTGTAAATAGCCTTTCGCTCCTTGTATTTTACCCCTGCCACCTTCAGAATTTGAAAGAGAGTAATCCAGTCAACATTGTCAAAAGCTTTCTCTAAGTCTACAAATGCTAGAAACGTAGGTTTGCCTTTTCTTAATCTAGCTTCTAAAATAAGTCGTAGAGTTAGTATTACCTCACGTGTTCCCATATTTCTACGGAATCGAAACTGATCTTCCCCGAGGTTGGCTTCTACCAGTTTTTCCATTCGTCTGTAAAGAATTCGCGTTAGTATTTTGCAGCTGTGACTTATCAAACTGATAGTTCGGTAATTTTCACATCTGTCAACGCCTGCTTTCTTTGGGATTGGAATTATTATATTCTTCTTGAAGTCTGAGGGTATTTCGCCTGTCTCATACATTTTGCTCACCAGATGGTAGAGTTTTGTCAGGACTGGCTCTCACAAGGCCGTCAGTAGTTCTAATGGAATGTTGTCTACTCCCGGGACCTTGTTTCGACTCAGGTCTTTCAGTGCTCTGTCAAACTCTTCACGCAATATCATATCTCCCATTTCATCTTCATCTACATCCTCTTCCATTTCTATAACATTGCCCACAAGTACACCGCCCTCTATGTACTCCTTCCACCTTTCTGCTTTCCCTTCTTTGCTTAGAACTGGGTTTCCATCTGAGCTCTTGATATTCATACAAGGGGTTCTCTTTTCTCCAAAGGTCTCTTTAATATTCCTATAGGCAGTATCTATCTTACCCCTAGTGAGATAAGCCTCTAGCCATGCCTGCTTAGCCATTTTGCACTTCCTGTCTATCTCATTTTGAGACGTTTGTATTCCTTTTTGCCTACTTCATTTACTGCATTTTTATATTTTCTCCTTTCGTCAAATAAATTCAATATTTCTTCTGTCACCCAAGGATTTCTACTAGCCCCCGTCTTTTTACCTACTTGATTCTCTGCTGCCTTCACTACTTCACCCCTCAAAGCTATCCATTCTTCTTCTACTGTATTTCATTCCCCCATTCTTGTCAGTTGTTCCCTTATGCTCTCCCTGAAACTCTGTACAACCTCTGGTTTAGTCAGTTTATCCAGGTCCCATCTCCTTAAATTCCCACCTTTTTGCAGTTTCTTCACTTTCAATCTACATTTCATAACCAATAGATTGTGGTCAGAGTCCACATCTGCCCCTGAAAATGTCTTACAATTTAAAACCTGGTTCTTAAATCTCTTTCTTACCATTATATAATCTATCTGAAACCTGTCAGTATCTCCAGGCATCTTCCATGGATACAACCTTCTTTCATGATTCTTAAACCAAGTGTTAGCTATGATTAAGTTGTGCTCTGTGCAGAATTCTACCAAGCGGCTTCCTCTTTCATTTCTTACCCCCAATCCATATTCACCTACTACGTTTCCTTCTATCCCTTTTCATACTCTCGAATTCCAGTCACCCATGACTATTAAATTTTCGTCTCCCTTCACTACCTGAATAATTTCTTTTATCTCATCGTACATTTCATCAATTTCTTCATCATCTGCAAAGCTAGTTGGCATATAATCTTGTACTACTGTAGTAGGCGTGGGCTTCGTGTCTATCTTGGCCACAATAATGCGTTCACTATGCTGTGGGTAGTAGCTTACCCGCACTCCTATTTTTTATTCATTATTAAACCTACTCCTGCATTACCCCTATTTGATTTTGTATTTATAACCCTGAATTCACCTGATAAAAAGTCTTGTTCCTCCTGCCACCGAACTTCACTAATTCGCACTATATCTAACTTCAAGCTATCCATTTCCTTTTTTTTTTAATTTTCTAACCTACCTGCCCGATTAAGGGATCTGACATTCCACGCTCCGATCCGTAGAATGCCAGTTTTCTTTCTCCTGATAACGACGTCATCTTGAGTAATCCCCGCCCAGAGATCCGAATGGGGACTATTTTACCTCCGGAATATTTTACCCAAGAGGACGCCATCATCATTCATCCATACAGTAAAGCTGCATGCCCTCGGGAAAAATTACGGCTGTAGTTTCCCCTTGCTTTCAGCCGTTCGCAGTACCAGCACAGCAAGGCTGTTTTGGTTAGTGTTGCAAGGCCAGATCAGTCAGTCATCCAGACTGTTGCCCCTGCAACTACTGAAAAGGCTGCTGCCCCTCTTCAGGAACCACACGTTTGTCTGGCCTCTCAACAGATACCCCTCCGTTGTGGTTGCACCTACGATACGGCCATCTGTGTCGCTGAAGCACGCAAGCCTCCCCACCAACGGCAAGGTCCATGGTTCATGGGGGTAGGATTATTATCTTAGGTACCAATAATATCTATTCTTTCTAAACGGAAGATACAAGTAATGATATGTTAGATGAGTTTCCGCATACCATATGTGGTAGGAACTTGTGGGACATACGTTAATTTAAAGAAAATTATTATAACAATTCAATTTATTAGATTATTTTAGAAAAATATTTCAAGACAATTTTTTCGGAGAGAGGTTGCCTTAACACTAACCTATCTCGCAAAAGTATGAAATAATTTAGTAATTTCTCCCGTTCAGATACCTGGCAATTGGAAATTCGTTAATCTGCATCATGCTTTCCGACTTGGAGTGACAACAATCAGAGAAATAGTAAGAAGAGTCGGGATTATCTTAAAAGATGAATGTTTGTCAGAACCGACCAAAAACGACTGGAAAAACGACTGGCTGCAAATAGCAAAAGATTTTGAAACTAAGGCAAATTTCCCAAACAGTCTCGGTGGCTTTGATGGAAAGCATGTGCGACTGGTCACACCAGCAAACAGTGTATCAGTGTTGTTCAACTATAAGAAATATTGCTCTATTATATTCATTAATGGCTGTTTATCATGAAAACTATAAATTTGTCGCAGTATATGTGGGATCGTATGGTAAATATGCTGACTCAACGATATTTCGACAATCAGTGTCCTGTAAGCGAATACTGTCTAATAGCTTGGACATTCCGAAAGACAAACACTTTTGAGACATAAACAAAGCGCCAGTGCCTTATGTATAAGGGCCGTTCAAAAAGAAACGAGCCGGAGGCATAATTACAGAAACCGGTACCAGTATTTTTTGACCTGTAAGTGTTGTCCCTGGCTGTTGAGACACGTGTCCCACTGTGACACAATGCGGTGAATGGCTGTCTCATAAAATTCCCGGGTCTGCCATGTTAGCCACTTCCGCACGTACAACTGGACGTCGTCGTCCGAGGTGAATCGTTTGCCCCTCATAGCCTTTTTAAGGGGACCAAAAATGGCGGAGGGGGAGAGGATCGAACTGTACGGAGGGTGGCCGGGAACCTCCCATTTGAATTTCTGCAGGGGTGTCGCCACTATGTTGGCCGTATGAGGCTTTGCATTGACATGGAGCAGAATGACGCCACGGGTGAGATTGCCTGCTCATTCTGATTTGATCGCCTGGCGAAGGTTGGTCAAGGTTGGCGAGTAACGCTGGACATCCACTGTTATCCCGTGCTGCAGGAAGTGAATCAGCAGGGGGCCATCTTGGTCAAAGAAGAACTTCAGCATAAACTTTCAGATTCACCTCGTACAGGTACTGGTTTCTGTAATTATGCCTCCGGCTCGTTTCTTTTTGAACGCCCTTTATATTTATTGCTGACGACGCATTTTCGCAGTGACACAGAATTATGTGTCAATGATTTGCTACAAAAAAAAAAAAAAAAAAAAAAAAAGCAGTATTCAGCTATCGTCATTCTCGAGCAAGACGTTTCGTAGAGCGCACGTTCGGGATAGTGGCAAATAAGTGGAGGATCTTTCACAGATCCCAATGTGGACGTGGACTTCGCCCTAGACATTGTTAAGGCATGTTGTGTTCTACACAACTATTTACGAAAGAGTGATGGCGTTCAGTATTTAGATACACTGTATGGATATCCTTCAGTTCATGAGGATATTCCACAGCGAATAGGTAGGCGAGCATCCAGTTCACACTACAGAAACATTTTTGCCGATTACTTTGTACACAAGGGCACTTTACTATAGCTCTTTGATTACATTCTCTGAAGTGAATTATACGTTCATGTTGTGTTAATAAAGATAAGTAAAAGTAATAGAACTTACACAGCGCGTTTTGTTCCTGTGGTGTTGCACATTCTCTGCCCCCAAACATTATAGTTATGACCTCTCACATCCCCTTTTTCACATTTTTGTCAGCATATTCTTCAGATGACAAGTCCCACGAATTTCTCCGTATCAAAGTCCACGACGACAGCAAGATCCTTCTGCAGACACGCAGCAGCAAAAAAATACAGTAAAATGTAGAATACGTCCACAGCTGGAACCACATTGCCGGCTGCCCACACACTGACAGTGCATCGTGCGCGCTGCCTCATTCAGCTACGTGAAACTTTGGCCGCAGAGGCGCTCTGACCGCTGGCCGCAGGGGCTGCTGGCAACAGCCAGCTCGCCATGCACCCCGCCATGCAAACCTGGCCGCATCCGACCAGCCGCAAGTCTGGCTGTGGCCGCGGATGCACTACAGTTCAATTCTTTTATCTTGGCGGTTCGCGCATGCCCGCCCAGACGCGGGAGATTGCTGCGTTGCCAGTTGCACGCGCCAAGCAAACTTAAGTTTAGGGGGGAGCGCGCAGTTTATGAAGTAAAGCCACCACGGCCGCATTAACTCTTTCGCTGCTACAGAGACGTGCTCCCCACATTCCGCGGTGTGCGCGATTTTGTCATCACTGCAATGCTCGCCTGTGCAGACACATGGTGTTCCGACTGCTTTGACACACTTATCATTCGATTTCACAAAAACTATTTGGCCCTAAAGTTTGATTTTTACACATCTTCTTGACTGACACCTTCCCCCCATAAATGACTTAATTTTGTTTCGATGTTCAACGCAGTTATTGTGCAGCATTAAATGTAGTAAACCACTGCATGAAATTTTGAAGAGTTGGCAGAGGTAAAGTCCGTAGCGTACACTTTCCGTATGGTTGATTTCAGTTGCCACTAGAAATTTCAAAATATTACATTCAAACGGATAAAATTCATGAAGTAAGACACTTCGATATTGTTTTTAAATAAAGAAAATATTAATCAATGAACAAGGTTTGAACTCGGAACCTTTCGTTTAGTAGCCAAACACTTTCTTTTTTTTTTTTTTAATGTCATTTTGTTCGCTTTTGTTCCTTGCATCTGCTCGGGGCGGACGTCGTAAGACATCCGTTTAAGTTATTTGTTGATCGATTAACTCAGTTTTTTTTATTACAGAGGGCAGCTAATCCTCTGACCGAAAACGCTGAGCTACCGTGCCGGCGAACACTTTAACCATTACGCTAATGCAGCTCATCGTGAAACACTCTTCCTGGAGGACTTTAAACTGGGACACAAAATACCGACAAATACTGTTGGTATGACTATGAATCAGTCACGTTTCGTCGAAGTACAATAGGAAATAAACAATTACCACTGTTCTTTATTGCGAAAAAGCGGTTAGTGTGAGAATGATACAAACACCTTTCCATGCTGCCGCCTGAATTAGGAGGCTTATTGCTTGTTTGGTTTTATTAATTAATAGAATATGAAGCAATTGGTGTACAGAATGCTTTTTCCAAACTTTCTATAAAAGAAATTCTGCTATCAAGAACATTGCTTTCGTTCAGTTACTTTATTTATGACTGAACGTTTCTAAAACTGAAGACTCGTCTGTGCTCTGTACCGCAGTCGAGCTCTGGCAACGTCGTTCTCTGTTCATTGGCTGACTGTGTTTTGTGACGTCAGATGCGCAGAACTAACCTAAACTCGGCCGCCGTCATAAATGACACGCACTTTAGTTGCATGAGTTTTGAGGTTACGTGTGTTCGTAGAGTGCAGACGAACTGAAATATGAAGTGGGGAACGGAGAATAATGCACGAATTTAGGATATCTGTGCTTTGCATAGGTGTTTGTAGGATTTCAGTGATGCTGATTACAAAAATAAACAACACATTGCTGCTCCTGAGACCTTCATGTGAGATCGTAACATAGATGGTTTGACAATATCCGATCTGCAGGGCAAAATTTATTGAGTTAGGAGCACATATACAACTGAATGAAGAAAAATACAAACAAGTGTAATTCTAGCTGTGGCAATGCTCTTGTCTACAAGACTAAAGTCCCGTAGTTCGAGTTCGTGAACTCTTTGTTAAGCAATATTTTTGACAGGAGGAAGGCTATACAAATTCAAGAAGCTGAATTCTTTATTCAATGTTCATCTATTTAAAACGTAGCTGCAGTGTTCTCCATTGATGTGTGTTAGAATTTTGAAATATTGCCACTGTACAGATCTATGCTCAAGAGAGTAGTTTGCAAACCGTTCTCTTCTTAATGCGGCCTGCTTCCAATAATCATTGTTGCTAATGTTAATAATTATTACTGTTAATGTTAATAATTATTGGTGTTAACGAAACAGCGTCATCACCAACTAAAACCGTATCTTATAGCATGCCGAGTTTTCTCGATTGTAATGCACGCAATATTGATATGTAATTTCAGCTCTGGCGACAGTACTTCATGCATTACAGTACCTTTATTCCTTATCGCATAATTAACTCTAGTTAGAAGAAACGTGAACCCTCGATGATAAACACGTCAGCTTTTATAACAAGTTCCTCACAAAAATATGAATCACACCTCACAGAAATATGAATCACACACGAAACAGTTGTGAGTTAGAATTCTGTCTTTCCGAGGAGTTACTCCGACCCATTTTGCAAATTCTACTTCGTCTTTTGGAGGCCTAAAAAAATGTTTACCTTTACTTTCTCGGTAGCCAGATCTGCACGCTTGAACGAAACAAGTCAGTATTTTTATCCTTCTTCAAATACGAGTAACTACACTCCTGGAAATGGAAAAAAGAACACATTGACACCGGTGTGTCAGACCCACCATACTTGCTCCGGACACTGCGAGAGGGCTGTACAAGCAATGATCACACGCACGGCACAGCGGACACACCAGGAACGGCGGTGTTGGCCGTCGAATGGCGCTAGCTGCGCAGCATTTGTGCACCGCCGCCGTCAGTGTCAGCCAGTTTGCCGTGGCATACGGAGCTCCATCGCAGTCTTTAACACTGGTAGCATGCCGCGACAGCGTGGACGTGAACCGTATGTGCAGTTGACGGACTTTGAGTGAGGGCGTATAGTGGGCATGCGGGAGGCCGGGTGGACGTACCGCCGAATTGCTCAACACGTGGGGCGTGAGGTCTCCACAGTACATCGATGTTGTCGCCAGTGGTCGGCGGAAGGTGCACGTGCCCGTCGACCTGGGACCGGACCGCAGCGACGCACGGATGCACGCCAAGACCGTAGGATCCTACGCAGTGCCGTAGGGGACCGCACCGCCACTTCCCAGCAAATTAGGCACACTGTTGCTCCTGGGGTATCGGCGAGGACCATTCGCAACCGTCTCCATGAAGCTGGGCTACGGTCCCGCACACCGTTAGGCCGTCTTCCGCTCACGCCCCAACATCGTGCAGCCCGCCTCCAGTGGTGTCGCGACAGGCGTGAATGGAGGGACGAATGGAGACGTGTCGTCTTCAGCGATGAGAGTCGCTTCTGCCTTGGTGCCAATGATGGTCGTATGCGTGTTTGGCGCCGTGCAGGTGAGCGCCACAATCAGGACTGCATACGACCGAGGCACACAGGGCCAACACCCGGCATCATGGTGTGGGGAGCGATCTCCTACACTGGCCGTACACCACTGGTGATCGTCGAGGGGACACTGAATAGTGCACGGTACATCCAAACCGTCATCGAACCCATCGTTCTACCATTCCTAGACCGGCAAGGGAACTTGCTGTTCCAACAGGACAATGCACGTCCGCATGTATCCCGTGCCACCCAACGTGCTCTAGAAGGTGTAAGTCAACTACCCTGGCCAGCAAGATCTCCGGATCTGTCCCCCATTGAGCATGTTTGGGACTGGATGAAGCGTCGTCTCACGCCTTTCTGGGACAATGAATTCACGGTGTTCTTATTTCAATTTCCAGGAGTGTATATCCCTAAACACCACTTATTCACCACAGACTTCAACTCTTCAACGTTCACTCACAAGACCATAAAAATACTCACAAAATAAGCACAGACAATAGCGAAACACAGCTTCGGATAAAGCCAAACGGCGCGAACTTGAGTCTCAAGCGACAGTGCTGCTCGTAGTTCGCAGGCACGCAACCCGTCCTATGCTGCCTGTTTTAAGGGGAGCCGGAGGTGGTCAAATCCAAAAAAATACGATTTTTTTTTGCTACCGAAAATTAATTGAACATTCCTCTTTAATGTAAACTTTGAATTATTGTTCTACTCACCCTAGAAGTGGAGTTATTACCATTTTCCCCCACGCCTGCAGAGGAAATGGGCGGCCGCTGAATGCATCTAACACCCTCTCGTGACTTCCTGGCGAACTGCTTGGGATTTTCTCGGCCTGTTACGCATACAGCGCCTTATGTTACGCATACAGCGAGTGTGCAAGGGTTGGCTACATTGTTTTCTGTGACAAATATTACCCGTATTTCCTTACAGCTTACTCCTATTTTCCTCAGAATTTCGAACATCTTGCTCCATTTAATATTGTCGTACACTTTTGTTCTGGTTACGATGCCACGTTTTAGTAACCGTGTATATAAGAAGAGGAAGAACGTAGGGAAAAGAAAATTAACACTAATACCAAGTTGCGACACTACAATGAATAAGAGCGCGGAACATCGTCTCTTTGCTGTTTACCGTTTCGAATTAGTTCAGTGTTGCGCCTTTTGGTAGTATTATACTTCTTGTGTAAAGCGGGTAATATGCAGTATGTGCAAGAATCAGGAGGGAACAATAAAACCATTTTTTCATGACTTAGCACAGCCAGAATTGTTACACAAATGTCTACACGGAAAGACGCAGAATCCTAATGAGAGCGTAAACAATTTGATTTGGAAAGTGATTCCTAAAAGGGTGTTTGTAAGCATAAAAACACTGCACTTTGGCATTTATGATGCAATAGCAACCTACAATCAAGGGAACAGTGTGGAGTGTGAAGTTCTGAAGGCATTAGGATTTACAGCTGGGGTGAACACTGTACGAGCACTAAGAAATATTGACAGAGAAAGGATAAGAGGAGCAGAAAGAAGAGAAAGCCATATGAAGTATGATGGAATAACAGGCCAGAAAAGAAGACAGAAGAGGAAGCTTTTGGAGGATGAAGAAGAAGACCCTGATAATCCATCCTATAGTGCAGGAATGTATTGAGAAACTTTGATAGTCATTTCCCATAAATTAGAATTTTTCGAATATAAGGAACATTTTCTCAAAATCCACTCAAGCTAGAGAGATGAAATTTTTATACAGCACTCCTAGTGGTGAAACTTACATTGTAACACAGCCATTTGGCAATATGTTCAGTAGTTTCATTTCAGTTTAATTATAGAGCAATTATTTGTAAAAAAAATTTGGGTCATTAATAAAAAAATAATTGGAAGGAAACTAGAAAATATACTCCAAAATCCCTCTGTCATAACTGCAATACTAAACCACTCTATATGTAAAAAAAAATTCAAATTTTTCTATTTGGTAGTTTATTCATAAATGTTCCTCAAACTTAGTGATTTTAACATGGGCAGCATAGGCACCTCCGGCTCCCCTTAAGGGGCGGGCAGTCAGCATACTTTCTCTTCTACTCGCTATGGTATTCGGTCAATGGTGCGAGATGCCACAGAATGTGGCAGAGAGTCAGTTACCAGCTCTCGGATGGCAGGTGCTGGTGTAAAGGCGTTACGATGTTCTTGGTGTACAGCATGGCGATCCTTCCTAGTGGTGATGAGAAATGATCGACCGAAACCGAGATAACGAGTATGCCTGCCGTCACGTTCCCATTCTTGCCAACATCAGGCCAATGTCACATCTAAATGCCCCACAAATCTGTTTATTGCACGATTCGATCTCCCTGCCAATAGGAGACCCACCATGAGGCGCCTTTCCCACTCTGTCAGGTGCTGAAAACGTTGTCTCACACGAGTACGCAGTATCTTCGTGTTCTGCGCAGAGATCACTCACCATCTGACGCTTTTTACACCCCTTATATACTCTGCTATGCCTAGTAACAACAGTGAACACAATCAATACTAATACTCTCTGATGGCCTTTCTACCTGTCACAGAGAATAGTAAGCTCCATACCCCTCAGTGGTATGCCCGTGTATGAAGTTTCTCTGATATCCGACCATGTCTTCTGGATTCTTCACTTTCTTTGTCAGACGTTGTTTGTATGTTAAAATCATGGCAATCTGTCGGAATTTATGGTCAGATGCAAAACAAACATTTTACAAGAGTTTTTCTTCCTTTTTTAAAAATGATGAGCAAATGTATATAGTTTCAAAAAAATGGGAAGTTAGTGTTCGGCTAAAGCGAACCGCATTCCACTGGCACATCTCGCCAAGTTTTTTTTCCTACATTCTGCTTTTGTTTATAAACACAAGTATGTAAAATCCGTTGACAAGCTTGTTTTATTTTTAAATGTCAGAATATCAGAATTCATCAAAGTGACTGAGAAAATATGAAGAAAAGGAATGTACAGTGTTTTACCGCTTCATACTAGTAAATTTTGCCAGAGAAACGGGTGTCACTCGATCTCGTCAAAATACCTTGCTGTGCATTTCGCAATCCACTCCCACATGTAGCCTGGATATTCATACAAGTATTTTAATCTTTTATTACGTTGTAACAGTGCAACGTTCTTTAAAAATTAAATCTTTGAGGTACTTAAGTGAATGTGTGAATTCAGGATTGGATATGTAACTGGAATTGTGCTGTAACGTGTTGTAACTGCAAGTGGTGTGCTTACTCTGTGCTACTGTGTAACGTTAAAGGCTTATGGTTAGCACCTCTGCATTATGTATTACTAGATCAATACTCTTATATCCCCAGCTATAATCAAATTCAATTACTTTTCAATAATAGGAAAAAGGTTTTTAAAAGAATAATAGCAATACCAAACAATAGTAGTTATAATACCTTTGCACCATAAACAACCAAAATCAGATTCAGGAAATTAATATGTGGAAAATGTTTAGATAAAAGAATAATATATTTTGTTCTCATCATCTGTAAGTGGTAGCAATTAAATCTCGAACCTACTTAACAAAATATAGATAATTGATCATTTAGCATTGTTAGAATGCTTATTTCTCCAATTTCAATATTAATGTAATTTTTATGTGTTTAGAAAATGTCTTAAATTTGTTCTTGCAAGGCAGAGAATATTATAGAGTGATTGATAATGTTTTTAAATTATTTCATATTATAAATTATGTTTTGCATTATTATAACCAGTAGTACATTGTAGGAAAAGTATTCGACCTCGAGTCAGTGTTGCCAATTTAGCGGCTTTGTCGCTAGAAATGACGACTTTTACCTTCGTCTTAGCGACAAAAAAAACTTTTTAGCGACAAAAATTATTTAGCGACTTATCTGGCGACTTTTGGAGTACTGACGACTTTTGAAGTACAAATCATCTAGATTTACTAAGTTAAATTAATTTCTTAGCAGGTCATGTAGCATTGTTCAGCGTTTAGTAAACCTGAATGTGGGAATTGCCTACAGAGTAAGAAAACCTTGACTATAGAACAATTCATTATTCATTACCCACCAGCCTGTTATCGTCGATAGCGTATCGATCTATAATTCTTCAACTTTTTAAATTCCCTTTATTTTTCGAATTGACAAAAAACATACGTAATATTAAGTATAATAAAATACATTTCTGCCCAGCAACCTCTAATTTTTCGAAATGTTAACTCGCAGTCAAATTATTACCACATGCAATGTGGTAACACAAGAACAATTCGGTGGGGGTATCTCAGACATTATTACATTTTAAACAATGAACAATAGGACTGATATCGAGTTACCGAGTGAGTAGATTGTTTCATGACCTCTAGTTCGCCTGAGTTTTAAAGTATTTTCAGTGACTATAAATTGGTGAAACGTATGTTGTGGTGGCTTACATAATGGATTTACCGCAGAAGAAGAGGCAATACGCTCAAAGACATCGTGATGCGTGGGAAGCAGAACCCGAATTCAATGGGTGGCTGAAACCAGTCGTTGGAGACTTATCCAAGGCAAGATGTCAAGTATGTGCAACACAGTTTAATGCTAAATTGTATGATATTAGAAAGCATTCGAAAACTATTAAGCGTAAACAAAAATTTGACTAAAAAAAAAACATAAACCACCTTACCTGTGAAAATTGTTCCGAAAACTACAGTTAGAATAGCAAGCAGAGCGGAAGGCGCCCTTTCTTTATTTATTGCTGATCATTGTTCTATTTTTAGCTGTAGATCGTTTAGGAATACTGTGCAAGAAGGTGTTTTCCGGTGATGATGGCGCTAAAAACATGCAATTACATCGTACAAAGTGCACTAACATTATAACTGAAGTTTTGGCTCTATATTTTACACAATCATTGGTTGAAGATAGAGGTAAACAAAAATACAGTGTACTAATAGATGCATCCACAGATTTATCAATATCTAAAATGCTAGGTGTCGTTATACGGTACTATAGTGTAAACAACCAAACCATGAGATCAGCATTTCTCAAACTCGCTGTAGTAGAAACTGCAGATGCAAGAAATCTGGCTGCTGTTCTTGTGAGTTCTTTAAAATATCTCAAACTTCCAATCGCTAATATGATAGGAATTGGCACAGATAATGCTTCTGCAATGGTTGGAATAAACAATGGGCTTTTCGAACAACTCAAGAGAGAATATGGTTTAAAACATTTGGTATTGATCCGTTGCATTTGTCACTCTCTTCAGCTTGCAGTTTCGCACGCCTCAGTGAATACCATACCTAGAAACATAGAGTTTCTTGTACGGGAAACCTACAATTGGTTCTCCATTTCACCCATAAGACAAGAGGAATATAAAAAGGTTTATGAGACAACGAAATTGTGGAAAACAGCCATTAAACATTTTGAAGGTCTGTGTAACACGTTGGCTTTCAATTGAACCAATACGAAGAATTCTGGAGCAGTGGGAAGAAATAAAGCTACATTTTTCAATTGCCACGGTTCAAGACAATTGTTACACTGCCGATCTTTTGTACAAGATGTATTGTACATCATCTTTACATGTTTTACCTTAAACATGCTTTAAAAGACGTACAAATAGCAATAAAAGGAGAAGACAATGACCCCACTAAATTAATAGATACACTTGTATTTCTCATGCACTCACTCGGACAAAACATAGTTTTACCAACAGTTGATTTGTTGACAACACCAGTTCCAAGCGATGTATGTACGCATATCCGAACCTTGGCTTTAAGTTTGAACAGAAATTGTCTGAGTCAAGTTTGTCTGAAGAAAATAAAGTTTATTTGAAGAAGAGATGCATTCAGTTTAGTCTGAAACTCATGAAAGAAATTCAACAAAGACTGCCAAGTAACGTTACGATCCTGAAAAAAATGTCAATGCTGAATGTTGAAGAAACACTAAAAGTGAATAAAAGTAATGCTGTAGCGGATGTAGCCAAAGAATTAGGTTTTAGTGGCCATTTCATAGACGGTATGCTGCAAGAATGGCATAATATCAACTTCATTAGGGGAATAACACTACTAACACTGTTCGATTTTGGAGTGAGGTTTTGCAGTATAAGAATGCCGCAGGGGAGAATCCTTTTTCTTTGATTTAACAGCTGACTGTTCTATGCCTACCGCATTCAAATGCAGAAGTGGAAAGAATATTCAGTTTTATGAACATTATAAAAACTAAACAACGTAACACATTATCGTTAAAGACAATTAATGCTTTGATCATATTGAGAGACCAGTTGAAGAAACAAAATAAAGATTGTGCATCTTTTGACACACCGTCAGACGTATTGGAGCTTATTGGAACGAACAAAAGTTACTCTTTTGCGACAAAACCAGTCGAACTGCAACATCATCTTTTGAGAGACGTTCAACCCTCTGCATCAACTAAAGTTCTGTCAGAGCATGAAACACAAGAGTTATTCGATCTTCTGAGTGACGACGATGGATAGCTCACATAGCGGTATGCATATATTTTGTAACCTAATTTGAGTTCTTGCATTCTTTTGTTACAAATATAGTTGTATATTTCTAGTATATTTTACTACTGTGATTGAAACAACAATTTATGTGTTGCGTCAATTATGATAACATGTTTAATTAAACGTTATCGTCTTTCATATGTATGTTGTTGCAAGCGATGCATCATTTAATGAAAACAATATAGCAATTACGTATGAAACAATTTTTATTAATATTTTATTACCCCCACCCCCACCCTCTGGCTTATTACACCATTCACAGCACGAAATTTTCAGTACACTCCTAGTAAAATCAGTTTTAGCGACTTTCTAGCAACTTTTGATATTGAATCTAGCGACTCGGTTTTTTAGAGTTGGCAACACTGTCTCGAGTATTGTTAGGGCAGATGAGTGTTGGACCCACAAGAGAACAGATCTGTGCGTGCAGTTGAGATAAGTTCTTGGTGCATGATTCAGGTTTGGCTTTACAATAGAGCAACTCGTGTGTTGGACATTGTCTAAAACAGCATATTAGAACAGTGCAGTGACGGATTATTTCGGAGTGTTAAGCAGTTTCATTTAATATCGCAAAAAGCAGAATGATATGTGACTTTATATTTGTACTTTGTTGAGTATTAGTGTTGAACAATACAATGGATCTCACACAAGCATTTCTATCAAATTTCTGCATCTGGACTATTTAATATCGCCAGTGTAGTATGTACTACCATCGGTTAGCTATGGTAGTAACAACGAGGCTTATTACACCGAAGATTGATAATGAGCTCGTAAGTTACAAGTTTTGAAGTGAAGAAATCTACGTACTTGCATTACTTTAGTTGTGGCCTACATCATTGTAGTGAAATCCATTATGGTATCCTGTATTTATTCAACAAGCATATTTTACTTCATGTATGCAGTCGTGGAGGGACACCGAAGGCGAGATATTCTCAGGTAATTAAACCATTTTTAACTACTCACTAACCAGTGGAACGCTACAAACCTTTATACGAACTGATTGGGCAATGCAACTCCCAGTACCAACAAAGAAATACATTCACTGCAAAAACACATTTAGCTCCTTAGGCACTGAATCCTCTGGCCCTGTTCAAAACTGACAACTTTGGTCCCTGTGCACATAACAGTAATTAAATTGTCTTACCTGTAAAGCAGCAACGGAAGAACGCGATGTATTCTGGACTCTCATGATAAAAATAAAATATGCTAGCTACAAAATATGCTGGACATCATATTTTGAAATGTACATGAAATTCTTTTGGCTGAAAAATGAAAACATTTAAGAAAAATCCAACTTCTCTGAAAAACATATGACCTGGACAGGGAGGCGCTATTGATTGCAAGATTATATTGCAAGATTATATTTTAGCAAGATTAAATTGCAACTTAAGTTTGTCTTTTCGAAAACGTCAATTGAAATTACATTGGTAAAAAATTATATCATATTTACTAATTGATCCACGAACAATGAGATTTATACAGCAAGTATTATCTAACCTCACTAAACCAGCATAAACGCAGATCATCAAAATGGTTCTGAGCACTATGGGACTTAACATCTATGGTCATCAGTCCCCTAGAACTTAGAACTACTTAAACCTAACTAACCTAAGGACATCACACAACACCCAGCCATCACGAGGCAGAGAAAATCCCTGACCCCGCCGCGAATCGAACCCGGGAACCCGGGCGTGGGAAGCGAGAACGCTACCGCACGACCACGAGATGCGGGCGATCATCAAAATGCATATAGCTCTTAGAAACATTACAAAAGTGGAATATCTACCTAGCCTTTTTATCAATCAGTTTACGTGCGTTCTGGGGTTACTCAACAATTACAAATTATCAGGCAACTCATCTATACTAACGCGTTGGTAAAACAAAAATCATAATTATTTAACATTTTGCTTGCATTAAGACTTCTGCTTCTATGTTCAACAATATTGACATACCTACATTAATCTAACATTTGGTGGCTTCACATAACACACCACAAAACTGCCTACTGCATCATCTTTCGCTCACAGAACCGCTATTTACCACCATGCGCCCAGCGCTCTCTTACGCGAACACAACAATCTCAGACCAGAAGCAGTACCTTTGGCTCTTCGGTCGTACACAGTCAGCGATCCGCTTTATAAAGCCTATCACAGACATACATCGTTTATAATATTATAGTTTCAGTTTAGTTTACATTGATATTCTTCTGATATTCGGGTGCCACGTACAAGTGTGCCTTAGTAGACTCCTTTCAACAGTAACGGTTAATACCTCAATCATGATGAATCACTTGTAATATCTTGTTCCCTAATTCACAGGAGCACTGAATCTGAGTCAAATAGAGAAATATTCCCATTCTTAGCCTCTTTGTTATAAATACACACGATTGGCATAATCATTTCGCAAATTTCTTGAGAACTTCAGCGATCTGAAACAAAAAGCCTCTTCATATTGACAACTATCTTCTAAGGGTTTCCACGTCTTTGCTGGTCTATGGCGGCATAAGCTGCGCTAGTAACGGCAGTCATAACAAGTCCAAAGCCTCGTACCGCCAAGAGTACGCCACACTTTTGTAGCGGAAGCAGTGAGTATCGCTCTGAAAGGAAGTTCATTATTATTCCGCTATCCAATCAATAATGCAACAGGCGATAATATATTCCATCCACTGCTGCTTCGCGAAACTCTCATATTTTACGCGTCAGTAAAACGTAGCGTGAAAGGTTCTCAGCCAAAGTGACAACGCTCTTTATTCGTTTGTCACTTGATAAACCTTCAGGGTCTCCTGCTCGCTTAGATGGCACTGATTGTGAAGAACAGTTTCTGGAGAAAGACGGTTTCCGAACAGGAAAAGGAAGAAATATCGGGGTGTAATGACCTGTCGACGACGGATATTGGAGACAGAGCACAAGCTCAGATTGTGGAAGGATGGGCAAATAAATCGGCCATTTCCTTTTCAAATGGACAGCCGTAGTATTTCCCTTAAGTGATGTATGGAAAACTGCAAATTTTGATGGCCAAACAGGGATCCGAATCGCCGTCCACCTGGATGCATGGCCTACGTGTCGCCACTGCACCGCCTATCTCGGTTTTTGAATCGGCGTGTCGTGGAACGTGTCACGTGAATTCAACTGAGTAGAAGAACATCAGCATTGGTAAGCAAGTATTCTAAGCTCCAGAATTTCAGATTTTATGTGAAAATAGCTTGCATATCGATGGAAGGCAAATCGTAACAAATGTAAAATACCACAAATCTAATCAGTTTTCGAGAAATGTGCTAAGACAGAAAATGCAAATTTGTTTGCTGTACAGTATTTCCAATACGTTATGAAGTAACATTGATTGGAAGTGTTTATGCAAAAGATATCGGTACTGTTCTTTGTGAGACAGGGAACAACGTAACGTCATGCTCTCTGTCAACTCCAACGACCTAGTGATTACAGCTCGCTGAGATGAATAGCGACGAGTGAAGAAAAAGAAGAGAAACACGCGGTAACGTTACAGTAAACAAACTGGTGTCGAGAATGAATTTTTACTCTTCAGCGGAGTGTACGCAGATATGAAACTTCTTGGCAGATACAACTGTGTGGCGAACAGAGACTCGATCTCGGTACTTTTGCCTTTCACAGGCAAGTGCTCTTCCAACGGAGCTACCAAGCACGACTCACGACCCATCTTCACAGCTTTGATTCCACCAGTATCTCATATCCTACCTTCCAAACTTCACAGACGTTCTCCCGTGAAGAGCACTTGCCCGCGAAAGGCAAAGGTCCTGAGTTCGAGTCTCCGTCCGACACACAGTTTTAATCTGCCATGAAGTTTCAAAGACAGTGGTGATTATGGAAAATGCATCGCGTTGTCAATGTTTTCAGGTCAGTTGTACATAAACCGGGTGATAAAAAGTCAGTATAAAATTGAAAACTTAATAAACCACGGAATAATGTAGATAGAGAGGTAAAAATTGACACACATGCTTGGAATGACATGGGGTTTTATTAGAACCAAAAAAAAAGTTCGCAAAATGTCTGACAGATGGCGTTGGACAGCAAAACGTCAGTGACTGCGTATGACAATCGTGTATAAAAGGAGCTGTAATGAGAGAGAGAATCAGACGCGCCAGCAGTCGCAGCATGTTGACGTTACCTGAAAAGGCGCTTTTAGTGAAGCTGTATTATCAGAATGGGGAACGTGCTAGTTCAGCGTTACGATCCTATCGCCATAGGAAGGGGATTCGAACGGGTAAAGGTCCGTTGACAAATGCAGCTGTGGCGAGAATGATTTCGAAGTTCGAAGCCACGGGTTGTTTGGACGATAGACCCCGTAGTGGCCGACCGAGCACAAGGCGTAACGTTGCTGAGACAGTTCAGGGAGAAATGGAGACTGCAGCGGGTTCGTCTATGCAGGGGGAAGTCAGCGCTCGTGCAGTCGCACGTCACACCGGCATTCCATACACTACTGTTTGGTTGGCACTTAGGCGTACCCTCCGATGCTATCCGTACAAAATCCATCGGCATCATGAACTGTTACCTGGCGATTTAGTGAAGCGGAGGGAATTTGCGGTGTGGGCTTTTCAAAAGATCGCGGAAGATGACGATTGGTTGAGTAACGTGTTGTGGACCGACGAAGCTCATTTCACGCTCCGAGCGTCTGTCAACGCCAACAACTGCTGAATTTGGGCTACCGAAAACCCTAGAACTGTCGTGGAAATTGCATTGCACGACGAGAAAGTCACGGTATGGGTTGGATTTACCACATCTACCGTTATCGGGCCTTTTTTCTTCGAGGAAATGCGTGATTCTGGTTTTGTAACTGCTACCGTGACGGGTCAGAGGTACGCCGATATGTTACAGAATCGCATCATCCCCAGCCTGGCTGATAAACACCTGCTGGAACGTACGGTGTTTATGCATGAAGGCGCTTCACCCCATATTGCTGGACGCGTGAAAGATCTCTTGCGCGCGTCGTTTGGTGATTATCGTGTGCTCAGCCGCCACTTTCGTCATGCTTGGCCTCCCAGGTCCCCAGACCTCAGTCCGTGCGATTACTGGCTTTGGGGTTACCTGAAGTTGCAAGTGATCTCTAGGGATGCTGAAAGACAACATCCGACGCCAGTGCCTCACCATAACTCCGGACATGCTTTACAGTGCTGTTCACAACATTATTCCTCGACAACAGCAATTGTTGAGGAATGATGGTGGACATATCGAGCATTTCCTGTAAAGAACATCATCTTTGCTTTGTCTTACTTTGTTATGCTAATTATTGCTATTCTGATTAGATGAAGTGCCATCTCTCGGACATGTTCTGAACTTTTGTATTTTTTTTTTTTTTTGGTTCTAATAAAAGCCCATGTCATTCCAAGCATGTGTGTCAATTTGTACCTCTCTATCTATATTATTCCGTGATTTATTCAGTTTTCAAATTTATACTGACTTTTTGATCACCCAGTACTATCACGTGGTTCAGTATTTCCTCGTGAAATATCGTCTGTTCTGCTGTGCTGTATTATTCATAATCATAATCATGAATCTGACAGCAGAGGAAGACGCCGCGCAAGTGGACGCATTCAGCAAAAGAGGTTATATTCAAACCTCTACAATTTTTCGAGGAAAACAAAAGCAGAATCATGTAATGATATCTCTATAGAAAACAAAATGGTTGCGAAATCAGAACAGTGAAACACATTTTGAAAGTGTTTAAGAAAGAGGAAGGAAGCAAGATAAAAGTTAAAACTCCTAGAAAACAAACGAGTTTCCGAAAAGAAGTTTCCCTGCATATCTTCAATAAAGAACTTACTCGAAGACAAATTTTGGAGTATTATGAGCAGAAGAACGAAATCCCAACATTAAGAGTTGCTTATATCTCCAGCACTTAGGTAAATTTTGAAAGAGATGGGATTTAGTTTCAAAAACTGTAAAAGTAAAAGTACCCTCCTACAGATCGTTCAGACATTGTTGGAGAACGTGCGGAATATTTGAGAGCAAACAGAAAACACGATAAGGTTCCAAATAGACCAGCGGTATTCACGGACGAAACGTGGGTATACACGCATTACAGCATGAGAAAGCGCTGGCAGCAGGAAGAAGTTCCTGGTGTAATCACTAATAAAAGTGCAGGCCAAAGAGCTGTTGTTGAACACGCTGAAGCAGGAACGGTTTTCATTGAAATTATTGCGATGATTTGAGTAGTGATACTTATCACAAATGGTTAAAATAGAAATTGGTTCTTAATATCCCAGCTGATGTACTGTTGTTTTTGATAAGGCACCGAATCATACAGTACCGGTAAAGAAGCCCCCACTACTGCAATTCGAAAAAATGGCAACTGAATGGCTCATTCAGAACAGACTAAGTTTTGAACTGAGCTCAAAAAGAAATAACCAACGAACTTGCCGCAGTGGTAAGTCCGTTCCCGTCAGATTAGCGATGTTAAGCGCTGACGGGCTGGACTAGCAGTTGGATGGGTGACCATCCGGTCTGCCGAGCGTTGTTGGCAAGCGGGGTGCAGTCAGCTCTTATGAGACAAGCTGAGGAGCTACTTGATTAAGACGTATCTCCAGTCTCGCGAACTGACGTTCTGCCGGGAGAGTGATGTGCTGACCACAGGCCCCCCAAATTCGCATAAGGCGATGCCTGTGTGCTGTGGATGACACGACGGCCGGACGGTGCCGTTGAGCCTTCATGGCCTTCTCGGGCGGAGATAAGTATTAAAAAAAGAACTGAAGTTTCACAAATTTTGCCTTTTAACAAGCCAAAGCCCGTTTTTAATGCATATTTAGTTTTAAAACATAAGTGATGTACTGTTCTGAGGCTCCCAACATACTATTCTGATCTGAACAGATTGAGCTAACCTGAAATACAATGAAACAAAACATAGTTGGAAAAAAGTTTCTTCCATTGAGTTAAATACCCTCAAACAAATAACCAAAGAGTCTTCATCCAAGATTACGGAACATGAAGGATTAAAATCTTGCGAACATGTAAAAAGAATTGAAAATACACATTAGCGCAGAGATGGGTCAGTGGAAGCACTAACAGAGAATATAAAAAACAATGTTGGGCTGGAGAGTGAAGATAAATATGCTGGACGTGACTATGGCAACGATTTTTCAAATGATGCAGCAGATGAAATTGGAATGGATTCCTGTGAAAAACTTCCTTTTGTGAAGCGAAAAACTTTGCGTCCACCCCTTGTGTGGTGGACGATTCATTTCAAAACTCTAACCACCAAGGTTAGTGCAGTTTTCATTGCATAGCTGAATTCCTTCTCTCCACGATTATGCACTGAATGCTGATAAGCGGACCGAAGTACCGTCACTTCCATGTGCAATAATATTGTGGTAGAAATAGTATCTGCAGAATCTGGCACCGATACACCAAATGATCCTATCGACTTTGCAAGAAACCGTAATTCGCGGCAACGCGCTCCTCACTAGCTTTGACGCTATGTAGTGATATTGCCATTTGTGCTAAGCACAAGCATCAGGAAAACTGTTACGCGTTGTTAAAATACGACTGGAGTGAGCACAAGAACAGATTTACTTGCTGTCAAGCATCCGTAATGACTTCAAAAAGGAAGGAGAGCTTATGATGATCATGTAATATTAACAAAAACACAAAGGAATTAAAGACAGTAGCTGCCAGTAGACATCGATTTATATGAATAGGATACGATGAAAATTTGTGCCGGAGCCGGATTCGAACCCAGCTCTCCCGGTTACTAGGCAGACTTGCTGACCTCTACGCCATCAGCACACAATGGCCAGGCAACTGCACAGACTGCCCTAGACTACCCATCAGATCCAAATTCTCAACTATCCACTCACTGCTGATGTCTCACTTGCCTATTACCGTCATTACTCCCGGCATTTCGTCGATTCCCATAAGAGATAGAGCTTGGTGTGCATCTACATTGAAGGAATAAATTATGCTCCTGGCTCAATCACCACCTGTCACTATTCGATGGAGAAACGACTTCCTCCTTTCTCTTGTATCTGGCGAGCAGCATTTCACAAGTGGTCTTTCGATTTGCTTGCTGCCTTTCGTTCAGTTCATGTGGAACCCATTTTCCCACTTTCTGCACCTGTTATATATGTAGTGTTAACATATGTCTGAGGTGACCATCCTTTCCGACATGTTCAAAAGAGCAGACACCATTTTGATCCAGCAGCGATTATGAATCAATACATAAAGGAATTAATGGCATTAGTAGCCCATGGGCATTGATTTACCAGGTGTAGAAGTATGAAACCGGAATTTCCCTATATGTGGTGCTAGCCGTCAGTGCAGGGCCCGTGAGACTACGTCAGCAGCGCCATCTCCTTCGTGTAACGACCGACGACGCATGTCAACACACAAACCCAAGTTCCATACATCGGTATCTGTTTCAAACCCGTAAAAATGTGGAGTTTTGTGCCTACGAACTACGATTTGCGGACAGCACTGGTTTTCTATTATCAATTGAAGTTAACTGCTGCAGAATCGCATCGAATGCTTGTCGAAGCTTTCGACGAACATGCTCTTCAAAAACACAGTGTTTCGTGTGGTTCAAAAAATTCAAAATTGGTGATTTTGACGTGAGAAACGACGAGTGCGGAGAACCACCGAAAAAGTTTGAAGACAACGAATTGCAGGCCTTATTGGGTGAAGATGATAGTCAACAGGAAGTCGTGTAACAATTGAATGTCGCGCAGAAAGCCCCTTCTCTTCGGTTGAAGGACGTGGAAAACGTGCAGAAAATGGGAAAATGGACTTCGTATGAACTCAATGAAAGACAGCAAGCAAATCGAAAGACCACTTGTGAAGTGCTGTTCGCCACATACAAAAGAATGTCTTTTCTCCATCGAATAGTAACAGGTGACGAAAAATGGATATATTTTGAGAATACTAAGCGTCGTTAATCATGGGTGAGTCAAGGCAAACCATCGACATACACTGCAAGACCAAATCGCTTTGAAAAGAAGAAAACGCTCTCTGTTTGGTGGGATCAGAAGGGTGAAACCGTTAACACTGATCGCTACCAACAGCCAATGATCGATTTAAATCGAGCATTACGTGAAAAACGACCTCAATATGGAAAAATAAACACATATTGCGCCATGATAACGCTTCATCACACACAGCAAAACGGGTCACGAAAATGATAGAAGCGTTCAGTTGGGAAATACTAGGTACGTCTTATTCTCCAGACTTGGCTCAGTCCGATTATCTTCTATTTGCATCACTGGGACACGATCTCGCTGAACAGCGCTTCAGTTCGTATGAAAATGTACGAAAATGGTTCGGTGACTGGTTCGCTTCAAAAGAAGAACTGTTTTTGTGGCGTGGCATTCACAGTCTAAAAAATGGCTCTGAGCACTATGCGACTTAACTTCCGAGGTCATCAGTCGCCTAGAACTTAGAACTAATTAAACTTAGCTAACCTAAGGATATCACAAACATCCATGCCCGAAGCAGGATTCGAACCTGCGACCGTAGTGGCCGCTCGGTTCCAGACTGTAGCGCCTAGAACCGCACGGCCACTCCGGCCAGCATTCATAGTCTATCGGAGAAGTGGGAGAAATGAATAAATAGCAATTTAGATTATTTTGAATAAAATATTGTTTGTCATTCGTTTCTTGTAGTGCACAAACGGTGACAGAACAATAATGACACAAAGAGTACAGGAAAACAAGAAACAAGACTCAAGATGGTACACAATGACATACAAGCACAAACCCACACATAAAATAACAAACATTCTCAAAAGACAAGGGATAGACATAGCATTCAAAACAGACAATTCAATGCAAAGGCACATTCCAAAAATAACAAAAAACACAGATATCTACCAAAAAGCAGGAATATACCAACTACAGTGCAACACATGTGATGAAAGCTATGTAGGGACAAACCAGCAAAACATTTGACACCCAGTACAAGGACCATATCAGAGCATGGAAATATGGAACGAGTCACTCCAAGTTTGTAGAAAATTTGAGAGAAAATAACCACAAACCTACTACAAGAGAAAATGATATGAAAATAATTAGAATAATAGAGTAAAAAAGGCGAAACGCGTCTGAGTTCATAAATAAAAATAAAAATTTCAATATGCAGCATGCAAAAAGGCATTTTCTTTGAAACAACTGCAATTTATTGTTTACCAGTTTCAAACAACAGACTGTAATTATTGCAACCAAATTCCTCTTTCATACTTCTACACCTGGTATATCAACGGGGAAAGCTGAAAATTTGTGCCAGACCGGGGTTCGATTCAATGCCCACACACACACACATATATATATATAATTCAGGCGAGGATGGGCAATGATCCCTTCATTGCAGATGCTCACGAAGCCCGCACTCTTATGGGAATCGCCGAAAAGCCGTGAGTAATGAGGATACTGGGCAAGGAGAGCTACATCAGTTAGTGTGTGGATAAGATGAGAATATTTGGGTCTGATGGAAGGTGTGCCAGTGTAGTCCATGCTGCTCCTGTGATCACTGTGTGCAGATGTGGTAGTGGTCAGCATCTGCCAGGTAAGCAGCAGGTCTAGGTTCGAATCCCACTCCACCACAAATTTTCAGCTTTCCTCGTTGGTATAAATCAATGCCCACTGGCAGCTAATGTTTTTAATCCCTTTGCGTCTTGATTCATACTGGCTGCAGGATTAAAGTGGCGTCGGAAAGAGCGAACATCTCATATATATACATTAAAAAAAACTTGCCCGCGGTCATCTGGTGCAGCTTCCTTGCCACTGCCTTCTTTGGTATCACATCAGACATATTCCTATACTAGTACTTAATCCTCACGCTCCTGGAACCCAAGAAACCTTAATCGCATGTATCTGCGAGCTGCTTCGCGGCCATTTGACATACATTTGCTTAAGGAATTCGATGATGGACCCAGACAGGCTTCCGTGAAGACGCAGTCCTCAGTCCAGATAAAATTGAAACTTGCCTTCCTCCACCTGTTAAATTATTACAATATTAAAATGTCCGTGTCCGTCCATGGTACGTGCCGTATACTACATCAAGCTACCATATTATTTAGCAGTTGGCTGATATAAAATGTTCTAGCAGTACCATATAACAAACCCCAAGTTGTGGCACTTGCTCCCCAAACCTGCAGAGCACCTTAGGGCACGTTTATGCTGCAGTTTCGCTGGTGGCATTTCGCCGCTCGCTGCTAGCGCATTGCACCTTGCCGCTCGCGGGGTGCCTTGTTCATTTAATCTGTAGCCACACTGCTCGCTGCCCGCCAGGAGTAATTACCCTGCAGCTGTTCACATAGCCAACAGAGTGCTAGGAGTGTCAGACGGCCCAACACTAGAGTCCCCTTGAAACAGCCAATCTCGTCTCAAGTTTCAGGACATACGGCGATGGTCACAGCAGGAAAGACAAACCAGCTTATCATCGCCTGGCGAGGACCGTAGCGAGCAGCAGGACGAACTGCGATGGTGCTGGTGAAACGGACAGGTAAGACTGTGACTGTCATTCGTCATCACCGTGCAATGCTGGCCAAGGACGAGTATAGACGTGGCAGCGTAAACACACCCATACTCCTCAGATGTTGAGGACCATATGCCATCTGTAACTTCGACTGGATGGTCCTGGGGTCCTGGGACGAATCTATGACTTACTTCTGACGTAGTGTGAAGTCGTCCAACATCTTACTCTCAGCCTAGAGGAAGCGATAAACGTTAGTTATGGGGTGCACATCCCAGCACAGTTTTCACTTTGTATCAATCGCTGGAGCCATCTGAATTAGAGTTTAGCGCAATCTTTTACCATAGTAGCACGTCATTGGCAACCACCAAATTAGACATATTAAAGACTGCGTTAAAATCTATGTCTGAGCTATGTCTTCAAAACTGAATCATGAACTACTCTTGGAAGCAATGGAAATTTATATTCAGTGCCAGTTACTAGCAGATAAATTCCTACTTGCAGAGAATCTAAATAAAGGAGTCACATGGTTCGGAAATACAGTATATTGAAGAGATGAGCTCCTGTGGACTAACAAACTTTATTTTTTGAAACTTAAAGTGCGATGCTTAATTTGAATTATTACGTTACAAGAATAGTTTTTTACTAGCCATTTCACCAGACGAACGGGCACTTTCAAATTCCTTTACATCCAGTAGGGGAGAGTGTTGTACGTGGAGGATATGTAGGTGGGAATATGTGATACTTCCTGGCCAATGTCTCAATCTAGTGACTAATTTTATAAGCACATGCAGGAATGTGTACTAGAAACCGCCATAAGCAATTTCTGGCATTTTATAGTGTTTTTGTTGCTGTGAGACATACGCCGGGTTTCGTGCAGCGTTTGTAAATATTACGATTTCTGTAAGTTTAAGTGCTGTATCTACATCTACATCTACATTTATACTCCGCAAGCCACCCAACGGTGTGTGGCGGAGGGCACTTTACGTGCCACTGTCATTACCTCCGTTTTCTGTTCCAGTCGCGTATGGTTCGCGGGAAGAACGACTGTCTGAAAGCCTCCGTGCGCGCTCGAATCTCTCTAATTTTACATTCGTGATCTCCTCGGGAGGTATAAGTAGGGGGAAGCAGTATATACGATACCTCATCCAGAAACGCACCCTCTCGAAACCTGGACAGCAAGCTACACCGCGATGCAGAGCGCCTCTCTTGCAGAGTCTGCCACTTGAGTTTGCTAAACATCTCCGTAACGCTATCGCGGTTACCAAATAACCCTGTGACGAAACGCGCCGCTCTTCTTTGGATCTTCTCTATCTCCTCCGTCAACCCGATCTGGTACGGATCCCACACTGATGAGCAATACTCAAGTATAGGTCGAACGAATGTTTTGTAAGCCACCTCCTTTGTTGATGGACTACATTTTCTAAGGACTCTCCCAATGAATCTCAACCTGGTACCCGCCTTACCAACAATTAATTTTATATGATCATTCCACTTCAGATCGTTCCGCACGCATACTCCCAGATATTTTACAGAAGTAACTGCTACCAGTGTTTGTTCCGCTATCATATAATCATACAATAAAGGATCCTTCTTTCTATGTATTCGCAATACATTACATTTGTCTGTGTTAAGGGTGAGTTGCCACTCCCTGCACCAAGTGCCTATCCGCTGCAGATCTTCCTGCATTTCGCTACAATTTTCTAACGCTGCAACTTCTCTGTATACTACAGCATCATACGCGAAAAGCCGCATGGAACTTCCGACACTATCTACTAGGTCATTTATATGTATTGTGAAAAGCAATGGTCCCATAACACTCCCCTGTGGCACGCCAGAGGTTACTTTAACGTCTGTAGACGTCTCTCCATTGATAACAACATGCTGTGTTCTGTTTGCTAAAAACTCTTCAATCCAGCCACACAGCTGGTCTGATATTCCGTAGGCTCTTACTTTGTTTGTCAGGCGACAGTGCGGAACTGTATCGAACGCCTTCCGGAAGTCAAGGAAAATAGCATCTACCTGGGAGCCTGTATCTAATATTTTCTGGGTCTCGTGAACAAATAAAGCGAGTTGGGTTTCACACGATCGCTGTTTCCGGAATCCATGTTGATTCCTACAGAGTAGACTCTGGGTTTCCAAAAACGACATGATACTCGAGCAAAAAACATGTTCTAAAATTCTACAACAGATCGACGTCAGAGATATAGGTCTATAGTTTTGCGCATCTGCTCGACGACCCTTCTTGAAGACAGGGACTACCTGTGCTCTTTTCCAATCATTTGGAACCTTCCGTTCCTCTAGAGAATGTGTAGAATCGAATTGGTATCCCTTCAGGTCCAGTGGACTTCCCTCTGTTGAGTGATTGCAGTTGCTTTTCTATTCCTTGGACACTTATTTCGATGTCAGCCATTTTTTCGTTTGTGCGAGGATTTAGAGAAGGAACTGCAGTGCGGTCTTCCTCTGTGAAACAGCTTTGGAAAAATGTGTTTAGTATTTCAGCTTTACGCGTGTCATCCTCTCTTTCAATGCCATCATCATCCCGAAGTGTCTGGATATGCTTTTTCGAGCCACTTACTGATTTAACGTAAGACCAGAACTTCCTAGGATTTTCTGTCAAGTCGGTACATAGAATTTTACTTTCGAATTCACTGAACGCTTCACGCATAGCCCTCCTTACGCTAACTTTGACATCGTTTAGCTTCTGTTTGTCTGACAGGTTTTGGCTCCTACTAAGGATGGGGCCCCTCCACGCCCGCACCAACGTGGTGACCAACACAAAAGTTCTACTGTCACCTCCGTAAGCATGTTAGTTTTGAATCAGGCGTCACAGGATGCAGGCTGTGATGTTATCCATGCGTCTGGGTAAGACTACTCATTAACATGGTCCATCAGGAGATAGAAGTGGTCGAAAACGATCGAAGGGTAGCGGTTGTAAGAGCAGAGGAAAAAAAGTGCCAAGGCCAGCGCCAAGGGAAAAAAACCTCTGCGACAGTAGGACGGGTAGTAAGGGCAGTAGCGGCTTGCTAGCTGCGACAGAGCATGCAGGGTGAGGGGGGTTAGCGTGAGGTATCGTGCAACGTTACCTATGTACTGCTTGGTCGTTAACTGGGTCAGTCCAGTGTTGCGGCTGGGCTCGCTCGTAGTCTCCTGGGCCGGCCGCAGTGGCTTACTCCCTGTAACATAAAAATTCGGCGCGGCAGCGCGGCGACGCTTGCGCGATGAAGACTGCCCTATTGGCTTCTCGGTCCCTTGCGGGGCCCGGTCCCGCAGCAGTCGGCGTTGCCACCGGTTCCGCTGGGGCGGCGGTTTTCTTCTTTGCACCTTTCACCTGCGGTGCTGCTGGGGCAACCGCTGGGATAGGCGCGCGAACGTCCTTCCGCGAGGTCGCAGAAGTGTTCGCAGGTACGACTGCACTGAGGCCTTGGGCGAAGACTGCTCGCAGTTGCCTCAAGGCCTCTTCCTTCTCTGCAGCCAAGGCGGCTGCGAAGGCAGCCCTCTCCGCCGCCATGACGGCTTTGAGGGCCGCTGTGGCCTCCTCCACGGCGGTGCCGAGTTCGAGGCCACATCTCTTCACGGGAGGGCGAGCTGCGTCCTGGCTGCCCGTTTCCGAGCGGCCGTCCCTGCCCCTGGCAGGTGGATCTGCTGCTGCGACGTCCCTCAGCTGCGCCGGGCTGTTCTGCGCCCTACGCCGTTTCCGACGTCGTCTTCTCTTCTGCTGCTGCATCGGTGCGGCCGCAGCCGCGTCGCCACCCCCGGCACGGCTACGGCTTGAGAAAGCCGCACAACCGCGCCAACTGGCGACGTGCGGGCCGCCACACCGGACACAAGTCGGCAGAGCGTTGCTGCCGCGGTCGCAGGCGCGGCTGTCGTGCTCACCTGAGCACTTGACGCACCGCGCCGCGTTGCGGCAGTACTTCGCAACATGGCCCTCGCCCTGGCACCTGAAGCACTGGGGCTGAGGATCCATGGCGGTCGGGAGAGCCTCTGTCGTAACCGGGAAGTCCAGCAACTTCCGCAAGTCGAAGATGTCGCTCCCGCCGTCGACCGTTTGCACGGTCACGGCATAGAGCGGCGCCCTCTTCTTGTTGGTTCGGTTGTGCAACCTTGCGGCTGCATTACCAAACCCGGCTCGCAGCAGCCCTTCCCGGACCGCTGCCTCATCACAGCACCAAGGCAACCCCCTGAGGAGTGCCTTAGTTGTCTTCATCCTTCCTACGGAAGGTGCCTTCTCACGCGCCGGCGGCGCGTCGACGATGTGGTCGGCCACTGCGACCTTGATCGCCCTGTGGTCGGCTACGTTTGCGGCTCGAACGCAGATCAGCGAGTCTGTGTCGACAGACTCGTAGACCACCTCGTTCCGAGCGCAGTTCGTCATGGTGTCGAACAGCGCTGTCCCCCCGCCTTTGCACTTGACGTACAAAGGGGGGACAGGCCGCGACTCGTCTTCTCGGGAGTTCCTTGCACGGTCGGCAGACTCAGTGAGTTGCACAACCGAAGGACCCTTCGTAGCGGCAGGTTTCCTCTGCGCACCCTTCTTTCCCATGCTGCGAGGCGCGGATCACGACAATTCGCACGCGTTGTCAAAACAACGCACGACAATTTGCTCTCCGCGGCGCCCACAGCACAGAAAACCTCTTCACGAGCTCTCAACGGCCGAGTAAGCGAAGCGCGCAACACCAGCGATGCGCTCACCTCGCCAGCTCAGGCCGGGTTTTGGCTCCGTTTAAACTTGGAGTGAAGCTCTCTTTGCTTTCGCAGTAGTTTCGAAACTTTGTTGTTGAACCACGGTGGGTTTTTCCCGTCCCTCACAGTTTTACTCGGCACGTACATGTCTAAAACACATTTTACGATTGCCTTGAACTTTTTCCATAAACACTCAACATTGTCAGTGTCGGAACAGAAATTTTCGTTTTGATCTGTTAGGTAGTCTGAAATCTACCTTCTATTACTCTTGCTAAACAGATAAACCTTCCTCCCTTTTTTTATATTCCTATTAACTTCCATATTCAGGGATGCTGCAACGGCCTTATGATCACTGATTTCCTGTTCTGCACATACAGAGTCGAAAAGTTCGGGTCTGTTTGTTATCAGTAGGTCCAAGATGTTATCTCCACGAGTCGGTTCTCTGTTTATTTGCTCGAGGTAATTTTCGGATAGCGCACTCAGTATAATGTCACTCGATGCTCTGTCCCTACCACCCGTCCTACACATCTGAGTGTCCCAGTCTATATCTGGTAAATTGAAATCTCCACCTAAGACTATAACATGCTGAGAAAATTTATGTGAAGTGTATTCCAAATTTTCTCTCAGTTGTTCTGCCACTAATGCTGCTGAGTCGGGAGGTCGGTAAAAAGAGCCAATTATTAACATAGCTCGGTTGTTGAGTGTAACCTCCACCCATAATAATTCACAGTAACTATCCACTTCTACTTCACTACAGGATAAACTACTACTAACAGCGACAAACACGCCACCACCGGTTGCATGCAATCTATCCTTTCTAAACACCGTCTGTGCCTTTGTAAAAATTTCGGCAGAATTTATCTCTGTCTTCAGCCAGCTTTCTGTACCTATAACGATTTCAACTTCGGTGCTTTCTATCAGCGCTTGAAGTTCCGGTACTTTACCAATGCAGTTTCGATAGTTTACAATTACAATACCGAATGCTGCTTGGTCCCCGCATGTCGTGACTTTGCCCCGCACCCTTTGAGGCTGTTGCCCTTTCTGTACTTGCCCATCTAACCTAAAAAACCGCCCAGTCCACGCCACACAACTCCTGCTACCCGTGTAGCCGCTTGCTGCGTGTAGTGGACTCCTGACCTATCCAGCGGAACCCGAAACCGCACCACCCTATGGCGCAAGTCAAGGACATATGAAAGTTATTTGGAGAGTAGTCCTGGTTCTTCAGTTACAGAGTTTTATGTTGAATTAAATTCAGTATATTTTTAAAACTAGTTACATAACGTTTGGAAGCTTAAGGCAAATTTCTTCAGTTGTGCACCAGTGCACCATCTTGTACCATGAAAGATGATCTTATACCATGGACCACCTTACAGTTGCAAACGAGCCGAGTTTCTTTAACGCATTGACAAGGTTTTCTCGACAGGAAAACTTTTATATTTCAATAGAACATTTGTTCCTAGGGTCGGCCGGCAGGTTCTAGGCGCTACAGTCTGGAACCGCGCGACCGCTACGGTCGCAGATTCGAATCCTGCCTCGGGCATGGATGTGTGTGATGGCCTTAGGTTAGTTAGGTTTAAGTAGTTCTAAGTTCTAGGGGACTGATGACCTCAGAAGTTAAGTCCCATAGTGCTCAGAGCCATTTGAACCAACCATTTGTTCCTAGGTACATTACCATGTTGTCCCTTGGAAGAGTTTCTCACCTTTAGAAAAACCTTACTTTTCGTGCGTAATTTTTATAACTACAGAAAAAGACTGCAACACACATAAAGAGAATGCTATCATTTCAAAATGAAGTAAGATAATGCATTAAACTTCTGTTACAGCGCTGACTAGAGTCAAAACGAAAGCCTGATAAGTGTTCCAAAGTACAACACTCTCTCCTACTTGATTCGTGCAAACATTTATTGCTTCCAAAAAGTGAAGCTGTGTACAAATATTGTGTTAATGTTCTGAACTGCAACACGCGCAACATTTTCTTGTCTACTGCAAGATGAACGTATCCTTAACGGTGTAGACCTTCAAACACATTAATAAAAAGTTGTCAAGATTCCCGAGTTTTCTATTTTACCGCGCTTTTGACCTCTTTTACTAGTATAACATTCTGCGTAAAAGGTGGTGCTTAAGTTTCTAGAGTTTTTATTTTTCATGTTGGTATTCCGGTTACTGTTCGTTTATTGATCGATTGACATTTTTTAAATTGTGGTTCACTGGTGTTATTTGAGTTTACATATTGCGTTTTTGTCATCTGGAGATAGTGGAGCTGTGAACTCTAGAAAGTGGAGTGCCAGGTTAAGAAATCGGAACGTTTCCGACCTGTTCTTCTGTTTGACTTCAATAGAGTGGTAACAGTAGCGAATGCAGCCAGAAACATTTGGGCCGTGTATGGGGATAATGCCACTAGACATAGCACGACAAGAAAATGCTTTTTTTTCGTTTTAAGAAGGATCGTTTCGACATTAGTGACTCTCTACGTTCAGGAAGACCTTCCGGGTTTGATGAAGATCGTTTAAACGCTGTAGTCCATAATGATCCACGTCATTGTTTTTTTTTTAATCTTACGGGACTTAACTGCTAAGGTCATTAGTCCCTAAGCTTACACACTACTTAACCTAAAGTATCCTAAGGACAAACACACACACCCATGCCCGAGGGAGGACTCGAACCTCCGCCGGGACCAGACGCACAGTCCATGACTGCAGCACCTGAGACCGCTCGGCTAATCCCGCGCGTCGTCATTGTTCTCAAGAACTGGGAAAATTAGTGAACTGTGATCATTCCACCATAGTGCGACATTTGCATCCAATGGGGAAGGTCCAAGTATTGGGTGTATGGGTGCCGTATGCTCTAAGCCGAAATCACAAAAATCAGCAGGTTGCCATTTACGCATCTCTGCA